>NC_086317.1:224314325-225553075 GCF_036172605.1 Pelobates fuscus
AAGAAATTCAATCGGAGGTCCTTCATAAACTTCAGATCTTGTCAGGAGAGTGCGCATTGCTTCAATGCCCATTGTGTGTGGAATCACAGTGTACAAATTCTTAACATCTGCCGTTGCAAAAATGTACTGAGACTCTGTAAATTTACAATTTTTAATTTTGTTAAGAAAATCTTGAGTGTCCTTTAAGCATGTTGATAATTGTGCCACTGTGGGTTTGCAAAAGAAATCTACAAACTTCGCTACTGGCTCCAATATTCCTCCCCGGGCGGATACTATGGGTCTACCCGGTGGTTTTTGTGGGTCTTTGTGTACCTTCGGTAAGGTGTATAGAATCGGGATTTTCGGATGTTTGTTTAATAAAAATTCTGCCGTGTGTTGGTCGATCCAATTTGCTGTAGCACCCAGCTGAATCCAATTCTGTATTTTGGTGCTGATTTTATCTGTAGGGTCAAAGGTTAATTTTTTATAGGTTTTACTGTCAGACAGCTGTGTCAGAATTTCTGTTCTATAATCGGTGTAATCTTGTAGGACGATGGCTCCCCCTTTATCTGCGGATCGAATCACTAGTGTATCATCCTCCTTCAGATCTTTTAGTGCGATCCTTTCAGTACGAGTCAAGTTGTCTGGCCTGTCTACTTGTTGAGACATCATTTTGTTCATATCCGTTTTAAGGACAGTTGAAAAAGTTTTAATAGACTGATGAGTGTTCTTGGGTTCCCATGTGCTTTTTAATTTAAATTGAGAACCTGTTCTTGGTGTTAGCGTGTTTTGTAAGGCTTGTATATTTAATGTTCTGTTGATCTTGAATAATTCAATGTCCATCTTGAACTGCTCTGGTTTGGAGGTGGGAACAAAAGAAAGTCCCTTAGATAATATGTTGATATGGGCAGAGTTTAGGATTTTGGATGATAAATTGAATATAGGATTCATTTCCTCTTGATCGGTGGTTTTGACCTTGTGTTTATATACCCTGTTCTTTTGTCCTCTTCTAATGGGTCTCCATCTTTTGAACCTCTTCCTGGACGTGTGGATTTGCCTGGAGGATCGTTGGTGTGTTGGGCCATCTCTAAAAAAGGCGAAGGGTGTGATTGATGTGTTGCTCGTGTCGAGCCTCTTTGGCTTGAGTCAGACCTGGTTTCTGTTTCAGAAGTAGATTCTGCTGAGCTGGTTTCAATGGAAACAAACTGTGGTTTGCGGACTCGCTGTCTGTTCCTTTGGAATGGCGGTCTGCGTCTTTCCCCCGTAATCCAATGATACACCTGATGGTGTGTATAATCAAAATTAACTTTTTCTAGCTTCTGTTTCTTGAATCTTATGAGTTCATTCCTATATCTCATGATTTCATCTTGTAGTTTTACCAAATATTGAGTGGAAGAAGCTGCGTTTAACGTGGTTACGTGAGACATCTCAAATTTGTTCATTGAATCCTTCGTGAATACTAGCTCGTTTTTAACCTCATCCACCACTATAATCATCCAATCAAGTGAGCACTTGTTGGCAATCCCTATCCATTTTTTACAAAATTCTGGATTTTGTCTCCCAATGGTAGGTGAGTTCCTTACCCTAAAGCCTCTTGGAATTCTTTTCGCACGATAATAGTCTGAAATAAATATTCCATGTAGATCTAAGTCCACTTTCCGTCTTTTTAGTTTTATTAGATCATTATATAAGTCTTTGATGGAGTTTGTATGAACCAGATCAGCTGTGGTATTAGGCCATAAAATGTTTTCTGCCTCTTGTGCTGAGATTTGTATTACCTCAGCTGTGTCAGATAGGGCTCCAGCCCTCAAAAGAAAATCCTCCATGTTAATGCTTGATACAAAAAAAGGTTGCACTTGATAGGTGCAAGTTTATCAGAACAATGCCAAAAAGTCAAAAATAAAAATAAAAATAAAAATAACAATGAAATACTCTGGAGGTGCAACAGACAGTGTGGCACTACACACTATATATACAAATATTTACAAATTCTGGCACTCTTCCCATAAATAAGCACTTAGAATAATTCAGACCAAGGTGCTTCACAGTGCTGAATCTTTATCAAGATGCCAAATCATTACAAACATAGACAATATATAGCAAGTGTACAGATAAACTTACCCTATCACCGTGTAAAACCCATTACCTCGACCTGCCCCTTTGACCGGCGCCAAAAATCGCGTCCTGACGTGCGTGATGACGTCATGTCATGTGATCGTGGTACTACCAATTGCTTAGTTACGGACACACCATGTGACCTCCAATCATGTGATCGCAACCAGAGACAGTTGCTAAGAAACGTCTAAATAACATGGACTATAGTGCACAGAAATCGGAGAGAAAGAGAAATAAAAATAAAAATAAAAATAAAAACATGCATGGAGGATACACATATTGTTCGAGTAGCTGGATTGAATGCTCTAATGTAAATGGGAACCTCACATGTGGGCATCTAAATGGCAATGTTGAAGAAACAAGAAGAGAGCTAAAAGATGTACTAGAATGTGAAAAACATGTGAATGTAGCAAATAACTAACTAAATGAAATTAGACATACAAATAAAAATAAATAAAAATAAAAATAAAAATACAAATAAAAATAAAAATACATAAGCGTAAAAGTAAACATGAAAATAAAAATACAAATGAAAATAAAAAAAAAAAAAAATAAAAAAAAAAAAATAAAAAAAAAAATAAAAAAAAAAAAAAAAAATATAAAAATAAACATGAAAAATAAATCAATCAATAAATAAATAAATAAACATAAAAAATAATAAATATGAAGAATCAAAATATGAAAAATAAAAATAAATATAAAAATAAAAATAAAAATAAAAATAAATATAAAAATAAACATAAAAAGGAAAATAAATATATATAAATAAAAATAATAATAAAAATAAAAATAAAAATAATAATAATAATAATAGTAATAAAAGTAATAATAATAAATATCAAAATAATAAATATTTGTATTTTTATTTTCATGTTTACTTTTACGCTTATGTATTTTTATTTTTATTTGTATTTTTATTTTTATTTTTATTTATTTTTATTTGTATGTCTAATTTCATTTAGTTAGTTATTTGCTACATTCACATGTTTTTCACATTCTAGTACATCTTTTAGCTCTCTTCTTGTTTCTTCAACATTGCCATTTAGATGCCCACATGTGAGGTTCCCATTTACATTAGAGCATTCAATCCAGCTACTCGAACAATATGTGTATCCTCCATGCATGTTTTTATTTTTATTTTTATTTTTATTTCTCTTTCTCTCCGATTTCTGTGCACTATAGTCCATGTTATTTAGACGTTTCTTAGCAACTGTCTCTGGTTGCGATCACATGATTGGAGGTCACATGGTGTGTCCGTAACTAAGCAATTGGTAGTACCACGATCACATGCCATGACGTCATCACGCACGTCAGGACGCGATTTTTGGCGCCGGTCAAAGGGGCAGGTCGAGGTAATGGGTTTTACACGGTGATAGGGTAAGTTTATCTGTACACTTGCTATATATTGTCTATGTTTGTAATGATTTGGCATCTTGATAAAGACCGCTTGACGGTCGAAACGTTGATTCGTTTGCCTAGAACTTGAATACACAGCTTTTGCAAAACCAGTGAGTGCTCTCATTTTTTCGATTTATATATATATATATATATATATATATATATATATATATATATATATACTTAGATCATATATATATATATATTTTTTCGATTTTTATATATATATATATATATATATATATATGATCTAAGTATATATTGTTTTATTTTAAACTGTGTTTTAACTTTTTTTTTTACATTTTACAGGCAGCAGGGGGAGTACCTGTAATTACTGCTGTGGACGGCCATGCCGTCCATGTGATCATGAGGTCCTCGAAAGGACCTCGCGATCACATGGCCCAGGAGGGCCGGAACAGCAGCAAGGGGACTCCCTGGGATGTCAGGTGAGTCCCCTCACCGCGATCGCCGGCGTGGGATTGCCACGACTGGGTAAGTACATACCCGTCCTTAAGGGGTTAATAAAACAGGTACTTTGTGAATGTTCTGGATCCTGCACGTGAACTGGATCCTGAACTGGATGTGAAAGCGCTGTTTTTAATCTGGACACCGAATGTATCAGGACAATTCCTGCAGATTAGTTTGGGCTGTCCGAATTCTGACCATATTTATAGTTAGTGAAAATAAGAATTGATAGTGAGATCAGAATCTTGAGGAAGACCTTAAGAGGTTGAAACGTCGATCAGATGTATGTTACCTGTTATTAAATAATATCGATTTTTTTCTACAAAGACCTGAGAGTGCATCTCTTTCCTTCTTGCTTTACATACCCAGCGTGGGATTGCACCAAGGCAGTTTTTTACTTATTCATTGAAAGGGTGAGTGCCACTACACTTGTATATATTTATATATATATATATATATATATATATATATATATATATATATATATATATATGTATATATATATATATATATATATGTGTGTGTGTGTGTGTATATATATATATTTTTTTTTAATGTAATTATTTTTATTCATATATAGGTATATATAGTGATATATACGTATAAGCTAATTAATTTGGTCATTTTCTCAGTGTTTTGTCCATCCGGACAAAGTCTTTTTTAGTGAGTAACCCTATGTGAGAATATTCTAGATAGCCCCAGGGCAACTGTAGTTTTGTATTTTGATAATATTGAATTATTTGCTTAAGTCATATGTGGTATGGTATAAGTAAAAAGTGGTAACATATAATTGTATTCTTTCTCTTTACAACATATACCAAGTAAACAATTTTTTTCCCTTTTAGCAACATGACAAATCCTGCAAAATCTTCTTGTTTACTGCTTTTTCTGACACTAAATGTTAATTGGTTTTTCACAGAAGTCTTTATGAGTCCCTGCTTAATCCGAAAATGCCGCACGCACAACAATTTAAAGTCTTGCTTGTTTTCTATGTGCAATTGAAGCTCCGGCTGGAAAAACTTACAAAATAGTCTACTTATTAATTTCTTTGTGATGATAAAAGAAGAGAAAGGCCGAGATAAGACCCAGTTCAGAAATCCCATCCACATGAAAAGCCGTACAGATAAATGTAATTTTTCCAAAGGCAACAGTCCGCTTTGGTCTTGCATAGTAAAAAAAGACTGCAACAGAGATAATGCAATAAGGCATCACTATGGATTCTCAGCCAGCAGCTTTGCTCAAAATATGTTCAAAGAGATGGATGCATTATCACAATTTGCAGTATTAAATGAGACAAAAGAGGGAGGATTTGAGGCCTGAGTAAACATTTTAGCATTGTCTTTAGTTTAATGTATTTTCGCAAGCAAATACCTTAGGGATTTTTAACCGCTTGTCTGCATAGCTGTGCCTGAATATCTACAAAATATATATTTTTTAAAGTGTGGACACCTAAATGTTGAAGTCATTATACCAGTGGTGTACTAAGGGTGGGTGGGCGGTCTGCCTCGGGTGCCACTCACAAGGGGGGTGTCGGGTCCTGGGTCACTGACCGAGAACCCGACACCAGGAGGTGGCCCGGCGGCTTGCTTGATATGTCGCTGGGTGAAATGGCCCTCATGTGTGCAGAGCTGCAGGCAATGTGTCTCGCAACGCTCTGACTGGGTCTCGCGAGAATCATGGTCTGCAGCTCTCCGGAGCTGCAAACCGGATATTATGGCCACCGGACCACCAGGGAATTAAGATATTTAGTCAGTGTCCCCATCCCTCACACTATCACCTCCCCATCCCTCACACTATCACCCCCCCTCCCTCACACCATCACACCCGTCTCCCTCTAACATCACCCCGTCCCTCACACATCACCCCTCCTTCCTCTCCCCATCACCCCCTTCCACACACCCTCACCCCCTCTCCCTCTCAAATCACCCCCTCTCCCTCTCACATCACCCCCTCCCTCTCATCATCAACCCCTCTCTCACACCATCAACCCCCTTCTCACTCTCACATCACCCCCTCCCTCTCATCATCATCCCCCTCCCTCTCATCATCAATCACCACCCTCCCTCTCACCATCACCCCCCCCTCTTCATCACCCCCCTCTCCCTCTCACATCACTCTCTCTCCCTCTCACATCAACCCCCTCCCTCTCATCATCACCCCCTCTCCCTCTCATCACCCCCTCTCACATCACTCCCTATCTCTCACATCACTCCCTACCTCTCATCATCACCCCCTCCCTCTCATCATCACCCCCTCCCTCACACCATCACCTAATCTCTCTCTCACATCAACCCCCCTCCCTCTCATCATCACCCCCTCTCACATCACCCCCTATCTCTCACATCACCCCCTCCCTCTCATCATCATCCCCCCTCCCTCTCATCATCACCCATTCTTCCTCTCACCATCATCCCTCCCTCTCAACATCACTCCCTCTCCCTCTCACATCACCCTGTCTCCCTCTCATCATCACTCCCCTCCCTCACACCATCACCCCCTCTCACATCACCCCCTCCCTCTCATCATCACCCCCTCCTCCCTCTCATCATCACCCCCTCCTCCCTCTCGTCATCACCCCCTCCTCCTTCTCACCATCACCCCCTCCATCTCACCATCACCCCCATCCCTCTCATCCTCACACCCTTTCCCTCTCATCACCCTCTTTCCCTCTCACAACACCCCTTCTCCCTCTCACATCGCCCCCGTCCCTCTCATCATCACCCCCTCTTCCTCTCACATTGCCCCCTCCCTCTCACATCACCCCCTCCCTTTCATCATCACCCCCTCCCTCACACCACCACCCTCCTCTCCCTCTCACATCACCCACTCCCTCTCATCATCACCCCCACCCTCTCACCATCACCACCCCTCCCTCTCATCATCACTCACCCTTCCTTTGACCCTCACCCCTTCCCTCTCATCATCACCCCCTCTCCCTCACACCATCACCCCCTCCTTCTCACCATCACCCCTCCCTCTCACCATCACCCCCCATCATCACCCCCTCACACCATCACCCCCTCCCTCTATTCATTACCCCCTCCCTCTCACCATCACCCCCTCTATCACAGTATTACTCCCCCTTCCCTCTCACCTTCCCCCTCCCTCAAACCATCACACTCCTCCCTCTCACCATAACCCCCTCCCTCTCACCATCACCCCCTCCCTCACACCATTATTCACTATGCAAGCACACACACTGCATCTACTACACAAACACACTGCATTCACTATACAAACACACTACATACACTATACAAACACACACAGACACACACTTATACATGTGTGTCTGTGTATCTGTATGTGTGTTGGTATAGGTGTATCTGTATGTGTCAGTGTGTGTATGTGTATCTGTTTCTGTGGCTGTGTTTGTATCAGTGTGTCTGTATGTGTGTGTCTCTATCTGTATGTGTGTCTGTGCCTGTGTGTCTCTCTTTGTGTGTTTGTATGTGTGTGTGTCAATGCTTGTCTGTGTCTGTGCATGATTGTGTTTCTATGTAACTGCATGTGTGTACCTATGTGTCTGTGTATGTGTGCCAGTGTGTGTATATGTGAGTGTATGTGCATACATCTCAGCAAATGCCAATATGTGCAAACTCCATCCAAAAACATGCTTACATTCAAACACACAAACACTGCTCGGTACTACATACATTAAAAAAAAATATACAAAACTGCTCGGTGCTAAATACATTAAAAAAAAAATTAGAGGGTCCAAATATAGGATCCGCCCTGGGTGGCAAATGCTCCAGATACGCCCCTGCATTATACAGTTTTAAGCAATGTTGCTTATTTTTATTTAGAACTTATTTTGACTTTTTTTTGGGAAATGTAATATATACGGACTTAAGCAAGCTGTACATTTATATACAGAGGTCTATTTCCTAAACATTAAGTTGCGGTGATCTGAAAACCGAGTTTACAAAATGTATTGCGTACAATAAGTGGAAAGCAATTGCAAATTCTGCAGTTTTTTTCCATCTCTGATAATTTGACCTAATTTTCACTGGCTTTTTTTTCATTCAGCTTGCTTTTTAGTGAACAGATGTCTTGAAATTCAGTTTCAAACCTGAAGAAAAGGAAGTGTATGTAATATAGACTAGAATTTACATTCGGGCTTAGTAACTTTAGTAACTTATAGTTAAGTAAACAAAATTAGGAAAATATTGGCAACAATAGTTCATTTGTCAAATTTGTCCAAATCAGCTAAAACATAGATTGTCTCTTTTCATCTTAATTTTGTAATTTGGTTTTCAAGTCCCTACAATAAACCTTACTGTGTTCCTGATTTGGTAACATTAGTGCTGACATATAACCACATTCAAGATTCTTGACACATGACACATTCAAGATCCTTTAAAAACAACCGTGCTTATTTCCTTTGTATGTGTAATCAAGAGCCTGACTCAACTTTGAGACAAGTAGCTTTGTTTTTGAACATTGAATGCTTTCTTTATATATCTTAACCCCTTAAGGACTGAGCCAAATGTACAAGTTGTGAACAGAACAAAACGTAAACAAAACCTGGCATTTGCGCTATATGTCTGTCCAACCGTAATTCACCTCTTTCATATTAAATGCAACCCCCCTTATTATATATCATTTTATTCAGGGGAAACAGGGCTTTCATTTAATATCAAATATTTAGCTATGAAACATAATTTAAAATGAATAAAATATTTTAAAAATGGGAAAAAATAAGAAATTTTGTTATTTTCTTAGTTCTACATGACATTTTAACTGTCAATGTCATAATACTGTTTGCTTTTACTGCAATAAAATACACATATTTGTATTCAGCAAAGTCTCACGTGTAAAACAGTACCCCCTATGTACAGGTTTTATGGTGTTTTGGGAAGTTACAGGGTCAAATATAGCGTGTTACATTTGAAATTGAAATTCGCCAAATTAGTTACGTTGCCTTTGAGACTGTATAGTAGCCCAGGAAATAAATTTACACCCATAATGGCATACCATTTGCAATAGTAGACAACCCAAGGTATTGCAAATGGGGTATGTCCAGTCTTTTTTAGTAACCATTTGGTCACAAACACTGGCCAAAGTTAGTGTTAGTATTTGTTTGTGTGTGAAAAATGCAAAAAACGCCAATTTTGGCCAGTGTTTGTGACTAAGTGGCTACTAAAAAAGACTGGACATACCCCATTTGCAATACCTTGGGTTGCCTACTATTGCAAATGGTATGCCATCATAGGGGTAATTTTCATTCTTGGGCTACCATAGGGTCACAAAGGCAATGTAAGCAATCTGGCAAATTTTAATGTGAAAAAAAATGAAACACAAGCCTTATATTTGACACTGTAACTTTTGAAAACACCATAAAACCTGTACATGAGGGGTACTGTTGCACTCGGGAGACTTCGCTGAACACAAATATTTGTGTTTCAAAACAGTAAAAAGTATTGCAGCAATAATATCATCCATGTAAGTGCTGTTTGTGCATGAAAAATGCAAAAAAATTCACTTTTACTGGCGATATCATCGTTGTAATACATTTTACTGTTTTGAAACACTAATATTTGTGTTCAGCGAAGTCTCCCGAGTAAAACAGTACCCCCAATGTACAGGTTTTATGGTGTCTTGGAAAGTTATAGGGTTAAATATAGTGCTAGCAAATTAAATTCCCTTTACTTTCGACATGGGTTGTCAGGCAGGTCCCACTAATTGTAATTAATTAGGATACCTAATTATGTAAAAATATTACATAAATATATGTGTAGAATTAATATATGTGTATATATATATATATATATATATATATATATATATATATATATATATATATATATAATTGTTTTTTATATTTATATATAGGTATATATATAGTGATATATACGTATATATTTATGTATATAGATATATATTATTTCGTTCTACGTGTATTTTGATATAAATATATATATATTAATATCACAATACAGTTAGAACGAAATAAAACACATCTATATATTTGTTTTTAATTTTTTTTTTTACGTATTTACATATTTATTTTTTTATATTATATGTATTAAGGCCGTTTGGCCTGTATTTGTGGGAGGGGCTTAAATTAATTCACTCCCCTATATAAGGGACATCCCTTACCTGACTCATATCGCTTGAGGTCAGCATCAGAATGATTTCCACTTCCGGGTCATACAGATGCCATTTTACCTGATTACTCCATGAGGTTTTCTAAGCAGAGCTGTGTCAGGAATCCAGCCACAGGCTTTTCCGGCCTACCACCTTCTTTCTTCAATCCATCGCCGTGGATGGTGCCCAAGTGACTCACAAACCGTAAGTTGACCTACCCGTTACGCCAGGCATCAGTCCCACGGCACCATTCACGGGTCAGGTCCTCATTTTACGGCTGCATTTTGTCTAAGTCTGTTCTAAAACTATTGCATGTTCATGCATATCATTTGTTTAAACCCCCTACCGGTCTTTGGGTGTACTACAGGCTTCTTAGACATAATCACATTTCATGTACAAACCAACAAACCACTGAATTTCCGCCTACACATTGACCCCTACCGGTCATTCAGTGTACTACAGGCTTCTTAGACATTATCGCATTTCATGTACAAACCAACGAACCACTGCATTTTCGCCTACACACTGACCCCTACCGGCCATGCGGTGTACTACAGGCTTCTCAGACATTATTGCATTTCATGTACAAACCATCAAACCACTGCATTTTCGTCTGCTCACTGACCCCTACCGGTCATTCAGTGTACTACAGGCTTCTCAGACATTATTGCATTTCATGTAAAAACCAACCAACCACCGCATTTTTCACCTACACACTGACCCCTATCGGTCATTCAGTGTACTACAGGCTTCTTAGACATTATAGCATTTCATGTACAAACCAACGAACCACTGCATTTTTGCCTACACACTGACCCCTACAGGCCATTCGGTGTACTACAGGCTTCTCAGACATTATTGCATTTCATGTACAAACCATCAAACCACTGCATTTTCGTCTGCACACTGACCCCTATCAGTCATTCGGTGTACTACAGGCTTCTTAGACGTTTTTGCTTTTCATGTACAAAACAATAAACCACTGCATTTTCACCTATACACTGACCCCTACCAGTCATTCAGTGTACTACAGGCTTCTCAGACATTATTGCATTTCATGTACAAACCAACGAACCACTGCATTTGCGCCTACACACTGACCCCTACCGGTCATTCAGTGTACTACAGGCTTCTCAGACATTATGGCACTTCATGTACAAACCAACTAACCACAGCATTTTCGCCTACATGCTGACCCCTACCGGTCAATCGGTATACTATAGGCTTCTCAGACTTTATTTCACTTCATAAGCAAACAAACTAACTACAGCATTTTCGCTTTTATACTGACTCCTATCTGTCAAACGGTAGGATTAACCCCTTAAGGACACATGATATGTGTGACATGTAATGATCCCCTTTTATTCCAGAAGTTTGGTCCTTAAGGGGTTAAATGGTATTTTAAATACAATCAGCATTTCTGACCCCTACTGGTTAACAGCAAAACTGTCTTCACATGTCATATACAATTTACCAGCCAATATAAATTACACATAAGATTGTTTTAAACATAACCATAAACCATAAATTAAACTCCAGCACGGGCTCAACTTCAGGTTTAATTCACAATAATTTACATTTCACATCAAGACCAACAGTGGTTCTATCAACACTGCCACCTACAGGTCTGTCAAGTACATTGACAATTTTCATGGGGTTTTACAAACACCAAAACACTGACACCTATAGGTCAACAGACAAACAACATTTCACATACCAATCAGTATCCAACTACACTGCCACCTATAGGGCACTCGGCAGATCTCCAGTGCACTTGCATTTTGCAACACCATGTTCACTGACCCCTACCATTCAATAAGACATCCAACAATTCACATAGCAAGCACTATATCAACATCTGGTATAAATACATATATTATTACACAATAGCAGACGCATCTGTATATACGTAACTGGTAATATAGTTCACATACATTTTTCACAGCACGCTGCTCACGCAACAGACTTTCCCCTAGCAAGGGGACATACAACATACAAGGTGGAGACCTACCACATTTTCACTTGTACATACGGCACTTAATGGGTTAAGATTGATACATATTTAACCAGTATGGCTACGATGTTTAATATTTACACATCACGGCACTTTACTTTTCACATATACTGTACGTATTAAGATAAGCTTGGTCTATGCAATATTTCCTAATGCCATACAGTTTTATCCATTCAGGTTACAGTTACTACTAAAAAACCTATAGGGATTGTCAGGTTCAATACCATACTACCAAGTACATACACCTGCTCACGTAGTTATTCATCTCTTCCCTTCCCTGGAATAGTAATAGTATACTGGCAATTAGGGTTCTAGGGCCCAATAGGTATTACCCCCTTTTTTCTCTCTGCATTATGCTTCGGTTAGTGGTCCCGCGAGGCCAACACCCCGCCTCACACTCGGAGGCATACACCCCTCGGGCCACTCGTGAGCTAGCCGCCTCGCATTGTATCATAGAGAGGGCCTCACCTGTCACTCCCCTTCCTATTTTCTGGTTACTGTCATCGAGAGGCCAACCTCCTGCCACAACGTTCGGTGGCCACTCAAACTCCCCTCGCGCCAAGCATAGATAGAGCCTCTCAAGCCACTTGGCAACTAGCAGGGCCTCACCAGTCACCAAAAAACACCAAGCCTAATCGTTTCGCCTTACGGCTTAGCTAGCAAGCCAGTACAAGAACCCTGGGTACAAATAATAATTGCAGTCTTTATTGTTATTTAAGTATTTCTCAAAAAGATGGTGAAGAATCACCTCTTCCTAGCACCCCGGCTAGAATTGATACACCTTCAAGCAGAGGAGATGTTGCTAGTCCAGCAGCAATCAGATCCTGGACGATCCCACACATTACCACCGACCTAAGGAGGTGACAAATCCCCTACCCTGCTACAGCAAGGAAAGCAGAGTTGTTCAAACTCCTCCATACATCAACGGACAACACGGAGGCAGGGGAAGGCCCAGCTACATCAACTCAGGTGACACCCAGGCTATACTAGCCTCACTCATAAACTCATGAGCCAAAAAATTTATGACAGACTGGCAATCTCGAGTTGGTGACCACAGCCCTCACAAGGCTGGGCCTCACGCTACTGTACAACCAGCACCAACCAAAACTCGGTTACCTGGTACAATCAATTCTTATGACACACAAGACGTTAACCCTGCACGTATGATGTCAGCACATTGGGGAAGCAAGGCATATATATGTATGATGATGTATCTGTGGTGGTCAGATCCAGGGATTCCCTTGGTTGGGTTGGCAATTGGAATATGTAGAGATGTTTATTTTTGCAGGTACCCATACAGAAGGGATTTTGTCCCAAACAAATGGACGAGCGCTCTCAGGCTCCAGGTACCAGCACCTCTGAACTACCAGAGACCATTGATATGAGTAGTTGTATTGCATATAGACTGTTGCATATATGTTCAAATGGTTCAGGGCACATGACAAACCATGTGTCCCAATACAACTTACAAATAACGTACTCACAATCTGTACACACCAATGCATTTTCAACACTACTGACTCATCACCCTTCCAGACTTGAAGTAGATTTACTAAAGCTCTGGATCTTCAAAGGGCTCCCATACAGGTATCATAAACACACCTTCAAGGAATATAGCATGCCCTCACTTACAGTCAGCACAACAAAACCATTGGCTGTAAACACACTCATAGCCAAGATTTGCAGAGGGGTCTTCCAATCTCCACCATTTACAGCAGGGCACCAAACACAAACACATTGGTATTGTCACAAGGAATCTTCCCTTAAACAAAGACTAACCATAGACTTATTGGCACCACACACCTCCGCTACCCCAGTCTCAACTCCCTCATACCCTCCGAGGAGTTTTCTTACTATACAACACCATTGATCTACCTTTACAGCTATCACTCAAGCATGGGTTGAAGCTTGGTTAAGTAAGACCAATATCATCAACGCAGTAAACGGCTACCATCTACCCAACACACTGGCACTTACATGGCATAAATTGGGCAATCCTTTCCCCGCTCAACTTTCGAGCTACAGATTAGCCTACTATCGATATTCGCAGATACTCTGTGCTGGTTATGATAACATATCCAGAGGTCTTACAGTCATACACTATCTAGAAGACTTCTTGTTGATCAAAGATAACATATTTTTCACTAGAAGCCTGACGGCAGCTTAGTCTGGTTGACCACTTGGGCGTCCCAGTACCCCATAAGAAACAGAAGGCCCAGACACTATCATCACATTACTGGGCATATGACTTGAGTCGGCATCCATACACGCAAGTTACCACAAGACAAATAGGGAACATTCTCATCTACATCAATCACTACCTCCTGCTTAGTACTCACAACTGCAAGGAACTACAATCCCTACCAGGTTCCTTAATTTTGCCATGCCAATCATACCACAAGACCACGCTTTCACATCCAGAGTACTTTCCCCTTTTTTCCACACTTCCAACATGATGATCAGAGGATGTCCCTAGACACCTCAGCAACAGCAGATCTGCACATGGGGGGAATTTCTTAACCACTTGGCATGGTAAAAGCATGTTCCTTCCAGGATTGTCTGACACTTCTCTAACCAGATGGTCAGACGCGGCGTCTACCACGGGTTTGGCAGCGATCTACCGGGAACGATTGCTTTGGAGCTGTTGGCCATGGCATCCAGGTTTGGAAATTTTTCCACCACCTCAGCCCCTTTGGGAGATCTACCCCATTGTAGCAGCTGCTGTGGCATGGGGTAAATCATGGTCAGGGTCATCAATCCGTTATTACTCTGACAACTAGGCACATGTCATATCATCAACAATCGCCACTACTCATCCATAAGGTCATGATATTTCTGGGGAACTCACTTGGTTGGCCACTTATCACATTTCACTTTCATGTACCAGACGGGGGTATACATCCCTGCCGATAATTGTCTCATTTATATTCCAGGCATGTTCATCATACGCTTCCTACAGCCGCCCATACAGTCACGGCCACGCTTTCGTTCCAGAGGCAAAATCATGGATTAGACATACTCATGCAGCATAGCATGCACTATCCCACCTAGCACTTTCGTCCCATACTTGTAGAACACAACACAGCTTTTCACCTGGCTTAAAGAATCTCATTGGAACACGACATAGCTCAACCTGTGTCATAACATTTCTCCTAGGTTTTGCTTCTTTTTGCCACCTTAAACTATCTCACACACCATTAATTCTATAGTTTACAGGCATTCAACAACACAGAATAACCTATGGCCAAAACTACCATAACTTCATGCTATCATACCAGACAAGAATATACTCAGAGGTTTTCAGGAATCCATTCTCCCACGTTCCTCTCAGAGATTACCAATAGCCATCCAACTTTTCATCCTTATCGGACCTATTAGATCTACAACCATTCAATTATACTACCAAGTCGGCCATTACCAGCCATGCACATTGCCTTTTATGCCTTTCTCAGGCCAGAGAATTCACTACCATCACCACCACTCAGACAGATCATTGTCTTCAACGATCCCACGTACGTAAACACATATTTCATTACCTATTGGCTCTACCACATTCCGAAACGAGTCAACACAGACCAACAGTAGAGATAACATACTATACTACCCACAACAAATGGTGTTCACTTTCGGTCCTAGATTCCTACCTTCAAAATTCTTCCAGGAATTAAATACTGTAATGCATTTAAGGAAATGTCTGGTTAATTGGTATATATTTGTTGACTGTATTAAATCTTTGATTATTCATTTTTGCCCTCTTTATTTACAGGCCTACCGTATCGTCGGTCTCGGCATACCACAACCGACTTGCTCCCTTTATACTATCCTATGCTAATGCTGGATCCTTACTCCATATACGGCTATTTGCCCCTTACACAAGTATTAAGGCCGTTTGGCCTGTATTTGTGGGAGGGGCTTAAATTAATTCACTCCCCTATATAAGGGACATCCCTTACCTGACTCATATCGCTTGAGGTCAGCATCAGAATGACCCTCCCACCCACTCCTCATTTTAACACTTTCTCTTTTCTTTCCATTTACTTTACTTTCTTACTCCTTGGTGGGCCCTCTTTATTTACAGGCCTACCGTATCGTCGGTCTCGGCATACCACAACCGACTTGCTCCCTTTATACTATCCTATGCTAATGCTGGATCCTTACTCCATATACGGCTATTTGCCCCTTACACAAATAAATATATATATATAACAATAATTATATATATTTAATCAGTATCAGTCTACGTGTAATTTGATATTAATATATATATATAATTATATATATTAATATTAAAATACACCTAGACAGTGTATGTGTGTGTATGTATATGTGTATATATATACTTAGATCATATATATATAATCTATATATGATCTAAGTTTTTAATTATTTTTTTTTACACTTATTTTAAAAAAAAAAATTATTTGGTTTCCAGCCAGCAGGGGGACTACCTGTCATTACAGGCAGTCCCCCTGCTGGCAATGCAGCAGGCAGCTATCCCGGCCATGTGATTGTGACATGGCCCGGGGGGGCTGAAGAGGACGGAGGTGCCGCGGCGTTTAGAGCCGCGCAGCGTTTAGAGCCGCTTTAAAAAGGACGTAATTGTACGCCCTCTGGTCTTAAGGGGTTAAAGATTTAACCAAATTATTTTTTGAGATTTTTAATGCATAACTACACAGCAGTCACATGAACTTTGCAAAACATTTACATACAACAACTTAATTAATGATCACTCTTCACCACGTTGTTTATGTTGTAAATCTGTTATGATACCATAATTCAAGTACATTTTAATATACTAAACAAAAGTTTAGTTATAAAATACAGTATAATTTATATTTACTCGTAATGTCTCATCCTATGCTGCATAGCAGTACAGTATGGTTACAAACACACATTAAAAAAAATCCAAAAAAATAAAGTCTTTTGGCATGCAAAACAACCTTGGTAAGATGCTTGATTAAAGGGACTCTATAGTCACCAGAACAACAACAGCTTATTCTATTTGTTTTGGTGAGTATAATCAGTCACTTCAGGCTTTTCCTGAGATTTTCCTCAGAAAGTTACTACAGGTGTTTCCTGGGGCAGTGCCATTCAGTGTTTCCTCCCTCTGCATGGAGACACTGAACTTTCCTCTTAGAAATGGTTTGGTTTAATGCATCTCTTTGAGGAGATGCTGATTGGCAAGAGCTGTGTTTAGCTTGTGCTGGTTCTGCCCTTGATCTGCCTCATTGACAAGCTCAGTCTTACCAATGCTTTCCTATGGGAAAGCATTGTGATTGGCTAAGAGAATCACTTCTGATTATGTCAGCCAAGCAGGCAGATCAGGGACAGTGCCAGCAGGAGCATACTGCAATAAAGGTAAGATTTTGCTATATTTAGGGAGGGAAAGGGCAGGGGATGCAGGGGGGCTAGATGGTGTTTTTTATACTATAGGGTCAGGAATCCATGTTTGAGTTTCTGACCTTATCGTGTTCCTTTAAGTTAAAATCTGAATTTACTAATAGCAATCTGGTTGGCAGTCAGGCATCCCAAAACTTTCTACAACCTATAGTTTTGTAATATAACACAGCCATCAGTTTGGACATCAGTTTATATATAGCATACTCTTATATACTTAAAAATTGTTTAGGTGGATCCCTTCCAAGATTTATCAACACATAGCTTCTAGCCTGAGCATATTCTATGGATCAATTTTAGATAAGCTGTAAAAAATCTACTCTGTGTGGATAGGTTATCAGTGAGCATGGACTATTAAGTAGATCCATCTATGGCTCAGGACTGATGGATGAGCCCAGAACAAAGCTAATTAGTTCAAACATGTTCTGTAAAATATTTGGATTATAATGAATATTCTTCAGACGTGAATAGGTCCTAGGTTGCATGTACAGGTGCATGGGTTTGAAGCAGACATATGTTACATTCTACAGGAATCCAAATAGCACATTGGAGAGTTAATAGACTTTTTTCTGATGAGAATAAATAATGTTGTGTTTTAAACATTTCTGAAAATTTCCCAAATCTTTCTCATAAGGTACCTAAAAACCACAATGTGATTTATACTTTGCTTGTTACAATGCTTTGTAAATAACATATATTTGGCCTGCAGATCGTAAACACAAACGTATAAATCCCCCAGATGAAGTACCTATTTTATTAAACCGCAAATGCCAAAGTAAAAAGTGTTCACATAGTTACACAGTAACCTAGTTTGAAAAAAGTCCATCTGGTTCAGTCTTTAACCCCTTAAGGACACATGACATGTGTGACATGTCATGATTCCCTTTTATTCCAGAGGTTTGGTCCTTAAGGGGTTAAACATATCTTTGTATCATTGTCTGATCTGCATATAACAAAAATATTCAGAATATTTTCAGCTTGAAGTGAAGCAAATGTATGAGTAAATGTATGTATCATTAGACTATCACAATTTTAAGATTATGAACTGCCCGCCATGTGGTACTCTCCCTCCTCCATAACCACCCCAAAGGAAATAGAGGATTGACTAATATAGGTGTAAGTGGGTAGTCACAGAGTGTAATGTGGTAGACAGTAGTTCCCCTCAGATATTCCCTTGTAGGTCTGTCCAAAAAAAAAAAATTGTTGATACATACACACACTCACTATGCCTACACACATTCTCGCTGAATCATACATATGAGAAAGTCAATAAAACCTAAAACCAGTAAAGGTGCTTTAACAGTTGCTTGTATAACAAGAGTCTCCATTTAATGGTACAGTACACAAGCTCATACTTAATATAATTACAGGCACAATTACCGGATAAACCTTTTATAACTTTTAGAGAGGCTCCAAATGTTAAAAGTATTTTAACCCACATTCAACCTTCTGATAAATCTACAAGTAATAATGATAATAATAATATTTTTTTAACTGAAAGTGTGATGTAATTCCAGTAAAATACAAGTTTAGCAGGCTAAGATTGCCACAAGGCATATGTATGTATATGTGTTTGTAGTATCAGTTAGTTAATTACACGTAGCTAAGATACTGTTATCACTGTACTGACCAGGTGCAGGAATGTAAGAACTGGAATTACGCGTCCCTCTCCTTTGTATCAGATGAGCCACGTGGTTAGACCGGATGGATGAGTTTAGACTCTATTTATTAAATAGGTTAAGGGTATGTGTGGGTGTAGTTAATTGTGGGAGGAGCTACAGTGCTATATAAGGAATGTACTCTATGTATTCAGTACTCAGACTTTGCTGTATTTTGGTGACGCTAGTCCCTCTGAGTCCCGATCGGTGATCCAATAAAGAATCTCTTCCTTCCTGAAGAAACCTGTGTCCATCTCTCTGTGCTTGGCTTCCGTCAGTTTCTCCGGTATCATTTGGTGCATTGGCCGGGAAGCTCATCGTTCAACGGTAGCTGAGAGGCAGAGGCGTGAGACGGTCTATCTTTGCCCACGTTCTCTACGGCTGCACCCCTGAACTTCTGCGTGGACCTCCCTTCGTCTCGGCGCCACTGGTCTGTTGTCCAGGAGATCATCGGCCTCTACGTGAGAAGTGCTGGGGTGTCCCCGTCGATGAGTGTGAACTCAGGTTCAGGAACGAGGAGGTAAGACAACTGCTGTTTTAGACGGCAGGACCCACTAGGGGTATACCGATTGTGCGGTAGGCCCAAAGGGGTTTTGAATCTGTGTATCTGCCCCCTCTGTCGGAGGGAAGGAGCGAAGGCGCACCGCTCGATCGAACGCTCTTTAGTCAGACCGTTTGATTTGGTTAGTCAGGCGGGGTCCTGGTGTAAATAGCCCTAGCCGGACACCGGTGTCTTGTCTAGACTAGCGTTCTAGGGTGTATATTACGTTCGCTAGGTCGGAGGGACCGGGAGACTAAGCGGCGCCTGTGTAAATTCGGTTCGCTAGTTCTCATCCTATCTAGGCTAAGTGGGAAGGCGTGTAAATTTGGAACCCACTAGACTTTTGATAGTGCGACTAAGAGGCGCCTGTGTAAATTCGGTTCTCTAGCTCGCTATATATGTGGTGATTGGGCAGTGTGGCTAACCAAAACGGGTGTATATAGTTTTAGGTAGTCCATTCAAGGTACTGGCCAATAGTTTAGTTGGGAATTGTAAATGTGTTAACGATTGTTTTAGTAAAGTGTATATCTTGTTAGATAGCGCGAGCTCAGCCGTCTAGCGAGAGTGTTAATAGTGTGTTGCTGTATTATAGTGCACGGTACCATAACCCTGTATATTTACTGACATTATATAATAAGTACTAATCATTGTCGTCCATTGCATGTTTAACACCATAACCACTAATAATTGTATTGTGACCTTAACTTGTGCTTTGACCTATGCTAACCGTACTGTAACCGCTATTTGTAAAAGATGATGTTACTGGGGTGTGTTATAGACGGGTAATTCGTATATAGAGAATTATAGCGTGGGTGACTGTATAGTTACGCCAAAGGGCATAATATTGATTATATAGTGACTGGTGTAACAGCTGTGTGTGTACGGGAATTCCCTGAGTGTTTATTGTTATTGTGTACGTTTCACTTGGTAACCGTACCACGTGGTGCTGTTGCCAGAGGAAACGGGTGTGACTGTTGAATAGTACGCGTGTATAGTATTCGTTGTCGACGACGTTCCATTGTTAAGTATGGGTGCGTCGCAGTCAACGATTCCGGATCCCTTAGGATGTATGGTTAAGAATTTTAAAAAGGGATTCAAAGTTTGTGATTTTGGGGTAAAGATGTCTCCTGTACGTTTGGTCACTTTGTGTACTAGGGAGTGGCCTACTTTGGTTGCGGCATGGCCGCCACGTGGCAGTTTGGATCCAACTCTGGTACAGCGCTTACACGTGGCTGTATCGGGTAGGCCTGAACTTTACGGCCAGTTTCCTTATATTGACTGTTGGAGACAGGCCGTAAATGACTCGCCAAAATGGCTCCAGACATGCCACGAGGAGCAGTGTCGCCTCATGGTAGCTAGGACTTGCTCGTCCACTAGGACTGGTGTTAGGCCCATTTTGGACACGCCCCCTGAGTCCGAGATCCCTTTGCCGCCCCCTTACTTTCCGTTAAGAAGAAGTGACGCAAACGCAGGAAGTCCTGCACCCCTCCCCTCATTACCCTCATCCACTTCCGCTTCCTCCTCCAGTACAGGATCCACCCCCCCTCGTACTAAATCTCCCCTTCCGGAACCAGAATCCACCCCCATTAGAAACGAATATCCTGATTTGGCGCCACTTCAGACTTCCGGTCAAGCTTCATCTAGCTCGGCTCGAAGTGTTTTATTTACGACCTTTTCCCAAAACCGACCTCCCACATCCCCATACCCTATCTCTCCCCGACCGGAACCCATGACTGACGCCTCTCTACGTAGCCCCATCCAAACCCGACAGTTGACTGGTGCCCAACAATTAAAGCACTATCAGATGCCTCTTCGTCTGAATCCCGGGTCAGCTTATATCGATGCCGCAGGTCAAATGGCACACGCTGACCCAGTCTTCGTATATGTCCCATTTACCACAACCGATCTTTTAAACTGGAAGACCCATAATTCCTCGTATACTGAGAAACCACAAGCTATGACTGATCTGTTCACCTCAATAGTACAGACGCATAATCCGACATGGGCTGATTGCCAGCAGTTACTAATGACTTTATTTAACAATGAGGAAAGGACAAGAATAAATCAAGCAGCCATTAAAGCATTAGAGGATAGAGCCCGTGCTTTGAACCAAGCCAATCCAGCAGCATGGGCCGCGACACACTATCCCAACACCGATCCCGATTGGAACGTAAATGGTGCTGATATGGTTCAACTCAGAGCCTATAGAGACGCTATAATTGCTGGCATGAAAGCCGGAGGAAAGAAAGCCATTAACATGTCGAAGACAGTTGAGGTGATCCAGAAAAGCGATGAAGCGCCCAGTGTCTTTTATGACCGATTATTGGAGGCATACCGCTTGTATACCCCCTTTAATCCGGAAGACGCAGACAATTCCCGAATGGTTAACTCCGCCTTTGTCAGCCAAGCATACGGAGATATTAAGCGCAAGCTACAAAAGTTAGAAGGGTTTGCAGGTATGTCCATCACCCAACTAATGGAGGTAGCAAATAAGGTCTATATGAACAGGGATACAGAAAGTAAGAAAGAGGAAGAGCGCAAGATGCGTAAAAAGGCTGATATGCTAGCGGTAGCGATCGCAGGCGTAGATAAACGGGGCCCAGATAGAGGCAATAATAGATGGAGTAGGGAGCCTTTGAGTAGGGATCAATGCGCGTATTGCAAGGAAGAAGGGCATTGGAGGAACGAATGTCCGCAAAGAGAGCAGTACGAGAGAGACCAACCCAGGGCAGGCTACGGAAACTTTAGAGGTAGAGCGAGAGGTAGAGGAGGCCCCGGAGGGAGTAATGGTTATAGAGGGAGTAATGGGAACAGAGGAAGTGTTAGGGAAGACAGGTATATTCCAGCAGCGCAAAGGTCCCGCGATAGAGAAGGTAGGGACTTTGTAGGATTGGCTGACACTGTCATGGAGGACTATTGATACCGACCGGGCTCCATCCCCCTTGGTCGAGCGGAGCCTATGGTCGATGTATCAATAGGGGGGAAAAGGAGTGCGTTCATGATCGACACTGGTGCTGAACATTCAGTGGTGACTAATCTAGTTGCTCCTCCATCTGGAAGGACTATTACTGTGATAGGAGCAACTGGAAGAAGTGCTGAAAAACCGGTTCTTAAAAGTCGACTCTGTACATTGGGAGGCCACGTAGTAAAACACCAATTCCTTTATATGCCTGAATGTCCAGTCCAATTGCTGGGACGTGATATGCTATCAAAATTACAAGCGCAGATTACGTTCCTACCAAATGGAACAACATCCTTAAAGTTTAATGGACCTTCAGGTATTATGACTTTATCCGTACCAAAGGAAGAAGAGTGGCGACTTTATACAGTGTTGACTAGCCAAAACCCTAGGAGTGATGAGACATTGTTTAACATACCAGGAGTTTGAGCAGAGAACAACCCACCAGGACTGGCCCGCAATATTCCACCAATAAAAATTGAACTGAAACATGGGGTTTATCCAGTGAGCCTAAGACAATATCACATTCCGCAGAAGGCTAAGAAGAACATCCAATCCTATCTGGATAAGTTCATACGGTATGGTATCCTAAAATTCTGTACTTCCCCCTGGAACACCCCATTGCTGCCTGTTCAAAAGCCCGGTACAGATGAGTATCGACCTGTACAGGACTTAAGAGCAGTCAATGATGCGGTTGTTAGCATACATCCAGTTGTACCCAATCCATATAACCTGCTTGCTTTAATTCCGGGCGGGGCTACTTACTTCACAGTCTTAGATCTCAAAGATGCCTTCTTTTGCCTCCGAATTGCCGCAGAAAGCCAATGTATTTTCGCTTTCCAATGGGAGAACGCTGTAACGTGCTCAAAACGCCAAATGACTTGGACAAGACTGCCCCAAGGGTTTAAAAATTCACCTACCCTATTTGGTTCAGCTCTAAGTCAAGATCTACTGGATTTCGAGTCTATCCCAGGAGAATGTGTATTGTTACAATATGTAGATGACTTGTTGATAGCAGCAGTTACAAAAGAAAAATGTCAGCAAGCAACGCACGATCTACTACATATTCTCTGGAAGGCAGGATACAAGGTGTCCAGGAAGAAGGCTCAGTTGTGTTTGCCAACTGTCAAGTATCTGGGATTCCATATCTCTGAAGGTCAAAGGATTATGGGGCCAGAGAGAAAAGAAGCTGTCTGCCAAATACCAATACCCAAGAATAGAAGACAAGTGCGAGAATTCTTGGGGGCAGCAGGCTTCTGTAGGATATGGATTCCCAGCTATGCGATACTGGCAAAACCTCTGTACGCAGCCATCAAAGGTACAGAGCACGACCCCTTCTTATGGACCCAAGAACAGCAAACGGCATTTGAAGATGTGAAGAAGGCTTTGATGAGTGCCCCAGCATTAGGTCTACCTGATCACACACGACCATTCTACTTATATGTACACGAGCAAAGAAGAATGGCTGTGGGAGTATTGACACAGTACTTGGGATCATGGCAAAGACCTGTTGCCTACATGTCTAAGCAACTGGATGCAGTGGCCAGCGGACTTCCACCTTGTCTAAGAGCCGTAGCTGCAGCCGCCCTGCTAGTAGCTGAAGCCGATAAACTCACTCTGGGTCAAGAACTTTATGTACGAGTCCCACATGCAGTACAGACGTTGTTGGATTACAAAGGAAATCATTGGTTTAGTAACAGCCGTATGACCAAGTATCAAGCAATGTTGTGTGAAAACCCAAGAGTGCATTTAGAGACTGTAAACACCTTAAATCCAGCTACCCTTTTGCCGCAACCTACTGAAAGTCAACATGATTGTTTGGAAGTAATGGATGAAGTATTTTCAAGTAGACCAGATCTTCGTGATTTTCCCATCCAGAACCCCGATGTTCAATATTACACCGACGGCAGTAGTTATGTGAAAGAAGGGATCCGCTATGCAGGATATGCAGTGACAACAATAGACAAGGTGATAGAAGCTCGGCCACTGGCGAAAGGAACATCAGCACAAAAGGCAGAATTAATAGCACTAACACGAGCGTTACAATTGGCTGAAGGTTTAAGAGTAAATATCTATACGGACTCTAAGTATGCGTTTTTAACCACTCATGCCCACGGAGCTTTGTATAAAGAAAGAGGACTACTGAATTCAGAAGGCAAAGAAATCAAGTACGCAGCTGAAATCCTACAACTATTGGAAGCAGTGTGGGAGCCGAAAGAAGTCGGTATCATACATTGTCGAGCGCATCTGAGAGGAGATGGTGATGTAACCAAGGGAAATCGGATGGCAGATAGTGCAGCTAAGCGTGCTGCTGAATCAGGAAGACAGGAGTATGTGGGGCATATAGCTGCTCTTATACCAACTCCACTGTCCCAATGGACTCCAGTTTATACAGCTCAAGAAGAGGAGTGGTTAAAGACTGAACCGGGAAAGTATTTGGAGAACAAGTGGTATCAGCTAGAAGATGGAAGAATAGTCATACCAGCATCACTAGCGGTAGAAATTGTCCAAAATTATCACAACGGGACACATTCTGGGAGAGACAGTACTGAAGAATCTCTCAGGAAACATTTCTACATACCAAGATTGTCCAACTTGACTCAGGCCATTGTACGCAGATGTGTAACGTGTGCTAAGAATAATGCAAGACAAGGACCAGTAAAGCCACCAGGAGTCCAGTTTATGGGGGGACTCCCCATGTCCGATCTACAAATAGACTTTACAGTAATGCCTAAATCGGGTGGACATCGTTACCTGTTGGTAATTGTGTGCACCTATTCAGGCTGGGTAGAAGCATGTCCTACTCGTACAGAGAAAGCAGGAGAAGTTGTAAGATTCCTGCTACGAGAAATAATACCCCGATATGGACTACCCTGTTCTATAGGATCGGACAATGGTCCAGCTTTTGTTCATCAGTGCCTACAACAACTGACTCATATGCTTGGTATAAAGTGGAGGCTTCATACTGCATATAGACCCCAGAGTTCTGGTAAGGTAGAGAGAATGAATAGAACTATAAAGAACCAGTTGGCTAAAATGTGTCAGGAAACCCAACTTAAGTGGAACGTTCTCTTACCCATAGCTTTATTGCGAATCCGCAGTACCCCTACCAGAAGGATGGGCCTCTCTCCTTTTGAAATCATGTATGGGCGACCACCTCCCGTACTTGGTAACTTAAGGGGGGACTTGAGTCAGTTGGGAGAAGGAATTACCCGGCAGCAGGTTGTAGAGTTGGGTAAGACTATGGAGGAGGTACAGAAATGGGTACAAGATAGATTACCTGTGAATATTTATCCCCCTGTTCATAGTTATCATCCAGGAGACCAAGTGTGGATTAAAGAGTGGAATAATGTACCGTTAGGGCCCAAGTGGAGAGGTCCTTATGTTGTTCTTTTGTCTACCCCTACAGCGATAAAAGTAGCCGAAGTAACTCCGTGGATACATCACTCCAGGGTTAAACCAGCAGCAGTCGATTCTTGGCAAATTACAGCAGATCCAGAGAATCCCTGCAAGATCCGGTTGAAACGCACTACTCAGTCGGAGTAACGAGGAATTATTGTGGATTACAAATTTTATTGTTACAGGTGTGAGTGAGAAGGCCATAATAAAGCCTGTCCGCTTACCAACACATAGTGTATAAGCCAGGAAAGTCTCGAAGGGACACCTGTGAAGACGAGCAGAACTCCATTCCCTGCAGCCCTCACATCCTGGAAGCTGAGGTTCCATCGCACGGACGAAGACTGAGGATGACGGCGAAAGATGTGCTTTTGATTGTGTTTATTTATATGTGTTTTTATATTCAGGAAGGTAGAGGTACCGACACTCCTAGCTGTGAGGTATGCATTAAGACTACGAGAACAGGTAACCATATTTCCCAAACCCTAATTTGGCATTCACAATACGAATGTAAAGGAGAGGTATCAAGATGTAGATACCTAAATATAGACTATAGTGTGTGCCATTTAGGAGTAGGAGAACCTAAGTGCTTCAGTCCAGAGTATCAACCTCGTACAATTTGGTTGACTCTCAGGAATGGAGATCCTCAGGGGACCCTAATTAATAAGACGGTGTTAGAATCCATACATTCTTCGGGTGTTCTGCTATTTGATGCATGTAAGGCGATATCAAGTGGTAGAAAACCGTGGAATGTATGTGGGGATCTTAGATGGGAGAGGACGTATGGGTCTAATGATAAATATATTTGTCCCAGTAGTAAAAATAAATATGTGAGTCCTAGATGCCCAAATAAAGACTATAACTTTTGTCCATATTGGTCTTGTGTGGGGTGGGCGACTTGGGGACAGACAGTAGATAAAGACATGATAGTGACTAAGTTGCCGACTAGCCCTTATTGTAAGTCTATGGAATGCAACCCAGTCCATATACTTATTAATAACCCCGACAAGTTCCTAGATAAGTATGGAAATTTATTTGGGTTTCAGATATACGGGACGGGTTTAGATCCTGGGACATTATTGTTTATAGGAATAGAGACTGATACGGTATCCTCCCAGACTCATCAAGTATACCATTCCTTTTATGAAGAGATGAGTATAGATAATAAGATCCCCCATAACGCTAAAAACCTGTTCATTGACCTAGCTGAAAGTATTGCCGGTAGTCTTAATGTTACCAACTGCTATGTGTGTGGAGGTACTAACATGGGAGACCAATGGCCTTGGGAAGCAAAGGAGGTAATGTCCGGTTCTGAGGCAGTTGACCAACTAATATCTACACAAGCCGATTATCATTTGAGTGTTAGAGGTAAATCTGAGTGGAGATTAAAGACCTCCATCATAGGTTATGTTTGCATAGCAAGGAAAGGAATAATGTATAATACTTCTGTAGGAGAATTAACTTGTCTAGGGCAAAAAGCTTATGATGATGATACTAAAAATACAACTTGGTGGTCGGCTTCAAATGTCTCAGAACCATCTAACCCGTTTGCTAGATATGCCAGTTTAAAGGATGTGTGGTTTGATTTATCCATCACATCTACCTGGAGAGCCCCAGCAAATTTGTACTGGATCTGTGGTAAGAAAGCCTATTCGGAGTTGCCACAGGACTGGGAAGGGGCATGTGTGTTGGGTATGCTCAAACCATCCTTCTTCTTGTTACCGATTGAAACAGGTGAGACTTTAGGTGTTAAAGTGTATGATGTGAATCATAGGAAGAAAAGGGGACCCTTAGAGATAGGCACCTGGGAAGATAATGAATGGCCTCCCCAGCGTATCATAGATTATTATGGGCCAGCCACGTGGGCAGAAGATGGTACCTTTGGTTATAGAACCCCAATTTATATGCTCAACCGTATTATAAGATTACAGGCGGTGGTTGAGATTATTACTAATGAGACCTCACAAGCACTCAATCTTCTAGCGAAGCATAATACCAGGATGAGGACAGCAGTGTACCAAAATAGATTAGCCTTGGATTACCTTTTGGCAGTAGAGGGAGGTGTATGTGGGAAGTTTAACCTGAGCAATTGCTGTCTTCAAATAGATGACGAAGGGCAAGCAATAGCTGAGCTTACTAGCCATATGGTTAAACTAGTGCATGTGCCTACTCAGGTATGGAAAGGGTACAATCCAAGTAGTTGGTTTGGTAGCTGGTATGAGTGGTTTGGAGGGCTTAAGGCAGTGGTAGGTGGAGTCCTACTGATTTTACTGTTGTGTCTACTCCTACCGTGTCTTATACCCTTAGTAGTTAGATCTGTGCAAAGCCTGATAGGAAGTATAGCAGAGAGGAAGGCTGCTGCACAGATAATGGCGATATATAAGTATAAGGCTCTAGATCAAGGAGAACCAATGCAGGAAGATGAGTGTTAAAAGATTCACATCATAAGATAAGTCTGGTCTGGTTCATGGTAACCTGAGGTATATGCAAACCAAGGTTAAGTGATGCCTCAAGTAATTGTGAAATATCAGAGGCATCAAAGGGGGGAATGTGATGTAATTCCAGTAAAATACAAGTTTAGCAGGCTAAGATTGCCACAAGGCATATGTATGTATATGTGTTTGTAGTATCAGTTAGTTAATTACACGTAGCTAAGATACTGTTATCACTGTACTGACCAGGTGCAGGAATGTAAGAACTGGAATTACGCGTCCCTCTCCTTTGTATCAGATGAGCCACGTGGTTAGACCGGATGGATGAGTTTAGACTCTATTTATTAAATAGGTTAAGGGTATGTGTGGGTGTAGTTAATTGTGGGAGGAGCTACAGTGCTATATAAGGAATGTACTCTATGTATTCAGTACTCAGACTTTGCTGTATTTTGGTGACGCTAGTCCCTCTGAGTCCCGATCGGTGATCCAATAAAGAATCTCTTCCTTCCTGAAGAAACCTGTGTCCATCTCTCTGTGCTTGGCTTCCGTCAGTTTCTCCGGTATCAAAAGAAAAGGCTTTTATTCTTGTAACAAATGTATAGGCTGCAAATGCAACAAAAACAAGTCTTTAAAAAGTATAAATCAATTTAAAATGAAATATGATAATCATTAATTTTTTAGCAATGATTTTATAACATGTTTTACTAGGAATGTAATCTACATGTTAATATGCCCCTGTGGATTAAAGTATATTGGACTAACCATACACCCATTGCATAAGAGGATAGCTGAGCATGTCAATAATATTAAGAAAAGGTATGAACAGCATTGTGTCTCTGCTCACTTTATGAAATGCCACAATATGAATTAACTTTCCTTGGTATACAGAATGTAAAAAAAGCATGAGGGGGGGGCAATCATATTCAAGACCTAGGAAAAGTGGAAATGTAGTTGGTGTATAGATTAAATACTTTGGCACCATATGGACTAAACACAGAGTTTGACCTTTGTAATTTTTTATAGTAATTTCTTAATGTCTATTTACCATTATTCCTTTTTGATAGATGTAGTATTTTTATACATAGTATTTTTAAAATATATATTTTTATTTTTCCAAGTGGATATCAATTTGCACTAATAACCCTAGTTATGTTTTGATATATTAAGAATAATGGTTTTATGGGGGGCGTAGCCTGACCGCTTGAGGAGATGAACGTGTAAGCACTCAGCTCCCTGAGAGAGTCCGTTTTACACAGTGATTTGAAGAGCAACAAGCAATTTTATACCCTAAACTGTCAGGAAACTTACCTGTCACAATGGCACAACAGTCCACGAAAAAAAAAGAAACTGAAACCCGCATCCCTGCAGGTTGCGGCCTTAACCTCACCCCCATGTCGTACACAAGATGGCGCCGGCAGGCCTACCTCTCCGGCATCGAGCTCCGGACGGAGCGACGAAACAACAATCTCAGCCAAAGGTAGTCCGGCCACAGAGTCCGGCCACAGAGAACATCCAGAGAATGTTAGACGCACTACAAACCTCACTGCAGGCTGACTTTGCCAAATTAGCTAAAGAAATCAGCAGACGTACAGGCCCTAAGGGAACACACAGATTACCTCAAAAGCAAAACAGAGGAAATCATCACCGCGCACAATAATGTAGCTGCCGCATACGAGACCATGGAAACCAGATTAAACTCCAAACTCACCAATCTCGCGGACCACGAAGATAGAAACAGATGGAATAATATCCGCGGCATTCCTGAGGACATAAGCCCTGTTAACCTAGGGACTTTCACAAAGGCACTGTTCACAACACTGGCTCCTGACATCCCAGAATCTGCGCTCCTGCTAGACAGAATCCACCGCAATGAGCGACGCAATGGCACCGAACACCACCTTCTCACGCCTGATGATGGAGTGAAACTACTAGCAGAATGGAAAATATCAATAGATATGAACAATCCTGAAACAACCGCTAAACAGGGCTCCTCTACCTCTCCGATGAAGCTGTCCCATGACTGAAAGACCTCTGCCACAGCTAAGTGAAATGGCAAGCGCACAAGGCCTCAGGGGCCAACATATTAAACACTAAAGTTACAACAAAAAAAGACGCATGGCAACATACACTGACCCCCTTACTGAACTTACCACGCTTACTCACACTAACACGCAATCACCCTCGCATGCCACTACCAAACAAATCCTCCAACTCCAGGCTCGCCTGAGAGACATGTAATTAGCAAAAACCACGTACCTTCTGACCAAGATGAAACATAAGTTCTTTAGAGAAGGGAACAGAGCAGGCAAAATTTTAGCATCCAACTTAAAGCACGAACCCTATCCTCAAAAATAGCATACCTCCACACGAAAGATGGACGCAAAATAATCAACCCACAGGACATAGTGGAAGAGTTCGGCAAATACTACAGCAAACTATATAACTTAAAAACAGACAGCCAAAAGCATACACCTACACGGGCAGACATTGATGCCTTTTTACGAGACATCGACTTACCAAGACTCACGTCTGAAGAAGGACAAACGCTGACACAACCGTTCATGAACCAAGAAGTTCTAAAGACCATCAAACAGCTACCGAAGCACAAATCTCCTGGACCTGACGGTGCCTCTTCCCCTCCCCCTGTCCCATTGTTCTCCAGCAGGGCGTTGTCCCAGGGACACTACCAAACCAGTTGGAACAAGCTGCTTTGTCACTCGTCGGTCAAAATATGACTTCCACCTATCTCCTGAACCGCTTAACCGATTCAAGTGAATTTTGGATATGTTTGTCCCCAAATTATGCTGGTTATAAAAAATATAAGTTTTATTGATATTGCATGTAAACTCACAAAGTTACAAAAATGGCATAAAAGTATGTTTTTTAGCTTGGAGATAACTACCATACATTTAAAGATATAGTAGCACCCCATATGACAGTCCTATTTAACCACTGTTTTCAAACGTGTATCATGCCTACTGAGATGCTATATCCATGCTACCAAAACCAGGGAAACCACCCACACACTGCCCTAATTTCAGACCCATCTCCTTGCTAAACTGTGACACCAAGATCTATGTCAAACTCATAGCGAACCGATTGGCTTTAATACTACCACGCATAGTACATAATGATCAGTCCGGCTTTAGACAGGGATCCGACAACACTAGAAAAATCATGAACATACTTTCACACTTAGAAGGAAAGGGCGCAGAGAGCCTGTTCCAAGCCTTAGACGCAGAAAAAGCCTTTGATAGGCTTAATTGGGATTATATGTCCTCCGTGCTTACCAAATATAACTTCCCACCGGGATTACTACAAGGGATTATGGCACTTTATGGTAAAGTCTCCCACTCTGGCTTCATCTCGTCATCTTTTAACCTTACCAATGGCACGAGGCAGGGATACCCATTATCCCCCCTCCTATTTATACTGTCGCTGGAACCCCCAGCCCACAAAATCAAGCAACACCCGCTCATCACGGGAATCCAAATCAACAATACAAATTATCGCCTAGCCATGTTCTCTGATGACATTCTGTTATCCCTGAGTAATCCTATGACTTCTCTACCACGACTCCTGACCTTACTAGACAGTTATAGTCAAGTATCTTACTATAGGCTAAACAAGTCTAAAACACAAGTACTACCGATCAACATACCGGCACATCTAGCCCAACCATTGTGCCTCACGTACAAGTTTGACTGGAGACAAAATACATTACTTATCTAGGAGTCAAATTAGCATTACACAGACAGAATGTGCTATCTCTTAATTACGCCCCCATTGTACATGCATGCAACTCTAACTTCCAGAAATGGAAGGGTGTCTGACTGTCATGGTTAGGGAGACTACACACAATTAAAATGATAATACTGCCCAAAATCCTATACGTAGTTCGAATGTTACCCATACAGGTTCCACTACAGATGTTCAAAAACAGCCAAGCCTCATTGAACACATTCGTATAGGGAAAGGCAAGACCGCGCCTACCTCTCTCTTCTTCAATTGGCCCCTTCTGCAGGTGGCTTAGGTTTCCCAAAGATAATAACTTACTATAAGGCAGCCATCCTAGAATCAGCTGTCAGACTCCATGCCCCCAAAAACACCTTCCAGTGGGTGGACATGGAACATGACATAGCCCTTCCTAACTCCTTAATAAACTTATTATGGGCCCCGAAACCATTCAGACCACAAATGGCCCTGCTGTACCCAACCACTAACCTAACACTACGAACCTGGGACACTTGGCAGACATTTGTGTCCAAAGACAAAACGTTTTGTATTCAGGCCCCACTGGCGGCACTGGAGACGATATCATTATGATTGTCACTGAAACCCTGGACGTCCCAAGGCATCACCTGAATACGGGATCTATGCTCCCAGTCGACGATCTTGCCATTTCTAGAACTACAACAAAAATATCATCTACCTAACTCGCTCATCTTTACATACCTACAATTAAAGAGCATAGTCCTCACTAAAGTGACAATATCAACGAACATACCGGCCACGCAAACAGATCCTCTAACATCATTAGCTGAGAGGTGCCACAATGCCCCTACTAAATCTAAAACCCTATCCTTTTGCTACAAAACACTATTAGAAAACACTCCACCTAGCTCCTTCACATACGTAACCCAATGGGAAAAAGAAGGTATACCCAAACTCACAGACGATCAGTCAGGGGCGGATCCAGAGCCTAATCTTGGGAGGGGCACTGGTAGTGGGGTGATAGGGGCTGTAATGGGGAAACAGCGGCTTTAATTGAGAAGTTAGGGGCTAGGACATCTATTGGGGGATAGCCGCTGTAGTGGGGGGATATCGGCTGTAGTGGGGGATAGCGACTGTAGTGGGAGGGTTAGGGACTGTAAATGGGGGGTTAGTAAATGTAGTAGGGGGATAGGGGCTGTAGTGGGGGGAATGGATGCAATCGGGGATAGGGGCTGCAATTGGGTGCGAGAGGATGTAGTGGGGGTAGCGACTGTAGTAAGGGAATAGGGGCTGTAGTGGGGTGATATGGACTGAAGTTAGGATGAATGGGGCTGTAGTGTGGGCTGCATATAGGGGGTAGGGACTGTAGTGTGGGATAGGGGCTGCAGTGAGGAGTAAGGGACTGTGGTAGAAGGGTTAGGGACTGTAGTATGGGTGTTAGGGGCTGTAGTGAGGGGAATGGGACTGTAGTGGGGGGTAAGAGCTGCATTAGGGAATTAGGGACTGTAGGGGGGCATATGAACTACATTTGGAGGGTAGGGACTGTAGTAAAATGGAAGAAGCTTTAATAGAGGTGTTAGGGTCTGAAGTAAAGGGCTTTAGTTGGGGTGTTAGGGGCTGTAGTAAGGGGCTTTAGTAGGGGAGATTAGGGCCTGTAGTAAGGGGCTTTAGTAGGGGAGGTTAGGGCCTGTAGTAAGGGGCTTTATTAGGGGAGGTTAGGGCCTGTAGTAAGGGGCTTTAGTAGGGGGTTAGGGACAGGAGTAAGGGACATTAGTCGAGGAGGTTAGGGGCTGTAGTAAGGAGTAAGGGGCATTAGTAGGGGTTAGGGGCTTTAATCTGGGTTTAGGGATGTAGTAAGGGGCTTTAGTAAGTGAGGTTATGGGCTGTAGTTGGGGTTAGGGGTGAAGTAAGGAGAAGGGGCATTATAAGGGGTATTAGGGGCTGTAGTGGGGGAGTAAGGGGTGTAGTAAGCAGTAAGTGGCGTTAGAAGGGGCTGTTGGGGCTGTAGTGGGGGAGTTAGGGGTGTAGTAAGCAGTAAGTGGCATTAGAAGGGGGTGTTGGGGCTGTAGTGGGGGAGTTAGAGGTGTAGGAAGGAGTAAGGGGCATTAGAAGGGGGTGTTAGGGGCTGTAGTGGGGGTTAGGGGTGTAGGAAGGAGTAAGGGGCTTTAGAAGGGGGTGTTAGGGGCTGTAGTGGGGGTTAGGGGTGTATGAAGGAGTAAGGAGATTTAGAAGGGGGTGTTAGGGGCTCTGGATGGTAGTGGTGGTATTAGGGCATAGGGGGCTGAAAAAAAAACAATAGTGTATTCCCCCCTCCCTGAGGCTTACCTTGGGTCAGGGACGGGGAATCATGTTCCCTGTTGGTCCGGTGGGAGATGTGCTGCTGTGCAGACAGTTCCTTCCAGCAGCCGCTGAGGTAAGGATCTGGGCGGGGACAAGCGTATATAGCTGAGCAGTCTTGTACCTACTCCTTGTTTGTGAGTGCTTAATATATATCTGGCTCTATAATTGTATTTATTGTCCAGACAATAATATGCTATGTGTTTTTTATATCTTTATTTTTTATGTTAAACTCTGCATTCTGCAAACATTTCCCCTTTTTTAATATTTTTAGTGCACTGGCACAATAAGCACTTAAAGTAACTTTTTTGCACACATATATTGGTATGCACTTTCAACTGAAGCACTAATTGATGTGTTGTTTGCACAGTGTGACAAACTGCCATTTGCCACTGGCTTTCTATGTGCCAAACTGCTCTGCTCACCTGGCTTATGGAGAAGCCAGCTTGCCAGCCTCTTGCCACATGACTATGGCCCGGGAGTGTATGGCCTTTTAAAACCATTACTTGGTCTCATGGACTTTTATTTGGACTAGTGCTGGCCCATTAAAAATAGTGTATGGACATATGAATTTTGGATATGTTTGTCCCCAAATTATGCTGGTTATACAAATATAAGTTTTATTGATATCGCATGTAAACTCACAAAGTTACAAAAATGGCATAAAAGTATGTTTTTTAGCTTGGAGATAATTGAGTTGATACAGTAATTAACTCAATTATCTCCCAAGTAGAGGGGAGGATTCTCATTATAAAAAGTGGGTGTGCTTATCCATGTGCCTTTATTTTATTGGTTGTTAAATTTACAGTTCCAGTGCCCCACAAGGTCCACGTTGTGGTGGAATCTCGGTAAAAATAAATTTAGTAGGCCGAGATTACCACGTGGCATGTGTACGTGCATATGCTGACGTATCGATCAGTTGGTTGCACGAGGCAAGATACGATCAGTAGTGTACGGAGCATGTGCAAGAATACAGGATGTAGTATTCCCCCTCCTCCATTGTGCTGGACAAGCCATGCGGCCAAACAGGAAGTTAATTCTTATTTGTGTTGATTGGTTAAGAGAATGTGCGGGTGGAGCTTAATATGGGAGGAGTTATGTGCCTATATAAGGAGCCTGCACTATTGTCCGGGGCTCAGAATTTGCTGTATTTTGGTGACATTAGTCCCTCTGAGTCCCGATCGGTGATCCAATAAAGAATCTCTTCCTTCCTGAAGAAACCTGTGTCCATCTCTCTGTGCTTGGCTTCCGTCAGTTTCTCCGGTATCATTTGGTGCATTGGCCGGGAAGCTCATCGTTCAACGGTAGCTGAGAGGCAGAGGCGTGAGACGGTCTATCTTTGCCCACGTTCTCTACGGCTGCACCCCTGAACTTCTGCGTGGACCTCCCTTCGTCTCGGCGCCACTGGTCTGTTGTCCAGGAGATCATCGGCCTCTACGTGAGAAGTGCTGGGGTGTCCCCGTCGATGAGTGTGAACTCAGGTTCAGGAACGAGGAGGTAAGACAACTGCTGTTTTAGACGGCAGGACCCACTAGGGGTATACCGATTGTGCGGTAGGCCCAAAGGGGTTTTGAATCTGTGTATCTGCCCCCTCTGTCGGAGGGAAGGAGCGAAGGCGCACCGCTCGATCGAACGCTCTTTAGTCAGACCGTTTGATTTTGTTAGTCAGGCGGGGCTCTGGTGTAAATAGCCCTAGCCGGACACCGGTGTCTTGTCTAGACTAGCGTTCTAGGGTGTATATTTTGTTCGCTAGGTCGGAGGGACCGGGAGACTAAGCGGCGTCTGTGTAAATTCGGTTCGCTAGCTCTCATCCTATCTGGGCTAAGTGGGAAGGCGTGTAAATTTGGAACCCACTAGACTTTTGATAGTGCGACTAAGAGGCGTCTGTGTAAATTCGGTCCTCTAGCTCGCTATATATGTGGTGATTGGGCAGTGTGGCTAACCAAAACGTATGTAGATTGTTTTTAGGTAGTCCATTCAAGGTACTGGCCAATAGTTTAGTTGGGAATTGTAAATGTGTTAAAGATTGTTAGTAAAGTGTATATCTTGTTAGATAGCGCGAGCTCAGCCGTCTAGCGAGAGTGTTAATAGTGTGTTGCTGTATCATAGTGCACGGTACCATAACCCTGTATATTTACTGACACTGTATATAAGTACTAATCATTGTCGTCTATTGCATGTTTAACACCATAACCACTAATAATTGTATTGTGACCTTAACTTGTGCTTTGACCTATGCTAACCGTACTGTAACCGCTATTTGTAAAAGACGATGTTACTGGGGTGTGTTATAGACGGGTAATTCGTATATAGAGAATTATAGCGTGGGTGACTGTATAGTTACGCCAAAGGGCATAATATTGATTATATAGTGACTGGTGTAACAGCTGTGTGTGTACGGGAATTCCCTGAGTGTTTATTGTTATTGTGTACGTTTCACTTGGTAACCGTACCACGTGGTGCTGTTGCCAGAGGAAACGGGTGTGACTGTTGAATAGTACGCGTGTATAGTATTCGTTGTCGACGACGTTCCATTGTTAAGTATGGGTGCGTCGCAGTCAACGATTCCGGATCCCTTAGGTTGTATGGTGAAGAATTTTAAAAAGGGATTCAAAACTTGTGATTTTGGGGTTAAAATGTCTCCTGTACGTTTGGTCACTTTGTGTACTAGGGAGTGGCCTACTTTGGTTGCGGCATGGCCGCCACGTGGCAGTTTGGATCCAACTCTGGTACAGCGCTTACACGTGGCTGTATCAGGTAGGCCTGAACTTTACGGCCAGTTTCCTTATGTTGATTGTTGGAGACAGGCCGTAAATGACTCGCCAAAATGGCTCCGGACATGCCACGAGGAGCAATGTCGCCTCATGGTAGCTAGAACTTGTTCGTCCACTAGGACTGGTGTTAGGCCCATTTTGGACACGCCCCCTGAGTCCGAGATCCCTTTGCCGCCCCCTTACTTTCCGTTAAGAGGAAGTGACGCAAACGCAGGAAGTCCTGCAACCCTCCCCTCATTACCCTCATCCACTTCCGCTTCCACCCCCCCTCGTACTAAATCTCCCCTTCCGGAATCAGAACCCCCCATTAAAAACGAATATCCTGATTTGGCGCCACTTCAGACTTCTGGTCAAGCTTCATCTAGCTCGGCTCGAAGTGTTTTATTTACAACCTTTTCCCAAAACCAAGCTCCCATATCCCCATACCCTATTTCTCCCCGACTGGAACCTATGACTGACGCCCCTCCACGTAGCCCCATACAGACCCGACAGTTGACCGGTGCCCAACAATTAAGACACTATCAGATGCCTCTTCGTCTGAATCCTGGGTCAGCCTATATCGATGCCGCAGGCCAAATGGCACATGCTGACCCAGTCTTTGTATATGTCCCATTCACGACAACCGATCTTTTAAATTGGAAGACCCACAATTCCTCGTATACTGAGAAACCACAAGCTATGACTGATCTGTTCACCTCAATAGTACAGACACATAATCCGACATGGGCTGATTGCCAGCAGTTATTAATGACTTTGTTTAACAATGAGGAAAGGACAAGAATTAACCAAGCAGCCATTAAGGCACTAGAGGATAAAGCCGCTACTTTAAACCAAGCCAATCCATCAGCATGGGCCGCAACACATTATCCCAACACCGATCCCGATTGGAACGTAAATGGTGCTGATATGGTCCAACTCAGAGCCTATAGAGACGCTATAATTGCTGGCATGAAAGCAGGAGGAAAGAAAGCTATTAACATGTCGAAGACAGTTGAGGTGATTCAGAAAAGCGATGAAGCGCCCAGTGTCTTTTATGACCGATTATTGGAGGCATACCGCTTGTATACCCCCTTTAATCCGGAAGACGCAGATAATTCCCGAATGGTGAACTCCGCCTTTGTCAGCCAAGCTTACGGAGATATTAAGCGCAAGCTACAAAAGTTAGAAGGGTTTGCAGGTATGTCAATCACCCAACTAATGGAGGTAGCGAATAAGGTTTATATGAATAGGGAAACAGAAAGTAAGAAAGAGGAAGAGCGCAAGATGCGTAAAAAGGCTGATATGCTAGCGGTAGCGATCGCAGGCGTAGATAGACGGGGCCCAGATAGAGGCGATAGTAGATGGAATGAGGAACCTCTAAGTAGAAATCAGTGCGCATACTGTAGGGAAGAAGGGCATTGGAGAAATGAGTGTCCTCGAAGAGAACAGTGTGAGAAAGACAGACCTAGGATAGGTTATGGAAACTTTAGAGGCAGAGCGAGAGGTAGAGGAGGCCCCGGAGGGAGTAATGGTTATAGAGGGAGTAATGGGAACAGAGGAAGTGTTAGGGAAGACAGGTATATTCCAGCAGCGCAAAGGTCCCGCGATAGAGAAGGCAGGGACTTCGTAGGATTGGCTGACACGGTCATGGAGGACTATTGATACCGACCGGGCTCCATCCCCCTTGGTCGAGCGGAGCCTATGGTCGATGTATCAATAGGGGGGAAAAGGAGTGCGTTCATGATCGACACTGGTGCTGAACATTCAGTGGTGACTAATCTAGTTGCTCCTCCATCTGGAAGGACTATTACTGTGATAGGAGCAACTGGAAGAAGTGCTGAAAAACCGGTTCTTAAAAGTCGACTCTGTACATTGGGAGGCCACGTAGTAAAACATCAATTCCTTTATATGCCTGAATGTCCAGTCCAATTGCTGGGACGTGATATGCTATCAAAATTACAAGCGCAGATTACGTTCCTACCAAATGGAACAACATCCTTAAAGTTTAATGGACCTTCAGGTATCATGACATTATCCGTACCAAAGGAAGAAGAGTGGCGACTTTATACAGCGTTGACTAGCCAAAACCCTAGGAGTGATGAGACATTATTTAATATACCAGGAGTTTGGGCAGAGAACAACCCACCAGGACTGGCCCGCAATATTCCACCTATAAAAATTTAACTAAAACTTGGGGTTTATCCAGTGAGCCTAAGACAATACCACATCCCGCAGAAGGCTAAGAAGAACATCCAATCCTATCTGGATAAGTTCATACGGTATGGTATCCTAAAATTCTGTACTTCCCCCTGGAACACCCCATTGCTGCCTGTTCAAAAGCCCGGTACAGATGAGTATCGACCTGTGCAGGACTTGAGAGCAGTCAATGATGCGGTTGTTAGTATACATCCAGTTGTACCCAATCCATATAACCTGCTTGCTTTAATTCCGGGCGGGGCTACTTACTTTACAGTCTTAGATCTCAAAGATGCCTTCTTTTGCCTCCGAATTGCCGCAGAAAGTCAATGTATTTTCGCTTTTCAATGGGAGAACGCTGTAACGGGCTCAAAACGCCAAATGACTTGGACAAGACTGCCCCAAGGGTTTAAGAATTCACCTACCCTATTTGGTTCAGCCCTAAGTCAAGATCTACTGGATTTCGAGTCCATCCCAGGAGAGTGTGTATTGTTACAATATGTAGATGACTTGTTGATAGCAGCAGTTACAAAAGAAATCTGTCAGCAAGCAACGCACGATCTGCTACACATTCTCTGGAAGGCAGGATACAAGGTGTCTAGAAAGAAGGCTCAGTTGTGTTTGCCAACTGTCAAATATCTGGGATTCCATATCTCTGAAGGTCAAAGAATTATGGGACCAGAGAGAAAAGAAGCTGTCTGCCAAATACCAATACCCAAGAATAGAAGACAAGTGCGAGAATTCTTGGGGGCAGCAGGCTTCTGTAGGATATGGATCCCCAGCTATGCGATACTGGCAAAACCTCTGTACGCAGCTATCAAAGGTACAGAGCACGACCCCTTCTTATGGACCCAAGAACAGCAAACGGCATTTGAAGATGTGAAGAAGGCTTTGATGAGTGCCCCAGCATTAGGTCTACCTGATCACACACGACCATTCTACTTATATGTACATGAGCAAAGAAGAATGGCTGTGGGAGTATTGACACAGTACTTGGGATCATGGCAAAGACCTGTTGCCTACATGTCTAAGCAATTTGATGCAGTGGCCAGCGGACTTCCACCTTGTCTAAGAGCCGTAGCTGCAGCCGCCCTGCTAGTAGCTGAAGCCGATAAACTCACTCTGGGTCAAGAACTTTATGTACGAGTCCCACATGCAGTACAGACGTTGTTGGATTACAAAGGAAATCATTGGTTTAGTAACAGCCGTATGACCAAGTATCAAGCAATGTTGTGTGAAAACCCAAGAGTGCATTTAGAGACTGTAAACACCTTAAATCCAGCTACCCTTTTGCCACAACCTACTGAAAGTCAACATGATTGTTTGGAAGTAATGGATGAAGTATTCTCAAGTAGACCAGATCTTCGTGATTTTCCCATCCAGAACCCCGATGTTCAATATTATACCGACGGCAGTAGTTATGTGAAAGAAGGGATCCGCTATGCAGGATATGCAGTAACAACAATAGACAAGGTGATAGAAGCTCGGCCACTGGCGAAAGGAACATCAGCACAAAAGGCAGAATTAATAGCACTAACACGAGCGTTACAATTGGCTGAAGGTTTAAGAGTAAACATCTACACGGACTCCAAATATGCGTTTTTAACCACTCATGCCCACGGAGCTTTGTATAAAGAAAGAGGACTACTGAATTCAGAAGGCAAAGAAATCAAATACGCAGCTGAAATCCTACAACTATTGGAAGCAGTGTGGGAGCCGAAAGAAGTCGGTATCATACATTGTCGAGCGCATCTGAGAGGAGATGGTGATGTAACCAAGGGAAATCGGATGGCAGATAGTGCAGCTAAGCGTGCTGCTGAATCAGGAAGACAGGAGTATGTGGGGCATATAGCTGCTCTTATACCAACTCCACTGTCCCAATGGACTCCAGTTTATACAGCTCAAGAAGAGGAGTGGTTAAAGACTGAACCAGGAAAGTATTTGGAGAACAAGTGGTATCAGCTAGAAGATGGAAGAATAGTCATACCAGCATCACTAGCGGTAGAAATTGTCCAAAATTATCATAACGGGACACATTCTGGGAGAGACAGTACTGAAGAATCTCTCAGAAAGCATTTCTACATACCAAGATTGTCCAACTTGACTCAGGCCATTGTACGAAGATGTGTAACGTGTGCTAAAAATAATGCAAGACAAGGACCAGTAAAGCCACCAGGAGTCCAGTTTATGGGGGGACTCCCCATGTCCGATCTACAAATAGACTTTACAGTGATGCCTAAATCGGGTGGACATCGTTACCTGCTGGTAATTGTGTGCACCTATTCAGGCTGGGTAGAAGCATGTCCTACTCGTACAGAGAAAGCAGGAGAAGTTGTAAGATTCCTGCTACGAGAAATAATACCCCGATATGGACTACCCTGTTCTATAGGATCGGACAATGGTCCAGCTTTTGTTCATCAGTGCCTACAACAACTGACTCATATGCTTGGTATAAAGTGGAGGCTTCATACTGCATATAGACCCCAGAGTTCTGGTAAGGTAGAGAGAATGAATAGAACTATTAAGAACCAGTTGGCTAAAATGTGTCAGGAAACCCAACTTAAGTGGAACGTTCTCTTACCCATAGCTCTATTGCGAATCCGCAGTACCCCTACCAGAAGGATGGGCCTCTCTCCTTTTGAAATCATGTATGGGCGACCACCTCCCGTACTTGGTAACTTAAGGGGGGATTTGAGTCAGTTGGGAGAAGGAATTACCCGGCAGCAGGTTGTAGAGTTGGGTAAGACTATGGAGGAGGTACAGAAATGGGTACAAGATAGATTACCTGTGAATATTTATCCCCCTGTTCATAGTTATCATCCAGGAGATCAAGTGTGGATTAAAGAGTGGAATAATGTACCGTTAGGGCCCAAGTGGAGAGGTCCTTATGTTGTTCTTTTGTCTACCCCTACAGCAATAAAAGTAGCCGAAGTGACTCCGTGGATACATCACTCCAGGGTTAAACCAGCAGCAGTCGATTCTTGGCAAGTTACAGCAGATCCAGAGAATCCCTGCAAGATCCGGTTAAAACGCACTACTCAGTCGGAGTAACGAGGAATCGTGTGGATTACAAATTTTATTGTTACAGGGATTTGGTGCGTGAGTGAGAAGGCCATAATAAAGCCTGTCCGCTTACCAACACATAGTATATAAGCCAGGAAAGTCTCGAAGGGACACCTGTGAAGACGAGCAGAACTCCATTCCCTGCAGCCCTCACATCCTGGAAGCTGAGGCGCCTTCGCACGGACGAAGACTGAGGATGACGGCGAAAGATGTGCTTTTGATAGTGTTTATTTATATGTGTTTTTATATTCAGGAAGGTAGAGGTACCGACACTCCTAGCTGTGAGGTATGCATTAAGACTACGAGAACAGGTAACCATATTTCCCAAACCCTAATCTGGCATTCACAATACGAGTGTAAAGGAGATGTATCGAGATGTAGATACTTAAATATAGACTATAGTGTGTGCCATTTAGGAGTAGGAGAACCTAGGTGCTTCAGTCCGGAGTATCAACCTCGTACAATTTGGTTGACTCTCAGGAATGGAGATCCTCAGGGGACCCTAATTAATAAGACGGTGTTAGAATCCGTACATTCTTCGGGTGTTCTGCTATTTGATGCGTGTAAAGCGATATCGAGTGGTAGAAAGCCGTGGAATGTATGTGGGGATCTTAGATGGGAGAGGACGTATGGGTCTAATGATAAATATATTTGTCCCAGTAGTAAAAATAAATATGTAAGTCCTAGATGCCCAAATAAAGACTATAACTTTTGCCCATATTGGTCTTGTGTGGGGTGGGCGACTTGGGGACAGACAGTAGACAAAGACATGATAGTGACAAAGTTGCCGACTAGCCCATATTGTAAGTCTATGGAATGTAATCCCATCCATATACTTATAAATAACCCCGATAAGTTCTTAGACAAATATGGCAATTTATTTGGGTTTCAGATATACGGGACGGGTTTAGATCCTGGGACATTATTGTTTATAGGGATAGAGACTGATACGGTATCCTCCCAAACTCATCAAGTATACCATTCCTTTTATGAAGAGATGAGTATAGATAATAAGATCCCCCATAATGCTAAAAACCTGTTTATTGATTTAGCCGAAAGTATTGCCGGTAGTCTTAATGTTACCAACTGCTATGTGTGTGGAGGTACTAACATGGGAGACCAATGGCCTTGGGAAGCAAAGGAGGTAATGTCCGGTTCTGAGGCAGTTGACCAACTAATATCTACACAAGCCGATTATCATATGAGTGTTAGAGGTAAATCTGAGTGGAGATTAAAGACCTCCATCATAGGTTATGTTTGCATAGCAAGGAAAGGAATAATGTATAATACTTCTGTAGGAGAATTAACTTGTCTAGGGCAAAAAGCTTATGATGATGATACAAAGAATACAACTTGGTGGTCGGCTTCAAATGTCTCAGAACCATCTAACCCGTTTGCTAGATACGCCAATTTAAAGGATGTGTGGTTTGATTTACCCATCACATCTACCTGGAGAGCCCCAGCAAATTTGTACTGGATCTGTGGTAAGAAAGCCTATTCGGAGTTGCCACAGGACTGGGAAGGGGCATGTGTGTTGGGTATGCTCAAACCATCCTTCTTCTTGTTACCGATTGAAACAGGTGAGACTTTAGGTGTTAAAGTGTATGATGTGAATCATAGGAAGAAAAGGGGACCCATAGAGATAGGCACCTGGGAAGATGATGAATGGCCTCCCCAGCGTATCATAGATTATTATGGGCCAGCCACGTGGGCAGAGGATGGTACCTTTGGTTATAGAACCCCTATTTATATGCTCAACCGTATTATAAGATTACAGGCGGTGGTTGAGATTATTACTAACGAAACATCACAAGTGCTCAATCTTCTAGCGAAGCATAACACCAGGATGAGGACGGCAGTCTACCAAAATAGATTAGCCTTGGATTACCTTTTGGCAGTAGAGGGAGGTGTATGTGGGAAGTTTAACCTGAGCAATTGCTGTCTTCAAATAGATGACGAAGGGCAAGCAATAGCTGAGCTTACTAGCCATATGGTTAAACTAGCGCATGTGCCTACTCAGGTATGGAAAGGGTATAATCCAAGTAGTTGGTTTGGTAGCTGGTATGAGTGGTTTGGAGGGCTTAAGGCAGTGGTAGGTGGAGTCCTACTGATTTTAATGTTGTGTCTACTCCTGCCGTGTCTTATACCCTTAGTAGTTAGGTCTGTGCAAAGCCTGATAGGAAATATAGCAGAGAGGAAGGCTGCTGCACAGATAATGGTGATTTATAAGTATAAGGCTCTGGATCAGGGAGAACCAATGCAGGAAGATGAGTGTTAAAAGATTCACATCATAAGATAAGTCTGGTCTGGTTCAAGGTAACTTGCGGTGTAAGCAAACTAAGGTTAAGTGATGCCTCAAGTAATTGTAAAATATCAAGAGGCATCAAAGGGGGGAATGTGGTGGAATCTCGGTAAAAATAAATTTAGTAGGCCGAGATTACCACGTGGCATGTGTACGTGCATATGCTGACGTATCGATCAGTTGGTTGCACGAGGCAAGATACGATCAGTAGTGTACGGAGCATGTGCAAGAATACAGGATGTAGTATTCCCCCTCCTCCATTGTGCTGGACAAGCCATGCGGCCAAACAGGAAGTTAATTCTTATTTGTGTTGATTGGTTAAGAGAATGTGCGGGTGGAGCTTAATATGGGAGGAGTTATGTGCCTATATAAGGAGCCTGCACTATTGTCCGGGGCTCAGAATTTGCTGTATTTTGGTGACATTAGTCCCTCTGAGTCCCGATCGGTGATCCAATAAAGAATCTCTTCCTTCCTGAAGAAACCTGTGTCCATCTCTCTGTGCTTGGCTTCCGTCAGTTTCTCCGGTATCAACGTGGGTGGTAACCTTGCTAGGAAAGTTGTATATAAGCAGGAATAAACGCTCATTGGAGTCAGTTCTTCTTCACCCTCAATCTAGAGTCCTGTCTCTTATTGGGGGAATTGCTATATCACTACTAAGGGATTGTTATGCTCTGCATGCTCCCTTGGATAATCACTTCTAAGCTCTTTTAAGAGCTTGTTCCTGTTTCACTCTCTTGGAGGAGAGGTTCACCCACTGGAGCCTGGAGCGTTGTCGTAGGTTCAGGGTGGGTAAGAGACGGCGAGACCCCAACCAAGCTACGGCAGTTCGTGGGGTCTGTGCTGGTTGTGGTGCTGGTGGAGTGCTTGGAGCCCTCTGTAAGTGCTAGGATCATCCAGTAACGGAGGTACCCAGTTGGGGTGCCAGGCGGTCTGTTACACACAGTATTGTAAAAGCACATTTTCGCTTTATTTGTGAATTAAAATTGAAGCCATGTTTTAAAGGCACAGCGCACTTTGTTTCTTCTGGTTTGAGATTTTTTGTTAGTGTTGAGTAGAGCTAAATACACTGATAAGGTGCTGCTATTTAACTACAAGGTTAAAAAGACTTTTTATTAGCGCCATGTACGCTTGCAATTATCTGGTTTTTAATATAACACATGCACATTCTCTATTACACATACTCATACACTCAATGTATATTGCACACTGCAGACTGACATTTACTGTAAGCCCTACAATACCAGCTATCTGAAATTCTTATTGAGTCTTAAAGGTATTCAGTGTATGTGGCTTTCTGCTCCTTTTCTCTATCCAGTTACATAGTTACATAGCTCAAAAGAGACTTGTGTCCATCAAGTTCGGCCTTCCTCACATTTGTTTTTTGCTGTTGATCCAAAAGAAGGCAAAAAAAAAACCAACAGTTTGAAGCACTTCCAATTTTGCAGCAAACTAGGAAAAAATTCCTTCTTGACCCCAGAATGGCAGTCAGATTAATCGTTGGATGAAGAATCTGTTACCCTACATTGAAAAATGATATCCTTGAATATTCTGTTTTTGCAAGCATGCATCTAGTTGCTGTTTGAACATCTGTATGGACTCTGATAAAACCACTTCTTCAGGCAGAGAATTCCACATCCTTATTGTTCTTACAGTAAAAAAAAAACTTTTCTTTGCCTTAGACAAAATCTTCTTTCTTCCAGTCTAAATGCGTGACCTTGTGTCCTAAGTAAAGTCCAGTTTGTGAATAGATTTCCACACAATTGTTTGTATTGGCCCCGGATATATTTGTATAATGTTATCATATCCACTCTGAGACAATGTTTTTCTAAACTAAAGAGGTTTACATTTGTTAACCTTTCTTCATAGCAGATATGTTCCATTCCCTTTAATAATTTTGTAGCCCGCCTCTGCACATTTTCTAGTGCCATAATACCCTTCTTTAGAAAATATGTCCAAAATTGCACAGCATATTCAAGATGTGGTCTAACCAGTGATTTATAAAGAGACAAAATGATATTCTCATCCCAAGAATTAATGCCCTTTTTCATGTATGACAATACCTTACTGGCCTTAGCCACTGCTGATTGACATTGCACATTGTTGCATAGTTTGTTGTCTATAACAATTCCCATGCCCTTTTCATGTGTAGTTATCTGTAATCCGCTTCCATTAAGGGTATACGTTGCTTGTGCATTCTTTACGCCAAAGTGCATAACTTTGCATTTCTCAACATTAAAAGTAATATCTTGCTCACATTGTATTACTTTACAGAGTTTTGTGTCATCTGCAAACACTGAAACATGACTTTCAATGCTTTTTTCAAGATAATTTATAAACAGTTGCTTATACATTCTTCAGTCTGTGACATCAGGTATCCCGGCAGTCTCAGCATACAGTGCATTGTGAGGGAGCGATTGATCTGAGAGGGATCTGATAGATTATTATTACAAGAAAGCTCTGACATCCGCACAGATTAAAAAAAATCTTCTTATTCCGATTTGGCCTTACAATTAGCTATATTGCAAAATCGCCTGAATGCAGCAAAAACTAACTATTATTTGCATAAACTGAACACAATACATTACAACTTAATACAAACAGACTTCATTCTTAAAGACTTAAAGAAAAACAAGTTTGTAATAGAATTGCATACATAGAGGGCCAGGGTGGCTCTGGACATGCTAAGCTATACAACCTGAGACATAATTCTGCTAAGATGCAGCCGAATTACCAAAATATCTCCACTTATGTCTGACATTATCTAATTTAAGGATGCCAACAGGTAGACAATATCATAAACGTGACATTGATTATTCAGCGCCTTTGTGACTCTGACTTAGGTTGTTTACTATTAGCTTTGGACGTGGAAAAAACCTTTAACCTGATTTAAAAATTCCTGGAGGTGGCACTTTGTTATTTAGCATTTCTGCCTCCTTTTACACTGTTCATTCTTGCATTATACACCAAGCCACAAGAACCAATTTTACAAGCAGATTTCATACATCCAACTTTACCTGTAACAAATGGAACTAGACAAGGATGCCCTCTATTCCCATATCCTAGCACTGGAACCTCTATTACAGTCTATTAGAGTCGATTCTATGGTGCTAGGAGTAGATATGGAATTCAAAGAAGCGAAATGTCTGCATTTTGCAGACAACGTCCTATTGTCTTTTACTCAATCAACTCACTCACTCCCATCGCTTATGAAGGATATACAACATGCAGCACTTCCTCAACACAAGCAATGTGCATAGAAATTCCCAATCATATTCGTGACCAACTTAACTCTGTTTTTCCCTTTGAAAGGAGATAGTATAATATTAAATATTTAGATTTAATAATCTTTCAAACCCAACTGAAACTCTTTATTCTGCAAGTTTGGAATGCCTCAACAAATTGATCCAGTTTCATTTTATCATAATCAGAAAGATAGCTATGATTAAAATGACTATACTACCCAGATTACAGCATTTGTTACACACACTACCTCTGAACTTGTCTTAACCTTGTTTTAAGAATTTTAACTATGCTATGGAAAAATGTAACTGAACATTTAGGAGATTTAGAAACCATTTAAATGTGTTGCAAACTTCAGTTACTCTCGGAGGACTTGTGGTTACCAATATCCTCCATTATTATGATGCAGCTATAATAGCAGATGCCTTAACTTATTTCATTAAGGCTGAAACACCTCAATGGAAAATAAGCTAATTAAACCTCACAATATATACAATATTAGGCTCTGTAAACAAATTGCAGACCTATACTATTCAGCCTCCCCCAAAACTATTCTGCTTCTTCAAATATGGGATAAATATAGACATTGTCATTATTCTATAGAGCTATTAACTTGCATCTCCCATCGCCTTGACCATCACTTGCTAACTTTAACCTTAACTCCAAAACCTGGAGTAATATACCTCTTACTTACTTATGCCATGAGGAATTCATTGTACTCCAAGTACAATGCCCACTACCAAAGAGCTCCAACTTCTTTTATCTCCAACTTTGGTCCCTGGTCCTCCAATTATCTTCAATTGACCCCTTAGAACAAGTGTGTATCAGTGGTATATTGTTGCATGATTGTAAACCAATGTTCATGTGCTACAAGCTCTACGCAGGTACCTTTTTCATAGTCCCACATAGCTTGAGGATGATAAACACACTTAAAATACAGTATCTCTTTGACTCAATGGTCCCAGATGATGCAATGTCCAAAAATGATTCATACAATTCACAGCTCATTTTTAATAACATAAATATGGTATATGGTGCCTGTTTGACTGCAAACATTCTTCTGCAATACCTCCATTGGCGGTGCAATACTGAAGAAAGAACTATGCTACAGGTATGGTGGATATGAACTATAATCCAACAGTTTTGAGAAGGTATCCATAATCTCATATATTCCCCTAATACTATCTTTACCAATGAGTGGACTCTGTCGGACACATGGAGATCGTTACAAGTATGATAGATAAGACCATGCATTACGTTTCAGTGTTTAGTGACAGGCAGGGGTTGTGGTTTATATTTCTCATAAGTTATTCTGATACTAAATGATGGAGAATTAATTATTTTACCTATGCAATGCTTAGTGAATATTCACCTAGACATACAGAGCTATAAATATATGCATTAACCTATAGTTTAGGGCTTTCCAACCTGCGGGCCCCCAGATCTTGCTGAACTACAACTCCCATGATTCTTTCAATGAAACAGATAGCCAGGGAATCATGGGAGTTGTAGTTCAACAACATCTGGGGGGGCGCAGGTTGGACAGCCCTGCTATAGATGTATTGCATACTGAGACGTGGATTTAATAACATATATTATCCTGTATCTACAAATACCTGGACAGGTCTTCCTCAATGGTTTGTGGTGGGAGGGGGGCAAAGGGAATAGAGGTGAAGCACAAATTAAAGGTTCACAGGTGTAATTAGTACATCTGGAGATACCTTGCCTAACTCTTACCTGCAGTACCAGAGAAAAGGGGACTTGTCATAGATACAGGTAAACAAAGGGTTACACTCACATTCTTTAAACATACAATATTTTTTTGTTGAGAGCCTGACACTAGTTTCCACTATCGTGTATAAACATCCTGTCATTGGAAAACGTAACATTCTCTCTAAGCACCTGAATATTTTAATTGGGTTCCTAATTCAAAGACTGTCATGTACATCAGCAGTTATTACCTTAGTTAAGTCTTTCCACATTTACAGGGGTTAAAAGCAAGAATTTTCTCTCTCCTGTTTTAAATTTTTTACAGTTTCACACATACTCCCATTTCTCTTTCTCACAGGTCAAGATAACCTTGGCATAGTTTAAAGAAGATGTGCTAGACATGCGTAGTAGATTTCCTGTAGTATGTACACTGTGTGCAGAATTATTAGGCAAATGAGTATTTTGACCACATCATCCTCTTTATGCATGTTGTCTTACTCCAAGCTGTATAGCCTTGAATGCCTACTACCAATTAAGCATATTAGGTGATGTGCATCTCTGTAATGAGAAGGGGTGTGGTCTAATGACATCAACACCCTATATCAGGTATGCATAATTATTAGGCAACTTCCTTTCCTATTATTATTATTAGGCAACTTTGGGTCAAAAGAAGGACTTGACAGGCTCAGAAAAGTCAAAAATAGTGAGATATCTTGCAGAGGGATGCAGCACTCTTAAAATTGCAAAGCTTCTGAAGCGTGATCATCGAACAATCAAGCGTTTCATTCAAAATAGTCAACAGGGTCGCAAGAAGCGTGTGGAGAAACCAAGGTGCAAAATAACTGCCCTCGAACTGAGAAAAGTCAAGCGTGCAGCTGCCAAGATGCCACTTGCCACCAGTTTGGCCATATTTCAGAGCTGCAACATCACTGGAGTGCCCGAAAGCACAAGGTGTGCAATACTCAGAGACATGGCCAAGGTAAGAAAGGCTGAAAGACGACCACCACTGAACAAGACACACAAGCTGAAACGTCAAGACTGGGCCACGAAATATCTCAAGACTGATTTTTCTAAGGTTTTATGGACTGATGAAATGAGAGTGAGTCTTGATGGGCCAGATGGATGGATTGGTAAAGGGCAGAGAGCTCCAATCCGACTCAGACGCCAGCAAGGTGGAGGTGGAGTACTGGTTTGGGCTGGTATCATCAAAGATGAGCTTGTGGGGCCTTTTCGGGTTGAGGATGGAGTCAAGCTCAACTCCCAGTTTCTGGAAGACACCTTCTTCAAGCAGTGGTACAGGAAGAAGTCTGCATCCTTCAAGAAAAACATGATTTTCATGCAGGACAATGCTCCATCACACGCGTCCAAGTACTCCACAGTGTGGCTGGCAAGAAAGGGTATAAAAGAAGAAAATCTAATGACATGGCCTCCTTGTTCACCTGATCTGAACCCCATTGAGAACCTGTGGTCCATCATCAAATGTGAGATTTACAAGAAGGGAAAACAGTACACCTCTCTGAACAGTGTCTGGGAGGCTGTGGTTGCTGCTGCACGCAATGTTGATGGTGAACAGATCAAAACACTGACAGAATCCATGGATGGCAGGCTTTTGAGTGTCCTTGCAAAGAAAGGTGGCTATATTGGTCACTGATTTGTTTTTGTTTTGTTTTTGAATGTCAGAAATGTATATTTGTGAATGTTGAGATGTTATATTGGTTTCACTGGTAAAAATAAATAATTGAAATGGGTATATATTTGTTTTTTGTTAAGTTGCCTAATAATTATGCACAGTAATAGTCACCTGCACACACAGATATCCCCCTAAAATAGCTATAACTAAAAACAAACTAAAAACTACTTCCAAAAATATTCAGCTTTGATATTAATGAGTTTTTTGGGTTCATTGAGAACATGGTTGTTGTTCGATAATAAAATTAATCCTCAAAAATACAACTTGCCTAATAATTCTGCACTCCCTGTATTGTTATATGAATAATTATATTTTTTGCACTGAACGTCTATGATTGGTTGATTTTGTCTTCTGTTGGATACACCCTATGAAAACTGTGTTTTATATCATACAATGGACACGCATTAAAAAGACACTTCTTTCATCATCATGACTGGTCTGCATTAATTGTACACAAAGATTAAGGAAAGCAGGATGTGATACTGCATAAGTCCATGGCAGCTTAAGGGTTACAGACCCTGTAAAATGTTGCAGCCTGACAAATGGGGGCTCGTCTAAGGGAGAGGATTGTGAACTAGCAGTGAGTACAAAGTTATTGACTTTTTTTTAAATGGATTTGTGACGAAGTGCCCTTCGCCACTTGATCCTGGAAAAGGCCTGCTTGCCAGCCTCCTCCCCTGTGACTATGACTCTTTGATGTATTTGGCTTTAAAGCCCCTATTCTACCTTCAGACAGACTATTTATGTAGGTTGCTTTATTTCTCTTATGTTTTAGTCACCCTGTACCTATTATAGGTGCAGGGTGTGTGTAATGTAATTGTTTATAGTGTGTGTGTGTACTGTGAAATGTATTGCCTGCTCTCCTGTACTGTACAGTTCTTCTTGATTCCTCAAAACGTAGTCTTGTCTCGTTATTGGAGGGAGCTGTTATAATCAAACTGGGGATTGCTATGTTCTGCATACTCCCCTGAGCTTGAATCACTTAGCTCTTTTAAGAGCTTGTTCCTGATACGCTCTCATTGGAGGAGAGGTCTTCCCCACACAGTCCTGGATGTTGGAGGTTCATACAGGGTGGAAGGAAGAGGTCTTTCCCACACGGTCCTGGAGGACAGAAGCTGATCCAGGGTGGAAGGAAGAAGGCGAGACTCCAGTCAAGCTACGGTGGTTGTGGAGTTTGCGGTGGTTGTGGTGTCCGGTGCTGTGGTTGTGGTCCTCGACGCAAGCTAGGAAGTGTCCATCAACGGAGGGTACTCGGTCGGAGTACGGGGAGCTCCGTTACAGGATTTACTGTCTGTTTAGCTAGAAAGGGTGGGGGTGGGGGTGGGGGTCGGGGGCTTAACATTAGGCACCCTTTTTCCCCCTTATTGGATTCAGTGGAGAAGGATTCTCCCACGTTAAAACTGTATATTCCTCCTGCTTTCCTCAGTCCTCTTATTACTTTTAGAGTTTAAGATTTATGACTTGCAATGCACATTTTACCAAATGGGGTCTGATGCAAATGTTATAAGAATGTATGATTTGCATTTATGTTATTAATCAACTCCATGAGCCCAATAATTTTTACTTTGGGACTAACATTATATGTTTACTGTGAAAGAATTTATAATCTAACAATTGGTTACATTTTAAATAAGCTTGGTACAAGCGGATGGGGGCCAAAACAAATTTAACCCCCCTGGTGACTAGGGGTCCCCAAACCCTTAGTTACCCCCTCCCCCAAACAAATAACCCCTACCTACCCCCCTCATCCTAAAAATAAAGAGGGGGGACCCTTATCTAAATACCTGTAAAAAAAAAAATAGACTTACCATTTAAAGTCTTCTTTCTTCTAAACTCTTATTTTTTCAGCCCCCAAAAAGGGCAAAAAAAAAAAAATGAGCACAAAACAAAAAATCCATTATAAAGCCTTGCCCCGCCCTGCAATTAGGCTCAGAGCACTCTGATTGGTGGGTTTAAGCCATCCAATCATAGTGCTCTGACAGGTAAATAAAGAGACTGACAGGTACATTTACCTGTCACAGCGCTCTGATTGCTTGGCTTGAAATCCACCAGGGTGCTCTGTGTCATTTTACACAGCGTGGGAAAGTTCTTTGGAATTTTCCCACGCTGTGTAATTTGACTCAAATAACAGGGGTTATTTTTTGGGGGGGGGGGGGGGTGACTAGGGGTTTGGGGACCCCTAGTCACCTGGGGGGGTTACATTTTTATTTAGGGCCCCCACCCGCCGCTCAAGGGTGGGGTTGGGGGAGGGGAGAGCAGTAGGTCCCCCCCCACATTCTTATTTATGGCCCCCACCCACCGCTCAGGGGAGGGGGCCGGGGGGGAGGACAGTAATCTTTACTTAGTATTAGTCAATTTGTCTGAAAGACCAATTTAGGTCTTTCAGCCTTTTGGTAGATGGCTCCCTAATACCGCGGGAATTAGGGAGTCTACTAAGCGGCTGCTTATTTTATGTATTATGTATTTTATGTATTATGTTATTTTAAGTGATTTACTTATCCACATTTGTTTGCAGGGCACTTGTCCTACTCTTACCCTCATTTTACTTCCTTTTGCAGCCCTCTAGCCCTTTCCATGACTTTTTTAGAGCCATTTTTGTGCCCAAAAGTTCAGGTCCCCATTGACTTCAATAGGGTACGGGGTCAAGTTCGGAGTCAAGTTCGATCCCGAACCTGGACTTTTTTTCGAAGTTCGGCCGAACGCAACGAACCCGAACATCCAGGTGTCCGCTCAACTCTAGACAGGAACATTCTAAATTGCCTTGTAAAATTCAACATAGGGCAGTAAAGAGGGGGGGGGAGGGGCAGTCCCCAAGCCATACCTAAATGAGACCCCTAAACATTCTAAACACAGAAATGCAGGGGTTTATTATTATTATGTGGACCCTTTTATAATTAATCTAGCAGGTCTTTAACCCTAAGATGAAGTAACCCATACATTACCAGTAATAATTAGAAATGCTATACTATATATATATATTCATGCATGACCAATGCTAGGTAGAGACTTGCTGACCGACTCTGGAGGTGACACAGATTACCTGTATAATCAGGAGGGTATGTTACTAATACTAATACTAATTGTAATACTTTATATATATATTGCAAGCATATATTCATTTAATTCTATATACTCTGCTTTATGATATATTAATGGATTATTAAGTTGACATATCGGTATACATTTATATTCAATAAACTACTTTAATAAGACAAAGGTTGTTGTTTCAAACTCCTATTTTTTATTGTATTCTCAATTATTTATGTATTTTAAATAGAGAAACTCTATACCGACTATATAATATTTTCTGTAAGATATCTGTATGGTTAGCCCTGCTAAATTCTATGTTTTAAGATGTTATAGTGGTAAATATGGGTACTAGCGATTACAAAGTGGTCTGGGTGCCAGGTTCCCCTGGTTTTAACCCTGCCGCTGAAAATATAGCAGTTTCAGAGAAACTGCTATGTTTTCATTGAGGGTTAATCCAGCCTCTAGTGGCTGTCTACCTGACAACCACTAGAGGCTGCTTCCGCGATTCTCAGTGTGAAAATCACGCTGAGATGACGTGACATCCATTGGAAAGCATTGAGTAATGCTTTCCTATTGGCAGTTTGAATGCGCGTGCTCTCTTGCCACGCATGAGCATTTGGCACTGACGTCGGCATGGGGAGGAGAGTTTACCAGTGCCAAGGGAGCCCGGCACTGGATTAAGGTATGTAAAGGATACCTCCACTGACGGATGCTCCTAGCGCTTCTCAAAGACTATCAGCACCGCACTTGACACCATAGGCACCGCAGACTCCACGAACCGCCGTAGCTTGGTTGGGATCTTGCCATCTCCTCCCCACCCTGGGACTCCAACCTCTGGATCCAGGAGCGTATGGGAAGGACCTCTCCTCCAAGAGGGTATAGCTGGGTCTCTCCTCCAAGAGGGTATAGCTGGGTCTCTCCTCCAAGAGAGTATAGCTGGGCTTCTCCTCCAAGAGAGTATAGCTGAAGGGAGCTCTTACAAGAGCTAGCAGTGATATAGCTGGTATAGCTGTTACCTACAACAAGAGACAAGGCTACAAGTTAAGGGTAAGAAGATCTGATTTATTGAGTGCAAGGGGCATTTCTTTTATACAGTTTTCCCCACAAAGTTACCACTCACGTGGACCTTGTTGGGCACTGAAAACACAAACTTAACAACCAATAATTTACAGACACACAGTTAAACACTCCCATTCATTACTGTAAAATTCCTCCCCTCTGCTTGGGAGATAATTGAGTTAATTGCTGTATCAACTCAATTATCTCCAAGCGAAAAATATACTTTTTACACAATTTTTATAACTCCAAAATTATACATTCAATCCCAAATTACATTTTCAGAACCAGCATACTTAGGGGACAAACATTTACAAAAATCATGCGAATTGGTCTAGTGGTTCGGGAGATAGCTGGAAGTCCCATTTTGACCGACTGCACGCACATTTTCATGCCCAAAACAGTTCCAGAGATTTAGGCTGTGCAGCCGGTCCATTCACTTTAGTTCAAATACTGTTGAACTAAGGTAACAGGCAGAGATTAGGAGCACTCCCTTTAAGAGAGTGCTCCTAATCTCAGCTCTTTACCTATATAAAAGACACCTGGGAGCCAGAAATCTTGCTGACTGATAGGGGATCAAATACTTATTTCACTCATTGAAATGCAAATCAATTTATAACTTTTTTGACATGCGTTTTTCTGTATTCTTTTGGGATTTTTTTTGTTATTCTGTTTTTCACTGTGAAAATACACCTACCATTAAAATTATAGACTGATCATTTCTTTGTCAGTGGACACATGTTCAAAATCAGCAGGGGATCAAATACTTTTTCCCTCACTGTAATAGTATTGTCTCCTATAGAGATCATTGAAGTAGAAATGGTATATTTTTTTTTTGGTGCAGATAAGTACAGCAGTGCTTTTATTGCCACAACAGCATTCACAAGCGCGGTCGTAATAAACATATTATAACATAAGCGTGGCATGTATGAGACCTTAGGCATATATGGGTAACTACAAGGTGGGGCAGCTCCATATCCTCGGAGCCTGGGAGTAGGGGTGCAGTATTCTCCTCGAAAGGAGGCTTTGAGTGAATTAAAGCTGCGGCACCTCAGCGAGGGCACACAGGAGAGGGAGATGCGGTGACGAGGCATATACATTAAAGCATATAAGACAATCGGATAGTGACAGCAAAAGCACTATGTTTCTTGGTGTATGGTATCTTCGTGCTCCTATTTGGGGTTGCTAAGACTGCTGCACCATTTCATCCTGGGGCCGTGGATCCCGATGGGGTGGAGGGTACGATATTGGCGACATCCAATTGATGCGAGGGGTGTTCTTTTATGCTCAGTGGACAAGCATACACATACAGACTACTCTTTAGATTTCTAGTAAATATAAAGAATATGCAAAGAAGAAAACAGATGTTTAAAAGACACTTCCTGAAAATAGACAAAATCTAAATATTTTGCCTTGAGGATAGTGTACACATTTGTTTTTACTAATTTTAAACAAAAGCTCTTGGGTTACTTTTTAAAACACAAAATCTTGCTTTTTTCTATGCACACCATAAATAATAAACAGCTCTTAATGCTAAAATAGAAAAAAAACATGTAATATAATGGAAAAATGTTGCTTGTGCTTAAAATTTAATCATGTATTTTGTTTCAGCATAAGAAACAAAAATAACACTTAGATTGACTCAACACCTTATAGCATAAAACACTTCTGACTTCAGGGACATTTCACTAAAATCTGCATTTTCACACTGGCTTAGTAAAAGATTAAGTTAAATATATTGAGTTGATTTTATCAGGTCAAGTGAATGTATTCCCTAACTGAAAACAGAAATCTGAGCAAGTCTGCTAAATCACTTAACTTATCTCAGTCCCCAAACAATAAAAAATAATACATAAAAAGTACACTGTTAAATATACAATTTTAAAAAAGCCAAAACAAAGAACACATGACCTCAATAAACCAGAACAACGTCCTTTCTCTTTACTCCTCCTCTGTTACCCCTAAGATGTTGAAAATATTATAGCTTTTGATATTTAAACTACAACCCTTTATGCCTTTAAATGAGGTCAGAGCTGACCAGTGCCCAATCAATATTTACTAAACAATGTAACATAAAGTGAAGGAAATGAAAATGTACATTGCAGGTATGATTTTCACAAAATTATACTGTATATGTTTCAAATTCAAAGTAAACAATCATTATTTGCAAGTACTACTGATTAATCAGAACACACCTTCCCTAATAATTATTTTGTTCTCTTAACATTGCGTATAAAACAGAAAAGAGGGCGGTGGTTGCGCACACAATGAATGATATCCTTTGGTCTTAAGTGTAGACCCTTAGGTTCTGTGAATAAAAAGAGCCATCATAGGGCAATACATCTTAGCCACATTAAAAAGTGTAAAAAACTTGGAAAACTCACAATATTTAGAGCCTTTCTGAGTTGGCTCTAAACTTTAAAAGCAGTATGCAGAATCTGGTGCTGGTAGTGCAGTCAGGGTCCCTTGGGAAAAACGCCAACCGCCTCCTTTGTGTATAAATCAGGAACCAGGATCACCAAATAAATAATAAGTAAATACTTTAATTTTAATACATAAATAAAGCACAACGCGTTTCGACCTAGTCCAATAGGTCTTCCTCAGGTGCATAACACAAATGGACTGACAAATTCTTTATATATCATGCCTAACACATACAATTACTAATCAAATTACTATAAAATATCGGCAGCTGTAAAGTCCGTCCTTCAAATCCATATAAGGAGTGTTTCCGGCGAGAATTCTAGTACTTATGCCTCCTCCAAGATGGCCGCCGTCTGTTAGTATCCATAGGAGTGCGTGCGACCTTCCCAAGATGGCCGCGCGTTATTACCAGGACGATATGTGTGTGCCCTTCCGGTTTCGCTTTCCTCCGGTCACATGATGCAGCTACCAGTCACGTGGTACCGGAGAGGGGCGTGAATAAGCGATTAAACTTACGTGCAAAGATAGTGAGGAGGATAGGAAACCCCTATCACTCCAAGTCCATGTTTAAAGTCCATATAACATAGAGGTATAAGAAGAGAGGGAAAAATATATTAAAACACTAATATATTATGATGGTTAAAATGAATTAAGAGCATTTGGATGAATAAAAATAATTAAAAAATATATATATTGATATAAAAGCCTATATACCAAAGAGAGTTATAATAGATAAATAATCACATACACACAATTGGATATAGAAACCAACATACCAAAAATGAATTATAATAGATTGATAATGTCATATACACAGAAAAAAGGGGATATATCATTTTAACAAATATGTTAAATTATTAGTCGTTTTAACCAAGCTTGTATAATATTTTGGAATCAATTGAATTGTCAGATTTTTCACAGATTTTGACATTCATGAGCCTTTTAGTGGGTTCTCTCTCAAAATGTTGACATGTTTTTTGCTATAATAAATCTCCCAGCAACTTTCTATGACATATTGGTGTTGCATTTCGCTAAGTCACTAATACGTATTTTCAAATTCATGGTAATAGCCCATTGTGCATGTGAAATTATGTCATGTAACAAGATGCAATATGTTCTAAGTGAGATAAATCAATTGGTATATGTACTCAAACCTCAATATTGAGGACAACAAGTGTTGCGGTCACCGGCCCGCCGAGCCTCACGGCCGTGCCCGACCGGCACGACCGTACCAACTACACGAGCTTACCTGCTCGTCGGCGAGCCGGGAACCGCGCACTCACTTCTTCCGGGCATCACGCCCGAATACAATATGGCGCCGATCACGTGGTCGCGTCTATGGATAGCCCCGCCCCCGAGAGTTATACCAACGTGTGCGTGACGTCACGACGTCAACGCACACGCACGTTTTGGGGTCAGAGGCCGCCCTCTGACCAATCATAGCCTAGAGAGGGGTATTTAAACCCCTAGCTTTTCCCAGAACTTTGCCCTGTCGTGGTTTCAGTTTCCTGGTTTCCCGAGAGTGCTATTTCCGTGTTTCTGATTTCCTGGTATCCTGATCCTTGGCGTTTCCCTGATTATTCTGATCTCTGGTTTCCCTGACTTGGCTTGTTTTATCGGTATTGAGTATTTTCTGGCTTCCTTGACCTCGGCTTTCCCTTTGACCATTCTCTGTCTCTAGCGTATTAGTCCGGCCATTCTAAGGTCCGGTTTATGCTCTATCCTGTTATTTTCCTTTTCTTACTTATGTATATATTTACATAGTTTCTGCGTGCTGGACCACATAGTTAGCCGTGACATTACGACAGGGCCATGGATCCTGCAGAACTATGCAAACATATGATCGCCTGTGAAAATAGGGTGGAGGATATGGACCACAGGTTGGACCAATTTGCCCAGGCATTTCAGACCTTGCTCCAGAGGACTGCCTATTTAGAGGTCCCTCCTGTACCACCTGTGGTTCCGCCACCTGTAGTGGTTCCCGTACCACATAAACCACCGTCCATAACCCTGTCACCTCCCCCTCGTTATGGAGGTGATTCTAAAGAATTCAGAGGTTTTTTAAACCAAATTGAATACCACTTTGAGGCCTCCCCAGGTTCATTCCCAACAGATAGATCAAAAATAGGCTATCTGATGAACCAATTAACTGGAAAAGCCTTAACCTGGGCTAACCCCTTATGGGAAAGTGGTGACGCAGTAGCCCGTGATTACAGTGCCTTTCTCACAGCTTTTAAGGCTACGTTTGAACCTAAAGGCAGGGAGAAGAACGCTGCCAAAGCCCTTATGAGAATAAAGCAAGGCAGTCGTTCTGTAGCCGATTATGCCATAGAGTTCAGGACATTAGAGTCTGAGGTTGATTGGACCAATAGCGGTTTGGTGGCTGCTTTCTCTGAAGGTCTAGCGGAGAGTATACAAGATGAGACCGCAGCTAGAGACCTTCCGGTTAATCTTAATGAGTTTATTGCCTACATGATAGACATTGATAACCGGCTCAGAGAGAGAGAGAAAAACAAGCAACGTAACCGACGTTCTAATTTGTCCATAGCTCCTCGTTTCTCTAACCCAGTGGTGAGTAGCCAAGCGCCTCTTCCAGAACCTGAACCCATGCAATTGGGTAGCGCTAAACTCACTGAGGCAGAGAGACAACACAGACGTAACGAGGGGTTATGTATGTATTGTGGCAAGAAGGGACATCAAAGATGGTCATGCCCGGTTCGGCCGGAAAACTTGCACACCTAAGGCACGTACGGGGACCGACCTTAGGTGTGATGTATATGTCCCCTAAATTGACTAAGAACCGTTTCCTTGTCAAAGTTACCTTGTCTTTTAAAAAGACTACTATCCAGTGTGAGGCTATGATTGACTCTGGGGCAGCGGAGAATTTCCTAGCAAAGAGTTCTCTGCTAAACATTTCCTGCCCTTAAGACAAAAAGAGAAACCTATAGCAGTCGAGGCCATTGATGGAAGGCCTCTTACCCAGCCTTTCATCACACACGAAACTCTGCCAATCACTGTCTCAGTGGGTATTCTCCACTCTGAAGAAATGACCTTTCAAATCATATCTTCCCCTACATGTCCAATAATACTCGGTTTCCCTTGGCTCCTGAAACACAATCCACGTTTGGATTGGATTGAAGGAGAGATTGTGAGTTGGGGTGAGAGATGCAAAGGTGTGTGCTTGAAGCAAATCCCACAACCTATTGGCACCATTAATGTTCCTATTACACCTCCCTTGACCACACAAATACCACCGCAGTATATGGATTTAAAAGAGGTATTTAACAAGGTCCAGTCAGAAGGGTTACCTCCTCATAGACCTTATGACTGTACTATAAATTTATTACCAGGGACTATGCCTCCCAAGGGAGGAGTTTATGCCTTGTCCCCCCAAGAAAATCTTTGTTTGGAAGAATACATAAAGGATGCTCTCAAAAAGGGTCATATCCGTAGATCCTCCTCACCAGCCGGGGCTGGGTTCTTCTTTGTCTCTAAAAAAGAAGGAGACCTACGCCCCTGTATCGATTATAGGGGTTTGAATAGGATTACCATAAAAAATGCCTACCCTATTCCCCTTATATCAGAGCTGTTTGACAGATTGAAAGGAGCTCGAGTCTTTACCAAGCTCGATCTCCGAAGTGCTTACAATCTAGTCAGAATTAAGGACGGTCACGAATGGATGACCGCATTTAACACCAGAATGGGACATTACGAATACCTGGTTATGCCGTTTGGATTATGTAACGCTCCAGCGGTATTCCAGGATTTTATTAACGATGTCCTAAGAGAGTACCTTCACATGTTCGTTCTAGTGTACTTGGACGACATTCTCATCTATTCCCCAGACCTAGAGACACATCACGAACATGTGAGAATCGTACTGAAAACCCTGTTACAGAACGGCCTTTACTGTAAACTGGAAAAATGCCAGTTTGACCAAACGGAGATACAATTCCTTGGATACGTTATATCTCCGTCTGGTTTCCAGATGGATCCCCGCAAACTGGAGGCAGTCCTACAGTGGCCATTACCCAAGGGCCTTAAAGCTACTCAACGCTTTATAGGGTTTGCAAATTACTACCGCAAATTCATAAAGGGATTTTCCTCTGTGATTGCCCCTATAACAAATTTAACCAAAAAAGGAGCAAATTGTATATCTTGGCCCAAAGAAGCAAGAGAGGCATTTGAACGGTTAAAATCTTTATTTTCCTCAGCACCTGTCCTGACCCATCCTGATCCAACCAAACCATTTATCCTAGAGGTGGATGCGTCAGAAACAGGAGTTGGAGCCATTCTGTCTCAAAGAGAAAGTCCTGATACGCCTTTACATCCCTGTGGATTTTACTCTCGCAAACTCACACCTGCAGAGAAGAATTATGACATAGGGAATAGGGAACTTTTGGCCATTGTACTTGCCCTTAAGGAATGGAGGCATCTCTTGGAAGGTTCCAAAGAGCCACTTTTGATCTTTACTGATCATAAGAATTTGGCTTATATTGGGGACGCTAAGAGATTGTCCTCTCGTCAGGCTAGGTGGTCATTGTTCCTCTCCCGATTCAATTTCGTAATTACGTACAGGCCTGGTACTAAAAACACCAAGGCAGATGCACTTTCTAGGCAGTTTGAGACAGATGAAGTTCCGGAACAGGTGATATATCCTATTATACCTCCTGAATGCCTCATTGCCACTACAGTTTCCGAAGTGTCTTCTCCACTCTTCTGTGCCATAATAGCAGATCAAACTCAGGCACCTGTGGGAAAACCTCCGGACAAACTGTATGTGTCACCTCAGTTTCGAAAAAAGGTATTAGATATGTTCCATGACAACCTCACAGCGGGCCATCCTGGAGTCCATAAAACTCTCTCTGCCATCTCCAGGAGGTTTTGGTGGCCTGCTCTTAGAAACGATATCAAAGATTATGTTGGGGCATGTCAAATATGTGCCGTTTCTAAAGTTCCTCCTAGGTCACCTCCTGGACTGTTACAACCACTGCCCATACCTAGTGCTCCATGGACCCACTTGGCCATGGATTTCATTGTGGATCTACCCAGTTCAAACGGGTTTAATACAGTCCTTATGGTTATTGATAGATTCACGAAGATGGCACATTTTGTCCCACTTAAAAAATTACCATCTGCTCAAGATCTAGTTCAAATATTCTTGAGAGAAATCTTTCAGTTGCACGGTGTACCCAAAAACATAGTATCTGACAGAGGCACCCAGTTTGTCTCTAGGTTCTGGCGTTCCTTCTGTAAACAATTGGGCATCGAACTCTCCTTTTCATCAGCGTATCATCCTCAAACAAATGGAGCAGCAGAGAGGGCGAATCAGTCTTTAGAAGCCTATTTACGTTGCTTTATAAATGCCAATCAGTCTAACTGGTATGAACTCTTACCCATGGCTGAGTTCGCCAGGAACAACGCCACTCATGAATCTTCTAATCATAGTCCATTCTTTGTAAATCAGGGTTTTCACCCCGCTGTTTTTCCTTCTGAATTCTCAGACACGGAAATTCCTGCTTTGAACACCCGTTTAGAATCGATTCATGATACCTGGGATTCTGTCCATTCAGCTCTGCAAAAAGCCTCATTACGAGCAAAGGTCCAAGCTGACAAAAAACGGGGCGCTAATCCTGTCTATCTTCCAGGTGACAGGGTGTGGCTCTCCACAAAACATATCAAGCTCAAGGTCCCGTCCATGAAATTTGCCCCTCGATACATAGGTCCCTTTCGAGTTACCCAACGTATTAATCCAGTGACCTATTCTTTGGCACTACCGGCTCATATGAGAATTGCAAATACTTTCCATGTGTCTTTGCTCAAGCCCCTTACTTGCAATCGCTACACCAAGTTATCCACTCCTCCTCCGCCCTTGGTAGTAGGTGATCAAGAAGAATATGAAGTCCGTTCTATCATGGACTCCAAGTTATCCAGAGGTGTCTTGTCCTATCTCGTTGACTGGAAGGGTTATGGCCCCGAGGAACGTTGTTGGGTTCCTGCTGACCGGGTCCATGCGCCCCGTCTTATCCGATCATTTCACAACCGCTTTCCTCTTAAGCCGGGTCCTTCCCGCCCGGTGCGCGGTCTTCGAGTGGGGGGTACTGTTGCGGTCACCGGCCCGCCGAGCCTCACGGCCGTCCCCGACCGGCACGACCGTACCGACTACACGAGCTTACCTGCTCGTCGGCGAGCCGGGAACCGCGCACTCACTTCTTCCGGGCATCACGCCCGAATCCAATATGGCGCCGATCACGTGGTCACGTCTATGGATAGCCCCGCCCCCGAGAGTTATACCAACGTGTGCGTGACGTCACGACGTCAACGCACACGCACGTTTTGGGGTCAGAGGCCGCCCTCTGACCAATCATAGCCTAGAGAGGGGTATTTAAACCCCTAGCTTTTCCCAGAACTTTGCCCTGTCGTGGTTTCAGTTTCCTGGTTTCCCGAGAGTGCTATTTCCGTGTTTCTGATTTCCTGGTATCCTGATCCTTGGCGTTTCCCTGATTATTCTGATCTCTGGTTTCCCTGACTTGGCTTGTTTTATCGGTATTGAGTATTTTCTGGCTTCCTTGACCTCGGCTTTCCCTTTGACCATTCTCTGTCTCTAGCGTATTAGTCCGGCCATTCTAAGGTCCGGTTTACGCTCTATCCTGTTATTTTCCTTTTCTTACTTATGTATATATTTACATAGTTTCTGCGTGCTGGACCACATAGTTAGCCGTGACAAACAAGTTTAGTCAAAGCTATATGAAGAAGATGTCATTTTTAATTTTTTTTAACTCACCTCACATATAACATACAAGTCCTTGTTGAATTATCTGTCTATTTTCCATGTATCTTTATACTAGCACTGGATAGGAATCTCTGTGTCTCTGCTAAGAGGGATTGGTCTAGTTGGCTGATGTTAATGTTGGTTCTTCTAATTAGTGATGAGTGAAACTGATTGGGAATAAACTAATTGCAGTTATTAAATGGCTGCTAGCATTTTCTGAGAACTTTCCTTTATCCTCTATGATGAAAGAAACAGGTAAACTACATATCCCAAAAACCTCTATTGTTTATGGATACATGGAATGAGAAAAACACATTGACTAGAACAAGAGTCCCCTGTTTTGTAGAACCTCTTCCTTGTTTCATAATCTTGTGTACATCTTGCATTAAAATTGGCGTTCTTTTACTATACATTGTGTCCTATTTTAGATATTCACAAGAAGTGCATAATTTATATTAAACTGAAATCGTTATTCCTGCTAGATATGCAAGCAATGTTACGGTAGATCTGCAGTGAGCAGAGAGAGGCTCAAAATCTAGTAAAAGCACTACTGGATAATAAAAGAAAAAAATGTCCATAGTATTATCAAATTGTCATAGTAGCAGTAGGCATGTCGAAATTCTCCTATGTGAACATAACATGAAATGACAGCAACCACTAACTATGCCTAAAATTGGCAAACTTGAAATGAAGGAATATGTATTTTATCAGCTATATGGAGGATTTCCATTGCTTGGAGAATGAAAGGACACATAAAATATAGATAGTTTGAAAATAATGCTGAAAATGAAAAAAGACAATTATCAAAACAATTTAACTTTGACACAATGATGCTTATTCACTAAACTTGAAAGTGGAAAGAATTGACAAGAGCATTGTAATAGGTACAATGGGGATTTTTTTTACTATATTACTGTTTTACTATATTGTATATTATTTTGACTGAATAGTTGCATCTTCTTTGTCCTCATGTTCAATTCCCAGTTTGGTGACTAAACTCCAAAGTAATGCTGTTTAATCCAGAAAACATAATTTATAATTCAAGGCCTGAATGTTTATATTGGGTTCTGCTAAATAAATAAATAAATACAAATTTAAAACTATTTTATTTAAAAAATAATAGAACAATTGACCATTCAAAAAGAAGGCATTGCCTTTGTTAGTCCTCTGTTACCTCAAATGTATCTTTCTCCTACTGTTCCATCTTCTCTTACTCTAGGGACTACTTCATGTCATGTATTTTTCTTACACATGGCAGTCTTAACTCCACCCTTCACACTTCACCCTTCATCATTTGGCAATGGAAATGTAACTTGCCTTTCTCAAGATCACCAAGAGTAGCAAAAATACATAAGACAAAGTAGCCCTACTTTTTCTTATGTTTTAAAGAACACTAGATCAGAAATGAAGATAAGAGGAACAGACTACAAAACAGACTACACAAAGAGGAAGAGAAGAGGAAATAACAGGAGACATGTGTCATGTCCTAACTGCCGGCATTACCGCTACCCTGACACTTCCGGGTAGACAGAGCTTGGCCACACCCCCTTCCCTGACGCGGTCCCCCCACGCTACATAGGGAGACTGCGCCAGATTCAAGACGCTGGATTATTGAAAAGCTTTACCGCGAATCTCAAAACCGGCTAGCAAGAATCTTCTACCCTTTATGTGTATCGAACCTGGACTGGAACCTGTTGACCCACTCTCTCCTCACCTCGACCACGGATTGTAAAAGGATCTTCTCTTCCTGCTAAAATCTCTCTCCTCCCCGGAGGAGAACTTAGGCAAACCTGGACTACCACCATTAAAAAGCTAAGTAACAATATCAAACGTAATTGGATTCTGCCTGCTTGCAACTCTGCTTACTTCTACGACTCCAACTAACTATTAGCTGCTGCAACTTACAAATCTTTATTTGCTTTGATTCCATGGACTGGCAATTTCCTTTCTGCTATACTGCATGCATATCAGAAGCTGCTTACTCCGTTTAACAAATCTCCACGTAATTAAAGAGACAGTACCTGCAATATTCTCTAATATCCTAGTCATTAATCTAAATCCTGAGTTATCTGCAGTTGTGTTCCATATAAATTCATGTAAGCATTACAACATGTAAGTTTGAGGCGACAGAGCCACTTTATTTATGTCATTTAGTTGTATACTATTGTATTTATTTCTTAGTGCCCTAATGTAAATGGACTAATTCAGGAATTTTTTTAACTGTCATTCCTATGTGTGGTAGCAGGTCTGCTGCTAGTTGACCCTATCTCAGGATTATGCCACGAATCATTAAGACCAATTTGGACCATTTTAGAGGATCTCCAATTACGAACCATTTCCAAGCCATTTAAAGACAGATAAATATTTTCCTGAAATCTAGATTTTATTGAATAACTAAAATAGTCTGTGTCTGCTTAGCCAGGAATAGACCTTTTAAATGCGAACTGCCAAGTAACATACACTGCATGATGTCTTATATACAGAGGAAAAACTGACATGTTGAAAAAAACCCTGCAAGGTGCATTAATATAGGGGTAAAGAAAGGAATTTCTCCAATAGTCTGAGAGTGAAACATTGTATAGTGGGTACATTATTTTTTCAAGAAATATGTTGCATAATACACATAATGGGAGACACTTATTGGACAGAAAATGACATGCTGCCTGCCAGATCTCAAACAGTGAACATGTGTAGTCTTAAATAAACATAAAAAATGGTCTTATAGTAACATGTTATTAGAGGTTGATTGCAGGTTGAGTCTGCAGGTTTTGCTTTTACCGAGAGAAAAATTGAACGCAACTTCAGAGACTCCATTTGGAAATACCTGAAATGAAAAGCTGCATTTCTTTTACCCATGAAAATCTATGGGATAGGAAATTAAAATGTACTGCTTAAAGAAAAGAAATGGAAAGTACAGATAGATTGCTCACCTCATCCAACCTACCTATTATCACTAATACACAAATATGTCTCATCTAGGCCCCTATGCTCTGCTGAAGACCTACGTAGACCTGGATTTTCTATCCATTTCAGGTATTTCCAGTGTTCCCAACTTGCCCCGTTACAGTCTATATTGAATGTGGTGGCGAGACTCATCTTCCTGTCCACCCACTCCTAACACTCCTTCCCCCTCTATCAGTTCCTACATTGGCTTCCTGAAAGATATAGGGCTCAATTTAAGATCCTGGTGTGATGGGATTCCAGCATGGTCAAAATTTAGTAGGCCAAAATCTCCACATGGCATATGCTAATTAGTATCTGGTTACAAACAGTTGGATGAGTCATCAGTATACTGAGCATGTGTGGAAGTGGATAGGAAATTCCTTTGTCTTCAACAAGCCATGTGGTCTGCCATATAAGGAGATCCTGAATATCCTGTGTGCTGATTGGTCTGAGGAATATAGGAGGGGTTATACAGTATGGGAGGGGATATGCTGTTAACAAAAGTCCTGTACACCATGCTTTCTGCCTCTCAGATATTTTTGGAACAGGAGTTCATCTGAGACCTGATCGGTATGTGTAACGAAAATATACCCCAACTCGCAGGATTCAACTCAACAAAAGACAACACAGAGGAGAGATACGTCTACCGGACCTAAGAATGGCCGGACTCGACGTATATGAGAGGAGACAGAGTCAGGAACGATCCGAGGTCAAGGGCACAAAGAGACAGCGTAAACTAGGACTAGCCGGGGTCTGGTACACAGTAAACAGCAAGCCGGCAAACAGAACAGATAAGGATAAAGAGATAACGTAGTCAGAAACAAAGCCAAGGTCAATACGAAGGAACACAACTGAACACAACAAGTGCTAAAGGGAACTGCAACAGAAACCACGATAGGGCAAGGACTAAGGGAAAAAGGTGAGTATAAGTACCTTCTAAATTAATGTGATTGGCTCCTGTCATATCCACACCCCCAAAAGGTAAGTGTATGGGGAGTGTGGCATGACAGGGTCAATGGGAGCCTTTTGCCAATTTAGGTTCCCACTGTTTCTTTAAGAGTGCGCCCGAGACCCGCGGTGCGCTCTTAGATTCAGGCAGGACACGTGACCGCTTCTCGCGGTCACTGCCCGCCTTCCTGACGCAGCCGTCAGATGAGCCGCACACGGCTCGTGCAGCAGCAGGACCGCGTGCGGCTCGAAGAGAGGACCGCGGCCGGCCCCTGGATAAGGTAAGTAACGCTACAGTATGTGAATAAAGGCGTTTTACTTCCTGAAGACCTGTGTCCATATCTCTATGTGTGGCTTCTGTGGTTTGTTCCTGTTATTTCCCCTTCCTTACCAATCTCTAGTTATCATCATTGGTGACTTTAATCTTCCTGATGTGAACTGGAAAACCAAAATAGCTGCTTGTGCCAGGGGCACACAAATTCTGAACTCCCTACTGGGATTGTCTCTAAAACAAGTCATTGAGGAGCCAACTCTTAAAGAGGCCATACTAGATTTAGTTTTAACAAATGGAGATTTGGTATCAGATATTACTGTAGGTGAAAGTTTAGGATCCAGTTATCATTGGTCAGTGTGGTTTAATATAAGGACAGTGACTGAGTCCCACCACACAAAAACAAAAGTTTTAGACTTTAGAAAAACAGACTTTTCTAAAATTAAAATATGTGTAAAGGGGGCGGCGCCTGACTTCCGGTGCGGATGGCTGCTTTCTTTTAGAGCTCCGTACCGGCAGGCTACACAAAAGCTTATATTAGCACCTAAACCCGACGGAACGTACCCTCACTCGGTCGACGACACCCCAATCACGGCACACAACTGACACACCATGGGAGGGGGACGCAAGTCTAAGCAAGGAACAGAGGTAGCGCCGATATTCCACACCCACAAGGACGGAGGCCAGGGCCGGTGCAAGGATTTTTGCCGCCCTAGGCAAAAAAAAATTTGCCGCCCCCCCCCCATATGTCCTGCCCACCATGTGACATCACAATGCCTCGCCCATATGCTCTGCCATATGGGCCAACGCCAGTCTTCACAAAGTGTCTTTTATCTGAAGACAGTGTGTTTACATTAAAAAGCCTACAGGCACAGGCTATAGACACCAGAACCACTACATTATGCTGTAGTGCTTCTGGTGACTATAGTATCCATTTAATGTGAGATTAGGGCCACTAATAATATATTGGATTGCCTACTTACCACCAGATGAGGACAAGAGGCTGATGATGGGCTCAGTCTGGCTCCACAGGTCTGGTGTAGAAGAGGCTTTCTGGAGACTGTTTTTAACAGTGCTCACAACAATTAACGAACAGGAAGCAGCTCCATTTTTTAGGGCCCCTTACACAGCTCAAGGTCTGGGCCCCCGGGGCTTGACCGTGAGTATGCCTACAATGCCCACCCATAAATACCTACATGGCCCACCCATGACTTCCTCTCACAGGAAGTGGAGTGTATGTGTGTAGGGGATGTTTTATGTGTTATTGTAGAGGATGCAATGTGTGTGTGTGTTCTTATAGAATGTAGTGTACAGGGATACCAATTTGTGTAAGGGATGTAGTGTGTTTATAGGGGATGCAGTGTGTGTTTGCGTGTAAGGAATGCATTGCATGTTTCTGTGTGTGAGTGTGTGTGTAAGGGGTGCAAGGTGTGTTTCTGTGTATGTAATTGAATGCAGTGTGTGTCCCTCCTGTCCCTCCGTGTTCTCCCCTTCTGTCCCTTAGTGCTCTCCCTTGGCCCCCTGTCCTTCTGCAGTCCCCCCTTGGTGGTCTTCTCACTCCCCCCTAGTGGTCCTCCCTCTCCCAAACCCTTTAGTGGTCCTCCCTCTCCCAAACCCTTTAGTGGTCCTCCCTCTCCCAAACCCCTTAGTAGACCTTCCCCTCCTCCCCCCACCCCCTTAGTGGTAATCTCCCCCCCCTCAGTGGTCATTACCCTCTCCCCCCCCCCCTTAGTGGTCCTTACCCTCCTCCCCTCTCCTTAGTGGTCCTCCCTCCTTACCCACCTTTGGTGGTCCTTCCCCCCCTTAGTGGTCCTCCCTCTCCCAAACCCCTTAGTGGTCCTTACCCCCCCCCCCCCAATGGACTTTACACCCCCTCCTCCCCTAATGGTCCTTACTCCCCCCCCTCCCCTAATGGTCCTTAATGGACTTTACAGCACCCCTCCCCAAAGGGTCCTTACCCCCCCCTCCCCTCCCCTTAGGGTCCTTACCCCCTCCCCTCCCCTAAGGGTCCTTACCCCCCCTCCCTTAATGGTCCTTACCCCCCCTCCCCTCCCCTAATGGACTTTACACCCCCCTCCCCTAAGGGTCCTTACCACCCCTCCCCTAAGGGTCCTTAAAACCCCCCTACCCTCCCCTAATGGACTTTACACCCCCCTTCCCCTCCCCTCATGGACTTTACACCCCCCCCTTCCCCTCCCCTCATGGACTTTACACCCCCCCTTCCCCTCCCCTCCCCTAATGGACTTTACACCCCCTTCCCCTCCCCTCCCCTAATGGACTTTACACCCCCCTTCCCCTCCCCTAATGGACTTTACACCCCCCTTCCCCTCCCCTCCCCTCATGGACTTTACACCCCCCTTCCCCTCCCCTCCCCTCATGGACTTTACACCCCCCTTCCCCTCCCCTCATGGACTTTACACCCCCCTTCTCCTCCCCTCCCCTCATGGACTTTACACCCTTCTTCCCCTAAAAAACTGTGCACCCCCTTCCCCTCCCCTCATGGACTTTACACCCCCACCTCCCCCTCCCCCTCCCCTAATGGTTCACCCCCCCACCTCCCCTAATGGTTGACCCCCCACCTCCCCCTCCTCTAATGGTTCACCCCCTCCTCGTCCTCCTCCTTCCTGCCTATGTAGCGTGGCCGGGCGGCGCGGAACGCGGGACAGGAACCTCTGTTTCCTGTACCCGGCCGCCGGCAGACTGAAGGGAAGTGCTCACTGAGTGAGCACTTCCTGTCAGTCCGCCGGCGGCCGGGTACAGGAAACAAAGGTTCCTGTCCCGCGTTCCGTGCCGCCCGGCCATGCTACATTGAGAGACCGGCAGGAGGGAGCGCTCTGCGCCTCCCTCCTGCCGGTCACTCAAGCCCGGCCGCCCTCCACACAGCAGTGCTGCGCCGCCTGGGGCTTGCTGAAGCGCTCAGGCGGCGCAGCATGAGGAGCCGCAGCGGGAACTCCGGGTGCAGGGATCCAGCGCCCCCTGCTAAGGGGCGCCCTAGGCGGCTGCCTAGGTCGCCTTACAGGTGGCGCCGGCCCTGACGGAGGCTCCACACGTGCGGAAGATGGCCGCGACTATGATTCCGACTCGGCGGCAAGCGACACAAGCAGAACAGCTACCTCAACGCCCCTCACAAAAGAGGACCTTAGACAGCTCCTCCAAGAGATTAAATTGAACATGCAGGCAGAATTTACCAAACACCTGACTCCCATCAAAGAAGGCCTCAGCGACTTAACACACAGAACTAATGCTGTAGAGGCGCGCCTAGATCAGACTGCCACGCGGTCCACAGCACACAAGATCACGATAGCTACCTTACAAGACCAAGTTCGCCGGCTGGAGGAGGCCCAAGAAGATCTTAACAACCGCTCCCGCCGCAACAATATTCGCATTCGCGGTGTTCCAGAGACGGTGGAGATAGATGCCCTGGCCTCAACTCTACGCGAGCTGTTCTGCGGCCTCCTACCAGAAGCCTCACCGGCAGAACTACTATTGGACAGAGCCCACAGGGCCCTGAGAGCCCCTATCCCTAACGCCAACCAACCTAGGGATATAATAATACAAATTCACTACTTCCATATTAAGTAAGCGCTAATGCGAGCAGACGAGAGACGCTACCACTACCAGAGATGTATGAGACCAAGACCGACCATTGCTAACATGGGTAAACAAATCAGTAACCAGACAGCCTGCTGGCAGCCCTGACAGAGCGGCCGCCAACCCCAGACATTACTTAACACCACTCGGAAAAGAACACCCACAGAGCGGTTAGACGCTCTACCCCACCACCTACTGGCCACTAGATAAGCCCAGTAGCACACCCTACTTTACCTCCTCCCAACCACTTTTGCCCCCTACCCCCCCTCCCTACCTCCCGAACAGACCACAGACCCCCCTCCCCACCCTCCCCCCACCACCTGTGGCCCAGGACCGCCCGGACGCACGACCCGCATAACTACACACCCACTTCGCACGGACTCTAGGGAAATACCACTAATAGAATGCCGACAAATCTGCGCTGCGTGTCTGTCAGTGCAAAAGGGCTGAACTCGCCCACAAAGATACACAGCATCCTAAGATGGCCACATAAACAGAACATAGATATACTCCTCATCCAGGAAACCCACTTCACGACCCGCCGCTCCTTCCCGCTCACTAACAGACACTACACAAAGAGCTACATGGCTCTTTCCCCAGACTCTAAAACAAAAGGTGTCGCAATCATCCTAAAATCCAGCTGCCCTCTAATGGAAATTACCTACACTAAGGACCCACAGGGACGCTACGTCACAATACAAGGGAAGATAGTCACAATGGCCTATGCCTTCTCCTCTATATACGCGCCCACAACACCAGAAGCATTGTTCTGGCAACAACTAGCAATCCACCTCAACACCTACTCTACCGCACGCCTTATAATAGGAGGGGACTGTAATGCAGTCCACACGCCTGCCATCGACAGAACGCCGCTCAATCCCGCACCCGCCCATCCCAGAACGACACACTCTTCTCCCAATTCTTGACCTCACAAAACCTAATCGACATCTGGAGAGACATCTGGAGAGCACACCACCCATCAAACAGAGACTACACATTCTATTTGCACCCTCACGGATCATACTCGCGTATAGATCACTTTTTTATTTCCCCACACCTAGTTCCTCAGGTCATCAACTCTGACATCGGCTCTATATCCTGGTCCGACCATGCCGAGTTAGGAATTACTCTAGCCCTGCCGACAATCCACAAACAATGGACCTGGAGATTGAACCCACTCCTCCTGCACGACAAAGTAGCCCAGGCGATTAAAGACTACTTCGACCTGAATACACCCACGACTACCACACCCATGACACGGTGGGCCGCGCATAAAGCGGTCATTAGGGGAACTCTCATCAGCCTAGCCACACACAAGAAAAAATGCACACAGCGGCAAATAACTGAGGCGATGACGGAACTACGCGGCCTAGAAACCATTCACAAAAAACACCCCCACCCTACCACGCTGACCGAACTGACAGCACTCAGGGATCTACTAAAAACTCTCACACAGGCAGACACTTCTAAAGCCTTGATGTGGCTAAAACAAAAATTCTACAAAAAAAGTAACAAAACAGACACTATGCTGGCCCGCCGCCTCAAGAAACGCATCGAGACCAAACGGATCTCTTCTATTCGCACCAAGGATGGTGACGCCAACACACACCCCTCCGAACACACATCGCAACCCTACCACTAGCCCCACACCACCCACGGCTTCCTTACAGTCAGAGCGAGGGTGCGCTGCGTCCCGGGCGGTACGGGGGCCACAACCCCAACACCAACTTCACCCCAACCCATACCCCATACCCTACACCAACCCACCCCTAAGCCATCCACAAAAAAAAAAAAAGATGCACACGGCACCTACAAAATAGGAACACACGCAGACGTCCTTAGACTTTCTACCTTGACGGGAAAGACAGATACGGGGGAATTAAAGACGGGGACCACCGGAGAGACTACAGGAGACGCTACCCCGGGAACCTACCACAACCCAAGGGGACTACTTCAGGGACACTGCCCCAGTCACCCCAGCAACCCACCTACGACGCTTACAGGGTAACCAAACAAACCCTCTAAAATCATAGAAACACCCTGACGACTCACCTCTGAGAGAGACATGTCACCCAGAAAAGATCACTCAACAGGCGACCAACAGCAACCCTACAAGAAAAGCACACAAACCCACCCCCGGGCACTCAACCTGAATGGATCCCCTCCTTTCCACCCCAGCCCATCCTTACTCGGATGGAACATAGACGCACACTGATACAGACAGAAGACCGAAAAGGGAGAATCAAACCGAACTTTACTCACAAAACCTATAACACTGTCAAAATACCAACTCATATAATTGTAATACAATGGTTGAAAGAGTACCCTGTGATGGTACAAATGCGATTGGAAGGTAATATCCCCCCCCCCACCCTCCCCTTTCTCTTCTGTACTCCTCTCCCCAAATGTTGAATCTGAATCTATAAATAAAGAATTATAAAAAAAAAAAATATGTGTAAAGGAGTCATTATCAGACTTGAGCAATTTGAATGGAATCCAAGAGAAATGGGATTATTTAAAAGTTGCACTGCTGAAGGCAACAGAAAATTGCATTAGGCTTATCAGTAAAAGCAAAAACAATCCAAGAAACCACTGTGGTATTCCGCAGATGTGGCCAAAATAGTAAAAAATAAGTTAGCATTTAGTAATTATTAAAAAAAAAAAAAACAGAGTGAGAAAGACAGAATGATCTATAAGATTAGTCAGAAAGAGGCTAAGCCAGTTATAAGAGCTTCCAAAACACACACAGAAGAGAAAATGGCACAGTCAGTAAAAAAAAAGGGAACAAAACATTTTTTAAATACATAAATGAGAAAAGGAAAGTAAAACAAGGATTAGTTAGATTAAAAACAAAAGAAGGAAGCTATGTAGAAGAGGAAAAAGGTCTAGTTGACTGCCTCAATTAATATTTTTGTTCAATATTTACAGATGAAAATGAAGAAAAGAGGCCTCAGTTTTGGGCCTCAAATTGGAAGTTAGCGAATGTTATGCCCATTCACAAGAAAGGTAGTAGGGAGGAGTCGGGCAACAATAAAAATCACATGGATTTCAAGATCCGAGGCAACATGGGTTTACTTCAGGGAGATCATGTCAAACTAATCTTATTGATTTTTTTGATTGGGTAACTAAGATAATAGATCTGGGTGGTGCAGTAGACATTGCTTACCTAGATTTCAGTAGGCTTTTGACACTGTTGCATATAGAAGGCTTATCAATAAACTGCACTCTTTAAGTTTAGATTCCAATATTGTTGAATGGGTAAGGCAGTAGCAGAGTGACAGGCAACAGAGAGTTGTAGTCAATGGAGTATACTCGAAGCATGGGCTTGTCACCAGTGGGGTACCTCAGGGATCTGTACTTGGACCCATTCTCTTTAATATTTTTATTAGTGATATTGCAGAAGGTCTTGATGGTAAGGTATGTCTTTTTGCTGATAATACTAAGATATGTAACAGGGTTGATGTTCCAGGAGGGATAAGCCAAATGGCAAATGATTTAGGTAAACTAGAAAAATGGTCAGAGTTGTGGCAACTGACATTTAATGTGGATAAGTGCAAGCTAATGCATTTTGAACGTAAAAACCCAAGGGCAGATTACAGAATATTTTATAGAGTCCTAACCTCAACATCTGAGGAAAGGGATTTAGGGGTGATTATTTCTGATGACTTAAAGGTAGGCAGGCAATATAATAGAGCAGCAGGAAATCCTAGCAGAATGCTTGGTTGTATAGGGAGAGGTATTAGCAGTAGAAAGAGAGACATGCTCATGCCATTATACAGAAAACTGGTGACACCTCACCTGGAGTATTGTACGCAGTACTGGAGACCATATCTTCAGAAGGATATTGATACTTTAGAGAGAGTTCAGAGAAGGGCTACTAAATTGGTTCATGGATTAGAGGATAAAACGGAAAGACAAGACATGGGAATATGATAGAAATATTTAAATACATAAAGGGAATCAACAAGGACGAGACAATATTTAAAAGAAGAAAAACTACCACATCAAGAGGACATAGTCTTAAATTAGAGGGGCAAATGTTTAAAATAATATCAGGAAATATTACTTTACTAAGAGCATTGTGGATACATGGCATAGCCTTCCAGCTGAAGTGGTAGAGGTCAACACAATAGAGGAGTTTAAGCTTGCATGGGATAGACATAAGACTATGCTAACTATAAGATAAGGCCAGGGACTAATGAAAGTATTTAGAAAATTGGGCAGACTAGATGGGCTGAATGGTTCTTGTCTGCCGTCACATTCTATGTTTCTACCCAATGCTGCTCCAAACTACCTAATCTCACTAATACACAAATATTAGTGAGGATAGAGCTCCTACGCTCTGCCGAAGACCTACGTCTATCTTCTGTAAGTACTCTTACCTCTCATGTTAACCTTAAAGTCTTCTCTAGGACTGCACCATTCCTATGTAACGCCCTTCCCCTCTCCTGCAAAAAATCGTTGAAAGCATATCAATAAAACTGTCAACAGCTTTCCCTGATTCCACTCCTACAACTGTCATCAAAACAAAATACTAAGTGGATACTGTTAAATCCTAACAACCTACTTTTCTACCCCACCCTTACCTTTTGTGTCACTATACCCCACTCCCTCTAGTATGTAAGCTCATTAAGCAGGGCCCTCAATTCCTCTGTTTCTGTGTCTCCAGCTCGCCTGGTTACAAATATGTGTCAATTTGATGCTAAAGTCACTCATATCTTCTTGTAGCAGAATGGACCATGCTACTGTACCCTTATGCCACTACAGGCTGTCCGTATCAACTTTTTCCTGTTGTCCCTATGATTGAGGCTTAATGTCCCTGTGTGAGACATATCTCCCTATTTACTATCACTGTTTATACCGTTTGTGGACTTAGACAGTAACACTTCAAACTTTCGAAATTGCACTTCGAACTGTCGAACTCCCAAAGCCAAAAAGTGGCATTCGAAGACGTGGCAGTGGCCATCTTGTTTAGTCAAATGCATCCAGCAGTGTTTGGTCGTCAAGTGCATGGAACTCAAATCGGACACTCGATGGCACGAACACCGCTAAAACGTCACCTTCCATGGATGTTCGGCTATTCGAATGGGAGTTGAACAGAGTACAGTAAGAAGATTCCCCAGAACAAGAGACATACACTAATTATTTCCACGAATGGGTACGTTCGGTAATTCAAACGTTTTTTTCAAATCCTCGAAGTAGACTGGCCGCACAGCCTGATTCCCTGGAACTGTTTTGGGCATGAAACCATGTGTGCGGTCAGTCAAAATGGGGCTTCCATAAACATTCTGAACCCCTGGACTGATCTGAGTGATCTTTGGATATGTTGGTCACCCAGATCAGGGCTATCAGGGGATGTATTTGTGGGGATACTGTGTGTTTTTGCAGTACTTTTGGGGTTTGGTAAAATGTGTGTTTTGACTCAATTATCACCTAGGCAGATGGGAGGGATTATACGCTATGTGTGGGAGTGTCATTCATTGGTCTATGAATATTGTCACACAGTCCCCAACAAGGTCCATGGGGCCTACCCATTGCATGGGGATTCTCATAAAAGGCCAGCTTTGGCTCCATTAAAACCAGTTATACCCCAGAGCAGAGTGTCGTCCAGTTGCTGGGGAGGTGTTGGGAGTTTCTTGGATTACTTTGCTGTATTTGGCTGTTCCCTTGGATTATTTTACTTGTTCCTGATAGCATCTTGGAGTAACCAGCAGAGGAGAGTCCCTGCTAGGACTAGGGCTCCGCTACACTTCTTGCTTGCATTCACTTCACCATTCAGTGGTTTTAATGATGTGGCTGATCAGTGTATGCATTGTATACTGTTTGTATGTTCTCTTTTCTAGGGTTTTTAGCAGATATTTTACATGTTGCACAGATGTGTATTTCTAACACTTTATAACGTCCCCCACAGGTTCGCCATCAAAATAAAAAATAATAATAGATTTTTCCTTACTTTTTCCCAGCACCAATGCTCCTTCCGTGCTGCTTACCTCTCTACCACCTGCAACATCACCTTACAATCCAATACTTCTCATAGAGGAGCATTAGGGACCTGATATGCATGTTTGCATGAACAACAAACACATCACTTTTCCCCATAGGAAAACATTAAATCATCTGTGGGGGTAACAGTCATGTGAACACATATTACTTGGTTACAACAGCAGGAAATGCCTATAGTGGCTCTTAGTTTGACATTCACGGGAGGTGTGTTTAAACCTGCTATGTAAACATTGCCATTTCTAAAAAAAAAGTCAATATTTCACATTGCTGGGTTAAACCGTACAGGACCACTGCACCCAGACCACTTTAATCAGAGAGTGGTCATTTATTTGTTTCAAATATGGTGCCCGATCAGCTAACAGACCAGACGTGTGCATGTGGAGCTCCGTTCCAGCATTGGGACAAACAAGTACTAACAGCGTGACTCAACTCCCTATGACCATAAACGTGTGACCATAAACATGCTCACTATGACCTAGTGACCATGAACATGCTTCCCCCTCAGAGACCAAAATGGGGCGCAAAAATAAAAAAAATTCCACCTACCAGAGACGTCCAAATTAGCCGATATTAGGCTCTCCTTTGAAAGGCCTACACTTCCGGCTCAGACCAAGATGGCACCGGAGGCGCACAGCAAGGTAGTCCACTGAGACCTCCTCCTTGCTGTGCGCCTGTGCTCACCTCACCAACAGTGGAGGCCCTCTATCAGGACACGGAGTCAGAGGAAGACTCTTCCCAAGCGATGAAAAGGGACATCAGAGACCTCCTGAAAGAAATGAGGGAAGTTTGAAAAGCCAACCTCTGAGAAACTCAAAGGGAGATGGGGGCCCTCCAGCAAAGGATCACTGCAGTGGAAGTCAGAGAGGGTGACAGAGAACATACCCTGCAAAACACCCAAGCTCAAATGCATGAGATCTTCCAACAGGTCCAAAGATTAAATCGGACCATCACGATGCTGGAAGCAAGGCAGAGATAGGGGAAGGTCCGTCTCTGAGGCATCCCGGAACGCATTGGCAGGGATGATCTACTGCCATATGTAGAGAGACTACTAGCCACAATAGGCATCAAAGGTAGCACAGACCCAGGGACACTACTCTCTGCATTACGAATCTGGAAGGCCACAGCAGCCACAGATGACGCACCCAGGGACACTATAGTCATGACCAGGGTCGTGGCGGTCTAAACCGCTATTTTGTCATGCTCCAGAGACCTACACACTATCCAATTTGAGGGACATACAGTGGCTATTTATGGAGACATCCCTTTTGCAGCACTGGTGGTTCGGAGGCAGCTTGCACCAATAGCTAAACAAGTCAGAGAGGCAACAGTCCGTTACCGGTAGGGGGGTTGATGGCTCACTGACTGCAGTTCCAGAAGGGGGACCAGATACTCACCCTGACCTCTGTGGACCACCGAGCTGCATTCCTCCAGAAACTGAACCTGCCCACCTGTGACATACTTTGGAACAGAAGCAGTGAGACTAGGGAAAAGATAGCAACAGCTAAGCCAAAATAAAGCCCAAATTAATGCTTCCATGTACACACATACATCTACATTAGCCTCCACTCTCCATTAGCACCCACTTATACTCACCTCCATTCTCCGAACATTACCTTGAGTGGTGACCAAACATAAAACACCACAATTATGCCACCCAATATGCACATACCAAAAATACATTCCAGTGGGCATGTTACGCTATGATTTGATCTATTTTTTTAGTTAGTATGTTTATCATTGTCTAAGTATCTCTAGACCACTAGTTAATGTCTATGTACAGTGTCAAGTCCCAGTGTCTATCATATGTTATAAGGGCATTCCAGGCCAATAGTAACTATCGTATATGCACACATGGATGCCAGATGATATAGTGTGAAGAGTACTACTGTGCACGTATCCCAAGATGACAGACAATGTCCTAAGAATAATGGTCATGTGTACTAAAGGTGAAATATATATAATATTATTAAGACTAATGTGTATGCACTCAAAGATGATAGACGATATACTACAACTAATATTATTATTATGTGTGCACACAATGGCGACAGATGACAAATTAGGACTGGTATCAAAGTATATATGCATCCAAGGTAGCCCACAATATACTGTGTCTAAAAATACACTAGGTCCAAACTTCTCTTATATATGCATTTAGTGGAGTAGGTTACTATAATGTGAGCTCCAGGCCCCAAAATGATGACTGATGACACCTGACACACCTGTTAATATATTGTATTATTTTCTTTTATGTACTGCAATACAAAACTCTAATTAAAACTCCAATAAAATAAAAAAAAATAAAAAAAATGAAAATAATTAGCATAACTTGTCAGGAGGGACCTTGCATTTCAGGTTTTCCTCACCAAGTCTAGAGCCGCCTCTTCTAAGGATACACAATGGGACACCTTGTCCTGCGGGTTTTTTGGTTGTTTTTTTCCCAAGGTTTTTGAACAATTTATTACCTGTTCATAATTTAGTAATAATGTAATAAAGTACTTAAATGTATTGTTCACATTATCCAAGTGTAATGCTAGTAATGAATATTGAATTATTATGACTATTATTATGATTATTATTATTATATTTAATCATGTATTCATATCAAATGTATTTGCTGTGGAATTATTATCTCAACATCTTATTACAACATTAAAAAAGATAATGATTGGGGGGGCGGAGCCTAGCATCCAGACTGAGCGGACGTGTCGGGTCCGAGCTCCGACATGAACCAAAGATTTTGGGGGTTAATACCCCACTACCTGGCGTGAATTTGCTCGGGTGAGGCATAGCATAAGGGGGACGTCCGGACATATCTTCCGATACCCGAATCACTAGTCTGACGACCCGGAGACCCACACTGCGGCTGCCGTGGCCTGTGAGACAGAGGGAGAGGGAGAGACGGCCGCTCTCCTCTCTGCCAGCCTGCTACAGCACCTCGACCCTCTAACCTCCTACCCCCCCCCCCCCCCCAGGACCGGTGGGGGATATCCCGGTCCTCGCTGTGAGCCCGGAGTGACATACCTACACAGACAGCCAAGAAGCACTGCAACTCCAGGGCCGGCGAAACACGAGGCACGCACAAGATGGCGGCTGAGTACTCACCACGACAGCGGTTCCAGCCTGCAACCCCAAAGCAGAGTCCAGACAGAAGCATCGACCTTAATAGGCGCATTGATGAGTTGTTCGCCCAGTTCTGGGAAAAACTGCAGCTCCGAGCACAGAAAAGTCGGAAAACCCTTATGAGTGCAGGTGAGAGGGGCCACGGGCAGCCAACCGTGAGGGGGACTCCCTTGGGCACTGCACTGGATCACTCACTACCGTGCACCTTCCACAGCCCAATACAATCCTCCAAAAGCTCACCTCAAACTAGCAGAAATCCTGGGACACATCCTCACAGACAGCCTAACAAAAAGGCAGCGACTCAGCATAGACCCAAGAGGGGCAAACCGTACTATGGTAGACTTCGCGGACGGCGGAGAGTAAAACAAAAGCTGACTGCGACCACAACAACACCACCTCGAACCGGCAGCAGCCAGCGTCCACGCAGACCCACAAAAATCCCAGCCGGGAACACAGGCTACTTGTCAGGTGTACCTGCGCCCAGTACTGAGCTACTGACAGCGCGAGGGGAGCATAATCACCAGACTGATACCAATCGAAGACAGCAGAAACCAAGCCACACATCCCTGCACCTGACTTACCATCATGGTACCCTCTCACCGGGACTTACCTCACTGGGCAGGCTGTGCCATGACCTTTGGCCCACCAGCCAGACATCCAGAGCAGGCGTTGGTTGACTGGAACGAACTGACTCAGAGGCGGACTATGCTCCTGCAAGCCCACATGCAGAGATACAGCACGAGACCGCTGCACTACTCATACCCATTGTAGTGTTGGTTTTTGTTTTTTAATTTATTTTTGATTTTCTTGCTTTGCTCCAGAGCCATTGCATGCCTATATATTTCGCAGCTAAGTAAAGGTTGAATATCCACATGGGTTCAGTAGACATGCACCTGAATAACAGACCAGCACTGCACAGTGTAATGATACCTTACTTAGCTCCATACCAAAGTTAATCTAAACACTATGCCCTTATATCACTATCATTATCCTGCCTCTTACTTACTTAAAAATGTGGAGCTAACCGGTGCATATACTCAGTATGTTTCTCCCAAGCATGTCCTAATTGCGCAGACATGTGTACCCAACATTTTATTTTATTGCCACACTGCAGTTTAAAGACGCGCTGGACTATAGATAAAACTTGGTTTCACCAGGCAAACTCCCTCCTGCTGCCCATAGCAATGAGTAACTAGCCTACTGTATCTAACCACAGTGACATGCCCATTTACCTGAGCCTACTGTATAACTTAACTAGACTGCATACCCACACTAAGCCCCTGTTCAGGGCGATCACGGTGTTTATTCCTGCATAGCTAGGCGAACTCTCTCATACTTAAGAACCAATATATGCATTATGTTTTACTCGCTGGCCTCAACGTGACCCAATACATTAATCGTACTTAGCCTTATTCAGCTTGCATTACACTATTCCTAAAATTTAGCTTCTTCCCTAAAGGCCAAGCAAATGTTCAATCCTGTCATTATATCTTCATAAGCTAGCTATGCATTTCTTGATTTAAATATGTTATGTTAATACTCTTTCAATCAAAAGTGCCCGGAAGTGAATGGCGTTAACTCTCTAAACACTCCTTAAACGTGACTAGTTATGTTAAAGGCTTAATTATTGTAGCATGTTATATAAGCGTTTTCTATTAGCCTGTCAATTTCATAATATAAAAATGTGCCGACTAAACTGCCACAATGTAAAATGCTATAACTATGCTTGTGGATGCTGTTGTGGCTCTACTTGCTTGTTGTCATCATCTGCACAAGAAAAATAAAGAATTAACCCCTTAAGGACCAAACTTCTGGAATAAAATGGAGTCATGACGTGTCACACATGTCATGTGTCCTTAAGGGGTTAAAAAAAAAAAAAAAAGATAATGATTGAGTAATCAGACAAAGTGAAAAGCTTGCATGTTGTTTGAAGAGATTGCAATTTTTCTCATGATGTTTTTTATAACCTCTCTGTTTTAAGCATTAACAAGAATGGGAGTTTTAAATGGCAGTAGGTATTGCATGAGGGGTGTGGCCAGAGAGGGGCACTGTGAATATTTTTCACACAGGGCACCTAAAGGTCTAAGGCTGGAACTGATGATGAGCAAGTATAGTGTGGAGGTAACAGATAGGGCTGGAAATATGGAAAGTGGGGGGGAGTAATAGGGAAAGACCCGTGGTAACTAATATAGATAGTTGGGAAAGGAGTGGGGAAAGGTTGAAGTTGTTCCAGGGAATAAAGTTGTGTGGTGTGTAATCTAGTTGAGTGACATTTGCTTTAGAGATAGTTCCACATGTTTCTTGCACTGGGGCCCTCTGTTCTTTAGTTTTGCCATTGTGCTAGTCCTAAACACAGCTCCTTCCTTACACCTCATGTTAATCCTTTATTCTAAACAAGTATTTGTTTGCCCTCTATTCCCTAACAATAAGTCATTAGTCCACAACTGATTTTGACCAAATTAGCAGGTATGGTAGGGGAACAGTGGGCAACCTGTGATTGTCTAACTAGATCATTTGTTTCGACAAACACCAGTGAGTAGGAGACTATAGTTGTGACACTCTCCAACATTCAATGATTCAGAATGTTTACAAGTAAATTAACATAAGGAATTGCTGTTTTATTATTATTATTGTTTAACATACAAATTTACATGCACCTAACAAATCATAGAAGGTGATATGACTGATTTCAAATTGTACCATCGGTTGACAGGTTTCAGGTTAGGAGCTGCCAGTTATTTCAAAACTGACATATTTTTGTTATATGTTTAAACAACTGGGTGGGAGACAGAAGGCAAAATACCGGTACAAAATAGTGAAAACAACTTTCTGCTTTTTAACCCTATTCCTGCTACATATAGGTTACACATATAAGTCACATATCAGTCTTGTGATTTAATATTTGTATTATGCAATACCATATATAAACAAAGCATTATCCCATAGTAGTTGCGCATGCCTTTCAGTGCTATTCAGTAAAGTGATAAGTCAAAGTGAATTTCAAATTTTAGGCCAAAGTAGCTGAAGTAGAGTCATAGCTGGTTTAGAGAAAGCTTACAGTTCAGAGACTGTGGCCTTAAATTTGAAATTCACTTTGAATTCTCACTTTTGGGACTATTCCTGTTTGTCATGGCAAAGTCATAGGAATATTCTGTTCTCTGTATCTGTAGCAACATTGCCACCTGGTGTGGAGATATAGGAACTGAACCAACCATCTCTCCTTTAAAATATGTCTATAAATAAAATAATATGCTAGTAAATCAAATGCATAAACCACTGATATAAGCATAATATTTTTCTATGTTTAAAATGATGTGTAGCCAGTCATGTTATACTTTAAATGTGTCTAATATATAACAATTTAAAGTGTATCTTATATTGCATGTTTGCAAGCAGTGACTTTTAATCTTCATTGTTTATTCTTAACTTTGGAATTGTGACTAGTATTTAGAAGGAAAAAAAGATCTTAAATCAGTTTATTTGAACACATGCATCTTCATTTTAAAATCGATGATTTGATGAGTACAGTAGTTAGAAAATAGATACTTGCATTAAGTTGAAAAACATACAAACATGTTATTCAGGTCTCAACTTCAAAGACAGGCCCAAGCAGTCACTCTGATTGTAAAATGTAAAGAATTTCCCACTGGCTGAGTGTGTTACCAATAGTGATCAACCATTTAACATGAATAGTAAAAAGTGTGCAGGTGTTTAAGCTATGATTCAAAATAAGCCAGACTATTAAGACTGCTGTGAGAAAGGGAAATTAGATAAAATATAGGTTGGTGGTAATCAGTGATAAAACTAGTATATCCAGTGAACGGAAATAGGGATAGTAAGATCTCAACCCCTAACTATCCTCTGATCAATCTAAATAATTACATAGTTGTATAGTAACCCAGGATGAAAAACACAAGTTTAAATCCCATTCAGACCACCTCACCAGTAGGAGTCCCTAGGCAAAACAACTAATGATATCTACCTGATATGAAATGATAAGGGAATGCCTGAGACAAAAGATAGAAAATGCAGAAAAGGAGAAGGTTCCATGGCAAAACAGTCTGCCCATGTTGCTTACCACTGGCAGATAGTGGATCTGGCTCACATTTTAGGCAAAATCCTACTAGGGGTTGGAAAAAGCAGGACTGAAAGATAGCTCGGAGGCATAAATCCTGGCTGCATAGAAATAGGCACTCAGCACCAGATCAATAGAAGATAGGATCTACCACACCAGATAGGAATCAAGTTGAAGACTGTGCAAAGAGGCCTCTGAGACAATCCAGCACATAACAACTGGGTGCAAAATGCTAGCAGAACAGCATACTACATTGAGACACTCAAGCAACAACTGAAAGAGGAGCCAGAAAGGTTTTGGAAAGTGTAGGCAATAGTAGTCCCAGTTGTGATATCACTCAGGGAAGTGACCCCCAACTTGAGGGAGTGGCTTCAACAGATTTAAGGTGGGACATCTAAGATCGCTGTCCAGAAGAGTGCAGTTTTAGGAACAGCTACTGTGAAAAACCTTTAGACTCCTAGACCTCTCGTAGAGGACCCATAAAATGAGGAATACATAAAAATACCTTCACCATACCCTGCAGGGGTGAGAACATCAATTTTGAAAATCAAAGATAATCCCAGCCTGAAAGGTGGCATTTTTCTATTGTTAGTTTTACCCACCCTGATACCTTGAAATCATATGGTTTGACTTTCATATCATTGCAAAAATATGTTCCTGGACAACCTTCATTTTACCAGCCTTTCAGGTTTTTTCCTCAAGTGAGTTTAAAGTAAATTGGAAATTTAAAGACAGAATAGCCAAACTGAAATTTTGAATTCTAACTTTAGTGAGTGTTAAGTTATGGTTTATGTATATATATTTATGTGCTTATTTATGTGCTTGTTTATATTTGAATTAAAGGAAATTAATAAAGTTTGGATGAGTCCTATAGTTGTATGTTTAATAAATGTTGTGGCCTGTTCCATCCAATATTCGTTGTCTGTCGTTATTGGGGGGAGAATTGGGGTAAGTTCTTTATTCTTAGATGCACCACATTCCCCGCTATGTACATACATGAATTCTAAGCATTACAAAGGTAAATCAAGTCATTGTATACAAAAACAGCAGAAGGATCAGCTAAGTAACCAAACAGAGATAGCAGCACTCCTAAAGTTTATGGGGCTCCCTCACGGACCCCAAAATAGGGGCATGGTATCTGTTGCCTAGCATTTACCATTTAAAAAAAAAAGGAGACCTCACTAAAGAATCCCAGAAAACACTATTGCTTCCTGCTCTTCTCTTTTGGTTTACCATATTGTTGAGATATCTGCTGGACGTACCCTCACTAATATCCTACCAGTGGGGGATCAACACAACTGAATGCGAATTTCACCAGAGCTTGTATTAGCTCTATAAAATGTGAGTAAGACCATAAGGATCTGCATATCATGCATTACACGTTTGTGGCGTACAACACCATTGTGGTGTCATTTTTGTTCTTCTATCTATGTGGATACAGATACGGATACGGATCCAAAGTCGTCTTTGACTCCCCTATCCCCACAAGAAAAGAATTTACCAACTGCATGTGAAGGAATACCCCATCACTTGGTTCGGCAGATTTAATTTATGGATAATCGTTCATTTGTTTGTATCCACCCGGTTCGGTTCCCGAATGAGGACCACCCCAGAAGCTCATTAGAAAATGAAACACTATCCAGTATCCATTATGAAAACTGCAAAGGAAACAATTAATAAAACGCTCCACTGGATGGCCGCCATTTCGTGCAATCGAACGCATGTGGTCAACAGAATGGATGGTGACCATTTTGTCTCCCGAACACAGACAGCAGGACTTGGTCATCGATAGCCTGGAACTGATTTCGGCCAGGCACTCCTGCGAAAGCCGGTGAAGATAGTTCAAGTTCGTGACCAACTATACGAACGGCATTTGGGAGATCTGAACTACCGAATGAGGGGAGCATTCTACACTTAAAAGATTTCGTATAAACTATGTGTTTTTTTTGTACAAAATCCTGTGAACGGAGACCGGCCTTTGCCACAATTTCCCTGGAACTATTTTGGGCTTCAGCCTCGTGGCAAGCTGGTCAAAACTTCCCCGTGATGGCAATTCAAAACTACCAAACCGATTTTTTGATATGATGGTTACTCGTATCAGGGCCATCCAGTGATGTGACTTTTGCGGGCTTTCCATGGATTTCGGGGGTACTTTTGGAGTGTTTTGAAAAAAAAAAATTCTTTACCTGGAGATAATTGAGTTTGTACAGTTCCTGACTCAATTATCTCTCAGGCACAGAGGAGGAGATTGTTGCATGTATACATTCTGTGACTGTGCCTGCATTAAACAGTTCTACTCCCAGCATTAAGCCTCGGCTCATGTGTGGGGGTGCAGGCGATAGTGGCAATATTTACTTTCAGGATTATTGGAGCAGTGATATTTGGGGAAAAGGGAATCCGTGGCAGCGATATATTGGCGATTCCGCCCCATTTGGTGGCAGCGGTGGGATGGTCCCTTTCCCTGTAGCTATAATCTGAAGTTGGCACTCGCCAGGAGTACGACTGATGGAGATTGGGTAGGCTCAACTCAAACGTACCGCATTGAAGGAGCTATTGGAAGCTCGAGGAGGCATTGCCAGCAGCAAGGCAAAAAGGACATGATCAGCAAATTAATGGAGCTGGATCGGGAGAACTTGGCCACGGCGAGCCACGCCATTTATGAAACCGAACAAATGCGAGAGATTCGTGAACGATTGGCGCATTCATTCTCGGGACGAGAATATCATTTTGCCTCTTTATAAATCACTGGTAAGACCACATATTGAATATGCTGTGCAATTTTGGGCACCTGTTCTAAAGAAGGATATTATGGCACTAGAAAAAGTGCAGAGGCGGGCTTCAAAATTAATAAAAGGAATGGAAAATATCAGCTATGATGAAAGGTTAACATGTAAACCTATTTAGTTTAGAAAAACGTCACCTGAGAGGGGATATGATAACATTATACAAATATATTCGGGGCCAATACAAACCATTGTGTGGAAATCTATTCACAAACCGGACTTTACATAGGACACGAGGCCATGCGTTTAGACTGGAAGAAAAAAGATTCCGTCTAAGGCAAAGGAAAGGTTTTTTTACTGTGAGAACAATCAGGATGTGGAATTCTCTGCCTGAAGAAGTGGTTTGATCAGAGTCCATACAGATGTTCAAACAGCTACTAGATGCTTACTTGCAAAAACAGAATATTCAAGGATATCATCTTTCAATGTAGGGTAATAACTGCTTGATCCAAGGATAAATCTTACTGCCATTCTGGGGTCAAAAATTATTTTTTTTCCTAGCTTGTTACAAAATTGTGCTTCAAACTGGGTTTTTTGCCTTCTTTTGGATCAACAGCAAAAAACAAATGCGATGAAGGCTGAACTTGATGGACGCAAGTCTCTTTTCAGCTATGTAACTATGTAACTATGTATGTTATTGTTATCCAATATATTTTTAGACTTCAATAAGATTAATAAAATGTTTAATATGTTTATTATCTGTATGTGACAAGATTGTATTTTTTGCGCTTCTTGAATATTTCTATTTTTATAAAATGACATACTTACAAAGAAAATACAAACCCTAAATCTAAATTTAACTCCTTAAGGACACATGACATGTGTGACATGTCATGATTCCCTTTTATTTCATAAGTTTGGTCCTTAAGGGGTTAAACCATTAGGGCTTAGTGTGTCCAATTCAAATATCCATCTGCTTTCCACCTTACTGAGTTCGCTAAAATTATCCTTCCCTCTCCAATTGTGCCTTTTCTTATAAATAGCCATAATACCTAAACACACTGGATCACTATTATGAACTTTAGCAAAGTGATCTGATACACTATGTTTTGTGTACCCCCTCTGGATATTCCCCATGTGTTCCAGTGTGCGTGTTTTTCAATTCCTTGTTGTCATACCTACTTACTGTAAACTTCCTGGGCACCAGAGGAGGTACACCACATTGGTTGAATGACAGATCAGAATATCCTGAATTTTATATTTCTTTTTAGAAATAGTAGATTTGAATTTGGCCTGTCTTGATTTATTAAAACTTGATCTCTTACAGGCTGTGCACATTTTACAGGGGTAAAATTGTTTAGGTAAATTCAAAACATTCTCTTTAGGTGGATCTTTAATAACACTTTTCACTAATTTATTTTTAATATTCTAGCTTCTCTAAAAACTATGTACGGTCTGTCTCCTAAAATTTCTTTTAACTCCTTATCTGTTTTTCTGATATGCCAATAATTATAGAAAATATGTTTAATATGCCTAGAATCCCCATTAAAATCCAAAACAGTGAGGCTCCCTATTTAGTGATTGTACTCCCAACTTTTGTTTTTCAAGGGTTTTAAAAAAAACCTTAAGGACACATGACATGTGTGACATGTCATGATTCCCTTTTATTCCAGAAGTTTGGTCCTTAAGGGGTTACGTTTATAATTTTTGTCTCTAAAAATATTTGTTAAAACGTTAGCTTGAACTTCAAATTGTTTTACGTCACTACAGTTTCTAAAAATTCTTATATATTGTGCTTTAGGAATGTTATTAAGCCGTGGTGGGTAATGGCAACTAGCTAAATCTATGTAGCTGTTGACGTCAACTTTTTTAAAAAAAGGTTTTGGTTTTTAAAAACTGATTGTCCACATAGATTTCTAAGTCTAAAAAAAATGTATCATCCTAAAACTATACTCACTAGTTAAAATAATGCCTCTATGATTAGAATTTTACAAAATAATAAAATCTTTTAAAAGATCCTCACCACCCTTCCAAATAAAGAAAATGTAATCAATGTATTCGCGATAGAGAACTAAGTTCGCACTTCAGACGCCACCTGTCCGCAGGAAGGATTCTTCCCAAAATGACATAAATAAATTAGTGTAACAGGGTGCAAACTTGGTTCCCATCGCATTACCCACCAACTGAAGGAAAAAATGCCCATCATACCAAAAATAATTATTCCGTAAAACGAGTTCTATACTATCAATAATGAAATCTATTTGTGCTGTTGGAAAAGATTGACCTATTAATAAGTGTCTCACCGCCTCACAGCCTAATTCATGTGAAATTATAGTATATAAACTAGCGACGTCGCAGGTCACCAAAATTAGGTTTTCTTCCCACTTTATCTTATCAAGATCCTGTAAAAGTTGTGTTGACTCCCTCAAATATGTTGGCCGCGACGTCACTAGAGGCTTCAACTGTCTATCTACATACTCTGAGAGACGGCTTAACAAGAAATCCACCCCAGAGACAATTGGTCCTCCTGGTGGGTTCACTGGGTCTTTATGGACTTTTGGGATACTGTAGAACACTGGTATCTTACATGTCTGGATATTTAAATACTTGAATTACTTAGTACTAAGGATTCCTTCTGCTTTTCCTCTCTCCAGGATATTTTGATATTATCCATGAGGTCACCTGGCAATGTGTTAGAGTTCATTGAATCGTTTAGTTGCCTGTAACTTTTTTTAACATAATCCTCTTTGTTTTGTAGAACTATGCCCCCCACCCCCACCCCCGCCCCACCCCCCACTTATCTGCTGGTTTAACAATTAAATTAGGATCATTACTTAATTCTGTAAGTGCATTTCTTTGTGCAAAATTTAAATTGAACTTCTTATTTTTAGATTTGCTCTTTCTATTTGGGATGTTTTATTTCATTCATTACATCTCGAACACTTGCATAGCTTCTCTTTTACATTGCCTAGGGACGAATTTGGATCTTTCTTTTAATTTAGAATGTATAAAATCTGTGTTCTCAATCTGTTCCTTAGGAGGCGAGCATCTAGAAAATATTTTTTTAAGACATAAATATCTACTAAATTTCTGTAAATCTATACAAGTTTTGAAAGGTTGGTTAAAGCATGTAGGGGCACATTTTAATCCCTTATTTAAAACCTGTATGTGCTCATTGGCCAAAATGTTATCAGATAAGTTAAAAATCCCCTTTTTGTAGTCGCCCCTTTTTTCTTTCTAAAGACTTTCTTATGTTGAAACGCGTTTGCACTTTACTACAGACTTATTAAAGCTGCGGTAGTGTAAATGTATTTTTGTTGCTTTGCACACCGCTTTTAAACGTCCTGTTTTTATAACATTTTAGTATTAATGAAACGTTTTGGAGATTATCCCGAGTTTGCCTGTGGATGAATCATCATAGCCAGTATTGGCACCCTGAAGTTGTTTATACAGAGCCTGGCACGGCTCTACACTTTTGAGTGTAATCTTACCATTGTTTGTTTTTTATTGCTATTTTACAGATTACACTATGTGTGGTTATATTTATTTATTTTCTTTTTTTTTTTTTTAATTCTTTATTTTTGTAGTGCAATTAAATAGGACAACACGCGTGAGGTACCCCAACGGCATTCCTCACGCTGATATTCATAGATTATAACATTGGGGTATTTGATTAACTTGCACATTTTTTAGTTATTTAAGGAAATGATGATCAAGTTTAAACAATTGTAACGATGGATATTCACATTGTGGTTCATACATTGTTTAACTGCATAGAGAGCATAGTGCTAGAGTTGCCTCACAAACTGCATGTATAAGTTAGTATGCTAGTACATATGCTAGTACATTAGATCAGCTACACATCTGACAGGAGACTTATACTGACTCTACACTTTGATGCCTGAGAGCAGACTTGAAAGATGAGAAACATAGATAAAATAGGTTATGTAGGAAAGATACATAAGCTAGGCGATATGGCTTGGCTGGTGTTTGCATTATACAGAAAAGTCATGCCACAGTGCTTAAGGAACCCTGGGTCCCCTGACAGAGACTCCCTCCCTTTTCGTTGTTGTTCAGGTGGCAGAGATTAGGCAGCCCCAGTCCCTGTGCAGAGAGCGACTCCCATAACTGGCAGGCTACGATGCTTTGGTTCACAGCTCCATCAGCGAATGATTCCCCGATGCTGTTGTGTGGCTTGTCAGGCAGTGACGGGTATGCGGTTGGGAGCTTGTCCTCAGATTGATCCGCAGCCATCTTGTGTGTAACTTTGTGGGATCTCACCAGCTCGCTGCCGGAATACCTTTATAGCCGCTGTGTCGGTCAGATTGCCACTGCTCAAGCTCCTCAGTGTCGATTGGAGCACTCCAAGCCGGGTCTCAGGATAGGTAAGTGTCTCGCTTGTTATCTCCCATGATGAGCGCCAAGAGCCCCGAGGGGGATGGGGGGCGCCATCTCCACTGCTTGCCGGTCAGACTCCGACGCCATCTTAGGTGGTAAGCGAGGTCTCCGACCGGGGTAGAGCCCCAGGGTAGGCCGGCCCAGAGGGGGGGAAGCGGGGCCATAACCCCGTTGCATAAGGGGACTACCATGTGGTCAGGCAGGATAGCAGGGCGGCGGCCGTCCGCCCCACTCACCGCCCGGGTAGGCTTGACTAGGCCTCGGTCACAAAGCTCCGTTTTCTCCCCAGAAGTAACCCGGAGTCAGGTTACTGACCGATCTCCAGATTTAGCACCTCACAGTGCGGTTGTCTGCTGTGTGCCAGCGCCAGAAATTACGTTTTTTCAATCAATTTGCAGGAAAATAGCAGGAGCCATAGTGTCATGCGACTGCTCCGCTTGGCGGTCCGGCCCCGCCCCCTATATTTATTTTTTTGTATATTCCTAGTACTGTGTTATCTCCTACATGTGGATATCTACTTTGTCACATATTGCAAAGTATATTTTATCCTCTATTTTGACACTGGGAGTTGTGTATGTTAGGTAGTGTTTTCACAACAACTTATTTATCTTAAGGTGATTGGGAAACACTTAAAGTCATATTCACATCTATCATTACAAATTTTGAAGTGCCTGTACACCTACTGGTTTTCAGTATTTTTTGTTGTTATTACTGTTTTTATGTACTTAACCCCTTAAGGACCAAACTTCTGGAATAAAAGGGAATCATGACATGTCACACATGTCATGTGTCCCTAAGGGGTTAAATTAAGTCATTGCCAACTTTTTCATCACTTGCAACCTTTCAAGTAATTTCAGCTGAATTATAGATCAGTGTTTTTTGTAAAACTTATGAAGGTATGTAGTTAAGAAAAAGTAAGTGGGAGAGGATTGGTAGGGGAAAAGAGATGGTAAGATAGGGGAGAGAAAGAAGGAAGACGAGGAGAACGAGGGGAAAAAACAAACACCCCACAATAGATGAGATTTTTGAAAGAAAGATAGAAGGTGTGTATAATAAGGAAGGGGGATGGCGATCATCAACCGAGACCTCCTTCCCCCTTGGGAGTCTATCCTCTCAGTTGGCAACCCCTTTCTCGATAGGTGGAACGCCTAACGGTAGCAATACCACTGTCCCACTTCCTTGTTTCACAACCTTCCACCTGATCTGAAACCACCGTTATCTCAGCGTCAGGTTTCTGCAGTGATATATCCTTAAGCTATAGCACATCCCTTCTGCTTAAGTCTTGACTGAAATTGTAACCACAACACCTACGAGTCTGATTTTCTGTGTTCCCTACGCTGCTAAAATTTCCATATGGTATATTTCTTCTACTTTTTCCATCCACTGTCGAAGGGATGGCAAAATCATTCATTTCCAGTGCAGAGAGGGCAGAGATTTTGCCACGGCCTATAGGTGAGTGATTTTTATACTTGGAGATGGGGGATTTAGTGTTGTGTAAGATCATGGGAAGGGGTTGGAATGGTAGGTCAGAGTCAGTTATCGCTATTATTTTAGAGTGAATTAGCTTCCAATAGAGCACTATTTCTTTGGAGACTGCAACTGATCCCCCCCACCCCCAACATCTCCTGCATGTGTCAGCCACCCCCAGATTGATACGGTGTAGTATCTCTGAAATTTTGAAAGTGGTATCAATATTTATAGTTTTGTTCCTGGCCTGCATGCATATTATTGAGGGCCCTGACTGTGTTATCCCTTGATTCTCTACCCAAGACGAGCCCAACCTGATCCAGGTGGCCCAAATCCCATATGACCCTGCTGAGTTTTTATCATAGTGCCTTGGAGAAGAGCTTGAGGTCAGAATTCAAAAGAGAAATAAGCCAATACCTGGTGCATTGTGTAGGATCTTTTACTTCCTTGGAGATGACTGTTACCATGGTATCTTCAGGTATCTTCAGGTAAACCTCTCCCTTGCAATGAATTCAAGCCCTCTAACAACTTTGTGAGTAGAATGTCATCGAAAGTTTTGATGTACTTGAGTGGTAGCCCATCTGGACCCAGCTCGTTGCTCCATTTTGATAGTTTTAATGCCTCTCCTAATTTTCCACTGTCAACAGGGCATCCAATCTCTTTGCCACTTCAGGAGTTAGGAACTCTGAGGCCCTCTTTTCATGCCTCCTCCTCTTCCGGTGTGAGATCTTGAGACAGGTTATAGAGACCTGAGTAATACATTTGAAAAACATTCAGTATAGAGGACGGATGTCTCCCTGCCTCCTTGTGTTTCTGAACATGACAGAGTTTTCCAGGTGGTCTGAACTAGGAAATAAGGTCTTGAAGGACCATGTGTGCTGTGGTGAAGTCATTATAAGAGTTGTCAGTCTGAGTCATCTTGTGTGTCTGTGCTAGGTCGGTTATACGCTATATCAGTTCAATCGTGAGTCACGCGTGCTCTGTCTTACAGTATGTGCATTTGCTAACATAGTGTACACGTATCATGCATTTGTGGGCTTCCCAAATGATTAAAGGGGCTACCTGCCATGTAGCATTGTCAGAAAGGTAATGTGTAAGAACCTGATGAGCTGCAGACATGTCTTCAAGGGCTAGTAACATATTCTTATTAAGCTTCCAAGACCTCTCTCTCTTGGTTTATATGTGGGTGAGCCAACGTGTGACCGGGGTGTGACCAGCCCAGGGTGTGCACGTGATGTCAGATGAAACCAAAAGAGAATGATACTCTTGTGCCATAAACATGTGGCCTAGGCAGCTGTGATGTTTGTGTACCACTAAATAGTAAGTAAAATCCCTGTAGGCTGGGTGCACCACCCTCCAACAGCGTACTTATCAAGAGCAGTGCAAGATATCTATTGCTCTCTGCAGACTCTGGAGTCTAAGAATAGATTGATATCACTTGCCACCAGTAGAAAACCATCTCAGGATTACTCCAATTGTGCAAATGTATTCACCAGGAAACATGCTGCCATTTATGAGGAGCATATATGCAAACAAAGGTGTAGGATCGTTCTGTTTAATAAAAAGATATTGACCCATGCGTCTACTAACTCAACCGTACATTGAAATGGCACTGTGTGCGCAAACAAAATACTCCTGCACATTTAGCATTCTTATGGGGGCAAAGAACCCTATTGGATATCAGTGAGCTCTTAACGCTGGAGCGAGCCCTTCTTTAAAGTGGATCTCTTTGAGAAGCACAGTTGATACACTCCCTGCCCACAGAGTCACAACAAGTGAGAGCGCTGCTCAGGGATATTCAAATCATGGATGTTGTTGGTCCAAATATGCAGCGGGGCAAGTAGAAAGCCCCCATTCATGGCCACAGGCTATCTGGTCGGGTATGGAGTGAGTGAGAGAAAAGAAAAAAAAGAGTGGAAGAGAGGAAAGAAAAAGGAGTAAGGAAAGTGGGATGAGAAAGTAGAGGGGAAAGGGTATTGAAGAACTAAAATTTATTTACAAAAAGTAACATAGAACTCTGGTCAATCATCAATAAGGTGATAAGCGAGGGACACCCTTGTCCTCCTGTCTTATCTATATTTATATTAGAGTCTGCCACAGGAAGCAGGCCACACTCCTGAAAATTACTACTGTCAGATTAGAGTTAAGAGTTGAGTCCGCTCCCTCCACCCCTTAGCCTCCGCTGCAATACAGATGCAGTCAAGTATAAGTGGCATTGGGGAGCCTGTGTCATAGGCGGCTCTTACCGGTTACAGGATAAGGTTCTTCGTGTTCACAGGCCTCATATGTGTCGTCAGCATGCTGCATCTGCAAATCCCCTAAAGTGAATGTTAAACACATTGTGGGAGTCTAATGGCTCCTGGAAAATGTTGTAATGCCGTGGAAACCGTATACGTATATACGTTACATGAGTAATATCAGACCATCTCCTGAACGCCTATACATTGAGGCAGCATCCATTCTTCTCATGTAAGACCGTCCACGGACCACTGGGTCCTGGCTCAGACCGGCCAACCAAGGGGCTCAAATAGGCCACCAGATGGATAACACCAACGCACCACGTGCTGATCTGAAGGGTCTTGGTCTCTTTCTGCAAGGGGCCCCACAGGGACAGCACAGTCCCATACACATAGTGTCACCCACTCCTCCCCACCAAGGCCCTCCAAGACTGCGTACATTCAACCCTCTTTAACAAGATCACATTCTGCCAAAGAGGCCAGGTTTCACCCACATGCTTCTCTAAGCTCTACTTCCTCTGGCCCATCAAAACCAGACCTACCCTCTTGGTAACACCTTAGCTTCAAAATCCCCCACTCTAACCATCCCCCTGGTGTAGGATAGTTCTTCCAGTTGCATCCAAAACATGCACATAGCATCAGAAAGGACTATGGTTCACATATGAACCCTATGTTTTAGAAATAATGCATCATATTCAGTCCGTACTCATGGGGCCAATAAAAAAATAAAATAAAATTTTAAAAAAGGGGAACATTTTTGTTTTTATTGTAAAGTTTGGCTCCCTTATGGTGCTAATTATCTGGCAGGCCTGGTCTAGGCTATTGTCCAGGAACAGCAGTGCACCCAGTGTCCATCCACAACACAGACCCCTGCCCAACAGATCCATTATATTGTCCTAGGGATCACAGAAGCCTTGCCCCCTCCCACCCTCAACGGAGCGTCTCCTACCAATACCGAGGCCTCCAATAATCCCCCCTACCAAAAACACCAAAGCTGCTAAGGGGCTTGTAGTGCAGCATATGTATAAATATCAACCCTATTGACTTATCTCTCAGAATGTCAGCAGTGTCCCTCTACTGGGACGTCTGGATCTCCCCATCATCTTGGTGTGGCAATGGTAACTTCCTGATCTACTTATTGCGGTCTGCAGATGGTACAGGACCCATCTGCATAGGTGGATTGTCGGGGATCCAATTCGGTACCTGTTGTGCTGCAAGGTGTAGAGGCCTCAGGAACTGTGGAATATCATTTGACCATCATAATATGTGCCAGGTGTACCCATGTCTGATATTTGTAGGCTGAATGGGAAACCCCAACTGTAGGGGATCCCTTTGTCTCAGAGGAGGCCGTAAGTGGATACAAGGCCCTGCCAACATCGAGCATCAGCATGGAATGCTGCTGAAACAAAGACACCTGAGCATCTCTAAATTCTATGGAGGCCTGTGTTTTGCAGCTTTCATAATAATGTCCATCAGGGCAAACAAATGCAGACAGCAGACAACGTCTCTTTCTTGACAATCTTGTCTTCAGGGTTTAAAAGCCCTGTGTGCTAATTTCAGAAGTGTTGCCCACCAGTTTCCAAAATCCTAGCTACTAAGTCTCCACAGTATAACACTAGCCATATAAGTTATTGCCATATCAGTATATAATAATATAATTTATGCCTACTATTTGCTTATAATGCAGATTATATCATCAAGCTTTCAATATTTCTTCTGTAGCACATCCTTGGAACAGGGAGGTTATCTGAACAGTACAGCACCAGAACGCAAACAAAAACAATTTTACCACACTACAGAATAAAGGAACAGTGTGCCTTACATTTTAAGGAGTCAAACTGGTTTTGAATGGTTTAACTTTTTAACTGTGGTGTTTGAGTCTTGTGCCCCACTTCTACAACGAATGGAGAAGAGCTAAAAGCTGCTAAGCAGGAACTTCTGTTTGGTCTCCTGAATTAAGCTCTGTGTCTGGCTATCTTTGGCACTGTAGGTTGTAGTTCAGGAGTCCTCTTTAGGAGCTACTGGTAGTGAGTGTCATGTAATAAGTCAAGCTATTCAAAAATGGTTTGATTACTGACAACTCCTGGGGCAATTATGAAGTGAGATACGAGGCAAAAAAACATGACTGTACCATGAAAATTGGGACCGTTAGTAAGTATGCACTCAGAGTAAACGTATTTATCGTTAATCCACATTTGAACTACTCCTCCTTTAGGACAAATGTCACTCGTATTATTTACACTGAACACAAGATAAAACTAAAAAAATGCTTGATATTTATTTCTGGTGTACTCTAGTGATTATTTTAAGTATATTAAATTATTTTAATATTATAATATATCTGTATTATTTAAAGGGACATTGTAGGCATCTTATTGAAGATGGTATAGTGCCTGCAGTCTTGCCCCCCTCCCAACCCAACCTCCTGTCCTACCCTAGAAACCTAATATCAAACTAATTAGAAGGCTTGGAAGCACAGCTTCAAGCCACGCATCCAAGCCCTCTGCATATGAGAGCTGGGAATCTTACTTCCCAACTCTCATACCGTAACATACCATGACGTCATGGTCAGTCATAGAGAATCATTTTATTCATTGATTCTCTATTGAGGAATTGTAGGTGCAGAATGACGCAATCCGAGGAGGTGCTTGTGGCGGCGCTGAGGTGTTGGAGAAAAGATGAGTAATTTGTTTATAATATTATTTTTTAGGTTTTATTTTGTAATGATGGGCGAGAATGAAAGGGGACACCAGGACTGTAGCTGTTAGGAAAACTGGAATACTGGTATGTATTCCTAATGCTACAGTGTTCCTTTAATTTGCATATTCCTCATTATATGCTTTGAGAGGTTTTGTTCCTTCCTCCTATGGATAAACTTTCCTTAGTTTTAGCTAACGTTAATAAGTGACTTATGCAGTCAATGCTATTTTCCCCAAACACTGATTGCAAATGTATACAGTTTCCTGCAGTTATGAGTCATGCATATCAGGTTACATTAACTCAGCCAACATGAATATTCAGGACTTCCTGAAACTGTTGTTTTTACCTGTTATCTTGATTGTTACTTAAAGGGACAGTTTAGGCACCATAACAATTTAATTTAAATTAAGTTGTTACGGTGCCAGGATACCCCCAGATGCAGTCTTACATTCAGGGGTTAAACTATTTATTTTCAAGCCAGTTTTATGAATGGGGGTAACTGATTGGCTGAGAGTAAAACACTTTAATTTTAGGAGTGTAAGTGAGGGTGTGACCAGGGGTGGGCCTGTTCTGAGGAATTTTAGGTGACTTACTAATAATTAATGCAACTAAAATGTAATTTAGAAAAACAATGTATCCTATTTATACAGCCTGATTTCAGCCTATTTATACAGCCTGATTTCTCTGAAACTGCTATGTTTACAGCAGAAAGGGTTAATCCTAGATGGACCTGGCACCCAGACCACTTCATTAAGCTGAAGTGGTCTGGGTGCCTATAGTGGTCCTTTAAGAATATGGAGCTCCTAGAAAAGAGGGACATTAGAATATAAATGAGGGACAGTGGGGACTGTCCCTCTAAATAGGGACACTTGGAAGGTATGGTTATAGCTCAAGCAGCTTCACACTGACACTGCATGATAGGTCTGTAAAAGGAACTTTCATGACAAATTAATACTTTTGGAATCACACTGAAATCTGTCAGGTTCTAATGGGGTTTGAATAGTACTTCAGTGTTTAAGACATACCTTATCTTAACAACCAATAATTTTCTGAGCAGTGGAAAACACTATGCAAAGCATTTCCCAGTACATGAAAAGATTGTTCACTATGCCATAGATGAGGTTACAATAAATGTAATTATAACTTCCTTGTGTCCTACTTTCTAAATGCTCTCTGGGAATAGAACACTTTTTATGTCAATAGGAACTGTATCTGTATGCTGATGTTAGTATCCGTATAGTTATGCTAGCTAAGTTATAAATATAGTAAGACATCAGACCAGCTATAATCACAAATAGAAGGTCAGGGCACTCAGGGCTTCTCAAGATGTGTGCATAAAGACTTTATTTGAGACCATAAGCACAAAAAGTTGTCAATGTTTCAGCCAAAATGGGCATTGTCACACGTGGAGCCTAACAAAGTGTGCACATGTTGAGAAATGTTGAGTACCCAGGACTTGTATTTGTGTTTGCAATGCTCTGGCTCTGGAGCACCAACTTTGAGGAGTGATCTGCACTCATACACTCACACTGCACTCATACACACACTGCACTCATACACACACTGCACTCATACACACACACTGCACTCATACACACACACTGCACTCATACACACACACTGCACTCATACACTCACACTGCACTCATACACTCACACTGCATTCATACACACACTGCATTCATGCACACACTGCACTTATACACACACACTGCATTCATACACACACACACACTGCACTCATACACTCACACTGCACTCATACACACACACACACTGCACTCATACACTCACACTGCACTCATACACACACACTGCACTCATACACACACACTGCACTCATACACACACTGCATTCATACACACACTGCACTCATACACATACACACTGCACTCATACACACACACACTGCACTCACACACACACACTGCATTCATACACACACTGCACTCATACGCACACACTGCATTCATTATATACACACTGTAAATAAATATTCAATTAATATAATTTTTTAAGGATCTAATTTTATTTAGAAATTTACCAGTAGCTGCTGCATTTACCACCCTAGTCTTATAGTCGAGTCAATAAGTTTTCCCAGTTTTGGGTGTAAAATTAGGGGCCTCGGCTTATATTCGGGTCGCCTTATACTCGAGTATATACGGTATATATATATTTTTTTTTACAATTTACATGCTCTTGCTTTGTACAGAGGTAATTAAGTATGTGAAGTTAGTAGGGATTCAGGGGAACAAAACGTGTGTATGTGACTATAACTTAATGAACATAAAGCTGACTTTACGCACGGTGCAAATGCTCTTGCTGCTTCGGTTTCTCTAAAAGTGTCGCATATTCGCTTTCCTCAGACTCCCATCAACCTCAGCCATCCAGCTCCTACTGGACCCAAGGGAAGCCATCCTTCTGTAAAGGTATGGAGACAGGAGAATGGCTAAACTATGTAAATTGATATGTATATGTGTGTGTACCTTGGTCTGTGTGTATCTGGCTGTGTGTGTGTGTGTTGTGTCAGTGTGTGCATCTGGCTATGTGTGTGTCTCTGGCTGTGTGTATGTCAGTGTGTGTATCTGGCTATGTGTGTGTCAGTATGTGTATCTGACTGTGTCTGTGTGTGTAACTGACTGTGTTTTTATCAATGTGTGTATCTGGCTGTGTTTGTGTCAGTGTATATGTCTGTTTGTGTGTATCTGGATGTGTATCTGTGTCAGGGCCGGCGCTACCATTAAAGGAACACTATAGTCACCTAAATTACTTTAGCTAAATAAAGCAGTTTTAGTGTATAGATCATTCCCCTGCAATTTCACTGCTCAATTCACTGTGATTTAGGAGTTAAATCACTTTGTTTCTGTTTATGCAGCCCTAGCCACACCTCCCCTGGCTATGATTGACAGAGCCTGCATGAAAAAAAAAAAACTGGTTTCACTTTCAAACAGATGTAATTTACCTTAAATAATTGTATCTCAATCTCCTAAATTGAACTTTAATCACACACAGGAGCTCTTGCAGGGTCTAGCAAGCTATTAACATAGCAGGGGATAAGAAAATTTTAATTAAACAGAACTTGCAATAAAGAAAGCCTAAATAGGGCTCTCTTTACAGGAAGTGTTTATGGAAGGCTGTGCAAGTCAAATGCAGGGAGGTGTGACTAGGGTTCATAAACAAAGGGATTTAACTCCTAAATGGCAAAGGATTGAGCAGTGAGGCTGCAGGGGCATGTTCTATACACCAAAACTGCTTAATTAAGCTAAAGTTGTTCAGGTGACTATTGTGTCCCTTTAAGGCGAATAAGGCATTTGCCTAGGGCGCCGGCTTCTAGGGGGCGCAAACAGAGAGGTTTCTCGGTGGGCTGCCCTGCTGTAGCTGTCTGGGGATGCTGTGCTGGGTGAGTGACTCCTTAGCCACCCCCCAGCGCAGCCACTCACCTGCTGGGCTCCCTCTGCAGCCGATTACCTGCTCGGGCAGTGGGGTTTACTGTAACCCGAGCAAAGCACTGTGCTTCCTGCAGGCAGGGGGGAGCCTGTGAACACGGAAGCACTGTGAAGGGAGCAGGAAGTAGCCTATGCTCACAGTGCATGGCTCTCCTGCTCCCCCAGTAGAAAGAGCAACATCCTGGATCCTGCAGCCTGGACCTCTTCTCTTCACAGCACCGAGGTTTGGCATGGTTAATGGGGTTTACTTATTGTGTGGGACCTCTATTGTATTTATTTTTTATATATTTTATTGAAAATTAAAGCCGCTTTTTCATACCTTCACCCGGAGTCCTGCTTTTTGGTGGAAAGATCCAGGGAAGTGTCCAGGGGAATTCCCCCCAGCCCCCCATACCATCAGGGGAGGCACCATATATGCCTGAACTGTCCAAGATCCTGTGAGTGCATTTCATATTGCACAAATGATATTTCTGTCAAACTTTATTACACTATATTTTGTTTTTGTATTTATCTCAATTTAGGCTACCAGCCGGTTCCCTCGTTGTGTTTTGTATATATTGGTATTGAAGTTGATTGCTAGCTGGGAGCGATCTGAGGGAGGCTGTATTTCACCTACCACTGATAAGTATCATTGTATATAAGTGTGTGTATAAGGTGTATTTCTTTGTTATATTGGTTTATTTATTGTGTGCATGTTTGTAAATGGGGGAGTGTGTTAAATTGGTTTGTTTGTGTAAATAAAGTGTGACTTTATGTAAAGTTTGTTTTTAGGTGACAGTATGTGTGTTAATGAGAGTGTGTAAGTGACATTGTGTGTTAGTGAGAGTGTGCAAGTGACTGTGTGTGTGTGTGTGTTAGTAAGTGTGTGCAAGTGACTGTGTGTGTGTTAGGGAGAGTGTGCAAGTGATTGTGTGTGTGTGTGTGTGTTTAGGAGAGTGTGCAAGGGACTCTGGATGTGTGTATTAGGGAGAGTGTGCAAGTGACTCTGGGTGTGTGTATTAGGGAGAGTGTGCGTGTTAGTGAGAATGTGCAAGTGACTCTGGGTGTGTGTGTTAGGGAGAGTGTGCAAGTGACACTGTTAGTGAGTATGTGTAAGTGACACTGTGTGGTGTTAGAGTGTGTAACTGACAATGTGTATGCCAGTGAGAGTGTGTAAGTTAGAGTGTGTGTATAAGTGACAGTATGTAGGTGACACTGTGTGTGTTAGTGAGAGTGTGTAAGTGACACTGTGTTTTAGTGAGCGTGTGCAAGTGACAATGTGTAGGTCAGTGAAAATTTGTATGTGTTAGTGTGTAAGTTAGAGTTAGAATGTGTAAGTGCCAGTGAGAGAGTGTGTGTATTAGTGAGATTGTGTAAGTGACACTGCAAAGGTAATTATTGCAATTTTTAAGAAAGTTCAATAATTACCATTCAGGGTTACCTCCTCTAGTGGCTATGCACGGGGACATCCAGTCACGGAAATACCACTGTGAGCACGGCCATTGAGGAGCGAAGGCGGGCCCAAGCCAGCACAAAAGACATTGGTGCTGGACCCAGGTAAGTGACAGAAGGTGTTTTAACCCCTGCTGCACCACGAGGGGGGGATGCGCTTGATGGAGGGGGAAGCTATAGTGCCAGGATAACAAGTTTGTTTTCCTGGCACTATAGTTTCCCTTTAATATCTATTCAGTGTGCCTCTTTCCCTAAATGTCTCTTTAGTGTAATTCAGAGTTTAGTGAATAAACCTCTGAGGGAATGTAGATGCATTCATAAGGGGGCTTCAAAATGTATTCTTGCCTAGGGCGGCAAGAATCCTTGCACCGGCCCTGATCTGTGTGTATGTATACCTGTGTACTTGTGTGTCAGTTTGTATGTGTACCTGCGTATCTATGTATGTGTACCTGTGTGCATATGTGTGTAAGTGTGTATCTATGCGTGTGGCAATGCATACATCTGATCATTCCAGTACTAACACTGCACACAAATACACTACTACATTCCAATGCTAACACTGCGCACAAAAATACTCCTGCATTCCAAAACTAACACTGCACACGAATACACCACTGCATGCATATCTGTGTACCTGTGTGTATCTCAGTGTTTGTGTAAGTGTGCATCTGTGTGTGTGGCAATGCATACATCCCAGCATTCCTACACCAACACTGGACACAAATACACCCCTGTATGTGTTATTGTGTGTATCTGAGTGTGTTTAAGAGTGTATCTCTGTGTGTGGATGTGCCAGTGTTTTTATCTGTGTGTGTGTGCACCAGCGTGTGCATCAAAGTGTGCGTATCTGAATGTGTATGTGTGTGTGTGTGTGTGTGTGTGTGTGTGTGTATGTGCTAGTGTGTGTATACACCAGTCTGTTTGTGTCAGTGTGTGCATGTGTTCAGATGTGTACATGTATCAGTGTATTTATGTGTATCTGCATGCTAATGTGTATGTATATCTGTAAATGTATGTGCATAAATCTCAGCAATCAAACACAACATGCAAACACACCGCTGCAAACACAAATATTAGATACAAACACACCCCTGAATTCAAACTCAAAAAGTATATAGAAACACACCCCTTCACTCAAGCACCAATATACTACATCCTACATGCACATACATATTCTATACAACAACATGCTCACATTTAAATGCACAAACACTGCTCACAAATATAGCCCCACAAGAATATCCAAATGGTAGATCCCCATCTGGCATAGCATCCTGCGAGTTGTACAATAGATGAGGATCTGACTACATCCAACTTTTTCTCTCTCCCAAACTACATACCAGGAGCTTATGCCTGCTATTAAAAAGGGAAGTAGAGGATAGGACAAGTGTGTGTTTGGGGACACCAGGGAACCTTCTCCAGAAGGTATAGAGTGAGTGCATCACTATATACCTTTGCTTTAATTTCAGCATGCTAAAATAGCACTGTTTGCACAGTCTGCACTTGTCTGCCTGTGTGAGTGTAGTGATGTGTTTCACTGGCCCACATCCTTTTACCCTTCCTACCAATGTCTCCTTCCATCCCTTCCTTTCATAAGGAGTGCTCCAACCCTCCACCACTGTTTGCTGTGTTGGACACATGGCAGGCTGACTTGTCCCTGTCAGAGGAGAAAGAGAAATGGCAAGATATCCATCAAATGGTATTCTAATACATAAAGGAATCTGTATTGGGAGAACCCCTGCATTGGGGCAAAACACAGTGGTCCTTCACACAGGACGCGGGCAGGATGTTTGTGGATATGCTGGGTATCCCATTGTTTGATATGTGGTTCTTTAGACACCACAGAGTTAAACCTGCAGACCAACTTGCCAGGTTCATTCTTTTCTGGCTCAGGAAGCCTTTGGAAAGTGCGTTACAGACCCACTCAGAGTGGAATGCCCTCATTGGGCTGTGCCCTTTACTCCACGTTAAATGTCCAACATGCCAGAGTTCGACATGACAGTCATGATTTTCACGTGACCCCACAAAGGAATTGAAAAAGGTTTCAAGGTGATCCAGGACAAACTCCTGGACCTGCTTGGACTACTAGCAAAGATCTTGTAGTTTGCATGCCTGTTGTAACAGGGCACTCAACTAGGCCCGAACCAAGGGCCGGTGCAAGGATTTTTGCGTACATAGGTGAAGAAGCATTTTTCCGCCCTCCCCACCTCTAAAAATAACATCATCACCCATGTGCCTCTTAACCTTTTCCCTACCCGTCCATTAGTGGTCCCCTCCCTTTCCTGTCCCTTAGTGTGCCTCTCCCCTCCCTCCTCTTTTCCCTGTTCCTTGGTATTTCTCTCCCCTCCCTGTCCCTTGGTGCACCCCCCCACCCCCTTAGTGGTCACACTTCCCTTCCTGGTGTGCCTCCTACCTCTCTTGTAGCATTGCTGAGCACAGCAAAACCTCTACAGGAGCTTCAGTTTTCTGTACTTGGCTGGACTGACAGGAAGTGTTCTCTCAGTGAGAACCTCTTGTCAGTCTGGCTGGGTACAGGAAACAGAAGCTCCTGTACCGTGTTCCACTCCGCTCCGCCATGCTACACTCAGTGGTGTATACACACTAACAGTCACACACACTCAATGACAAACACACAGACGTCACTGACAGACACAGACTTACTGATCTGACACACACTCATTCATTGACACACTGTCACAGCTTACCTTAGTGGGAGTCTGTAGCGCAGATATATGCTCACCCATGCAATTAAACACAGGCCAAGGTGGTCAGGTAAGAACTCACCTGGCCTGTGAGTCTGTGCACGGGAGCTGTGCAGGATGATGCTCCAAGTCACAGTACAGATACGGACATAAATAGGAGAATCGTCGTTGGTAAGCCAAAGGTCAGTGGGTGCCAGAAATCAGGATAAACGAGTAGAGAGCCGAGGTCAGAGTACCCAGACACACTCATACACTGACATGCACACACATTCATACAATCACTCACACATACACTTACAGACAAACACACACACTCACATATACACTTACATACACACACACTCACAGACAAACACATACACACTTACACACACACAGAAAAACACATACTTACAGACACAGACAAACATTCACACATACACTTACAGACACACACACTCACAGACAAACACACACTCACACATACACAAATTATTCATGTTAAATATCCACCCAGCCTCCCTACCTGGAGAGCTGGTGTGGATCAGTCCCTGGGGTCCAGTGGGGCTTCAGTGTGGTGGGCGGCTGTGTTCTAATCAGAGGCTCCGAGGGAGCTCTAATCTCCCTGCTCTGCTCCCCCGCAGGCTGTCTACTGATGCCGGGAGCCAGAATATGACGTCATATTCCGGCTCCCGCGGCACCTGCAAGCATCGCGCAAGGGAGCAGAGCAGGGAGATTAGAGCTACCTTGCCGCATCTGATTAGAACACAGCTGCACCAGGGGTCCAGAAGGTGGCCTGGCAGGAGGGAGCGCTTCCGTCCTGCCTGTCACTGAAATCTTGCCCCCCCTGAGCCGGTGTGCCCTAAGGTGGCCGCCTGTGCCGCCTTATGGACGCGCTGCATGGCACTGCCCGAACCCCAGATGAAGGATTGGGCTTAGCACTCTATTTGCCTGCTTGGAAATATGAATGTGGCCCTGTGTTCCGAAAGATGCAAAGCCACACTCCTCAGGATAGATGCAAAACTGGCAGGTTTAGGTTCAAAGGAACTTAGGACACTTAGCCAAGGGACTCCTTTTCAAGTAGCCTTTCATTTCAAAATTGAAGAAGCATGTGAGTCTGTTCACTGCACTTGACAAGGCGCAGACCTTGCTCAAACAGGTGTTCCATCCATCACCCATGTGTTTTGGGAAGGCTAGATGACAGAGGAACCGAGGTCTGTACAACTGGTCCCAGGACTAAACTTCCATCCTCACCCTTCTTCCAGTTTGTCTCCTCAAGGGCCCATTCTTTCCACAGGGGCAAGGACAGAGCAAGAGGTGCTTAAGGCAGAGGTGGAGCATGCTTATCATCATGTGAGTTTCCCTCTAACATGTCCTTCCAATGATTTTACTGCAGGCAGGTTTTTCCTCTTTTTGCAGGACTAAACTGCAATTTCATGGGGCGCTTGGATTCTCGCAAAAGGATACATCATAGAGTTCTATTGTCCTCCCAGTCTATCACACCCTCCTCGTCCATTGCAGGTTTTCTAGGAACATGAGACCCTAATCGACAAAGAGATACAAACATGTCCAAGGAGCAGTTCAGTACAACCTGGAAGAAGGAGGTTTTTCTTCAGCAACATCTTTCTCATTCCGGAATGACGGGGAACTTTCGGCCTGTAATCAATTTGCATCAACTCAACTTATTGGTATATGGTGTATTAGCATTTCAAGGTGTGAGGCATCCATCTATTATGGGATCTTCACCTCAAGAATAATTGGTTTACGTGTCTTAATCTAAAGGACGTGCAGTTGGCAATTGCTTCTATTCATTTAGCAGGTCTTCCCTGCCAATTTACCTTTATCTTCCCTCAGCTTGGCTCTATGGTTCTTCGCAAAACTTTTTAAGCCAATACTAGCTCATCTGAGGTCCAAGGAAATTACGCATATATACATACTTACGCAATATGCCTGGACGACTTGTTGATTTTTTTGAGACTCGGTTTCATGGCTGCACTCTCAGATGAAATTCATTGTTTACTTTCTCAAGTCTTTAGGTATTGTGGTGATCAGAGAGAAGTCAGTGCAGTCTTCCCTGGTCATCCAGTTTCTTGGCTTCCACTCAGTCTATTGTGTACGTCACCTACCCCTCTGCAAGATTGCATTCATACAAAAGACTTAAATGATTTCTGAGGATCCTGGTTTGTTGATGGTCTATCACAGGCTACTGACCTTTTATGGGACACATGGGCTCCCAGTACTAGAAGAAGTTCTCTATTCCCATGAACTCATGGAGTGATGGGTGTGGAGAGAGGGATTCAGATCCTGTTACAAAACCTATTCCCATCATCTTGAATTTTTGTCAAAATTGTAGATTATGTTAGTGTAGTGTTGCAACAAAAAAAGAGAATATGAGATCTCTGGGAACAGACAAAAGCTTAAAGGATTTTAGTAGAACCAGTTCCAAGGCACATCAGACTAATCCAACCCATAACGGTAGCCCAGAACCAATATGCCAGCTAGTTCTTTGAGCACGAAAGATACAGCAGCCCCCGGATGATCGTTTCAGCCTTCTTTTGGCACTCGTCAGTGAGGTGTAGCTGATAGGCACAGTGAGTACAGGGTTCATGTATGGTTTACTTTTCTGAACTTGGGGAGAGCAGTTAATAAATTGCAACACAGAGAACCTGTTCCAAGGCACATCAGACTAATCCCATCCTTAAGGGCAGTCCAGAACTGATATGCTGACAAGTTCTATCTGCACGAGAGATACAGTAACCCCAGACAATCGTTTTGACCTTCTTTAGGCCTCAGCAGTGATGTGTAGCTGATACCCCTGTAGGCACAGTGAGCATGGGTTAACTAGCGAGTGTACCTATAATATTATTTTTATTAATGACAGTAGGTAAATATTTGCCTCCCATATTTGTCCCACCCTTGCATTGCTTAATCTCTACAATATTCTTTAGTATTTTTTTTGCTATATTCTTTAGTAGTTATTTGTTTTCTATGTTAGTTATGGACAGTTTAGTTCATTTTCGGTTTGCATAATGTGTTTGGTTTTAAGTTATTATAAAAAAATGTACGACATTATGTCATTTTATGTCTTTCCCATATTTCTGTTTCTTTCAGTGTGATTTTTACTCACCTACAAATTAAGATGGTTTGCAAGTTATCTGGTAAAATTTTCTTGGGAATCTCACAGGACATGTTCAGTTGATTTTCTTATTTATTTTGTATTGTTTCTGCATATTTGTTATTTGTTAGTTCGCATCAAAGTGATTTCTGATTGGATGTTAGTTTTAAGATTGATCTGTGCGGGGGCGTCATGACGTGTGGGCGTGAGTGCGTGCGTTCGCCGTGATGACGGAGTAGGAGGGGAGCCCGCCATGCCTCGCCGAGGTAGCCGCGCCTGAAACTCTCCCACGCTGTGCAAGAGATCGATCATACAACCTGTTTATTTTCCCCTCAAGGAGTGTCCCCATGCTGGCCTTTGGTGTCGGAACGGAAGCAGAACCGAACAACAGTGCCAACGATAACCGCAGAAAACTGTGTGTCAACAGCCGCAGCTCAAGACTCGGAGTGCTGTCTCTCTAAAACATACTTCGCTTTGTGTCCACTTGGTTGACGTTTTGAAGCCCTGCTGGAAGTGTACTATGTATCCCTATTGTACATACGCTGGGAATAATACGGTGAAGTAGAACTTTATATACTTGAAACCTTTAAATTTTTTCTGCACTCCGTAGCAGCGAGTACAAACGCATACCTTAATTGCCTGATATTGAGTGTAAACCCAAAAGTGCTGACATTTATACCCTGAACTCTCTATACTCTGAGCTTAATCCAGCTCAATAAGTAAAAAAGGCAAAAGGAAAAAAAAAAAAAAAAAAAAAAAAAAAAAAAACAAGAGAGACACGATATCGCTATAAGCACACAGGTTTTGTATTTGTTTTTTATTTTTTTTCTCTTTCTGGCTATGGTTGAGGCACCAATTACCGTGCAATAAGGGGCAAAGGCTGAAAGAACCTTGATCACAGTATAGATATCAGGCAAATTCGACAATACATTTAAAAAAAAGAAAGGACGAGAGGAGGGGAGCAGTGCTGGAAAAGGGGGGGAAAAAAAAAAGTTCACAGAAGGTTGTAGGTAGCAGGGAGAAAGAGAAAGTAAGAGAAAGTAAAAGACAAGCAAAAGAAAAACTAAAAGAAAACGGAAAAGATTTAAGGAAGATCTAAGCAAGTCGGACTAAAGACTGAATAAAGATTGATTGGTGGGCTTGTTCTCTCCATAAGCTGTGAATTGCTATAACATGGCTACGAAAAAAACACATGAAACCAAACTCTCTTCTAGGAAAGACAAAAAAGACCTCTCCCAAGATAAATCTCAGGATAAATCACTCACAACATATTTTTCCCCCCAGCAACATAAGAACTCCAAACATAGATTAAATGAGATGGATGTGACCTTGGAAACTTTGGATCCAGGACCAATAAGTAATCCTGATAAAGAGTTAATAACCATTTCCTTGCTCCAAACTAGTTTTAAGACCAACCTGGATGAGTTCAAAGCAGAATTGGCTTCAACTGCCGCAGAAATCAAACTGGATATTAAAACTGAAATAAAAGTTCTCGCTGCAAAAATGGAAACTTTTGAAGACCATCTCAAACAACTAGACTCCCAAGTAAAAAATTTAACAGAAGATCACGATAAAACTCAGCGGGACATTCTAAATCTTTAAATCAAATTATCTGATTTAGAAGATCGCTCTAGACGGAAAAATCTACGCTTTAGAGATATTCCAGAAAAAGGCAGTCAAGAGGATGTTAAGCAATCCGTGACGGAGTACTTAATCATATTGGGTGTCCCCTTTAAATCTCCAGATTTGATAATCGAAAGATGCCATAGGACATTCAAACCACAAGCTATTCAAAATGATTATCCTCGAGACATTATAGCATGTTTTTTTTCATTTGACTTCAAAGAAACCATCCTGAAACTTGCAAGAACCAACCCAGTCTCTGAAGGTCCTTTTCAGAAAGTCAAAGTATTTCAGGACTTATCCTTCGAAACTAGAACAAAACGAAAAACATTCAGCTTTGCCACTCGATCTCTGAGAAGCCACAATATAAAATACAAGTGGCTTTTCCCTCTAAAACTCAGCCTTTCCTTTGAAGGCAAGAGAGAAATATTTGAGACCAATGCATCTCTAATAGATTGGCTCAAAAACAATAAATTATTGCTGTAGATTTATAATCGTATAATATAGGGGGAAAAACGCCCTTAAGGGTGGTCAGAAAGTGGAATAAGAGAAATGTGATGAGAGAGAGAGAGGGAGGGGAGGGTATTTGAAAATTATATTAATTAAGGCAAATTTTATTTTTTTTTTTTTTTTTTTTTTTTTAACAATTTAACATAGGAAAAAGCAACATTCACTTGTTTTCATTGGGTCTCTATAAATATGCTAATTATCTTACTCTTTGATAATGTAGACACTGCCTGGGCGTCCCCCACTAGATGGATATCCATGTGTAAATAACTCCAATATTATTCTACATGTACTAAAGAAAATCTTATTTGATTTAATTAATATGTCAAAAAAGGGGGTAACAAAAAGCAAAAAAAAAAAAGACAGGTAATGCTGTTCTCAATGCCCTAGGCGGTGGTATATAATATACTATATATTTGTGAATGTATACAAATGTAACATATTATATAGCAATTGCAAGAACAAATTAGATATATATTATAGGCATTAAGATTAAGGTATTGATAGATAAAAGAATGCTCTGTCTTTTTTTTTTTTTTTTTTTTCTTTACAATTTGTCCTTATTCTATATTCGTGGGTAAAACCACCCGGAAGGGGGAAGGAAGAGAAAAGGGGAAGAAAAAGGGAAAGAAAAGGGGGAAATAACATAGGATATCACTTTTTGCGCTCACATATTGCATAATGTATTAAAAATATAAATTAGTCACCATAGGTATCCTATAGGTGTTGTATTATAAGAAGGATACCCATGTCCAAGTAAATTCACTATCACTTTATAGGTCTTATGTAAAACTGCTGCTAATCAATTAACACTTTAAAAGCTAACATTAGGGAGTGGTCCCAAGTGAGATAATTCACCACAAACTCACCAATTTTTCCACAAGCTTAAGTCACTAGCAATTAACGTTTACACACAAAATATTCTTATTGTGTGCACTATGTATAAATAATGATAGACTAATTAAGATATTTATAAATTAAATAAAAATTTGGGGATTTTTTTTTTTTTTTTTTTTTCCTCTCTTTCCCTCTCATTGTCTCTCTCCCCCTGCTATATAATGGGAGAGAAGCAGCACAACAAAGGGAGGGCAATTCAGGGGCGGGTTTCTAACTCAGGCATGGTTCAGGGTTCCCCTCTTGTGTAGCTATGCTACTCGATTTTCATTGTACCTATATGGCTTTCAATGACTACAATAGCATTAGGTTTTTACCTAAATGGTTGAATGTAGATGGGGGGCTTATTCAGTGCCCTCCATCAGACGGTATACTTGTTGGGTGTTGTATTCCTTTTTTTTATTTAAATGATAGCGTGACAAGCTATCTTTGGTTTTGTTTTTTTCAGGAAGTCAAAAAATATTGTCTATATGTATTTCTATGTTGAACTTTTTATCCCTGAATGTCCAGGGGCTTAATACAAATAAGAAAAGGCACAGACTGTATGATTCATTGATGAAACTAAACATACAGGTAGCGTTTCTACAAGAAACGCACTGGCTTAAAGACACTAAACAAACTTGGGGTGGAGAAAATTTTGCAACGGTGATTCAGGCCTCACTAACAGAAAAAAAAAAAAGAGGTGTGGCAATTATATTCAGAAAAGATATTAACTTGGATATTCTCCATATTGAATTGGATTTAGAAGCGAGGTTTATTATTCTATTATGTAAGATTGAAGATAGAGTTTTTACTCTGGTTAATGTTTATTTACCTAATGTCGATCCAATGACCAAATTTTCCCTGATAATGGATAAAGTCGATAAAATCTGCAGGGGACATTTGATCATTGCCGGGGACTTTAACTGTGTTAGTGATCCAGCTATGGATAGAACTTTTTTATCTCCCTTATCAAACAACAAAGGAGCTATCAAACAAGCAAAAAAATTGAATAATATTTGTAAACAATATAATCTATACGATATGTGGAGACTATTACACCCTTCTGAAAAAGATTTTTCCCATCTATCCGGGGTGTATGGTACTTACTCCCGGATAGATTTTTGCTTAACAAATGCCAACACCATTCCGCTCTTTAACCATATTAATCTAAGGGAAAACACTTGGTCAGATCACAGTTTCGTCCTATTTGATCTTGGGGATTCTCCCCCTCTACATCGTAATACTTGGAGACTAAATGATAACATTTTAAAAGACCCTAGTAATAGGGAGGACCTTACCAAATTAATGAAATATTTTTGGGCAGAAAACGACCCGGGAGATACCTCTCCGTTAATAAATTGGTGCACTCATAAATCGGTAATGAGGGGCTATCTAATTAAAATAGACCACTTTCTTAAGAAAAAAAACGGCACAATACTGCCTGACTTATATATCGAATTCTACTCATGTTCTAAAAAGAATAAATTAAAATCTTCTCCGGAGTTGAGAACCCAATTAAAAGTTTTACAAACTCAAATTAACTTAAAAGAAGAGGAAAAAATTAAGCAAAATATATATAAACTAAAATTAAATCATTATGTCTCGGGCAATAGAGCGAGTAAAGGCTTAACTAGGAGATTACGCAATCAACAAGCAAAAAACAGGGTAGAAAAGCTGGTGGTTGACCATATTGTATACTCCACTCCATCTGAGATTGGACAAAAGTTTAACCAGTTTTACCAAGACCTTTACAATTTAAGGCTATCCCCAGAAACTAAAGACATCAAGGAATATTTATTAAATTCCCAATTGCCGAGAATTTCTTCCCAGGATTTGACCAATTTAAATAGAAAGATTTCAACCGAAGAAGTACAATTTCAAATTGAGAGATTAGCTACAAATAAAACCCCTGGTCCTGATGGTTTTTCAAACTTATATTACAAATATATGAAATCCTATCTTTTAAAACCTCTTATGGAAATGTTTAATCAACTCGCAGAAAATGAGGCCATACCTAAGGAATTATTACAATCCAATATCGTCCCAATTTTAAAATCTGGAAAAGATAGTAGGGACCCAAGAAACTACAGACCGATCGCATTAATTAATGTAGATATGAAAATATATTCCGCCATTATTGCTGAGAGATTGAAAACGGTCATTACAAAACTGATCCACCCAGATCAAATAGGGTTCATCCCCGGAAGATGGGCATCAAATAATACTCGAAAGCTTATAGATATTATCGGTTCAGCAAAAGACCATAAGGAGCCCCTCCTGGCCCTGTCCCTGGACGCAGAAAAAGCGTTTGACAGGGTCGGGTGGGACTACCTTAGAGAACTCCTTAAGGCATACGGCTTTAAAGGTTGGATATATACTGCAATTATGGTACTGTACTCTTCCCCCTCGGCCAGAACTGTAGGTCCCAATATTACTTCGTCCTGGTTCGATCTTAAAAACGGAACAAGACAGGGGTGTCCCCTGTCACCGATTTTATATATTCTTTCTCTCGAACCTTTCGCGGTTAACATTAGAAACAACCATTTAATTAAGGGGGTCCCCACTAAAACTCAGGAGATAAAGATTGCACTATACGCTGACGATGCCTTGGTTATTCTCATATCTCCGGAGGAATCATTAGCCGCACTCATGAAAGAAATAGATACATTTTCTAATATTTCTAATTTCAAGTTAAATGTATCTAAATCCACAGCTTTAACCATCAATTTATCTTCGACACAGGTTGAAAGACTATCCCAAAAATACCAATTTATTTGGACTGACACAGAAATTAATTATCTGGGTCTTAGTTTTCCAGCAAATGCCTCTCATATAATGGAGAGGAATGTAATGCACTTAATGAAAGATATGAATCAAAATTTAAAAAAATGGAAAAACCTCGAGACCTTATGGACAGGTAGAATCAATATTATTAATTCCTATATTTTACCGAAATGGCTGTATCTGTTTTCAATGGTCCCTCTCAAAATCCCTAAAGGTTGGCTTTTAATGATCCAATCGGCTATTAACAAATTCATTTGGAATAATAAAAAGCCTAGAATAAGTCAAAAAAATATTTCAAGAAAACTGTCCCAGGGAGGGCTAAACTTCCCAAATATCATAAATCTTTATCATGCGAACATTATACGACATATTTACATTTTACAAGAACCACAATTTTTTACTGAACCCTGGTATAAAATGGAATCCGAAGCTATACACGCTTCTAGCCTTTATTCCTATATCTGGTCAGATACTGGTAAGCTCTCGAGAGTGCTACCGTACTCCCCAATATCGCTGGCCCACACTTTGGAAATATGGACAGAAATTAAGAAAATCTTGGGTTTAACCAATCGAATCCTTAGAACCTGCAAATTAAATATATTAGAAGCTAATGTAGAAGATTTATCATTGAGACACTGGCCTAATAAGGACACTTTAACCATAGCGGATATTATGCAGGGTGATAATATTTTACCCTTTCAACAGTTAGTAGATAATTTGCATATTCCATCTAAAGAAATATTTACTTACTTTCGTATCAAACACTATATTCAGAAACATGTTGTTCAATCTACATTCCCATGCGTTAAAGAGCTGCAAACTCTATTCTCTTTTCAAACTGTACCCAAGATTATCTCGGTTGCCAACTCGCTACTTAAAGGCTTAGATCCCTTCCCGCATAGACTGGTTAAAACATGGGAAAAGGAACTTAATCTAGTGATCTCCCCAAACGACTGGTTTTCCTCCTTAATTTGGGTAAACAAATTTGTTCATGGATTGAACCTGACTGAGTGCCACTTTAAGCTTTTATATAGGTGGTATTATACTCCAACAAGGTTGGCTAAAATGTACACTTCTCAAGACTCAACTTGCTGGAGATGTGGCACCTATTCAGGCACATACATTCATATTTGGTGGTATTGCCCAGCACTTAAGCCATTATGGGCCTGGACCTTCAATATCTTTTCGGAAATATCAATGAATGAGGCTTCGTTTAATGATTCAAACAAAAATCCAGCCTCGGCCCTCCTTCATCTGAATTGGCCTTTCAAATCAAGTAAATATAGATGTCTAGCTACTCACTGCTTTATTGCAGCCAAAGTTACCATTGCAAGACAATGGAAATCTTCCGAGCCTTTTCAGAAGGCCTCTCTAATTAAACAAGTTAAACTTCAATTAACAATGGAAAATGATATTCTTAATACCTGGTCACTGGCCTCAAAAAAAAGAGACTGGTATTTACTTTGGTTAAACACCTGTTCCCTACTATATGGCAATTTATAAATTTTTCATGTGACGGGGGAGGGGACGGGGGTCTGACCACTCAGTAGATATACCTCTATGGACAATAGCTTTCTTAGTTTGTGGTTATCTTCTAGGGATATACTCCCTATCATATTTCCACAGACTCTGCGTATATAATATAATAACGACTTCCTCAGTTAATTTTTTTTTTTTTTTTTTTTTTTTTTTTCTTATTGGCATGTTTTCTCTTTGTGTTTGCGTGGGGGATGGCCTGTTGCACCTTAATTAACGTATTCTCTCTATACAGTAGGAACTATTTATATCATTTGGTGCAATATGCAATATGTATGTTTGTAATGTATGTATTTTTCGAATTGTACTGTAATATAAAATATGAAAAAACATTTTGAATAAAGAAGTATTGAAAAAAAAAAAAAAGATTGATCTGTGCTGCTGAAGTTCAGAAAAGAGAGTTTAAAGGGATACCGTAGTGCCAGGAATACAAAGCTGTATTCCTGGCACCATCGATCCCTCTGCCTCCCCCCTCCACCCTTTATTTACTTACCTTATCCCAGCGCCGATGTCCCTTGGCGCTTGGTCGAAGCTCCGCCCCCTCCGACGCCCCGCAACAAGCAGGGTCTAATGCGCATTGAATCAATGCTTTCATATGGGAAAAAATCTGATGCTGGATGTCTTCATGCAGAGCGTGAGGACGCCCAGCGTCAGATAATGGACCAAAAGTCAGTTACAATTCCAGAAGCGCCTCCAGTGTCTGTCTGTTAGATAGCCACTAAGGGCAGACTTAGTGCTGCAATGTTTACATTGCAGCACTAAGTGCAAAAGGGACACTGCACCCAGACTAGTTCTATGAGCTGAAGTGGTCTGGGTGCCTTAATGCAAAATATTTGCCTCCTATTATTACTAAAATTAATATTATAGGTACACTAAACTAGCATAATCTACAATTTTATATATTGGTGACGTAAATGTAGAAATGTCTTTTGAAAATTAATTTCAGTCTATAGTTAGGATTTCCTAGGGCTCGACTTACTGCATATTACTTGCTCAAGTTTTGAACTTGAAGCTTTTCACCACTCTTCACCAAATGCCACTCTCACGTCTTTTGTAATCTGGGAGATAAAAGGAGTTACTTGCAGGGCCGGATTAACATAGGGGCTGATGGAGCTGCAGCTCCAGGCCCAGGCCCATGTAATAGGCCCATTTAAAAAGAAAAAAGAAAAAAAAAAAATTCTTTTAATTTTTTTTTTTTTTTTTTTTTTAAATACTACTTTTAGGTTTGCCACCTGACTGGTATTTTACTGGCACAGCTGGTATTTGAGGCTGCCTGGCCATGCCGGTATTGCAGTAATACCGGCAATACAAATGCAGTTTTTTTTCTCAGAATAAATGGAGATTACTCTGCAATACCAGCACCAGCCAGTAGGGGTCACGGTGTGTGGAGAGAGGCAGGGATAGGAAGTTACACAGCATATCCCTGCCTCTCTCTACTACTCACTGATCCGTGGGGGAGCAGCAACACAGCACAGAGTCCAGACAGCAGCTCTACAGCTCAGGTAAGTGAGGGATGTGGGGAAAGGCAGCAGGGACACTGAGACACTAGGGGACATATGGGAACACTGAGACACTAGGGGACACATGGGGACACTGAGACACTAGGGGACACATGGGGACACAGACACTAGGGGACACAGACATGGGGACACAGACAGGGGAGGGCTGGCAGCCTTAGGTCTGGGGGGCAAAACCAGTCAAGTGGCCCATTGCACCACCAAATCAGTTCACCATCCATGCCCACCTTTTCCTGGTTTTATAACGGATATTGATGTTATGCTAATCAGTAGCTCTTTGCCATAGCCGCTCCTTCCTGTCTCTGACTTTCAATGTTGTCAGAGCGCAGGCTGAGAATCTCTGAGCCTGTGCTCTGACTCACTAACTGAGCGCTGGAACCATGAGGGAGAGACTATAATCTGACTGCACCTACTGCTGGTGCGCACCAGTGGATCAACAGTGAATCATTTAAATTGAATATGCTGGTGTCCCCAACTTGTGAGCTGTGTTGTCCGCCGGGCGCCTCTGTTGTCTGTGTCCAGGGGCGGGCTGGGACGGGGGGCAGGAAGGCAATTGCCCCCCAGGCCGCCCTAAATTCTTTTAAGGCCGGTCCTTTAAATGCTGCAGCCGCCTGAGCGCTCCGTTAAGAGCCTCAGGCGGCTGCAGCTTCTCCCCTCCCCTCCCCTGTAGCGTGGCTGAGCTGCTCTCCGGTCCGCGGTGCCCGGCCGGAGTGATAGGAAGGTGCACACTTCCTGTCAGTCCGGCCGGGTACAGGAAACAGAAACTCCTGTTCCGCGCAGAGTTTCTGTTTCCTGTACCCAGCTGGACTGACAGGAAGTGTGCACCTTCCTATCACTCCGGCCGGGCACCGCGGACCGGAGAGGAGCTCGGCCACGCTACAGGGGAGGGGAGAAGCTGCAGCCGCCCAAGGCTCTTAACGGAGCGCTCAGGTGGCTGCAGCATTTAAAGGGCCGGCCCTACAGCGGCCGGCCTTAAAAGAATTTAGGGCGGCCTGGGGGGCAATTGCCTCCCTGCCCCCCGTCCCAGCCCGCCCCTGGACACAGACACTGGGAGACCTGGGAACACAGACACATGGGGACGCTGTGAGACATAGGGACATTGGGAGACACGGAGACACTATGTCCCCATGTCTCCCAGTGTCCCTGTGTCCCATATCTCTCAGTGCGCCAAGTGTCCCCATGTCTATGTCCCCTAGTCTCCCAGTGTCCCCTAGTCTCCCAGTGTCTGTGTTCCCATGTCTGTGTCCCTAGTGTCTTAGTGTCCCCAAATGTTTCAGTGTCCCCATGTCTACCAGTGTCTGTGTCCCTAGTGTCTCAGTGTCCCCATTTCGCCCAGTTTCCCCAAATGTCTCCCTGTGTCCTTATGTCTCAGTGTCCCCATGTCTCTCAGTGTCCCCAGCTCTCTCAGTGTCCCCAGCTCTCTCAGTGTCCCCAGCTCTCTCAGTGTCCCCAGCTCTCTCAGTGTCCCCAGCTCTCTCAGTGTCCCCAGTATCCTAGTGACATGGGGACACACTGAGACATTGGGACACTGGAAGAAATGGGGACACTGAGACACTGGGAGACTAGGGACTGGGCGACATGGGGACACTGACACTGAGACACTGGGTGACTTGCAAGACTGAGACACTGGGAGACAGGGAGACATTGGGAGCAATCCATCTATACAGCAGAATCAAACTGTGAGTAGTTTGTTGGTGATTTTACAGAATTTTCTCTGATATCACTCCTTGTGATTTACATCATGTGATGTCACGCATAACTAATTAATTATAAAAATGATTACGATTTTTTTCCAAGAAAGGTGGCAACCCTAACTACTCTTCACATACTCTTGCTTAAAGGAGCACTATAGGTTCAGGAACACAATCATGTATTTCTGACCCTATTATGTTAAAACCACCACCCTGGCCCCTTCTTGCCTCCCTAAATATAGTAAAATATTACTTGTATTCAAGTCTGCAGCTGCTGGCTCTGCCTCTGAACTGACTGTCTGCTGACATCATCAGAAGTGGTGGTCTGAGCAAATTACAATACTTCCCCATAGGATTGGCTGAGACTGTCAACTAGGCAGATCAGGGGCAGAGCCAGCACAAGTCCAATATAGCCCTGGCCAATCAGCATCTCCTCATAAAGATAAATTGAATCAACGCATCTCTATGAGGAAAGTTCAGTGTCTGCATGCAGAGGGTGGAAACACAGAATGGCAGTGCTGCACATTAGGCAGTACTGCCCCAGGAAGCACCTCTAGCAGCCATCTGAGTGGCCAGTGGAGTTATTTTCTCTGAAAAGACAGTGTTTACTACAAAAAGCCTGAATCGAATGATTCTACTTACCAGAACAAAAACAATAAGCTGTAGTTGTTCTGGTGACGAGGGATGTATGGGAACAAAACTTGTGTGGACTGGCTGACAATAAAATTAGTTTAGGTAATGCAGACGTTGGTCTCTCTAACACTGTGGCATGTCCCCTTTCTTCTACACTCACTACATACACATTTTCTCTGTCTCAGACCATATACCAGGAACTTCTGCCTGCTAGTAAGAAGGTGAGGAGACAAGTGGACCAGCAAGTGCTAGGGGACAGTCCTTAGAAAGCATGGAGTGAGCGCATCATTAGACGCATTTATGTCAAGCTCAGGGTGCTGCTTGCATAGTATGCCCTTAGTTGGACAGCCTGCATGATTGGCGGGCAGCCTGACATGCATTCATGCCAGGCTGGCCTTCCAATTCTTTGGACAGACATGCCCCCTTTTTGGGCATGTTCTCCCCTTTTGGCAGGTTACGTGATTCACACCAGTGGCCCACCCTTTTACCCCACCCATTGACTTCCTGCTTCACTGGACACTGCTGTTAGGGGTTATGGATTTACTTGACAGATGAAAACATAAATTCGAGAGATTAGCATAGAGTATGTGTTTTCTTATAGCTGCATCCTATGAGTTTCCCTCCAGCACCATCTCCATCAGATACATGACACTTTGGAGGTATGACTGTTTGTGTTTTTGGTCGATAAGATTCCGTAGTTAGGCCCATCATAATTGTCAGCACCAGGCCCACTGTGCTCTTAATCCGGCCCTGGTTACTTGTGTCTAAATACAAAGATGGTGTGGTGTCATGAACACCACCTTTTTTGCACAAACACATAGCTTGCTTCAGGGTAAAATGATTTTTTTTTTTTTTTTTTTTAAATCACTATTTGTCTGTACTATCGAATATAGAAGATAACAAATGAATTCCAAAATAGAGGCAAAAAGCAACGTTTCGACCCCTAAGGGCCTTTGTCAAGTTTGACAAAGGCCCTTAGGGGTCGAAATTTAGCTTTTTGGTTTCTTGCTCCAATAAAAATTTGTCTCTATTTTGGAATTCATTGGAGTGCCTGGATTATCTTCTATATTTAATACTACAATTGGTCCTTTTGGGTACTGGGACTTATCCATGGAGCACCCTGAATCCCATGACTTAGGAATGTGTACACTTCCATCACCTATACATACTATTTGTCTGTACTAGACCAAAAATAATCATACAAATCCCTCACCCACACCTATAAAAGCTGCCACCAAGACAATTTATAAATGGGGCATTTTAGCTTACCCAATCAAATCAGATTTAAACACAGTTTAACAGAACTACCTATGAAATCACATTATTATCAAAAACAGTCTACAAATACAAAAAATGTTACAAACACATTTACATATACCAACAAACAGACTAAATTAAAAGAGGGGATATTAACAGAAACCCTTAATATTCACACAAGAAAAAATGGAAATCCACTACAAATTCAGTTTGGCTTGTAAAGTGAATTACAAAATTCTTTAGGTTTCATCAGGGATTGTATTCACTTTTCTGCTCCATTATTCTACTCCATTGTTGGTTTGTACTTTACTATATTCTGGATTCTGGAACTCGTTAGTTCAGTTAATTGTGCAAAGTGTGAGGATTACATTCCAGAAATGATTTATTTTTCTGCTATTTTACCTTGCCCATGATTATAACAAATTATTGTTTCTCAACTTATTGGTGTGCGGCAAGTCTCTTCTTTTTCTCTTTGTGACCTGGCCAGACCATCTTCTAGGTGAATCCAAACATGGCATACATTTCATACATAATGCCCCAAAAAAACTAAATAGCTAATACCAGATGTTAACTGAAAATCTCCTTTTGAAACTTATAATATATATTGTCTTGAAGCCCATGGAACAACGCAGTAGGAGGAGTGGGCCTTGACAGAGCCAGGAAGTGGGCAGGTGCTAGTGTTTGGGGGTTGGATTAGTTTAATGGAGCTTGGGGGCGGAGACAGGGAGTATAAAGAGCAGCCATTTTAGAATAGGGGCCATTTTAACCAGAGCCTTTCTTACCTGTAAATTGTGTCAGGTCGGCGAGGTTCTTTTCTTTGTCGTTTCTGCAGGATTATGGCGTCGCTAGATGAGATCCTGGATGGTGTTCGGGCAGCTGTGAAGGACAGAGGACTGGATTGGCTTCATCAGCAGTTGGGGACTGCCGGGCCTGCTCCTGCGGTACCGGCCCGTCGACCGGCGAGGAGGACGAGACCACCTCAGCGTTTGAGCCCGGGCGCTGGGCCTGCAGCGCGGCGGAGGAGGAGCCCTTCGGCGGGATGTGGTGTGACCGACGGTCCGGGTGAGGCCCGGTCAACAGAGCCAGGCAGGCGCACGGCTCGCTCCGGTGGGCGCGGCAGCGGCCTGGCGAGGACGGCCGCACAGCGCATGGTGGCGGATGGATCTAAGCCACGCGGTTCCGCGGCTGGCAGGAGGAACGGTCCTGGCGGATCTCGGAAGTCGGCCGGGACGGAGGCCAGGCCGGCTGGGAGTCATGTGAGCGGCGGCACGAAGCGGACACGTCCCGGTGAGTCAGCCACTAGTGCGAATGCTGGAGGGCAGGGGTGTGATGGTGATGGCGGATGTATGACGGCCCCTCAAGCTGTGGGGGGAGGCCAGGACAGCAGTGTGAGGGCAGGGACGTCTCAGGCTGAGGCAGGTCAGGGAGACAGATGCAGGGACAAGGGGACCTCACAAGAAGCGAGTAGGTCTGGGCACACGGCAGGCTGCCAGGATAGCGGAGATGAATCGGACATGGGGCAGACGGCCGAGGAGAGGCCAGGCTCGGCACTGACAGTTGAGGGACAGGGTGCTCAAACTGTTAAGCTGGTTAGGGATGTCAGCGGTAGGCGGGAGGGCCCATCTGGCCGCTCCCAGGGTCAGCTTCATGACAGGGAGGCCTCGGGGAGTGAGTGGAGAGCAGAACGACGCTTCTCTGGCGTCAGGCGCAGCATTTCGAAGAGCAGAGCAAGGAGTTCAGGGAGCAGGGAAGGATCACCTGCGCGGAGCGGGTGCAGCTTAGCAGGCTCATGTTGCAGGAGGCGTGATTCCAGGGATAGCATGAGGAGGAGTCAGCGGAGAAGATCGGGTTCGCCGGGAGAGAGGCTCAGTGATCGGTGGAGGGGATCATCTCGTGAGGGCAGTCGCCCTGCGAGACGCAGCGTTGCGGAGGAGGATTGGGAGGAATGTAGGGAGGAAAGGCGGGTGAGGAAGGTTCAGGACAGACTACCCAGATTTCCTTCTCCCTACAGGTCTCGGAGCAATACCCCTACGGTCTCGAGGCGAGTCCAGGCGGATGGGAGTCGGCGACAACGGGATTCTCCGGTGCCTGAAAAGGTGGACGGAAGGACAGCGCCTCTGCAGCCAGTTACGGCCAGAGGTTCGAGTGGTGAGTTCTCACACACACGACACCCAGGACAGTTGTTGAATGATTTAAGAACATTTTTAGATTCTTGGTCTGGGAAAGAGGGGTCGCCTGCGCAGTTCGGGAAGGTGTGGGCACGGGAGAGTAGCCGGGACATAGCTACAGGGCTCGGGGTTACACAACTGTCCGTGCATGGCGGAGGTGAGTCCGGAGCCGGGGCTGATTTGTCTGGGTTGGAAGGAGGGGGCGAAGAGCGGGAGGTAGGTGATGTCCCGGATGCGGCGCGGCAGAATGTGCACGTGTCCTTCGCGGGCCCCCTCGGATGTCATTTAAAAATAGAAGTGAAGGAGAAGATATGGAAAGGTGAGTTTGTGGAGATATTTTCCCTCCTTCCCCTAGAGGAGTTTTTAGACTTGAAGGAGGAGGATAAGAAGGATGCTAAAAAGGAGGAAGAGGAGAAAAGGCGGAGGTATCGCAAGATACCTAAGACCTTTGGGAATTGGTTGAGGGCCTTCTGCATTCTAGCTAGCGTAATCGGGGAGAAGGCGCCGGGGCGTTGCTCAGAACTATTTTGTTATTTGGACGGGATAGGTGACGCGTACCGGACCTACGGAGGTTTGGCTTGGTGGAGGTACGACGAGCAATTTCGTCAGCGGCTGGCAGCGAATGCGAGCATGCGGTGGGACCAAATGGACCTGCCGTTATGGATGCGCCTTATGATGGCCCAGAAGGCGGCGCCCTTTCCTGGGGCAGCCGGCACGGCCTCAGGGGCCGGGTCGGCTGGGCAAAAGAAAGGTTTCTGTTGGATGTTCAACGAAGGACATTGCAAATGGGGAAATAATTGCAGGTTCCGGCACGAATGCTCAGGCTGCGGGGGGTCCCACGGTGTCAACCGTTGTTTCAAAAAGGGTAAGTCTGGCGGGGGAAGCGGGCCCGCAGGGGCGGCAGCCACCGCAGCTCCCGTTGGGAGCGTCTCCGGTGAAAATAGACGCGATGTTGCCTTGGCTAAGGCGATACGTTAACAGGGAAGATGCTATCTTGTGGCGGGGTTTTCGGGAAGGGTTCTTTATTCCCTACGTAGTTAGGGGACCTGGTACGTTGTGTGGGAATCTTAAGTCAGTGCGGGAACACCCAGAGGTGGTGAGGGACAAGCTAAGTAAGGAAGTGCAACTGGGGAGGATGGCAGGGCCGTTCTCGGCACCGCCATTGCCCGATTTGCGAATATCCCCGTTGGGCGTGGTCCCCAAGAAGGAGGCAGGCAAATTCAGGTTGATTCACCATTTATCGTACCCAAAAGGGGCTTCGGTGAATGATGACATTGACACGGCTCTTAGCTCCGTCTCTTATACGTCATTTGACAAGGCAGTCGAGTTGGTTCGGAGGCTGGGGCATGGTGCACTGATGGCAAAGGTGGATGTGGAAGCGGCATTTCGACTGCTCCCGATACACCCGGACTGCCATCATCTGCTCGGGTGTTGTTTTGAAGGGGAATATGTTGTTGATCTGTGCCTGCCTATGGGGTGTTCGATCTCGTGCGCCTATTTCGAGAAGTTTAGTACCTTCTTGGAGTGGGTTGTGCGGACGGAATCGGCAGAGGGTGCGGTGGTGCATTACCTAGATGATTTTCTTTGCGTGGGCCCGAGGGATTCGGACCGCTGTAAACAGATATTGGACGTGTTTCAGTGGGTGGCGCATAAAGTAGGGGTTCCCTTGGCGGAGGACAAGACGGTGGGGCCTACGACGTGCCTTAGTTTTTGGGCTTAGAAATTGACTCCTGTAAATGGGAATGCAGGTTACCGGGGGACAAATTGTCACGGCTGCGGGAGCTGGTGGCCACGGTAGGGAGGGCCAAGAAAGTGACACTGCGAGGGCTCCAATCGCTGGTGGGGAGCCTTAATTTCGCGTGCCGGGTCATACCCATGGGGAGGGTTTTCTGTAGGCGCCTCGCGCAAGCTACGAGTAAGGTGCGGCTGCCGTCGCATTACATTAGGGTTTCGGCGGATATGAAGGCAGATTTAATGGTGTGGGACCGGTTCTTGCGGGATTTTAATGGAACGGTGATTTTTCGAGAGCCGGCGGCATCAGGGGAGGTTGTTAGTTTATACACCGACGCCTCTGGTAGCGTAGGCTTTGGGGCTTACCTGGGGGGTCACTGGTGCGCTGAGCCATGGCCGGAGGCCTGGAGGCAAAGCTCGCTGATTAAAAATCTGGCGTTTCTGGAGCTATTCCCGGTAGTGGTAGCGGTGAGTTTGTGGGGACGGGTGTTATCCAACAAGCATATTATATTTCACTCAGATAACATGGCGGTCGTACAGGCGATCAATAGTTTGTCGGCGTCGTCCCCCCCTGTTTTGTGTTTGCTGCGGCGTTTTGTCCTTCTTTGTATGTCTTCTAATTTGGTGTTTAGGGCTAGGCACATCCCTGGTATGTTGAATGTGGTAGCTGATGCGCTTTCTCGTTTTCAGTGGGAACGATTTCGGGAAGCGGCGCCGGAAGCTTTGGCACAGGGGCATGCTTGCCCTGGCGAGATGTGGCAGCTCGGGACCGCATGCTTGGGGAGTGTATAAAGAATTCTCTTGCGCCGAGCACGTGGTCTGGCTATGTCAAGGTGTGGAAAGAATGGGACGAGGCGGTACAGCAGGTAGGGGGTGACAGTTCGCAAGGGCAGAGGGTGGACGTGCTGTTGTGGGTACTGTGTCGCTTGTTTGCTAAACAAGCGTCGCCGGCCGTGATAGATAGGTGCATGTCCGCCATGGCGTTTTTGTTCAAGTTCAACGGGTGGGAGGACATTACGAAGAATTTTCTAATACGCCAGGCTTTGAAGGGCTTTAAGAAGGGTAAGAAGCTCGCGGACCCGAGGCGACCGGTGTCGTTTTCGGTTTTGCAAAACCTGTTAAGTGTGTTGATTGATCTGTGTAATTCCCCTTTCGAAGTGACACTATTTTCCGGGGCGTTTGTCTGGGCGTTTTTTGGGGCTTTTCGCATTAGTGAGCTGGTGAGTGCCAACAAGTTGGGGAACGGCGGTTTGATGTTCAAGGACGTGGTCGTGGGTATTGATCAGGTGCAGATATGGCTGCGCCGGTCTAAAACGGACGTGTACGGCAAGGGCCGTGCGGTGGTACTGTATGAGTTGCCAGGATCAGAGGCTTGCCCGGTGGCTTGTGGCAAAAGGTACTGTGAGGTGCGGCCAGAAGGTAAGAGTTGTTTCTTTTTACACGCCGATGGTTCAGCGTTGTCGAGATTTCAGTTTCTGCGGATGTTTCGAATAGGTCTGCAGAGAATGGGTTTAGAGCCGAGTCAATTTGGGACGCACTCCTTTCGCATTGGGGCAGCGACGGAGGCTGCGCGTTTAGGTCTGGGGGACGAGAAAATCAAGCAAATTGGGAGGTGGGAGTCCGTGCGATTCCGCTCGTATGTAAGGCCTGATATGTTGGTGTAATTGCTAGGGTGCAAGTATCTGGGGATGGGGACGTTGCCTTTTTCTGCCACTAACTTAGTCTCTTTTCAGGTTTGAAAGTTTGGTTGCTGGGCCACTCGTATGTGTACTGGGCGGAGAAGAGGGCCGCAGTTCGCAGAAGCGGATCACAGCTGGGCTTTCCTTTGGAACGAGTGACTCTATGTTGGTTTGGTTTCAGGGGAGCAAGTTGGCAGAGTTTGTGTAATTTCTTGTTTCAGAAAGTGGTTGGAGGGTCGGTCCCGGATGTGGTATTGATTCATGGAGGAGGGAACGACCTAGGTGGGATTCCACAAAGGGAATTGGTGAGAAGGATGAAAAGGGATGTAGATCGGCTGAGGGAGCTGGTTCCTGGCGTGGTGGTGGTGTGGTCTGAAATGGTTCCGCGTTTTGCGTGGCGGCACGCCAGGGACCCGGCTGCAATAGCTCGATCGAGGGGTAAGGTGAATAAGATGATGTCAGTTTTCATTAGACGTTCTGGGGGCGTAGTGGTGCGTCACAGAGAGTTGGAGGGCATGTTACCTGGGTATTTCAGGAGGGACGGTGTACACCTGTCAGATGTGGGGAACGACTTGTTGAACCTTGGGTTCCACGAAGGTATTGAGCAGGCCCTGTTTAGGTGTGGTGGGGGTCGCACATGCGCTTAAGGAGGTCAAGCCATGTGCTGTGGCGGAACAGGGCATAGTAGAAATTGGAATTTGGCGTAGAGTTTGGACTGGACAGGCCGAGGTGTAGGCCTGATGGAATTAAGGACTGGTTGGTTCTAGCTCTTCGGTGGCGACGAACCTGTGGGTGTAGGGGTGTCTGAGGTACACCCCTACAGTTAACAATATGATGTGGGGCCTCTTTGGTAGGCCGTGTTTCAAGTGAATTGTTATTTGTTATATATTGTTCAATTGGTAGGGTCATTGTCAGGGGTACTGTGTGGGGGGTATAGTAATTTAATGTATAGTTGGACAATGACCCTAAATTATGTTAATTTATGATAATTTAATTAATAATTTAATTAATAAAAGCTGTGGACTTTATACTCCAACAGAATTAACTGTGTCCGTGTCTTATTCAGTTTAAGGTTATAGTGCATGACGAATATCGTCTGTACAAAGGTTTATATAAAAGTTTAAGCACATGCCGAATAACGTCTGTGCAAATGTCATGAAGCCCATGGAACAACGCAGTAGGAGGAGTGGGCCTTGACAGAGCCAGGAAGTGGGCAGGTGCTAGTGTTTGGGGGTTGGATTAGTTTAATGGAGCTTGGGGGCGGAGACAGGGAGTATAAAGAGCAGCCATTTTAGAATAGGGGCCATTTTAACCAGAGCCTTTCTTACCTGTAAATTGTCCCACCCACCCTCCCTAGGTTTAGCAGTTCCGTTTCAGTCACAGCGGCGGAACAGGGCATAGTAGAAATTGGAATTTGGCGTAGAGTTTGGACTGGACAGGCCGAGGTGTAGGCCTGATGGAATTAAGGACTGGTTGGTTCTAGCTCTTCGGTGGCGACGAACCTGTGGGTGTAGGGGTGTCTGAGGTACACCCCTACAGTTAACAATATGATGTGGGGCCTCTTTGGTAGGCCGTGTTTCAAGTGAATTGTTATTTGTTATATATTGTTCAATTGGTATGGTCATTGTCAGGGGTACTGTGTGGGGGGTATAGTAATTTAATGTATAGTTGGACAATGACCCTAAATTATGTTAATTTATGATAATTTAATTAATAATTTAATTAATAAAAGCTGTGGACTTTATACTCCAACAGAATTAACTGTGTCCGTGTCTTATTCAGTTTAAGGTTATAGTGCATGACGAATATCGTCTGTACAAAGGTTTATATAAAAGTTTAAGCACATGCCGAATAACGTCTGTGCAAATGTCATATCTCATAAGGGATGTCACGGATCAGGGATAAGACCAATTAAACATTTCTCTTCAATATTTGATTAAACATGCCTTAATTACTTTACAGGTTGTTGTTTTCAAACACCAAACATATTTAACCCATTGCTTCATCTTAGTAAAAGGCAGTCAAATTAACCCTTGACATGCTGGAATCAATCATATGACCTCTATTGTGTTACCATAATATGCATCCACTGCATATTAGTTAGCCATGTTTTGACAATAAGGCAATTTTTCTAAAATGGACAATAAATCATGCTCACTGGTCATGAGAGATGGAACAGCTTATTAATTGGAAACAAAGCACCACCAGAATAACCCTTCATAGTGTAGTATTTATTGCCGTGTTTAGTTGAATCTAATGAACACATTTAGTATAATTTCACTTAGCTTACACACTGAAAATTAATGACTAACCACAATGGTTTGTTAGTTCAGGTAGTACGAGCACTACCCAGGGCTACAATAAATACAACTTCCCAATAAAGGGACAAACATCTGGAAATGAATATAGGCACAAATAGTTACTAATAGATCTCGTCTAGAGACTGGGGATTCTAAGTACAAATTAGTAGCAGCTTGTCAAATGAATACAACATATCCAGTGTCTCAGAAGGCTTTATTGAGGGTATGCCAGTTCGATCCCTGGATTAGACAACAGCTGCTACTAAATGAAGTTACAATTAAAAAGATTGAGTGGGCAGGTATGTATTGTTGCTGAATTTCCATGAATTTTATTCACAGCTACATTATAACAATCCGATGCAAATGCTAATTTTACCCCCGCCAGAGGGCGGTCCACGCTTATCGACCTACATGTTGTACAGTAGTGTCTTCTTATACAAACACACATTACATTCCCTAGCAAAAACATTTTTCACCTTCCTGGTTTTCAAAATCTGAATGCACATTAGATTCAATGGCACAGTAGAGTTTATACGGTATAAAAAAACATAAAGCAATAAACAATCCAGCCAACCAAAAGATGGGAGCTTAGAGTCAATGTGCCTCCACACCAGCAATAGTAAGATAAAATATAGATACAAGTAACCGTGCTTATCCTATATGCTTCGTAGGTCTGCACCTACTTAGTCAGGGAAATAGCTAGGGCATCATTTTTTAAATCATGTAAATATGTATTTTTTTTATACAATAAATACTACACTAAAATAGGTTATACTGGTTGCAATTTTTTTTCCAGATAAGACAAACATTTTAACGATTGCTAAGTGAAGGATACTAAAGCAGGAAGAGCTGCACAGAACCCTTGGACTATTTCACATATATTATGTTATGGACAATTGTTATTTATTTTATTTGAAATGGAAAGTTTATTATATCTGTTAAATCTGTATCTCCATTAGATGCTATTCAAATTTAGGTAATTTAGAATCTATGCTGTGTTGTGTAATAAGAAAACCCATGTTTGTTTATAGGTGAGGAGGTTATTTAGATACGAATCCCCCTCCCTATTAGAGTTTATTAGAGTTTATTTTCTAGTCTATATATACAGTATATCACAAAAGGGAGTAAACCCCTCACATTTTTGTAAATATTTTATTATATCTTTTCATGTGACAATACTAAAGAAAGGACACTGCTACAATATAAAGTAGTAAGTGTACAGCCTGTATAACAGTGTAAATTTGATGTCCCCTCAAAATAACTCAAAACACGCCCATTCATTTCTAAACTATTTGCTTTATTTGCTTTAGCTTTTCTCTAGCCTTGAGTCAATTGATGGGGATATGAGAGAGTTCTGGGGACTATTGTTGTAGCAGAATGTATTAAGGCTGTCCTGTGATATTCATATGAGACAGCATTCGTTTTATTGTATTCGTGTATATATGTATAATTTCGTATGTGGGTTCGGTAGTTTCATGGGACTGACAGGCGTTCACACTTCTCACAAACCGCAGCTTAATGTATAATTGTTAATGCCTGGGTGGCCGCTGTTCGGTATTCGAACCACGCGCGGTGGCCATCTTACGCATAAAAAATCTCAGCGGTGTTTGGTCGTCGAGTGTCTGGAACTCAAATCGGACACTCAAACAACCGAACACCGCTGAGACCTCCAGAGCTCCGTAACTACCGAACGGAGGGACCAAACGACCTCCCATTCGGTAGAAACAAAGTACCGAACAAGGGAACTCTAATGCATGTAAATTTAAGTATGGATGGCAAGGATTGCTATATGTTTTTACTGCCGAACGGAGACCGACCGCAGGGCTCAAACACATGGAACCCTTTTCGGATACTACCTCGTGTGCGGTCGGTCAAACTTCACCCTCCATCCAACTCCCGAACCCCTGGTCCGATCTGGGTGAATTTTGGATATATTCTTCACCCAGATCAGGGCTACCTGGCGGTACCCTAAGATTTATGCTATCTACTGGTTTAGGGGTACATCCAGGTTTGGGGTAAATGTACAGTACAGTTAAGGGGTTATGAGTCACTCTGAGGGGAGGAGATGTGTGGGAGTTAACTGTTACTGTATTGGTTAATGTCTTAATGATTGCAAATCCCTCCCTTGCATTGCTACATTGGTGGCAGCAGTGGGATCCAGACTCACAGAGGAATAAGGATTAATGGAGATTGATTACTCTACATTAAAGCGATCCACACTGAAAGATCTTCTGGAAGCAAGAGGTATTCCAGCCAGCAACAAAACAAAGGCAACACTTATCGCTGAAGTAATGGTTCAGTAGAGGATGGTTCGGTTGCTGAACAAAGGAATGAGACAGACAGTACAGAGCAAGAGGAGTTCCAAAGACAACTCCAATTCAGACTGTCATTTTATGGAGAGAACCCACCAACGGAAATCATCTCCAAAACAATGACAGAGGTGCAAGAATTTGTAATGCGACAAAGGAGGCCACAAACACCAGAAAGAAGTCCAGCAGTGTCTATGGTGCAAGAGGGTAAGCCTAAGATCCCATACCAGGCGTTTAAAATGTATGTAGAAGCGGAGGAGGATATAGATGCCTTCCTCCAAGACTTTGAAAGACTGTGTACGCTACATAAAATCCATAGGGAAGATTGGGTACCCATCTTAGCAGGACGGTTAACGGGGAGAGCAGCTGAAGAATACCGCACCATACCGGATACAGAAATCAGGGATTACAGCCATGTGAAAGAGGTTATCCTAGCCCGGTATCCTATGACACCAGAAGCATACCGGAGACGCTTCAGGGAACTGAAAAAAGCAGAAAAAGACTCACATGCAGAATGGGCTTGCAGGTTACAAAGGGCAGCCCTCGGATGGGTACAGGCAAACCAGGCACGGTCCATGGAGGACATATTACAAATGCTGCTATTAGAACAGTTTTATGAGGGGATCCCCGCAGAACTGCAGGAATGGGGGAGAGACCGTAACCCCACGTCCCTCACAGAAGCAGCTAAAAAGGCAGATGATTTTATGGATGCCCGCCGGCAGCACAAGGTAGTGAGTGTCAAACCTGCTATGTGACCGCTAGGAGGAAACTCTTTCTCCAATAACACTCACCCCCCACCGAGACAACTTCCTCCACCAGCACCTGCAGCAGCGCAACCGAGATATCGCCCAACTGCTTCTGTGCAATGCCACTGGTGCCAGAAGTGGGGACACTACCAGTGAGAATGCCCGCAGTCTAGAGACCGCACCACCTGGATCCGACCAGGGCCACCACCACCACCACCGAGAGCCGCAGCATATCATTACCAGGACGAGACACCCATCACATATGGCTCTGCAGTTCCAGTTACAGCTGTGGAACAGTGGGAGGTGTTGCATGAAGCCAACCCACTGCAGGCACAGGCGGATAATCGACAACACCACAGGCAAACCGTTTACTTAGAAGGGAAGCCTATGCAGGGGCTCAGAGACTCGGGAGCCACCATCACCTTGGTCCAAAGTCACTTGGTCTCTGACAGGGCCAAAACCAATAAGACTGTGGCTGTCAGGGTTGCTGGGGGAGCCGTGTATCGGCTAAATACAGCAAGGGTTCATTTGCATTGGGGTGCGGGGTCAGGGAATGTGGAAGTGGGGCTGATGCCGCAATTGCCCGCTGAGGTGATACTGGGAAATGACCTGGGCAAACTTACGTCTGCATTTGAGCCACAAACCACTGAGGAAGCACACCCAGTGGTCACCAGGCAACAGGCCCGCACCCAGGACTACAACACACTGCCGGAGGTCCAGGTAAGAGATCCTTCCCCTTCCCTAGACTGTGTCCCTTGGGCCCCTCCTGACGAATTTGCGGCAGAGGTGATTACTGACCCTACCCTACAGGTATATAGAGACAAAGTCACCTCTGACCAACCTGGGGCGGAGGGGGAAAGATTTGTATGGGATAGACAGTTATTCTACAGGGAGTCAGACAAGCAGGTAGCTGGGTCAGACCCGATTATTGTAAGACAGCTTGTAGTACCACAGAGGTACCGAACCGAATTGCTCCGGATAGCTCACGATATTCCGCTATCCGGGCATTTGGGGGTCAGTCGTACCAGGTATCGGCTGACCCAAAGTTTCTTTTGGCCAGGAATTAGCCAGGAGGTGCGCAAATATTGCAGCACCTGCAATACGTGCCAGAGGGTAGGGAAGAGGGGGGATCGGCGTAAAGCCAAGTTACACCCGCTACCCATAATTGAAGAACCCTTCCATAGAATAGCAGTGGATATCATAGGCCCCCTCCGGAAACCTAGCCCATCTGGCAAAAAGTAAATTTTGACTGTAGTAGATTACGCCACCCGCTACACAGAGGCGGTGGCCTTGACAAACATTCACGCAGAAACCGTGGCCGAGGCCCTGATGCAGATTTTCTCCCGGATGGGGTTACCCAGAGAGATCATCTCGGATCAGGGTACTCAGTTCACGGCAGAGGTCACCCAACATCTCTGGAAGTTTTGTAAGGTCAGACCCATAATTAGTGCCCCCTACCATCCCCAGACCAATGGGCTCTGCGAACGGTTCAATGGCACCTTAAAACAAATGCTCCGAACCTTTGCTGAGACCCACCGAGACTGGAAGCGATTCCTGCCCCACCTCCTATTTGCTTACCGGGAGGTGCCGCAGAAATCCACAGGATTTTCCCCATTTGAACTGTTGTTCGGGAGGAGAGTACGGGGACCCCTAGACCTAATTAGGGAACATTGGGAGGGAGACCGTAGCGCAGACGGCACCCCTATCGTACCATATGTGTTGGCTCTCCGAGACCGCCTGGAAGCACTAACTAAGACGGTAAAGGAGAACCTACAGGCGGCTCAGACACGCCAGCGCACATGGTACGATCGGGGCGCCAGGGACCGTAGCTTCCAGGTTGGGCAGAAAGTTTTAATTTTAAAACCTGTCCGACATGATAAGCTACAGGCCGCCTGGCAAGGCCCTTATAGAGTGGTGGAACAGAGATGTGACACCACTTATATAATTGGCCCCTGCGCAGGGACTGGAGGGCGACGCATGATCCATGTGAACATGATGAAGCCCTACCAGGAAAGCTCAGAGGAGGTGACGGCTATTTGTGCACCCACCTCTGAAGAATGTGACAGCCTGCCCCTCCCCGATCTGCTGGGAGACGGACAGCTGTCTGGAGATTTAGGAGAGGTTGTCCTGGGGGATCGGTTGAGTCCACAGGAGCGTATCGAGGTACAACAACTACTGCAAGAAAAGCAGGAGACCTTTTCTAATGTACCTGGATACACCCCTCTGGCTACCCACCGAGTAGAAACCCCAGGACAACTCCCCATGCGCCAGACCCCGTACCGCATCCCTGAAGCGGTGCGGGAGAATATGCGCAAGGAGATTGAGGAGATGATCCAGTTAGGAGTGATTGAACCCTCGGATAGCTCCTGGGCTTCTCCAGTGGTCCTCGTACCAAAGCGGGACGGTACGACCCGCTTTTGCGTGGATTACAGGAGATTGAACGAAAAGACGGTATCCGACGCATACCCTATGACTAGGATAGACCGGATGTCCAGAGGTTGGCAGATCCCATTGGCTCCGGCCGCCATCCCTAAGTCCGCCTTTGTCACCCCATTCGGCTTGTACCAATTCAAGGTCATGCCGTTTGGGATGAAAAACGCTCTGGCTACCTTCCAGCGGATGGTGGACCGACTCCTAGATGGGTTCCAAGACTACACCTGCGCATATCTCAACGATATTGCCATATTCAGCAATACCTGGCAGGAGCACTTGACTCATATAGGAGCGGTTCTAGACAGAATCAGGGAAGCCGGTTTGACATTGAAACCGGCTAAATGTAGCATTGGGATGGCCGAGGTGCAGTACCTGGGCCATCGAGTGGGCTGTGGCAAGCAGAAGCCAGAACCAGCCAAAATAGAAGCTGTAGCCCAGTGGCCTACCCCTAAGACTAAGACCCAGGTGTTAGCATTTCTAGGGACAGCAGGGTACTATTGGAAGTTTGTCCCCAATTATAGTGCCCTGGCCAAACCCCTCACTGACCTGACCCGTAAAAACCTTCCCCGCCAGGTAACCTGGACCCCGGAGTGTGAGCAGGCATTCCAACATCTAAAAAATGCACTTGTTAATGCCCCTGTCTTGGCAGCTCCCAATCCAACTAAACGTTTTCTTGTACACACAGACGCTTCTATGTTTGGATTGGGGGCAGTACTGAACCAAGTCGGGGCCGATGGCGGAGAACATCCCGTGCCTTACATCAGTCGCAAGTTATTACCCAGGGAAGTAAGCTACGCCGCCATCGAGAAGGAATGCCTGGCTGTGGTGTGGGCCTTGAAAAAGTTGCAACCGTACTTATATGGACAGGCTTTCTCCCTGTTCACGGATCACAACCCGTTAGTCTGGCTGAACCGGGTGGCTGGGGACAATGCCAGGCTGCTGCGCTGGAGTTTGGCGCTGCAGCCTTTCGACTTTAATATTCAGTACCGCCCGGGTAAGCAAAATTGAAACGCTGATGGGTTGTTGCGACAAACTGATCTGGAGAAATGATCCGTGAGCACCCCGGACATCCTCAAGCCGATCCGTGTGGGATCAGACTGTGTATGCTGGCTTGTGGGCAAGGGGGAGCAGTGTAGCGGAATGCATTAAGCCTATCCTGTACTATTTCTATGTAACCGTGTTCAGTATGTGATTCGTATAGTATTTTTCGCATTGCTAGTGTATCTCTATGTGTTTAACGTATGTTGTTCGGTAGTTTCCATCCGTACACTATACGAAGGGAAACTACCGAACTGGCGGACCACCCCAGAGACAAGTGTGGCAGCTATTAAGGTTCACACTTTCTCTGACCGCAGGTTAACAGGCTCGTTATGTATGTATCTGGGTGGTCGCCGTTCGTATGCGTACACGTGGCGGCGGCCATCTTACGCATACGAATCTCAGCGGTGTTTGGTCGTCGAGTGTCTGGAACTCAAATCGGCCACTCGATTACCCGAACACCGCTGAGACCTCCAGAGTTCCATAACTCCCGAACGGGAAGGTTAATTAGAACCCCGTTCGGCAGTTTTAAAGTACCAAACGAGGGTATTCGTATAAAGGGAAAGTTAACCATGGATGGCAGTATTTTCTATGCAATTCACCTCCCGAACGAAGACCGACCGCAGGGCCAAAATGTATGGAACCCTTTTCGGATACCACCTCGTGTGCGGTCGGTCAAATTATACCCTCCACCTAACTCCCGAACCCCTGGTCCGATCTGGGTGGATTTTGGATATGTTGGTCACCCAGATCAGGGCTACCAGGGGATACCATTTAAATAACTGTACCAGGCTGTTTTGTGGTACATCCAGAATAGGGGTAAAACTGTACTAGTTATAAGTGGATTATGTGCCACCCTGAGGGGAGGAGAGGTATGGGAGGTAACTACTGTACTATTGGTCATTGTACTGATTACTGTAAATCCCTCCCTTGCAAGGGAGAACCCTTTATAAGAAAGTGTGTGATTAAAAGATTTTAGTTCTGCTCCTGAAACTGTGTGTCGTCCAGTTATTGGGATTGCTGTTGGGATATTGCGGTATCACTTTGCCTGCTGGAAACTTTGCTTGTGGATTTACAATTGCCATGTTCCTGAGCCTCGCTGGGATCTTAAGTGGAGAATAGCTGTGGGATATCAGCTCTCCGCTACAAGGACCTTCTCACATCATAAGAACTTTATTCTGATTAAGTTTTTATGGTGCAAGGAGTGTTTCTTTAAAAGGTGCTTTCCATTCCTTTTAATATTTTAATGATGATTTCATAAAATGATTAGGTCTGATATTTAAAACATTTACTTGAGTTGCAAATTATTAAAATGTTCTTTCTACCACAGGAAAGTTAGGAATGAGATCATTAATATGGACAATAGGGATGTGCATGGGCAAATAATAGTAGGGTTGGGTTAGCAGTAGGGTTAGGGTTGAGTTAGGAGTAGGGTAAGGGTTAGGAGTAGGGTTAGGGTTAAGAGTAGGGTTAGGGTTGAGTTAGTGTTGGGTTAGGAGTAGGGTTAGGGTTCGGTTAGGAGTAGGGTTAGGAGTATGGTTAGGGTTGGGTTAGGAGTAGGGTTAAGATTAGGGTTGGGTTAGGTTAGGAGTAGGGTTGGGGTTAAGAGTAGGGTTAGGGTTAGGATTAACCCTACTCCTAACCCTAACCCTACTCCTAACCCTACCCTAACCCTACTCCTAACCAAACACTAACCCTACCCAAACCCCACCCCTAACCCTACTCCTAACATAACCCTACTCCTAACCCAACCCTACCCCTAACTCTACCCTAACCATAAACCTACTCTAACACTTTTCCTAAACCTACCCTAACCCTTATCCCTAACCCTAGCCCGGCATTTCAGAAATTCGGCACTTCAGCAATTCGGTTTGGTTCGGCACTTCCAAAAATTGGGCACTTCGGACATTCGGAAGCATCTGAATGTCCGAAATTCGTCCGAATATCCATTCGGACCGAACCGAATTGCACATGTCTAATGGACAACCAAAAAGGAATAATACAGTTTATAGACTAAGAGCATTGGACATTTTCAAGTTAGTGATAAAGCTGAAAGATAAAAGTAACAATGTTTTGGAATGCCTTTGGAGTAAGCAGACAATAGCACAACACCTTAGTTGCTCCCTATTGGCTCACCTCTTCCTATCCATCAAGTAAGTTTACTTTTGACAGTCTATTAACCCATACTTTACAAAAGTATAAGTGGATCTACACTATATTTTGTATCTTTTTACCCTGAGACAACCAGAGGAAGGGGGAGAGGAAAAAAGTAACCACCATAACCACTACACCAACGAGGGGAGTGGTTACTGTTATAGACGTAAATTAGACTTAGTAAAATGCCTATTTACTCATGTATACCTGTGGCAGAACCAGCCTTGCCACTGGGCATTGGAGAAGACTGATTGCCAGCCTCCTGCCATGTGACTATGGCCCCTGGGATGTATTGCCTGGTCTCATGTACTCCTGAGGTTTGCTACCAGCTAGGTGGATTTGGCTATGGAGCTTGTCTAGTGCCCTCTGTTGGTAGCAACAGCAATATGCACTAGCTGAATAGCAAGACTGGTTCATTTGCGTATTCGGGAAGATTTGCATATTGCTAATTCTGCAGGCACGTGAGATATTTTCTGTTAATTATTGTCTCCCCCACCTCTTTAAAAATATGCCATGGTGTTATAATAAGTCACTGTATGTTGACTGCTATGATTTGACTGTTTGTAATTTTATTGAGTTTTCACAGCAATCTTAATGTAATGACCATATGGTCTAGTCCCAAGGAAAATAAAGTTTTAGACAGTTCAACTTCACCTTCAATCTAGAGTCCTGTCTCTTATTGGGGGAATTGCTATATCACTACAAGGGATTGCTATGCTCTGCATACTCCCTTAGTTAATCATTTCTAAGCTCTTGTAAGAGCTTGTTCCTGCTTCACTCTCTTGGAGGAGAGGTTCACCCACTGGAACCTGGAGCCTTGTCATAGGTCCAGGGTGGGTAGGAGACGGTGAGACCCCAACCAAGCTGCGGCGGTTTGTGGGGTCTGCGGTGGGTGTGGTGTCTGCAGAGCGCTTGGAGCCCTCTGTAAGCGCTAGGAGGTACCCAGTCGGGGTGCCAGGTGATCCGTTACAATACCTATATTCAATATTTACTCAAAAGGGCTGCTAGAGGCAACCCCTCCCTTCGACTAACTACCTCGTGTAACAAGATGGCACTGGAATCCGGAGTAAAATCCCGTGATGACAGTGACATCATGCCTCGTAGGATGTGCATTAGATAAAACACTTAACACCTAACCAATTATTGATGTTTTCTCACTGTTATCTATAATTATGCATATGATGTATTCTTTTCTTTATAAGGGGCCTCCCGCCCCCTGAATAAACATTCCTTACGTTTTTCATCAACCTGAAACTTGTGTCCGGTGTGAATTACTTGAGGAGCGTGCACGCATAAACTCTTAATAATTTGGACAGGGGCAGATACTGAAATAATCAAACACTTGGTTTGGACTACAACATTTGGCGCCCAACGTGGGGCGGTGGCTGGGACACACTTTTTGTAGTTTCAACAGCGCAAACATTTTCATGATACACATAAACTTTCTGTCCTCCTATTTCTAATTCCTCCTCTATCCACCCCTTTTACTTAATCCCTCTGGCTACCCGATACCAAGCCTCTGCAGTTCTTGTTAACCCATTATCAAGCAACAATCCCTCTTTGTCTCTTAGCAATTTTCTCCAGCTTTCTGGTTGTAATCGGCCGCTTGGAGACATGGCAATACCACATATCTTACCAATCTTCTTCGCCTTACTCACAGCTTCCTCGCCTGCCCTTTTTTCACAATATCACAAGCTAACTGGCCTTTAGACTTAGGGCTTTGCATGCTCCTGTCCCATTTTCGCTACACAAGTCGTCACCAGACCCAGAGAAACAACCCATGCCCTTCTTCCGAAGGATTGCTCAAATCCGTAAAACATACTCTGCCACATGGCGCGATTTGTTTAGTGTTTGTGAAATTAGAGCTGGGGATCCCTATTGGCCAATAATGGAAAGAAGCTTCAATGATGCCCGCCTCACTACCAACACTGATTTTCAGTCAGGTATAATATTCTGAGAACAACTTTGTAAATTGGGCTCAGGATAAATTAGCCGATCAGGCAACCTGTATTAATGACATTGTGGAAGACAAGACAGAATCAATGGAGAAATACCACTCAAGATTACTCAAACTTTCTCTGACCTGGGTTTTAGTTTGTATAACAAAGCCCACACCCAGATGCTATCAGTAGCCTTTGTTGCAGGGCTCAAGGAAGCCATAAGGAAGGGTCTAATCTTGTCCTGCCTTGAATACAGAATAATCCCTTTGGACACCCTTCTCCTGGTTGCTAAGGGTCTAGAATCCACTCAGCTTCCTCCACTCCAAAAATCTGCCCCCCCTCATGTTTTCTTTACATAATCCTTCCATTGCGCCTGCTCCAACTCCTCCTGGGTATCCCTTGTCCTCATCCCCGGGTCCTCTAGTGACTCAGCCTTCTAGACCACAAACCAGGACTTGTTTTAACTGTAACCAACCTAGTCATTTCAAGAAAGACTGTACTGCACCAAGAGTCCCCAGACAGCAACTACAGGCCATAAGACCACCCTATCCAGTGGCTGTCTATCCCCCTGCTACAGCCCCAGGCTATCCTATGCCTGGTTACCCCTATGCTCCGGACCCAAGTTATCCCATGGCTGGTTATCCTTCAGCCCCCGGCTTTCCTGCTGCCCATGCTCATGCTGCAAGCTATCCTTAGATAGCCATTCTTTTGCCGGCCATCCACTCGCTGACCACCCTGCATCCGTTCATCAGCGCCCTGCACAACGCACTCAGCAATCTAATCATCCCGCAGCAACCAATTTCCCTTACACATGCCCTGATCAGGCACATCTAGATCTTGTACAATAGGTAACTGGCAAACCTGTGTCACACACCCCTGTCATGGCAGTGTCTACAGGGGATAAATGGGGGCCCCTAGCTACAGTGGTCCTTCCCGTTGAAGGCCACGCAATGACCTTCTTAGTTGATGCAGGTGCAGCTCGTAGCGTTCTCAGAGAACAAGACCTGCCAGATTCCTCTTTCTTGTCTAACATTGATGTTTCCTGTGTAGGTGTAGATGGAACTCCCCGAAGCAGCCCACTAACCAAACCCTTGCGAGTAGGCACATTACCTGATCTCCTCACTCGATTTGTGGTTTCCTCTACCTGTCCTATTAACCTGTTGGGTGCTGATTAGAGTTGAGCGAACCCAAACTGTAAAGTTTGGGTTCGTATCGAATATTACGATTTTTGGACCCCGAACCAGAACCCGGACATATCAGTAACAGTTCGGTGTTCGGCGATTTAATGGCGCATTTTGAAAAGCTGCAGGGCAGCCAATCAACAAGAGCTTGACTCGTGTGCCCTGAGAAGCCATCACAGCCATGCCTACTAATGGCATGGCTGTGATTGGCGAGTGCAGCATGTGACCCAGCCTCTATATAAGCTGGAGTCACATGAGCTCTTATTAGTGAAGGGAGAGGATGCTGCAGCTGTGAGGGACAGATTAGGAAAGAATTCTGGTGTTGAATCTGCAAACTACAGTGATTATTTTTGTGGGTGCTATACTACATTTTTGTACCCTGCCCTGAGCCCAGTGCCACAGAGAAATAAGCAATCAGTCTGTTTGTTAGGTGGGCACTTGCAAATGCATGTGTGCCAGGCACATTACTTTAATCCTGTTCTGGTAGCTCAGTGGGCAACATCTAGGCATTTTTAAATACTTTAAGCGCTTTCTTATCCTATCTGCAAGGCTCTGTCGAAGCCTACATAGACGGGTACCACCCGAATGTGATCTGAGGAAGCCGCCCAGGCGAAACGCGTCATCACGCTATTCGACGCACAACGTTTGTACATGCCACAAGCACCTCCTATTCCTGGAAGCGCCCGACCACTGGAAGACCGCAAGTGCATGCCGCGAGTCAAAAGTGGGATCGAAATACAACAGCTTTCCAGGGAGAAGGTCTTTGTATTTATACTTTGTATCAATAAAGGATTTACTTTCGTTCCGTTGCCGTCCTGCTTACTTCAAGTACATCATCCTACTGCTTCGACAGAGTCCTGCAGATAGGATAAGAAAGCACTTAAAGTTAGAGCAGACTTTATACTGCTCTACCACTGTGAGTTGCCAATTCTCATATTTTATTGAATACATGTATTATACAGATTTACACTATATTGTGTTTTCTTGTTTCCTTATTTTTCTGCTTGTATGTGGAGTGGTTTAAAGAGAAATACTCCCTCAAATCTTCTTTTGTTTCTACACTTCAAGGAGTAAGTGTTTTTCGTCTAATTTCACAAAGGGCACAAAATTCACACAGTGTGTAAAATTGGATAAACTTGTTTGCACTTTAATTAATTAATATATTGTATTTGCACTTTATTCACTGTTGTTTCATTTTATTAATATTGTTCACAGGTTGGAAATACCAATAATTTAGCACTTAAAGGCACAGCACACTTTTTTCTTTTTTTATATATGATTCAAGTGGTTTTAGAGCGATTTTCACTTTTACTAGTGCTTGCTAGTACTAATTTTATAGTGCCATCTTTTACTTGATTTTTTTTTTTGTATTGCATTTTTAAATACTGCTGTGACATTGCAGTTTGACAAATTCACATTTTTTTGGTGCTAAAAAGTAAATTTGGGGCGTGCACTTCATATCTGAGAGTGAAATAGAAACATCAAATACTGTGGTTACATCGCACTTTGAGAAATTCACATTTCTTTGGTGCTAAAAAGTAAATTTGGGGCGTGCACTTCAAATCTGAGAGTCAAATAGAACCGTCAAATACTGTGGTTACATCGCACTTTGAAAAATTCACATTTCTTTGGTGCTAAAAAGTAAATTTGGGGCGTGCACTTCATTTCTGAGAGTCAAATAGAACCGTCAAATACTGCTGTGACATAGCAGTTTGACTAATTCACATTTTTTGTGTGCTAAAAAGTACATTTGGGGCGTGCACTTCATATCTGAGAGTCAAATAGAACCATCAAATACTGTGGTTACAATGCACTTTGAAAAATTCCAATTTCTTTGGTGCTAAAAAGTAAATTTGGGGTGTGCACTTCATATCCTAGAGTCAAATAGAACCGTCAAATACTGTGGTTACATCACACTTTGAAAAATTCACATTTTATGGTGCTAAAAAGTACATTTGCGGCCTGCGATGCATTTCTTGCAGTCCAATAAAACCCTTAAATACTACTGTTACATTGCTGGTTTAAAAAAATCACACTTTTTTGAGCTAAATAGAACATTTGAGGCTTGCGGTGCATTTCTTGCAGTCCAATAAAACCCTACTATACAAAAATACTACTGTTACATTGTTGGTTTAAAAAAAAATTGTTGGTTTAAAAAAATCACACTTTTTTGAGATAGTGAAGTAACTGTATTAATTACGCCTGTCACACTGTTGTGTGACCTCTAGAAATGTTTTCTCTTTAGGACACCGGCACTGCCTTACTGTCAGTGAACTTAATTGTTCACTATTGGCTGTTACATTGTCAGCTGACATAAACCATCTGTTAATTTGGTGGGTGAACGCAAAGAATGAGGAGAGCGTCAAATAAGGGACGTGGCCCTGGTCGTGGTGCTGCTGGTGTTGGTGGAGCTCCTTTTGCAGGGAGAGGACGTGGTCGAGGAAGAGGCGGTGGTCGCACAGAGGCACCAGCACAGCATAAGAGGGAGCAGGGTGCAAAAGCGGAGCGGCCGTCCCCTAGACAGTACGCCTGCTACTGCACACCGCACCCAGGGACCGAGCACACCAAAGCCAGCTCCAAAGAGTTCCTTGGCGTGGCAGTTCTTCAGACAATGTGCTGATGACAAGACACGAGTGGTTTGCAGCAATCAGAGCCTGAAACGAGGCATAAACGTTCTACACCTGAGCACAACCTGCATGACCAGGAATCTACATGCACAGCACGAGCTGCAGTAAGGAGTAAGCACCTCAAAAACCAAGAAAGGTCTCAGGCTCCTCCTGCTTCCTCTTCTGCTGCTGTCTCGGCCTCTTCAATGTGTCCATAAAAACAGTGTATGGACATATTGAAACTTTTGGGACACTTTTTTCTGCCCTATTGAATCCAGGTGTGCCTCTGCCCCTGTCCCTGTCCCATTGTTCTCCAGCAGGGCGTTGTCCCAGGGACACTGCCAAACCAGTTGGAACTGGCTGCTTTGTTCCTCCTCGGTCAAAATATGACTTCCACCTATCTCCTGAACTACTTAACCGATTCAAGTGAATTTTGGATATGTTTGTCCCCAAATTATACTGGTTATAAGTTTTATTGATATCGCATGTAAACTCACAAAGTTACAAAAATGGCATAAAAGTCTGTTTTTTAGCTTGGAGATAATTGAGTTGATACAGTAATTAACTCAATTATCTCCCAAGCAGAGGGAAGGATTCTCATTATAAAAAGTGGGTGTGCTTATCCATGTGCCTTTATTTTATTGGTTGTTAAATTTACAGTTCCAGTGCCCCACAAGGTCCACGTGGGTGGTAACCTTGCAGGGAAAGTTGTATATAAGCAGGAATAAACGCTCATTGGAGTGAGTTCTTCTTCACCCTCAATTTAGAGTCTTGTCTCTTGTTGGTGGTAACTGGCTATATCACTACAAGGGGTTGCTATGCTCTGCATGCTCCCTTGAATAATCACTTCTAAGCTCTTCTAAGAGCTTGTCCCTGCTTCACTCTCTTGGAGGAGAGGTTCACCCACTGGAGCCTGGAGTCTTGTCGTAGGTCCAGGGTGGGTAGAAGATGGCAAGACCCCAACAAAGCTACGGCGGTTCATGGGGTCTGCGGTGGTTGTGGTGTCTAACGGAGCGCTTGGAGCCCTCTGGAAGCGTCGTAGGTCCAGGGTCGGTAGGAGACGGTGAGACCCCATCCAAGCTATGGCGGTTCATGGGGTCTGCGGTGGTTGTGGTGTCTGACGGAGCGCTTGGAGCCCTCTGGAAGCGCTAGGAGCATCCAGTAATGGAGGTACCCAGTCGGGGTGTGGGGGTGTCAGTTACAAATAGGTTCCCCCCCCCTTATTGTTATTTAGGGCCCCCACCCGCCGCACATGGGTGGGGTCCGGATAGTAGGTTTTTTTTTTAAAACAGTGAGCAGCCACAGGCAGTAGACATGCCCCTACTCGCAGTATAGCGAGTAGGGGCATTCGGGAGATTTTAATCTCCCTTATGCTATTATGGTGGTCATATTGACCCCCATAGAGTGAGGCGGGACCTGGGGGCTTAGGAAGTGGCGGGGAGCACTGCTCCCTGCCGCCTCTATCTTTACATATTACAAGGAGGGAGCTGCACACCGGTAGCTCCCTCCTTGTAATAAACTGAACGAACAAACGAACACTGATACTCAGTGTTTGTTTGTTCGTCTGAAATATCCATTCATTCATCTTTCTGATGAATGAATGAATGTTTGAAATTCTCGTTTGCATGCCCAAGTGTTTAACTGGGCATGTGCGGGAATCTCAGTGCTATCTAGTGTGGGCAGATGACGGGTCCCACAGAGACTTCCTCTACCCACACAAAGATGGTGGCGCCCTGAATATAGATCGGGGCAGAAAATAAAGATTAAAAATAGGTAATATGGGAGGCTTAGGGGCATTTGGGGGTGACTAGGGGGTCAGTTAGATGTAGTGGAGTCGGGAGGGGGGGTTAAAAAAAAATATGTTACCTTGTTCAACAAATTGCTTATAAAATGAAAAGTTGAAGGAATGTATTTATATGTATATATATATTTGTGTACGGGATTATGGAAGGGGCGCACATTAAACTGTGTGTAATTTTAATATATGAGAGTCGGTTGAGGTGTGCCGAAACCGACGTGAGGTTAGGCCTGCAAAAGAGGGCCCACCCAGGTATAATGATATATGAAGAGGGTGTGGAGGGAGGGAATTTCCGAAATCGTCGCAGACAGGTGAGTAAGGGGATTTGCTGGGTTTAAATAGCCATAAAATCCCTCCCACAACTTCAGGCATACGCCTTCTATTTGTGTACGGGATTATGGAAGGGGCGCACATTAAACTGTGTGTAATTTTAATATATGAGAGTCGGTTGAGGTGTGCCGAAACCGACGTGAGGTTAGGCCTGCAAAAGAGGGCCAAAAAGTGTGTGACATTTATTAAACATAACAAATCATTTAGACATATTATAGAAAGCGAGCCTGATTTCTTTCTGGATTTGGAATGAACCGGTTGTATGCCGAGGACTTCCAGCGACCCATCTTCTCTACAAGATGAGTTGGAACTGGATGACTTGAGGCTGCTGTGGCGGCCCTAACACGGAATGAATGTACCGAGAAGGAACTTCGGATTGAGGCCAAGACTAACAAACAAGGAGCGAATGTATAGCATGAACTGTTTGAGAGATGTGGCAAAAATTGTACGAGCAACCATTATAATCGGAACGCATTTAGTATCTTGAACCACATACAATACTTACACATATCGTAAGCTGTAGAGTACGTTTGCTTAGTATTAGTGGACAAATCTTACCTGCATAGACTCTAACTTCAGGCATGATTGATACCTTTTTTGACCTGCAGAGGAAATCTGGACTGCGTGTTCTTTATCTCAACCGTTACGTTTAAGCAAGGTCCGACTTCAGGACTTCGGAAGTGGCTAAAGCGGAGGAAACTGCAGGGGAACTTGAGACGTCAGGGTTAGCGTTTATTAAAGATAATACGATACCTGGAGCTAGTTCTTGTAGCATGCTGTGAGGAGGAAGGAAACGTAAGAAGTTTAAATTATGCAAAATTCAGAAGCCCATTGAGCTTTCTCGTGAAGTAGAGCTGCTAGCTAATGGGTACCAGTAGGTGAAGATAAGGACTATCCCGTAAGAGTTGAGGCCGTGCTAGTAGCCCTGTGTTTGAGAGACGCCCTACCTACGACTTGGGTCATGTGGACATGTATCATCTATGCGCGGCAGGGTATTAACTTCTTGTGGAAGAGCGTCAACCTGACCGCACACGTGCGATTACCTGCATGTAACCATAGCGAAAAAGGACTGAAACAGGCGCCTGATGAAACTGCCGTGATGTGAATCGAAGAACAGAATGCGAAGCCGTGACCCACCGTAGGGAAATGTTTGCACGAGAGAGGAACCTGAAAGAAGCTTTGACTAAATTCGAAGACGATATGTGCTCGTATAGCAAGTACCCTATAGCAGTTACTTGGTGGGCATGAGATCGTAAAAGATTGTACTCCAGGATGCGTAAGGTGTTACGCCTTAAATCAAAACATCCAGCATGACCGAAAGTAACTCCCGATGGACTACTTAAGCATACATAAAGAGAAGCGTGAACAACGACCAATGCGTGACTAATGAATTGACTGCGCATGGAGGACCCTGTGGATGTCAGGCGTGCAGACAAGTCCCTAATTAGTAGATTAAGGATTCGAATTGTATTTGTTTGGCCAAAAAGGAGGCGGAGTGATGCCTCGATGTTCGAAATGAAACAAGCGGGAATTCTGTACACCCGGTCCGATCAGATCGCTAAAGCTTATCCTGCATTGCTTGTATAAGTGACGCCGACGTGAAAATAGAGTGATAGCGTGAGTTGAATAAACGGTAATTTAGAACTCAATGTACCAAAGTGCCCCCAAAACGTTGCGAAGAAATAAACGGTATATCCGTAATACATGAGTCCGGAAGCAGTCACTGTACGTCACGTCAGCGCCTGGAGGACCCGACGATGGTCCAATACGAGGCCAAATCTGTACAAAATGTGGAGGGCAACGTGAGACCCAACATACCTATATGACTGAATATAAGTAAGAAATGCCTGAAACAAGTCGCCGGAGGAACCGCTGGTCTTGGTGTCTGGACTGGGCACGTGGTGTACGTGGTACCTAAGGATCGCCAGTGAGCAACAGGTTGGGGTAATATATATATATATATATATATATATATATAGGTATCCTCGTACTGCTAGAACTAAGCATCTAGCAAACCCATGGCCCGTAAGAGATGACGTATTGAAAGCACCGGAGTAGCCGGGAACGATAGTTCTGAAATACCGTTTTGCATCAATGTAGGAGTATGTAGCGCACGATCGAAACTAAGGCGGGAAATAAAGCGCTAGGATACCTGCAGCGGTTATGGGATCTAAAACACAGTGAATATGCTCGACGGGTGTGGGGTGTGCCGCCCCCCCCCCCCAACTTACTAGGAGCGCGAGCGTGAGTGCGTGTGTGTGTGCTGGCCGACTAGCTAGTGCCGCAATGCGGCGAAACGATTACACTAGGTTGGTGACAGGTGAGGCCCTGCTAGTTGCCAAGCGGCTTGAGAGGCTCTATCTATGCGTTGGCGTGAGGGGGTAGCGTGGCCACTGAATGAGGTGGCGGGGTGTCGGCCTCTCGGTGACAGTTAAACATAAGATAGAATGGGAGTGACGGATGAGGCCCTCTCTATGCCACAATGCGAGGCGACTAACTATGATTTGGCCCGAGGGGCATAGTACCTCCAAGTATGAGGATGGGTGTTGGCCTCGCGGGACCACTAACCTATGGCGAAGAAGCCAGGGGGAATAACAACTAGTGGACACCTAGGAACCTAACAGCCAGCAGTTGCTAACTAAGATGGAAGGTCGGGTAGTGAGAGAGGACATGCTACAGAGCGAAACGTGGGTAGCAATGAGGTAGGATCGTACGTTCTGAGCGAAACTGGAGTGCCCAGCGAGCATGTGGGGTCCAGATGGTCGGGACGTATGAACTGGAATGCGTGTATGATCGTATGTACGGCCCTCGGGGCCCGTGGTGCCGCATCGTGGCCCCGGTTTGTAAAGTAAAATGAGTTTGTAGTTTTTTTTTTGTTTTTTGTTTTCTTTTAATATACGCGAATAGCAACGACCTGACGTGGCTGAGATACAGCCAAGGGAGAGGAATTGCACAGCCAATATAAAACGCCGTACTAGCGGATGAAGTGAAACACTGACGTAGCGAGAGAGAGAGAGAGAGAGAGAGAGAAACGGATACACGTATCGAGCGAAATCCCTGGCCAGGTAGCCATTCGTATTTATAATGCAACAAACCCATATACGAGCAGGTATATTTCTTTTTTTTTTTTTTTTTTTTTAACGAAAACAATGCAAACAGCATACAAGGAAATAGACTGAACGGTAAGTGGTTAATCAAGCCGCAAGAACTAACAAAAGTGTACTAGACGAATCACCATGTACGAGTGCTAGATGTACCTATCATGTAGTGCATAAAATCAAAAGACCGACTAACCCTAAATAGTTATGCAGCTATAAGAAGTACAACGACCGAATACCTGACGAATTCCTCTGCCGGCATGAAAAAGGAAAAAAGAAAATTGTAAAGTATAACCATATGTGAAAAGAACGCCCTACCGGATATAAGATGTGAGTAAAGAGCAGAATCCAAATAAAACAGTCCGAATTTTACTTTTGAGGTGTAAAATGTGTCATTCATTATGAATCCCAAACAAATCCCAACTTAGTAAATAGCTCCGGGTTATGATTGTATAAATGGTTACTGATTCGAACACCGTTACCATAAAACGAAATGAGTGAAAATTATATATTGGAAGATTTAACGGTTGCATTCAGATGCAGTAATATTTTTAAAGCATATACGGCTATTTAAAGGGGAAGACACAGACTTTCTGTGTTAAAGTGCACATTAAGCGAAAATTTACCTCGCAGAGGCTCCACGTGTGGTCGGATATTCCAGGGGCCTGGGGGGTTCAATTACTTTCATTTCATTGTTTGTATGTAGGTAAAATAAAATGCACCTAGAGGTTATTTTAAGGCAAAATCTGAATTTAGTGAATAAAACTCACCGTCTGACATAATGTGATGCTTTGTAGCGTTAGTTATATTTACAAAAAACACGTTAGTGTCATATTCTGTGTTGTACGGCGACACACTCCGTGATAATCTCCCGACTACCACAAACTATTATTGGCACAATGTGACTTATGTATGATACTCTGAAAGCTTGGGAATATCTCTTATCGTTGTCATCGCTGTGAGTGACTGAGCGCTGTGTCACATCTTAAGCTAGACTCAGCTCCAGCCACCCGCATGGAGTGCTGGAAATATATTATTTGAAAGTGAAAAGAAGCACTCAGAATAACCAAGCTAACGCTTTACCAAAGAATTCAACGACCCCAACTGACAGCTGAGAAAGGAATCCAAGAATTTGGGGGACCGGAATTGGCTCGGAGAAAAACGAACGAATAGGAAAGAGATGAGAACGGAAACTGCAAAATGCCCTAAAAAACCAAACCAGCCCGCGGGCTTCATAGCAATGCGAACACAGTAGGAGTTTGCTCTTGTTTTAATGTCCGTGCATCAGTTCATTTATAGATTGATTGCTCACAATTTATCTCATCATTCAATAGGTCAGTGCTACAGTTTACTACAGATTGAAGTTGAGAAGAAATACAGTATACTGTGTACGTGCGTGTATATATATATATATTAAATACTCTTCAATCGTTACCACAAATACAAAGAAAAAAACGAGTACCGATAGGCTAGAAGGCTCAAGAGGATCCGGAAACAATGTAAACGTCTTATACCTTGTGGGCGTACCGCGTGGGTTCGTATGTTTCGACGGCTATGAAGGGGAGAACAAAGTCTCGGCGATACCGTAAACCATAACAGTGTGACGTAAAAGGAATGTAAAAGGAATTTTCTAAAACAACTCACCCCGATGCGTGAAAGAAAAAGGCCCTGGGGAGATAGCGCAGCTAAGCGGACAAGGGCACATGTAGGAGTGTGGGGATAGATGCATGGGATTGGTTGGGAAGAATCTGTGGGTGTGATTATGTTCTGTGTAAGACAGTGTGGGGGAGGTCTTACCTCAGTGCCACTTGGGATTCGGGCCAGCAAACAGCTTCCCTCCCGCCCACCCTATACTATATTTTGTCGCAGCTAGCCGGGGGTATGTCCTTGCCAATTGAGTTTGAGGTTACGTTTAAGTAGATGGAATGAGATGAACAAGTTTTTTAAGGTCTCAAACCTCCCCTGCTCTAAAGGTTTAACTTTAGGTTGCCTGAGGTCTCGTGCCCATCGAGCGTGGATAAGGTCGGCTGATGGCAGGCATTGGAAGGATTTTTATGACGAGGGGGGAGGTGAGAGGGAGTGGTGATTAGGAACCACTCCATGTTTTTATTGGCAAGGACGGTTGGGTCACTGTATAACACTATGGGTGGAGTTATATATGTATATATGTTAATTTATGCTTATTTATGTCTAATGTTTTGGTTACAGAAAAGAAGAGATTTAATAAATAAAGTTATGGATGTGTTATGCAGTAATTTAGTTGTGATAATAAATGCTGTGGCCTGTTTCATCCATACTAAGTGGTCTGTCGTTATTGGGGGGTTTAATGGGGTTAGATTTTGTTCTAGGCTGCATCGCGATTCCCCACTACGTACATACATGGCTATGCGAGATCCGAACCGCGTTTGCCGAAACTACTCACGATTGGAAATTGCTGAACGCGTACTCGTGTCGAGGCGGAAATGACGTCAGAGGTCTGCACAACCCGGAAGAGGAATTTCCGAAATCGTCGCAGACAGGTGAGTAAGGGGATTTGCTGGGTTTAAATAGCCATAAAATCCCTCCCACAACTTCAGGCATACGCCTTCTATATATATGCTAAGTAAAAGATTTAGCAGTGTACGCTATAAGTGACTAGGAAAAGTAATCCTGATCTGTTTTCTTACCTTTTCAGATATAGCAGAAACCAGGGGTGGACATTGGAACACAGACAGAATACCAGATGGAGACCAGTGTTTAAATGTTGATCTTTGATTAGCTATTGAATGCGTTTTATTTTATTGTGCCTATTTAACATGTCTATGCTATGGTTTTGTGCATACAATTCTCTTTTTTTTTTTATTGATTGTATTGCAATTGAAAACCTTATGTATTATTGTTGTATGTATGTATGTATGTATGTATGCTTGCCTGGGAAAGGGGGAGTTGACCCATAGGGACGAGGGGGTATTTGTGTAAACAGAACTAGGGTGGGACTAGTGGGACTAGGGAACCCCATTGTCCAGTAGGTGCTTGATTTGTGTCTCTGTAAAGTGCATGAGTGGTAGCAGTGCAAAAAACGGAAGAGGGATAAGAGAAAGTAGGCATTTAGGGCTATCTATACATGTTTAAATAGAAGGGTGGTAAATTGGAATTTATTTTGTTTTGGTGTGTGTTTAGGTTAAATACAACAGTGATATTGTGTTTATCTGTGAATCAGTAGTGCGCTGGATGTGAAGAGAGAATTCTCAGGAGATGTGTGGGTACTTACTTAACACCATAGTACTTGTGATAATTGGCACAAAGTCATCTGCGATTTATGTTTGTGTTCGTCATTGTCTGTGTTCGTCATTCAAGAACTTTCCAGAAAGGAGATTTCTATTGCAACTCATGAACCAGAAGAAGAAGCAGCTCTGGACACTATACTCAACTGTTAAAGAAAAATAGTGCAGCTGATAGTGATGAGAGTAGGGACAAAATGCATCAGGAGCAGAAAACTGTTACGTCAAGGTGATAATTGGAATGTGACCACAAAACACACAAAAGTGGGGGGGCGGGGCCTGACCGCCGGCGGGATCAGACGTGCCATGTCTGAGCTCCCGCTTCGGGGCCACAAAATCAGCGCTGACCAGAGCCTAAACCCACTCAGCAATACCCACAAGCGACTAAATTGACCTTAAGCTGATGGGGTACACGGGGATACCCGCCAAGACCCTCCTTGGCACCAGCAACGACCTAACAAGTACCCGGAGTGTGGAGGAGCTTGAGCCGGGACGAGACGGCCGCTCTCCCGGGTCTCCGGCTGGTGTCTGGCTCCCCCCTCCCCCCCTGGACCGGGGGGGTCATCCCGGTCTACACGGGCAACTACTGGAGAGCCAACTAAGGCCTTAAAAATCATCACCCTGCCGTGGACCATCGAGCAGCGCTCCTCAAGATGGCCGCCGAATACCAGCCATGTGCGCGACCTACCCGCATGAATAGGGTGGAGGGCTGCACTCCTTCAGCTGCGACGGCATAGAGCCAGGAGCCACCACCCGTGACCCTCTGCCCACTACACGCACCATCCTGGCCGAGTTTTGAGTGAGAACACATCAAACCACCAAGCAAGGGCTAGCTATACCCACCTCGGCCTTGACAGTGCAGCATAGGTACCAGCGGACCGTTACACCGTCCTTCTTAAGAAAGCATTCACACCCACATTGCACTGGACTTTTGTACTAACTAAGCACTCTTTGGCATGGAATCGCAAGGAGCCCAGTGGTCTATCAGCTGTACCAGCAGATGAAGCGGCAGGTCTACAAGCTAATGTGTTCCAGCAAGTATTTCCTAACAGCGCAATTAATCTTCTATATTGACCATTTGCAGTATATGACCAGACTTAGTAGCATAATCTTAAACTAAAATGTTGTAGGCAGCATGCATAGCCTATCAGTTTCCTTTAATTTGTTAAGCCTGTCTGTTTACTCTTGAATTCCCATTCAAAAAAAAAAAGTGCAACATATCTTGAACCTGTTATCAATATGTCACCATTTATTTACTACTGTACTATTTTTGACATTACTAATGTATGTAATCAATGCACTTTCAAAAATAAAGAATTAAATAAAAAAAACACACAAAAGTCCCTGAACACATGAACTGTTCTAATGAGAAATACTGAAGCGGAGAGTGATGGGAGTAGGTTAAATAATACATCCAGAGCAGGATACTGTGTTTTACAAAATCCTACGTTCTTGTTTGCTCAAATTATTTAATTCATCCCTGTCTCCATGCATAAATTCTATGAAACTGTCCAAGAAGAGAGTATCCAATTTCCAGGACTGTTTGTGAAAATGCCAGGCAGACAGACCAGCCATAGGCTACAGAAAACGAGCTCCAGTGACTGTCCGTCTCTGTCATGATTCACAGATGTTATATGTTTGTCGTGTCTAATGCTATATTAAGCTCAAAAACACATCCTCCCATGAACACAATATCATTGGGTAAATCTAATAAAAGACTGTTTGAGTTGTCCATTATTATAATGGTTGCAGCGGAGAGGTAGAATAATCCACAATATCTCCGCTGGTAGACAGGAACAGCATAAAATTATTTCGTGAAAGTACCGCTCAGATCCCAGCATAAATAACCGAATGCCACACGAAACACGTTATTTTACATTCACCTTAAAAGCACCAAATGCATATAGGGGAACAAACTACCAAAGGACCGGTACTCCCGAACGGCCTGGAAGTCCAGCGGTATTCGTGCCGTCGAGTAGACGATTTTAGTTCCAGGCACTCGACAACCAAATACCGCTGGGCTAACAAAGGATTCAAGATGGCCGACCGCCGCGTGGTCGTTAGCCGAACGGCAGCCACCCTGAATCTAAATAACTAACGAAGGATACATTGTTGCAATACTTAATGGGAGTCACACAACATCCTGTGTGTGGTCTCCCATTCGGTAGTTTATTCGTTTCATGAACAGTGTTGAAATTCACTGTTCGTGAAACTACTGTATGAATGCTGGTGGCTTTTCCTGCCGCCAGCATACGAATGCTCTCGTTCACACAATATATAGGTACAGGTATTCATTTGGTTCTAACAGTCTTAAAGGGATAGCATCCCATTAAATAAAAAATACATTCTTAAGTGGCTAGTTTTGCCACAAGGGTGGTGTAACGGACCGTTTCAGCAGACAAGGGGTTAAAATCTGTTTAGGCGATAATCCCCTTTCTGAGACAGGCACAGCTACTGCAGAACACCAAACTCCCGAACTGGATACAAAGTAGCACTCCAAACTCCCGAACTGGAACCTCACGAATAGCTGTTAGCAGCTGAACAGGAAAAGCACCCAAGCAATTTACACTCCTGGCAATCAGTCTCCAACAGCATACAGTGAATCCCCCCAATAACGAGACAAGGCTCCGTGTTGAGGGTCAAGCAGTGGTCTCAGGTGCTGGCACACCCAGCCTGGTTTTTATTACAGTCTTTTCAAATACAGGGCCGCCCACAGGGAGGTATAAAACAACCAATCACATCACAGTTACATCCCACATATTCCCTCCCCTTATCCTGAGAGGAAACTCAATTATACATACAGTTAAACATACTTTCTACCCAACTTTCATAACTCTAAAACCATACATCACATTCACATAAAAATTACATATTCGCAATCAATCCATTCAGGGGAACAACATGTTAAAAAATGGCATGAATCAGACCAGGGGTTCAAAAGTTAGTAAAATATCTTTTGGGCCCTGGCTGGCACATGGCTATCTGGCTCAGACCGGTTTTACAGAGCCCTCTTTCCTGGAGACAATGGGAAAATAATCCAATTATATCCAGGGATAGAGGAAGACTCCATTGAGCACATGGTTGCAAAAAGACATAAAATACATAAGGTTACATTTACTACATAAAATAAAGACATGCAACATATCCCCAGATAGCTTAGGTCTGAGCGCATATTATTGAATGGCGCTCAGACCACACACATACAGTTCAATTGCCATGGAGCTAAAGTCTTTCCCATAGTCTTTCATTATATGAATGGGCTCCATGGCATAGCTATCTGGGGTATTACTGCTCACACAGGGCAAGTACCGAATGACCTCACTGTATTTAAAGGGCCAGGATGAGTGACATGCACTCTGTTAGGGCCGAATACTGTTTTTAAAAGGCCCAATCTCCAAGGGCCATAGTCCAAAGGCAGCAGGCGGGCAACCAGGCTTCTCCAATGCAATGTGGCGAGATTGCTCTCGTCACAGGTGGGTACAGGCCCGGACTGGCCATCGGGCACATGGGACAAATTCCCGGTGGGCCGCGGTGGCGATGGGCCGAGGCCGGCAGGGGAGGTCACAGGACCGAGCACCGGCCCCGCTGTTTTCAATGACGGGCCGGGGAGGAGATCAAAGCTCTCCCTCACCGGACCACTTGCGCAGTCATGCGGCTGGGGAAGGAGAGCAGGACCCGGCGGAGCTCTAACTTACAGCTCTGCCAGGTTCCTCTCGCGAGATCCGGAGCATTGCCATGGCTAGAGTTCACTCACCACTGGACCACCAGGGATGATATGAGAGTGCCGGTCCTCCCCCCATTCTCTCCCAGGTACCACTGTGCCGGTCCACCCCCCAGGCTAAAAGGTAAGAAGGGAAGGGGAATATAATGCCTGCTTAGTTTTTTTTAATTAGTTTTTTTACCCCTCCCCCCAACACACAATCCCTTGTAGCATACACACTCAGCACTCTCACACAACACTCTCACACACAACACTATCACACACAACACCCATACACAGTACCCTCACAAAAATCACACACACATCATACACAGCACCCTCACACACACATCATACACAGCACCCACACATCATACACAGCACCCTCACACAAATCACACACAGCACCCTCACACAAATCACACACATCATACACAGCACCCTCACACACAGCACCCTCACACAAATCACACACCGCATCCTCACATACCGCACGCACACACACACAAATTACACACAGCACCCACACACACAACACTCACACACATCATACACAGCACCCTCACACAAATCACACACAGCACCCTCACACACTGCATCCTCTCACACCGCACCCACACACACACACCGCACCTACACACAAATCACACACAGCACCCACACACACAAATCACACACAGCACCCACACACACACACATTACACACAGCACCCACACACACTGCACCCTTCACATACACACAGAACCCCCCCAATACACTGCACCACACACATATACAATACTTCCAAACATATATATATATATATATATATATATATATATGCACACATACAGCACCCCTCACACACATAATGCACCCCTAAACCCATTACATTCCAGACACACACTAGATCCCTTACCCAACTCTGGATCATCTACACACATACACACACTAGATCCCTATATACACTCTGAATCCGTTATATATGCACACTCACTAGATCTCCTATACACATTCTGGGTCCTTCAAACACACACACTAGACATTATATATATATATATATATATATATATATATATATATATATATATATATATATATGTATACACACACACACACCACATTCCTAACATACTCACTCTGGATTCCCTATACACACACTAGATTCTTTGTAAGCAACCCGAAACACACACTCTCTACAAGCACTACATCACCTATACACACACACGCACTATAGCCTGTATGCACACAATTGCTACATCCCCTATACACACATTCTCTACAGCCCCTAGCCACATATGCATTACATTACACCACAAACACAACACGATTAAAACCAACCTTATTACACAATACCACACCACAATCAGCTCACTCTACATACACACAATCCCACAAGCAGGCTCCAAACACATGCACAATACTCTTTCCTGGCCCTTTTGTCTCCTGGTATCCATTTATAGAGACACCAGAGACAAGTTGCAAGGAAACACAGTGCAAGCATGTTATTAAGTATGCTTGCGCTGTGCAGAACAAATACAGGGCTTTTTTCTCATGCTAGAGCTCTTCAGCAGAGCTCTGCGCATGGTCTACCCTAGAAGAGCATTGAACCAACATGCTCACTTTGAGAGGGGGCGTGTTTGTCATTAGTGATGACAAAACACACCCTCTCTACCTCGCCCCCTTCTTAGTGGGCCGCTGTGATAAAAAAAATGCCAGGGACACATTTTTTTCCCATTCCGGTCCTGGGTTTTTGTGCCTACTTTAGGCCAAGGTTTCCCAACTGCTAATGCATGTACTCAATGGTGAACATTTGAATAAGCCAATAAGTGTCATAACGTTACGGGTAAAAAGGTGGGTTTTGTTGTAGGGCAGGTAGTATTAAAATGGGGAAGATTCAATATGTACTGGTTTTATAAATGCTTGTTTTATGACATAAGTCAAAGGGTGGTTTGTAATGGTATTTATTAATTAATGACTTTACGTTATAAAGAAAGCATAGTGAGTGATTTTAATGCTTTGGAGACATCACTAGGGGCAGTGTGTAGGAAGACATGTGCTTCTGGCAGTGACATCACAGGCCAGCCTACTTAGAAATACACTGAATAAAAAACAGATGTAGGAGGAACTCTGTCTCTTTGCCTTTACCCGACTGAACCTAAGATGTAGTACCAGCTCTGATTTAGCTACAGCCAAAGGGCTGGGGCCTTGTAAGTAATATGAATCCATTGTAACATTTAGCAACGGTTACAGCCTTTTGTAAGTAATATGTTGTAGTTTTGTATTGTATAATTATTGTAGTAAATTGACATTCTGCTAGCATCTGTTTACTTATTATAGTTATTTTAAATAGACATTTAAGTGTATTTTCTATCCACATATTCGACCATAATACCACGAACTATAAAAAATATTAATGTTGTTACATATTGCCTAATTACTATATATTAAAAGATGAATATTCATATTTAAGTCACGGCCACAACAAGGGGTATACCCAGATACCCCTACCCCACCAGGTTCTGAGCTACCGTTGAGCTCGAAACTTACTAAACTTACACATGAACAGTATTAACCCCTTCCTAAACTTCCAGATATGCCTGCATGGGCGAGGTCACTCAGAGAAAGTGACGGGGCGACCGCACCCCCGCCATCGCCTTAGACAAGCTCCTGCTGAAGATCTGCCTCATGGGGATCACCCGGCAGGCAAAGTTGAGTTTACCTAAAAGTGACTGCATTTGTCAGAGTGTAACCCCACACACAGAAAATCATCAAAGTAATAGACCACAGACCGACTCCCAGCCTACACCGTAACGACCCATTCCAGGAAAGAGCTAAACGTTTCGAAATCGAACAGCCCATAGGGAGGCAGAAATCAACGAAGTACGCCCCTTAAAAAACAACAACCTCAAATGATGACAGTCGGGATGAACGGCAGAAGCCGAAAGGCCACCTTAATATCCACCTTAGCTATAAGGGCATTACGCCCAGCGTGCTTTACCAACTCGACAGCATGGTCGAATGATGCATAAGCAACTGAGCATAGGTCCCCATCAATGTCGTCGTTCACAGACGAGCCTGTGCGTAAAAAAGGTGGTGTATAAGGCAAAATTTTGGGAAAGGCAGATCCCTAAACAGGCAAGCCATCCATCCCAGTTGAACCTCCTTATCCTATTTCTCCTTTACCACCTTAGGAAAATCCAACACCGACTTCAAATTCCTGAGGCCCTGAATATCCCCCCCATTCCCAAAAGGAGAGAAACCCTAATTGAAACCCGACCGCAACAAAGCGCATCTTACCATCATGCTCCAATAGCAGGCGCCCACGATGCGGCTCCACCCTTGCCCCATTTAAAACACCTGTTAATACCATGGGCACCCCCACAGCCAGAACACTCATATTTAACCTACATGCCAATCCCCACTTGCACTGGCACTCGTTAAAGAGCCAGCAATCGCCCTTTATGAAGGCGGCCGATGAAGCGGGCTGCCCCCCTGCACAGGCCGCTTGCTGAAAGGGAAACGCCTTCTATGCCATCATCAGCTTCATCCAGAGAGGCAGGTCCATTTGATCCCACTATAATGGTTCGCAGGGAGCTGCAGCAGGAATTACTCGTCGTACTTCCACCACGCGAGCCTCCCATATGCCATCCAAGTAACAAAATAAGGAGGAACACAACCCTGGCGATTTTCCCCCTATCACGCTGGCAAGAATGCAAAATGCCTGCAGGGAGTTCCCGAACGACTTCTCCTCCTCCTCCTCCTTCTTGTCGTCCTTTTTATCCTCCTCCTTCATGTCGATAAATTCCTTCAAGTGCAGGAGCGTAAAGACCTCACAAAACTCACCCTTCCATATCTTCTCTATTACCTCTTGCTTTAAATGAACCCCCTACGGCCCCTGATGAAAACGTGCACATTCTGATAAGCCGCCCTCCAACTCCACCCTCTCGGCCCCCAGGTCCGACACCGCCATTGCAGAAGCCATGTTTTTTCCTGACCCGCACGCAAAAGCGCTAGCAACCACCATGTCCACACCCCCGAAGCTTCCATCCCTGGAGCCCACACCTGACCTATGTCAGCCCCATGTTGCCACTTTCTACCTCAGGAGTCAATCAGGTGTTGCAATGAGTATAAAACATTTTGTGAATGCAATGCTTCCTCCGACTCACCGCCCAAGCCTCTTGCCATTGATGGCCGCCAGGCTGCTACTGAAGATCCATGCACTCCAGGATGCTGCACATCCGCCAATCCAGGATCAACCAGGGAAACCACCCGATGCAGGAAATGTCTCAACAAAGAACGGCTCCTGGACCTGAAAACAGGAGAAGTAGTCCTCTGCCGTGGGACCGCCTGCCACCACCCCGCTGTAGAAGCCCCGCTGACCCTACCCCTGGGGCTACGGCACCTGCCTACTGTCCTGGGGGACCTGCCGCAAAACTCCCCACTGGGACTCCCTGAGCGAGAACCATAAGAACTGCTGTCATCCATGGCATTGGAGCCTCACTGCCGGCGGCCAGCTGGCACCAGTCCCGACCCCCCCCCCGGTCTCCAGCTCCATCACCGGGGGGCTGCCAGCAGTCCCCCTTCAAGTGCGGCTATGCATCACTGTCTCCGAGGCACGGCCTCCACCAAACTCCCGGCCCAGACTTAGACATTAAGGGGGCCTCCTGCACCTCGCTCCGGCAGCTGCCATCCGCAGGCTCAGCCGCCGCCAGCACTGATTGGAGCCACTGCGCCGTCCTGGCAGCCTCCCTGATCCATGTCAGCAGCTGCTCCACCGCCTCCATCCTGAAAAACAAAGCAGAAACCCACTAGGCCCAAAGACTGGACACCAGAGTGCACACAAATTCAGTGAGTAAATTAAACCAAGGGAATCAAAAATGGCTTCCTATTTATACTGTATCAGCCCACTATTTAATTTTTCCAATTACAACACACTTTCCACCTAAGCCTGTCTCCTAGTTCTGTCAAGGCCCTTATCCACTAAGCTGCGCTTGTTTCTTGGGGCTACATGACACAAATACACAGAAACACAGAAGCACATGACATATATACAGACACAAACACTGACATATATACAGGTACACACCATGACACACATACAGACAAACATGCTGACCCCCCTAGTGTGTGGACCCCAGTGCAGCCGCACTGATGGTAGTTCCACCATTGGCCATGGGACTTTTTAGCAGGCCTAAGTTGAGAGGATAAATTCTCTGCAACCACCGGAGCCCCGTCCAGTGATACTGTGGAGACCAGTCTGGTATCTCCACCAAATAAACGTGAAGAACTCGATAATAAGCGGGAAGGTCTTCCGGGAATGTAGAATTATGCACTTGACTATCATGTGTGACGGAAAAAGAAAAGATGAATATCGCTCTGATAGTATACATTGGTACACATGTATGTACGTAGTGGGGAATTGCGATGCAGCCTAGAACAAAATCTAACCCCATTAAACCCCCCAGTAACGACAGACCACTTAGTATGGATGAAACAGGCCACAGCATTTATTATCACAAATAAATTACTGCATAACACATCCATAACTTTATTTATTAAATCTCTTCTTTTCTGTAACCAAAACATTAGACATAAATAAGCATAAATTAACATATATACATATATAACTCCACCCATAGTGTTATACAGTGACCGAACCGTCCTTGCCAATAAAAACCATGGAGTGGTTCCTAATCACCACTCCCTCTCACCTCCCCCCTCGTCATAAAAAATCCTTCCAATGCCTGCCATCAGCCGACCTTATCCACGCTCGATGGGCACGAGACCTCAGGCAACCTAAAGTTTAACCTTTGGAGCAGGGGAGGTTTGAGACCTTAAAAACTTGTTCATCTCATTCATTATACTTAAACGTAACTTCAAACTCAATTGGCAAGGACATACCCCCGCCACAACCCCGCTGTTTTACGCCTAAAATAGCGGGGAACCCCACCACAACCAGCTATGGCCTGTTCCATCACTTCCCGCAGCGCTAGAGTAACAGAGGTCAAGTCCGACCTCGAGCAAGCGCACCCTTCCCTCGAGATAACTAAACCACATATAGCCAAACCCCAAAAGGCGAACTGGAAGTGTTTATGCTTTACATATACATGTCGTCCGTTATGTGTGTAGTCATTTAGTTACCCACGACAAATCTAGAAACCCATCCAGACCGATGCCGGACGGCAGCGCACCAGGGCACTCACAGTGCGGATTGCACTGCCAACAGGAAAGGGCGATAGGCGCAGCCCAGCCCCAGAGAACCTCGTGGAAGAAACATAATGCGAAACATGTCCAGGTTGAAGAGCACCCAAGTCCTAAAACACCACCGACCCATGTCATTCCACCCAGGGATGACAAAAACCCCTGGTACCCCATAAGGCGGGGCAGCTGACCCCGCATGAGGAGGAGCCACCCCCTTCACGTAACCGGAGCCAGGCCACAAACCTCCGCCCCAGAAGGTGGAAGATCCAACCACTCGCCCCTGCCTCCTTTCCCAAATTACCCACGAAAAAACCCCGCCCTACCCAGTCCGGGAGGGGGGGGCCGTAAACGCGGAGATAAATCCAAGCAGAGACCAACAAGGCGAACCCAAGGACCCACCACCCTGACTCCCACCAGTCGAGCCCTCTGAACCATCGGCGCAGGCGCGCCCCGCCCGGCGGTGTCCGTAGCCGCCCTCAACCAAAATAAATGCCCCTTGAATTCCCCACCATCCTTATCCAGGAAGTCTAGCCCCAAAGAGGAACACCCCAACTAAATGGACGCGGGGGTGAAAAAACCCATCTCCGAGAACCAAACCGGGGAGGCGGCCGAACAATCCCAGGGACGGAACAGTACTCCCAACGAAAACAGGCAAATGACGGAACCCTGCACCGCCCCGATCGGAACGGTATATTACAGACCATCCTGGAAACCCATAACAGCATGGTAGGAGCCCAACCATTAACCCCGTGCAGCCCCCTACCCCAGGAGGATGCAGAAAGTCAACCCCGCAACAACCAAGAATTGCACAGATCCTATCGCTGAAACAGCCAACCATAACCAACTTACCCTTCCCAACGACAACAGCCATCGAGCTGCGAAACCTGAAGGAAGTCCGTTCCAACGCATACTCAACTCCCCCAATGCCCGCAATAGACGGAACCAAACATGTAGATGAGCATTCCAATCCCTGAACCCAAAAGGAAACGTACCCACCCGTCCCGAACACTCCAACCTTACTGGAGCAGGCCCCACGCCGCCCCAGAGACCGCCATCGGACCAGCTTCAGCAGACCGTTAGACCGAGTGACCACACTTTCACTGCCTTAAATTCGACCCTGTGACACCTCCACCCGGAGTATGCTCTATAATGAACAAGACGGAGCATCAGCCATCATATCAGTAACAACCGGACAAAAACCTGACCAGCCGCCCCTAGACGCAAACAGCGCCGAGCCAGAGTACCAGAGTACCACCGCGGTATAGGGTACGGTCACATTGTGAAAGACAGCCAGCATCACCCCATGATGGTCCCCAATGAAAACCCACCCACCAGTTGTGAGCTGGGTACCCCATGCCTACCATGCCACCAGAAAGGGAGACTTCCAAGAACACCAGAGTCCGCCAGAGCCAGCGTATCGGGCAAGAGGCAGCACCACCGAGAGCCCAAATGGTCCAAAACCCCAAAACCAGCTGCGGCGGCAAAACAGTTGGAAGCAAGCGAAAAAGGACACAGGGGGCCAGATTGCAGAAGCCAGCGTTAAAGGAGGCCCAGCAGGAACCCCGTACAGCCCCAAGGGCAACCCCAACAGGCAAAGCCCAGCGTACCCAGGAGAGCCCATGGGTAGCGCAGCCGAAAAAACCCACAACGCCCCACCAACCCCCGACGCCACCTGATGCCCCAAACCGCAGCCAGGGGCACCGACGTTCCCCTTACAGGAATTTATCCCACTATCTTGGAGACCAGAGCACACATCCCGACCCACGGATAAGGCCTGGGCCACGGGACCCCAAAACTCCAAAACACTATCCCAAGAAAAACACTGCATCAGCAGAGTGCGTACATGTGACACTGACGGCCCCACACATAAGCGACATCGGGAGCAACTTACATGGAGGCACATAGCCACCTAATCCTGACTGTCAGAAATCTAGCCCGGAAACAACAACTCGACGGGCGCACTGGCAGCAGCCGGAAGACCGATTCCACCGCCGCCTTTGTCAGCAAGGCCCCAGGGCCCCGCAGCCCCACCCACGAAGACCGCTGCGCCGAGCTACCAATTCAAACCCAGCCCCCGGAAGGAAACAACAGACGAGTAAATAAGGAATCAGGCGATATCAACCCCGCTCCTCCATGGGTACCACATCCCAAAGGGAGGACCCGCAGAGCGGACTCCAGGGGCACCCTAAACGATTGGGAAGTAAGCTAATCAAGCGTTCTTGGGAAACTGGACCCACACCACCCGAAGGAGCTCTCACATGGACCGAGGTTCCAGCACCGAGAGCACCCACGTCCCCATCCCGACAGATTGCAGAGAGGACGAAAAATGCACCGTGCTGAGGCATCATGCGAGCCCTAAGGAAAACCAGAGGCAGCAGCCCATCCGGCCCCAGGCCAAGAAGGGTTGCACCGCCAACTAAAATGCAAAACGTACCTCCACTGACCCAGCTCATCCCAGGGACGATATGCGTCCCGAAAGTGTCCTGACCACAGAACCACGCAGCGCATCCCCGGGAAGCCCTCACCCCGACCATGCTACCCAGAACACAGGGTGCATTCGAATATGCGCCGTGAGGCGTAACCGACCACAGCATGCTCCCCACGACCCTCCCGGAGCCCCAAATGTCCCTCTTAGTCAAGGGACCCCCCGTGGCAGGAGGGAACGTCCCCGCAATAAAAGCCCCTCCCCCCCATCTGCTCCCTAGTATTGCGCGCAAGCCAAGCGGGCCATAGTAGCTCAGCAACACCCAGAGACCCGCGAACCCGGGACGCTGCAGGAAAGCGCACTTAAACATACGATGCATACTGAAAATTAAGGGGGAGGGGGTACTTGGATTCTATTTCCGTTGTTTTCCACCTCTTTTTTTTTTTTTTTTTTATTTATTCATTCATTCATTCATTTATTTTTTATGTTAACGTGTAACCTTCTTGTATATGTCATAGTATGCACTCTCTTTTCTTTTTTTTATTTTATGTTTTGTAATTTATTCCATTTGGCAATTTACAGTGTATTTCTGTCCTGTAACAATTATTTTTTTTATTTTTTTATTTATTTAATTATTTATTTATTTATTTTTTATTTTTGTGTGTGCAAGAGGACTAGACTGAATAAAGGAAGGAACAACGTACGCACGCGAAGCGCGAAAAGGAGGGGGGGAAGTGTACTCACCAGTCGCAGCCTGGCGATCCAAGCCCGGCACTGCGCTCACAGAAGGCTGAGGCGAAGAATCAGCAGTTCCAGCATCCACAGAAGACATCAGCTGTGATCCAGGCGCCACCTGCTGGACGGTCCATGAACTGCAGCAGTCTCCTGAGAAGAAGCAGCAGAGAAGATGAGAGCCCACGCCCCAGAGGAGATGGCCGAGGTAAGTGACCTACACAGGGGTGGTGGGGTGGTGGGTTGGGGTGGGGTGGGGTGGGGGGGGGTAGGCTAGGAAGAGGGGGGGGGAGAATAAAGGGTTGGCAGACAGGGAGGGAATAGAGCAGAAAGGGGGAAACAGGAGGGGAGAGGGAGAGGGGGGAAATAGAGCAGGAGGGGGGGACCACCAGAGAGGGGGAGGGGAAGAGGACACCGGGCAAGAGGATGGGGGACCAGCCAAGGGTAAGCTGGGCCCCCTAACAGAACGGACGGAGCCAACAGGGGAAGGGGGGGGGGACAGGTGAGACAGCCCTGGGAGCCTTCCTCACTGGCAGAGGAGGCTCCCGACGGGCAAGGGGACCCCCCTGGACTCCCAACGGCGGTACCAATGTACCCCGCGCGGCCCGCAAGGGCCTACTCACCACCACACCTCCCCGCGGGCCGCGTGGGGACCTGGACCGTCGCCGGGCGGCCACCTGCCGCCCGGATGGCTGTATCCACCGCCCACCGCCCCCGGACCGCAATCCAGCACAGGCGGCCGGGGCGGATGGTGTGAAGGGAGACCAATGTGTAGGCCGCGCGGCAGCCGCACCAGGAGGCCACGTGGCGGTACTAGGCCACATCCCCGGCCTGGGAGTACCCGGCCGTGCGGCAATGGAGGTGGCTGGCCGCGCGGCAGTAGCAGGCCTCGTGCAGAAGGCCGTGCCACGCGCGCGGCCGCAGAAGGCCGCAAATCACAGGCACTGGAGGTAGGCCGCGTGTCTGGAGCCCCAGACACGCTCCTGGCGTTGCCTCGGGCCCGGGCTCTCAGTCCTCAACCGGGCCCGAGGAGTGGGATAGGTTGAGAGCCTGGCAGGCGGGTGGGAACGCCTGCCAGTGCTGGTGCGGCCCCCAGGGGCAGGGACCACACGGGAGGCAGCAGGGGAGACCGCAGGGGGTGCTCCAGGGGGAGGTAGCCCTCGGGGGGGGGCCCACACCGGTAGCCATACCTTCAGTAATGCTTGCCAATTGTTCCCACAGGTGCCGGCCACCATCCACGCTGCAGCAGCCCTGAGGGAAGCCAGAAGCCTCAACCATCAAGCTGTGTAAACCTGCAGGCCCAGGCAAACAGGAGCAGGAGGACAGGAAGCTGTTTGCTGGCCCGAATCCCAAGTGGCACTGAGGTAAGACCTCCCCCACACTGTCTTACACAGAACATAATCACACCCACAGACTCTTCCCAACCAATCCTATGCATCTATCCCCACACTCCTACATGTGCCCTTGTCCGCTTAGCTGCGCTATCTCCCCAGGGCCTAGATGCAAACATGACTCTTACTCATGCACTTATGTTCAACACAACCTACTAATTATTTAAATCCAGTGTACCCAGAATACTTTGAAAAATACACAGAAAATGCTGTCACCAATAAATTATTCTGTAGCCACCTCAACACACACACCAGAGTCCTTGCCAATGAACTGAAAATAAAACTGTCACCATTTTATCTTAATGGATCAAAAATGGATAAGGAAGTCTGAGTAAACTTTTGAAACCAATATGTTCCCCATCTTTGAGCCTACAAATCAATGACGTGCAGTGCAAATGTATGGCACAAACATCTTTATATATCATAGCAACATCATATTTTGAATACCTCAAGGCAAATAAATCTTCCGTGAGATATAGCACACATGTAAATTGTAATCCAATGAAGGACAAGCTGTCCTGTAAATTATGCAAATAGTTTTTGTCTTCTTCCTTGTCTCATTCAAGGGAGTGATTTGAATTTCACTTATGCTTCCTGATGTAACTTGTAACACTATGCCAGTGGCGACAGTTCCTGATATTTGCCAGAGGCTTCCTTGTATATTCTTCGACAATACCTGTAAAAGTACAATCTATAGAACAATGTAGGGTTTTTGTGTTATTTGGTTAACATGCTGCTTGCATCATTCACCAAGCACATAGAAAAGATATGAATATGTAGGAAAAAAAACTCAAGCAATGTTCTTTTGATTGTTAGTGAATTTGGGTTAGAGCTGTGGCCTTACGATTCAAATTCATTATAAATTCTCATTTTAGTAAATAACACGGTCAGTTTTTATATTTAGATTTCCAGTGTGCTCAAAAAGCAGTCGATATATCGTAATTGCATCTATTTACTGGCTTAATAGGAAAAACAATGGAGAAATTTATTAAACTGTATACAAATATTAAATACTGATCTTTGAGAATACCAATTTCATAAGACATTTTTAGCAGTCGTATGACAGAGTTATTATAACAAGACTGCAAAATTTGTTAAGCAGTGTGCTTGTCATTGCTAAATGGAAGGACACACACTATATGTTTAAGTAGGGCCAGAGCGATTGAGCATCCTCTGACCATTTGGTATTCAAACCAGTTGACTTAGAAGCCCTCTAATCTATCATTTATATTACCATTCACTCCTCCGGTAAGGTAAAGAGGAAGGATATTTGTCAGGCCTCTATCTGGTATTAACTTTTCTGCACCCACTATACATGTGCAGGAGAAGGGTAGAGACCATTTTTGGGGTTCCTAACCAACATTTATTTTCTTCTGGATACCCTACAATTACAAAAAATCCCTTGACCTTTTCTAGATTAGTAAAGTGGCTTATAGACCTCATACATATATACCGTAATTCTACTTTTTTTTTTTGCTTGTTACCTATGTGACACTGAATGAGCATGTGTTTCTAAATAGACTGACAGGTGTACCTCAACTAATAGGCCATCACATCTGGTCTCACAAGCTGCAGATTATACTCCAGAAAATTGTCCAATGAATAACCCAAAAAAATAATAATAAATACAAGTTGTAATTATATATTATTATTTTATTATTTATATAGCGCCAGCAAATTCCATAGCGCTGTACAATTGGGGTGAATGGATTCTCATATTTTTGTTCCATGCTTTTATAGAGCGTGGTTTTAGTCCATTGACACTGCTTACTCTGTAAATCTCTCTGTACCTGAATTCAACTCTGAGTAGCTTTGTATTTGCCATGCCAGGAAATAATTTATAATTTCTGTTGATGAAGCATGTTAGAATGGCAATGCTTTGCTGTGGGAATTCCCCGTAAAAGTGCTAGTGACTGCAGCCATAAGAAGTTATACCAGTTAATCAGTTAAAGTTAACCGGTCATTTACCGCACCTGTTACTGCAAAAATGTGAGCAGACAAGTCTGAGATTGCCCATGGGGCCAGTTTTGGTCCATAGTGCTCCATTCACCAATACTAAGCAGTAGCTTCCCCTTTGTCTTAATAGCATTTTAATATTACCTACAGCTTGCTGTATGGATCCACACTGCCATTTACCATACTGTCATAAATTCCAAATCCAAGTGTCATGCCAAGTCATATTTTTCTGTCTCTCCATATTAGTGGATACTGGTGTGTTACTATAAGGAGACCCACACCTTTTAGCCCCTTAAGGACGGGTGACGGACGAGGTCTGTCATCCTGGGGAAACCCTTAACGACGGGTGACGGACCTCGTCCGTCACGCGGTAACATTAACCCCAGATCGCCGCAATCGCGGCGATCGTGGGGTTAATGGTGCTCCGGTCTGCCTCTGTATTAGAGGCAGACCGGGAGCACCCGATAGTGCTGCCCCAGCACATGTGCCCGCTCTGACAGCATGTCAGAGCGAGCACATGTGCTCTGTATACTTACCTCCACCTCCCTGCACTTCCCGGTTCAGTGTGAAGTGCAGGGAGACAGATCTTCAGTGATCCTGCCCCCTGGTGGAAAAAAAATAAAGTAAAATTAAAATCCCACCCCTCTTTACCCCCCCTTTACCCATTTTAATAAAAAATTAACCTCTTCCCTGCCAATTGATCACTGACTACAGTGATCAATTGGCAGGGATTACATTTTAATATGATCTGACTTTTTTTTTAACCCCTAAGGATTAATTCTTTTATTTTTTTAACCCTCAGGGGTTAAATTTATTTTATTAATTAATTTAAATATTTTAAAATTATAAATTTAGCTAGCTGGGGAGGGTGGAAGTTAGTGGGGAATTGGGGGATTTAGTGTTAGGCTAACTAGGGGTTAACGTTAAAAAAAGTTTAAAAATAAGCTTTAAAAAGTTAAAAAATTAAGTTAAAAAAAAGTTCTAATAACGTTTAAGTAAAAAATAAAAAAATAAACCCTTTACCCAGTCCAAATAAAAATTAACCCCTTCCCTGCCAGTCGATCACTGCCTACAGTGATCAAAATACAGATCACAGTATTATAATTTAAATATTGTAGAATTAAATATTTTGCTAGCTTAGGTGGGTGGGAGTTACGGGAAAATGGGGAATTTACTTTTAGTGCTGCTTACTGCTAGTTAGGGGTTAACGGTAAAAAAAAAGCTTAGAAAAATGTTACATTTGTAAAAAAAAGTTTTACGAAAGTTTAGGAAACTTTAAAAAAAATTAATAAGCAAAACAAAAGTTTAAAAAATAGTTTTAAAAAGTAAAAAAAGTTTTAAAAAGTTAAAAAATACATTTAATAACGCTCATTACCACTACACCTGGTACAAGCTAAAAAATGGTATGGCTTTATGGGGTATTTGGATTATATAGCCTGGTAAAATACTTTAAAATGGGACATGGGCACAGCATAAAAATGTAAAGTTTGAAAAAAAATGGAATGGCTGTGTCCCCAATGTGCCCCTCCGATGTCCACATATACCTGGCAAAGGTACATACGGGGGTAATTTTGTACTCAGCAGACATAGCTGAGCAACATATGAAGTATTATACAGTGGTAGTACACATAAGGTTTGCAAAATATACTGTGCAAACTCACTTTGTGTGTCAAAAAGGCAGAAAAACACTTATTGCCACTACACCTGGTACAAGCTATCGGAAATATTATCCCACGCTAAGGTTCAAAATATGCCTTTTGAAATACCCTGGGGTGTCTACTTTAAGAAATGGTAGGCCTTTGTGGGGTAGTTTGAATTTAAAACCTGCGAAGATGGGGGGGCGTGGCTTAGCGGCGAATGAGAGCAGTCGCCTGATCACGGAGCTCTCCCGCCGACGGGTGCAACAGCGAGAAAATACAGCGTTTACTTACCGGCAACCGAGCCCAAAACGAAGGTACACCTTCACTACACCATGTCCACTAAAATCACCAAAAAATTCCGGCAGAAAACGCTCCAACTGCAAGTAGCAGCGTCGCCGAAGAGTGGAGCAGAGGAACAAAATGGCGCCGGCCGGCATCAAACCCCAGCCACGTGTGCAACAATGGGTGAGTCTAATCACACCACAGACAACATGCACACTCCGGTCACCAATGCCTCCATACATGACATGCTCTCTGGCTTTCAATGCTCCTTTAAAACGGACTTACAACAAGTTGCTGCAGAAATCAGGGCAGACATACATGCACTGGGTGAAAGGACAGCTCGCCTGGAGGAACAGGCAGAGGACATAATTGACGCACATAATGGTCTATCTGAAGCCCATACAGCACTCTGCGATAAAGTTCAACGCCTAGAAGCTAAAATTGCAGACCACGAAGATAGAGACCGCCGTAACAACATTCGGATTCGGGGAATACCAGAATCAATCACCTCCCAGGAACTGTCCCAATATGTGCAAGATCTCTTTAAGGCATATGTCCCTACTCTGACTGACAGTGAACTGATCTTGGATAGAACACACCGTCTCCCCAAGCCAAAGCACCTACCAACAACGATACCGAGAGATGTTATTACACGCATTCACTATTTTACCACGAAAGAGCGCATCATGCAAGCATCCAGACGCCAGACACAGCCTCCTGGGCAATTCTCCCAAATTAAATTGTTTATTGATCTATCCTCTGCTACCATGATCAAAAGGCGCTCCTTTGCGCACATTACAGCGGCCCTAAGGGCAGCGGAGGTGCAATATAAATGGGGCTTCCCGACTAAACTACTGGTCAAACGTAATGGCATAGAAAACCAGATCCTTGATCCGGAATCGGGCACGAAACAGCTGCAAGATTGGAACATCCCTATACCCGATGTCCACCTCCGATCCACAGAAAACGGATCTACAATCAAACTCCACAACGAGTGGCAGAAAAGGCCGCGCTCCACGAGCTCACACAGATACCACAGGAAGGCCCAGGACACCTAACTGCCCATGGACTGTACTGCATATATAACGGACAGGTCGTATACATAAACTGTACTCACACATATCCTTTCCTTATTATACCATGCCGGACTTATAGATTACTCGCACCTGTCGAGAGCTAACCTACGACACTTAGCAACCGTTTTTACCTTTGTTGCTGTTAAACCTGATATTCAGATTTCTTTACCCACCCCCAAGTGGCTGCAACTCAGAGCCACTAGAGAACCCGTTATAATTGACACTGCACTACCAGGGCGCAGTGAACGGAAGAATGTACATAGTTGACCTAAGGTCCAAGTGTTTTATTGATTTTTTTTTCCTTTTGCATATTATTTCTTTCAAAATCAGGCCCACGGATAATAAGTCCCATGCCGCTACCACCAGCTGGCCCCATAGACAGGGGTATGACCGTAACAAAAAGACACCCCAGCTACCAGAACCAGCCACAACCAAACCCACCACCTAGATGGCACTCAAAATATGCTCCCTGAATGCCAAAGGGTTAAATTCCCCTCATAAACGCCGCTTAGCCTTACGCGAAGCCAAATCACTGGGTGCCCATGTAATGCTGTACCAAGAAACCAATTTTTTATGGAGTAAACGACCGAAATTTAATTCCCCACAGTATCCCATAGATTTCCACTCCTGCTACTCCGCGAAAAAGAGAGGAGTATCTATCCTCATCAGTAAAGAGGTGGCCTTCTCCTTAATACGCAAAATTGGGGATAAACAGGGACGCTATCTTATCCTACAATGCTCTTTGAATAATAATGTGTACACTATAATTAATGTCTATGGTCCTAATGTTAATCAAGGTGATTTTGTTGATGTTTTGATGGGATTGATGTCTGCTCATTCACTAGGGGAAGTAATAATAGGGGGTGACACGAACTTCTTGTTGGATAGCGAATTAGACTCCTCGGGAGGCACGAACCTGACCGCACAAACACTAAAGAGCAGGTCCAAACTGACCACAGCAATACGCAACAAATTAAATGCACACAACCTCGTAGATCCGTGGCGAATTAATCATCCCACGGAAAGAGACTATACATGCCATACCGCAGCTCATAATAGCTACTCGAGAATTGATAGATTCCTATTACACTCCTCTTCCCTTATGAAAGTTGAACATACCGATATAGGATTAATCACTTGGTCTGATCATGCCCCAATTACGTTACATTTCAGAGAACAATTCCCAAACACAGGAAAGGCTAGCTGGAGACTAAATGAACGACTACTAACAGACCCTGACATTGTCAAACAAATAGAACAGGATTTACAGTTTTATTTTAAAGAGAACAAGACTCCGGACTCTCCTCTCCCCCAAATCTGGTTGGCACACAAAGCCTTCATAAGAGGCTGTTTAATAAAGCATGCTAGCTTTGCAAAAAAAAAGAGGCTCGCAGCATACACGGCCATACTTTCCGAATTAACCGCCCTAACACACTCGAACAAACACTCTCCCACAGCAACCACTCACGCTAAACTATTATCATTACAATCACAATTACGAGATCTGGAATTAGCAAAAACGACCTTTCTCACGCACAGGCACAAACATGGCTTTTTTGCAGCAGGTAATAAAGCCGGAGCCAAGCTGGCCGCCCAATTAAAACAGAGGGCTGCTAGCTCCAAGATCGCATCCATAAAAAACCCCAAAGGTGCCACCATTCTAAACCCACAAGGAATAGTAGACGAATTTGCACACTATTATGAAAAACTTTACAACCTGAAAGATGACCAACAGACCATCCACCCCTCCAAGGCAGACATTGACTCCTTCTTATCAGGCATAGACCTCCCAACTCTATCTATCACAGACGCAGAACAGCTTGATAAGCCCTTCACATTAGAAGAGATCACTTCAGTGGTCTCCGCACTCCCACCACACAAATCTCCAGGCCCTGATGGTCTATCTAATATATATTATCGTACTTTCCTACCCACGTTAATTCAACCTCTCCAGGCAATATTCAATCACTGCAGAGAAGAGGGAGCATTGCCTGAAGAGGTGACAATGGCACACGTATCCACGCTTCCTAAACCAGGCAAAAGCAAAGACCAATGTAAGAACTTCAGGCCTATTTCACTGCTTAATAGTGATGCCAAAATCTACGCCAAACTGTTTAGCGAACGGCTGGCACCGCTCCTACAAAAATTAGTGCATAATGACCAGTCGGGATTCGTAAGGGGTAGACAGGGCTCCGACAATTCAAGGAAGGTACTAAATATCATAGCGGGAATGGAAAAGGGGCACCTCGGAGGTCTTTTTCTGGCATTAGACGCCGAAAAGGCCTTCGATAGGCTAAACTGGCAGTACATGACGGAGGTACTACGCATATATAAATTCCCCGAAGGGGCTATCAAGGGGATAATGGCGCTATACGCGAAACCCAGCGCTAGGGTCTCTCATGGAGGCTTCCTATCGCGAATATTCCACATAACAAATGGGACACGTCAGGGATGCCCATTGTCCCCTTTACTATATATACTTTCCCTAGAACCATTAGCTTGGAAGATAAGACAACACCACTCCATATCCGGCATCAAACTGAGAGACAAGGAATGTTGTCTAGCGATGTTCGCAGACGACATCTTTGTTACTATCTCACATCCTGAACAATCATTACCCCAACTGCTGGCATTACTGACCGACTTCGGTACAGTCTCTTATTACCGCCTAAACAAAGAAAAAACACAAGCCTTACCGATTAACTTATCAAACCTGGCCGTCACTGCGCTTAAAAATTCCTTTGACCTGGACTGGAGGTCGACATCCATAACGTATTTAGGAGTTAAAATCGCCACCTCTATTAGCAATATAATAAAACTCAATTACAAACCCCTCATACATATGTGCAATACAGAATTGCACAAATGGAAGAACGCAAAAATGTCATGGCTAGGCTGTGTAAATGCTTATAAGATGATGCTCCTACCGAGGTTATTGTATATATTCCGCATGCTCACAATAGAGGTCCCAACTGTAATCTTTAAAACACTGCAGGCCACTTGTAGCTCCTTCGTTTGGGGAGGCAAGAGACCCAGACTACCCCTGAGCCTTTTACAGCAGACAACAAAAAGGGGAGGAATAGGACTACCTAACATTGGACTTTATTACAAAGCCTCTCTACTCGCAACGAACATCCACCTACACGCTCAAAGAGGAACAACACAGTGGGTAGATATGGAACAAGATCAAATCCGACACACATCCCTAACTAATTACATGTGGACACCACGCTCCCTAAGAGGCCCTAAAGTAGATCTTTACCCTACCACAAAAGCATCGATCAGAGTATGGGATCTCTACATGTCCTCCCTGGGCTGGAAGAAGCTCTTCCACCCAGAAGCCCCCCTAACCGCACTTCAAGCGGTGAACCCCACAATCCCTCTAGCTAGATGGACACGGTTGGGCATATCCCAATTTCATAAAATATGTAAAGGTCAACAAATCATGGACTTCCCCGATATACAAGCTAAATGGGGAATCCCAGAAAAGGATATCTTCCCCTACTTACAATTGAAACATACTATTACAGCCCACGTTCAGACTATAACGCCCACCTCACTTGCCACTACGATTGCAGCCAGATTAATACCTCACAGATGTTGGACTGCCCCAATGAAACCCAAAGCCCTCTCACTTTGCTATAAGGCATTGCTAGAACTAGTCCCACAGAAACCACTGACATGCAAACAACATTGGGAATCAGAGGGGGGAATCACATTAACTGAGGAGGAGTGGCTTCTTGCCCTCAATGGGATCAGAAAGTGGACCAAGTGTTACTCACATATTGAAGCACACCGCAAATTACTTTATAGGTGGTATATGACCCCCGATAGGCTACACAAAATATATCCAGAGGTCTCATCCAAATGCTGGAGATGCGATATAGACGAAGGGACTTTGCCACACATATGGTGGAAATGTGGGGGGATACAACCGCTCTGGGGGGACGTTCAAACCCTACTAACTGAACTCGCAATTAACAACTTCCCTATGGACATGGCATCCTGCCTGCTATTACGATTTCCTGATAACACCAACCGGAACCATACCCAACTAGTGGGTATAATCCTCATGGCTGCCAGACACCTAATTGCCTTAAATTGGAAATCACACAGGTGCCCAAATAAACAACAACTAATAGATAAGGTCCAACAATTCTATATCTATGAGAAAATGTCCACTGAGTCCGCTAAAGCCACAGAAGAGTTTAGAGAGGTATGGGAGGTTTGGAATAGGTGGTACAGGGGAAGGAAATCTCGGGAGACATAAGAGGTACCAAATGAGGGACTGGTGCAAGTAAGGGACTTCTATACCCCGACAGGAAACAACATATATAACAACGTTAAGGAGGAATCTCCGTGGTTGTCTGAAAATCTGTTTGTGTAAATACATTTGTTGAGTTAATTTTTCATATTACCATATATCTTACTGAAGGAAATAACTGAAAACCACAGTGCAATAAGAGTGGAATGCTAAAGTGTAAATTAAAACAGACATAGACATTGTGATACGTTACTAACCACTGTAATACCCAAACCATAAATTTTTGTATACTCAGTTATGTTTGTTATGTGAACCAACTATGTACTGGAATCATAATCTTGAAAACCTTCAATAAAAACTAAATATTAAAAAAAAACCTGCGAAGATGCTTGGAAATTGCACATAGGCCCAGCGTCAAAATTCAAAGTTCTGTAAAAACTGATATGGCTTGGTCTCAAATATGGCACTGTAGCTTCACAAAATAGTGCCAAAGACATTCATTGGGGATGTCTTTTTACTCAGAAGACTTAGCTGAGCATAATTTGGAGGTTTTGAACTTAGTGGCACATATGAAATATACAAAATGCCCAGCAAAAATGCAATCCGTATGTAAAGAAATGCCCCAAATTATTTTTTACCACATACTTTGGCATATATTGGTGAAACAATGGGGGCATGCTAAGGCACAATATGCACCTTATGATATACCCTGGAGTGTCTACTTTTACAAATGGTAGGCCTTTGTGGGGTTTTTTTGAACAGTCAAACTGTTATAATCAGTGGTGTATCCTGGTTTTGTGCTGCCCTAGGCAGGACAAAACTCAGGCGCCCCCCCTCCCCCCGCGCCACCCCCACACAACCTTTCCCCCCGCCCCGCATTCTAAATACACACACACACATTCACTGACAGATACGCATACACTAGCTAACAGAAACACACACACACTAACAGACACACTCACACTCAGTAACAGACAAACACACTCACTCACTAGCAGACACAAACTAGCAGACACACACACTCACTAACATACACACACACTCATAGGCAAACACACACAAACAGACACACACAGTCAGACACACACACACACACACACTAACAGACACACACACACACACACTAACAGACACACACACACACACACACTAACAGACACAGACACACACACTTACAGACACAGACACACACTAACAGACATACACACTAACATACACACACACACTAACAGACACAGAAAGAAACACTAACAGACACACACACTAACAGACACAAACACTGACAGACACACACACACACACACTAACAGACACAAACACTAACAGACACACACACTGACACACACACTAACAGACACACACACACTAACAGACACAGACACACACTAACAGACACACACACTAACAGACACACACACTAACAGACACAGACACACACTCACCCACCCACATTAACACATTTTTTTTAAATTTATTTTTAACACATTTTATTTTAATTTATTTTTAACACATTTTTTTTAATTTAACACCCCCCCCCCCACAGCCTCCTTACCTTTGGGAATGCTGGGGAGGGGGGTGTCTCTTCCTCCCTGGTGGTCCAGTGGCTGCTGGGCGATCGGGCGGCACTGCCTGGCGGGCGGGCGGCGAGGGAGCACTTCTCCTGAGCTGTCTGCTCAGCTCCCTCGCCAGCCGCACAGTGAGGCTGGGAGCCGGAAGATGACGTCATATTCCGGCTCCGCCTCCCAGCCTCACTCTGCGGCTGGCGAGGGAGCTGAGCAGACAGCTCAGGGGAAGTGCTCCCTCGCCGGCCGGCCCGCAGGCAGTGTCACCCGATCGCCCAGCAGCCCGCCGGCATGTCTGTTAGCCGCAAGGCTAACAAGACATTTGCCTTGGGCATTTGGGGGGCGGCTTTTTTTGCCGCCCCCTGGAAAATGCCGCCCAAGGCAAATGCCTTGTTTGCCTCGCGGCTAATATGCCCCTGGTTATAATACCCCAAATGGAAGCATAGGCTCATTAAATCCGTCTCTCAAAATTCTACTGTGAATACTGAAAAGGACAGGTCTCCTGTATGGCACTGTAGCTTCACGAAATAGTGCCATAGACATACAATGGGGGTGTCCTTTTACTCAGAAGACTTAGCTGAGCATAATTTGGGGGTTTGAACTTAGTGGCACATATGAAATATACAAAATGCCCAGCAAAAATGCAATCCGTATGTAAAAAATGCACAAAATTATTTTTTACCACATACTTTGGCATGTAATGGTAAAAAAATGGAGGCATGTTAAGGCATAATATGCACCTTATGAGATACCCTGGAGTGTCTACTTTTACAAATGGTAGGCCTTTGTGGGTTTTTTTTTCAACAGTCAAACTGTTATAATACCCCAAATGGAAGCATAGGCTCATTAAATCCGTCTCTCAAAATTCTACTGTGAATACTGAAAATGACAGGTCTCCTGTATGGCACTGTAGCTTCACGAAATAGTGCCAAAGACATACAATGGGGGTACCGTTGTACTCAGCAGAAGTAACTGAACACATAATAAAACTTTGTACAGAATAGCACACACCAACTTTACAAAATACACATGAGAAGTTCTTTGTTATAAGTTTGTGTGCGAAAACCCCCAAAAAACTAAATTTTACTCCAATATTTAGCAGAGGTTGGCGGTAAAATGGCTTCGTAGAAAGTGTCAAAACAACCTTAGGTAAATAGCCTGTGGTGTCTACTTTATATAAATATATACTTTTGTGTGGCAATTTTGTTTTTTTTTTATGGCTATTAAGCGTACAAGACAAACATACCAAATTCTAAAATCGCTCCACATTAAAAGTTTATTTTACTCCTTGTGCTTTGTGACCTGTAACTACCAAAAAAAAAAACTGAAAATCCCAGACACATTATATATTCTGTAAATCAGAACAACTAAATGAATTTATTTTTAATTACTTTCCTTAACCTGCACTAATTGTGCACACATTATTATTGCAAAAACTGTAAAAAAAATTCTGTATTTTTTAATAATAAATAAGCATTTATGTATATATATATATATATATATATATATATATATATATATATATATATACAGGGCTGCCATCAGAAATTTTAGGGCCCCTGACACAGCTCAAGATCTGGGCCCCCAGGGCCAGCCCCGAGTCCGCCCACAAGGATGAAGTGTGTGTGTGTGTATAGTGGATGCGGTATGTGTGTCATGGATGCAGTGTGTATAGTGGATGTAGAATGTGTATAGTGGATGCGGTATGTGTGTCATGGATACAGTGTGTATAGTGGATGCAGTATGTGTGTCATGGATGCAGTGTATATAGTGGATGCAGATTGTACGTTTTGTGTAATGTATGTAATGTTTGTATGCATGCATTACATGCAGAGTGTGTGTGTAGTGAATGCAGGTGTGTGTATAGTGAATGCAGAGTGTGTGTTTTTGTAGTGGATGTAGTGTGTTTGTAGTGAATGTAGTGTGTTTGTAGTGAATGTAGTGTGTTTGTAGTGAGTGAAACGTGTGTATAGTGAATGTAGTGTGTGTGTGTGTAGTGCAAAGTGTGTTTAGTGAATGTAGTGTGTGTGTAGTACAAAGTGTGTTTAGTGAATGTAGTGCGTGTGTAGTGCAGAGTGTGTTTAGTGAATGTAGTGTTTGTAGTGAGTGCAGAGTGTATAGTGAATGTAGTGCAGAGTGTTTAGTGAATGTAGTGTGTGTGTGTGTGTGTAGTGCAAAATGTGTATAGTGAATGTAGTGTGTGTGTGTGTGGAGCAAAATGTGTATAGTGAATGTAGTGTGTGTCTGTAGCGCAAAGTGTGTTTAGTGAATGTAGTGTGTGTGTGTAGTGCAGAGTGTGTTTAGTAAATGTAGTGTTTTAGTGAATGTAGTGTATGTGTAGTGCAGAGTGTGTTTAGTGAATGTAGTGCAGAGTGTGTTAGTGAATGTAGTGTGTGTGTAGTGCAGAGTGTGTTGAGTGAATGTAGTGTGTGGGTGTAGTGCAGAGTGTGCTTGTAAGGATTCAGTGTGTGTGTAAAATAGGGGGGAAGGGGAGTATTATTTTATTTATTTATTTGTGTATATTTCAATTTTATTCCCCCCTCCCTGGTTCTTACCGTGCCAGGGAGGGGGGAGATCGGATTTCTGTTGATCCAGTGGCATGGTGGAGGGAGCCAGCCGCGTTACATTGAAGAGGGGGCCCAGCAGCACACATTGTCTTCCTTTCCAGCTCCTCTCTGACTAAATCTCACGAGACAGGCCTGCGTGCTGTGCGGAGCGTTGCCATAGTAACCCGTGGCAACGCTCTGGCAGCCGCAGGGTGCAGGAAAGTTAGACAGAGAGCAGCTGGAAAGGAGGACAGAGTTTGCTGCTGGGCCCCCTCTTCGTCGTACAGGTAGAAGGGGGCCCTCTGTGCACATATATATATATGTGCTTCTCTATGACAAGCGTTCAGCGTCGACATGCAGAGCATGGAGATGTTGAATGTCAGTGCTGCACATTTTGCAACACTGACACAGGAAGCGCCTAGGTGTTCCTAGGCAGCAATGTAAACACTGCATTTTCTCTGAAAAGGCAGTCTTTGCAGCAAAAACCCTGCAGTGGTAGACTATACTCACCAGAACAACTACATTAAGCTGTATAATATAAATTAAGCTGTAGTTGTTCTGGTAACTATAGTGTCCCTTTATGTTTGTGCGTGCAAAGGGGTAGGGACTGCAGAGGGTGCCGAAAGGAAGGGGCTGTAAAGGGTGTGAGTGGAAGGGGCTGCAGAGGGTACAGGGGGGAATAGAGGCTGTAGTGGGTGCAAAGGGTAATAGGAGCTGCAGTGGGAGCAGTTGGGTAGCCCACTAGCCACTACCAAAAGCGAAACCCTACCATTGCGCACAGTGCAGGGGGCAGGAGCTGCAGTGGGAGCGGGGGGTAGGGGATGCAGTGGGAGCAGGGGGAAGGGGATGCAGTGGGAGCAGGGGGTAGGGGATGCAGTGGGAGCAGGGGGGAAGGGGATGCAGTGGGAGCAGGGGGGAGGGGATGCAGTGGGAGCATGGGGTAGGGGATGCAGTGGGAGCATGGAGGTAGGGGATGCAGTGGGAGCATGGGGGTAGTGGGTGATAGGGGATGCAGTGGGAGCAGTGGGGTAGGAGGTGCAGTGGGAGCAGGGGGTAGGGGATGCAGTGGGAGCAAGGGGGTAGGGGATGCAGTGGGAGCAAGGGGGTAGGGGATGCAGTGGGAGCAAGGGGGATAGGGGATGCAGTGGGAGCAAGGGGGGTAGGGGATGCAGTGGGAGCAAGGGGGTAGGGGATGCAGTGGGAGCAGGGGGGTAGGGGATGCAGTGGGAGCAAGGGGGTAGGGGATGCAGTGGGAGCAGGGGGGTAGGGGATGCAGTGGGAGCAGGGGGGTAGGGGATGCAGTGGGAGCAGGGGGTAGGTGATGCAGTGAGATCAGGAGGGTAGGGGATGCAGGGGGTAGGGGGCATAGGGGATGCAGTGGGAGCAGGAGGGTAGGGGATGCAGTGGGAGCAGGGGGGGTAGGGGGAGCAGGGTGGGTAGGGGATGCAGTGGGAGCAGGGGGGCTAGGGGATGCAGTGGGAGCAAGGGGGGGTAGGGGATGCAGTGGGAGCAAGGGGGTAGGGGATGCAGTGGGAGCAAGGGGGGTAGGAGATGCAGTGGGAGCAGGGGGGTAGGGGGTATAGGGGATGCAGTGGGAGCAAGGGGGGGTAGGGGATGCAGTGGGAGCAAGGGGATGCAGTGGGAGCAAGGGGGGTAGGGGATGCAGTGGGAGCAAGGGGGGTAGGAGATGCAGTGGGAGCAGGGGGGTAGGGGATGCAGTGGGAGCAGGGGGGTAGGGGATGCAGTGGGAGCAGGGGGGTAGGGGATGCAGTGGGAGCAAGGGGGGGTAGGGGATGCAGTGGGAGCAAGGGGATGCAGTGGGAGCAAGGGGGGGTATGGGATGCAGTGGCAGCTAGGGGGGTAGGGGATGCAGTGGGAGCAAAGAGGGGTAGGGGCTCCCAAAACCCTCCCAAACCTTACCTCTCTGGTGGTCCTCTTCTGAAGGAACCTCACAATGCTGACACGCTGCCTGTAAGTCTGCTCAGGGCAGCTCCGCACAGCTCACTCTGCACTGTGACTGGTGATGTCACTTCCTGCAGAACCAGCCGCAGGGAGCTCAAGATCCTGAGGAAGACCCAAAGGGGTCGAAACGTCGATTGGATGATGTAAACCTTGTCTGGAAAATAATATATAATATGATTTATTTTTTCGTATCAAGACCTGTGAGTGCATCTCTTATCTCTCCTTATATATATATATATATATATGTATATATATATATATACACACACACACACATATATATACATACACTGCTGTGTGTGTGTGTGTGTGTGTGTGTGTGTGCTGTTAGTGTGCTGTGTGAGGGTGGTGTGTGTAAGGGTGCTGCTGTGTGTGTGTATGTGTGAGGGTGCTGGTAGTATGCTATGTGGGTGAGGGTGTTTGTGTGTGTGTGTGTGTGTGTGTGTGTGTGTGTGTGAGGGTGCTGTTTGTGTGTGAGGGTGTTTGTGTGTGTTAGGGTCCTGTTAGTGTGCGGTGTGAGGGTGCTGTGTGTGTGAGGGTGCTGTTTGTGTGATGTGTGTGTGATGGTGCTGTGTGTGTGAGGGTGCTGTTTGTGTGATGTGTGTGGGTGTCGTGTATTTCTGAGGGTGCTGTTTGTGTGTGTGTGTTTGCGAGGGTGTTGTTAGTGTGCTGTGTGTGATGGTGTTGTGTGTTTGTAAAGGTGCTGTGTGTGTTTGTGAGGGTGCGGTTAGTGTACTGTGTGTATGAGGGTGCTGTATGTGTACTGTATGTGTGTGGGTGCTGTTTGGGTGCTGTGTGTGTGAGGGTGCTGTGTGTGTGCTGTTTGTGTGAGAGTGCTGTATGTCTGTAGGTGCTTTTTGTGTGTGGGTGCTGTATGTGTGTGTGTGTGTGCTGTATGTTTGGACAGATTGTGGAGGTGGGGGCAGATAAGTAAATATCCCCCCTCCCTTCTTACCTTATGTAGGGAGGGGGGATCCTTGCTGCCATGTGCCATCCCTGGTGGTCCAGTGGAGAGTGAACTCTAGCCTGCGGGGCTAGAGTTAACTCTCGTGAGATCTGAGCGTTGCCGCGGCAACGCTCAGATCTCGCCAGAGGAACCTGGCGGAGCTGCTGTCTAGAGCTCCCCGGGTCCTCTCCTGCCTCCCTTCATGCTGCTGTGGGCCGGTGAGGTAGATCTTTGATCTCCCCGCCGGCCCATGGAGGCTTAGAGCAGAGCCGATACTCAGCGCCGGTTCTGCGTGAGCCGACAGGGGAGAATAAAGTCCTGGGGAATAAAGTGTGGGAACCAAGATTCCCACCCCCCCCCAAAAAATAATATACACTCCAGTGTGTGTATGTATATGTGTGTGTGTGTGTGTGTGTGTGTGTGTATATATATATATATATATATATATATATATATATATACACACACTGACACGCATACTCAAACACACACACATACACTCACAGGCACACACACACTCATACATTCATAGACACACACATTCACAGACACACTCATACATTCACAGACACACATATTCACATACACTGACACACATACACATTCACAGACACACATTCACAGATACACATACACAGATACACATACACACATTCACAGACACACACACACACATTCACAGACACACACATATTCACATACACACACACATTCACACACACACACACACACACATTCACAGACACACACACATTCACATACACACACACAGACACACACACATACACAGTCAAAGACACACACACACACAAACAGACACACACACAGACACAAACAGTCACAGACACACACACACAGTCACAGACACACACACACATTCACACACACACACACACACAAATGATTATTTTTTTAATTAAAAAAATGTCCACCCAGCCTCCCTACCTGGAGTGCTGGCGTGGACTTGTCCCTGGGGTCCAGTGGGTCGGGTGGCTCTCTCAATATCAGCCGCGGCGAGGGAGCTGTGAGCTTTCTGCTCCCTCTCGCCGTGTGGGCTGTCTGCTGTAGCTGGGAGCCGGAATATGACGTCATATTCCGGCTCCCAGCATCAGCAAGCAGCGCGCGGCGAGAGGGAGCAGATAGCTCACAGCTCCCTCGCCGCGGCTGATATTGAGAGAGCCGCCCGGGGGGGGGGGGGTCCATAACCTCCTGCCCCCCCCCTCCCTTCCATGACAGGGGAGACATGGGGGGAGGAAGGGGGGCGCTGAGTGCCTGCAGGAACAGCGTTCCTGCACAAAAAAAGTGCAGGAACGGACTCAATCCATAGGCGTGCCGCGGGGATTAGGGTGTGCCCAGGCACACCCGGCACACCCCGTGCGCACGCCTATGGCTCGGATAGAGAGTTTCCTGCTTTCTGTCTGATATAGTGGAGAACCTCCGTAACTGCTCTACTTTTAAAATTATATTTGAGGCAACTATTAGTTTTGATTGCAAAATCCTGATCTCAATTAAACTAAGGGGGACAGCACCTCTCAAAATTACCAGGGTGTAAATTACATTTCAAAGCTGAACCTCTGGCATTGGTATTGTAATGTTCCTTTAATGATCCAAATATCTGTGTTTCCTTGGCAACATTACAGGGATCTTCCTAGAAAAGAATAAACATATTGCCTCCACATTGAAATTATGAATGTAGCATCTAATTTTAGTCTTTATCTGAAAAAAAATCAATTTTTTTTTTAACCACTACGTTAATTTAAGTATTTAGATTAAAGGGCATTTCTAAACAACAAACAAACACAAACACTTAAAATATGTGCTTAATTTTAGGTGTAATCCAGCTTTGAAGCAGACTCACTTCAGCATGCTACTGGGAGATCAAGCTTGATTACTTTTTGTCCAGCATGCAGGGCCGGCGCGTCCATCCGGCACAGGCGGCCGCCTTAGGGCGCACCGGCTCTGGGGGCGCAAAATTCCAGTGACCGGCAGGAGGGAAGTGCTCCCTCCTGACTGGTCACCTCCTGGATCCCCGGAGCGGCGCTGAAGTGGATTAGGAGGCGGCGAGGGAGCTCTGATCTCTCTGACCGGCTCCCTCGCGCGCCTTTTGCTGATGCCGCGGGAGCCGGAATGGGAGCCGGAATATGACGTCATATTCCGGCTCCCGCGGCATCAGAAAACAGCATGCGAGGGAGCCGGTCAGAGAGATCAGAGCTCCCTCGCCGCCTCCTAATCCACTTCAGCCGCACGCCTCCCAGCAGCCCCACTGGACCACCAATGAAAGACCCACGCCAGCACTCCAGGTAGGGAGGCTGGGTGGGAAATGTAAATTTAATTTAGATAATTAATTACTGTGTGTGTATGTGTGTGTGCATGTGAGTGTGAGTGTGTATGTCAGTGTGTATGTGTTTGTGTCTGTCAGTGTGTGTGTATGTCAGTGTGTGTGTGTTCGAGTATGTGTCTGTGAGTTTGTGTGTGTCTGTCAGTGTGAGTGAGTGTGTGTGTGTGTGTGTCTGTCAGTGAGTGTGTGTGTGTCTGTCAGTGAGTGTGTGTCTGTCAGTGAGTGTGTGTGTGTCTGTCAGTGAGTGTGTGTGTGTCTGTCAGTGAGTGTGTGTGTGTCTGTCAGTGAGTGTGTGTGTGTGTCTGTCAGTGTGTGTGTGTCTGTCAGTGTGTGTGTGTTCGAGTATGTGTCTGTGAGTTTGTGTGTGTGTGTGTGTGTGAGTATGTAATTTTCTGTATGCCTGTCTGTATGTATGTATCTATCTGTATGACGGTATGCCTCTGTATGTATGTATGTGTCTGTATGTCTTGTACGTATGTTTCTGTATGTCTCTGTATGCATGTATGTAACTGGATGTATGTTTGTCTCTGAATGTCTGTATATATGTCTCTGTATGCATGTATGTAACTGTATGCCTTTATGTCTCTGTATGTACGTATGTGTGTGTCTCTGTATGCCTGTATGTCTTTGTATGCATGTTTCTGTATGTATGTATGTGTCTGTATGACGGTATGCCTCTGTATGTATGTATGTGTCTGTATGCCTGTCTATATGTATGTGTCTGTATGACGTTATGTCTCTGTATGCATGCAGGTATCTGTATGTGTGTATGTCTTTGTATGCCTGTATGTATGTATGTATGTGTCTGCATTCCTGTATGTCTCTGTATGTATGTTTCTTTATGCCTGTATGTCTGTATGTATGTGCCTGAATGTCTTTGTATGTATGTTTCTGTATGCCTGTCTGTATGTATGTGTCTGTATGACGGTATGTCTCTGTATGTGTGTATGTCTTTGTATGCCTGTATGTATGTATGTATGTGTCTGCATGCCTGTATGTCTCTGTATGTATGTTTATTTATGCCTGTATGTCTGTATGTATGTGCCTGAATGTCTTTGTATGTATGTTTCTGTATGCCTGTCTGTATGTATGTGTCTGTATGACGGTATGCCTCTGTATGCATGTATGTCTTTATATGCCTGCATGTCTCTGTATGCATGTATATCTCTGCTTGTATGTCTCTGACTGTATGTGTCTGTATGTCTCTGTATGATTATTTCTGTCTTTGTATGACAGTGTACCTGTATGACTTTGACTGTGTGACTGAAAAATGATGCCTGTGTGCCTGTGGCTTGGGAGGAAAGACACACAGGTGAAGATGCATTTTTTTTTTTTTTAGTGAGGGTTGGGGGCGCCAAAATGCATCTTCGCCTGTGTAACTAAAAATCCTAGCACCGGCCCTGCCAGCATGATACATGTGTGGCAGTCGAGCAATGCACTAAATGCTCTGAGTAGCTGTTTTTCTATTAGAGGCAATCATCCAGCATTCAGTATCAGAATACTATTCATGTAAAATAGAATCCGTTATCGAATCTATTTTATTCACATATCCCAAGCTGTGTAGATAGCAAAACTAAAGCAGTGACATTTCCCATTAATGGAAATGTTTTTATATGACAGGTTTTAGGACAACCACTATATCCCAATATCTCTTCATTAAAGGACCACTATAGTGCCAGAAAAACAAACTTGTGTGTACATTCTAAAAACAAAAACATTAATATGTGTGTACATTCTAAAAAAATCAGAGGTATAAAAAACATCCACCTAATTTCTTAGCTATACGTTTTTTAGAGAGTGGTTGTGAATGGATCCTAGTAATTTGTAGCCTATCTTTCATTGGAATATACCAAACAGAAAATATTGCATTGTTTTGTGGAATTCTATGTTACTAATATTTTCTGTAATTACGTAAAAGTTGCTCCCTTTATTGGCCCTGAGTCTGCCTCCAGGGCCCACCACTCATTCCACCACCGTCTCGCGGACACTTAAAGCTGCAGTAGGTGATGTAGTGTGTTTTTGTAGGGGATGTAATGTGTGTGTTTAGAGAGTGTAGTGTGTATATATATATATATATATATATATATATATATTTTTTTTTTTTTTTTTATATATATATATATATATATATATATGGGGAAGCCAGTGTGTGTAGGGGATGTAGTGTATGTGTCAGGAGGAAATACGTGTGTATAGTGGATGCAGTGTTAGTGTGTTTGTAGTTGATGCAGTCTTTGTATAGTGGATACTGTGTGCACTTCCCATGTATTAGTTCCCATGTTATAACTTTTAACTAAATTTCAAAAGGCCTGTTATACCAGTGTTAGGCACATTAGCTCTGAAAATTGTGAATGTTTCCATTTTTAGTATTGATAGTTAACTGTAATCTATGTTTTTAAACAATTGTATGCTATTTAAATTTTTTTAAGATTTAAAAAAAATTTCACCGCTATTACTATTCAAGATAAGTGTTTTAAATATTTTTGTGCACTATTATATTCTTATATGGCACCACTACACATGGTATGACACTGTATTTTTTTATATAAGCGCTACACTACTTATTAATTGTATACTTGTGGGACCTCTATTTAGCATTACCCGTTGGGTGGCTCTAAGAGCATGCCCCCCCAGTAGCATGTGGGCCCCTGTACAGCCGCACTGGCTGCACCAGTGGTAGTTTCACCACTGCGACTGATTGTGTGAGTGTGTGTCTAGGTATATATGTGACTGTATAATTACTGTGTGATGATATATGTTGTGATGGTGTGTGATTTTGTGTGTAATGTGTCTATGTATTTGATTGTGCATCTGTCCGTGTTTGTATGCAACAGCAATCGTGTATGATGGGAGATAATGAGGGATTATGAAATACACAAGAGGTAATGTGGTTAAAAGACACAAAAGGTATTAAGACAAATTTAAGGTGGACAGGAGGGATTAAGTGTGTGGGATTAACACACATGGTCCTGAGATACAAAGAAATGAATGAAGGGGTGCAGAGGGACACACAAAAAGTTTTAAATTCTTAGAGGGGGTGCCAACATGCATATCAATCTTGGTTGCCAAGTAACCTAGTTGTAACAGATCCCCTATACTCTGGCTGAGTATATCCGTTGAAGAGTCTCCCAGGTCCCGAAGTGAAGCAGTGATTATAACTCTGGTGAACCCAAACATCAGACGAGACTTGATGGAAGAGGATCTCTATTCAACACAAGACAAGCCCCTCCCAGAGATCTCTGTGCCTGGGAGATTATTGCGTTAAAGACCGGTAAGCTAATTAGCCCCCAGGAACAGAGAGGCAAACACAAAAACATAAAAATACCCCAAAACCTCATAAAAATATACAATAACCCCACAAATAATACATCCCCAAATACCCCTGATCTGAGCACCCAAGTTCTCAAAATAGCGCTCAGATGCCTGTAGTGTAGGGGAAACGCCACAGTGTTAAAGTTCTGACAAACCGCACACGTGGCGCTTGGTGCTTATATCGGTAAACTGTCTGGAGTTTATGCGGCCACAATATTGGGTGCTCCACCTGGCTCTCAGGTAGCATTTCTTCCTCTTAGTCTCAGGCACCTTCCCTCCAAAAAGTGCACTCCTGGCTGGTCACAAAATGGTTCAAAACCCCGGACCACTCATACTGAAAACAGCTCCATAAGATTCACGGCTAAGTAACGCTGAGTTGACCACAAATTCTTCATGCCGTAATTAGTTCAATAGTACCGATGAGGACCAGTCGTGGGTTTCTTCATGCAAACGGCTGCCATGGAGCAGGCGTTCGGTTCAAATCCAGAGAAGGGAAAGTGCCAAACCAGCATCACTGGGGGAAGCTGCTGATGGCGGCTGGGGTCTCCAACCTGGACCATAGTCGGTTGGAAGGAGGCCAGCTTCCACACTCCTCCAGGAGCTTGTGGCAAACGTCCATGGTAAAGAGCATTTGTCACACTAGGTAAGCCTCTGATCTTGGTGAATCACAAAATCCCCTTTGAAAAGGTGCCAAAGAGAAGAACTGAGAAGAGGGATCAATATTTGCTCACGAGAGTTTGCAGGCCGAGGGGTTGATACTTGCCCAGGAGATCCACCGGACAGAGGAGTCAATACCAGTGTGCTGAAGGATAAGGGATGGACGATATCGTAGTACAGTTCTGGATCTTAAGTTCTTGTTCCTGTTACACACACTACCTACCATCATTATGGTAAGCAGGCTTATAAAAGGTATGCTAGTCCAGAGCCATTTAACAAGCCCCATACATGTGCATCACTACCTAAATCACGTGCAATCTCAAAATAACTTTCAATCTTAGGCATCAGTTTTATTATACACAAAATGTTAAAATAAAACCATTAAATGAATAAAATAAGCCTTCAGAATGATTTTTAACATGTAAATTTAATAATGGAAAATATTTTGGTATTTCTGTATTTATATAATTAGAGTAAATTAATAATGATTGCCTGTGTTATATATTTTTTCACTTGAGGAAGAAATGCAAAGATGATGACAGCTATGGGTTAAACATTAAGCAGGTGTTGGCAGTGCTTCTGTAACTCTACGCTTGCTTCTTAAAAAAAATAAAAATATTTCCTCCTCCTCTAGCTTGTGAAGTATGGTAGAAAGAACAAGCCATCCCGTCCCCTCCCCTACCTGAGGCAGAAGTATAAAAAGGGTGACAAATGCAGATGTTTCCGCTTACCAACTGTGCTGAGAGCAATGCTTACACTCACTCCCTCCCTCACAGTTCAGACACACGGAAACCACTGCAGAGCTGTGAGTAAAAATCACTTTGCAAGATAGCAAGAGTATGTTATATTACATTGTTGCGTAATATTGACTGAAAAAAAACATTTGACTGAACAAATAATAGTAAACCATTACTATCGCTTAAAATCTGTTTATTCTCATTGACTAAAAGGGTTATTTACTAAACTCAGAATTACATCCAAAATGTAAAAATCAGACAAAATGAGGTGCTTTGGAAAAATTCCTGACTCCATTCTAATCACAGTTTGGTCATTTTGCCTACATTTTCTTATTTGGATATAACTTGTTAAATTCAGAGTTCAGTGAATCATCCAGTAAGTGCCCGGTCATTTCCCAGGGATAGTCAGCTCACTGAGCTCCTTAGTTACTTGGTTACCTGTTCACAATCTGTAGACTGACGGGCCTGTCATTGAACATTGATATTTACCTGTCTAAAACCGTACAATGTAATGTGCAATAGGTGCTCTAACTGAATGATACTTTGTTTAAGCAACATAAATAAAGGTGAATGTAGAAACAGATCATTTAGCTAGTGAATGTCAGCAAAGATATTCAACTTTTATAAGTTCACTGACAGATCAGGGATTGACCAGTGTACTTTGCTGTTAATCGTTAATCTGTCAATAAATAGGATCTTCCTGTTTAGAACTGCTTTTGTCATCAGTATGTCTGCACAGTATGTTATATCCTTGGTCCTGTCACAGCTATAGCCTGTTTGTCACATCTTCTCACCTGTTTTCTAAGCCGGAGAAAAACTTTTTTTTAAAAACTATTACATTAATTTTACAAAATAGTCTATTTACTCTGGGATTGTCATTGTCTTATACATGTCATCACCCAGAAAGTGTTGCTAATGTTATTTTTACCGTTCATTATTATAAACAAGTTAAAGTAATTTTTTTAAAATTTGGATGAAACCACGAAAAGATGTCTTACGGATTTATTCATAAACAAATGATCTGACAACCAGCTTTCATAATTTAGGATATGTTATGTTTATATTCTGTGTCGTCCTCGTAAACATTGGAGTTACTAATCAGACTGTAAACACAAATGTGCTTCCACTAGTTTATGTCATTTTTCTAAATGTAACTTGAGACCTAGGGGAATTATTCTTACTAGTAATGCAAGTGGCATAGTATCTTAAGGGTTAAACTTTCCCAACCTGTCAGCCTCTTAGCAACCATTCTTAAAACTTTTTAACATTCCCTTAAGTGGCATAATATCTAATAAATCTCTGCTGTTGATGTATTACAAAACAAAAAATTTTAATTGGGGAAAAAAAGCTTAATGAACATATTTTGTAAAATAAATAGGCCTTGTAGTGGAAATGTATCTTTAAATGACCAGATCTGGTTTTCTCATTACCACCCACATGCACACGCCCGACTGACTGTACTTCAGCTTCCTGTTACATAAAAACACAGCACAGAAATGTCACAAACAGGCCTCGCTGTCAGTCACGGGTACAGAACGTAAGGAAAACATTTTTTTTAGTTTTAATTATTGTATTTCTCCGTAACGTACTTAATCTGAAGCATCCGGTAAGGCACAGGAAACGATTGTCTGTTGAAAAGATTGATTGTTTATAGCCCAAGCTATAAACAAGAAACACTGCATAGATTATGACTTAGTATTTTATGTACGTACGTAATGTGCTTCTTGCGTGCTTTACTCAAACAAAATATACATGTAAAATGCAACAGCATAAAACTGTTTAGTTAACTAGTTTGTTACTAATTTATATCGTAATTGTACCATGTACTTTCAGTGTCTATTCTTTTGTCACTAATATTCCTATAGTCATTGCATGTAGTTCTATTAATTTCAAATCTACTCAGTTAATGTGTTACAGGTTGAAGTGAGATTTGTTGACAGAACTATTTTGACTTTAACCCCTTAAGGTCCAGGATTAAGCAAAGGGCTGTATATCGGGCACTTACTGGACTTGCTTGGTATGTCATTGATCTTTTATGGGGTTAACCAATATTAAGCACAGGGTTGCTTATCATAAAACATACTAAATTAGCACAGCGCTTATAGGCTTAACCCATTGAACCTGATGTATATTGAATCATTTCAGCTGCCATTGATGTAGTAACTAGATGTTAAAGAAAATTAGCCCAAAATGTAAATAGGAAAATTGTCAAACTGCTTAGAAACAATGTTTTCATAGTTCCTGCCACCTTATTGGTTAAAGTACTTCTCTCCATGAACTGCAATGTCAATATGATTTTCAATACCGCACCTTTGTTACAGTTGAAGGGGTGAGTTTTTGAAACTAGTTCTGTGCATGACTGTGTACAATATCACTGATAAACTACATGTTAAAGGTACACATTCTAATCAAGATTGGCGGTTAGCCTTGTGACATCTTTGCCATTTATGTAAATTCTAATTCTACCACGTGTAATAAAATACTACTCTTTTACTGTTCAGTTGACATCAATTAATCTTTAGTTCCCTTTAACTTCCGTTTGGTTTATATATCACGTTCAATAATGTTAACAAAAAGCAGAAGTATAACCGCATTTATACGAAATAGAAACTTTAAGGAATTTTTTTTCAAAATCAAGAACTTGGTAGTGTCTAATTGCTAAAAGTATGATATCTTCCTTTCTAGTTGTTTGATAGTATCCATGGTTTGAAGTTTTTACAGACTATAAAGTTATATATTTTTTTTCTATGTACATATACTTCAATAACTATCTATATTAAATTATTTAGAAATGTATTTTTTAAAGCAAAACTTTAGCTAATCTAAAATTCATTTGAGACCTGTTACGTTTAAAAGATGAAGACATTCCTCTTTATTTAAATGCTAGTTTGTAATTTGCCATTTGCCATTAATGAGTTAAACGGCTACATATGGAATATACCAGAAGAACTGTAATCTGATGTTACATTATTGAATGTTTTATAAATTCTATCAATGGAAATGAACCATTAATGTTTTGCTTGCAGGAACTAGAGGTCAACGTAGAATTCAACTGAAGTGCTCAGCATGGATAGTCTTCCTTATGACTTAAATTGGTCGTTGGATTTAGCAACTAGCCCTTTTAATTCAAATGAACTCCCACACCATGACAATCCTATGACGTATGGAGAATCCTCAGACATGGGTAACCACAGCTTGCAACTTGCACCCTCAAGAGGAAGGGTTAGGGTCAGCACTGATTTTGCTGACCAAGGAGAAATGCAAATGAAAATAGACTTTTTCCGAAAACTGGGATATTCTTCAGATGAGATTCACGGGGCGCTGCAGAGTCTAGGGGTGGATGCTGATATAAACACTGTACTAGGTGAACTTGTGAAACATGGAGGGAATCCTTCTCATGGAGGAAATCCAGAAAGGGAAACTGTACCTGAGGAATCTTCAGAGTCATTATTAGTTCCACGTGGAGGCCTGGGAACCAAGACTACCACATCTTCATCTTCTCCAGAAGACAAAGACGGAAACAATTTGAGGCCAGTTGTCATTGATGGCAGCAATGTGGCAATGAGGTGGGTTGAATATGAGTATATGTGATAACTATGATTCATATATTCAGACATAAAAAATATAGAAATAAAGACTGTAAAATATAGATAATACCTACATATTTCATAGCTAGCTTATATTATGTGGGACAAAACAATCATTCGGTGTAACATCATGTTGTAAAAACACCATTTAATTTGAAGAACTATATTTTAACTTTGTATTCATTTGAAATAGCGCTTAACATTTTAAATGAAAACAGAAGGTGTGTGGGGTGCCTACGGGAAACTCCATATAATGTTTAGATGACTGTTTTAATCAATAGTAGTATGAGACTGTCTCTTAGTAACATAGACACCAGGATCTTTACCAGCAGTTTAGAAACAAATCGCTCAAGAACCTTTGGCTATCTAGCAGGTGTACTGTTTTCATCCCTACTGGTTTCATATAAGTCTTCGTATTCTGTGAACGATTGACTCTCTGATCAGTCCTTCCAGACAATGAACTGTATGTGCATTTTTTTTTTTAAAGTACCTAAGTCTGCCAAGTGCCCATAGAGAACAAATAATTCACAATAAACAAATAGTTAATTTTAAAGGTAAATTCAATAAAAAGTCTCACGCTCATTTATTAGGCAATAAAGTAATTAATTGTTGATTTTTGTTATAAGACAGGGCGGGAGTTTATGCATTGTACACATTCCATAAACTTTCTTAGATGAGGTTTTATTGTGCTGTTATCAAAAACTACAATACTAGGATACCATTTCAGATCAAACCACAATTTGCAAAATACTTGCATTTTTCTATTTTCTATTTTACTAAAGCAGAAGAAAAGCATAACAGGTCTGTTAAAATATAAGCACATAACCACAGGATTTGTTTAAAACAAAATATTATCTTGGACGAATCGTATCAACCCTGGAAACTGAATGGTTTGTAAAACCTATCTTTTTATAATTACCTTGGTATACATTCTCATTTCACTTTAAATACTTTTTTCAGCTGCCTTTTCCAGCTCTTTGCTAATTTGTAACGTTCATAGGTAGTCTTTTTGCATTCATAATATGAAGAAATGGATGTGGTATGCCCACTGCATGTTTCTAAACAAGGTTTTATAATATCAAACTGCAGTGTACATTGCCATTGTCCCGGATCTGTTAGGCCAGTCCTGATTTGAGACAGATCCCTGTTTTTTGTTTTTTTTTTATTGGTTTTCTGCTGCTGGTGACACCAAAAAAGTCTCCAGAATGTGCAACTCTAGACGATTGTCAAACCTTTCTGCCCTTGCAAGAGCACTTCTGCAACCTCCTGTACATAACCAACCTAGCTCAGAGCATATGAAAAACCGAGTCATTACATCGTAATTTTGTGTATTTCTCCACGTGTTTTAGCATCAATTCACACTGTATCACAGGCATGCCTCCTTTTCAGCCACACCCCTCCCATCATGCTTAATACCACCCAGTGTAGGAAGGTATGTGGCTTCCCAGATGCTAGCCTTATCTTTGGTTTAAGAATATTTGCCACACATGGACAAACAGGTGTTAAAATGCACACTGCAGACATTAAACACATACTGCATTATCCGATAAAACATGACGTTAAAAAAAGATTCATTTTGGAGAGACTTTTAAAAATAAATGGATTGCTGTAGGATCCCTACATACCCATACAAAGTCACACATGCATTTTGCATAGTTTCATTATCTAAAACATATTTGTAAAAAAAAAACACTTGCGCAAGAAGCCACCATATGCAATTTGCTGGTGTCAATTATTTTCAGTTTTTCTCTTTCTATTTCATTGAAAGAAACGACATAAGCAACTCACATCAATATTCCATTTGGAACAAAATGGGAAATAAAATCTTTCTATTGGCGTGCCTTGAGAACTAGGTTAGTAGACGCTGGTTTAGAAAAATTGGGGGAGGGTTTTTTTTTGTGTTTTTTTTTTACATTTTTGAGTATACTAAATGGTTCTAAATACACAGAGAGAACTTGCTAAAGAGTCATTTCCTGTTTTTGTAATAATCTAGACCTATTTTGAAACAAGTTACACAGAACTTTAGGTTTTGCATATGTCTGACCTAAAGTTCTGTACATTCATTGTAAACAGTGGCAATTAGTTTAAAAGCAAAACTCAGAACTGTAATAAGCTGAAAACCAAATTGCAAAATTAAGTCTAAAATATCCAGTGCAGAGTTCAAGGACGTTATACCAGCATTGAATTCCATGCTTGTTGAGCATGAGCATCTGTTACCTTGCATTTTTTTTTTACTTGTGGTGGCACAGTCACCACAATCACTATAACTAAAAAGGTTTATGATAACTTCCTGCACACAGGTGTATGGATAATGCATTAAAATGCAGGAAGCAATAAAATAAACATACAATACTCCCTTTTCAAGTTTCAGCCCTTGTTGCAAATACCTAAAATTTGCATGTTGCTACAATGCACCTAGATCAGGAAGTAGCTGAAAAATTGCAGCTACGGGTATTTCTGGCACTCCTATTATATCAAATATAATAATAGTTAAGCAACCCCATAAAGCCTTATCCTACTGACTAGTTTCTACAAGCATACTCACAGCTCCATTCATCCACTCATGAATAGAACTCTAGGGTCAACCACACATTAACATGGGCCTAACACAGGATTATGAAATTGAAAATTAGTGTAGGTAGTGATTTTATATATAGATAGATATACAGTTATACATATATGGAGAGTGATAGAGTGTGTGTGTGTGTGTGTGTGTGTGTGTGTAGTTAATGCAATGTTAAACAAAAAGCTGCACACCAGTCAAGCCATAAGACTTGCTTTTCCCACAGAAATCACACATTTGCAGTGATGTTACTACTGCAAAGGATTCTGGGTGGGCATATGCACATTAGTTTAACAAAGAATCACACTGTTGCCTCATTCCATTTTAAACATGGATTCCTTTAAGACTGTGTTTGCTGTATATAACAGCTTTGAAACACAACCTAGGAAAAGATGCTCGCCAGTGACCCACTCGGGGACAGCTGTTTGATCGTTAATGCAAATCATCAGCATGAGGTTGGTTACTGGTTTGCTATTGAGGCTTGGTAGTGCTTAGGAAGAAAAAAACAAAAAGGTTATGGTGGGGAAAAAATTGTGATTGAAAACCCTTGTTTAACATTGTTTTAACTATCCACAGACTTCAGGTGGAAGGGGTTTTGTTTTTTGCTTTATTTAACAAAAATCACTATCTACACTAAATGTCAGTTTTAGGTGTCTTTAAAGAATCATGTGTGCTGGTATATATATATATGTGTGTGTGTGTGTGTGTGTGTGTGTGTGTATGTATGTGTGTAGAGAGAGAGAGAGAGATCCACATCTCCCAGTATTGTGCTTCAATGCCTTTGAAAATAATATCCAGGAAAAAGCAAACTCAGAAGGACTTTGTAATTGTGCTTTATTTGTTCTGTAAAAAATACTCCTTAGCGTTTCGACATTTCAATCCCACAACTGACTTTTTTCAAGACCCAGTTAAACAAGGGATTTTAAAAAGAGGTTGCTGAAAGTCCCAGAAAATAACACTTTAATCTCTAATTTTGGGCATTTCAATGTGTACATCATTATCCCAGTAAATGCCTCAATCACAGGTCACTTTATCTGGATACACAGGATGTTTAATGTTTCCAGCAAAAGAAAAGTGTTTGGCTTGCACTAAAGCACAAAGTACAGAGTTTAATCTTGTGTCAGGTGGACAGCAGGGAAATTCCACTCACTTACTTCCTGCAACTTTAATCTGCTGCATTGTTCATATCTGATTCACATACCCAGAACCCTGCCTGTCTGAACAGCTCACTGCTAGCAGTATGCAAATATGCTTCATGTAAATATACCTGTTTTTCCTCGTCCTGGGAAATTTCTCAGTGTAAGCTAAATCAGAGCCTCCTGCTTGAGACGTTCTTAACACCTTTCAATCATAGGCATATAAATATAGCCCGTCGGAACCTTCTGCCACTCTGCTTCCAACATGCCTATTTATTTTATAGTCTGATAGCCCACACATAGTACATATGTTCTAGTGCTACACATTTGGAGTGGGTGTATGTATAATAAATAATTTATTTATTTATTTATATAGTTAATATATAGGCTACATTTGCTTCTTTATACATTATTTGTCACTGTGTAGATTTTGGCTTGGCTTATTCCAATCATGAATACAAAACACCAGGTACATAATTGCTGGCTTTTTTAAATTCGTATAGAAATCTTGATTCCCTCCTTTTTTATTGGATTGTATGAAATGTATTTAGTTGCTGGAGTATATTTGTTTTTGTGATGTATGGTACCAGCAATATTTTAACCCTTCAAGGATCCTTTCCCTACAGGTAAAATGCCAGCATGGAATTGGAATAGCATTGATCCTTAAAGGGTTAAAAATGGTACACTAGCTTGTCTTAATATTAAATAGACCGAAATTACTTAAACACAGTTGGATTTCAGCATTTGAAAGCCTGGTGTACATAGAAAAAATTGGTAATAGCCCCGCAATACCTCAACCTATGGAGAACTGTGAGTGATAATATTCTGAGCTTAGTCCCACGTTAAATCATTGAGATCTAACTTAGGACAACTTGGAGAAAAATAAATCCTCATAAGCATGAGGTTCATTCATTCATAGGCATTTCTACCCAAGTAGGTGCACTGAAGTTGTAAAATCCAAACCAGGCCACTAAAACCTTGGCTTCTTAAGACAAAATAAGGTTTAACCCCTTAAGGACACGTGACATGTCTTGATTCTCTTTTATTCCAGAGGTTTGGTCCTTAAGGGGTTAATGCAAGCAGTTTGGATGCCAATATTTGATTGCAAGACTATGCTATCCAAATAAAAGAGACTGAAATTCCTTTGTAAATATCCTTGTAGCATGTTGAGACACTTCAATTAATCCTGCAAAAATATGTAATATCCAGTGAGGTCATTTTTTCCCTTGAGAAATTACCGATCTGACTTCCTTTAAATTTGCAATCCGTGTGAAGTGACTGTTTCAGCTGATCAAAGGGCAAGGCATCATCGTAACTCTGTTGTATTTTATTTCTCCATGACTTAACTCTGTGAACTAATATGGCATATTGATTTTCCTATTCTGCAAATGAGCTATCTCAGATTCTAACATGAAGATGGGTAGTTCGAAGAATATATGGTGGGACTGACACTTCTTAATTCCCTTATGAAGTAGGGTTTTGGAAGAGCTAGTTACATTGGTGGGCCACGACCTAGAGAATTACTTCCAAATCGTCATGTTCTATTTTAATTTATCTGTCATACCGCTCCAAAAAAGATAACTTTTAATCCAACTTACTATGGCTGCTAAAGTCGCTATATCTAGATACTAGCTAAAACAAGAAATCCCTACCTGGGAATATGTATTAAATCAACTTAAATATAAGTGTAACATTCGAAAAGGTACATATTATAATAATAAAGAGTGATATGAAAAGAGATGGGCAACCCTGGTTGGTCACATTGTTTATAAATTGAAGTCTGCTCGGTAAAGTGTTGCTTAAAGTCATTGATCAAAATATCAATCTCAATATTAGGGGCTTAAAGTTCTAAATTGTATATAATAATTGATTGAATAGTTCCACCACTTAGTTAGTAGTAAATATTTCTTCCTTATCTCTACATAATACCCCCAGCTGACCAGTGACCATTCTGCTTGTCTGAGATGATGATGTTTGTACGTGAATTGATTCTAAAACCTTGTATACCACAACTAATGTCTATTAATGTAATGTGTATATTTGTGACAATGGAAAATTAATAAGCAATAAATATATTCTAACATGAAGATAGTGACTCTTTACAGAATGTTTGCTATTTAGTTCTAAGGAGCCTATCATACTTGTAAAAAATGTAACCAGTGAAAGTTATTTATACTAGTGACGCAAAAGTAGCATTTGATAACTGTATCATGATCACATTTTCTGCAAGTAATTCAAAATTAAAAAAAAAATCAAGGCATAAACTTTGAATTACATGTATCTTCAAATTATTCAGAAAACAATAAACCTTGTTCAGCACACAACCAGGAAACTACCATCCAAAAATAAAACCGAAAAATTTAAATAACACGTTGAAGGTCAAATGAAACATGAGATAGATGTTATTTTATTCCAGCCTAATTTCCTCATTCAGTGACCTTTGATAAACCAGCTGTTCTTCTTCCTCTAAGTCACACCTTTAAACAACCAGCATGATGCTGCCTATCTGTAGTAACCTAGTTAGGCAGATAGACGAATGGAACACTTTGTGAAACAGCAAACCTGAGCATCACGGAAAGGGAAGTTTACAAACATCTTCTGAGTTGCAACGGTTAGCCATAACTGCCCTAGATTTTTATTTATTTATATATTTTTAAATCATTTATAATTTTTAAACTATATATATATATATATATATATATTTATTTAACAAGAGTTTGCATTGCTGATAATTTCCAATTATTTCTTTACTTGAAGGGATTGTACAAGGACAATACATGCAAGAATTAGATTAACTAAAAACAAAACTGTTAATTGAGAAATAGAACAGATGTACTGTTTCAATAACAAACAATGGAATTAGAATAAAGATCTAGAATGTGTAGTGTGTTCAGGTATAAGTTAAAATGTACATTTAACTTATGGTCTTAAGAAACAACATTTATAATTATTATTATGTTAATATTTATATAGCGCCAGCAAATCATGCAGCGCTTTACAGTGGGTGGGCGAACAAACATGTAGTTGTAACCAAACAAGTTGGACACACAGGAACAGACGGGTTGAGGGCCCTGCTCAATAAGCTTATATGATAGAGGGAGTGGGGTAAAGTGACACAAAAGGTAAGGATAGTATTAGACTAATGACAGTTGCAAGAGAGGAATCAGTCGGGAGTTATTAACGGTTTAATTGCTACGCTTTTATGAAGAAGTGGGTTTTTAATGTTTTTTTGAAGGAGTGTAGACTGGGTGAGCATCTAACGGATAACCTAAAAATATCTGTCAGATATGCTAGCAAATTGTTTATATTTTCTGAAACTATGTAAATACTTGGTAACTAATCTCAAATATCAGTCAATTATTCTGCTTGTATAATTAAAATTGACTCACAGGGGAGAACAGAAGAATCCTCCTACATGTAGTTCTACTGCTTACCTTACCTTCTTAGCATCGACAGTGCATGCGCTGTAGTTGCTGTAATTATTCTATAAGCAAGTTAATCTCATGCTTTGCTATAGAGCAAGGACAGGCAAGCTTTCATATTCCAGATAATGTGAACTACATATCCCCTGAGTTGTACTCTAAAAAATTTGGAGTGCCAAAGGTTGCCTACCCCTGCTATTGAGGAATGTAGAATATAGAGGAATATAGAAATGGAGTAATATATGTCACTTTGTTCTACACCAATGTACTGGAAATTAAGCCGTTGTGTCGGGATTCATGAGGGAGGATTGTCCCGATTGCAGAATTGTTTGGAAAGAAAGTCATTGCCAATCTATGTAATACATACATGGAAATAGTTGGTCTCACTGTGAATATGCATTAAAAAAAAACAAGTGTGAAACTTTGATAATTAATGTGTTGTTTATTTTTTTCAGTCATGGAAATAAAGAAGTATTTTCATGTCGAGGGATTCTTCTTGCTGTCAACTTCTTCTTGGAAAGAGGGCACCAGGATATCACTGTATTTGTACCATTGTGGAGAAAGGAGCAACCTAGACCTGAAGTGCCTATAACAGGTATAACAAAATTAGTTTACAAACTTTGCTAAAGAGATTGCAACCCAACAATCCTTACTGTATGGTACATGTAGATGGAGACAAAACAAAAAATGAAGCATAAGGCCTCAATATGATAACACCGAAAGATCTTCAGAAGAGATTAATGAAACAAAAAAGATTGCAAACTGTTTTAGATCCCACATGTGAATCTAAATAGTGCACAGAGGCACCGGGGCAGCTATGTAAGGGCCCCCTGAACTACATGGAGTCTGTCAAACCGTAAAGCACAACCTATCATGTACAATGAGTTTGAAAACATGGCCTGCTGTTAAAATATATATTTATAGTAAATTCCACTTGTCAATTGTTGCGTTTGCTCTATTTGGCTGTCTTCAGCCTGTAAGAAAGTGTGCCTACGAACTTTCATTTTCAACTACGAATTTCATTTATTTGTAAAGCAATGCATTGACATTCCTTATACTATTACTAAGTAATTATGTTCTCTTTGGGTTTATTTTCAGATCAACATATTCTCACTGAGCTAGAAAAGAAAAAGATCTTAGTTTTTACACCTTCCCGGAGTGTTGGAGGAAAACGACTAGTGTGCTATGACGACAGGTTCATAGTGAAATTGGCCGTCAAATGTGATGGAATAATTGTTTCAAATGATACTTACAGAGATTTGCAGAGCGAGAAGCCAGACTGGAAGAAATTCATAGAGGAGCGACTGCTGATGTACTCATTTGTCAATGACATGTAGGTGTTGTTTGTGAGATTCAATTTTCCAAATTATATCAGTATATAGTTAGTTGTACCTACACGCAGACATTTTACATTTCAAAACATTATTATCTTTAGATTTATGCCTCCTGATGATCCTTTGGGACGACATGGACCAAATTTGGAAGACTTCCTCAGGAAAAAACCATGTGGACCCGAAAATAAGAAACTACAATGTCCTTATGGTAAGATTTCTTTTCACAACATTTTTATAGGTAGGCTTTTAACCCCTTAAGGACCAAACTTCTGGAATAAAAGGGAATCATGACATGTCACACATGTCATGTGTCCTTAAGGGGTTAAAATAATTGTCGAATTGTTATTTTTTTGTCAAAACTTTGGAAGCAAATTCTTTCAGTGAACTTAGTATAACTATAAATATTCAACAGAAAAGCTACTAGCTAGAAAAGCATATATTTGAAGGTAGAATGATAATTAGTTATTTTAAAGGATGGGTTGCCAAAATATAGTTTTACAGAAGTTGATGAGCTACTTATCCAATAAACCTCTATTAATATTTGTATGCTTGGGATTGCATTGGTAGAGACTCAAAAAAAGACAATCAACAACATTTACAAATATATTTGTTAGCTGTACCTGATTTATATGAAAGAAACACTCCAAGCAGCAAAACCATTAAAGTATGCTGAAGTAGTTATGATGCCCTTGCGCACTGGCAAAACTACCACGGTCGCAGGGGTCGCAGCTGCGACCAGGCCCGTGTCTCCAGGGAGCCAGGCCTTGTGTGTTGCGGCCCCGGTCCACGTGGTAGAACCGCCGGGGCAGAACGTTAAGGGGCCCATCGGGTGGCCCATTCTGTTAGGGCCACCCAATGGCAATGAATATCCAGGGGGCCCAGGTCAGCATTGTCACGCATTAACAGTGTGACCGGGCCCCCTGTGATGACGTTAGACGCTGGGAGGAAGTGACTGCCCCGGTCACTCCTCCCAGCTATCAGAGAGACCCATGCGGGAGGAAGGAGAGGGAGTCAGAGTAGGAACTCTGACTCCATTCAGCCTGAGCCACAACTGGACCCCAGGGAAAGTCACCCTCCTGCACCTAAAAGGTAGGAAACAGGAGGGTGACTTAAACATTTGGCATGTGTGTGTGTGTTAGTGTATATGTGTCTGTATGTATGTCTCTGTATGTGTGTGTGTATGTATGTTTCTTGGTATGTGTGTGTGTGCATGTGTCTGTATGTGTGTGTGTCTGTATGAATGTGTGTTTGTGTGCCTGTATGTGTGTGTTTCTCTGTATATATGTGTGTGTGTCTGCATGTGTATCTGTTTGTCTGCATGTGTGTGTGGGGAGGGTGGTGGATATATCTGGGGAAGGGGGGAAGTAGACGTATCGGGGAGGGGGGGGGCAAGTAGACGTCTGGGGGTAGACCTACGGGGGAGCCCCAGGGCCATTTTTGCACCAGGGCCCCGTGGTTTGTAGTTACGCCTCTGCCCTGACTCCTTTCCCCACCATTGTAAGTAGTCAAACCATTTTATAGGGGTCTGAGTACTGAGTGCTGAGTGCTGAGATATTATCATTAATTTCCAATGAATCTAATAAAATTACAATTATTAGATTCTTTAAGAATTTTAACAAAGATTTAACTTTGAATGTGTAACATGTTGGCGCAAAAATACTTGTCATCCATGGAAAAATCCAGAATTAAAAAAAGTATAATATTTATCAAAGAATGTTGATGTACTTCAATGTATTTAGTATTTTCCAGATTTTTATTGACACAAACATGAACTTGAATTAAAAGACTAATCCATTCTGTTTTTTTTTTACTTTTTCTTCAGGCAAAAAGTGCACGTATGGAATGAAGTGTAAGTTTTATCATCCTGAGAGGGCAAACCAGACTCAACGTTCTGTGGCAGATGAATTGCGCGAAAATGCGAGGCTATCCCCCACTAAAGGCACTGTGTACTCTTCTATTGAAGACAAAAAGTCAAGAAAACTTTCATTGGTGGATACTCCATCTTTAGAGTCTGACAAATCCTCCTTTCCAAAACTGCCAGTGGAGAGAACTAACTCTTCACAAAAGTGTAGACCACTGGATAAGAATCTAATTAAGCAAAATCACAATTCAGCTCCTGAATGGTACTCCTCTTCAAGCACATCTAAAGACTCTCATCACTATATATCTTCAGATTCCGGCTTTGAGACATGGACAAGTGTATCAAAAAGCTACTGTGATCCTTCTCATGAGTCTGTAGATCATGGCTTCTGCAGTTGCAGTCAGCAGAGACACTGCTGTTCAGACATAAATGACATGGACAATACCACCCATAAACACTACTGCTCCCAAAAATCCACTTCGCATGGACATAATTCTGCTTCTTATTTCCCATATAACCAGTCATCACATTGGTCATCCCAGTACCCACCTCACCAAATATATAGAAGAGAACTGACTGATTCAATTCCCCCTGGTCATTGTAGCCTCCCTAATGATTACAATGCATCCTCCACACCCTCACTTGCGTACTGGTCTGAGCCAAACCCGGTCAATCATTCGAACAGACATCAAAGTAGCTACCCTGCGTGCAGGTCAGTTCCACCTCCTAACGATTTCCGCCAATGGCCAAGCACTGAACAGTTCACCCCGGAACAAATAAATGTGCGCACAAGGCTTTGTGCCATCTTCCAGCCCTCATTAGTTGATGCTGTCATGAAAAGGTTTCCACAGCTACTGGATCCCCAAAGATTAGCAGCTGAAATACTTCATTACAGGATGCAAAATGGAATGTGAAAGTAACTAGATAACTTATTATAAACTATAGTTAGTGCAGGTTGTTCTATGGCCAGTATTTACTGGGGTGAATGCTATGCGTGTATGGTAAATGCAAACTGGTGGTTAGATTGTAGAACAAGACCAATTTTAAGGCGGCTTTAAAAGAAGTAGAGTAAGTAGGGACAGAATCACAGATGCTGGAATGTTGGTTTTTGATGGGTCTTGTAGACCCTCCTACAAATGTAGCCATAGCCTAATTATTTTCAAAAACCCAAAACACAGGCTGAATTTCCCTACAAGTGGTTTAATTCCATAGTGCACATCATAGATACTGAGGATAAACGGTTTGAACATTGACATGGGCTGTTTAAGAGAATAAGTGGGGGATGCCATTTCCCTTGAAGGATGTGTACCCATAGAATAATAACATTAAAAGATGGAACTGTTGTACATTTAGCCAGGGCCGGCCTTAGGGGTGTGCGAGCTGTGCGGCCGCACAGGGCGCCATGGAGCAGGGGGCGCCGTGGATTTAAAAAAAAAAAAAAAAAAAAAAAAATTTTTTTTTTTTTTTTTTTTTAAATTTGCAGCGGGGGCGGAGCTTACCGTGCGGCGGGGGCGGAGCTAAAAGCGCCGGAAAACTGCTGCAGGGGAAGCAGGAAGGAGTCCCTGCTTCCCCACCAAACAGTCACCAGGAGCCAGGTAACTGTGACTCTCTGCCTGTGTTTATTACTGTCTGTGTGTGTATGACTGTCTGCCTGTGTGTGTCTGTGTGTATGACTGTCTGCCTGTGTGTGTGTGTGTGTCTGTGTATGACTGTCTGCCTGTGTGTGTGTGTGTGTCTGTGTATGACTGTCTGCCTGTGTGTGTGTGTCTGTGTATGACTGTCTGCCTCTGTGTGTGTCTGTGTGTATGACTGTCTGCCTCTGTGTGTGTCTGTGTGTATTACTGTCTGCCTCTGTGTGTATTACTGTCTGTGTCTGTGTGTATGACTGACTGTCTGCCTGTGTGTGTCTGTGTGTGTGAGACTGTCTGCCTGTGTGTGTGTGTGTGTGTATATTACTGTCTGCCACTGTGTGTCTGTGTGTATTACTGTCTGCCTCTGTGTGTGTGTCTGTGTGTATGACTGTCTGCCTCTGTGTGTATGACTGTCTGCCTCTGTGTGTATGACTGTCTGCCTCTGTGTGTATGACTGTCTGCCTCTGTGTGTGTGATTGTGTGTATGACTGCCTCTGTGTGTATGGCTGTCTGCCTCTGTGTGTATGGCTGTATGGCTGTCTGCCTGTGTGTGTCTGTGTGTATGACTGTCTGCCTCTGTGTGTGTCTGTGTGTATTACTGTCTGTGTCTGTGTGTATGACTGACTGTCTGCCTCTGTGTGTGTCTGTGTGTGTGTGTGAGACTGTCTGCCTGTGTGTGTGTGTGTGTCACATACAACCAATACACGCATATCACACACTGTTAATACACCCATTACAAATATCACACATAGCATACATATCACACACAGTCATCACACCTACTATCACATACACAGACAACACAAACATTACAGCATACATGGATGACGGGGGGGGGAGGGGGGGGCGCTGTGAAGATTTTTCGCACAGGGCGTCAAAATGCCTAAGGCCGGCCCTGCATTTAGCAGCATGTTTTTTCCCATATATAGAGCTACTGTAGCCAAAAATGATTTAATTTACTTACCACTAAATCTAGAATTACTTCCCAAAATAGCACATACCCCTGAAGCCAGCTTGATTGGGAGTAGTTTTGTTCAAAAATATACTACAACTCATTTACTTTAGTTCACCCTATCTGCCTGTACAAGAAGACACCATTTATTATAGCATTATAGTCTTTGGACTTAACCATTAAATGTAGAGAAAACTATGACTGATTTCAGATTTTGCCTGGTATCCGTTGTGGTAGGATGGCCTGGCTCTTGACAAGAAACTCCAAATCAAGCGTCAGGATTAAATTGTAATGTGGTTTATTATAGAGTTTCCAATGTATGCAATGCCGTGCTTCACTGTGGTAAATAAAAGAAAAGAAAAACATTTGGAGACTAACTAAACAATACATTTCATAACTGTCCAGCTGGCAAGCTAATCCAGTCCCTAGTTATAAACAATATAATGACAGCACAGGTTTTTAATCAGTATCTTGTCCTTAGAGTATCAGGTCCTCAGGCTTAACTGCCTCCTCTAATTCCTTCAGAGTCTGACCTTTAAATATTGTAGTGCATGTTACTTAAATTCAACTGAAAGCTGCCTTATCCCTATGATGCTGGAGAGAGGGCTCCAACATATTACTGACATAGAAAGTCTCACTGACTCTGCCACACCATTACAATATTTTATGGAATTCAGTAGTCTGTCTTGGACAGATATCTTAATGCTTTCTCTCATATTCTTTTTTTTTGTTTTACTTACATGAGTGAGTCAGTTCAGATTAGAAATACTTTACAAGTAACTAACGGTGATACGGATATTGTTGATGTGTATCTGTATCTGTATCTGAGATATAAAAAGATACTTGAGTCATTGAAAAAGAACAGAACTGTCAAGGGGCAGTGTCAAGTTGATGCATATTGTATCTTTCCATAAGAAATAAATCCATTGCTTTAAGTTATGATCATCCAATGTATGGTAAAAACACACTTGGACTGTTATGCTTGTACCTTGAATGTGCAACCTCTACATCTTGTGTTTAGATTTCATCATTCTTAGCCAACATGGATAAACTGTAGTTCATAAACAAAAGTGTTTGTAGAGGTTTGCTGAAAACAAGGTATAAGTGTTTCAGTGCTTAGATCCTGAACGCTAAGCCGGATTCTGATTTTTGTACCACTTACTGTAATGGTAAGTGTTAAAAATAAGTGCAATTGTGTGTTGACCTTGCAATAAGATGATCGTTTTAATTGTTTAAAGTGTCACTATGTGCCACTTAACCAGGACAAGGAAATAAAATCCTTGTGTGATATGTTGATTATACACATTACAACATATGTAATGTTTTAAAATAGTAAGCAAAAATGCTTTTTAAAATTCTCCTAATGTAAAATAATATATTAATGTTATATCGTTATTCATGGTTAAATCACTTGTATTGGTTTCATTCTGGTATTGTAGATGTATTGGATATGTAATAGGTGTTATTGCCACAACTGCAGCATTTGTATAGTTGATTGTGCAAATAAAACCTGTGATTTTCATGACACTGTGTCTTTGTACCTCAAGTCTGTCTGTTTGTTTTTCTGTTATTAGTTATTTTAAGTTTTATATTACTGTCTAAGCAGATGCAAAACCTGTAATATTTAATGTGTAAGGGTCAAATTACATTAAAGGGACACTATAATGACCAGAACAACTACAGCTTACTGCCATTCAATGTCTCCACCCTCTAAATGAAGACAGGTGACAGAGACACACAAATACACAGACACATATATACAGAGACACACACACATACATACACACACACAGAGACACACACACGTACACATACAGTCTGTATGTGTGTGTATGTGTGCATCTCTGCATGTGTGTGTGTGTGTGTCTGTATGTATGTGTATGTATGTGTGCATGTCTCTGTATGTATGTGTCTGTATGATACAGACACATACATACAGAGACACACATACATACAGAGAAACACACATACACACAGACAGACATACACATACACATACACACAATGTTTAAGTAATCCTCCTGTTTCCTACCTTTTTCAGGAGGGTGACTTTCCCTGGGGTCCAGTGGGGGCTCAGCCTGATGGTAGTCAGACACACACATATATACAGACACACACACGTACACACACTCATACATACAGTCTGCATGTGTGCATCTCTGTATGTATGTGTATGTATGTGTGCGTGTCTCTGTATGTATGTGTCTGTATGATACAGACACATACATACAGAGACACACACATACACATACACACATACACATACACACAATGTTTAAAGTCACCCTCCTGTTTCCTACCTTTTGCAGGAGGGTGACTTTCCCTGGGTTCCAGTCTGATGGGAGTCACCCTCCTGTTTCCAGCCTGATGGGAGTCACCCTCCTGTTTCCTACCTTTTGCAGGAGGGTGACTTTCAGTGGGGTCCAATGGGGGCTCAGCATGATGGGAGTCAGACATACACATACACAAAATGGTTAAGTCACCCTCCTGTTTCCTACCTTTTGCATGGGGGTGACTTTCCTTGGGGTCCAGTAGGGGCTCAGCCTGATGGGAGTCAGAGTTCCCACTCTGATTCCCTCCTCCTTCCTGGAGGCAGTCACTTCCGGGGCAGTCACTTCCTCCCAGCTCTGTCTGATGTCATCACAGGCGGCCCGGTCGTGCTGTTAAAGCGCCGCAACGCTGACTGGGCCCCCTGAAAATCCATCTCCATCAGGTGGCCCTAACAGCATGGGCCACCTGATGGATCCCTTCATGTGCAGCCCCGGTGGTTGACGCTAGGAAGCTCAGACTGATGACCCACTACAACACACCAGAAGTAATGTTATGCGGAAGCCAGGTGTACACAATGGACATCAATTACATAGGTATATATTCATAACGGATCAGCATTGAGGAAGACTCCAGGAGGAGTCGAAACGCGTCTGCTGATCTTCTCTTGGGACTATTATATATTCCTTTTTGCTGTGATTTTTATATGTTATTTACTTACTGCCTTTTTTTTTGTCCAGTTATTGTTATTATCTTTATTGATTTTTGACCATAGTAAAGTCTTTTACATTCATGTTGCAGGAAAAATATGTGTTCCCGTACGAGAAGTCTGAAGATTATTTTCATGTGTAGGGGTGGATGGGATCCCAAGTGACATTTCCCTTACCCACAAACTGAGATTGCAGCTACACGACTCTACTGCCCTTGTAACAAGGCTACTTGGTAGCCCTCATGCCCCTGCTAATCTACTAGGCAGTGATATACTGTCTGCCCTTAATGCAAATATCCAGTATAGCCCCACTGGAAAAGTAACATTGTCTGTGCCTTTAGAGGACAAACAAATGTTCTGGCAACTCTCACTATGATCACCCATGTGTCAGAATGTGCCATTGACTTGTCCTCAGTCCCTGACTCTCTATGGGTTACATGGAAGACAGATACATGCAGACTCTCTGTGCCCCCAGTCAAAGTGAATCTCCTGCCCGGAGCCACCCCTCCCCGTCCAAAAGAATACCCCCTAAGCCTAGCACCCACGGGTAGCAATTAGAACGTAGAATCCTGTGTTAAGGCACAAAACCACAAGCTAATTATGTGCTCCTGGGTTGCCGCCATTTCAAACACGTGGCGAGAACAATGGATGGCGGCCATCTTGAACTCCCAAACGGCCCGCGGAACTTAGGCGTTGAGCACCTGGAACTAATTTCGGCATGTCTCCCCAGCAAAACCCGGTCCCCCATGGAAGTCCCATCTGACCCATTTACACAAATTGCACACGAAACTGCAGCCTGGTGATTGAGTTGTGATAAAGAGGCATTTGAGGAAAGGACTTGAACCACGCTTTGACAGTCTGACTAAAGCTACCTCAGGGAAACTAGAAGGAAAATCCACACTGATACACGTCAGTCACTGTAAACAAGTCACTCCGACTGATCCACCGACATGAAGCTGTTCTTATCCTTTATGCTTTGTTCAGATATGTTACTCAGACTTCGGACCAGAAGATAATAATGCATGGCAGGGAAATATATGGTTGCAGATAGCAAAGGCTTTTAATTTTATAACATGACAGGAGGCTTCATATTTGCTTAAGTCTCTCTTTACTAGAACTCCACAGCAGCACATTAACATAGAGAAAAACAACCAATTAGAAAAAAGTAATGCAACCATAAAAGGCCCCTCCCAACCAACTATTTCCTCTTTCTTTGCTGCTCCACAACAAGCACAGGTCAGAGTACCACTGCCTCCTGTTTTTATGGGGGTTGTGAGATTTGTTTTTTTACTGTATTTTGTGTATATGCTTTGTGTGTATATATTGGGGAGATTTAGTGTATATGGGGAGTTTAATTTCATGTGCATAGACCTCTGTAGGGGGACAGATATTATTTATCTTGTGTGTAGATATTATCCCTTTTTCATTTCTATCTGCATATGTATATATCTTTAAGTTTCCTCCCTGTCCTTCTCTGTCTGGTTCTTACCGAGCTCTATTCCCCCTTTTTTCTCCCCTCTATAGCCAGTCTGTGGGTTCTCTCTCTTGCGGTGATCGCGGGAGGCAGACATTTAGCCGCCTCCCCCGATCGACCACATACTGGGGCCGCGGAGATTGACTCCAGCGGCCCCATGTGGTGGGTCCCACGGCAGTCGGCATCGCGCCTGTCACGGCTTACCTTGGTGGGAGTCCAGTGTGCAGAGATATGCTCACCCTTGCAATTAAACACAGGCCAAGGTGGTCAGGGAAGAACCCACCTGGCCTGTGAGTCTGTGCACGGGGGCTGTTCAGGATAACCAGGTCGAAGTACAGACAAGGACTAGAGCAGGAGAATCGTTGTGGGTAAGCCAGTGGTCAGAGGATGCCAGAATTCAGGATAAACGAGTAGAGAGCCGAGGTCAGAGGATGCCAGAAGTCAGGGTACAACGAAATAACAATCCAAGGTCAGGAGAACACGGAACAGCAATACTCGAACCAGAGTCAATGAACTGACACTGCCCTTAGGGAGGGGCAGTGTCTTATACCTTGTTGTCAGGGTACCTGTAGTCTCCACCTCAGAGGAGGTGAGAGACTTAGACGTTTATCCTCCCAGACGGACTGTTTCTCCCGTTCCTCGCGGTCTTCCCGGTCACTTACACGCCAGCCGCGAGGGATCCACTTCCTTTTATAACACGACGCTCAGTAATCGACGTCATGACGCCAACCCGGATCGACCTGTCAGTCAATTGGCCAAAGACTAATCAGGACTCGTCGGAGGCGTGACTACACTCTAGAGCCAGGGTATTTAATAGAGCTTCTCGCATTTGCTCATTGCCCTGTCGTGGTTCTAGCCTGTCTAGTCACTCAGTGCTCTTGTATTTTAGTTATCTCTTTGGTTCCGACCCGGCTTGTTTGTACTACTCTGCTTATCTCTGTTACCCCTTGACTCGGCTTGTTCCTCGCTTACCTGTCTTCTCGTTCCCTCGACCTCGGCTTGTCTCTGACCATTCTCTACTATCTCCGTACGTTAGTCCGGCCATTCTAAGGTCCGGTATACGTACCTTTCTACTGTTTGTACTCTGCGTGTTGGATCCCTGTCCCGATCCTGACACTTGTTAATTAGGTATCAGATTCAGCTGGAGAGTTACTGACAGGTCTGAGCCTGGTGAAGTCCAGCCCCCTAGTGCTGCAGGCAATTCAAGAATAAACAGGAGTTATCCAAAGTCCTGAAATGGCTCAGAGGTAACATATCAGGATACAGTCCAGAAGAACCATGGTTCAAATCCCCTGTTGGCCGCTTCTGGGGTGACCACGTCTGGCAGTCGGGATGTCACGGTGGCGATCATGACAATACCTCCCCCTTAAGAACGCACTCTGGGCGTTACTAGGATGTTCTTCATTGTTTTTTTAGATTGGAAATACCTTCCTCCTCCAAGAGATCAAATATATCCTCTGGTAGGAGGTACATATGCCCATAATCATCCATGCCATAAGTTCGTCCTTCTTCCAGATCATTGGGAAACACAGCACCTACTGTAGCCTTTGCTCTAGTCGTTCTCACAGGAGAGGCGTTCGCAGCTTCCTCAAACACATCTAGATCCTGTTTGCATACAACTGTGACATTAGAGGCATACGTGCGGTCAGGTGGTAGAACTTTTTTGGCCAGGCATGAAGTGGTGATGGTGCTTGCTTGAACAGTAGTTTCTTCAAGAAGAGGTACAGATGTTTCTGGAGCAGGAGGTAGAGATTCTTCGGGGGTACTGGTAGCTGATTCTAGAGAAACACAGATTGTATTAACTACCATGGTCTGAGTACTCTTATGTGTCACGGAGCGTGGACCAGACTGACAGCGACTTTGGCGTTTCTCAGGCAGAGGTGCAGACTTGGCCGGATGGGTATGCATAACCCCAACTTGAACGGTTTCTGGCCGATGTGGGCGAATTGGGCAGAGTGAGATAAAGTGCCCTCTTTCACCACAGTAAAAACAAAGGCCATGATTTCTCCGCCGGTCTCTTTCTTCACTAGTCACCTTGAGCTGGACCAATCCTATTTCCATAGGTTCATCTGAGTCAAGAGGAAGGTAGGATTGCTCTGGGGCCTTCCTAGGAACAGAAGCATAATGAGGCAGCACGGGGTTGTGGTATTGGCACAGGTTCCCTTTGTTTCTGCGAATCTGGGATCCTCTGGGACGTGGTGCTGGTTTAGGCAAAGCGGTCTTGCTAGGAGTCTTGCACTGTGCTTCCATGGCAGTCATGAAAGCATCCCATCCAGCAAGGACAGGACTCTGAGACTGCAACATTTCATGTGCCCATTGTTTAATTTTTCCAGACAGCAGGTTAATAGCTGCTCGGACCTTTATGAAGTCATTAGCATAAGTCCGAGACTTCAGGGAAAACACCAATTCACAATCCACTTTAAAGCATAGGAAGGAAGCATGGTTACCATAAAATCTCTCGGCATAACTGTAAACGGTTCAGGATAAACAGGTTCCAGGGCTGGGCCTACCGTGCCTTTAAGAAAACTAACTTCTCGCTGCAGCTCCAAGACAGTCTGGGCCAGGCTGGATACTTGCTGGGTAAGCAATTGAGACATCTCTGCAGACTCCATTATGGTCAGTTCATTCTGTCACTGCTTACCTTGGTGGGAGTCCAGTGTGCAGAGATATGCTCACCCTTGCAATTAAACACAGGCCAAGGTGGTCAGGGAAGAACCCACCTGGCCTGTGAGTCTGTGCACGGGGGCTGTTCAGGATAACCAGGTCGAAGTACAGACAAGGACTAGAGCAGGAGAATCGTCGTGGGTAAGCCAGTGGTCAGAGGATGCCAGAATTCAGGATAAACGAGTAGAGAGCCGAGGTCAGAGGATGCCAGAAGTCAGGGTACAACGAAATAACAATCCAAGGTCAGGAGAACACGGAACAGCAATACTCGAACCAGAGTCAATGAACTGACACTGCCCTTAGGGAGGGGCAGTGTCTTATACCTTGTTAATTAGGTATCAGATTCAGCTGGAGAGTTACTGACAGGTCTGAGCCTGGTGAAGTCCAGCCCCCTAGTGCTGCAGGCAATTCAAGAATAAACAGGAGTTATCCAAAGTCCTGAAATGGCTCAGAGGTAACATATCAGGATACAGTCCAGAAGAACTACGGTTCAAATCCCCTGTTGGCTGCTTCTGGGGTGACCACATCTGACAGTCGGGATGTCACGGTGGCGATCATGACAGCGCCGTTGCTCAGATCCACTTTATGTCTTTCTTCTCTCCTCTTCAGATGACTCTAAGTTCCCACATTCAGTCCTGCACACGGGTTATTTTCTAGCTATCCCCTCCGTGCGTTTCTCGCATGCCTGCAGTGGGATGTGGTAGATTGCCGGTCCCCTTGGGTGTGTCCCTCCTCCACTGGACTGTGGGAAATCAAACTTCCGGCCTCACGGCCCGCGGGCAGCGGGGCAGAAGGGAGCTAGAGGACTGCCACGTGGGGACGGCACGTCGCTTTCCTCCCTAGGGGCCCTCGGGGGAAGGGGAGTTTGTTTCTCCCAGGTCAAGGGTATCCGAGTTTGTGGGGGATCCCCTGGTGGCCAAACTACACTACAGGGTGATCCCTGCTCCGGTATGCTCTAGGTATAGATATATTCATATGTCGTCCTTTTGTGTCTGTTTTAAGGTGCCAGCTGGGTTTTTCCCAGGATGGCATGTGCAGTTATCAAGCCTAGGTTGTGGGATGTGCTGCCCAGAGGTGGCTCAGTTGTTAAATTACCGGACAACTAGCCTGTTCAATAGGCTAGATCACCGGTTTTAATCCTGGCAGGGCCTACTCAGCCATTCATCCTTGTATAAATGAGTACCACCATTTGGGTTAATAGAACACCATTGCTATTCCTGACGATTTGGTTTATTTTAGCCTTCTTCTACCGTTTCTCTGCTTTGCGCCCTGGGGAGGTTATCCTCTAGTTAACCCTCTCCCCTCATTTTTGGGTGAAGTTTACACTGCGTTTCTATGGTGGTTAAATTTTCGGTTAATCCCCCGGTGTCCTGGACAGGGGGTATCCCATCTGGTTTGCTTTCTCCCGAGCCTCGTGCCCACAGTTATTACGCAAGTACCTGTTTTATGGTGTATCCTCTATACCAGCTACACCCACCTGTCTAAATATACATGACTTGCTCATGGGCTCCTCACAGATACTCGGAACCCGGCATACTATACTAGGCTTCAGACCTAGTGGTGCCTCCTGGTCATGGTAAACAGCTCATATACCACTACAGAGGCATGTCTCTACAACTGCTTCAAATTTATTTTTCAATTGCACGCACTGGGTAACCCCCACGCTTGCTCGGTATTAAATTCTAGGTTTGCGCTACCCTGATACTGACTACATACGTTCTACAATACTGTGGACCGTGCATCATTCCGAGACATCATATGAACTGATCTGCCTCAACTATGCCCCAAAGTTGGCCAGCGGTTGTCTGTGCCACATGATTGGCCTGCTTTGTCTGTGCCCCCATGATTGGCCTGCTTTGTCTGTGCCCCACAATTGGCCTGTTTTGTCTTTGCCCCGTGATTGGCCTGCTTTGTCTGTGCCCCTTGATTGGCCTGCGCTGTCTGTGCCATCGCCATGGGATGAACCTGATTTGGCTACCCATCTAAGTACCAATGTATATATTGGGCACGGTATATCTTGCCTTGACCACATATTTGGGGAGCTGCCCCTATTACTCTGCTGGGGTCCCTGAGCACCTCCATAATACATATCAGGGTCCTTCCAGGGGCTCTAAGGGGAATACACCCACGGCAGACGACTCAGTAGCGTCAGGCTCTCACATGAGATATTCAGGCAAGAACACTAAGGAGGGAAGGGTGAAGGCCATAAACCTCGACCCTAGAAAAGGGCAAGGCTCCAGCACAATGACAAGGTCCTATGGGCTTAGGCTCATCTATCTGATGGAGATGTCTCACCGACGGGGGGAGGTGCTCCCCTTACCGCCCCTGAGCTCCTTGGGCCAGGCGGGCCAGGTTTTCTCCTCGGACAGAGAATTCTTGCAGGAGCAAGGACGTGCTGGAGACCTCTGTGTGACCTGGCGTAGTCGGGGGTCTTTCTACGCATGGACCACCTACCTCTAGGCTGGAGGACGCTGTATTCCCTCGTCGCTAGGGGCAATCCCTGATTAGGTCTGCAAACCGTGGGACGCCCAGACCCCGATTTGATTTTCTTGACCATCTGAGACAGCAGGTGCTATCAGATAGGTAAGCCTCTGGTTGTGGGGGTAGGGAGGCTTACAGGCCAAATGCCCTAGGTCTCTGGTTAGGGGATTGGACCCCTTGCCCCGGAATTTCACGTTTGTGTCCACTTTCGGAGCACATACCAGACTGGACCCCGAGTCAGGGGGTTGCAGGCTGCTCTATCTTGGCGCAATTTGAGCATTGGATGTGCTGGGCCACGGCTGGAAGACTTAGGATAGAGAACAAGGCTTACGCACAGGGCCATTCCCGAGCCATGGTTTCGTATTGGGAAGGGGCTGTGCACCCTATCTACTGCTTGGGCCTGCTTAATGCAACGCTCTGCACCGCAGAGGGCCACAGCCCTCGTACGCATGGAACCCAAACTATTGGACTTGGGATAAAGAAAGCTGAGCCCTTTGGAGTTCCCTCACGGGATTAGTCATGAACGTAATTCCACTAGTGCATTGAATTATACGCGGTGCTCAAGGAATTTCTGGGGACCGCGGGGTCCATTCCTGGTGAGGTGGGCTCAACCTTTCTACCTGACGAGGTAAGTATCTGGTGCACCACTCATTTGGATGATAATACAACCCTGGATGTCAGGTTGGCTGAATTTAGGGCATTCAGGAATACCAGAGTTATCTGAAGATACCTTTTTCCGTTTTTCCGCACGTTTGGACCCGTTCACGGCGCTTTTTCAGTATAGTATGTTTTGCTGTTCGGTCTACCTGGACGGGCTGCTGGACCCACTGCGAGGTACCTCCCAGGCCGAAACGTCAGGTCCCTGTATTTCATGTTCAACCACGGGACATCGACCCCTTCTACTTCAAAAATAGTAGAGTTCGGGAGGTTGGATTGGACGCAAGGGGGTGCCTCCTACATCTTCCCATGTCCGAGTCCTCGAACGTTTGGAATAGTTTGGGATTGATTTTGAAAATATGACTGATCATGCAAAAACATGGATTTTATTGAAGGATAGTGATCATCTGAAGCCATTTATTATAACATAGTTGTTTGACTCATTATTAAGTCATAACGATAACAGAAATCACCCAAATGGCCCTGATCAAAAGTTCACATACCCTTGACTGTTTGACCTTGTTACAGACATACAAGGTGACACACATAGGTTAAAATGGCAATTAAAGGTTACTTTCCCACACCTGTGGCTTTATAAATTGCAATTAGAGTCTGTGTATAAATAGTTTGCCAGATCTCACATGGATATAAGAAGATATTCAAAGCCTTTAAAATGCCAGTCAGTACTGTTCAATCACTTATTAAGAAGTGGAAAATTTGGGGATCTTGATAACAAACCAAGGTCAGGTAGACCAAGAAAGATTTCAACCACCACTGCCAGAAGAATTGTTCGGGATACAAAGAAAAACACACAGAAATGCAAAGGATGCTCTGGAAAAAGAATGTGTGGTTGCTTCAAGGAGCACAATATGATGATACTTGAACAAAAATGAGCTGCATGGTCAAGTTGCCAGAACAACAACACCTTGACACGCCTCGCAGCTTCTGGCACACTGTAATTTGGAGTGAGGAGACCAAAATAGAGCTTTATTGTCACAACCTAATATATATGTTAACTTTGTAGCTATGTCATCACGGCAGTTAGTTCTAGCATTCCATTGCCTATCTCAAAGCAAATATGTGCATATAGAAACTGAAAATTATTGGCTGTAATATCAATTAATTTTCAGTGGTATCTACAGGAGTTACAATAAATTGCACACAATCATCTTATCTGAAGCAATAACTGTAGATAGATGACATGCTCTACATGAACTTTAAGCTTCAGACTTGTAATATTGTATTATTTTATGCACTGTGTTAATATGTCAAACATTATAACCTTGATGTTTATTCTTGCATTAGCAGCAATGCATATGTATAAAACTGGAATACTTTAATGAAGATATTTGTTTAAGATGGAGCTGTTATTTTCAGGTGTTTTTGCATATTTTGTGAAGACCCCTGAACATGACATCTCCGATTAGGTTCCTGAGGCAGTGGGGTGCAGTCAGAGGTAAATTTACTTATATGAAGCAGTCCCTCACATCTGCCGCCATCCTCTTCCTGCAGATCTTTTTGGCTCCTAGTGCTTCATCTGCCAGGAGCCACACCAGTGCTGTATCAGTGCTGCACATGCACAAGAGTACAACACTGACAGTGGTGTACACACAATCCATGGGGCCCCGGTGCGAAACTGTTCCATTGGCCCCACCTTCCCCCTCTCCCCGACAGACACACACACATACATACAGACACACATACATACACACACATACATACATAGAGACACACACCCACATAGACACATAGAGACAGAACGATACATACAAACATACACACAGACAGACACACACACAATACACATATAAAGAAACAGACAGGCACAACCAGATACATACTTACAGGCACAAACACACAGACACACAGACAGACACATACTTACAGACAGACACATACATACAGACAGACACATACACAAGACACACATACATACAAAGACCCATACATACAGCCACACACATACAGACAGACACACACACAAGACACACATACATACAAACAGACAGGCACGCATACATACACACATACATACAGACACACACAGACAGACACACACACACACCAAACAGACCGGTGCACATACACACACACACACAAGAGCCACATACATACAACGACACATACAGACAGAAAGGCACACATACAGACAGACATACACAAACAAGACACACATACAGACAGACACACACACACACACAAGACGCACATACATACAGACACAAACACACACACAAGACACACATACATACAGGCGCACATAAACACATACATACATACAGACACACACACACACACACAGACATGTACAGACAAACACACACACACAATGTTTAAGTCACCCTCCTGTTTCCTACCTTTTAGGTGCAGGAGGATGACATTTCCTGGGGTCCAGTGGTGGCTCAGGCTGGTGGGAGTTCCCACTCTGACTTCCTCCTCTGCTTCCTCCTGGGCAGGCTCCATGTATGCTGGGAGTGTGGTGGAATCTCGGTAAAAATAAATTTAGTTGGCCGAGATTGCCACGTGGTATGTGTACGTGCATATACTGATGTATCGGTCGGTTGGTTGCACGTGGCAACGATACAGTTCGCTATATGTGGTGCTTGGGCAGAGATGGCTAACCAAAACGGATGTAAATAGTTTTAGGTAGTCCATCTAGGTACTGGCCAATAGATTAGTTGGGAAATTGTAAATGTGTTAAAGATTATTGTAGTAGAGTGTATATCTTGCTAGATAGCGTGAGCTCTGCCGTCTAGTGAGAGTGTGAATAGTGTGTAACTGTATTATAGCGCACGGTACCATAACCATGTATAATAACTACTGATACTGTAAATAACTACTAATAATTGTCGTTTATGTTGTATGTTTAACACCATAACCACTACTAACTGAACTGTGACTTTAAAATTGTACTCTAACCAATGCTAACCGTACTATAACTACTGTTTGTAAAGACGATGTTACTGGGGTGTGTTATAGACGGGTAATTCAGACACTGAGAATTATAACGTGGTTAATTGTATAGTTTCGCCAAAGGGTACAGTAATAGTTATTTAGTGACTGGTGCAACAGCTGTGTGTGTACGGGAATTCCCTGTATGTTTTGTTGTGTGCGTTTGGCCTAGTAACTGTACCACGTGGTGCTGTTGCCAAGGTAACAGGTGTGACCGTTGGAAGTGTGTTTGTTTGCTTTCTGTTGGAGACGACGCTTCATTGTTAAGTATGGGTGCGTCGGATTCAATGATTATGGATCCCTTAGGATGTATGTTAAAAAACTTTAAAAAGGGATATAATGTGTATGATTATGGAGTAAAGATGTCTCCAACACACCTGACTACTTTATGTAGTAGGGAATGGCCTACTTTGGTGGCTGCATGGCCACCACGTGGCAGTTTGGATCCTAATCTGGTGCAGCGCGTACATGTGGCTGTATCAGGTAGGCCTGAACTTTACGGCCAGTTTCCGTATATTGACTGTTGGAAGCAGGCCGTAAATGACTTGCCAAAATGGATCCGGGTATGCCACGAGGAGCAATGTCGCCTCATGGTGGCCAGAACTCGGTTGTCCACTAAGGCCGTGATTATGCCCATTTTGGACACGCCCCCTGAGTCTGAGATCCCCATGCCGCCCCCTTACTCCTCCTCTACAGGAAGAGGAAGAGGAGGTGCTGTTGGTAACGCTACTCCCCTTGCTCCGTTTTCTCCACCTACCCCCTCCTCTAGCTCAGAGCCTAGCCCTCTTGTTTTAAACCCTCCCCTTCCGGTACCTGCCCCTATTAACCCCACCTACCCATATTTGGCGCCATTTCTAGTTCCTGGTCAGGCTCCTCCCAGCCCGGCCCGGAATATTTTACTTACTGACCTACCCTTCAGTAGAGAAAAAGTGTCCCCTTCCCCTCGTCTTACTACCCCTCGACCGGAACCCCTAACTGACATTCCTAAACAAAGCCCCATACTAACCCGACAACTGACCGGTACCCTCCAACCCCGACATTATCAAATGCCTCTCCGACTGACACCTGGCCCGACACATATTAACGGCCAGTTACAACACGCTGATCCCGTATTTGTTTATGTTCCCTTCACTACAACTGATCTATTTAACTGGAAGACTCATAACTCCTCTTACACCGATAAACCTCAAGCCATGACAGACTTGATTACCTCCATTATCCAGACACATAATCCCACTTGGGCTGATTGCCAGCAATTGCTTATGACATTGTTTAATAACGAGGAAAGAACACGGATAAACCAAGCGGCAATTAAAGCGCTGGAAGAATTGGCCCGTACTCAGAATCAGGCCAACCCGGCAGCATGGGCCGCAGCCCACTTCCCAAATACTGATCCTAATTGGAATGTCAATGGCGCAGACATGGCCCATTTAAAAGCTTACAGGGAAGCTATTATTGCTGGCATGAAAGCCGGAGGGAAAAAGGCGAAAAATATGTCGAAGACGGCTGAGGTATTACAGAAATGTGATGAGTCACCCATTGCCTTTTATGATCGATTATTGGAGGCATACCGGTTGTATACCCCTTTAATCCAGAGGCTCCTGAGAATTCCCGGATGGGTAACTCTGCCTTTGTCAGCCAGGCCTACGGAGATATAAAAAGAAAGTTGCAAAAGTTAGAAGGGTTTGTAGGGATGTCTATACCTCAACTAATGGAGATAGCGAATAAGGTATATATGAATAGGGAGACAGAGACGAAAAAGGAAGAAGAGCGAAAGATGAGAAGGAAAGCAGATGAGAATAAGTGGAATAGGGAGCCTTTAAGTAGGAACCAATGCACGTATTGTAGGGAAGAAGAGCATTGAAGAAGTGAGTGTCCACAGAGGGAACAACATGAGAGAGAGAGAGATAGAACAAGGGCAGGGTATAGCAATAATTATAGAGGCAGAGCGAGAGGAAGAGGAGGCCCTGGAGGAAATAGTGGGAATAACAGAGGTAGCGTTAGCGGAGATAGGTATTATTCAGCAGCGCAGAGACCCCAAGAGAGAGAAGATAGGGACTTTGTGGGTTTGGCTGACACTGTCATGGAGGACTATTGATACCGACCGGGCTCCATCCCCCTTGGCCGAGCGGAGCCTATGGTCGATGTAGCAATAGGGGGAAAAAGGAGTTCTTTCATGATCGACACTGGTGCTGAACATTCTGTGGTGACTGACCTAGTCGCTCCTCCTTCAGGAAGAACTATCACCGTAATAGGAGCAACTGGAAGGAGTGCCGCTAAACCGGTTCTTAAAAGTCGACTCTGTACACTGGGAGGCCACGTAGTAAAACATCAGTTCCTTTACATGCCTGAATGTCCAGTCCAACTGCTAGGGCGAGATTTGTTGTCGAAATTACAAGCACAGATAACATTTCTGCCTAACGGAACGACGTCCTTGAAGTTTAATGGACCCTCAGGTTTAATGACAATATCAGTACCAAAGGAAGAAGAGTGGCGACTTTATACAGTGTTGACCAGCCAAAACCCTAAGAGTGATGAATCCTTGTTTAATATACCAGGAGTATGGGCAGAGAATAACCCACCAGGACTTGCTCGCAATATCCCACCTATTCGGATTGAACTAAAGCTAGGGGTTTATCCAGTGAGCTTGAGACAATATCATATTCCACAAAAGGCAAAGAAGAACATACAGTCTTATTTGGATAAGTTCATAAGGTATGGTATCCTAAAATTCTGTACTTCCCCCTGGAACACCCCATTGTTGCCTGTTCAAAAGCCCGGGACAGATGAGTATCGCCCTGTGCAGGACTTGAGAGCAGTCAATGATGCGGTAGTAAGTATACATCCAGTTGTGCACAATCCCTATAACCTGCTTGCTTTAATTCCATGCGGGGCTACTTATTTCACTGTTTTGGATCTCAAAGATGCCTTCTTTTGCCTTCGAATTGCTACAGAAAGCCAGTGTATCTTTGCATTCCAATGGGAAAATGCTGTGACGGGCTCGAAACGCCAGATGACTTGGACAAGATTGCTCCAAGGGTTTAAGAATTCACCTACCCTATTTGGCTCAGCATTAAGTCAGGACTTACTAGATTTCAAGTCCATCCCAGGAGAATGTGTACTATTACAATACGTAGATGATTTGTTGATAGTGGCAGTTACAAGAGAGATATGTCAGCAAGCAACACATGATTTACTGCACATTCTTTGGAAGGCAGGATACAAGGTGTCCAGGAAGAAAGCCCAGTTGTGTCAGCCAACTGTCAAGTATCTGGGATTCCATATCTCTGAAGGTCAAAAGATAATGGGGCCAGAGAGAAAAGAAGCTGTATGTCAAATACCAACACCCAAGAATAGAAGACAATAGCTCTGTTGCGCATTCGTAGTACACCTACCAGAAGGATGGGTCTCTCACCTTTTGAAATTATGTATGGGCGTCCACCTCCCGTACTTGGTAACTTAAAGGGGGATTTAAGTCAGTTGGGAGAAGGAATTACCCGGCAGCAGGTTGTAGAGTTGAGTAAAACAATGGAGGAGGTACAGAAATGGGTACAAGGGGGGCGTGGCCGGACCGTGCATGGAGTAAGACGCATCTAACCGCAGCTCCGTGGCCCCAGCACACTATAGCACCGATATTCGAGCCGGAATCGACCCAAAATGGGTAAATCCAGAAAACCGTACACCCCGGGACCCTCCCAGACGGGCTCGCCGAGCCGAACCGCGGGACCCATGGACGGGTACCTCGGAACTCAGAGAGACTCGCGGGCGCACCAGGCCGCGGCCAAAATGGCGCCGGCCTCGCCTGAACAGCGCAACATTGAGAGCCCCACGAGCAGCCCGGCCAGGGGGGAATCCCTCACGCAAATGGCGGCAGACATAGCCGCAATAACGGCAAACATGATGTCCAAGACGGACAAAGCTGATTTACTGGCGGAAATCCGAACTGCGATCAGGGAAGAGGTCATGGAGGTGAGGAGAGACCTGACAGCCCTGGAGCGCAGGGTGGAAGAGCTAGAGGCAGACAGAGCCCAAAACATACAGCAGCACCAAGCTACTGAGACAGCCGCCACCAGGCAGGGCAATGTCCTGTTGGAGCTAAGGAGAAACCTGGAGGACCTGGACAATCGCGGACGCAGAAATAACATCCGCATACGCGGGCTGCCTGAGTCCACCGGGGAGGCACTACCGGAACTCCTCCGGGGCCTGTTCACTCTCATCCTAGGGGACAGGGCCCCAACGGACTTTGGCATTGAACGGGCCCACAGAGCACTACGCCCTGCATCCGCAGAAGGCCCGCCAAGGGATGTCATCTGCTACCTGCTTTCCTACTCGTTGAAGGACGACATTATGAGGGAAGCACGGAGTCGACAAAACCTCCCCTACATGGAGGCCCAAATCTCCCTATACCAAGATCTTTCTGTGCTCACGCTGGAAGCGAGAAGGGCTCTACGCTCTACGAAGGGCTCTATACAGCACACAGCTACTAGACCCGGAGCTGCTGCCGACCCGCTGGGTATGTACTTGACCCCTTACTTTGGGCCCCTACGGTTATTGAACAGTCCAGAAATGCATGACACTGAAACGGGAGGGAATCACACGATTGGGGCGGGGGGAACTGGTGGGTCCATGGAACACCCGGGGAAACACGAGGGCAGGGACTCCCCACGTTATACAAGCCCAGCAGCTAGCATTGAGCAGTGTCCCGGGACAGATCCTGGACTCACCCCTAAATGAGCCCTTTTACGCCTGGAGGCGCACCACCCCAGACCCTGCCTAACCCCGTGATGGTAGCCCTGTCCGTAGGCACCATAGCCCGGCCCAAGGCCTGCTGACAGCCGAGCGGGTGGGAGAGAAGTGGCCCCTGGGGAGGGGGGTTAAAGGGGAATTTGCATGTTGTGAACTGTAATGTACTGATTTAAGGTTTAAATTGTTTCTATTGTTTATAAGTTTTAAGCTGCTTCTGGCCGCACACGCACCTACATGGGAGTGAGGGACACCCCACAGCTCCCGTTGGTTGGGGGAGGGAGGGCCGGGGAGGGAGGGCCGGGGCGGGAGCCCGAGGTGGCATCCGGTCCCCATGGGGACTATTGAGCTGAAACGCTACAACACGTACCCACTAAGGGGCCATTAAAGCCTAGGGAGGCATCTAGGCGGTTTACTGGGCACTGCCCCATACGAGTCCCCCGAACTGATGGGGACGATTCCGACTAATCTTGATCAGTGTGCTGGGATCCAGGGGAGCAGGGTGACACACACGACGGAACACACCTGTACGGGCGACCCACGTGCCCTTGTAACTGACTCGCGCTATACATATACTCGGAGGCAACTCTGGTGACACACCCCGAGGGGACTGAACACCGGGGGGCGACTAACTCCGAGGCGAGTACCTGTTACCTACCACACGGACTGACACCCCCACTGACACCGACCCGACTGTACTCCCCACCCCCTCTCATACCCCTCCCCCCCCTTCCTTGACGACACTGTCCCCCCCACACCCCGTGCAGACAGGGATGGGCCCTAAAGCTGAAATGGCACCACTCACTCTTTGGTCAAATAACGTTAGAGGCATGAACGTGCCCGAGAAACGAACCCAAATACTCCGCACCCTATGGTCGGAGTGTGTCTCGGTCGCGTTCCTGCAAGAGACGCATTTCAGGGGAGCGGAGGCACCCACCATTAAAAACGGGAGATACCCCACGGGATACTATTCGAACCACCCAGATGAAAAGAAAGCGGGTGTGGCGATCCTATTCTCCCATAACATCCCGTTCATATGTACTGACCAACGACCAGACCCAGGGGGTAGATACCTGTTCCTAAAGGGGACAATAGCACAACACTCTTACACATTCGCCTGCCTATATGCCCCGAATCGCAACCAACACGCCTTCCTAGCCAAAACTCTTGCAAAACTAGATAAATTCAGGGAGGGACTCTTAGTTCTGGCAGGAGATCTTAACATGCCACTGGACGCTAGACTAGACACCTCTAGAGGGGAAAGCTCGATACCAGGTCACTGCATCCGCGCTGCCGGGAGGGCTCTGACACGATGTGGACTAGTTGATTGCTGGAGGGCGGCTAACCCTGACTGCAGGGACTACTCCTATTATTCGGCTGTGCACCGGCGTTATAGCCGGATTGATTACATTTTTGTGGCACAAGAAGCCCTGCCACTGCTCCGTAAGGCGACTATAGGCTTGATGGCGGGGTCAGACCACGCCCCGATCACGGTCCAGATACAATCACCACTGTACAAACCCATTGAAAGACAATGGAAGCTAAATGAGAACATGCTCCTACACCTGGGGGACACTGACCCGGCCAGACTAACATTGCAACAGTATTTCGACACAAACACTACCCCTGATGTACAGCCGCTGACAGTGTGGGAGGCACACAAATGTGTCATACGGGGTCATTATATAAAGGTCTGCACACAGCGGAAAAAGGACAACGCACGACAACTAAACACACTGAACTCGCAAATCGCGACACTAGAGCAAACCCACAAGCAAAATCAGGATGAGGATATATTCCTCCGACTGACGACGCTTCGGAAACAGAGGAGGGACATACTAGCCCAGGGCCTCCTGCGCACCATTAGGAAATCGGCTAGGTTCTTTTTTGAACACTCCGATAAGAGCGGGAGATTGCTGGCCCGCCAGCTCCGAGACCAGAGGAGGGCGAGCCACATCCATAAAATTAGACCCAAGGTCGGGACAGAAACCCGTCTGCCCGTCGGGATCCAACAAGCGTTTGTAGACTACTACACGGAACTGTACAATATACCCCAAACCACATCAGACGCTGCCCGAGCCCTGCGCTCCCGGCAGATCACTGAGTTCCTAGAACGCAACATAGATAAAAAATTGACCACGGAAATGCGAGAAGAACTGGAACGTCCCCTGTCGGCGGAAGACCTGGCGGCGTCCCTTATACTTTCCAAAGCCCACAAAGCACCGGGCCCAGACGGCCTTCCCTTATTGTATCTACGCACGTTTAAAGATGTTTTGCTACCACACCTTTTACTTGGCCTCAACTCCATACTGGAGGGGGGCCGTTTCCCCACTGACACTTTAGCAGCCATAGTTACCGTGATACCTAAGGAGGGGAAGGACCCGGCGAACTGCGCGAGCTACCGCCCTATCTCATTACTGAATGCGGACCTGAAGCTGTTTGCGAAAGCCATAGCCCTGAGAATCGCGAGCCACCTCCCACACCTCATACACCCCGATCAGGTCGGATTCATCCCGGGCAGGGAAGGGAGAGACAATACGATAAAGGCCCTGAACATTCTCCACATAGCGCGGTCGCAACGCAGGGAACTCATGCTTTTGTCGACAGATGCTGAAAAGGCCTTCGATCGGGTGGACTGGTCGTACCTGGAGAGCACCCTTTCGCACATGGGCTTTGGCCCCAACATGCTGTCCTGGATGCTCTCCCTGTACACTAGTCCCACGGCACGGATCCGAAACAATGGAGCACTGTCCGCCCCTTTTCAAATCAGGAACGGCACTCGGCAGGGATGTCCGCTCTCCCCCCTCCTGTTTGCCCTCTCCCTGGAACCATTCCTGGGGGCGGTCAGACGGAATGGGGGAATATCCGGCTTCTCCCATGGTCGCCACGAATACAGAGTGGCAGCATACGCCGACGATATGCTGTTTTTCCTCACTCAGCCACTGATATCCCTACCGAACCTCCTCACAGCATTTCGGGAGTTCGGAACACTCTCCAACTTAAAACTCAATACAGATAAGTCAGAGGCCCTCTACCTCCCTCCCCCACACGGCCCCCCACCCCACCTATACTCCCAATACCACTTCAAATGGTGTGACACCAAACTGAAATATTTGGGAATTTGGCTGCCCAAAGACCCATCCCAATTATACCTACATAATTATCAACCACTGCTACACTCCCTGACGGTGGACATCAAGAAATGGTCCCCATACTATATCTCCTGGTTTGGACGCATCAATGCGATCAAGATGAACGTGTTGCCCAGGATACTATACCTCTTCCAAACAGTACCGATCACCGTGCCCAAAGCCTTTTTTAGCTCCCTGTCGACTGCTATTCGACAATTCGTTTGGAAATCCCGCCAGACCCGGATTAAAAAATCCACGCTGGAACTCCCAAAGCGGAAAGGAGGCACGGGTTTGCCCTCCATTGAGACCTACTACCGCGCCGCACACCTACACAGGCTGGCAGACTGGCACGTACAATACCCCACAAAGCAATGGGTAACCCTCGAGCTGGATCAAACGGACAGGAAAATTCCCTCCAGACTGTGGCTACACACCGCCACATACTCTGACTTATGCACTGGTAACCCCCTTATTGACGCCTCGATCAGGGTGTGGACAGCCGTACGCTACAGACTTAGGCTCACTACCTCCCCTAGCCCTCTAACCCCCATCACCCACAACCCAGACTTGGCAGACGCACTGACCCAACGAGATTTAGCTGGTCTCCAGCAGGCTGACTGGATGTACCTGCACCAATGGAGTAGCACGAGGGGACTTAAACCACTCACGGAGCTATGCCCGGACAGACCTCCAACGTTACTTGAACGGTTCAGATACCACCAAATCCACACATACTATCACTCTCTACCTGGCCGAGGGCACCTACTCAGACCTCTCACCAACTTTGAACTCCTCTGTGCACATAGACTACAGGTACACAGAGGAATTTCTACCATATATGCTTGGCTCATGGCCCAGGCCAATGGGGATGTAGACCTTAAGTTCAGGAGGCACTGGGAGACAGATTCAGGGGAAACACTCACCCCACAGGACTGGGACAAGATCTACACTCTCACCCATAAGTGCTCCATCAGCTCGAAGTATCAAGAGCTAAATTACAAAATCCTGACCCGCTGGTATAGAACACCAGACATACTACACCGCATGAAAGACAGCACACCGGACACATGTTGGAGATGCGGCACACACAGAGGCACATTCATCCACATATGGTGGGAATGTCCAGACATCAACACTTACTGGGAGAGAATCAGGGTAGAGATAAACAAAATAACAGGGACAGGGATGCGCTTGGACCCCCTAACGATGCTGTTACACCACACCCCCGTGCCCATCAAGACCTATAAGAAGTCCTTAACTTTACCCCTGCTTAATGCGGCTAAGGCCCTTCTCCCCGCAATGTGGAAACAGAGGGGGGCGCCAACCCTCCAGCAATGGATAACAAAGGTGGAGGAAATCCACGCGATGGAGTCCCTGACGGCGGACCTTTATGGCAGACAAGAGCAGTGTGCATTGACCTGGTACCCCTGGGAGGTGTATCTGGCCAGCGGAACCACCAATCCCCGAGGAACATCCCAGGGGACCGTAGGGACCAACCAAGCGCAAGGCTAACCCCGACAGACACCCTCCCCTCCATCCCCCTCCCCCATCCCTCACCCCTTCCCCGGACTGGACGACAGACATACCCCCATTGACCGACTTGGACAGACCCTTGAGAGGGACTCACTGGCAAGTAACCACGAGACTATGGACTTGAGGGGCCATGTAGGGCATGATGGACGTAAGACCGGAGGTCGCATGAATAACGTAAATCTCCTGACTACCTAGCCAGACTCCAGACGGGCTCGAGCCTCCTGCTGACACTAGGGTACCATAAGCAAACATACCCCCAGCCTAATCCTCACCCACGTCAAAAATTGAACGTGAAATTGTTAGCTTACCGGGCCCTCACCTACACATTCTTGAGGTTAACATGGGACGGAAATTTGGGCAAACATGAGTACCTCTTACCCCAGAAATGTTCCCGGATAGTGCGGCTCAGCGATGAGCCCGGTCATATTCTGTTCCAAGGGCACACAGATGATGTAGGAAAACTAGCTGGCGTTAGTGGTACATGGGGAGATGTAACACGACAAACTAGGAATACTCATAGCAGTACAAACCCACACTAATGTGACTCAGAGCCGTCTTAATGTATAAATCACACGGTAGAAGTCACGGATTGAGGCCCGGAGATACCACTCAGGTGGAGAGATTCATTCAGACCACCACCACCGTTGCACTACACGCCTCTCAGTCTATACAAATTGTAGAAACCGATTAAATTGCTATGTTAATTCTGCCAACTGAACGGACAAGCATTTAGTATGTAATAGATTATTGACTGTGTGTTGAGAAGTACAATTGTTCATATGTTTACTGACTTCACTGTTCTGTACCTTGCCACCTACCATATGTGTAAAAAACTATTTGAATGAGAAGTACAATTGTTCATATGTTTACCGACTTCACTGTTCTGTACCTTGCCACTTACCATATGTGTAAAAAACTATTTGAAAAATAAAGATTGTCTAAAAAAAAGAAATGGGTACAAGATAGGTTACCTGTGAATATTTATCCACCTGTCCATTCTTATCATCCAGGAGATCAAGTTTGGATAAAGGACTGGAACAGTGTACCGTTGGGGCCAAAGTGGAGGGGTCCTTATGTTGTTCTTTTGTCTACCCCAACAGCTATAAAGGTGGCCGAAGTGACTCCGTGGATTCATCACTCCAGGGTTAAACCAGCAGCAGTAGATTCTTGGCAAGTTACACCAGATCCTGAGAATCCCTGCAAGATCCGGTTGAAGCGTGCAACTCAGTCGGAGTGACAAGGAACTATTGGGACTTCTAGAGTAATCAAAGAGATCAGCAAGTAGGTGTTTTGACGGCCATAATAAAGCCTGACCACCTGCCTACGTTACATAGTCAGAGTGTCTTGAAGGGATCTCTGTGAAGAAAAGTGAGGATCAGGAAGGACTCCATTCCCTGCAGCCCTCACATCCTGGAAGCTGAGGTGCCATCGAACAGTCGAAGAATTAGGATAAAGATGTCAGGAGTGATGTGTTTGATAATGTGTATATTTGTGTTTTTAATTATTCAGGAAGGTAGAGGTACCGACACACCAGGCTGTGAGGTTTGCATTAAGACGACAAAAACTGGTAATCATATTTCTCAGACCCTTATTTGGCATTCACAATATGAGTGTAAATGACATGTATCTAAGTGTAGATACTTGGGAATAGATTATAGTGTATGCCATCTAAGAGCAGGAGAACCTAAGTGTTTCAGTCCAGAGTATCAACCCCGTACAATTTGGTTAACTATTCGGAATGGAGACTCACAGGGGACCCTGATAAATAAGACCATACTAGAAACTGTACATTCTTCAGGTGTTCTGCTATTTGCTGCATGTAAGGCGATATCAGGTGGTAGAAAACCGTGGAATGTATGTGGGGATCTTAAATGGGAAAGAACTTATGGGTCTAACGATAAGTATATTTGCCCCAGTAGTAAGAACAAATACATAGATCCAAAATGCCCAAATAAAGATTATAATTATTGTCCATATTGGTCCTGTGTAGGATGGGCAACCTGGGGACAGACAGTAGATAAGGATATGATTGTTACTAAGTTGCATACCAAACCATATTGTAAGTCTATGGAGTGTAACCCAGTCCATACACTTATCAATGACCCAGAACTATTTATAGATAGGTTTGGGAACTTATTTGGGTTTCAGATATATGGAACAGGTTTGGATCCTGGGACAATATTATTTATAGGGATAGAGACCGATACTGTGGCACCCCAGACTCATCAGGTTTTCCATTCCTTCTATGAGGAGATGAGTGTGGAAAATAAGATCCCCCATAATGCGAAATACTTATTTATTGATTTAGCCGAGAGTATTGCTGGTAGTCTTAATGTAACTGACTGCTATGTGTGTGGAGGTACTAATATGGGAGACCAATGGCCATGGGAAGCAAAAGAGGTAATGTATTCTGGGTTCTGAGACAATTGAACAGTTAATAGATTCTCAAACTGATTATCAAATGAGTGTTAGAGGTAAATCTGAGTGGCGATTAAAGACCTCCATTATAGGTTATGTTTGCATAGCAAGGAAAGGAATAATGTTTAATACATCTGTAGGAGAATTGACTTGTCTAGGGCAAAAAGCTTATGATGATGATACAAAAGATACAACTTGGTGGTCAGCTTCAAATGTCTCAGAACCACCTAATCCGTTTGCAATTTATACCAATTTAAAGGATGTGTGGTTTGACTTATCTGCTACATCTAGTTGGAAAGCCCCAGCAAATTTGTACTGGATCTGTGGTAAGAAGGCCTATTCGGAGTTACCACAGGACTGGGAAGGGGCATGTGTGTTAGGTTTGCTCAAACCATCCTTCTTCTTGTTGCCTATTGAAACAGGAGAGTTTGGGAGTCAAAGAATATGACGTGAATCATAGGAAGAAAAGGGGACCCCTAGAGATAGGTACCTGGGAAGATAATGAGTGGCCTCACAGCGTATTATAGATTATTATGGGCCAGCTACGTGGGCGGAGGATGGTACTTTTGGATATAGAACCCCAATATATATGCTCAACCGTATCATAAGGTTACAGGCAGTGGTTGAGATAATTACCAATGAAACATCGCAAGCACTCAATCTCCTAGCAAAACATAATACTAGGATGAGGACAGCCGTTTACCAAAATAGATTAGCTTTGGATTACCTATTGGCAGTAGAGGGAGGTGTATGTGGGAAGTTTAATTTAAGCAATTGTTGTCTTCAAATAGATGATGAAGGGCAAGCAATAGCTGAGCTTACTAGCCATATGGTTAAACTAGCACATGTGCCTACTCAAGTATAGAAAGGGCATAATCCAAGTAGTTGGTTTGGTAACTGGTATGAGCAGCTTGGAGGACTCAAGGCATTGGTAGGTGGAGTCATGCTAATCTTGGTGCTATGCCTTCTCCTACCATGTCTGATTCCTTTGGTAGTTAGGTCTGTGCAGAGCATTATAGAGAATATAGCAGAGAGAAAGGCTGCTGCACAGATAATGGCTGTTTATAGGTATGAGGCTCTTAATCAAGGAGAACAAGTACAGGAAGAGGAATGCTGAGGTATTCGTATCTTTAGAGAGTTGCAAAGTCTAGTCTGGTTTATGGCAACTTGAGGTTTAAGCAAACTCTGATTAAGTGATGCATCTGGATTTATGAAAATATCAGAAGCATCAAAGGGGGGAATGTGGTGGAATCTCGGTAAAAATAAATTTAGTAGGCCGAGATTGCCACGTGGTATGTGTACGTGCATATACTGATGTATCGGTCGGTTGGTTGCACGTGGCAACGATACAATCAGTAGTGTACGGAGCATGTACAGGAATACAGGATATAGAATTCCCCTCCTCCATTGTGCTGGGCAAGCCATGTGGTCAAACAGGAAGTTAGTCTTTGTTCTGTTGATTGGATAAGAATACATGTGGGTGGAGCTGATTATGGGAGGAGTTATATGCCTATATAAGGAACCTACACTGTATGTTCGGGGCTCAGACTTTGCTGTTTTTTGGTGACATTAGTCCCTCTGAGTCCCGGTCGGTGAATCGAATAAAGAATCTCTTCCTTCCTGAAGAAACCTGTGTCCATCTCTCTGTGCTTGGCTTCCGTCAGTTTCTCCGGTATCAGGAGGAGTGACTGGGGCAGTAACTTCCTCTCAGCGTGTGATGTCAGAACAGGGGGCCTGGTTGCGCTGTTAAAGCGCCCAGCGCTGACCGGGCTCCCTGATAATCCATCTCCATCGGGTGGCCCTAGCAGCATGGGTCACCCGATGGATCCCTTTAATGGCAGCCCCAGTGGTTTGCCGCACGGGCCTGGGCCGCAAAAGATCGCAAGGGGCCCGGTATGTACGCCACTGAACACTGACATTTATGAAGGATCCCGCAAGATGAGAAGTGCAATAAACAAGACAATGCCTGAATTCCGCAGCTGTCACTTGTGGCAGCTGTGGGATCCGAAAATAGTTGATGGTGGAGTTTTTCTTTATGAAATACTGAGAAGTGATAGAGCCACTTTAAGAAGATTCAAAGAACACTCATTATAATGTGGTGATTTTTGCACAGTGGAATGTATGCTGCTTTAGAAGATAACTCTGTGTCAGAAATAGCAAACAGCCAGACCTGGATACTCCTAAGGCAGCATAGGTGACCATTCAGGTCCCCAAGTGGTGCTAAGCTTATCTCATTGGCTGAGAACAATCAGAATTCAGCTCCCAATGCTCTCCCAATGCCAATGAGCTTGCTTTCCACTGCAGATCTTACAAAAGCTTTTAAGGTGTAACACTGTAGCAAGAAGTGGAGGCAGGGAGTGGAGCCTGGTGGACCCCAGGTAAGAAGTAAAACTGTTCTAAAACACAGTGAATCCTTACTATAGCACACTGTTGTGGTAATAGTGCTTAGAATGTTCTATTAATGTTTGATAAGATACCTATTAAGTAAAATGTATTTTCTTTTATTATATTTTATATTTCATTCTTTTTTTTTTTTTGTTTTGTTTATACAATGGCTATTTATCATATAAAAGCCTGTCTCTTGTGTGCTCTAATTCTTGGTAAAGGAGCCATACCACTATCGCAATGTACCATTTGTTAAAATGGTGGGATGCTTGACTCCACTCCTGGAATTGACTCCCCTTCAAAATGGTATGACATATATGGTGATATTGAATAAATGTAAATGACTGTCACTGGAATTGCATTAATCTAAGTCATTAATATTTTTATGTTTTTAACCTGCTACATACCAAGATCACACTAAGGAACTTTCATACCCTCTCAGCATTGGGAGGCATGAAATCTGGAAAAATGGGTGGGCCTATGGCAACATGACAGTGATGCAACTTGCATCACTAGCGATGCGCAAAATGGGCAGCCTAGCCTAGAAAGTACATGAGGCTGACTGACAGACTACCTAGCAGGCCCACTCAGGGCAGACAAAGTGAAAAGCACTGCTATATGCTCTTTGTAGGGTCTTAGAGCCCTTGCAGCATTTAACACAGCACAATGAATTGCATAGCTCTTGATGGGCACAGTTCCATGGTGTAACGCATCTGGGGACAGCGGGACAAGAGCCAGATTAAGATTGCCCAGGGCCCTAGACTGCGTGCCAGATTGGGGCCTGTTTCTGTGAGTAATTTGTGTGCAGTGGCTGAGTGTTGTGTGTGGGAAGAGGGGACGCTGAGTGTGTTTTTGATATTCCTGCAGTGCTGGCTCACGGAGGGTCTGCTCAGAGCTTGAGCTCAAGGTCCTAATGGGGCACCAGGAGGATGCCTTGGTCACCTAAGGGGTAATCTGACTCTGAGTGGAACACAACCTCAAAATCTGGACTGCTTGGCGTTATTTGTTTAGAGTAAGTGACCATCCATAAGATTTGTGAAAGAGATTCTCCTTAAATTTAAAGCTCAGTATCATGATGCATGAGTGGGAAATGGAAGCAAATCATTATCTTGTTTCACATATCGACCCTTTTTAAATGTTATTACTGTTACAGTCAAAGACGAGTTTTGCCCTATTTTTCTTTCAGAGTCTTTTGTATTTAGTATACTCACGCCATGCCTTGTTGAAAGTATTCATATATCGTGTTTATTTTTAAATTTTAAAGGTCAGGAATTTCCCATCCTGTATTCTTTGCGTTTTACTTGTAATTTTGTGTTATGCTTACTTGATGCCTTACTACAATACCCAAAGCACCCAGTGCTCCATTATCAATTACGTTATAGTGACAATGACAAAACGTAATTATCCCATTAGCAAAAATTACACAATACACGTCGCTTAGCAAGTCTGCAAGTTTTCTACAACATTCAAAACCATCCCACCAGAACTGGGGCGGAACTGAGGCGGATCTTGGGAAAATACTGACCATGGAGATTTTAAACAAACTGTCTTGCAGTATAGAATGCAGTGAGCAAAATGTTTATTCATATTTTCTGTGCTTATATGTATATATTTAGTTATATAGTTGTTTAATTATATAGCTTAAATGAATTAACATTTGGGCTAAATCATATATTTTATAATTATATGAAATAGAGAAGGAGATGTGTACAGACAAAATGAACAGTGTTAGGAAGCCGATAATGTAATTTCACTTATTTATGGATTCATTTCTTATACTAAGTCAATGCTGACCTCATATAAACAGCTTAGATAAGATGGACCTCATACAAATGCTTCAATTAGGGGTTATTGCAATATATGCAATTAATTTAGTGTGTAGGTTTCATCTCACTTTGCCAATACATGAAATTAACTGGTATTAACATTTGTGTAGTTTATTAAGGTGTATATTTGTTATCTTTGGTGTATTCACACATGTAAACACAAGCACTTCGTAATATAGGATTAGGTATGTTCTTATTGCAAATCCAGGGTTTCTCAAATTGGATCCTTTTTATTTGGGATTATCTTTGTTTCTTTCATAGTTTTTGTGTCCCCTTCTGTCCACTTAGGTCTTATATAGATGTGACTCAAGAAGGATAAAAAGACATGACTATGGACAGAAGAAAATGTTACATACTTGTCTATGAAATAGGTTGAAGAAACAGATGTGTGCTTTGCAGTTTGTGTTTGTGTGTGTATGTATGTATGTATTTCCCAATATGTTCATGTTCACAGAAGTAGTACTCTATGTACCCTCTCACTTATTTTAATCTTCTTCATTTTCTAATGCATTACTACAAAGAGAGCTCTGTGGGTAGGAGGGGTCTGGATGTCCGAACGTGCTTCCTAACAGCTCTGGCTCATACCTGCATAAATCTAGCTTTTCACACTTGAATGCCCACCGTGAATAGCTCTTTCAAATCAGTAAATGGACATCCTATTAAGTAGGATCACAGGGATACCCGGCTCAAACAGCCATACTGGTGGATCACATAGTTCAACCATGAGGCTTAGTTTGCCATGCGACCAGATGTCTGGGAGTAGTGGCCATTCTCACGACCAGGGACAAGCTCTTGAACCATTGAAGCCCCGCTGCCCCTCCATTTGGACCTGTGGGGGTTATCATGGTCCCTGCTGGAAATGCTCACCTCTCTGCCACAGCTGAGTATCCTGCAACTGCAAAACATACCTAAGATGGCCACCATACCGCAGCCTCCTCAGCCCAGAGAGAACACCAGGAGTCTTACTGTCTACACAGGTGAGTGACACAAATTCATTGCCCAGCTGAACGGCATATTCACAGTCTTTTGGCGCAACCTAACACACAGGGTGCAGAAGCCGGCTCCAAGGAAGCAAAATGCCGAACTTCCCTAGAGAAGCTATGATGCAAGCAAATTAGCAACTGCTCCAGTGCCTCCACACTGTAACAGCAAAATGCATGGCCTCCCTCCCAAGCTACATAATGGATCCAAAATATGTCAGTGACCATCCTTTCTTCTTCCTGGCTGGGGTCCATTTGGAAATATATCCATCCCTCAGTCCACATCCCCACAGGTGTCTCCTTGAATCAGAACCCCTGTGGACCCAAGGTTTTACTGCACGCGGCAGTACATAGGGTAGTGACACTCATCAAAGCCGGGACCCAAAAATTTGTGCAATTGAAGCACTGCAGATACAGCCGTACTCTATGCCTGGCAGACAATTGTTACTTACTGTAGCGGCCACCCAGGTAGAGAGAGGGGTTTTCGCCGCCAAGAGATGTCCTTTCCCCCACTTTGTGAGAGGGATGCTGTAGAGCAGAGCAGGAACAGCTCTCAAAAGAGCTAGTGATCAGAACACTCCAAAGAATAATCCCAAAAGCAGGGATTATAGCAGGTATACCTTTCCCCTACAAGCACAAGATCAAGCTCTGTGTTGAGAGTAAACAGGAACTGAATTTAAATGGAGGCACGCAGGCCTTTTATGCAGGTTTCCCAACAAGGTGGACCCAGGTGGACCTTGTTGGGCACATTGACACAAGGTTAACAAACCAATAAAAACAGAGTTTTACATTGAGACACTCCCATACAGTATACACAATGCTTCCCCTATGCTTGGGAGATAATTGCGTTAATTACTGTATCAACTCAATTATCTCCAAACGAAAAAAAGAATTTTTTTTATACATTTCTGGAAACACCCCAAAATCATATGAGAAACCCATAAAACGTACATCTCCTGATAGCCCCGATCTGAGGGAACAACATATTCAAAAATCATCCAGATCGGTTAAGGGATTAAAAAGTTAGCTGGAAGTCCCACTTCTGCCTGGCCGCACGCGAGGCTACTGCCCAGAATAGTTCAAAAAATTCAGCTGGTGCGGCCAGTCTCTTTAGGGAGTATGAAAACATATCAAAATAACTGTTCGTGTCTGTGGTTCCCCAGTGTCTCTTGTTCGGATGATTAAGTCTACCGAACGCCGCTGCTTTTGGGCAAGGGAAAATCGAATCAATGGAAGTGTTCATGCGGTCGAGTGCCCGAAAATAGTTCCATACACTCGACAACAAAACACCGCTGGCTGCGTTCGACAGTTAAGTTGGCCACCGCCACGTGTTCGTGCATACGAACGACGACCACCCAGCCGACAGTTTAGAATGTTGAGGTATTTGCGGTTTCATAAGGTGTTGGAAAGGTTAAAGGGGTCAATAGGCAGCACACTCCACTACTGGGTGGTCGGTCGTTCGGTTTTTCGAACGAGATCAGGGTATTCATAGGGAAGGTTAGGATTACTGAACAAACAGACGAGCTAAGAAATAAAAGATATAATCCAGGGACAGAGAGGTCTGTCACACTAACTGAGTTCCACATGTGGCCGCTGTGCTGTATTGGGTAAATGAAAGCGGCAGAGACTACCCTGTAATGATCTAGTGAAGAAGCTTTTTACCCTTTGTCTTCTACATACCTAGCAGTATAAATGTGTCAGGATCGGGACAGGGATCCAACACGCAGAGTACAAACAGTAGAAAGGTACGTATACCGGACCTTAGAATGGCCGGACTAACGTACAGAGAATAATAGAGAATGGTCAGAGACAAGCCGAGGTCGAGGGAACGAGAAGACAGGTAAGCGAGAGACAAGCCGGGTCAAAGGGATAACAGAGATAAGCAGAGTAGTACAACAAGCCGGGTCAGAACCAAAGAGAAAACTAGAATACAAGAGCACTGAGTGACTAGACAAGCTAGAACCACGACAGGGCAATGAGCTGATGAGAGAAGCAAGCTTAAATACCCTGACTCCGGAGAGTAGACACGCCTCCGACGAGTCCTGATTAGATATCGGACAATTGAGTGACAGGTCGCTCGGGATTGGCGTCATGACGTCACGTACCGAGCGTCATGTTAGAAAAGGAAGTGGATCCCTCGCGGCCAGCGTTTAAGTGACCGGATGGACCGCGAGGAACGGAGGAAACGGGTCGTCTAGACGGATTAACGTCTAAGTCTCTACCTCTCTCAGAGGTAGAGACTTCAGGTACCCTGACAGTACCCCCCCTCTCAGATACGCCCACCGGGCGGAAGGAACCGGGACGAGATGGGAAGCGGGAGTGAAACGCCCTGCGGAGGCGAGGGGCATGAACATCCTCTTGAGGTACCCAACTCCTCTCCTCAGGACCATATCCCTTCCAGTTGACCAGATATTGTAGCCTCCCCCGGGAGAATCGGGAATCGATAATGGAGTTGACCTCGTATTCCTCCTGACCCTCCACCTGAACTGAACGAGGTGAGGAAACCGTAGAGGAAAATCTGTTGCAAATTAGCGGTTTCAGCAAAGACACATGAAAGGAGTTGGGGATGCGTAAGGCAGATGGCAGAGCTAGGCGATACGCAACCGGGTTGATACGAGTCAGAACCCTGTAAGGACCTATGTAACGAGGAGCAAATTTCATAGAGGGAACTTTTAAACGAATGTTCTTAGTACTCAGCCATACTCTATCCCCAGGAACAAAAACTGGAGCCGCCCTTCTGTGCTTATCAGCGTGTTTTTTGAACAACATAGAATTATGCAGGAGAATTTGACGAGTCTGATCCCACAACTTCTTCAGATTGGCGACATGATCATCAACCGACGGTACTCCTTGGGAAGAAGAGACCGAAGGAAAAATGGAAGGATGAAAGCCATAGTTCATGAAGAAGGGGCTAGAACGAGTAGAATCACAAACGAGATTATTGTGTGCGAACTCCGCCCAAGGAATCAAACCGACCCAATTGCCCTGGTGTTCGGAAACAAAGCAGCGCAGATATTGTTCAATCTTTTGATTGGTACGTTCAGCAGCTCCGTTAGACTGAGGGTGATAGGCAGAGGAAAAGTTCAATTTGATGCCTAATTGAGAACAGAAGGATCTCCAGAATCGTGAGACAAATTGAGAGCCTCTATCAGAAACAATTTCAGAAGGTATCCCATGTAAGCGAAAAACCTCTCTCGCGAAAATCTCAGCCAATTCAGGAGAAGTCGGGAGTTTAGGTAACGGCACGAAATGAGCCATCTTAGTGAATCTAAACCACCGTGAGAATAACAGTCTGTCTCTTGGAAGCAGGTAAATCCACAATAAAGTCCATGGCCAAACAGGACCATGGTTTCTCTGGAATGTCCAAGGGGTGTAATAGGCCACATGGAGATGTATGAGGCTGTTTAGTCTTGGTACAAATCTCACAAGCTCCGATGAACTCCTTAATATCCTTTCGTAAGGAAGGCCACCAGAAATCCTTGGAGATCAGGGAATATGTCTTGCGAATGCCAGGATGACCAGCCACCTTACTTTCGTGGAAACACTGTAAGAGCTCCAGTTGGACTTCAGGAGGAACAAAGTTTCTTCCCTCAGGAGTCTGTCCAGGTGCCAGATGTTGTGACTTCATGATCTGGGCAAGCAACGGAGAATGGATTTTGAGACTTGTGTTAGCAATAATATTGCATTTAGGTACTATAGAGGACAGAACCGGTTCAGATGAAGCAGAAGGTTCATATTGTTGAGATAGGGCATCGGCTTTAGAATTCTTCGAACCAGGCCTATAAGTGAGAACGTAATTGAAATGGGTGAGGAATAACGACCAACGAGCTTGCCTGGAAGACAATCGCTTGGCCTCTCCAATATAGGACAAGTTCTTGTGGTCCGTTAAAATAGTAACAGGATGTAATGTCCCTTCCAATAAATGTCTCCATTCTTTTAAAGCCTTGATAACAGCTAGTAGTTCTCTGTCACCAATGTCATATCTGCTCTCAGCACCAGATACATTTTTAGAAAAAAATCCTCATGGATGTAACGGTTTATCCACACCTAACCTTTGAGATAGGATAGCACCTATACCAGTCTCTGAGGCATCTACCTCAAGTAGGAAAGGCAGAGTAGTATCAGGGTGAACTAAAATTGGAGCGGAAGCAAAAAGCTCCTTGAGAGTTTTGAAAGCAAGGAGAGCTTCCGTAGACCAATTCTTAGTATCAGCCCCCTGTTTGGTCATATTGGTGATAGGCGCAATAATAGAAGAATATCCCTTAATAAAGCGCCTATAATAATTGGAGAATCCAATAAATCTCTGAACGGCCTTGAGACCCTTTGGTAAAGGCCAATCTAGAATGGACTGGAGTTTATCCGGGTCCATCTTAAATCCCTCCCCAGAGATCACATAACCAAGGAAGTTTACTTGGGATTGATCGAAGCTACATTTCTCCAATTTGCAGTACAGGCCATGTTGAAGAAGTTTGTGCAAAACCCTTCTGACTTGTTTGTGGTGAGTCTCAATCTCTCTAGAATGTATGAGTATATCATCCAGGTATACAATAGCACAATCATGCTGAAATTCCCTAAGAACCTCATTTATCAGATCCTGGAATACAGCCGGTGCATTACATAACCCAAAAGGCATTACTGTATATTCATAGTGACCATATCGAGTATTGAACGCCGTCATCCACTCGTGTCCCTGCTGGATTCTCACCAAGTTATATGCCCCTCTGAGATCTAACTTGGTGAAAATTTTAGAACCCTTTAAACGATCAAAGAGTTCGGTAATCAAAGGAATGGGATAAGCATTCCTAATGGTTATCTTGTTCAAACCTCGATAATCAATACAAGGTCTTAGTGTACCATCCTTCTTTTTAACAAAAAAAAATCCAGCCCCGGCAGGAGAGGAGGATCTCCTAATGAATCCCTTGTCTAAATTCTCGTGAATATACTCCTCTAGAACTGAGTTCTCTTTAGTAGATAACGGGTATACATGACCCCTGGGAGGCATGGTACCAGGGAGTAGGTTAATCTTGCAATCAAAGGACCTGTGTGGAGGTAAGGTATCGGCTCTCTTTTTATCAAATACTGCCTTTAAATCCAGGTACTGAGGCGGTATTTGTGTCTCTGTAGGGTTGGAAGAATTAGCCGACGTGTTAGCTAGGCAAAGAGGCGAGACCCTCCGCAAACATTTCTCTTGACAATTCTGACCCCATGAGACTATCTCCCCTAACTCCCAATCAATGATAGGGTTATGTCTCTTTAACCAGGAATACCCCAGGACTATGGGAATAGAAGGAGAGAAAATAATCAATAGAGATAGGTCCTCCTCATGTAAGATACCAACAGTTAAGTTAACAGGTATGGTCTCACGGAAAATAACAGGCTCAAGTAAAGGTCTACCATCTATGGCCTCAACGGCCAGGGGTGTCTCCCTTAACTGGGATGGGATAGCATGCTTGGTAACAAAAACTTGGTCGATAAAGCTCTCAGCAGCTCCAGAATCGATCAAAGCCATGGTTTTTAATACTCCCTTCTCCCAAGTCAAAGAAACGGGTAACAGAAGCCTGTGATCTTTATAATTGTGAATAGAGGACAAAATAGATACACCCAAGGCCTGTCCTCTAGAGAAACTTAGGTGCGAGCGTTTCCCGAACGATTAGGACAATTTAGGCGTAAGTGACCTCTGACTCCACAGTACATACATAAACCCTCCCTTCTCCTGTACTGTCTCTCCTCCTCTGTGAGGTGAGTATTACCTATCTGCATAGGCTCTGGAAAACGTAAGGTTTAGATCTCAGAATTTTGAAATGCAGGAGCTAGTTTAAAGGAGGATCTACGGGTCCTATCTCGAGTGTTCTGCCTCTCTCTTAAGCGTTCATCAATGCGAGAGATAAAAGAAATTAAATCCTCCAAATTCTCAGGGAGCTCTCTAGTAGCGACCTCGTCAAGGATTACATCTGATAGCCCATTCAAAAATACATCTATATAAGCCTGTTTGTTCCACTTGACTTCTGCCGCCAAGGACCTGAACTCTAGTGCATAATCCACAAGTGTTCGATTTTCCTGTCTAAGGCGCAACAGTAATCTAGCTGCATTGACCTTTCTACCAGGGGGGTCAAAAGTTCTTCTAAAAGCAGCTACAAAGGCATTATAATTATAGACTAACGGGTTATCATTCTCCCATAAAGGATTGGCCCATCTCAGAGCTTTCTCAATGAGTAACGTAATAATAAATCCAACCTTCGCTCTATCTGTAGGATAGGAGCGGGGTTGTAATTCGAAATGGATGCTGATCTGGTTCAAAAAGCCACGACACTTCTCAGGGGAACCGCCATAACGTACTGGTGGGGTAATACGGGAAGAAGCACCTACAGTGGCTACCTCTAGACCTGAACTTACAGGAGAAATCGAAGGAGTACGTGTCTCCTCTGGTGGGTTACTAGCACGAGACAATAGCGCCTGTAGTGCTAGGGCCATCTGATCCATCCTGTGTTCCATGGCGTCAAACCTGGGGTCGGAAGAACCAAGCTGACTGTTTGTACCTGCAGGATCCATTGGCCCTGTCGTAATGTCAGGATCGGGACAGGGATCCAACACGCAGAGTACAAACAGTAGAAAGGTACGTATACCGGACCTTAGAATGGCCGGACTAACGTACAGAGAATAATAGAGAATGGTCAGAGACAAGCCGAGGTCGGGGGAACGAGAAGACAGGTAAGCGAGAGACTGTCAGGGTAGCTGAAGCCTCTACCTCTGAGAGAGGTAGAGACTTAGAAGTTTATCCGTCCGGACGGCATGTCTCCTCGGTTCCTCGCGGTTCACCCGGTCTTGCAAACGCCGGCCGCGAGGGAGTCACTTCCTTTTATAGCAGGAGGCCCGGAGGCCGACGTCATGACACCAACCCGGAACGCCCTGTCACTCAAATCTGTGGAGACGAATCAGGACTCGCCGGAGGCGTGTCTTCTCTCCCTAACCAGGGTATTTAACAGTGTCTCTCTCATTTACTCATTGCCCTGTCGTGGTTCTAGTCTGCCTAGTCACACAGTGCTCTGTTATTCTCTTGTCTTTTGGTTCTGACCCGGCTTTGTTATTTACTTACCTGTCTTTCTATTATCCTTGACCCGGCTTGTCTCTCGCTTACCTGTCTTCTCATTCCCTCGACCTCGGCTTGTCACTGACCATTCTATACGTAGTTTTACGTTAAGTCCGGCCATTCTAAGGTCCGGTATACGTATCTGCTACTCTTTGTACTCTGCGTGTTGGATCCCTGACCCGATCCTGACAGAGACAAGCCGGGTCAAAGGGATAACAGAGATAAGCAGAGTAGTACAACAAGCCGGGTCAGAACCAAAGAGAAAACTAGAATACAAGAGCACTGAGTGACTAGACAAGCTAGAACCACGACAGGGCAATGAGCTGATGAGAGAAGCAAGCTTAAATACCCTGACTCCGGAGAGTAGACACGCCTCCGACGAGTCCTGATTAGATATCGGACAATTGAGTGACAGGTCGCTCGGGATTGGCGTCATGACGTCACGTACCGAGCGCCATGTTAGAAAAGGAAGTGGATCCCTCGCGGCCAGCGTTTAAGTGACCGGATGGACCGCGAGGAACGGAGGAAACGGGTCGTCTAGACGGATAAACGTCTAAGTCTCTACCTCTCTCAGAGGTAGAGACTTCAGGTACCCTGACAAAATGTTATGTACCTAATAAGTTGCTCAATATACGCCAGTTATATTGATCTGTCGTCACATTTGTTTTCACCTGTTATACATGTCATCTAAATTTCTCTAATTTAGTATGTCCTGTGGCAGTTCGGTTGGGAGTAGCCCTATTAGTTCTGACAAGATTGTTAAATTATGTTTTTATGTATTTGTTTATTAGGATTGTTTTCTTCATATAATCTCCCCCCCCCCCCTTTTTTGTGCTATGTAATACAGTGCAGCCGCAGGGACTATCCCCCTTCGTTGCTAAATCTGGGTTATGACCTGCGCACCAACACTTTGACCTACTGACAGCTAAGGAAATTTACATTATTATTTTTCTCATATATATTATCTAGAAGGTCTCCATTACCCAATGTAAGACCCTCACTTTATTGTTCACAGGACTGTTACAAGTCATTAATCTCTGCATTATTTTATCCTGTGATGGGACCTTCACCCTGCAGAGGTAATTAGTTGCCATTTATTGTAGATATTGCACTGACTGAATCCAAAAAAGCACAAAAGCACGGAGAAATGATGTGACCACTGTAATTGTTTATTAAAGGATCATTATAGTGTCAGGAAAACTAAGTGGTTTTCCTGACACTATTGTGCCCTGAGGGTGCCCCCACCCTCAGGGTCCCCCTCCCGTGGCGCTGAAGGGGTTAAAACCCTTTCAGCAGTTTACCTTTTTCCAGCGCCGAGCTCCTCCTGGTTACCTCTCCTCCCCAGCCTACCTCAGCTCCCTCTGCCGACGTCAGCGGAGCCGAATGCGCATGCGCGGCAAATGCCCAGCGCGCATTCAAAGTGTCCATAGGAAAGCATTTTTCAATGCTTTCCTATGGACGCTCTGCGTGATGGAGGCATTAAATGCCTCCAGTAACGCAGATGCGCCTATAGTGGCTGTCCAGAAGACAGCTAGAGACTGAAGCCACTAGAGACTGGCTTAACCCTGCAATGTAAACATAGCATATTCTCTGAAACTGCTATGTTTGCATCTGCAGGGTTAAAACCTGAGGGACCTGTCACCCACTTCATTGAGCTGAAGTGGTCTGGGTGACTATAGTGTCCCTTTAAGTTATGCAATGTCCTGAATGCGTCAGGTTTTTACACAATAGCAGTGTTTCATTTGTGGCACTTTCCTAGTTCCCGCTTGACTAACAAGCTGGGTCTCTCTTGGCATTTCATTTGCTATCCAACTACTCAATCCCTATTCATATTTATTTTTGCTAACATATGGGTTCTCACAATCCCAACTGTAAAGACATTAGATGCTGGTCTATTTATAATATTCTCATGTTGATTCACTATATCTCTTGTCAGGTTAATGTAATTATCTCTCCTGGTAATCCGTATGTTATTACTCAGCACTTCACTAATAAAACAAATTTAAAAAAAGACAGCTATGTTGCCATTCAAGACAGCAAAACAATCTAATCCTGTCATCCTAAAAGGAAATACTCTTAGTGATTAACTATTCTATAGCCAAACATGTGAGTCGTTCGGGAGACAAACATCCATTCTTGGCTTTTTAAGTCGACCCTTTCCATTCATAGAATGAATTTCTCTGGTGACATTAAATGTGGTGATATTCACAGGACCTGTAGACTTTAGGATACTAGGTCCAGCACCATTTAATATCAGTGGCCCATATTGTTTCTGCTGAGTTGAAAACTGATGAGAAGTCTTAATCCTTATATAAACACCATCCCTGTTTTCAGAGCACAGCTAGTCCACGCACCCCAGTGTTCTTTCTGTGTAAGACAATATTAGTTAATATTATTATTATTATTATTCATCTGTACATTGAATATATACTAGATAAACAGAAAGTCTTGAGACCCATCAAATAATTATGCACCTATATAAGTAATTACAATACTAATTTCTACCATATCTAACCCGAGTATGAAAACCACTAAATATTAACAAATCTCCAGATTGAATAATTGCTTTAAAATGATATATGACTGGGGACCTATGATGTTGTAGGGAGTGGGAATGTCTGATGTGGTAGGGAAGTGATGAATCCAGTGACACAATGAAATACTGAAGTAAGAAAAGAAAATTGGTCTGGGCTTAATCCTGAGCTCTACTGAAAACAGCTCACAACAGAAGACAAACACAGACATGCCAAATCTTGCCTATCACTGGTGTATAGCATCAAGATTTTATAGTCCTCAACAACGACTGAAGAGTAATATGTATTTGCTCTTTTGTTTTCTTCCTATTTAATTGATAAAACATATATTAATGACAATACAGTTCTATCTATATTTTGCATTAATGGCTGTGGAGATATGCAATGAGACAAAGTAATTTTAATCAGCTTTGTGTGAATCTCTGGAGAAAATGTGAATTTTGAAAATGAAATTTTGCTACTTATCACATTTATTTAGGATTAGCATACTGCATTTAGCATCTTTTTCTCTGTTCATAGCATTAAATTTAATAATTCTAATTTTAATGAACTATGAGGGAGGATCTGTGCTAAAAGTATTAGATCCTCAAAGAGTATTGTAAAATTAAAGAGACAATCCAAGCTCTATAGTCGCTGAAGCACACAGTAGTGACCATGGTTCGTGGAGTGAAACCAGCAAGTGGACAGTCAGTTATTGAATTTCATATGTTGGAAATTGGAATACTGAGCTAGCTGAGAGATCTAAGTGACTTTGATAAGTTATGGTTAGATGACTGGGTCAGAACATCTCTAATACAGCAAGTCTTACGGGTGTTTCCAGAAGGCAGTGATTAGAACCTACCAAACGTGCCATGGAGCAATGGAAGAAGGTTATCTGGTCTAAAGAACCAAGTTTTCATTTACATCAGGTGGACGGCTTAGTGCATATGAGTAATTTACCTGGGGAAGAAATGGCAGTAGGATACACTATGGGCCGGCCAGCAGAGGCAGTGTTATGCTCTGGGCAATGTCAGCTGGAAAACTGTGGGTCCTGGCATTCATGTGGATCTTACTTTGACATGTACCACCTACCTAGAGATTGTTGCAAAGGTAGGTGGTCACCCCTTCATGGCAATAGTGTTTTTTGATGATAGTGGCCTCTTTCAGCAGGATAATGCATCCTGCTATACTGCAAAACTTGTTCAGTAATGGTTTTAGAAACATGACAAAGAGCTCAAGGTGTTGCATTGGCCTCCAAATTACCCAGATCTCAAGCCGATTCAGCATCTGTGGGATGTGCTGTAACAACAAATCCTATCCGTGGAGTCCCCACTTTTTAATGTATTGTGCCAAATACCACAGGACACATTAAGAAGTTTTGTGGAGTCAATGCTATGATGCATCAGAGCTGTTATACAAGCACGAGGGGGACCTATAAGACATTAGGCTGGTGGTTTTAATGTTGTATCTGATCAGTGTATGCATAATTATTGCAGCGTCCAAGATTCTATCATAGTGTCTTGCGGTTGTTCACTTGAATGGTGAGTCTTCCTTTAGTATTGTAGACATGCACAAACAAACACATTCACAAATTGCTACAACTACCCTGTATAACATGTTTATTTGCTCATATACACATTACATATGGAGGGGTTGGGAGAAATACGTACCGCATTTTTCGCTCCATAAGACGCACTTTTTTTCCCCTCAAAAGTGAGGGGAAATGTCTGTGTGCCTTATGGAGCGAATATGAAGCTTTACTTACCTGTCTTGTAGCGTGGGCCGGCTTCACAGCGCGCACCGCGGTACTGGAACTTCAATTTCAGGTTCCGGTTTCCGGCGGGACTGAAAGGAAGTGCGCACTCAGTGTGCACACTTCCTTTCAGTCCCGCCGGAAACCGGAACCTGAAATTGAAGTTCCAGTACCGCGGTGCGCGCTGTGAAGCCGGCCCACGCTACAAGACAGGTAAGTAATTATGGGACAAGAGGAGGGTGGGCACACTATTGGACAAGGGGAGGGGGGAGCACACTATGGGAGGAGGAGGGAGTAGAACACTATGGGAGGAGGGGAGGGGGAGAACACTATGGGAGGAGGAAGGGGGAGAACACTATGGGAGGTGGGGAAGGGGAGAACACTATGGGAGGAGGGGAGGGGGGAGAACATGAGGGGAGGACGGGAGGGGGGAGAACACGAGGGGAGGGGGAGAACACTATGGGAGGAGGAGGGGGAGAACACTATGGGAGGAGGAGGGGGAGAACACTATGGGAGGAGGGTAGGTGGGAGAACACTATGGGGGGAGGAGGGGTGAGAACACTATGGGGGGAGGGAAGGAGGAGAACACTATGGGGGGAGGATGAGGGGGGAGAACACTATGGAAGGAGGGGGGAGAACACTATGGGAGGAGGGGAGGGGGAGAACACTATGGGAGGAGGGGGGAGAACACTATGGGAGGAGAAGGGGGAGAACACTATGGGATGAGAACACTATTTGACAAGGGGATGGGGGTTAAAGAACACGATGGGACAGGGGAAGAGGGGTTAAAGAACACTATGGGACAGGGGAGGAGGGGTTAAAAATCACTATGGGACAGGGGAGGGGGCTTAAAATATCTCTATGGGACAGGGGAGGGGGCTTAAAAGATCATTATGGGACAGGAGAGGGGAGTGGGTGGTAAGGAACACTATGGGACGGGGAGAAAAAAAAAATATTCTGAACAAACTTTTCCCATAGGTTTCCTCCTCTAAAAACTAGGTGCGTCTTATGGTGCGAAAAATATGGTATATACCTGGCAAGGACAAGACATTTTCAAATACAACACCGGCTACCACTGGAGGTATGCAAGCCATTTTTTTGCACATATACACTTTGCTTTTACAAAATACATGACCACGTTTAAAAAATATATATATACCGTATATACTCGAGTATAAGACGAGTTTTTCAGCACATTTTTTGTGCTGAAAAACACTCACTCGTCTTATACTCGAGTCAGTTGTCTGTATTATGGCAATTTTCATTGCCATAATACAGACATGGACCGGGGGCTGTCAGGAAGCTGTAACTTACCTTCACCGCAGCTCCTGTCAGCTCCCTTCTCTCTTCTCCGGTGCGTGCAGCTCCCAGGTCAGCTCCCTCTGTAACTCTCGCGAGACCCGTGGCAACGCTCCGCGCGGCCGCGAGAGTTGCAGAGGGAGCTGACCTGGGAGCTGCACGCACCGGAGAAGAGAGAAGGGAGCTGACAGGAGCTGCGGTGAAGGTAAGTTACAGCTTCCTGACAGCCTCCTCCTACAGCCCATCCACTGGACCACCAGGGAGTGAGAGCCCCCCTCCCTGGCCAGCTAACAGGCAGGGAGGGGGGACGAAAAAATAGAAATATTAATAATAAAACAAATAATAATAATAATAATAAAAAATAATAAAATAATAATAACATAAAAAAATAATACAATTAACAATAAAATAAAAAAAAATATTACCTAAAAAAATATAATAACATTAAAAAAAATATTAAAATAATAATTAAATAATAATTAATAAAATGCCCACCCCCCACCAATGCTCTGCACTCACACACACACACTGCACCCAAACACACACACACACACACTGCACACACACACACACACTGCACTCACACATACACACACTGCACTGCATTCATTAAATACACTGCATTCATACACACTGCACTCATATACACACACTGCACTCATTATACACACACTGCATACACACTGCACTCATACACACACACTGCACTCATACACACTGCACTCATACACACATTGCACTGCATTCATTATATACACACTGCACTCATTCACACACACACTGCACTCATATACACACACTGCACTGCATTCCTTATATACACACACTGTAAATAAATATTCAGTTAATATAATTTTTTTAGGATCTAATTTTATTTAGAAATTTACCAGTAGCTGCTGCATTTCCCACCCTAGTCTTATACTCGAGTCAATAAGTTTTCCCAGTTTTTTGGGGTAAAATTAGGGGCCTCGGCTTATATTCGGGTCGGCTTATACTCGAGTATATACGGTAAGTGATAGTTGGTAGAATATTTTAATTAACAAGAACTTTTTAAATGAAACTTATGTTTATTTGGTCCCAAGCAGGACCTCACCTTATATGCAAAATTATTTCCTTCCTGGTGTGTATGCAACCCATTATTTTAGATGTGTGTATTTAATTTTCCACAAATGTAAATAGAGGTTTTACAATTATATTTAAATGATTATAATGCCACTCCCTTCATATGCAATAATACAATTCTCTTCCTCTTAGTTTCCGAGAATAACAGATTTCAGCCGCTGTTCCTTGAGAACCAAGGTGTGCTATTGAGAAAATAAGGAAGTACAGAGAATAACATTATTTACAGCTATGTGATCATTTCATTTTATCTTGTCACATGGCCATAACCTCAGGTAATGGATCTACATGTTTATAAATATCAGATCTTTAGAAAGTTATTGATTCCAAGTAGGCATATCTTAACGAAACTGTGTATTATTATTATTTTATTTTTTTAAGTTGTAGGCAGTTTCAATGTAAATACGGGTTCTTGAATTAGGGCAATGAAGCATATGGAATTACTGTAGTAACATTTATTGGATTTAAACTTTCAACAAATAATCAAATCAAAACTTTTCAACCAAGGATCACCCAAATTACCTGGTGATAACAGCAAACAACTGTATGCAGTGCATTAGCTGATATGTTACTAGATTTAAAAGTAAGGTACTGTACACAAACTACAGGCTGAATGTTTAATACCAGTATTTATGTATAAAACAGATTTTACCAGTTCATCCGACAAGCGATTTTGAAATCTAACAGGGCACGCTTACTCAGGCTGTAGATTTGGTAATGTAGTCATAACCTGTTGTACCTGGTTTACCTCAAGACTTGCATTTTCTATATTCACTTCTTTACCATACTAGCAGGATTATTCACTAAAGTAAGAATTGTCGGAAAGAATAGGAATTGAAATTTTAATTTAAGGTCAAAATAAGCCAAACTGGAAAAAAAAAAAAAATCTACAAGTTAGCTGTGCTTCCAGTTTGTCTGTTTTGGCCTTAACTTTGAAAAAGTTCACATTGAATTCCCAGCAATTCTAACTTTATTAAATCTCCCTGTAAGTGGCATAGTCCTGATTTGGGTATGTTGCCCGACATCCTGTTGCTTTTCTCTTGGGTATTGCTTCTGAGAAAAGAGAAAAGTTCCCACTGAGTTCAATGTGAGCAAGTTGCTAAACGCATTTGAGATTGCTTCCAAAACATGATAGCTTTAGTAGTTCTTGCTCTGTGCATGTGCCGTCCTGTTTAGCAGACCTGTAACATATCCCTTTTCCACTCACCAAATGTGACCAGTGATATGTCACTGACATGACATGCTACAGTTTTTCCCACTTAAACTCCCACATCCCACATTGATGTAATATCTCACAATGTTTGGAATTATGAAATCCTTCTTCTGCATTGTGTTTGGGAAGGGAGTTCGTGAATTAATTTTAGAATTAGAATTGAATGCATACTGGAGCTATACTGGAGTAGAGGTTGATGCAGTTGATGACAAAGAAAAAAATTACAATATGAGAAATGCTGCCTGTAGCTATGATTACTGCCTGTTATCTACATTAGTGGTGATTTATATATATAGATGGCAGAGGAGTATAGCTGATAATCTACAGAAACAAACACAATACAATAGTGTGATACTGTAAATAAACGTTAAAACTGCGCAAATATAAGTGGAATTCACAAGATGTATATAGTAAAATTGCCTTAGGGTGCCTCCCCATAGACATATGGGGGGTATTTCCAGAACTCCCTCTCATATGGTTGATGGTATCACCACAATATGGAAGTCCGGACTCAGGAAATGGTTAAGAATAATCTTCTTTAGTTAGTAAGTATAAAAAGTAAAAAAACAAATATGGTCCAACATGTTTCTTCTAACAAAAAGCAGATTATTCTTAACCATTTCCTGAGTCTGGACTTCCATATTGTGGCGATACCATCAACCAGCTGAGAGGGAGTTCTGGAATTACCCCATGTGAACCACCAGGGTCACCGGCCCTGACACGCAATGCCTGAGCTGCACCAACTCGACGTACAGCCCGTCCCAGGACAATCCCTGAATACCCCTCCAACGTACCCGGGCTACATCGTACGATTATCCGAGGTTACAGCCATAGGGTCTACTCTCAGCACGCCTAGATGCCAAATAAACAAACGAGTGTCCCACGATCCAGACAAAACAAGGAGAAGGACCTAAAACAATAATAACATATAACCATGACTTAGCTGCGCCGCTGACCTACACCCTGTTCCAAATTATTATGCAAATTATATTTTTATCATTTACCTAAATAATTGATGTAAATAACAGTCAGCATAATTCTCATGTTATCAGCTATTAAGAGTACAATTTAAATTTCATTGAACAAACCTCCTAATCATACCAGTATTTTTTTTAAACATAAAAAACTTACAATGCACTGTTCCAAATTATTACGCACAGTAAGTTTCAAAACACTTTATAGGTTGTAAAGAACTGAAAATTGTTATTTGTTGTGTTTGCAGCATGTTCAATGAAATCAAAAGCTATTTCAATCAAACTTATAACAACATTTTAACTTTTTAAACATTTTAACAGGTCACATTGCATTTTAACATAGGAGCCCTTATTTGATAGCAGCTTCACAAGTCTTGCATCCATTGAACTTGTGAGTTTTTGGACAGCTTCTGCTTCAATTTGTTTGCAAGATGTCAGAATAGCCTCCCAGAGCTGCTGAAGTAAACTGCCTCCGACCCTCATAGATCTTTTGCTTGAGGATGCTCCATAGGTTCTCAATAGGATTGAGGTCAGGGGAGGATGGAGGCCACACCATGACTGTCTCTCCTTTTATCCCCATAGCAGCCATTGATGCAGAGGTATTCTTTGCAGCATGAGATGGTGCATTGTCATGCATGAAGATGATTTTATTACAGAAAGCATAGTTCTTGCTTCTGTACCAGGGAAGAAAGTGGTCAGTCAGAAACTCCACATACTTTGCAGAGGTCATCTTTACACCTTCAGGGACCCTAAAAGGGCTGACCAGCTCTCTTCCCATGATTCCGGCCCAAAACATGACTCCACCACCGCTTGGTGACGTCGCAGCCTTGTTGGAACAGGGTGGCCGTCCACCAACCATCCACTACTCCATCCATCTGGACCATCCAGGGTTGCACGGCACTCATCAGTGAACAGGACGGCTTGAAAATTAGTCTTCATGTATTTTTCTGCCCAATGCAGTTGTTTCTGCTTGTGAGCATTGGTTAGTGGTGGCTGAATAGAGGATTTATGCACAGTTTCAAGACTCTGGAGGACTCTACACCTTGATTTCCGTGGAACTCCAGAAGCACCAGCAGCTTTAAATATCTGTTTGCTGCTATGTAATGGTATTTTAGAAGCTGCTCTCTTGATTAAATGCATGGATCTGGCAGAAATCTTCCTCAATGTGTCTTTATCTGCACAAACCCGTCTGTGCTCTGAATCAGCCACAAATCTCTTAATAGTGCGATGATCACGCTTAAGTTTTCGTGAAATATCTAATGTACCTCGCCCAAGGCATTGAACTATTTCACTATTTTCGGCAGCAGAGAGATCCTTTTTCTTCCCCATATTGCATGAAAATGGTGCTCTGCTTAATAATGTGGAACACCCTTCTTTAGTAGTTTTTCCTTAAATTGGCCTCACCTCAATCTAATTATCAAAGGTGTCCGAGATTGTTTTCAGTGATAAAAAGAGCCCTGAGACACAATGCCATGCAAGAGTTAAACTGAAAAACAAAATATTTAATCTTTGTGACACTTAAATAGAATTTGCATAATAATTTGGAACAGGGTGTACAGCAAGTGGGGGCGCACATAGAGCTGAAACCGACCCGACTGCCAGCGACCCAAACGCTTGAGCAACTCCGCGGGGAGGCCCAGCAGATGCCTCCTATTCTAAATGAGTGAGTCATATAACAACCCGGAGACAGAGCAATACCCAAAACGCAAGCCCGAAATACTCTGGCAAATTGAAAGTGGCTGAGGGACGACCCATTCCGATGCCGCAACAAGGAACCAACCTCCGACCCTCAGACCCCCAGGAACTCCCGCAGTAACCTAACTGGACAGAACAGACAACCTGTCGCACTTACCCGAACCTGAGCACCCGCTCTGTCCTGATCAGTCTTGGACCTGCGAATTAGCAACCTTATGTCGCCCACCGTAACCCTGACATCCGACAGTTGCATGGCAGCCATAGCCCGTGTACTGGGAGCCACTAGCTCCCCTACCCGGAGGGCCACAAAGAAACAAATGGCAAACATGCCCCGAAACATACAAACCTCGTTGTCTGAGAAACAAACCTGGGGCAAACATTCCAAGAGTTTTCACAAGATCTCATAGGAGATAGGACACCGAGCGTCTGGCCTACGGCCTTTCTTCCAGCCCTTCATAACCTGTGAGACGCAAAACGCCTTGGTAACGTCCTGCCACCCACTCCACTGAAAAAGAAACGACAGTGCCGCTAAATGACTCTCAGCCACCGCTGCCGACTTACCCTCAGTGCAGAGCGAATCCAATAACAACCTACCTGCGTCCGAGGAAGCGTCTCTGGCAGCGCAGAACTCCCTCCACCTCCGCCACATGGCAGAGTATGACCTCCACGATGACTCAGAAAACGAACCCCTCACTAACCGACTCAAATGTCGGAAACCAGGTCCCATACGCCCGCCGGGCACGAGGTTTCAGTCCGCGCCGCCTCCGGAGCCGCCACTCGAAACTGGTCCCACTGAAACAGAGAAAGAGAGTCGGCTATAACATTTAGCTCCCCAGGCACATGACGCGCAACCAGCCACAAATTATGCGATAAGCTAAGCAAGACCAGGCGCCTAAGGAGCACCAACACTGGAGGGGACGCGGACATGGTTGATCACATGAACCACACTCATGTTGTCCGTGTGCACAACCACCTTCCGATTCGCCAACTCTACACCCCAAAGCTCCACTGCCACTACAATGGGGAAGAGCTCCAGGAACGTTAAATTGCCCACCAACTCAGTCTCTTGCCATTGGAGGGGACATGCCTCCGCGCACCAGCACCCCTGAAAGTAGGAACCGAAGCATCGGTGTACAACTCCAAATCCCCGTTGGACACTGCTGGGCGCAGCCAGCAGGATTGCCCGTTATACCTACCCAAAAAGGAACTCCACACCTGAAGATCCTCCTGATGCCGCCGATTGATCCGAATAAAGTGAAAAGGCTGCGTAACTCCGACCGTCGACAAGGACAAGCGACGACAAAGAGCCCTGCCCATCGATAAAACACGACAGGCAAAATTCAGATCCCCCAACAAGATCTGTAACTGCCGAAGCTGCACTTTCTTGGCCCCTTTCACAGAGTCCACCAACCGGAGCAGGTGGTTCAGTTTTTCCTCTGGAAACCGGAAAACCATGCTCTGCGTGTCCACCTCAATACCCAAATAAGGTCTTCCCTTCCACTATTGGGACTCCAAAGTCTGCAGCGACTGCACAAAATGAATCCAAGAGCACCAAGCAGTCATCCGACTCCCGTAGGCCCACAAACAAAAAATCATCCAGATAGTGCATAAGAGACGACAGACCCGAAACCCAAGAGACCACCCATTCAAGAAACAACGCAAACATTTCAAAATAAGAACAAGAAATAGCGCAACCCATCGGAAAACACATATCGAAAAAAAAGGAACCTTGAAATAGGCAACCCAACAAGTGAAAACAGTCCGGGTGGACCGGGAGCAGCCAAAAGGCAGACTCAATGTCCGACTTGGCCAACTGAGCTCCCATCCCCGTCTCCCGAACCAACTCTAATGCCCGATCAAAGGAGGCTTATCGGATATGCGACTCCTCCTTATCAATGTCATCATTCACTGACCCGCCCGACGGGTAGGACAGGTGAATGAGACGAAAAGACCCCGGGTCCTTCTTGGGAACCAACCCCAGTGGTGATACCCATAAATTGTAAAATGGCAACGAGTCGAACGGACCGACCATCCTGCCCAAACAAACTTCTTTCCCAAGCTTATCCTCTAAAATCGCTTCCTTACCCACAACCGCACGCAGCTTGTCAGCCACCGACAGGGAATCCGAATGTACAAACGGAATCCAAAACCCCATGGAAAACCCCTCAAACAAAACCTGTGCCTCCTTACGCTTGGGGTACTGGTCGAGCCACGGGCGCGTCCTTAGCACATTCACCGGCATCCTCCCCTCTAGGGATATCCTCCCTAGGGGGTCTGCCACCTTGCTTGCCTTTCTTGAAGCACCGCAGCGTGAATCGACAGGATCCAAACCACTTGTAGTGGCTCTCGTTAAAGAGCCAACAGACTCCCGTGCGGTGCCCTGCGACTCCCGTGCGGTGCCCCGCTGGCGCACTGGATGGTGCACCAGCTGCGCCAGGGGCGGACGACTGGGGGTCATCAGCAAGAGCCAAAGGCTCCCGTCCTGGACTCCAAAGTCTATACCCGGACACACCGCCAGCTTCTGATGAAATTGTTGGTCATATCGGAACCAACATTGACCCCCATAAACCTTATACGCCCCCAAATAAGGTCTAGGTACCCAAATAACGCTGGTGCCTTCTCAGGAAAGGCCCGCGTCAGAATGCTTGCAAAAATTAAGAACCCCTGCAGCCAGTTCCCAAACATCCGCGGCAGCTGCTTACCTTTCTCACCATCCACAGTGTCCCCCCGACGCGGTTTATCCACTGACTCCCGGTCCAGGGGACCAGGGACAGTAAGTCCACGTAGTCACCCTTGATAATCTTCTCCTTAATGTCCAGAGCCACATGCATCCCCAGGGGGGACAGCTCGCAGCCTGGCAAGCACCCCCGCGTCCCACCTAAACACACACTCAGCTGACCCCTTTCCTGGTCATGGGACTGGGCAGGGAGAGCAAATGGGACTGGGGACATGCAGCCCCTCCCCCCCAGGAGCCTATCTAACACTGCCCTAAGCAACCCCAGCACCTCTTGTCCCAGTAACCCACTACCCATGCTTCCCCTGTCCCCAGCTATCGCATCCCAAGCGCTGGCGCAACACTGACCGCTCGCTGGCTGTGGATGCTGGGCTTCCTCCTCTTCTGAACTGGAACTGGACCCTGGAGAGGTAAGGGGGGACCTGCGGTGCATCCTACTGCTGAGCACCGGCTCCATTACTGGCGCAACAACCGTGGAACGCAAGGCCTGTGATGGCCGCGCTCTCCTGCGCAATGCCATCACATACGCGTTTTGCGTGTTGACGTTTTCTTCCGACGTGCGCACACCACATGCCGTGCGCGATGACGACACTTCCGGTTGGGCCGGAAGAGAAGAGTGCGTACTGCGCGATCTTCCGGCCATACCTCCGCCATTGCTGCCGCCGCTATCTTGGGCCCGGACACCGCCAACCTCAGCAGCCCAAGTCCGCCGTCTCCAAGGTACCGATGGCCATTCTGGGTGCACGGCCGAGCCGCCACTTCGCCTCCGCTCACACTGCCGGACCGGGCTTGGAGGAAGGCGCGATGGAGGCCTCAATCTCCTAGCCCTCCGCCCGCCAGGGACTGCAGGCTGACTGGATATCCCTCCATTAGCAGGGGCAACGCTCATCACACCTGACACCAATTCATCCAGGGCACCCTGACCGTGGGCCTCCAGGTAAGATTGCAGAAGCCTCTGCAAGTCAGCAACAGGAGCAGCCATGACAGCAGCAGGAAGGTGAGCAGGATCAGGGTAGAACTCGCAGTTGAGGTGATAAATCACAGTATGTAATGTTTGTAATGTTTGAATTACAGGAGACAGTCAGCCAGGAAAACAGTCAGGAGCCCTCAACTGATCCTGCCAACTGGTAAGTCCCCTCCCTCTCCCTTTCCTCAAGAACCCCAAATTTGTTACAATTGTAACCTTCTTGACCCAGCCCACAATATTGGGCAGCAGTCATGCTCCCCCTTCCATAGTGTTCCAGGGGGAAACTTTTCTGTCACATATTAATGGTGATCTACCTAATATAATGGGAATAGATAAGTATGGCAACTACTCATATTTACTACAATCTAACTCAGAATCATTATTTCACATTGTGGAATATAATCTTGCAAACAAAGTACAGTCAATCTATTTGTAAACTCTCTTCACCCTTTTAGAGGTATTTTAAGCTAACAAGGATTGGAAACGTCCCCTTATTCAATAGTTTTCGTCTAGGACAGAACATCCAGACTCTTCTGCTATTTTCTGTTCAGGTCCATGAGCTGGATGAGGATTCTTCTCCATACACTGGTTCATAGCGAATGGGACAAAACCATTCACTGCGGTACAAGGCCATTCAAATTGCAAAATCTGGACATTGTTCATGGAATTCAACAATGCCCAGATTTTGTAATCCAGTACCTAAACAGGCTGTAATTTGGTTGAATTTCAGCCTGACCGAAAGCCGGACGTCAGCGAAGGAGACGTAATGCGCATGCGTAACAATGGCCACACTCGCAATAGAACTTCCCCCAAAGGAAAGCATTATAGAATGCTTTACTGTGGGGTTTCCAGTGACACTGCATGTTCTTGTGCATTGCGTGTGGACGTCTAGCATCAGTTGGCGACCTAAAATTGCCTAACGACCCGAAAATCCTTCTAATGGCTGTCTGGTAGAGTTAACCTTGACAGGCAATTATTGCAGTTTATTAAAAACTGCAATAATTACCTTTTCAGGGTTAAGGGACCTGGGACTATAGTGTCCCTTTAATTATGTAGCAGCAAAAAAAGAAAAAAAATACTATAGGGGGACTCTTTGTCTTATGGGATTCCTCCGCTTGACCAGCTCTGACCAGCGGAGGAGCAAAGTGTGCTTCATTTCCGCTGGTCAGAGCAATTTTCCCATGATCCCTAGCTTTCCTCCCTGTTCCCACAATGCTTCCTGTCAGTATTGCCGAACGTCCTGTCACTTAGACAGAACGCCGGCAAAACTGCCGAATTGCATCCTAACAGAATGAGCACTGTTTCTCCATTGGTGTTAGGATGCAATTCGGTACTTTGTTCGTATCGGAATTTCATTCTAATGAATGAAACTCCGATCCTATTCATTGCCGCGGCTGCATCTTGCAGCCGCTTAGTAGATAACTCCCTAATTCCCACGGTATCAGGGAGCTATCTACTAAAAGGCTGAAATACCTGAATTGGTCTTTCAGCCAACTTTACTAATACTAAGTAAAGATTACTTAGTATTAGTAAATAATATGCCCCTACTCGCTATACCGCGAGTAGGGGCATGTCTAGTAAGCAGTGAGCAGCCTGTGGCTGCTCACTGTAAAAAACAAAAAACAAAAAAAAAACTAATAAACACCCCCCTCCCCTGCGCGGGGGTTAAAGATTGGGGGGGGGGGAGGCTACTGTCTTCCCTCCTGGCCCCCACCCCTGCGCGGTGGGTGGGGGCCCTAATAAAACAATAAGGGGGGGGGACCTACTGTCCTCCCCCCCTGGCCCCCACCCCTGCGCGGTGGGTGGGTGCCCTAATAAAACAATAAGGGGGGGGACCTACTGTCCTCCCCCCCGGCCCCCACCCCTGAGCGGTGGGTGGGGGCCCTAATAAAACAATAAGGGGGGGGACCTATTGTCCTCCCCCCCCTGGCCCCCACCCCTGCGCGGTGGGTGGGGGCCCTAATAAAAACAATAAGGGGGGGGGGACCTACTGTCCTCCCCCCCGGCCCCCACCCCTGAGCGGTGGGTGGGGGCCCTAATAAAACAATAAGGGGGGGGGACCTACTGTCCTCCCCCCTAGCCCCCACCCCTGTGCGGTGGGTGGGGGCCCTAAATGAACCCCCCCCCCCATCAAGGTGACTAGGGGTCCCAAGCCCCTAGTCACCCCCCACCCAAAACATTCTATCCCCTACCTACCCCCCTCACCCTAAAAATAGTGAGGGGGGAATAAAATAACTAACCTGTAAAAAAAACAAAATTAAACATGCCATTTGACGTCTTCTTTTTTCTAAATTCTTCTTACTTCAGCCCCCCAAAAGGCCAAATAAAAATCCATAAACCTGTCGCACTTTAAAAAAAAAAAAAAAAGAAACGAGCGCAAACAAAAATTAATCCATCTACACACATGGAGGCACGCCGCGTACTGAGCTCCGCAGGGCGGGTCAAGGCTTATAAAGCCTTGCCCCGCCCTGCAATTAGGCTTAGAACACAATGATTGGTTGGTTTAAGCCAATCAGAGTGCTCTGTGTCATTTTACACAGCGTGGGAAAATTCAAAAGAACTTTCCCACGCTGTGTAAAATGACAGATCACTGTGATTGGATGGTTTTCAAACCATCCAATCACAGTGCTCTGTGTCATTTTACAAGCGTGGGAAAATTCCAAATAACTTTCCCACGCTTGTAAAATGACACAGAGCACTGTGATTGGATGGATTTCAAACCATCCAATCACAGTGCTCTGTGTCATTTTACACAGCGTGGGAAAGTTCAATTTTCCCACGCTGTGTAAAATGACACAGAGCACTGTGATTGGATGGCTTGAAATCCATCCAATCACACTGCTCTGTGTCATTTTACAAGCGTGGGAAAGTTCTTTGGAATTTTCCCACGCTTGTAAAATGACACAGAGCACTGTGATTGGATGGCTTGAAAACCATCCAATCACAGTGATCTGTCATTTTACACAGCGTGGGAAAGTTCTTTTGAATTTTCCCACGCTGTGTAAAATGACACAGAGCACTCTGATTGGCTTAAACCAACCAATCATTGTGTTCTAAGCCTAATTGCAGGGCGGGGCAAGGCTTTATAAGCCTTGACCCGCCCTGCGGAGCTCAGTACGCGGCGTGCCCTCCATGGGTGAAGATGGATTCATTTTTGTTTGCGCTCGTTTTTTTTTTTTTTTTTTTTTAAAGTGCAACGGGTTTATGGATTTTTATTTGGCCTTTTGGGGGGCTGAAGTAAGAAGTATTTAGAAAAAAGAAGACGTCAAATGGTAAGTTTATTTTTTATTTTTTTACAGGTTAGTTATTTTATTCCCCCCTCACTATTTTTAGGGTGAGGGGGGTAGGTAGGGGATAGAATGTTTTGGGTGGGGGGTGACTAGGGGCTTGGGACCCCTAGTCACCTTGATGGGGGGGGTCATTTAGGGCCCCCACCCACCGCGCAAGGGTGGGGGCCAGGGGGGGAGGACAGTAGGTCCCCCCCCCTTATTGTTTTATTAGGGCCCCCACCCACCGCGCAGGGGTGGGGCCAGGGGGGGAGGACAGTAGGTCCCCCCCCCCTTATTGTTTTATTAGGGCCCCCACCCACCGCGCAGGGGTGGGGGCCAGGGGGGGAGGACAGTAGGTCCCCCCCCTAATTGTTTTATTAGGGCCCCCACCCACCGCTCAGGGGTGGGGGCCAGGGGGGGAGGACAGTAGGTCCCCTCCCCTTATTGTTTTATTAGGGCCCCCACCCACCGCGCAGGGGTGGGGGCCGGGGGGGAGGACAGAAGGTCCCCCCCTTATTGTTTTATTAGGGCCCCCACCCACCGCGCAGGGGTGGGGGCCGGGGGGGGGGACAGTAGGTCCCCCCCTTATTACCATTTTTTTTTTTTTACAGTGAGCAGCCACAGGCTGCTCACTGTTTAGTGGACATGCCCCTACTCGCGGTATAGCGAGTAGGGGTATTGGGGAGATTTTAATCTCCCTTGTGCTATTATGGGGGTCATATTGACCCCCATAGAGTGAGGGGGGGACATGGGGGGCTTAGGAAGTGGCGAGGAGCACTGCTCCCTGCCGCTTCTATAGTTACATATTACAAGGAGGGAGCTGCACGCCGGTAGCTCCCTCCTTGTAATAAACTGAACGAACAAACTAACACTGATACACAGTGTTAGTTTGTTCATCTGATTTTTTCTATTCATTCATTCGTCTGTTTGATGAATGAATGAATAGGTGAAATTCCCGTTCGCATGTCCAGGTGTTTCACTGGGCATGTGCGGGAATCTCACAGTCTGTGTAGTGTGGGTAGATGACGTGTCCCACAGGGACTTCACCTACCCACACAAAGATGGCGGCGCCCTGAATAAAGATCGGGGCAGAAGATAAAGAATTAAAAAGAGGTAATGTGGGGGGCTTAGGGGCATTTGGGGGTGACTAGGGGGTCGATTGGATGTAGTGGAGGCGGGAGGGGGGTTAAAAAAAAACGGGATTCGGCATGACAGTGCCGCTTTAAGGAATGTCCTTTTAGGGGTGTTCTAAGAAGTGTATATGGAATTGTTGCATTATTTTTTTTTTATATAAAACATTTTTAGATATGTTACGTGTTTATCTTAAGGTTTCAGTTCCAGTGTGTTTGTTTGTTTATATGTTATAGATGGTATTTAAGTAGTAAGACAATATTATTAGCATTTTTATTTTTTGATTGTTGAAACGTACATTATAATATGCAGTTCCGCACCACACCATCATAAAAATAGTGTACATATACACAGTACACACCTTAAGCAAATACATACATAAGAAACAAAATGTTCACTATTAACTTATTCTACCAAGAAGCATGACATTTGCACAGACGTTATTCGGCATGTGCTAAACCTTATATTAAAACATTTGCACAGACGTTATTCGGCATGTGCTAAACCTTATATTAAAACATTTGCACAGACGTTATTCGGCATGTGCTATAACCTTATACTAAATATGACACGGACACAGTTAATTCTGTTGGAGTACAAAGTCCACAGCTTTTATTAATTAAATTATAATAAATTAACATAATTAACATAATTTAGGGTCATTGTCCAACTATACATTAAGTTACTATACCCCCCACACAGTACCCCTGACAATGACCCTACCAATTGAACAATAAATAACCAAATAAAAATTCACTTGAAACACGGCCTACCAAAGAGGCCCCACATCATACTGTTAACTGTAGGGGTGTACCTCAGACACCCCTACACCCCCAGGTTCGTCGCCACCGAAGAGCTAGAACCAACCAGTCCTTAATTCCATCAGGCCTACACCTCGGCCTGTCCAGTTCAAACTCCACGCCAAATTCCAATTCTCACTACGCCCTGTTCCGCCGCTGTGACTAAACGGAACTGCTAAAATTAGGGAGGGTGGGTGGGACAATTTACAGGTAAGAGAGGCTCTGGTTAAAATGGCCCCTACTCTAATATGGCTGCTCTTTATACTCCCTATCTCCACCCCCAAGCACCATTACCCTAACCCAACCCCCAAACACTAGCACCTGCCCACTCCCTGGCTCTGTCAAGGCCCACTCCTCCCACTGCGTTGTTCCATGGGCTTCATGACATTTGCACAGACGTTATTCGGCATGTGCTAAACCATATATTAAAACATTTGCACAGACGTTATTCGGCATGTGCTATAACCTTATACTAAACCACACAACCACCACGCCAGGAACCAGCTCCCGAAGCCGATCAACATCCCTTTTCATCCTCCTCACTAGCTCCCTTTGGGGAATCCCACCTAAGTCGTTCCCCCCTCCATGAACCAACACCACATCCGGGACCGACCCTCCAGCCACTTTTTTTTTTTTTTAGGATCTAATTTTATTTAGAAATGTACCAGTAGCTGCTGCATTTCCCACCCTAGTCTTTTTTGTCAATCTTTCTTTTATTGAAGCATTTTTGATAGGGTACAGAAGAGAAGGGGGGGGAAACGCATAGTTTGAGTACAGTAGAGGGTTTAAACATTGTCGGCCTGAAACTATTACATTTCTGGAATCAACGATGCTTCGTTTTTTGCTTTTTTTCATAAATCAGGTTGGGAAAACAGGTTCATAAATCAGTCATAGAAAACAGGATTTTAGTACAGGCGTTTAAATCAGGCTTTGAAATCAAGGTAGTAACTCAGGCTATTAAATCAGGCTAGTAGATCAAGCTATGAAATCTGACTAGGAGATCAGGCTATGAGATCAAGCTATTAAGTCAGGCTATTAATTCAGGCTATTACATAAATCAGGTTGAGAAAACAGGTTCCTAAATCAATCATAGAAAACAGGATTTTAGTACAGGCATTTAAATCAGGCTCTGAAATCAAGTTAGTAAATCAGGCTATTAGATCAGGCTAGTAGATCAAGCTATGAATCAGACTAGGAAATCAGGTTATGAAATCAAGCTATTAAGTCAGGCTATTAAATCATGCTATTAAGTCAGGCTATTAAATCAGGCTATTAAATCAGGCTATTAAATCAAGATTAACGACATGACATTAAGCATGCTAGGCTAGTAGCGAAAACGTTAGTTTTAGTCCCGTTTAGATGTGTGATAAAATAGGAGTCCAAAAGTCTATCAGGACATAGTCCATTATAGCTGCGTTGCTGTGGTGGCGTGGCAGCAGTCTAGGCCGCGGTGCGGCAGTGGTAGTTGCTGGGAGTCATCCTATACCTTCAGTCGGCATTGGTAAGGCACATGCTGAGCAGTCCCATGCATTGGAGCGATCGGCACAGGGCGCGGGCCCCCTCCTGCCCCAGGCCCATTCGGGGGGTGGCATCTTCTGACCACTGGCTCGATGGCTCTGTGAGGTCGAGGCAATCCCGTTGTGGGTGCAGTTGGTGCCGGATCTCTTTCGCCGCCAGCGGCGGGCATTCCCCCTGCAGGGTGGTCGATGCTGTGGAGGTATTTCCCTCCTGACACCCGGGCTGGGTGGGCTGCGTGGTTGCGCGGTTTTCTTGTGGGTAGATGCTGTGCCCGGAGTGGGGCGCCTCTGCCTCGTGTCTCTCACCTCAAGTTTGCGGTCTGGCCTTGGTTGCGGTTTCGCCTTTGTCTGCATGCTGCTAGGTCGGTTCTGCTTGTTAGCTGCCGGCTGGGATAGCCTGCTTGTCCTCTGGGCTTTAAGCCTCTGCTCCAGCTTGTGCCAGAATCTTGCAAATGCTGCGTTTATACGTTGGTGTATATCGCAGGGCTCCCCTGTGTCAGGCATGCTGTTTGAACTGCGGGGGTCGCTTGCCGCCGCCATTTTGGGTTCCCCATGCGTTAGGCTGGTCTGGAGTTGCAGAGTACAGGACTGCGTGATATGCTTGTGGTGCCTGTCGTTGGGATTGGACCGAGATGTCCCCCATCGGTCCAGAGGGGGGGGGTAGGAGATGACTGTTGCGAGGGATCCGTGACCGGGTCGGACAGACTGGGGAGCGGCCGTCTCCCTGCTGCCCGGTCTCCGGTAGGCCTCCGAGTGTTCTGCCCGGTTTCCAAGAGGTGACGGGTCAGAGTTTGGTACCGGACGGTACTCCCGAGTTTCCCCAGCATGCTAGGTGCCGTCCAGTCGTGGTCGTACCGATATTTGGGGGTATCACCCCCGAAAATTGTCGAGTGGAGCGGGAGCTGAGGCACAGCACGACCGCTCCGTCCGGATGCTAGGCCTTCCCCCCTCCAGCCACTTTTTTAAACAAGAAACTGCATAAACACTGCCAACTAGCGCCCCTAAAACCAAACCAAGATAGAGTCACTCGTTCCATTGGAAAGCCCAGCTGTGATCCGCTTCTGCGAACTGCGGCTCTCTTCTCCGCCCAGTACACATACGAGTGGCCCAGCAACCAAACTTCCAAACCTGAAAAGAGACAAAATTAGTGGCAGAAAAAGACAACGTCCCCTTCCCAAATTCCTTGAACCATTTATTTACACCAACCTATCCGGCCTTACGTACGAGCGGAATCGCAAGGATTCCCACCTCCCGATCCGTTTGATCCTCTCGTCCCCCAAACCTAAATGCGCAGCCTCCGTTGCTGCCCCAATGCGAAACGAGTGCGTCCCAAATTGGTTTGGCTCTAGGCCCAACTTCTGTAACCCCCTACGAAAGTGCCGCAGAAACTGAAATCGTGACAATGCCGAGCCATCGGTGTGCAAAAAGAAACTACCCTTTCCTTTTGGCCGAACATCCCTGTACCTCGCGCCGCAGACTACCGGGCAAGCCCCTGATCCCGGTAGCTCATACAACACCACCGAACATCCTTTGCCGAAAACGTCAGTTTTAGACCGGCGCAGCCATATCTGCACCCTGTCACTACATATGTCCACGTCCTCAAGCAATTAATCCGCCGTTCCCTAACCTGTTGGCACTCACCAGCTCACCGATGCGGAAAGCACCAAAGAACGCCCAGACAAATGCCCCAGAGAATAGTGTTACTTCGAAAGGGGAATCACACAGCTCCATCAACACCCCTAACAGCCCTTGTAAAACCGAGAAAGACATGGGCCGCCTCGAGTCCGCGAGCCTCTTACCCCTCTTAAAACCCTTCAACGCCTGGCGTATCACAAAATTCTTCGTAATGTCCTCCCACCCGTTGAACTTGAACAAAAATGCCAAGGCAGACATGTACCTATCCACCACGGCCGGTGACGCCTGTTTAGCGAACAAGCGACACAGAACCCACAAAAACACGTCCACCCGCTGACCCTGCGAACCGTCGCCCCCTACCTGTTGTACCGTCTCCTCCCATTCCTTCCAAACCTTGACGTAACCCGACCAAGTGCTCGGCACCAGAGAATTCTTTATACACTCCCCAAGCATGCGGTCCCGAGCTGCCACATCTCGAACGGGCAAGCCTGCCCCTGCTCCAGCGCGTCCGGCGCAGCTTCCCAGAATTGTTCCCACTGAAAACGAGAAAGCGCATCAGCCACCACGTTCAACATACCAGGGATGTGTCTAGCCCTAAACACCAAGTTGAAAGACATGCAGATAAGGACAAAACGCCTCAGCAAACATAACACTGGGGGAGATGACGCCGACAAACTGTTGATCGCCTTTACCACCGCCATGTTATCTGAGTGGAACACAATTTGCTTGTTTGCTAACACCGACCCCCACAAACCTACCGCAACTACCACCGGGAATAGTTCTAAAAACGCTAGGTTTTTTATCAGCGGCCTTTGTTTCCAAGCCTCAGGCCACGGCTCGACGCACCAGTGACCCCCCAAGTAAGCCCCAAAACCCATGCTGCCAGAGGTGTCGGTATACAGCCCCACAGCCTCCCCTGCTGCCGCCGGTTCTCTGAAAATCACCATCCCGTTAAAATCCTGTAAGAACCGGTCCCACACCATTAAGTCTGCCTTCATATCCGCCGAAACCCTGATGAAGTGGGACGGCAGCCGCACTCTGCTCGTCGCTTGCGCAAGGCACCTACAAAAAACCCTCCCCATGGGTATGACCCGGCACGCGAAATTAAGACTCCCCACCAACGATTGGAGCCCCCGCAATGTCACCTTCTTAGCCCTCCCTACTGTGGCAACCAACTCCCTCAGCCGTGCCAATTTGTCCCCCGGCAACCGGCATTCCCATCTTTCGGAATCAACTTCTAAACCCAAAAAACTAAGGCACGTCGTGGGCCCCACCGTCTTGTCCTCTGCCAGGGGAACCCCGAATTTGTGCGCCACCCACTGAAACACGTCCAACACCTGCCTACATCGGTCCGACTCACGCGGGCCCACTCAGAGAAAATCGTCAATCGTCGGTAGTGCACCACAGCGCCCCCTGCCGATTCTGTCCGCACCACCCACTCCAAGAAGGTACTAAACTTCTCGAAATAGGCGCACAAAATCGAACACCCCATTGGTAGGCACAGGTCAACAAAAATTTCCCCTTCGAAACAGCACCCGAGCAGATGATGGCAGTTCGGGTGTATCAGAAGCAGCCGGAAAGCTGCTTCCACATCTACCTTCGCCATCAGCGCCCCACGCCCCATCCTCCTGACCAACTCGACCGCCTTGTCAAATGACGTATAGGAGACGGAGCTGAGGGCCGCGTCAATGTCATCATTTACCGAAGCCCCTTTCGGGTACGATAAGTGATGTATCAACCTGAACTTGTCTACCTCTTTCTTGGGGACCACGCCAAGTGGGGATATCCGCAAGTCGGGCAATGGCGGCGACAAGAACGGTCCCGCCATCCTCCCCAGTTGCACTTCCTTGCCTAGCTTTTCCCGCACTACCTCCGGGTGCTCCCGAACAGACTTGAGATTCCCACATATCGCACCCGGTCCCCTAACTACATAGGGAATAACAAAAACCTCACGAAAACCCCGCCACAAGAAAACTGCATCCGCCCTATTAGCGTATTGCCTTAGCCAAGGCAACATCACGTCTATTTTCACCGGAGACACTCCCAGCTGGAGCCGCGGGAGCCCTCCTCCCCCACCAGTCTTGCCTTTTTTGAAGCAACGGCTGACACCTTGAGTCCCCCCGCAGCCAGAACATTCGTGCCGGAACCTGCAAGTATTTCCCCATTTCCAATGTCCCTCGTTGTACATCCAGCAGAAACCCTTCTTTTGCCCAGCCGACACGGCCCCTGTGGCCGCGCCGGCTGCCCCAGGAAAGGGCGCCGCCCTCTGGGCCATCATAAGGCGCATCCATAATGGCAGGTCCATTTGGTCCCACCGCATGTTCGCATTCGCCGCTAGCCGCTGACGAAACTGTTCGTCATACCTCCACCAAGCTAAGCCTCCGTAGGTTCGGTACCCATCTCCTATCCCATCTAAATAACAGAAGAGTTCGGAACAACGCCCGGGAGTCTTCTCCCCTATAACGCTAGCCAGAATGCAGAAGGCCCTCAACCAATTCCCGAAAGTCTTTGGTATCTTGCGATACCTCCGCCTTTTCTCCTCTTCCTCTTTTTTGGCATCCTTCTTATCCTCCTCCATCAAGTCCAAAAACTCCTCCAAGGGAAGGAGGGAAAATATCTCCACAAACTCACCTTTCCATATCTTGTCCTTCACCTCCGCTTTTAAATGACATCCGAGGGGGCCCGCGAAGGACACGTGGATATCACCGCACCCTACCTCACGCTCCGCGCCCCCTCCTTCTAACCCCGACGACTCAGCTGCGGCGCCGGACTCACCTCCGCCGGACACAGACAATCGCGTCCCCCAGAGCCCAGCCGCCGGGTCCCGACTACTCTCCTGTGCCCACACCTTCCCGAAATGCGCAGGCGACCCCTCCGTCCCAGACCAAGACTCTAAAATTGTTCTTAAATCACTTAACAACTGATCAGGGTGTCGTGTGTGTGTGGGAACTCACCGCTCAAACCTCTGGCCGCAGCTGGCTGCAGAGGCGCCGTCCTTCCGTCTACCTTTCCAGGCACTGGAGCGTCCCGTTGTCGCCGACTCCCATCCGCCTGGACTCGCCTCGAGACCGTAGGTGTATTGCTCCGTGACCTGTAGGGAGAAGGAATCCTGGGTAGTCTGTTCTGAGCCGTCCCTACCCGCCTTTCCTCCCTACGTTCCTCCCAGCCATCCCTAGTAACGCTCTGTCTCGCAGGACGACTGCCCTCGCGAGGTGCTCCCCTCCTCTGAACGCTGAACCTCCTTTCTGGCGAACCTGATCCGCTACGCTGCCTCCTCTTTTCTCTATCTCTGGAATTGTGCCTCCTGCAACAGGATCCTGCCACGCTGCACCTGCTCCGCGCTGGGGTCCCATCCCTGCTGCCTGAACTCCCTGTTCTGCTCCTCGTGCCGCTGCGCCTGACGCTAGGGAAGCGCCGTTCTTCTCCCCACCCGCTCCCTGCGGCCTCCATGTCATGAAGCTGCCCCTGAGAGCGGCCGGAAGGGCCCTCTCGCCTACCGCTGCCATCCTTAACTGCCTTAAATGGAGGGGCTCTCCGCCTCCTATCTGTCACTGCTGAGCCTGGCCTCACTTCAGCCGTCCGCCCCATCCCTGTTTCAGTATCACTGTCCTGGCAGATTGCCGTGTGTCTGGACCCACTTGCCTCCTGTGAGGTCCCCCTGACCCTGCAGCTGTCTCCCTGTCCTGCCCCTGCCTGGGACGTTCCTGCTGTGAATCCGCCGTCCCAGCCTCCCCCTAACGCCTGAGGGGCCGTTACAGTCCCACCTTCCTCATTACTCCCCTGCCCCCCAGCACTGTCAATAGTGGCTGACTCACCGGGACGTGTCTGCTTCGAGCCATCGCTCACATGGCCTCCCGCCGACCCGGCCTCCGTCCCGGCCGTCTTCCGAGATCCATCCGGACCGTTTCTCCTGCCAGCCGCGGAACCGCGTGGCTTGTATCCTTCCGCCACTGCGCGCTTCACGGCCGTCTTCACCAGACCGCTGCCGCGCCAGCCGGAACGAGCCGTGCGCCTTCCTGGCTCTGCTGACAGGGCCTCTCCAGAACCGCCGGTCACCTCATGTCCCGCTGAAGGGCTCCTCCTCTGCCGTGCTGCGGGCCCAGCGCCCGGGCTCAAACGCTGGGGTGGCCTTGTCTTCCTCATCGGTCGACGGGCCGGTACCGCGGGAGCAGGCCCGGCATCCCCCAGCTGCTGATGGAGCCATTCCAGCCCTCTGTCCTTCACAGCTGCACGAACACCAGCCAGGATCTCTTCTAACGACGCCATAATCCTGCAGAAACGGGAAAGAAAAAAGAACCTCGCCGACCTGCAACAATTTACAGGTAAGAGAGGCTCTGGTTAAAATGGCCCCTACTCTAACATGGCTACTCCCTATCTCCACCCCCAAGCACCATTACCCTAACCCAACCCCCAAAGCACCTGCCCACTCCCTGGCTCTGTCAAGGCCCACTCCTCCCACTGCGTTGTTCCATGGGCTTCAGGAAGACAAGATATTGCAATAGTGTAGTAAATAGGGTTCCAGCAGTATTTATTTTAAAGGAACACTATAGGGTCAGGAACACAACCATGTATTCCTGACCCTATAGTGCAAAACCCACCATTTAGGCGGCACCTCTCCCCCCCCCCCCCCCCACCTTAGCCCCCTTAAAAGTTAATAAAACTCACCTTATTTCCAGTGTCGCATGGGTCTGCCGGCGCTTGCCCCACCCCTTGGTGACATCATCAGAATTGCCTATTTTAAGCAAATCCAATGCTTTCACATGGGGAAGGCATTGGATTTGCTTAAATCGGCAAGCGGTCGGGGCCAAACACAGTTTTGGCCAATTAGCACCTCCTCATAGAGATACATTGAATCAATGCATCTCTTTGAAGAAAATTCAGCGTCCCCATGGAGAGCGTGGAGACACTGAATGGCACTGCTGCCAACTATGCAGCACTGAGCCAGGAAGCACCTCCAGTGACCATCTGAGGAGTGGCCACTTGGAGGTGTCTCTGAAAAAGCAGTGTTTGCATGAAAATGCCTGCATACAATGATTATACTCATTGTATAATGAGTATACATTAAGCTGTATTGTTCTGGTGACTATAGTGTCCCTTTAAGTGTGTGGGTTTTATGTTTGTGTGTGGGATGTCTGTTGTGCATAAACATATGTGACAGGCTGTGTGTAGTGTTGTGTATGCTTTCTTGTTTTTGTGGTACTATGTGTCAAGGGGTTTTAAAGTGTTGTGTGTGAATTTGGGCTCGTTGTGTTATTGTGTGCCAGTTTGTGTGAATTGTTTCTGGTATTGTCCGTGTGTGCTGTCTGTTATATTATGTATATGTGTGCCCTGTTTGTGGTATTTGTGTGGGGCTGTCTGTGGTATTTTGTGTAGGAATGTGGACTGTTCATAGTATTTGTGTTTGTTTGTTTGTTTGTTTATGTGGGTTGCAGGATGTGTAAAGTATGTGTGTGAGCTGTTTTTTTGTGTATGTATGTGTGTGGGTAGTCTTTGATAAGTGGGTGTACATGAGTTGCTTCTAGAACTTAGGTGTAATGGTCTAATGGAAACTGTCTGCATGTGTATGTGGGCTGCATGTTTTGTTATGAATGTGTATGAACTGTTTGTGGTTTGTGTGTGTGTGCTGTCTGTGATATTAAGTACATGTATGTGGATTGTTTGTAATATGTTTGTGTGTGGTGTGAACTGTCTGTGATATTGTCTGTGTTTATTTCAGTGCATCAAAAAAGGCTAATTTGCAAAGTGCAACTAGTGCTGCTATGAAGAAACATCTGCAAAGTTACCACAAGCCTGTGTTTTTGAGAGAAGAACAAACAGAACAAGATTGTCCTCCTCAGCTACTACTATCACCACCCTTAGGCAGAAAAAATTTATTTTTGAGAATAATGCTAGTATTAAGAGACCTATTATATGATTTGCAATATGCTTCTGTACCTCTGCCTGTACTTTAGAAATTGCAAGTTACTAACTTCTGTAATATATTTATGTGTAGCTGCAGTTTACCGCACAAACGAACCCTGGCTTCAGTGAATATGGCAGATCTTTTTGTAACTATTTGTAGACAAAAGTATTCTACATTTGGTGCTAATGGTCATCCTCTTGTTTACCCACAATACAGTGTTGGGGTTGGACTGAGCCTCTGCCAGGCAAGCATCAGCCATTGAGAGTTGCCCCTCCCACCAGACCACTAGGTAACAGAATTCCCCTCTCCCTAGCCACATTTATGCCCCAGGGAAAAGAGAAGAAACTGCATTTCATTTTATTCTTTAATTAAAGCCTCTTATCATCCCCACTAGACCACACAATCCCCCACTACGCTTCTTAAATCCCAAGTAACCCCCACTACTACCTCAAGCCCCAGTTTACATCCCCTAACCCCCAAACTGCCCTTATCCCCACTTGTCTTCTTACCGTTACATCAGCTCCTGCCCCCACTAGAGCCCCTGACTCCCCACTACTGCCTTTATACCCCACTACTACCCCTGAACCACACTACATATTCCAACCTACCACTTTAGCTAACCCTCACTAAAGCCTTTATTCCCCACTACAGCTCCTATTTCCCACTACACATTCTGTTCACACACTATTGCCCTTATACCCCACTATATCCCCTATCCATCACTACAGACCATATTTACAATTGCAGGCCCAATCCCTCACTAAAGCACCAAACCCCCACTGCAGTCTCAAACTTATGTATAAAACTATAATACCACAGAATGAATATGTCTGGGGCTAGGGTCACCATTGGTAATGTATCTTCAGAAATGCTGTATCCTGACTGGCATGCAATTTTTAGTTTTAAAATGGAGATAAATAATATGTGTTATTGAGATGCAAGATCAGGTCAATTAATTCAGATTCCAGTATGTAGTGCCTTAGCACTTTAAAGCTGCCATGGATTTCAATGTTTTGGTATGGACAGACATGCAGATTATGCTAACAAATTTATGTTTTGAAAATCTGGATTTATCATTTGACCAAAATTTTAATAATTAGAATGATTATATTTTATTATGCTTAGTGTGATATTAGTTTATTCTAAAATGCCAAAAACAAATTGCAAACAGTTTCAAAGGTTTTCAAAATAATAAAAAAATAAGGCTGGGACGTAGTGGCTCTGAGGATGTAAGCCACAAGAACCACTGGTTTTATGAAATTGAGTTTTCCATTTTTAATGTTTAATGCTCTCAGTTATCATTAAAAACTCACCTGGAAAATGCCGTTCCAGGCCAGTTTTAAACTATAATGATTTTTTTTTTATATTAACAATAGTAAGAGTACAACTCACTTAAAGAAATTCATTTAAAAAAAAAGATCATTTAAAGGCACACTATAGGGTCAGGTACACAAGCATGTGTTCCTGAACCTATAGTGTTAAAACCACCATTTTGGTGGCTTGACCCCCCTTAACTCCCTGAAAAAGGAAAAATAACTGTGACGCCCTGTGGTCTGGTCGGTAGCTACAAGCTCCTGGAGGAACCTGCTAGCCAGCTTTCTGCCCCAGGATTATGGGCCATACAAAATATCCAAACTACTTTGTTTGTGTGATTTGGGACTATGTTGTTCGGGAACTGAAGAACCGCACGAACCAGAGACCACCCGGGAGCTTGTTAAGCTCAATTGACACTGTGTTCCAGGGTAGAACTATGGATTCCTTTCGGTAGTTTGTTTGGTTTTAAACTACTGAACATGACTGACCGTTAGCACTGATTTCATGGAACTGTTTTGGGGAACTTCACAATAATGGGCTCCAGGGCAGCCCAGTGCCATTGTGCTTAGACCACTCATTAATAAAACAAAGACTGACACATGAGGGAGTTGAGTTAGGTCTGATGAGGTTTCCTGAGATCAGGCAGACACAGGGTGGTCTGTGTTTATTTCAATAGCCCTAACTAGACCCTTTCCTCTCCTCCTCTCTGCCAGACCCCTTAACAGTGTGTCATGCTGTGCTCCTCTTCACAAGATTTAGTTTGATCCCCATGGGAAAAAAAATCTCCACATATTCAGAGATTTTTTTTTTCTTTTTACCCCACCAACAAGTTAATGAATAGGCCAAGATCAATAAGGTTCTGAAATTGTTAAAGGGAAGCAGCCAGGTAGTTATTATCTTGCTAAAGAAAGGGTTCCAGGCAAATCCCTTCTGTGCAAAGCAGGGAGTTTCTTCATCATCACAACTCTAGTGGTTAAAGGTTCTTTTTCTTTTTTCTTTTTTTTAAAAAAAGAGAGACACACAGTGATATATATATATATTACACACAAAACACAGCACAATGACTTATGGGGCTGGCATTGATTTTTGCCAGGGCTGCTTTGTACCCCCAGTCCGGCCCTGATTATCTTTCAGGCACAGGGGAGGAGTATGTTAGATTTTTGCTTGTAACTAGTCCCCTCTCAGGTCCAGGAGAGGGATTTTCTTGTTTGTGTGGGAGTGTCAGGGGCGTGCTTAACTGTGTCTGAAATTGTATAAAAGCAGGCCATCTGGCCAGATTAAGTCATTCCAGCTTGTACTCCCAGAACTATGTGTCGTCTGGTTACTGGGGAAAGTCCTTGTAAGAGCTCCCAGGACTGAGTGTCACCCAATGCCTGGGGGTAGAGAGAGCGAGTTCCCCATTCGGCTCAAGGAGGGAGCGGTTCCAGGGCCCCAGTCAAGCCACGGTGACGGGGGGCAGGAGTCCTGAGGTTTATCCCCTGTTCCAGCTAGGAAGCGGTCCTTGGCGTAGGTACCCAACAAGGGGTACAGGGAGCTCCATTACAATAACTTACCTTATTTCTTGGACCTGCGCAGTGTTGGCCATGCCCCTGATTTGCCTTTCCATAGGAAAAGCATTGGATTGGCTGAAATCGTCAAGGAGGCGGGACGGGGGTGGGGCCAAACGCAGCTTGGCTAATCAGCACCTCTTCATTGAGATGCATTAAATTAATGCATCTCTATGAGGAAAATTCAACGTTTCCTTTCAGAGTGTGCAGATCCTGCTCACTGTGCAGCACTGAGCCAGGAAGCAGTGCTGCTCCCTGTGCAGCACTGAGCCAGGAAGCACCTCCAGTGGCCATCTGAGGGGTAGCCACTGGAGGTATCCCTAAGGGGCAATGTAAACACTGCCTATTCTCTGAAAATGCCTGCAGGGAATGATTATACTCACCAGACCAGCTACATTAAGCTGTAGGTGTTCTGGTGACTATAGTGTCCCTTTAAAGAGACACTCCAGACTCCCAAAGCACAAAAAGTGCAGAATTTAGTATAAATGTTACTTTTATAAATTAACCTTATTGCAACCCCAGGCTGTCAATCTGACTGGCATGTTACTTCCTGGTTTGTTTAGTTCAGTGTAGGTAAATTCAGAGGCAGCAATTACCCATAGCACCTGCTGGCAAAGTTTTTTAATTGAGCTGCATTGGGTCTGTGATTGTACAGCCAAATAAAGTATGGGTTATGTAAAGCTTTTGCAAACTGTTTTAGATTTAACCCCAATGAAAAATATATGATTAAATATGTGCATTTTTTCATTGATGCTAAATCTACAAAACAATTATTATTTTCATTTTTTTATTTTGACTTAAATGCTATAGTTACAGGAATTACTTATCATATGTTTAATTATTTAATAATTATTAAGACATAGAAAGAGAATAATTAAAAACAAATATCACCACAGTTCAACCTACAGAAGTCCTCCTAAGATGCATACATGTCTTCTAAATTTGGAAGTACTTTGTGTACCTTCAATTAATTTATTTATTTGTTTATTAGCGGGTCACATTTTAGGAGTTTATCATTGTTTCAGTCATAAATATTTTTTAGAATTCAAAACCTTTTTATTGTCGTATGTATTTTTGAATAGTATTTTCCTTGGTGCTTGTCAAAATTGTTAATGCTGCCTTTTATCAACTTGAGTGGTGTATGGGAGTTTGATATTTAAAACATTGTGCCATATGTGTGTTGAGTATTTAGTTAATTTTTACTTTGTTCTTTTTATTTCTTATGGCCTTAATCCCAATAAGCACCCAGTGGCACAAATTCTGAGCAAATAGAAAATCTACTCTATTTCCTTGTTCTCTCAGAAAAGCACCATTGTGTGTAATGGCAGAACATGCTTACATAATGAATGTGCTAATTACTGCAATAAGGAAATTTTAAAACAGATATGTTTTATATGGCAGTTCAAGAGAACACTGGATTATTTTTAATTACTTTCTTTATGTATCCTGGTTACTGCCTGTGTTTTGCAATCTATTCACAAAACAATGAGTTCATTGATTTGACAGCTGACTTTCCAACTTAAGCCAGGGCACCTGAGTTTGACAACATGTTCAGATTTTGTCTGGATCGACAGAAGCCGGTGACAATGACAGAATTCCAACAACAATGGCAATTCTCACATTTTCAAAAGCCAAATACGGAATTCGGTCAACCCGAGTTAAACAGCAGCAATTGCTTGGATGCATTTAGGGTAGCCACTCGAACAGTATTTTACCAGCACAGCTGGTATTTGTGGCCGCCTGGCAATACAAATGCCGTTTTTTTCTCAGTATAAACTGAGATTAGATGTAATACGGCACCGGCCAGTAGGTGGGGATGTGTGTGTACAGAGACAGGGATAGGAAGTTACAGCTTCTCCCTCCCTGCACCTCTCTGATCCGCGTGGGAGCATCTCTGTCAGAGAATCCAGCAGGCAACTCAGGTAAGTGAGGGATGGGGGGGTGAAGACGGGGGGAAGTTCAGTCTGTAACATGTGTGAGACATGGGGGCACAGAGGGATCAGAGACACATAGCCATGGGAACACTGGGAGACACAGATACATGGGGACACTAGGGGACACAGAGACATGGGTTACAGGGGGATCCTGGGAGACACATAGACATGGGGATACTGGGGGACACAGATACACGGGGACACAAAGACATGGGGACACAGGGTGATCCTGGGAGACACACATACATGGGGACACTGGGAGACACATAGACATTGGGACACTGGAGGACACAGAGACATGGGGACAATGGGTCATACAAAGACACGGGGACACAGGGTGATCCTGGGAGACACACATACATGGGGACACTGGGAGACACATAGTCATTGGGACACTGGAGGACACAGAGACATGGGGACAATGGGTCATACAAAGATACGGGGACACAGGGGGATCCTGGGAGACACATATACATGGGGACACTGGGGGATCCTGAGAGACATGGGGACACAGAGACATTGGGGGACACTAGGGGAGACATGGGGACACAGACATAGGGACACTGGTGTTTCAGGTGATATAAAAAAGACATTGCAAGCTATTAGTGTATAGCAGCCATGTTTCAGGAGATACGGCAAGGAAGTACACACCCAAACAGGAAACACGTGCAATAGAGTATAAACCATAGAGTTAGTTGCATAAACCAAACATAACATCCATAACATCTCTCTCTTTTAGTATTAATAAATCAACATTGTGAAACACTGTCCTTGTAATAACATTCTAGAGGTTAAGTCTCTCAGGTGGTTGTGAATGTCTGCCACCATGAGTGAAGACTGGTCCAGCTTGTGTAAATAGTCTTTTAGCCCTCTCTGAGGTTACTGGACTCTTCCCACCACTTACTGGCATGCTTTGAACTTGACTGCTGTCAGGCCCTGCTTGCTCAGGGATGTCATTAGTACTAGTCTGTGGTATCACTTCTGCACACTCTTTACTGCTGACATTGAGTGTGTCCTTGGAATACCATGTCTGTCTGGCTTGTTAACTGGATATTGAGAATTGGGCTTCTCAGCCACTCGCAGATCCACACAATTGCGTCGGTAGAGAGTTCCTTCGATATCGACAAGATAAGAACATGGTGCAACCTTTTGCAGACATATTACCATTCTCCAGCGACCTGTTCGATCTCCAGGAAGCGGTTTCATACGGATTTGTTCCCCAATATTCAGTTCAGGTAACTCCCTAGTAGAGAAGTCATACCTTACCTTGAACACTTGCCTCTTAAGTTGTAACTTTTCTGGTACACCTTGTATCACAGAGGGTTCAAGTAGCTTGTTGGCTACTGGTAAGGAGGTCTTTAATCTCCTTGACATCAGTCTCTGTGCCGGACTACTATCCATACCTTCTGTTGGAGTGTTTCTCCAATGTAAGATGGCTTTACATGGGTCTTTACCATCACTTTTAGCTTTTTTGCATAAATTCTTCACTATTTTCACAGCAGAATCAGCTTTGCCATTAGCTTGTGGATGACGTGGTTAAGAAGTCATATGCTCAAACTCCCATTCAGTAGCACATTTCCTGAACTGTAAGCTTGCAAACTGAGGACCATTATCAGAAATCACTTTAGTTGGTTGGCCTTGCATCGCTTAATTGTAGTTTCAGTGGACAGATTAGGTAGCAGTTCAATTTCCTAGAAGTCTGAGTAATGATCGACTAAGAGCAAGTACTCTTTTCCAGCATAGTTGAATAAGTCCATGCTGACAATCTGCCAATGACGTGTAGGTATCTCATGTGACATCATGGTTTCTTTTTGTTGCGAGTGTGCATATTCATTGCAAGTGGGACAATTGCTGACAAAGTCTTTGATTTCACCTTGTATGTTGGGCTAGTAAAGAGTATCACGAGCTAGTCTGTAGCAAGCCTCAACTCTGATGTGGCTAGAGTGTATGCGCAATAACATCTCTGCTCTTAGTGACTTTGGCACTATGAGCCTTGGTCCTTTGTACAAGATACCATTTTGTATGCTGATCTCATCTCTGAAGGACCAATATTCCTTCACAATTGCAGGTGTTGCATCCTTTTCATCTGGCCACCCCATCAGAACTATAGACTTCAGTGCTTGCAAAGTTGCATCCCTTTCTTTGTGCTGTATGAGCTGATGTAGACGCTGATCTGTGACATTAAGATAGTCTGCTTGATTGACTTCGGCAAAGAAATTCTGTTCCTGCTGCAACAAACAAACTGCAAGATGCTCATGCTCACCTCCAGGTGCCATGTTTTCCGTTGTAGCTCTGCTTAGGGTGTCCTGATGTACATTTCACATCCTGGCCTGTACACAACATTGCGATTGTAATTCTGCAATGTAAGCATCATGCTCTGCAAACGCTTTGGAGCACATAAAAGCAGCTTCTTGAATATGGCTATTAGCGGTTTGTGATCAGTTTTAGCTATGATTGCATCCCGGCCATAGAGATAATGTTGGAAATGCTGACAGGGAAAAACAATGCTTAAAGGACCACTATAGGCACCCAGACCACTTCAGCTTAAAGAAGTGGTCTGGGTGCCAGGTCCTTCTAGGATTAACCCTGCCTGATGTAAACATAGCAGTTTCAGACAAACTGCTATGTTTACATATGGGTTAATCCAGCCTCTAGTGGCTGTCTCATTGATAGCCGCTAGAGGTGCTTCCGCGCTTCTCACTGTGATTTTCACAGTGAGAAGACGCCAGCGTCCATAGGAAAGCATTGAGAATGCTTTCCTATGGACTGACTGAATGCACGCGCGGCTCTTGCCACGCATGCGCATTCAGCCGATGACGTCCAAAGGAGGAGGAGAGCACCGAGGGAGCCCTGCACTGGAGAAAGGTAAGCGTTTAACCCCTTCCTCCAACTTCCGCCTGGTGGGAGGGGGGCCATGAGGGTGGGGCCACCTCAGGGCACTATAGTGCCAGGAATACAAGTTGTTTTCCTGGCACTATAGTGATGCTTTAAACATTCCTTTTCAATCTGAGCATAATTTTGCTCAGCTGAAGAGAGTGCTTTGGATGCAAATGCAACTGGCTGACCTTCTTGCAATAGACAACATCCTAGGCCATTTTTGCTTGAGTCGCTTTGTATTGTAACAGGCTTTTTTACATCATAATATTTTAGCACGGGGTCAGCTGTGATCAAGCGGTTTATTTCCTCCACTGCCTGGTCATGCTTGGGAAGCCAAACTGCATCTTTATCTAGAAGCCTTCTCAATGGCTCACACACCTCAATGACAATTGTGGCATTAATTTTGCTAGGTATGTGACAAAGCCAATAAAATGCTGCACTGCTTTGGTGTCACCAGGCCTTGGCATGTCCACAATGGCTCTAATCTTATCTGGGTCAGCTTTCAAGCCTTGATGAGACAGGATATGTCCTTGGAAGCGGACTTCTTGTACCTTGAATTGTAATTTCTTTACGCTGAGTCTCAGCATTACCTGCCTGCAGCGATTCAATAATGCTACTAGCTTCTCATCATGGTCATGCTCAGCTTCCTCATCTGTATTACCACAGCCAATTATAAGAATGTCATCTGCTATTGGTTCAATACCATTGAGCCCACTTAATAGTTCATGTTGCTTTCGCTGATATACTTCAGGGGCTACGGAGACTCCAAAAGGCAGCTTAAGCCATCTCTTTCGGCCCCAGGGAGTCCAGAAAGTGGTAATGTAGCAACTCTTTTCATCCAGTTTGCACTGTAAAAAGACATCTCTTGCATCAACAAGTGTAAAAACACGTGCTTTGGGTAGTTTGTGCAAAACATCCTTAAGTGTTGGCATTATCTAGTGTGACCTTCTCAGAGCCATGTTAAGAAAAGTCGGATCAATGCAAATTCAAATCTTTTCAGGCTTCCTAATAACTACCATGTTGCTTATCCAGTTAGTTGGCTCTGATACTGATGTAAGATGTCCGTCAGCTTCATACTTATCCAGTTGCGCTTTTACTTGTGGCTTAATGGTTATAGGCACATTGCATGGGTCACATTGTACCGGTGGAATGGTAGGATCCAGTTCAAAATGAAGGACTCCTGGAACAGATACTACTGGGCCAGTAAACACATCATTATATATATTGAGGATTTGCAAGCTGATTATCAACATTGTGTAGCTCTGCAGGAATTGTGAATTGCATCAGTCCCAGGCGCTCACATGTTGAACCAGACAATAGCGGTTTCTGATTGGCTTCAACAATCTCAAATTCAAGTTTGTGTATATTTTCACGTATGCTGCACTCTGTTTGGAAAAGTCCCAATGATTCCATTAGTTCCCCTGAATATAACTTCAGCTTGGTGCTGCTAGGCTGAAATGGTGTCCTAGGTGCCAGTTTCATCTTCTCTTTCAAACTCATGACATCACTCATGACATCACCAGAATCCAGCTGGCAGGGTTGGCATATATTATTCAGTCTGAGATTTACAAACCATTTTTTGCCCTTAGACTTTACAGCACTAATGCATTCCTTTGAGTAAATCACATCATTGCTAATCAGGAGTGCATCCTCAGAATCAGACATGTGTTCAATTGTGTTTAGCTTACTTTCTTCTTGACAGACATACTCCAGCAAAATGATTTAGCCTACCACAGGATCTACAGGTTTTTCCATATGCAGGACACTCTTCTTTCTCTCTCACATGTATACTGCCACAGTACTTACATGATGTAGACTTGCTCACAAGTGAGGTGCTCTGGTGATTATTGTGTTGATGCTTGTGCTGGTGGTTCTTCAAGCTTAGCTGTTGCTTGAAGGCTGCATTGGTGCGGTTAGTTTGTTTATCCTGCTCCATAGCTCTCATATGTTTGTCAGTAAGTTCTGCAGTGCGACATATCTCAATTGCTGCATGTAGGGTTAAATCATGTTCCCTCAATAGACGGCGGCGGGTAGTATTAATACCTAGAACAATTTTGTCACGAATAAGTTCATCTCTCAAGGAGCCATACTCCTAGCTTGCAGCTTTTTCTCTTAGCCTTGTGACAAAGTTGTCTTTTGATTCAACTTCTTCTTGTTTGCAGCTGCCAAGTATATATCTTTCATATATTAAATTTTTGCAGGTCTGAAGAAAGCTTCCAATGCATCAAGGATGGCTTTAGGGTCATTCTCTTGCTCCTCTGCAAGGTTCAAATTATGCTTGTAAACATGGTAGCACTCTTTGCCCTCCTCAGTGTGGCTGCTTGCACTGCTGCAGGCTTCTCATTCAGCCCTGTAGCTAGGGAGCAGGGCCGGCGCTACCTGTTAGGCGGACTACGCAGCCGCCTAGGGTGCCCCTTGGGAAGGAGCGCAGGCTCCCCTCATGCTGCAGCCGCCCGAGCACTCTGTAGAGAGCCTCAGGCGGCTGCAGCTTTGCCCGGGCTGGTGCGTCAATGAGGGCGCACTGCCTGGGCGCAGCATGAGGAGAGGGGCTAACAGGAGGGAAGCGCTCAGCGCTCCTTCCTGTCACTCCCTCACTGTAGCATGGCCGAGCCCTGTATGGTCCGCGGGTACAAGGAGCATATGTCTCCTGTACCCGGCCGGACGAACACTCAGTGTGCACTTCCTTTTAGTCCGGCCGGGTACAGGAAACTTTAGCTCCCTGTACCCACGGACCATACAGGGCTCGGCCATGCTACAACAGAGGTAGGGGAGTGGGGAGAAAGAAATTGACAGGAAAGGGGAGGGGGAGAAAGAAATTGACAGGGGGGGGAGAAAAAAATTGACAGGGGGGAGAGAAAGAAATTGACAAATTGGTGGAACATGAAGGTGGACCCTGGGACCCAGACCTTGAGCTGTGTAAAGGGCCCCCCAAAAATGGAGCTGCTTCCCGTTCTCCCAGAACATTGATTTTTGTGACCACAGTTACAAACAGCCTCCAGAGATCCTGTTCTACACCAGACCAGTGGAGCCAGACTGCAGCTAGAGCCCATCATCATCCTCATCTGTTTGTAAGTAGGCAATCTAGTATATTATTCGTGGCACTAATATCTAATTAATACCTCACATTAAAGAAACACTATAGTCCCCAGAACCACTGCAGCTTAATGTAGTGGTTCTGGTGTCTATAGCCTGTCCCTGCAGGCCTTTTAATGTAAACATGGCGGCACTGTAGCACTGGCGTTAGTTAACATGGCAGATCATATGGGCGGGGCATTGTGATGTCAAATGGGGGCGGCAAACTTTACTTTTGCCTAGGGCGGCAAAAATCCTTGCACCGGCCCTGCTAGGGAGTAATCCTCAAACTCAGCTCTGAAGTTATCCCAGTTACTGCTGCAATCCCCACTCACCCTCATTGCCTCAGGTAGTGGAATGCTATTAGCAGGGCTGGTGCAAGGATTTTTGCCGCCCTAGGCAAAAGTAAAGTTTGCCGCCCCCCCATGTGACATCACAATGCCCCACCCATATGATCTGCCATGTTAACTAACGCCAGTGCTGCAGTGCCACCGTGTTTACATTAAAAGGCCTGCAGGGACAGGCTGTAGACACCAGAACCACTACATTAAGCTGCAGTGGTTCTGGGGACTATAGTGTTTCTTTAATGTGAGGTAAATTAGAGATTAGTGCCACGAATAATATACTAGCTTGCCTACTTACAACCAGATGAGGATGATGATGGGCTCTAGCTGCAGTCTGGCACCACTGGTCTGGTGTAGAACAGGATCTCTGGAGGCTGTTTGTAACTGTGGTCACAAAAATCAATGTTCTGGGAGAACGGGAAGCAGCTCCCTTTTTTGGGGGCCCTTTACACAGCTCAGGGTCCACCTTCATGTTCCACCAATGAGTTTGTTCACAGGGGGTGGAGTGTGTAGGGGATGTCCTGATATGTGTGTAAGGAATGCATTGTGTGAATCTGTGTTTGTATGTGTAAGGGCTGCAAGGTGTGTTTCTGTGTATGTACGGGATGCAGTGTGTGCGTCTGTAAGGGGTGCATTGAGTGTGTGTAAGGAATGCATTGTGTGTTCCTGTGTGTGTAAGGGTTGCATGATTGTGTGTGTGTGTGTGTGTGATGGATGTCAATCTCTTTCTCCCCCTCCCTCCCTTGTCACTCTCTTTATCCCCCCTCCCACCCTGGTCACTCTCTTTCCCCCCTCCCTCCCTTGTCACTCTCTTTCCCCCCCTCCCTCCCTTGTCACTCTCTTTCCCCCCCTCCCTCCCTTGTCACTCTCTTTCTCCCCCTCCCTCCCTTGTCACTCTCTTCCCCCCCTTTTCACTCTCTTTCCCCCCTCCCTCCCTTGTCACTCTCTTTCCCCCCTCCCTCCCTTGTCACTCTCTTTCTCCCCCTCCCTCCCTTGTCACTCTCTTTCCCCCCTTGTCACTCTCTTTCCCCCTCCCTCCCTTGTCACTCTCTTTCTCCCCCTCCCTCCCTTGTCACTCTCTTTCCCCCCTTGTCACTCTCTTTCCCCCTCCCTCCCTTGTCACTCTCTTTCCCCCCTCCCTCCCTTGTCACTCTCTTTCCCCCCCTCCCTCCCTTGTCACTCTTTTTCTCCCCCTCCCTCCCTCCCCACTCTCTTTCTCCCCCCTCCCCACTCTCTTTCTCCCCCTCCCTCCCTTGTCCCCCTCCCTCCCTCCCTTTCACCCCCTCCCTCCCTTGTCACTCACTTGCTCCCCCCTCCCTTGTCACTCTCTTTCTCCCCCTCCCTCCCCACTCTCTTTCTCCCCCCTCCCTCCCTTGTCACTCTCTTTCTCCCCCTCCCCACTCTCTTTCTCCCCCCTCCCTCCCTTGTCACTCTCTTTCTCCCCCTCCCCACTCTCTTTCTCCCCCCTCCCTCCCTTGTCACTCTCTTTCTCCCCCTCCCTCCCTTGTCACTCTCTTTCTCCCCCTCCCCACTCTCTTTCTCCCCCTCCCTCCCTCCCCACTCTCTTTCTCTCCCCTCTCTTTCTCCCCCCTCCCTCCCTCCCTCCCCACTCTTTCCCCCCCCCTCCCCACTCTTTTTCCCCCCCTCCCTCCCTCCCCACTCTCTTTTCCCCCCTCCCTCCTCCCCACTCTCTTTCTCCCCCACCTCTATTGTAGCGTGGCCGAGCTCTGTATGGTCCGCGGGTACAGGGAGCTTTTGTTTCCTGTACCCGGCCGGACTAACAAGAAGTGCACACTCAGTGTGCACTTCCTGTTAGTCCGGCCGGGTACAGGAGACAGATGCTCCCTGTACCCGCGGACCATACAGCGCTCGGCCACGCTACAGTGAGGGAGTGACAGGAGGGAGCGCTGAGCGCTTCCCTCCTGTCAGCCCCTCTCCTCATGCTGCGCCCGGGCGGTGCGCCCTCATGGACGCACCAGCCCGGGCAAAGCTGCAGCTGCCTGAGGCTCTCTAAAGAGCGCTCGGGCAGCTGCAGCATGAGGGGGGCCGGTGCTCCTGGCGGCGCCCCTTCTCAAGGGGTGCCCTAGGCGGCTGCCTAGTCCACCTAACAGGTAGTGCCAGCCCTGGCTATTAGCAGCTGCCATGATGCTGGTTTTCTTGCTTCCAATGCTCAGCTTGCAGGACAGTCATAGCTGTAATTGCTACAGGAGGCACAATCACTTCCAAAAAGTCTCTCACTGCAAGACTTGCAAGCTCCTGGCATCAAGTGTGTGAAAACAGACCAGGTTCAGATACTTCTGACACCATGTTTCAGGTGATATAAATAAAGACATTACAAACTATTAGTGTATAGCAGCCATGTTTCAGGAGATACAGCAAGGAAGTACACACCCAAACAGGAAACACGTGCAATAGAGAATAAACCATAGAGTTAGTTGCATGTAAACCAAACATAACATCCATAACAACTGGGGGATCCTGGGAGACAGAGACACAGGGACACAGACACATGGGCACACAGAGACACTAGGGGACACAGGGACACTGAGACACTAGGGGACATGGGGACACTGGGGCACTAGAGGACATTGAGACACTAGGCGAGACATGGGGACACAGGGGCACACAGACATATTGACACTGTGGGATTCTGGGAGACATGGGGACACAGACACTAGGGTACACTTGGAGACATGGGGACAATAGGGAACACTGAGACACTAGGGGACACTGAGACACTAGGAGACATGGAGACACTGGGAGACATGAAGACACTGCGCTGTGAGACAGGGAAACAGTGGGAGCAATCACTCTATACAGCATAATCAAACTGTAAGTATTTTTTGGGTGATTTTAAAGAATTTTCAGTTATGTCACTCCTTGTGTTTTACATCTTGTGATGTCACACATGCATAATTAATTATGCAAATTAGTATGGCCGGTATTTTTTACAAGAAAGGTGGCAACCATGGATGCATTCAGTCTCCAGATTGAAATCAGTGCTTTTGCTTCTGAATCAATTTGGAAAAATTTGGAAAGCACTGATATCAATAAAATCTGGAACTGAATGGATCCACTAGGATGCAGATTCACAAATCAATGTTCACTTGCTTTTTTGCATGTAAATTGATCATTTGAAGTACTATTTTGTCTGTGGTCAGCTGGTGGGGGCTAATAATTTTATACTGGGTGAGACCCAATGTCCACACCCCAAGCTCACCCATTGGCAGTGGGTGGGAGCTCTATTAATGCATGGGGGGTGAACTAATATCCCACCTAAGCCCCCACCAATTGGTAGCAGGTGGGGACCTAATAAGTATATTCAATGGTGAGGACCTATCTCCACCTATCTGGGTTGGCGCTCTAAGCGCTCTAATAATAACATTTAAGTGGGGGTGGACATGCCCTTGTCCACACTCCAAATTTGTACAGGTAGATTCTCAATCCCCTAGCCACCCTCTATTATTATTAAGCAACTCTACTTATCCCCCTCACCTTTATAATAGTGAGGGGGGGGGGGGGGGGAGGGCGGGCATTACAAAAATAAACTTACCATCAGAAGCCTTTTTTTTTCAGCTGGCAAAAAGGCCAAATTAGAATCCATAATACACAACAAAACTCTTGAAAATAAAAGTTTGATTTGCAAAAAAATCTATATTGGTTAAAAAAATAAATGACACAATTAACTAAATGCATCTTTGCCCAGCATGGGGCTCTAAGCAAACTGAGCTTGCAAAAGGAGAACGCCCTTATATTGCTGATATTGCATAGCATGGACAAATTTCCAACACTGTGCAACATCATTCAGTGTGCTCTGCTCATTTGCCAGTTTTTAATTTATGGTAAGTAGATATGCCACATGACAGGTTGGGGCACAATAATATAGGGTCTTTTTGACCCCATAGGCGTTTTAATTAGTTTAACCACTTCAGGACGGAGTCGATAGTACACCTTCTGATCAAAACAAAACGTAAACAAAAACTGGAATTTGCGCTATATGTCTGTTCAACCGTAATTCACCTCTGTCATTTTAAATGCACCCACACTTATTATATATCATTTTGTTCAGGAGAAACAGGGCTTTCATTTCATATCAAATATTTATATATGAAATATAATTTATTAGGAATAAAATAAAAAAAACTGTGAGAAATGTAATTTAAAAAAAAAAATAATAATTGTAGTTCCGCCTCACATTTTAACTGTAAATGTCATAATAATGCACATATTTTTAATCAGCGATGTCTCACGAGTACAACAGTACCCCCCATTAACAGGTTTTATGGTGTTTTGGAAAGTTACAGGGTCAAATATAGAACGTTCCATTTTCAAATTGAAATTTGCCAGATTAGTAATGTTACATTTGAGACGGTGTGGTAGCCCAGGAATGAGAATTACCCCCATAATGGCATACCATTTGAAAAAGTAGACAAGCCAAGGTATTGAAAGTGGGGTATGTTTAGTCTTTTTTAGTAGCCACTTAGTCACAAATACTGGCCAAAGTTAGCGTTCATATTTGTTTTTGTGTGAAAAAAGCAAAAAACTAATATTTGGCCAGTGTTTGTGACTAAGTGGCTACTAAGAAAGACTGGACATACCCCACTTGCAATACCTCGGGTTGTCTACTTTTGCAAATGATATGCCATCATGGGGGTAATTCTCATTCCTGGGCTACCATACGCTCTCAAAGGCAACATAACCAAACTGGCAAATTTCAATGTAAAAAAAAATGAAATGCAAGCCTTATATGTGACTCTCTAACTTACACCATAAAACCTGTACATGGGGGTTACTGTTATTCTCAGGAGACTTCACAAAAATAAACTTACCATCAGAAGCCTTTTTTTTTCAGCTGGCAAAAAGGCCAAATTAGAATCCATAATACACAACAAAACTCTTGAAAATAAAAGTTTGATTTGCAAAAAAATCTATATTGGTTAAAAAAATAAATGACACAATTAACTAAATGCATCTTTGCCCAGCATGGGGCTCTAAGCAAACTGAGCTTGCAAAAGGAGAACGCCCTTATATTGCTGATATTGCATAGCATGGACAAATTTCCAACACTGTGCAACATCATTCAGTGTGCTCTGCTCATTTGCCAGTTTTTAATTTATGGTAAGTAGATATGCCACATGACAGGTTGGGGCACAATAATATAGGGTCTTTTTGACCCCATAGGCGTTTTAATTAGTTTAACCACTTCAGGACGGAGTCGATAGTACACCTTCTGATCAAAACAAAACGTAAACAAAAACTGGAATTTGCGCTATATGTCTGTTCAACCGTAATTCACCTCTGTCATTTTAAATGCACCCACACTTATTATATATCATTTTGTTCAGGAGAAACAGGGCTTTCATTTCATATCAAATATTTATATATGAAATATAATTTATTAGGAATAAAATAAAAAAAACTGTGAGAAATGTAATTTAAAAAAAAAAATAATAATTGTAGTTCCGCCTCACATTTTAACTGTAAATGTCATAATAATGCACATATTTTTAATCAGCGATGTCTCACGAGTACAACAGTACCCCCCATTAACAGGTTTTATGGTGTTTTGGAAAGTTACAGGGTCAAATATAGAACGTTCCATTTTCAAATTGAAATTTGCCAGATTAGTAATGTTACATTTGAGACGGTGTGGTAGCCCAGGAATGAGAATTACCCCCATAATGGCATACCATTTGAAAAAGTAGACAAGCCAAGGTATTGAAAGTGGGGTATGTTTAGTCTTTTTTAGTAGCCACTTAGTCACAAATACTGGCCAAAGTTAGCGTTCATATTTGTTTTTGTGTGAAAAAAGCAAAAAACTAATATTTGGCCAGTGTTTGTGACTAAGTGGCTACTAAGAAAGACTGGACATACCCCACTTGCAATACCTCGGGTTGTCTACTTTTGCAAATGATATGCCATCATGGGGGTAATTCTCATTCCTGGGCTACCATACGCTCTCAAAGGCAACATAACCAAACTGGCAAATTTCAATGTAAAAAAAAATGAAATGCAAGCCTTATATGTGACTCTCTAACTTACACCATAAAACCTGTACATGGGGGTTACTGTTATTCTCAGGAGACTTCACTAAACACAAATATTAGTATTTTAAAACAGTAAAACATATTACAACAATAATATAGTCCATAAAAGTGCAGTTCGTTTGTAAAAAATGCAAAAAACGTCACTTTTACTTAAAATATCATCGTTGTAATACAATTTACCAGTTTGAAACACTAATATTTGAGTTCAGCGAAGTCTCCCAAGTAAAACAGTACCCCCTATGTACAGGTTTTATGGTGTCTTGGAGAGTTACAGGGTCAGATATAGTGCTTGCAAATTAAATTATCTGCACCTTTTCCCTGTGTTGTCAGGCATGTCAATCAAGTTTTAATTAATAAAATCACATAATTATGTTAAAAGATTATTTAAATATACACGTAGAATTTTAATATATATGCATTTATAGGTATTTAAATTCTACGTGTATACTAATGTAATCTTTTATGTAATTATATGTATTTATCTATATATATATATTTGCGGTTATTTGTATTTTATGTATAGATAGATATATATAGAATGTCATTCTAAGTGTATTTTGTTACATATATATATATATATATATATATATCAATAACAAAATACAGTTAGAATGAAATTACATATGAATATATAATTTATATTAAATTTTGTTTCAATATTTTATTTATTTTATTATTTTATTTATTTATTATTGTAATTATACGTATATATATATATATATATATATATATATATATAATATATGTGTATATATCTATTTTATATATAATATATATACATATTATATATATGTAACGTCATTCTAAGTGTATTTTAATATTAATATATATACTAATAATAATATTAAAATAAATATGTATGACGTTAGTCATATATTATATTTGTGTGAAGGGCTCATGATGGTACAGAGTAATAAAACATTAATAGGCGTAGGATGGTATTAAAATAGCAAGTCGGTTTTGGTGTGCCGGAACCGACGATGAGGTAGGCCTGTAAATAAAGAGGGCCCACCAAGAAGAAATGTAACAAAAAGGAGTTGATAAAGAGGAGTGGGTGGGAGGGTGATGCAACGCTGACCTCGAGGGTATGGAAGCCAGGTAAAGAGTGTCCCTAAAGTAGGATAGGGGTGTGTCATACGCCCCTCCCACAAACACAGGCCAAAGGCCTTACTACTTGTGTGAAGGGCTCATGGTGGTACAGAGTAATAAAACATTAATAGGCGTAGGATGGTATTAAAATAGCAAGTCGGTTGTGGTGTGCCGGAACCGACGATGAGGTAGGCCTGTAAATAAAGAGGGCAAAATTCGAAATTTCAATATTTATTACATAGCACCAAGATACATACTTTAACAAGACATGTTCTGAAAAGCATTTCTTACTTCTTGTACAGGGTTAGGAATGTATTGTGTGTAAGCGGATGATTTCCAGCGCCCCAGTGTCTTGATAACATGAACCGGTATGTTTGCACTGGAGGCCGTGGAGGCCGCTCCTATGCGGAAGGAGTGGCCTGAATAGTTAGTTGGCTTGAGTCCCAGCTGTGTAAGTAATTACCTGACGTCGGTCATGAAGGTGATAGTAGTGAGTACTAAACCTTGTAGAACAAAAAGTGGTAGTGATGGCGGTGCCTTGTTATGCTGTGTATAAGAGTCCAGTATTTGGAAGGGGCACCATCTGTTGTGAGTCGGATAGTACTTAACCTCTACTGGTGGTGCATGTTGATTGTTTTTGGAATGAGGTAGTGTCAGGATATAATAGTCCATGTGTTTGATTAAGTGTGAATGAAGCAGGATGTGAGTGGACTGTGTTGTATTGATGGCGGTAAATTCTCTAGGTCTCAAAAACCCATAAAAGGCTACATAAATTGCTGTTTTGATGACTAGATTTGTGCTGGTGGAAAAGGGTTTTAAATCTAGCAGGTGTGATAAGTCTTTGAAGATATGAAAATCTATAGGTAGCCTCTGTGCTGTATGCAGGGGTTCGGATCTTTGTATACCCCTAAGGATGTTCCTAATTTGGTACGATGACATAAAACTCGAGTTGTTGGGTTGTAACGTTAGCATGTGATGTTGGATGCCTGTTAGATATAGTTTGATTGTATTGTAAGAAAGTTTGAGTTTGATGTGGCAAAAAGAGGCAAAACCTAAAAATGATGTCATGATGAACGGTTGTAATATGTTGTGTTCCGAAAGGAATCTTTTAAATAAAATGAAAGCTCTGTCATAAGTTTTCCGGGTATTTGTAGATAGTGCTAGTTGGGACAATGTTCTGCTATGTTGCATGATAGCGTCTAGTCCATTACTAGATGATGGAACAGTGGAGTGGCCGTGCCTGTGAGCGCGGCTGAAGGGAGAAGTTGATGAAAGGCCTGGAATTTAAAACGAGACAAATTGTCAGCTGCCTCGTTACATACACCTGGAATATGAACACAATACAAGAAGAAATTATGACATGCTGCCAACCAAGTGAGTTTCCTCAGAAATCTCATGATAGTAAGGGATTTGGAGCGACCTTTGTTGATAATGTGACAGGTTGCTTGGTTGTCTGAGTAACACCTTACTGATGAACCTGTCCATAAATGTCCCCATGCCACGGCAGCCTCCACGATGGGATAAATCTCAAAAAGAGCTGAGGTAGAGGAAAAACCCTCCAGGTCCTGAACCTCTGAAGGCCAGCTGCCCCAAAGCCATTCGTTCCCGAATATTGCTGCAAAACCAGTGGTAGACGCCGCGTATGACCAAATAGTAGGAGAGGTGTCAGACAATTGAGGGAGGAACATGCTTTTACCATTCCAGGTGGTTAAAAAGTTTCTCCACATGAGTAGGTCTGCCGTTGCTTGGGTATCTAGGGATAATCTGTGTGCATCATGTAGAAAAAGTGGGAACATGCTGAGGAGTCGTGAGATGAAAGCACTGCCTTAAGGTATAATACGCATGGCAAAATTGAGTGACCCCAGTAAAGATTGTAGTTCTTTGCGGTTACAAGTGCGTAGTTGTATGTAGAGATTGATGTTTGTAAGGATGTTTTCTGCCTTGGTGCGTGGCAGGCTAGCTTGCATGTTGGCTGAGTCTAGCATGATGCCCAGGAATGTGATGATGGTATCTGGGCCTTCGGTCTTGGTAGGGGAGACTGGGACCCCCAACTGGTTGAATAGGCTGACGGTTTCTTTGAGGCTACTGGGAGGGAAAGAATTCTCCTCGACCAATAGGAAATCGTCCAGATAATGTATGACTGTAGGGCATCTGGATATATTGAGTAATAACCAGCATAGGGTTTCGGCGAATTTGTCAAATATGGTTGGACTACTTTTAGAACCAAAAGTTAGGCGTGAGAAAAAGTAGTAGTTCCCTGCCCATTTGATGCCATGTAGGTGCCACAGTGTAGGGTGGATCAGTAGTAGTTTGAAGGCATTTGTTATGTCGGTCTTGCTGAGCCATGCACCAACTCCTGCCTGTATGATAGCCGTAATGGCATGATCTATAGTGGAATATTGCAGGGAGAATTCCTCCGATGGTATTAGGGAGTTAAGGCTAGGAGTGGTTGAGGTGTGTGGTGCCGATAAATCGATAATAAGTCTCTGCTTGTTGGAAGATTTCCCTGTGACAATCCCGATGGGGTTTGTCCGCCATGTGGTGAAAGGAGGGGATTGAATAGGTCCCAATAAGAAACACTCTGTGAATTCTTTAACTATGAGTGTGTCAACAGCTGTAGGGTTGTGTTGGGCGGATTGTAAATTTGGCCATTTCAGAATTCCAGAAGGCATATGTATGATACCCGTGTGGAATCCTTCTGATAGACCAGAGATTATGAAATCTACCAAATGTGTAGATGGATGATGTGACAGAAATGTCGAAAGTAGGGATATGTTTATAGACGTTAAGTATTGTTTAGGATACATTTTATTGGGACACATGATTTTAGCATGTGCCCTGAAACATTTTGAACATATATGCAATAAACGACATCCGCTGTAATTACATGTTCCAACATTAAAATTATTACATATCTGGGATTTGCCCAGAAACTTGACAGGCCTTCCCAGTTTGTCTTTGGATATTTTCTCCATAGGACCAGCGGAGCTAGGTCCTTGCAAGTGGGTATGCTCGTTAGCAGTGGTGGGACAAAAATTTGCCGAATGAGACATGGAGGAGCAGTATGCACAAGCCGGCGTCCTTAGACCTGCAAAGTGTCTGCAGAAAATCACCGTGTCTATCTTGCTCCAGTTGGACCTTGTCCCGTACTGGCAGAAGGCGCCTGACACTTTAGCAGATAAAGATCTATGGTAATCATAGAATGCCGATCCACCATATTTATTGCCCAGGTCCACCAGCTTGTGCATATACAAATCAAATTCCTCGCGCCTGTGTGGGTATACGGCACAAATTACATCTCGGTAAATACCAAAGGCCAACACAAATTCCGGGATGGTGAGTTTCCTATTTAGGCGTGCATCCCTAGACTTGACCACCACAGAAATATCATCATACGCATACGTTTTATGCTCCACCACATCCTGGGAGGCAATTAGTAGTGAAGCCAAGTTGACATCTTTACCTTCCAGGATGTCTTTCTTAAGGTGCTCAGGTATCATATGGGCAGGGTTAACCTCCTGCTCATCAGAGGTGGTGACTGGAGAAACTAGTGGCAACTCGACCAGTGGCGGAGGGGTCGCAGTGGCCGACCCAGCCATGGTAAGGGCTGGGGTGACCGATTCCAGTTTCTCCAGCCTGGAGTTGACCTTGCCCATGGATGACATGAGGGATGTTAGCATGCCGTGTATATCTGCCAGGTTAGACTGGCTAGTCCCTTCCTATGCATCAGTGTTATCAGTTGAGGTGTGTAGTAACTTGTACAGTTCCTCTTTGCTGGCAGTAGCGGGAAAAGGAATTTGTCGCCTCCTGAGTTCGCTGGTTATGCAAGGGATTATCCATGACCTGAAAGATGCAGGACTAGCCATGTCTTCTTCCTGTGATGGGGTATTTGCTCTAGCCGGATTGCTCGGGATGTAGAAATCCTCTACCTCTTCTTGAGACATACTAGATGAGAAAATATATCGTTAGTGTGTGGAACCCCAGGGGATGTACTGGCAGGCTAACTATGCCGGTTAAGGCAAAAAAATTAATCTTGTTCTTTGGTGACAGGTGAGGCCCTGCTAGTTGCCAAGTGGCTATAAGAGGCTCTATCTATGCATTGGCGCGAGTGGATATTGAGGCCACCCGACATAGTGGCAGGAATTCGTAGGCCTCTCGGTGACAATAAAAGAAAACAGGGGAAGGGAGTGACAGGTGACGCCCTCTCTATAATTTGCGAGGCGGCTCACGTGTGGCTCGAGGGGCGTTTGCCTCCGAAACGTTGAGACGGGGTGTTGGCCTCGCGGACCGCTAAACTATAGGCAGTATGCCAAGAGGGGAGATACCTATTTGGGCCTATACTTTGCCAGTACTCTATGTCCTATGTAGAGATGGAACGTATGTAATACATGACGTGAGCAGGCTTACGTACCTGGTAGTATGTATAAGTTTTTTGAGATGTGTCAGGTATAGAAAAACCTGGGTAAACCTAAATGGGTGGAAATAAGATATGATAGTGTGAGAATTGGATCCTGTGATACCAATGTAGTCTAAATATGCTGTAGTTGAGTTTCTAACCGTATGTGTTGGTGGAGAAAATTTATGAGCATGGTAGTAACCTGACTAATTTGTCATCATGTATAACCATAACACAGAGATTTACCCTGATAGCGGAGTGTTTAGGGTGTGTATAATGTGTCTACATGGTGACCAGAATTATATATATAGTTTGGCCATGCTACTGTTTGTAGTATTTCATGGTGCAGGGAGTTTATATGATTTATCCGGTAGGGAAATATCTGTGCCGTGATGTAAAAATGAAAGATGTGGATGAGGTAGAAATTATGTGAAAATAACCACATGCAGAAACGTTGATGTATGAGTGGTTGAACCAAAAACGTGTGATTCAACCCGAAAGTTTTTGTGAAATTGGGACCGTGTTCTTGTATACTCGCTATGTCGTTTGAGTACATAAAGAAAGGTCAGAAAATGAAACGTGCCATGTAATCGTGTGTACATGGTTGTGATAAAACGTAATATTCAGAAATAACTTTAGAGGTAAGCTATAACATTATGTATTATACATGATATCTTAAAAAAAATAAACATAAATTAATATGTAAGTCAATGAACCTTAAAACATAATGAGATAGAAAACCTAATACGTGGATTTAAATAATATATATATATAGATTGCACATGAAACAGGTAAATATACCGAACTTTATTTTATATATACATATACAGGCTGTATTTGCTGTATGAAAAGATATGAAACGAATTGCGATGTGAATGACATGAGCAAAACTGCCGAAAGCATATATCGCATGAATAACCAGATACTGTATGAAACAGACATAAATGAAAGATATGTGTATAAGACATGACGAAACCGAACGCCAGTCAGTTCGAATGAGTACGTATGATTTTATGAGTAGACGAATTGAAACGAAGTGGGTACTTGGTGAATGAGTACCATTCGTATAGAACCTAACGAAAGGATTTAACCGAATATGTATGTGAGCTGGCCGTAAAGCGTTGGGCCGTAAAGTAAGGCCCGTTTAAAAGCGCGACGCCTTGGGAATGATCCAGGCGTCGAACTTACGATTTGGAAGTCACTAGGACGTAGTCTGTGAGGAGCTGGATGGGCGGAAAACCTGCAAGGAATCCTGGACACAGCTATAACAGACGAAATCGCGGCTTTTTTGAAAATCAAGATGGCGTCGTACGTGAACCGGAAGTGGATTCTCATGCAACGCTGACCTCGAGGGTATGGAGCCAGGTAAGGGGTGTCCCTTAAGTAGGAAAGGGGTGTGTCATACGCCCCTCCCACAAACACAGGCCAAAAGGCCTTCCTACATATAAAAATACTTTTAATTTATTTTAAACATGTCTAATATGTTTTTTTTACACTACCCACCAACAGGGGGACTGTCTGATATTTTAGACAGTGCCCCTGCTGGCAGATCCACAGCCAGCTATAGAGGGCCATGTGATCACTCTTTGAGAGCGATCACATGTCCCCCGGGGGCCTCATTTGCCGGGGGAGGGTTGCCTGGGCTGTCAGGCAGCCCTCCAGAAGAGGATCGCGGCGGAGGTGAATAGATCTCACCTCCTGGGGGCTTAAGCCGTTACGGCATTCTCTGCCGCCGCAACGGCTTTAAAGCCCTTTAAAGCCGGGACGGCATAGAACGCCGTAACGGCGTTAACGGGTTAATTATTTATTTTGCTTTAGTGTGGTGGCTCGCCAGCAAGGGCTGGCAAGCTGCCACAGGGCTAACCCTCGAGCTGGTGAGGGTTTTTTGCAAGTGCAGCCAGATAGCAAATTTCTTTTTATTTTAAATTGAGGCCTAGATTTGAAGCATTTGTGTACAGATTTCAGCTGGCCTGTGGTGTTCAGTCTGGATGAAACTGGAAATAATTCAGGCTCATTTGGTGCCTGGAATACAAAATTGATAATAGTTAATAGTTGTTAATGCAAACAGTGTCTGTATTTTGCAGTCCAATGGCCCCATATGCAGTCGGATGCTAGAAATTAATTTCAAAAGATACACTGTATCTAGCATAGCATAACATCACAGTGTAAATCATTTTATATAGTATTGTTATCTTAAATCATTGTATATAGTATCGTTATCTTCTGCTGAGGTCAATCACATAGTGAAGTCTGCATGCTTATTGTGAGCCTTTACCAGCAAGATGTGGTTGCTATGGTGACAACCATGGCCGGCCTGGGACAAAAAGTTGGATTGAGCATATTATGCGGAGTAGCCCAACTGCAGGGCAAAGGGCAAAGGGCAAGAGGGTTTTGTGTCATCACCAATGTCATGCATAAGAGGTTGTGAGTGGGTTTAAGGCCATGTTTCTTCAGCACATTACTTATACAAGTACATTTACTTAAATGCTTGGTCTGTTTGTTTTTGACTTGTCTTTAGTGTCCCCTTAAGTGAGACACCAGATGACAAAAGAGGATCAGTGCTAGTAGAAGGTGTTGTGTGTGTCTGTGTATGTGGGTGGCTGGGTGCCTCTTGTGTAGTATGCATTTGGAGACTGCTGGTGGGGTTGCATTTGTGGAGAGGGTTGGCTGCCTGAACTTTTGCTTGTGTGTCCAGGAAGGCTACTTGTGGTATTGCATGTTTATAGAGACACTACTTGTGGTGTTCCATGGCTGTAGGAATTATGACTGTGATTGGAGGCTGCTTATAGGGTTGCATGTTTAGAGAGATGCTGCTATGATGGTGTTATGTATGTGGTGTTTTGGTTGTAGTGTATTTGTGTATAGGGGACTGTTTGTGGTGTAACGTGTGTGTGTGTGTGTGTGTGTGTGTGTGTTGGTTGTAGCATGTATGTGTAGGAAGAGTAGGGTATGTATGTGGTTAGAGGCTGTAGTGTATATGTGTACTTAGGCATGATGGAAGCTGTAGTGTTTTGGTTGTGGGGGATATGGGCTGTATTATCTGTGTGCTTTTTAAAGGATAGGGGTTCTAGCATGTGTTAGGGGCTTTATTAACTGTGTTTAGGGAAGTTAGGGGCTGCAGTGTGTGTGTGTTGGGGGGATAGTAGTTATCGGCATAGGAACACATTATTAATATTAAAAATAAATTAGCTAAGCTTTACCCCCACCCTCCCTCCTGCTTACCTTGAACCAGGGAGGAGTGAGCATGCAGATTCCTTGAGGTCCAGTGGGCACACATGTTGTTTGCACCTTCAGTCAGGTGCAGGTCACTTCCATTTGCCCTAATAGGGGAATCAGAGCATTGCTGTAGTAGACCACAGCAATGCTCTGATGCAATCACTAAACAATTCATGTCTTCTACATATGCTGTCTTTACAGTGGCCTGCCTGGTGAGGGGGATATTTAATTGCCCCAATGGCCATGGATCCACTTCTGTGACAAGCTCAGGCTGGAACAGACACATTACGAAATGTAAAGGGCCTATAACAGAATATTCTTGAACTTTGGAGGAGGTGAATTAGCTGTGCCCTAACCATTTATCATTTGACTCTGGCTACCTAATTAAAAAAAAAAAACAGAACTTCCTTGTTTGCAATGTTTCTATTTGTACTACAAAGTTACTAAAAGCAAAGAAAAGTTGTTTTAAAAACATTGCACTGAGATAAAACAAGATGCATTTTATTGAACAAAAACAAATGGTGACTTTCAGAAACAGAAAATGTGTGCTTTTTTCCAGTTTTCAGCTTTCGTCATTGCTTAAATATTTGAAAGCATTTACATACTTAGCATGTATGTCGTGCGGCTAGTGTATACATTACTGCAAGAAAAATGCCATTTGTATATGCGTTTTAAGGAAATGATCATCAAAAATGTATATTTATGGTTAAACATAGCATTACAAGCAGAGGCATAACTAGAAACCATCGGACCCCAATGTGAAAAGTGTCTTATTTCCTGACCCCCAGACACTCCATGTGTCTTATTTTTCCACCTTAGCTCCTCCACATGTCTTATTCCACCCCAGCCCCTCCACATGTCTCATCCACCCCAGTCCCTCCACGTATCTTATTCTTCCCCTTTGCACCATGTGTCTAAATCCCTCCCCAGCCCCCCTCCCGCCCCCCCACATGTCTTATGCTCCCTTGGGAATCCGCATGGGAGCATGTAATGCAGTGGAATACCGGCACCAGCCAGTACGTAGCACTGTGTATGGAGAGAGACAGGGATAGGAAGCTCCATCTTATCTCTGCTTCTCTCTGCTGACTGAAACCGCAGGTGAGCAGCACATGCAGCCAGCAGAGACAGCCTACAGATCAGGTAAGTGAGGGATGGGGGTATGGTGGGACAGAGAGATAGCCTATAGATCAGGTAAGTGAGGCATGGGGGGGCAGCCTATAGATCAGGTAAGTGAGGCATGGGGGGGCAGCCTATAGATCAGGTAAGTGAGGCATGGGGGGGCAGCCTATAGATCAGGTAAGTGAGGCATGGGGGGGCAGCCTATAGATCAGGTAAGTGAGGCATGGGGGGGCAGCCTATAGATCAGGTAAGTGAGGCATGGGGGGCAGCCTATAGACCAGGTAAGTGAGGCATGGGGGGTAGCCTATAGATCAGGGAAGTGAGGCATGGGGGCAGCCTATAGACCAGGTAAGTGAGGCATGGGGGGTAGCCTATAGATCAGGGAAGTAGGGAAGTGAGGCATGGGGGGCAGCCTATAGATCAGGGAAGTAAGGCATGGGGGAGCCTATAGATCAGGGAAGTGAGAGAGGGGGGAGCAGTCTATAGGTCAGGGAAGTAAGGCATGGGGGCAGCCTTTAGATCAGGGAAGTGAGGCATGGGGGGCAGCCTATAGATGAGGGAAGTTAGGCATAGGGGGGCAGCCTATAGACCAGGGAATTGAGGCATAGGGGGCATCCTATAGATCAGGGAAGTGAGGCATGGGGGGCAGCTTATAGATCAGGGAAGTGAGGCATGGGGGCAGCCTATAGATCAGGGAAGTGAGGCATGGGGCAGCCTATAGATCAGGTAAGTGAGGCATGGGGGGTAGCCTATAGATCAGGGAAGTGAGGCATGGGGGGAAGCCTATAGACCAGGTAAGTGAGGCATGGGGGTAGCCTATAGATCGGGGAAGTAGGGAAGTGAGGCATGGGGGGCAGCCTATAGATCAGGGAAGTAAGGCATGGGGGGAGCCTATAGATCAGGGAAGTGAGAGAGGGGGGAGCAGTCTATAGGTCAGGGAAGTAAGGCATGGGGGCAGCCTTTAGATCAGGGAAGTGAGGCATGGGGGGCAGCCTATAGACCAGGGAAGTGAGGCATAGGGGGCATCCTATAGATCAGGGAAGTGAGGCATGGGGGCAACTTATAGATCAGGGAAGTGAGGCATGGGGGCAGCCTATAGATCAGGGAAGTGAGGCATGGGGGAGCCTATAGATCAGGGAAGTGAGGCATGGGGGGAACCTATAGATCAGGAAAGTAAGGCATGGGGCAACCTATAGATCAGGGATGTAAGGCATGGGGGTAGCCTATAGATCAGGGAAGTGAGGCATGGGTGGGCAACTTGTAGATCAGGTAAGTGAGACATGGGGCAGTCTACAGATCAGGTAAGTGAGGGTTGGGGGGACAGCCTATAGATCAGGGAAGTGAGGCATGGGGGACAGCCAAAATATCAGGGAAGTGAGGCATGGGGGGGCAGCCTATAGATCAGGAAAGTGAGGCATGGGGGATCCACCTACAGATCAGGTAAGTGAGGGATAGGGGGAGATAGCCTATAAATCAGATAAGTGAGGGATGGGGGGAGGCACCCTACAGGAAGGGTCAGCAAGGAACAGGAAGGTAAAGAGAGAAAGAGCAGAAAGTAGAAGGAACAGAAATGAGCAGGAAGAGACATCAAGGAGCATAAAGGGACAGCAAAGAGCAGAAAGGGACAGCAAGGAGCAGAAAGGGGCAGCAATGAGCTGGAAGGGGCAGCAAGGAGCACAAAAGGTAAAGTAGGAGAATGAGCACAAAGGAACAGAAATGAGCAGGAAGGGTCAGCAAGAAAAAGGAAGGGTCAACAAGCAGGAAGGGTCAACAAGATAGGTCATCAAGGAGAAGGAAGGGGCAGGAAGGGTCAGCAAGGGGCAGAAGGAGCACAAATTGAGGCATGGGGGGCAGCCTATAGACCAGGTAAGTGAGGCATGGGGGGTAGCCTATAGATCAGGGAAGTAGGGTAGTGAGGCATGGGGGGCAGCCTATAGATCAGGGAAGTAAGGCATGGGGGGAGCCTATAGATCATGGAAGTGAGAGAGGGGGGAGCAGTCTATAGGTCAGGGAAGTAAGGCATGGGGGCAGCCTTTAGATCAGGGAAGTGAGGCATGGGGGGCAGCCTATAGATGAGGGAAGTTAGGCATAGGGGGCAGCCTATAGACCAGGGAATTGAGGCATAGGGGGCATCCTATAGATCAGGGAAGTGAGGCATGGGGGCAGCTTATAGATCAATGAAGTGAGGCATGGGGGCAGCCTATAGATCAGGGAAGTGAGGCATGGGGGAGCCTGTAGATCAGGGAAGTGAGGCATGGGGGGAACCTATAGTTCAGGAAAGTAAGGCATGGGGGGCAACCTATAGATCAGGGATGTAAGGCATGGGGGTAGCCTATAGATCAGGGAAGTGAGGCATGGGTGGGCAACTTGTAGATCAGGTAAGTGAGACATGGGGCAGTCTACAGATCAGGTAAGTGAGGGTTGGGGGACAGCCTATAGATCAGGGAAGTGAGGCATGGGGGGACAGCCTAAATATCAGGGAAGTGAGGCATGGGGGGCAGCCTATAGATCAGGAAAGTGAGGCATGGGTGGGCAACTTGTAGATCAGGTAAGTGAGACATGGGGCAGTCTACAGATCAGGTAAGTGAGGGTTGGGGGGACAGCCTATAGATCAGGGAAGTGAGGCATGGGGGACAGCCTAAATATCCTACCATGCTCCAATCCTACCATGCTACAATCCTTCATTGCTACATAGATTCACTAAACCTAACTGGAGACTAAACTAATCTGGGCTGCCAGACCCAGTGATCACAAAGGAAATCCACACTAAACTGGCCCAATACATTAATGAGAATGACACAGGGGGCAAAAAACAAACCAATACAAATAAAAAGGAGCCAACAAAAACAGAACCTAGACTCTGGACACATGAGGAAGAGAGAAAATATATGTTGATCATCAGAGGGTTAATAAAAAAAATAATATATGAAATGTATACAGTCATTAATATTTTTGAAGCTAACCAAATGATATCAAATAAAAAAAATAAATGTTATGTAAAAGTATATGTACTCCTAATTATCTACAAAGCAATTATATCTAACTTCACTGAACCCTTGAGTACTCAAAGTATATCAATAAAAAAATATTTTTGACTCACAAGTAAACTCTTTCCTTACCATAGTCTGGTGGGAACTGGGATTCTGCTAATGATGTCTTAAAAAAAGTGTGGTTGAGGTCCAAGATTTATTTTTATCAACAATATTGTGACCGCACATGAGACTCCTGCCCCAAAAGAGTTCCATGAAATCAGGCTGTGCGGTCGGTCTCTTTTGGGAGTGATAGATATAATAAAAGTACCGGATGTAACGGTTCGTGAGTATAATCAGTTTTTATTCCTTGTTCAGGAGCTTGCTCCCACCGAATGCCATTCAGTTTATTTTACCAAACTTATATGGAGGTGGAAGTTCTAGCGGTGTTCGTGTAATCGAGTGCCCGACTTGAGTTCCACTCACTCGACGACCAAACACCTCTGTATGTGTTCGCGGCTAAAGATGCCCGCCGTCACGCGTTCGGCCATGCGAATGGCGGCCACCCAGCTGACCGCTCAGAATGTTGGTATAATTGCGGTTATTGAGGTTCCCTGGGTGGTCTGGCTGTTCGGTAGTTGGTTTGGTATACAAAATAGATAGGTCTCAGGTGTTCGGTGAGTTCATATACCGAACTATACAATGTATCAAATAAACAAAAATTAACAAATTGTAATGTAGGGATAGGGAATCCGTCACAAATATATTTTCTTAATTCAATAGAACAGTGTTACCAATAGTCTGTATGCCAACCAACTGCAGATACTTATTTGATAATCAAAACATTTGTGATGAAGCAAGCTAAAACTCAACTCCATGGCAGAATATACCCATAGGCAAGCTATTAGGCTTTTGTTTTTTCAAAGCGTTGTATTGGTTTTCTGAGGGTTGCCTTGTTAAATATAGCAATTTGTATAATGATAAATATGACAGTTTATTTACAGAAATTGAATAAATGTAATTAAATAAAAGCACTATGATGATTATTGTGAATTTATGACAACAAAATGCATTAAGGAATGTTTATAAATCAGTTTAACGTAGAACTCTTCTACATATAAATATAATATAATTCTTCTAAATATAATTTTCACAATAGAAATGTAAAAATATTTTTTCTTTCTGCCACTAAACACACATTCCGTATTCAAAAGCAAGTAAATGTACACCAGGAAATCAATCTTTGTCAACTTTACCAAGCATGTCAAAAGGACTACTTGAAAACACTTCATACTTGACACATTGCGTTTATTGTTTCACCTTTTAAAGGAATTTATTGCATGATGTTTCTTCGAATTCACAGTCAAGTATTTTAACAAAATACATCTTTGTTAGTAGAAAAAAACTAGCTCTGTGTGAATGCTCTTGTATCTGAAATATTTCTAGATATCTTATATCATCTTTCTAAGGAGAATCCAGAAATAGGGCTGAGACCACAGTTCCCAGGTAAGTTCTTAAACCATTCTAAAATAATCTGACAAATACTATGGGAGGGCAACAGGGCACTGTAATCAGCTGTTGTCATTATGGTTCTTGGCATGTTCCCTTAACCCCACACCATGATGTATTAAACTTGCACTCAGGGCCAGCCTTAGGAGTGCCTTAGGGTGTCATGGCAGCAGGGGGCGCAATGCGGCTGACAGCTCGCACACTCTCTGGGTGACAGCTGTGAGGGGTGCACAGAGCACTCCTATAATGCTGGTCGCACTGAGTAGCGTGGCTGCGCAGCATCCGAGTCAATAATTTAATTATCCTCCACTTGGGTCTATCACAGAGGACAAATGGGGCAGGGCTAAGCATAAAGCAGGGCGAAGCGGGGGCAGGGCTAAATGCAGCCAAATTTACAGCCTGGTAAGTGTGGGGAAGCAGGACGGAGGTTCAGTTCCCCCACCTACCACCACAGTATAGTGTCCCTGCTCTCTCACCTACCCGCTGTGCCCCTGCTCCCCCACCTATCACTACACTGACCATGCTCCCTCACGTACCACCAGACTGACCCTGCTCCCCCACCTACCACTACATTGACTATACTCCCCCATCTATAACTACACTGACCCTGCTCCTCCACGAATGACTACATTAACCCTGCTCCCCCACCTACCACTATTTTTCACACAGGCACCTAAAGACCTGCTTGCACTCACAGACTTAACTGTAATAAACCTGCAAATACTGCATCAACACCCTGTACCTACAGCAATGCATTAATATGGGACTTTATGGCATTATGTAATTTGAGGTGTTATTTCTATGAGAACTTGGAGCTATTAAAGAAAGGATGACTAAACTTCCATGACCACATTTGGGGATTAAATGGTAAACTGTGGGTTACCATTGCAGTCCAGCAAGTAGAATAAATTTAGTCACAGTAGTTTCACCAAGTGAAAAGATCTGAGTGACTCTGACAAGGGCAAATAGTGATGGCTAGATGATTGGGTCAGAGCATCTCCAGAATGGCAAGTCTTGTGGAGTGTTCCCAGTATGCAATGGTTAGTGTGGAGAATTACAGTAAGTACCTACCAAAAGGTGGTGCAAGGAAGTACAACCGCTGAACCGGTGTCAGGGTCATGGGCATGTAAAGCTCATTCATGCACGTGGAAAGTGAAGACTGTAGCTCAAATTTCTGAAAAACTTAATTGTGGATATGACAGAAAGGTGTTAGAACACACAGTGCATCACAGTTTGATTTGTATGGGGCTGCATAGCCGCAGTAGGGTCACAGTGCCCATGATGACCCCTGTCCACTGCCGATTTAGATTTCAATAGGGACCTGAGTGTAGAACATGGAGCAATGTAAGAAGGTTGAGTGCACTGAGTGGAAAAAAAATAACACTCTTCTGTGTATGGCCCAGGTGCTCAGGAAAAAAGATAAAAAATTAAGCAAATGCTCCTAGTGTATTATCTTTTATCTGTATCTGTATTATCTATTATCAGTAAACATATAATTATAAAAATGGTGCAAGTTACTGCTCACCTTCTTGAGAGACAAATATGCTGGGCTCTCAGTATAATATGCACTGTGCCTTTAAGAGGGCACATCTCTTCTTTAAAAGCAGGAATGTACAGGAACTCACTGGACTTGTAAAAGGGCTAGTGTACTTTATTAAACACAAATAATTAAAAATAGATTTAAAAAAACAAGCTAGATACCAGTAAAATATAGTCCCAAAAAGTCATCCTGACCATCTGAGACACGTTTCGCCTTGTCCTAAGGCTTTCTCAATCGGGTTCCTGTTTTCAAAACGTTTCCTGTGTTTATACCTGAAGGGTGCTGTGTGATAGGTCGTCGTATCCGTTACCCATCCAATCACAGAGGCCATATGGGGAGGTGTGTTTCCGCACAGCTGTAGTCATCCTCCTCACTTAAGTATGTGGAAGTGACAAATCGGAGCGTTCGTAACGTCACATCCGAGTCAATTAGATCCTCCATTTCTTGATGCGGGCAGTGCCTTACTCATTTCTTCAGGGCAAATATCATGGTATAATGGCCAGTATCCATGTTACATTCTGGCAATGAGTCTTAATTTTAATAATAAAAGTTAATTACATAAAAAATAAATAACAAAGAAAAGGGATCAGTAAAAATATATTTATCATTAGATATAGATAGTTACTCATGACTCTACTTGTATTAGTATAATAATAGTTTAAAATGTTATTATAAAGGAAGCCTTGTATCCTAAAAAATAAATAAGAAATAAATAAGAATTAATGGTAATTATGTCCATAGCTCATTTGAATAGTGCCCATTTGATTTATATCTAATACAAGAAAGTCAAGAGTATAATTCATAACATTCCCAACACCTTAAAAAACAAATGTATTTCACCTGATCTCATGCCACCGCTTACTGTAGGTTCATTCCCAGACACGCTGATGTGGAGCAGGTCATTATTAGGTTTTTACGCCTATACAGCCTACATAGTATACACCCTAACCTAGCAGAATCAGAATGTGGACAACCGTGTTAACCTACCTACCATAGCACGATCAAGCGTTGACCTTCTCACTAACATTATGTTAAAATGTTTTCACTGTTTAGCCTACCGGGTGAATATTAGAATTATATAAAAATGTGCAAGATTCCATACCACTGCTTACTGTAAGTTTATGCTTAGACACGCTGCTGTGGCGTATGTCATTACTATGTATAAAGTGCACAACAAAAATAAAGAATTAAAAAAAAAAATTGAAAATCAAAAAAATGTAACTGTTTTATATATTTCATTTTTGCTATGTGCCCTCATTTATATCTATTTTGTATAATATTTCAACTTTGCAACATGTACTCATTTATATAAGTTAAATCTAGTCTGAAACATTAATTCTTCATTAACAAACCCCTTATTCAAATCTCTTTTTCAAATTTCTGATGTTCATAAGGTTAAGGAACTTTGGTGAAGTGATTGCCTAATCAAAAGTTATCTTTTGCGTCTTGCTTCATTTACCTTGATGTCTGCCCAATGTGCTATTTCGAAATAAAACATAATTACGCTGAAAAAACAAATGTATAAAAATATATTAAATATTAACCCTTATACTAATATGAATAATTAAAAAAAAAAAATAATAATAAAAGCAGCTAGAGAAAGTGGCAGAGTTCAAAAGCATTATTTAAACCGTGTGGTTGTAAGGTATCTATATTAAAGATCCAATCCCTAGAACTCTTCTTAACACATCTTGGAAATCATGATTGGGGCATTAAACTTAAGAATAGTAGCAATAGTAGCAGTAAAAGCTCAGTTAATTTTTTGGACTTAAACATCTACGTAGAAGATAACATTATCAAAACTAGTATTTTCTCTAAGAAAGTGGATGTAAATAGTTACATCCAAGAAAGCAGCTGCCATTACTATCCATGGCTTATAAATGCACCTAAAGCCCAATTATTAAGAATTAAAGGGAACTGCACGGACACTAACAAATTTCAAGAACAGGCACAAAAGATCTTAAATGATTTTAAAGAGAAAGGTTACAATAGAGAACTTTTAAACACTGCATACCAAGAAGTGAAACATGAAATACAAAGAAGAACAAGTTTCACCTATTGAAAACCAAATACATTTCATATGTAATTTTAACTGCCAGAGCAACCAAGTAAAAAAAATATTTCTAAATACTGGCCAATTTAAAAAAAACGATGAAGCACTTAATGTCATCTTACCAGATAGACCTAAAATAGTCTCTCAAGGTGTGCCTAACCTGAGAAATAGCTTAACACATAACCACACCAACATGAGGAAAGACACACAAAACTCATTTAACAAATCTAAAGGCTTTTATGGTTTTGGCATTTGTGGTGCCTGCACAAATACCAAAAGTAAAAAAGGGTAATCAAAGAATTTGCACATCCACATAACACAAGAGAAACCTTCAAAATTAATTACATAGAAACATAGAATGTGACGGCAGATAAGAACCATTCGGCCCATCTAGTCTGCCCAATTTTCTAAATACTTTCATTAGTCCCTGGCCTTATCTTATAGTTAGGATAGCCTTATGCCTATCCCACTCATGCTTAAACTCCTTTACTGTGTTAACCTCTACCACTTTAGCTGGAAGGCTATTCCATGCATCCACTACCCTCTCAGTAAAGTAATAGTTCCTGATATTATTTTTAAACCTTTGTCCCTCTAATTTAAGACTATGTCCCCTTGTTGTGGTAGTTTTTCTTCTTTTAAATATAGTCTCCTCCTTTACTGTGTTGATTCCCTTTATGTATTTAAATGATTCTATCATATCCCCCCTGTCTCGTCTTTCCTCCAACCAATACATGTTAAGATCCTTTAACCTTTCCTGGTAAGTTTTATCCTGCAATCCATGAAGCAGTTCAGTAGCCCTTCTCTGAACTCTCTCTAAAGTATCAATATCCTTCTGGAGATACGGTCTCCAGTACTGCGTACAATACTCCAAGTGAGGTCTCACCAGTGTTCTGTACAATGGCATGAGCACTTCCCTCTTTCTACTGCTAATACCTCTCCCTATACAACCAAGCAGTCTGCTAGCATTTCCTGCTGCTCTATTACATTGTCTGCCTACGTTTAAGTCATCAGAAATAATCACTCCTAAATCCCTTTCCTCAGATGTTGAGGTTAGGACTCTATCAAATATTCTATACTCTGCCCTTTTTTTTGACGTCCAAGATGCATTATCTTGCACTTATCCACATTAAATATCAGTTGCCACAACTCTGACCATTTTTCTAGTTTACCTGAATCATTTACCATGTGTCTTATCCCTCCTGGAGCATCAACCCTGTTACATATCTTAGTATCATCAGCAAAAAGACATACCTTACCATCAATACCTTCTGCAATATCACTAATAAAAATATTAAAGAGAATGGGTCCAAGTACAGATCCCTGAGTGACAAGCCCAAGCTGCGAATATACTACATTGACTACAACCATCTGCTGCCTGTCACTCAGCCACTGCCTTACCCATTCAACAATATTGGAATCCAAACTTAAAGATTTCAGTTTATTGATAAGCCTTCTATGTGCAACAGTGTCAAAAGCCTTACTGAAATCTAGGTAAGCAAGGCCTACTGCACCACACTGATCTATAATTTTAGTTACCCAATCAAAAAAATCAATAAGATTAGTTTGGCATGATCACCCTGAAGTAAACCCATGTTGTCTCTGATCTTGAAATACATGTGTTTTTAGATGTTCAACAATCCTATCCTTTAACATGGTTTCCATCACTTTCCCCACTACCGAAGTAAGGCTTACTGGCCTATAGTTGCCCGACTCCTCCCTATTACCTTTCTTGTGAATGGGCACAACATTCGCTAACCTCCAGTCTTCTGGGACTACTCCTGTTAACAATGATTGGTTAAATAAATCTGTTAATGGTTTTGCTAGTACACCACTAAGCTCTCTTAATAGCTTTGGGTGTATTCCCATTGACTTTTTTGTCTTTACTTTTGATAGTTGAAATAGAACCTCTTCCTCTGTAAACTCACAGGTAATAAATTACTCATTTATCCTTTTTCTTAACTGAGGTTCCTTTGCTGCATTTTCATCTGTAAATACCGAACAAAAATATTAATTGAGGCAGTCAGCTAGACCTTTATCATGTTCTACATACCTTCCTTCTTTTGTTTTTAATCTAACTAATCCTTGTTTTACTTTTCTTTTCTCATTTATGTATCTAAAAAAAGTTTTGACCCCCTTTTTTACTGACTGTGCTATTTTCTCTTCTGTGTGTGATTTGGAAGCTCTTATAACTTGCTTAGCCTCTTTCTGCCTAATCTTATAGGTTATTCTGTCTTCCTCACTCTGGGTTTTTTTATAATTACTAAATGCTAACTTTTTGTTTTTTACTATTTTGGCCACATCTGCGGAGTACCACAGTGGTTTCTTGAATCTTTTGCTTTTACTGATAAGCCTAATGCAATTTTCTGTTGCCTTCAGTAGTGCAACTTTTAAATAATCCCATTTTTCTTGGACTCCATTTAAATTGCTCCAGTATGATAATGACTCCTTTACACATATTCTAATTTTAGAAAAGTCTGTTTTTCTAAAGTCTAAAACTTTTGTTTTTGTGTGGTGTGACTCAGTCACTGTTCTTATTTTAAACCACACTGACTGATGATCACTTGATCACATCATTGCCTGCCATTCTTAAAAAGTGATCTACATGATAACTTGTCCATGTGGATTAGTATATATAGGACACACTACTCTCTCACTTCAAGTAAGGATACAAGAACACATTAAGAATGTGAGAAATGGCTTTATTAAACATAGTGTATACCTTCATTTTAAAAGTTATTACAACAGTGACACAACTAAATTAAAATAGTTAGGAAATCAAAAAGTTCAAATGAATTGGAGGGGCGAGGATGTAATTAGGAAGATGGGACAATCCAAGATGAAGTGGATCTTTAATCTAGATACCTTACAACCACATGGTTTATTAATGATTTTGATTGTTTAGGTTATTTTTAGGTTATTAATATTAGTATAATGGTTAATATTATTTAATATATTTTTATACATTTGTTTTTAAGGTGTTGGGAATGTTATAAATTATACTCTTGACTTTCTTGTATTAGATACAAATCAAATGGCCACTATGCAAATGACCTGTGGACATAATTACCATTAATTCTTATTTATTATTTATTTTTTTATGATATAAGATTGCCTTTATAATGACATTTTAAACTGTTATTAAACTAATACAAATAGAGTCATGAGTAACTATCTATATCTAATGATAAATATATTTTTACTGATCCCTTTTCTTTGTTATTTATTTTTATGTAATGAATGTTTATTACCGAGATTAAGACTCATAGCTAGACAAGTTGCCAGTATGTAACATGGACACTGGCCATCATGCTACGGCAGTTGCCCTGAAGAAATGAGTAAGGCCCTGCCCGCATAAAAAATGTAGGATCTGATTGACTCGGAAGTGACGTTACGATCACTCAGATACGTCACTTCTGCATACGTAAATGAGGAGGATGACCTACAGCTGTGCGGCAACACACTTCTCCATACCGCCTCTGTGGTTGGATGAGTAATGGATACGATGACCTATCACACGGTATAAAGACAGGAAACGTTTTGAAAGCAGAAACCCGATTGAGAAAGCCTTAGGACAAGGCAAAACGGGTCTCGGGCGATCAGGGCGACTTTTTGGGACTGTATTTTACTGGTATCTGGCTTGTTTTTTAAATCTGTTTTTAATTATTTGTGTTTAATACTAGCCATTTTACAAGTCCAAGTTAGAGGTACTTACACGTGTGTTGTAGCTGCTTATATAATTTTTTCTGGGTATTACTATAATATTTAAGCACCTTGTACTGCACAGTGCACTTTATTTAATGTAAGAAGATTGAAAGAACTAAAAAACAAACAAGCAAAGAAGGCGCTAATAGTGCAAAATATTAATACAAATATTGAAGTGATAAAGGTAGAGCAGCACCTAAGAGTGTACAAGTTCACAAACCACCATACAAAGAATACAAATGAAAAGGTGCGCTGTACCTTTAAAAGTTTAAAGTGCAAATTAGTGCATCGAAATAGTGCAAAAAGGAGTGTATATACAATATAAACACACTCAATATAACATGTGCAAAATTGCAAGTGAATAGTGGAAAAAATAATATCAAAATAATAACTTACAAAAAGGATATATATCTCCTTTGATGCTCCAAATCAAGTTAAAACATATGTAAAGAAAGATACAAAAAGGAGAAACATAGTATAATATTGTATGAGAAATAGGTATTAAAACCAACAAAATAAAAATTGGAATATCACTCACAAAGGAAGAGCAGTAGAAGCCTGCTCTAACTTATCCAGCTCTTAGTCCACAACCTAGGACTTGAATGATGCTCCAAAATAGCAGGACGCCAGCTCAGTCAGAAGTAAAACAACCTTTATTTCTTATAGTAAATATCCAAGATCACCGTTCCCATATGGAAGTATAATAACCATATATCAGTGCTGTGTAAAAGATATCTACCAGTCTTTTGCAAATTTTGGCACTGCAGGTTACACTTCCTGGAACTCGGAGTTCCGTCCGATCACGTGATGGCGTGATGACGTAATTGACGTGATGACGCGTTTCGCCCAATCAGCTTCCTCAGATCACGTCCTGATGTAGCTGGTCCTGCCTTTTAAAGCCCATACTATGGGCGTGGAGTTAATTAATTATTTAAATGGCTTCCCATAGTCTTATTCACAAAAAAGGGGGGTAGATCCACTAAATGTCTAAATTGGTAAATCCCATAGTACATACAACAATAAATAAAAAAAATAGCAAAAACTAATCCACTTCCTCAGAGACATCTTTTACATAAATGTCCATACAAATATTCAAAACAGTGATAAAATAGCATAGATATGTTACATATATATTTTAAAATACACCAGTCTTGATAAAAGAAAATACTAGACAAGAGATATATGAAAAAATATAATATTATAAAAAAGAACACCTACTAAAAAAGGGAGGAAAAAGAAGAGGGTAATTAATATTGTAATTATGTGTTAAAAGACAGCAAAAGAAATTAAATAAAATTATACAAATCAAATTTAATATTAAGACCTTTAGGTTCAAGGGTATCTAATGTGTGAACCCATTTAATTTCTTCTTTCCCTAAGTGTTGAATAAAGTTGCCTCCTCACCATGATTTTTTAACAATTTGAATTCCTAAAAATGTGAGGCCACTAGGGTCTTTATTGTGATGCCTTTTAAAATGGGCAGACATGCTATGGTGATCTAGACCTTTCTGAATATTATTAACGTGTTCATAAATCCTCTTGTGTAAAGGGCGGATGGTCCTACACACGTATTGTAACCCACATGGGCATATTAAAAGGTATATAATATTTTTAGTAAAACAAGTGATAAAATCTTTATTAATGTATTCCTCTGTTGCATATTTAGTCTTAAATTTACTAATCCCTTTTACAGTATTATTTTTGCTTACACCCTGCACATTTTCCACATGAGTAAAAACCTTTTCTATTTATATGTAAAAACGTTTCGGGCACCTCTTTTCTTGGATGGTTAAAGGTTTAAAATCTGCTTTAAACTAGGCGCACCTCTGAAAGTAATGAAAGGTTTATCTGGAATAATTACCGATAAATCTTTTTTTAAAAGGTGCCAGTGTCTGTTGATAATTGATTTAACTTTCTTAAAATCCTGATTGAAATCTAAGACTAAAGGTACCTTATCAAGCTTATCTTGTCCCCTATTATAGTTACTTTTTTTGAAAACCAATTCATTTTGATCCAATTATTTTATTTCATCATACGCCCTATTTAATATATCAGTGGGATATTGTTTTTGGGAAAATTTATCTATCACTATTTTTGCTTGTTCTTTTAAAATATGCTGTTCTTATTCTTTGCAATTGGCCTTTTGGAATATTATTTAGCCATGGGGTGTAGTGCCTACTATTATATAAAACATAACTGTTGGCATCTACTTTTTTGAAAATTATTTTTGTTTTTAAAGTGCCGGCATCTTCATAGATTTCTAAATCTAAAAAATTAATATTCTGACTACTAAAAGAACTGCTAAAATTTAGGCCCCACTCATTTAGGTTAATTCTTTCTAAAAAGAGCTCTAAATCCATTTGTGTACCTTTCCATATAAAAAATGTATATTATCGATATATCTATGGTAGGAGATCAGGTTCGTCCCCTAGTTATGGCTTCTGTAAATAACTTCCGTTTCCCAGCCAGACATAAATACATTTGCGTAACTAGGGGCGAACCTGGTCCCCATAGTAGTACCTTGTAGTTGTAGATAAAATCTAATGTAAGAAGATTGCCTGGTCTGATCAATCCCATTTGTTTTTTAGATCAAGTGGATGGTCGGGTGTGTTTGCATCATTTACCTGGTGAAGAGATGGCAACAGGATGCACCATAGGAATAAGACAGGCCAACAGAGGCAGGGTAAAGCTCTGGGCAATGTTTTGCTGGGAAACCTTGGGTCCTAGCATTCAATCTCTAGGTACCACCTACCTAGAGATTGTTGCACCCTCTCTAATGGCAGTGACCTCTTTCAACAAGATAATGCACTCTGATACACTGCACACATTTTTCAGGAACGGTTTGAGTAGCATGATAAAGGACTCAAGGTGTATCTAATCTAATTGAGTATCTAATTGAGTATCTGTGGAATGTGCTTGCAACAAATCTGGTCCACGAAAGCCTCACTTTGCAGCTTGCAGAACCTAAAGGAGCTGCTGCTAATGTCTTGGTGCCAGATACCACAGGACACACTCAGAGGTCTTGTAGAGACCATGCCTCAATGCATCAGAGATGCATAAGCAGCACAAGGGGAACCTACATGATATGAGGCAGATGGTTTTAATGGTGTGGCTGATCAGTGTAAGTCTATCTATATATGTATGACATGGAATCACAGACAAATACTATAAAGGAAATGCAGTAGAGTATTTGACATTTCAGTTGTGTCCTGATGCCCCCAGTCTAGTTTAAAGGATCACTATAGTTTTCCTGACACTATAGTGCCCTGAGGGTGCCCCCACCCTCAGGGTCCCCCTCCTGTGGCGCTGAAGGGGTTAAAGCCCCTTCAGCAGCTTACTTTAATCCAGCGCCGGTGACCTCTCCTCCCCGTCCGACGTCACAGGAGCCGAATACACATGCGCGGCAAGTACCGCGCACACATTCAAAGTGTCCAAAGGAAAGCATTTTTCAATGGAGGCAATGGAGGCGAAATTTATCAAATCAAATACAAATGGTAAAATTTAGGCAAAATAGCTGAAAATGTCATTTCAATAGCAAATGTACAAGCAAACAATAAAAATGTCACTGCTTGCATGTACACCTCACACACAATCGACTAAGCACTCGCTTCCTGCTGGTAGTAGGGGGGAGCAGCACCCAGGAGACCCCCAGTAAACAAGTAAAACTATTACTAAACGATTTAACTAATTACATTGGTGGACACCAGGGCACTCATGGCACCATAACTACTACATCATACTCGGATTGTTTCTTTAATCCATATGGGAAATGTTTAAAGTTACAACCCAGTACATGAGGCTGATTATCACATATATCCATGATTTCAGTAATCTTGTTAAAATGTGTCTAACATCAAAGGTTTCCTCCAGACCGTAAAAGACAGCATTGCAAATACAAAACAGTAACTATTGCAAGATGCTTACTAATGCAAGGAGCCTATATAACACAATGGGGGAACTAGAGGCAATAGCATACACTAAACAATATGATATTATAGGCATAACAGAAACATGGTGGGATGAGACACATGACTGGGCAGTTAATTTAAATGGGTACACGTTATTTAGGAAGGATAGGAAAAAACAAGAAGGGTGGTGGGATATGTTTATACTTCAACCATGAGTTAAAGTCAAATCTTAGGCATGTGGAGTGTGACGAGCAAAATGTGGAGACTTTATGGGTAGATATCTGCTTGGGGCAAACAAAGGGAAATCAATTATTGGTTGGGATATGTTATAAACCACCTAATGTAAATATTATTGAGGAAGAACAGCTGTTAGAGCAAATTGAGAAAGCTGCAAATCGAGGTAACACGTTAAAGGGACACTATAGTCACCTGAACAACTTTAGCTTAATAAAGCTGGTGTTTTGGTGTATAGAACATGCCCCTGCAGCCTCACTGCTCAATCCTCTGCCATTTAGGAGTTAAATCCCTTTGTTTATGAACCCTAGTCACACCTCCCTGCATGTGATTTGCACAGCCTTCCATAAACACTTCCTGTAAAGAGAGCCCTATTTAGACTTTCTTTATTGCAAGTTCTGTTAAGATTTTCTTATCCCCTGTTATGTTAATAGCTTGCTAGACCCTACAAGAGCCTCCTGTATGTGATTAAAGTTCAATTTAGAGATTGAGATACAATTATTTAAGGTAAATTACATCTGTTTGAAAGTGAAACCAGTTTGTTTGTTTTCATGCAGTCTCTGTCAATCATAGCCAGGGGAGGTGTGGCTAGGGCTGCATTAACAGAAACAAAGTGATTTAACTCCTAAATGACAGTGAATTGAGCAGTGAAATTGCAGGGGAATGATCTATACACTAAAACTGCTTTATTTAGCTAAATTAATTTAGGTGACTATAGTGTTCCTTTAATTATTGAAGATTTTAATTACCCAGACATAAATTGGGATAGAGTGACTAGTACTTCAGCAATGGGAATCAGGTTTTTGAATGTGTTAAATTACACCTTTATGTCACAACTGGTACAAGCACCAACTAGAAAGGATGCTTGTCTGGATCTCGTCATAACAAACAATGTTGATCTTTTAACCAATATTCGAGTAGGGGAGCATTTTGGGAAATAGTGATCACAATATGGTAAATTTTGAAATAAACTCAAAAAAGCAAAAGCATGTGGGGTATACTAAAACATATAATTTTGAAAAAGCCAATTTCAATAAGATTATTAACAAATACTAGAAAGGTACATTTCTCAGTATGTACCATTGGGTAATAAATATAAAAGAAACAAATTAAAACCAATGTGGCTTAGTAGAGAAGTAAAACAAGAGATTAAAAATAAGAAAAGGGCATTTAAAGCATTTAAATCAGACAAATCAGAGGCATCCTATATAAGATATAAGGAAGCCAATAACGCTTGCAAAAAGGCAATTAAAGTGGCTAAACTAGAAAATGAGAAATTGATAGCTAAAGAATGCAAAACCAACTCCAACATTTTTTTTCAAGTACATCAATTAAAAAAAAAACAAAAAATGAAAGTGTAGGTACACTGGAAACAGAGTTGGGTTTATTAGCTAATGAAGACCAGGAAAAAGCAGAAATTTTAAATAACTATTTTTCTTCAGTATATATTAATGAGGATCCTATGGCAAGAGATATGCAAATTATTGCTGCAAAAAAACTTGCAAATAACTTGTGATTGGATAACTCGAGACAAGGTGCTACAGCTATTAAAGAAAATTAATGTAAATAAAGCTCCGGGGCCTGACGGTATTCACCCACGAGTACTTAAGGAGCTAAGTGGGGAAATAAGTTAACCTCTGTATTTAGTTTTTCAAGATTCTTTTGTTTCAGGTGTTGTACCGAAGGATTGGAGGAAGGCAGATGTTGTTCCTATATTTAAAAAGGGTTCAAAATCCTTGCCTGGAAATTATAGACCTGTGAGCTTAACTTCTGTAACTCGAAAAATATTTGAAGGGCTATTAAGGGATAATATTCAGGAATTCACTGGGAAGAACTTTGTTATTAGCAATAATCAGCATGGTTTTATGAAACATAGGTCATGTCAAACTAACCTAATTGCATTCTACGAAGAAGTAAGTAGAAGTATAGATCAGGGTGTTGCAGTGGATGTGATCTACTTGGATTTTGCCAAGGCATTTGATACGGTTCCTCACAATAGGTTAGTCTTCAAACTAAAAGAAATTGTTCTAGATGAATATTCTTGTTCTTGGGTAGAACATTGGCTTAAGGATAGAGTACAACGAGTTGTAATTAATGGTAAATTTTCAGGCTGGACAAAAGTGGTAAGTGGTGTCCCTCAGGGTTCTGTTTTGGGACATCTTCTATTTAACATATTTATAAATGAACTTGAAATAGGCATTGAAAGCCATGTATCAGTGTTTGCAGATGACACAAAACTTTGTAAAGTAATAAAATGTGAGCAGGATATTGCTTTGCTGCAGAGGGATTTGGCTAGATTGGGGGACTGGGCACTAAAATGGCAGATGAAATTTAACGTAGAGAAATGCAAAGTTATGCACTTCGGGGTTAAGAATGCACAAGCAGGGGCGGAGTCTGACAGCCGATCAGAGCAGACGGGCTCTGTGGATACCCAGTGTAACCCAACGATTTTTCGGCCACCCAACCCCTAAAAATAGCACCCAGGCGACCCAGAACAGCAATGGGGAGGAAAACAAAAAAACAAAAACCAGACCGACCCACTATCAGCCTACCTCCAGAGAGACCCCAACAACCGACACCAAGCCCAGCGGCAGCAGAACCGGTCACGGCAACGCTACTGAAGACTCTCCTGGGTGACCTGCAGAAAACTCTCCAGGCGGACGTCGCACAGCTACGCACAGACCTCACGGGCCTGGTGAGCCGAAGCTACCTCCACGCGGCAAGCACAAGATATTGCACAGCTCAAGCAGGAAATCCAGGCTCTTAAACAAAAGCAGGCCAAAACTGACCAGCGCTTCGCGGCAATGGAGGATGCCAGGCGCCGTAATAATTTAAAGATACGCGGAATCCCGGAGGATATCCCAGCAGAAGAAATCCCACACCTCTTGAGGCGGCTCTCGGGAGCTTTGCTGACACCTAAACAAGCCAGGAACACTGGCTTTGAGGCAGCCTTCCGCATCCTGAAACCCCGACAGAGACTGGGCCATCAAAAGCCCGTCCACTTGTTCACACCCCCCCCCCCCCCGGGTCACAGTGGATACCAAACCTACATGGCAGGCCACAAACCACACGAAACCTTCTCACAAGCACCCCACACACAAGGTCCAAAGGTCGACCACACACATCAGGTACCGGGAATGCCATGTTTCCAGTAGTCATCTAGCCAAGGCATACACCAGCAATAAGAGATACACACACAACATTACGCAACTAAATCATCGCTTACTACACGACCCATGTCTTACCATAATTTCTTGAATGCCTTCAAGAACAATACTACTTAATTAAATATAAATTGTGCAGTCTAAACAAAGCCATATTATTGACCTAAGTTGAATGTTATAAATGCGCTTGAAACAGCTGTTGTGGCAGTTCAGGCATGTCTGTTACTATTTGCACGTGACAAATAAAGAATAAAAAAAAAAAATAGAATGCACAAGCAATGTACACACTAAATGGTAGTTAATTAGGGATAACCACACATGAGAAGGATTTGGGAATTGTTATAGACAACAAATTAGGCAGCAATATGCAATGTCAATCTGCAGTTGCTAAAGCCAGTAAGGTTTTGTCATGTATAAATAGGGGCATAAATTCTCGGGATGAAAATATAATGTTGCCTCTTTGTAGATCGCTGGTAAGACCACACCTTGAATATACTGAGCAATTTGGGGCGCCTGTTCTAAAGAAATATATCATGGCACTAGGAAAAGTGCAGAGATGAGCTACAAAATTGATAAAAGGAATGGAGCATTTTAGTTATGAAGAAAGGTTAAAACATTTAAATCTCTTTAGTTTGGAAAAACAGCGCCTGTGAGGGGATATGATAACATTATACAAATATATTCGGGGCCAGTACAAACAAAAACATAACATACAGGGATATAATTTCTAATTAGTGAAGTAATAGCTGCTTGATCCAAGGAGACATCTGACTGCTATTTTGGGGTCAAAAAGGATTTTTTTTCCAAGTTTGTGGCAAAATTGGAAGCGCTTCAGACTAGGTTTTTTGCTTTCTTTTGGATCAAAAGCAAAAACATATGTGAAGAAGGCTGAACTTGATGGACGCAAGTCTCTTTTCAGCTATGTAACTATGTAACTGTGTAACTTTAATATAGGATCGTACTGTCTCTCATCCCTGTGTGTACATGGTCTAACTGTTTTGTAATGCAGAAAATAATTAAAACCAAAATGTAGGCCTGAAAGCCTCTCTTTATATTTTTCTGTACTCTATCCTTGGTCTTAGAAGAAAAACATGTTTCTCTGCCAGGGCTTTATCAGGTAATTGCAAATTAATGCCAAAATAGCTTAGACAGAAGATGTCATCAGGTAATTGCAAATTAAGACCAAAATAGCAAAGACATAAATGTATTAAAAGTCATGTTTCCAGAAAGCATATTAGTTCTCCTGGCACTGCAGGGTTAAAACCACTTCAGTGACTTACCTGAATCATCAGGCTCCGCCAGCCGTCAGCCGGCGGGGTGAGACCAAATGCGCATCCAATGCTTTCCTATGGAGATTTCGGTGACGCTGGAGGTCCTCACATAGCGTGAGGACATTCAGCGTCGTAAAACACACTTTTCGTGCTCTAAGAACACGGAAGTCACTCTAGTGGCTGTCTGATAGACAGCCACTAGAGGAGGACTTAGCCCTGCAAGGTACTTATTGCAGTTTATGAAAACTGCAATAATTACACTTGCAGGGTTAAGGGTAGTGGGAGTCGGCACCCAGACCACTCCGATGGGCAGAAGTGGTCTGGGTGCCTGGAGTGTCCCTTTAAATCTGCAATTCCATGATGAATTCCCTGTCATCCACTCTGCACTCTCAGTGTCATTCACTAAATGCAAATCTATGTGAATGTCAAATTTAAAGCGGCACTGTCATGCCGAACTTACCTTTCCCTAATCGCTTCCTTTTCTCTCTCTCTCAGGTTCTGTTCTTTTTTTCCTATCTGCTCTAGTTTTCTTTAAAACATAAGACAAAGTAGGGGCTATTTTGTCTTATGTACTTTTCCTACGATTGACCAGCTCAAGTGGGTGAGAGAAATTTTTGTACAATACTCGCCCTTTTCTGTGATCTCGCCATGCCTGCTTTCATTATTCCCGAATGTCCTGTCATTTAGGTAGAATGCCGGCGAAACTACCGAATTTCGTCCTAACAGAATGAGAACAGTTTGTTTATTCATGTTAGGATGACATTCGGTACTTTTAGGTCGGTTCGAAATTTAATTTGAGTGAAGGAAATTCCTATTCGATCCGTGCTGCGGCTGCATCTTGCAGCCACTTAGTAGATAGCTCCCTAATTCCCACAGCATTAGCGAGCTACCTACCAAAAGGCTGAAAGACCTAATTTTATTTGCCAATCTTTATTTTATTGTGCAAACGATGAACAAAGCAAGTTTGCCATACCACGACAGCATAACAAACCAAAAAACACACAGATTATGACAATGTCATGACATTTAAAGTACTTGCACAATTTTTGGTTTTTTAAATGTAGATTATAACATGCTAGTCAGGTATGTATGTCTAAGTTGAATGAACATAGGGCAGTTAGCTGTCTTGGGAGAAGGCCTAGACAGATGAAAACAAATGTATACAAGAAAACAGGAGAAGCTAAAACATGCTGAAGTAGCCTAGCATTATCGATTTCTTGTGGTCTAAAAGAGAGTGTATGCATGCTGCAGAAAGGTTAGGCCAGTTAGAGTGAGAAGCTTCTATATGTTTAGGACTAGAGATGTCGCAAACATAAAATTTTCCGTTCGCGAACACGAACTTCTGCAAATGTTCACGAACTGGCGAACCGGGCGAACCGCCATAGACTTCAATAGGCAGGCGAATTTTAAAACCCACAGGGACTCTTTTTGGCCACAATAGCGATGGAAAAGTTGTTTCAAGGGGACTAACACCTAGACTGTGGCATGCCGGAGGGGGATCCATGGCAAAACTTGCATGGAAAATTACATAGTTGATGCAGAGTCTGGTTTTAATCCATAAAGGGCATAAATCACCTAACATTCCTAAATTGTTTGGAATAACGTGCTTTAAAACATCAGGTATGATGTTGTATCGCTCAGGTAGTGTAAGGGTTACGCCCGCTTCACAGTGACAGACCAAACTCCCCGTTTAACGCACCGCAAACAACCGCAAACAGTCCATTTGCACAACCGCAAACTCCCCATTTGCACAAGGTTGGATACCAAGCTAGCAATGTCCCGTTCCTTGTCCTCACTGATGTCATTGAAGGTCTCTTCCTCCACCCAGCCACGTACAACACCAAGGGTCCCCGAAAGGTTACAACAAGCCCCCTGTATTTTTTTTTTAAATGTACACTACTGTTACACCAGATATGAGTTGCACTGGTGTGACACTGTGCCCTGGCAGGCCCTGAAACGCACACGTGTGAAGGAAACTGACTGCTATTATATTACAGTCAAAAAAGTTTGTTTTTTTAAAATGCAAGCTATTGTGACACCAGATATGAGTGGTGGCACTGGGCAAGTGGGCACAGTATATGCTGTGAGCCTGACACACACGCTGGCAGGCAGGCAACTGCAATTAGATTACACAGAAAAAAAAAAAGCAGACTGATGTTCTAGCCCTAAAAAGGGCTTTTTGGGGTGCTGTCCTTACAGCAGAGATCAGATGAGTCCTTCAGGACTGTAGTGGACACTGAATACACTAGCCTAGCTATCGATTTCCCTATTAAATCAGCAGCAGCTACACTGTCCCTCCTCTCACTAAGAATGCAGCTTCCGGGGGGCGGGGCCTAGCTGTCATGGAGGAAAGACGCACTTCGTGTGAGCTCCCTCAATATCTCACTTTAAGCAGCTATCAACAAGTGAATTTCACCCCAGAAGGGGATGACCCAGCAATGTTGCTCCTACCTGACCAACCCGACATGCTTAATAGCGGTCAGCAACTCGACAGAGTTTTACTTACCTCCGCGTGGCAAGTGTGGCCTGGTGCTCACCGGGCGGGAGAGGCGGCCGATCTCCCGATCCTGGGATGCCCAGGAGCAGCTACTTCCCGACAGGAGCTCCGTTACCCCCCCTCGGACCGGTGGGGGTTATCCTGGTCCACCCCTGAGAGGCTGTCTGTAGCTAATGGATGTACAGAGCTTTAATCAATTTTGGAAGCAAATAACAAGCAGGAAGCCCCAACTAGCTCCACCACAGCCCCAACAAGCTCCACCACAGCTAAGCAAAGCAGTCCCCATTAAAATCCACCAACGCAAAAGGCGTCGAAGACAGGACCGGAGGCACAAACAGAAATGTAGAGCCTGCCCCATGTCAAGCACTCGCCTCCACCTTAAGCCACTACAATCCCGCACCGGATTTGAAGCACCACCGGGACAGATCCGACCACCCGACAAAACAAGCTTCCACCACCTCAAGCTGCGAACCCGCCACTCAGCCAGAGACTTGCCTTTGTTGTTCCAGATATCAGGGACTCCCAGGGTCTGCACCTGGAACCCAGAAGGGATCGGATGAGCACAAGCAGTAAACAGCAGCCTGCCAAGCATGTCCCACTATAGCCGATCCTCCACACCATGCCTTTGATCACATGAACTGCTCTCTGCACATTAACTAATCGTAAAGTAGCAAGCGTTTAAACATGTCATTATTTCACCTCCTAAAGAGTTTATTGTCGTAGTTCCTTACATGCCTTTACCTTAACCGTTCATGTATTATGTTATTCACTAGTCTCATCTCATGGGGCGACTCACACTTGATTTATAACTAGTGGTGGAGCTGCTGATATAAATACACAGTTGATAACGTGCAAGCTACACCCTAAACATGACAGCCATCTTTGACAACAATGTACTGCTATATACTCATACCCTCAGTGCAACTAGCCATGATATACGCACGATCAGCCTAGCATGCTCAAATATAACACACTTCTGTCTAAAAATAAATAAAAATTAAAATAACAAAAAAAAAAAGAATGCAGCTTCCGAATGAATCTAAAATGGATGCTGTCCAGGAGGTGAGAGGGTCTGGGAGGGAGGGTCTGCTGCTGATTGGCTGGAATGTGTCTGCTGACTGTGAGGTACAGGGTCAAAGTTTACTCAATGATGACGAATAGGGGGCGGACCAAACATCGCATATGTTCGCCATCCGTGGCGAACGCGAACAAGCTATGTTCGCCAGGAACTATTCGCCAGCAAACCCTTTGGGACATCTCTATTTAGGACATGTTAAGAAAAAATAAAATAAAAGTAAACAAGCTTAATCATGTAGCCAGTGCCAAATGTGCAAATGCCACTGGGTCACCAGCACCTTGCATTACTAACAGTAAGACAGGAGAGGGCAAATAGGTAGGATAGTTAATGCTAGGACTCATGTTAAAAAATGTATAAAAATAAAAAAGTAGGTTAAACATGCTCATGAGATCCTAGGTCGCATCCTCAATAACTTGGATACATAGTTAGAATCAGGTCATCCCCTGATGTAGCAAGTGGTCGGCGTCTGGTAAGCAAGCTGTCCCCCATACAAAGATTCTTCCCCCAACTCCCTGTCTGGGCATTGCTTGGAGGTAGCAGCTAAATCCATCAGAGGGAGCCCTGTTGCGGCCCATATGTGAGGTACCCCTCTGCTTCCAGCCCTTGTCGGAGCCAGTGACTCATGTCGGGGCAATGTTCAGAGGTGGCAGCACGTTGGGAACAAGGCAAGTGCTCCCTCCAGCTCCAGGCCAGTGTGGAGGCTGACATCTTTGGTCCATGGACCCGATAGCCCTGGTGGGCCGATCGGGAGTGGCGGGAGGGTCCCGATGATTTGCCTCTGTCAATGTGGGCGATGTCTCTGGGTCAAGCCCTTGGTGGACCTCAGCCCAGGTAGGCCAGTAGCAGGAAATATGGGCATTTGAGTGACAGTTACGCCCGAGGGAGTCTCCTGCGCTCTCTAATTCTCACCCCTCAGAACTTTCACCCATGATTGAGGTGGCAACAGTGCTGTTCAGTTCTCCAAAGCATCCCAAAAAGCACTGAAAATGCTCATCGAGCCTCTGTAGGAATCGCTCCAAGGAGCTATGAGGGGACATTTCAGGCTGCATGTGCGTTTCATCTCAAGGACAAGACGCCACCACCATCTTAGGACAGTCCACTGTGCTTTGAGTGTATAGTCAGCTGGGCCTGCAGAGTGTGACTAGGCCCTGGCTTAGCATAGAAGGTAGGTGCCATGGTGGCAGATCCAGGTAGTCCAGTGGGGACGGGATGACCCCTGCTTGTCCAAGGGGGGAGTGAGTAGGAGTGTTACAAGACGGTTTAATTGCTAATGAGCGGGGAGATCGGCCCCTCTCCCCAGCTCTATTACAGCAGGCCGCAGAAGTGGATCTCCAGCCCCCAGTGGGTAGTAGACTTTGATAAAGCCTCAGGCTGTGTCACTGGAACCCCCTGAGTGTAGTAATCCCTGTCGGTTGGTTAAAAGTCTGGTTGGCCGGGGTTAAATTCCAGAAATCAGCTTAATTTGCAGGAGCTCAGGACCCACACGTCTGCTCTGCTTGATGGCTAGGCTCCACCCCCTGAAAGACCTAAATTGGTCTCACAGCCAACTTTACTAAAACTAAGTAAAGATTGCTTAGTATTAATAATTAATATGCCCCTACTCGCTATATCAAGAACAGGGGTTTGTCTAGTAAACAGTGAGCAGCCACAGGCTGCTCACTGTTGTAAAACATTTTTAAAAAATAAAGCACCCACCCCAAATAAATGGGGGGTTATTAACTAGCTATGTCCCACCCTTGGCTCCACCCATAAGTGGTGGGTAGGGGCCCTAAAGGACAATGGGGGGTGACCTATTGTGCTACCCCTGTCCCCCACCAATGAGCGGTGGGTGGGGGCCCTAAATGACAATGGGGGGACCTATTGTTCCCCCCGACCCGACCCTTGAGCGGCATGTGGAGGCCCTGAAATACAATTGGGGGGGGCCCTACCCACTGGCCCAAACCCATGAGCGGTGGGTATGGGCCCTAAAGGACAATGGGGGTGACCTTCCCAGATTGGGTCATCCCTCCTCAGCTCCCATGATCGTACATCCCTCCTCAGCTTTCGAATATGTAGTACAGCATATCCTTGACTCCCGCATTCAAAGAGGGAGACTGGAATACCTGATACATTGGAAGGCATACGGTCCAGAAGAGAGGTCCTGGGAACCTGTAAATAACATCAATGCCCCTCGCCTACTCCAAAGGTTCCATCCCCGACACCCTTCTTGGTTCATGGTAGTTTCTGGAGGCGACTTCTATACAGGGGTTACTATCAGGACTTCGCTCCCACACTCACCTACCACGCCGCGTCTCTCGCTCACTCCATGAGGACGCCGTGTTGGAGTGCAACTATTCTCTTCATCTGATCCTTTGGTACTGCGAACTTGGTTCATTGCCTTCAGCATATATATGTATCTTGGGCTCCGTCCACTAAACAGTGATCCTGACAGAACAATTGAGCCCTAAAATGGAGCTTGCAGATGCTGCTGAAAGGCTCAATTCCCTAATGAGACAAAGGACCAACCTGATTCAAGCAGTCTAAATATTGCAAATGCAAACACGAACACCTGTGCCTGCTGTAGCTGCCAATCTAGTATCCCTTCCAGAAGACACGTCTATGGCAGCTGAGCCACAGATCATAATGCCTGAAAAATGTACAGGTGATCGTTTGAAGTACAGATCCTTTATCATGTCCTGTGAGTTGCTGTTCAATTTACATCCACGCACGTACCACTCTGATTCCGTCAAAGCACATACTTTGATATCCCTCCTTTCTGGCCCTTCACAAGAATGGGCACATGATTTGCTACTGGATAATGATTCTGCTGTACAGCACTGGGACTCCTTCATAGCACTTATGTCCTCTATGTATGATGACCCCAAATGGCAAGATACTGCCCAAACAGTCATCGGAGCCCCGCAACAAGGACCCCGACCAGTAGAGGAATACATACATCACCGATTTTAAACGTTATGCCAAAGATACCCGGTGGAATGAAATCAGACTTATCAACCAGTTCTGCCTGGGCCTCTCAGATCCTCTAAAGGACGATTTCGATTTCGCTCACTTTGGTATTCCTGATTCACTGGAAAAATGTATGCAACAAGCAATCCAGCTGGACAGGCATTTACTTGAAAGACGTAATGAGAAAGCCACCTCTCTTAGGGACTTTAACTTGTGGCTTGGTGAATGGTATCGGGAGCAAGGATTTGGCTTCATTTCTAATGGTAGCTTTGTTTGGAATGGAAATAAACTGTACAAAAAAGATGGTTTGCATCTTTCTCAAAAGGGAACAAATGTTCTCAGTGAGCAGTTCAGAGGTTTTGCTAGAATGTATTTAAACTAGGAGGGGGGGCAAAAGGGTGATAAAACATCAATCCATTTGCCCCCCAAAACAAGGACAGAAGGTACCTGTAGCAAGTGTATTAAAAAATTATAAGCTTAGAGTCATGTCTACAAATGCTCGCAATTTAGGGAATAAGATCCATGAACTTGGCAATAATGGCAACTGATAATGTAGATTTAGTCGCAGTTACTGAGACATGGTATAATGAGAAAAATTACTTGGACACAGCAGTACCAGGCTACTCTTTATATAGAAAAGACAGGGAAGGCAAGAAAGGGGGAGTGGTAGCCCTGTATGTGAAGGACAGCATAAAATCTAGCCTAAGAAAAGTTAGTGAGGCGAACATAGAGTCCATTTGGGTTAGGTTAGAATTTGATAATCACACAGTAACTCGTGTAGGTGTGATTTATAGGCCCCCGGGACAAATAGAAGAGTTAGATAATCTACTAGTTGAGGAAATAGCTAAAATGACAATGAAGAGGGGCGTGACTACCCACGGAGCTGTATCGATGCATTCTGAATCTGGTCCTGTAAACCCGGGACTCTATCCACTGCAATCAGAGGCTAAAACTCGTAATGGGCAACCCCAAGAAGCTTCAGCAACACCAGGGACAAGGAGGGAAAACAACTACCTCCAAATCGTGTGCCCTAAACCGTTATTTTAAGGACAACACCGACCGCGATGAGGAGACTAGTGCAACTACCAACAAAATGGCAGGAACAGATTCCACTTTATCCTCCCAGCCCCATAGCCCTGCGATTTCAGAGCGCTCACAAGCTATGCTGGATTCGACACAAGAAGCTGACATAAGAGCCTTAATTAAAAACTTACACTCCAAAAATGACCTCCAAACACTGCTGGGCAAACTCGAGGCCACGTTCTTATCCAAAATGGACGCAATGGGATCGGACGTCCGCCAACTTACTTTACGGGTCACCGACCTAGAAGAAGAGAGGGAAGTGTTACAGGGACAAATCACCAACATCTCATCAACAATTGACTCTCATTTAACGCAGTACGCCTATACACAGAGACAAATTGACGATTTGGATAATCGTGGGCGCAGGAACAATTTGCGCATAAGAGGTCTCCCAGAAACCCAGGGAGAGAACTTAACATCAATACTCTCTGAGCTTTTTAACCTAATATTGGGTGAATCAGCCGATAATACTATACTGCTTCACAGAGCTCACCGATCTCTAAGCCCGAGAGGTTTATCCGCGGAGGCCCCAAGGGATGTGATATGCCGCCTTCATTATTTCTCCATTAAGGACAACATCTTAAAACTCCTAAGAGAATCCTCACAACCACTTTTATTCCACAACTACCCCATACAGATTTATCCTGACTTATCCTGGTACACGTTGCAAGCCAGGAGAGCATTTAAACCAATTACCGAATTGCTCAGAAATCGAAATATCAAATACCGATGGGGATTCCCCTTCGCACTAATAGTCTCTACCAAAGGTAACATAATCACGATCACCTCCCCTTTATACGCCCCAGCATTTCTCCAAGCCCTGGATTAACCAGCAACCAACATCATTGATTGGAACTCACCTCTGCCAAATCTGGACACACTAAGCCTGCCTCAACGCCAACGTTGGATCACCCCTGCTAAAAAACGCAGGAATTAACAAAGATTTCAGTCACCTCACCAACGGTCAAGAGACTCTCGAGACGAAGCCCGAGGCCAACGGCAAGATTACCTGACCCAATAGACATCCTTTAATGGAAAAACGATCTTCTGCCTCAACTCAATTATGGAATTATGGAATCCACAGCCACACCCCCCTATAGTTCACACAGGGACCTGCCCTACCGTACAGACAGAGTCCCTTTACAGCTCTATTACTTTTCCACATCTCGCATGTTCTTTAGTTTTTATTTTTAAATTCTTCTCACGTTCTAAATTATCAGCATAGCTGAATCTTTACAGTCCTTCACTAAGTGGGAACTTCCCAAATCCAGCGCCTGGTCGGTCCGCTGGTACGACCTCCCAATAAAGCGGGACGTTCCTACTAGTGGCACACCGATCTAGCAAACAATACGAAACACTGTCCACATTCCGCAAGTAACTATCCATAAGCAGTGTTACTCTTATTGTACTCTTATTGTATTCTTATTGTACAAAGTTGTATACGATATACCCTGTTCTTTTTCGTTTTAACTTATCCTGATTTTATTCTCTGCAGCATTGTACCACACTTGTACAAGGTTCTAAAAGGGTGATCACATAATCCTTACTGATATCACACTCTCTACACGAACGTGAATGCCGCTTTCACGGGGCACCCGCTCAGGGAACAGTCACACTTTCCAACAACCCTACACCTTGTCACATCACAGCAAAGTCTTACCACCCCTCTATCACGAAGTACCCCACCACTAACGGCAATCCACATTAGTGTTAACGTTGATTGTGATACAAAGCACCATAACCACCTTGCATTCCGCACACAAATAGAAACGCCCAGTACAGGCTTTACAGTGAGGAGAAGACGAAAAAAAAAAAAAAATTGTCTCTCACCATACTCACACAAAATGCTAGGCCTAAATACCCCCGAAAAACGAACTATCGCTTTAACAGACTTCCGTAGACACAATGCGGACATAGTTTTCATTCAGGAAATACACTTCCGCAAAGACTCAGCCCCTAGATTACAAAACAAAGATTACCCCAACAGCTATTTTGGACACTACATAGCCTCAAGATCAAGAGGGGCGGCGATACTAATGGGTAATAAAACAAGATTCACCTACCAAGATCAAAAATTGGATGACTCAGGCCGATTTATATTTGTTAAAGGCAAACTAGGCAATACCCAGATAACTTTGGCTAATATCTACTTACCTAACAAAAAACTAAACGCAACACTTAAAAACATACTTCAGAAACTCTCCTCATTCCAAGAGGGAATCTTGATACTGGGGGGTGATGTCAATGTATCTCTGGATGGCGAACTAGACTCCACATCTGGTTCACATAAACACCATATCCAGACCCGCACACAGATTAATAACACGCTCCATGATGCACAACTATTCGACTGCTGGAGAGCACTCCACCCAACCCGAAAAGACTACTCATTTTATTCACCATCTGCGAGGATATACTCGCGATTAGATACAATATTCCTACAACACAGATTTCTCCCGTTGGCTACCACAGCTACCTATGGCTCAATTACATGGTCAGACCATGCTCCCTTGAAAATGACCATGACAATCCCAACCTAACCCCAATCCTCATTCCAATGGAAACTTAACGATTTATTACTTAATGACCTAGACAATATAAAAAAATTCAAACGGCAGCAGCTAATTACTTCACAGAGAACGCAAAACCAGACTCCACTCCCGCACTGATATGGGAAGCTCACAAAGCAGTACTCAGGGGGGAGCTGATTACATTAGCAAAAAATGAATAGGTGTGGAACCAAAAAGGTCCCAAATTGGGAGAGCTATAATAAGAAAGGAGTCCCTACTAGGGACTCCTTTCTTATTATAACTCTCCCAATTTGGGACCTTTTTGGTTCCACACCTATTCATTTTTTGTTGTTTATAATTGTGGGTTATTCCCCAGCAGGGAGGAGTTAGTAGGGCTTTCTCACTTTTTTCGTATGATTACATTAGCAGCCTCAGTAAAATGTAAGAGGGAAAAACAGATCAACATGCTGTCCAAAGACCTAAAAGAATTAGAGAACAAATACCAACACTCTAAACAATCCCTGGACGATTACAAATTACTTTTGGCAAAACGTTCAGAACTCACAACGATATTACAACTCCATGCCATACACAAAATATCGCTGACAAAACACGCATATTACACAAAAGGGGGTAAAGCAGGAAAACTCCTCGCATCCGCCCTCAAACAAAATAAACAGACCACCTTCATCTCATAAATTAATCAGGAAAACGGCACGGTTACACGTCACATACCAGACATCTTAAAAGCCTTTCAGACTTTCTACACTGACCTCTATAACACAAGCTCAACCGTCCTCTGAAGAGATAATGCAATTCCTTAGACCGAGGATTAAACACACTCTCCCTCCAAACGAGACTAGTTTTATCGACGAACCGATCACGATAGAGGAATTCAGAAATACAGTAAAATCATTGCCACTTGGTAAGAGCCCGGGGCCCGACGGTTACACGGCTAAATATTACAAAACCCTATCTAATACCTTTGCACAGCCATTTATAGATGCTTTCAACACAAACAACCTCTCCACCTACTTACCTAATTCGGCACTGGAGGCTACGATCACATTAATCCCTAAACCAGGTAAAGATGCCTCAATTTGCGGGAATTATAGGCCTATCTCGCTCATAAATATCGATTTAAAAATTCTCACGAAAATTATGGCGAATAGACTAAAACCATTCCTGTCAAACCTAATCCACCTGGATCAATCGGGATTTGTCCCGGGGAGGGAAGCAAAACACAACACTACTAAAATAATAAATCTGATTCATTGGGCACAAAAACATAAAATACACAGTACCTTATTAGCAATAGACGCCGAAAAGGCATTTGACAGGGTCAATTGGTCCCTAATTTCGCACACAATACGTAGTATGGGTTTTGGACCAAGATGGCAAGAATGGTTGGCAACAATATACTCGCACCCCTCGGCCCGAATACGTGTCAACGACCAATTATCCCAAAAGGTCACTATAGCTAACGGAACAAGACAAGGCTGCCCCTTATCCCCGCTCCTCTTCATCCTAATATCAGAACCCTTTTTACAGGGCATCAGGGACAATAAACTAATTAAAGGTCTAACCATAAGAGGACGGGAATATAAGGTTTCAGCATTTGCGGATGACCTTCTGTTCACCGTCTCCAACCCATTTCTTACAGAAATGGAACAATACAGTAGGGTCTCTTATTTTAAAGCGAACTTAACCAAATGCGAGTTACTCCCCATTTACTCAAATAAAACTCTAAACGCAAAGATGAGGAAAAAAATTAATTTCTCTTGGGCATTGCACTCTTTAAAATACCCAGGGATTCATATCTCTCCCAATCTTAAAAACCTTTATGAAATTAATTTCCCCCCGTTACTAAGTAAGATCTCCAAAGACCTCCAGGCCTGGAACAGACCCAACTTCGGCTGGCTATGTAGGACCAATATAATTAAAATGAATATTCTCCCTCGTATATTATACCCTCTACAAACACTACCCATCAGTATACCAAGAAAGTTCTTCTCCTCAATAAAATCGATCATTATAAACTTTATCTTGTCCAACACGCGTCCCAGAATCGCCCATAAAACACTAACACAAACCAGAGAAAGAGGGGGTTTAAACCTCCCAGACATAGAGATGTATCAGAAAGCAATCCACCTCGATAGAATTTACGATTGGTCTCACACAACTTCGAACCATCACTGGGTGCTACTGGAAAATTTGTTTTCAGAGATCCCATTAGGGGCACAATTATGGCTATCGCCGGCAACCGATGACGTGCCAACAACTGAACGCCCACCCCACGATAAAACCTACTCTACACATTTGGTATAATCTGGTGAGAACAACAGAGATCTCCACATACCCCTCCCCTCTCTACCCCATCACACACAACCCCAATTTCCAAAGAGGTCATTTGGGGAACATCTACCTTAAATATCACAGCGGCAATACGCTGCATTTGAAAGACATAATAGATAACAATCAATTAAAAACCCTCGCCCAACTATTACCTGACACGACACCGACGGGGAACCAAATACTTCACTACAATCAGCTGACACACTTCCTCAAAAGCCAGGATCTATTGTCATAAGGTATGAGAGATTTATCCAGATTCGAAGAACTATGCAACACCCACCCTCTCACTAAAAACTTGCTCTCCACTATGTACAGACTAGCCAGGGAGATTCGGAATCCGAGTCTCCCAGACTGGACGGCAAAATGGACAGACGAAATGAGTTTAGAAATCTCTCCCAGAGACTGGAAAACTATATTTTGAGTCTCCCATAAAGCGTCCACCTCCACGAGCACGCAGGAAAGTAATTTTAAGCGAATCTCTCGTTGGCACTACACACCTGTAAAAATATACAAAATACACAATACATCCACGGATGACTGTTGGAGATGCCAACAAAAGGCAGCACATCACTCCCATGTCTGGTGGCAATGCCCCATGATATCCAAATTTTGGAGGAGGATTCATATACTCATCCAAACGGTGCTCGGTTCCAAAATCCTGCTGCTTCCCCAACACTTTGTTTTTCTCCTTCCCCCCCAGGCCTAAGGACAGAACAACGGAGCCTATTCAACCTGTTGGCTATGGCGGCTTCACAAATGATACCTGTCTACTGGAAGCAACCACGTATACCTACCATCAGAGAATGGATAAGTAGGGTAGAAAACATCAGACAAATGGAAGAGATTACTTATGCGAAACTAAAGAACTTCCAAACATATTCTAAGATCTGGAAACCATGGTCTCTATTCCTCCTCCCCCGAGCCCCGAAACCCTGAGACGCAACCACACTCCACTGCGGACCACTCTAACCCCCATCACCATCACCACTTCTTACTTACGCACTCCTACAGGCTCTACACATACCATATCAACACCCCAGTAAGGAATCGGATAACTAATAGCACAAACCAACTCACACAAAACCCTCACAGGAGTAACTGTAAACAGAGTGTATCACTATTCAGACGAGCAATGTGACAGGTCAAGCCATGTTTGGCCTCTAGATATCCTTATTAAAGTAGTCTACAGTGGTTCACCCACCTTATATCGATAACACAATTCATCACCTCTTATGTAGTATGTTATTAAGTGTTCTTGCATAGCAAGACCACTTAATGTTATCTCACATATATATTATTAAGTGTTCTTGCATAGCAAGACCACTATATGTTATCTCACATATATATTATTATTATTATAGCCAAATTTGCCACCCTAACTCCTTTTGTTTGCAACTCACGCAGTCCATTGACATTCATTGAAACTCCACTCTGCAAAGCTCACATTTGAAGGGCAATTTCTAAACTGCGACTGTGCCTTCATTGTTAATATCTCAGAGACATACTATACATCAAAATGTAGGTCCGGGTCTTGTGATTCTCACAATATAAAGCTCTTCGTTGTAGAATTTATAGTTTTTAAAATACGACCGTTTGAAGATGGCAACCACAAAAATACTCTGACCTGTGCCAGGCTGCAGCAGCAAGTGATGTCATAGGGCCTTTTGCACCTGCTAATGTGTTTATAACTGTATGTTTTAATGTAACTGTGAAGCACTTTGGGCAACAACGTTGCAATTAAATGTGCTATATAAATAAATAATAACAGTTACTCCGCCCACTCCAGTTGTAGACTACTGGTAGAGGCAAGAACACTTCACACAATTTCACCAGAAATTGTAGCTTTTCTAGTTATTATGTTTTCATTATATTGCTATGTTATCACATCAACCTTGTACAAGCCGGCCCAAAAATCATGGGTAGGCTTCCGAGCCTTGCCGTAGAAAGTAATTTATCACTTGTCTTAAATTGGTGCTTTCTTACCCGATGTACTTTGCTGCTTTGTTATATTCTACTTTGCTGCTTTGTTATATTTTATTAACAACTGAAAAAAAAATTAAATAAAATGACAATGAAGGGGTAAGTTATGATCATGGATGACTTTAATCTTCCTGATGTGAACTGGAAAACCAGAATAGCTGCTTGTGCCAGGAGCACACATATTCTAAACTCCCTACTGGGATTGTCTCTAAAACAAGTCATTGAGGAGCAAACTTGTAAAGAGGCCATACTAAATTTAGTGTTAACAAATGGAGATTTGGTATCAGATATTACTGTAGGTGAACGTTTAGGATCCAGTGATCATCAGTCAGTATGGTTTAATATAAGAACAGTGACTAAGTCACACCACAGAAAAACAAAAGTTTTAGACTTTAGAAACACAGATTTTTCTAAAATTAGAATATGTGTAAAGGAGTCATAATCTCCTGGGTGGTGGGTGGGGGCCATAAAGGAGGGGGGGCCTACTGACCTCCCTCTCTCCGGCCCCCACCCCTGTGCGGCGGGTGGGGGCCCTAAAAAAACAATAAGGGGGAGACCTACTGTCCCTCCCGGCCCCCACCCCTGAGCGGTGGGTGGGGGCCCTAAAAAAAACAATGAGGGGGGGACCTACTGTCCCCCCCGGCCCCCACCCCTGAGCGGTGGGTGGGGGCCCTAAATACAAATGGGGGGGACCCTAGTCAAGCCCACCAATCAGAGTGCTCTTTGTCATTTTACACAGCGTGGGAAAATTCCAAAGAACTTTCCCACGCTGTGTAAAATGACACAGAGCACTGTGATTGGATGGATTTCAAGCCATCCAATCACAGTGCTCTGTGTCATTTTACGCAGCGTGGGAAAGTTCTTTGGAATTATCCCACAATGTGTAAAATGACAAAGAGCACTCTGATTGGTGGGCTTGACTAGGGTCCCCCCCCCCCCCATTTGTATTGCCTCAGTTATTATGTTTTTTTATTTGGCCTTTTTTGGGGCTGAAAAAAGAAGATTTTAGAAGAAAGAAAACATCGAATGGTAAGTTGTTTTTTTCTAATTTTTTTTACAGGTTCTTAGTTAAAGGTCCCCCCCTCATTATTTTTAGGGTGAGGGGGGTAGGTAGGAGGATAATATTTTTTGGGGGGAGGGGGTGACTAGGGTCCCCCCTATTTGTATTTAAGGCCCCCACCCGCCGCTCAGGGGTGGGGGCCAGGGGGGAGGACATTAGTTCCCCCCTTATTAGTATTTAGGGCCCCCACCCACCGCTCAGGGGTGGGGGCCGGGGGGACAGTAGGTCCCCCCTTATTGTTTTTTTTAGGGCCCCCACCCACCGCTCAGGGGTGGGGGCCAGGGGGGACAGTAGGTCCCACCCTTATTTTTTTTTAGGGCCCCCACCCACCGCTCAGTGGTGGGGGCAGGGGGAGGGACAATAGGTCCCCCCCTTAATGTTTTTTTTAGGGCCCCCACCCACCGCTCAGGGGTGGGGGCCGGGGGGGACAGTAGGTCCCCCCATTGTGATTTATGGCCCCCACCCACCGTGCAGGGGTGGGGCCGGGGGGGAGGACAGTAGGTCCCCCCTCATTATTTTTATGGCCCCATCCACCGCTCAGGGGTGGGGGCCAGAGGGGGGGACAGTAAGTCCCCCCTTATTGTTTTTTTTGGGCCCCCACCCATCGCTCAGGGGTGGGGGCCGGGGGGGACAGTAGGTCCCCCCATTGTGATTTATGGCCCCCACCCACCGCACAGGGGTGGGGTCCGGGGGGGAGGACAGTAGGTCTCCCCTCATTATTTTTATGGCCTCCACCCAACACTCATGGGTGGTTGCGGGGGGGAGGACAGTAGGTCCCCCCATTGTGATGTATGGCCCCCACCCACCGCGCAGGGGTGGGGGCCCTAAATACAAATGGGGGGGACCCTAGTCAAGCCCACCAATCAGAGTGCTCTTTGTCATTTTACACAGCGTGGGAAAATTCCAAAGAACTTTCCCACGCTGTGTAAAATTACACAGAGCACTGTGATTGGATGGATTTCAAGCCCCCCCCCCCCCATTTGTATTGTCTCAGTTATTATGTTTTTTATTTGGCCTTTTTTGGGGCTGAAAAAAGAAGATTTTAGAAGAAAGAAAACATCGAATGGTAAGTTGTTTTTTTCTAATTTTTTTTACAGGTTCTTAGTTAAAGGATAGGTATTGGATCAGCGCTGAGTGATCTAATAGGACTGGGAACAAATGAAAAGCTGCAACCTATGGGTATGAGGTTCCCTCTAATAACCTCAAAGGAAAAATGGCAAGAACACAATAATAGGTCGCGCTAACTACAAATAAATGAGTAATAACAATGTAAAATAAATAAATAGAAAGATAAAATAGAACAAAATCTAAAGGACAAAAAGGAGAGGAATAAAAATATTGATATTAATATAAATCCACTTGCACACACTCTGACGGTGAGGAATGGAACAGTTATAACGAATAGTTCCAATACTTTATAGTCTGCTGGTATATTCCAATAGATTAGTGGAAGGCTTGATATGTAGGGATTTCCAATGAAGAAAAATGGATCTTCTAATTCATGGGGTTTCTTGACTCCGTGATATACATGGAAAGACAAAGCAGAGAAACTCCAATAGTGCAAACTGAGGACCAATAGGAGCAGGATAAATATAGGGGAGGTAAATTACTCACCTATTATTGAGCATAAACTAGCTCAAGTATAGTAAGCATTCAGTGGCGTCTGCCCCCCACTGGCGGGATAAGGTGAAGATAATTCCTCGGTATAAAAGAAGGGGGAGAAAAAACAACCAAATATAGTGCTCACTGTAGATATGATAAAAATAAGTTTAAACAGTAGAAATGCAGGTACTCACATATGGATGAGCAGGATATACTGCTCAATCTATTCGTTTGGGTGGTATAGTCCCCACCTAGGATTCTTTAGCAGGTATCAGCTTCACAGTAGTATAAAACCAGGTAAAATAAATAAATAAATAAAAAAAAAAGAAAGGATATATGGCAAAATAATTCTAGGTAAAGCCAATATGCCTTTAATAAGATAATAAATATATAAAAATAGCCAAAATAGCTTAGTTAAAGGTCCCCCCCTCATTATTTTTAGGGTGAGGGGGGTAGGTAGGAGGATAATATTTTTGGGGGGGAGGGGGTGACTAGGGTCCCCCCTATTTGTATTTAAGGCCCCCACCCGCCGCTCAGGGGTGGGGGCCAGGGGGGAGGACATTAGTTCCCCCCTTATTAGTATTTAGGGCCCCCACCCACCGCTCAGGGGTGGGGGCCGGGGGGGACAGTAGGTCCCCCCTTATTGTTTTTTTTAGGGCCCCCACCCACCGCTCAGGGGTGGGGGCCAGGGGGGACAGTAGGTCCCACCCTTATTTTTTTTTAGGGCCCCCACCCACCGCTCAGTGGTGGGGGCCGGGGGAGGGACAGTAGGTCCCCCCCTTAATGTTTTTTTTAGGGCCCCCACCCACCGCTCAGGGGTGGGGGCCGGGGGGGACAGTAGGTCCCCCCATTGTGATTTATGGCCCCCACCCACCGCGCAGGGGTGGGGCCGGGGGGGAGGACAGTAGGTCCCCCCTCATTATTTTTATGGCCCAATCCACCGCTCAGGGGTGGGGGCCAGGGGGGGGGACAGTAGGTCCCCTCTTATTGTTTTTTTTGGGCCCCCACCCATCGCTCAGGGGTGGGGGCCGGGGGGGACAGTAGGTCCCCCCATTGTGATTTGTGGCCCCCACCCACCGCACAGGGGTGGGGTCCGGGGGGGAGGACAGTAGGTCCCCCCTCATTATTTTTATGGCCTCCACCCGGGTGGGGGCCGGGGGGGACAGTAGGTCCCCCCATTGTGATTTATGGCCCCCACCCACCGCACAGGGGTGGGGTCCGGGGGGGAGGACAGTAGGTCCCCCCTCATTATTTTTATGGCCCAATCCACCGCTCAGGGGTGGGGGCCAGGGGGGGGGACAGTAGGTCCCCCCTTATTGTTTTTTTTGGGCCCCCACCCATCGCTCATGGGTGGTTGCGGGGGGGAGGACAGTAGGTCCCCCCATTGTGATGTATGGCCCCCACCCACCGCGCAGGGGTGGGGGCCAGGGGGAGGACAGTAGGTCACCCCCTTATTGTTTTTATTAGGGCCCCCACCCACCGCTCAGGGGTGGGGCCTGGGGGGAAAGTAGGTCCCCCTTATTGTTTTTTTTAGGGCCCCCACCCACCGCTCAGGGGTGGGGGCCGGGGGGGACAGTAGGTCCCCCCCTTATTATTTTTATTCCCCTATATAACAATGTTTGGTATTTAGTGAATATTCCCCTGTATAACAATGTTTTGCATTTAGTGTATATTCCTCTATATAACAATGTTTTGCATTTAGTGAATATAGGGGAATATTCACTAAATGCCAAACATTGTTATATAGGGGAATATTCACTAAATGCCAAACATTGTTATATAGGGGAATATTCACTAAATGCAAAACATTGTTATATAGGGGAATATTCACTAAATGCCAAACATTGTTATACAAGGGAATATTCACTAAATACCAAACATTGTTATATAGGGGAATATTCACTAAATGCAAAACATTGTCATATAGGGGAATATTCACTAAATGCAAAACATTGTTATATATGGGGAATATTCACTAAATGCCAAACATCGTTATACAGGGGAATATTCACTAAATGCAAAACATTGTTATATAGGGGAATATTCACTAAATGCCAAACATTGTTATATTCCCCTATATAACAATGTTTGGCATTTAGTGAATATTCCCCTATATAACAATGTTTGGCATTTAGTGAATATTCCCCTATATAACAATGTTTGGCATTTAGTGAATATTCCACAATATAACAATGTTTGGCATTTAGTGAATATTCCCTAATATACCAATGTTTGGCATTTAGTGAATATTCCCCTGTATGCCAAAGTTTTGCATTTAGAATAAAAAAAAAAATGATTGCAGCTTCCGAATGAATCTAAATTGTATGCTGTTCAGTAGGTGGGAGGGTCTGCTAGGGAGGGTCTGCTGCTGATTGGCTGTAATGTGTCTGCTGACTGTGAGGTACGGTGTCAAAGTTTACTCAATGATGACGAATAGGGGGCGGACTGAACATCGCATGTGTTCGCCTGCGGCGGCGAGCGCGAACATGCTATGTTTGCCAGGAACTATTTGCCAGCGAATAGTTCGGGACATCACTATTCAGGTAAACTAGAAAAATGGTCAGAGTTGTGGCAACTGACATTTAATGTGGATAAGTGCAAGATAATGCATCTTGGACGTAAAAACCCAAGGGCAGAGTACAGAATATTTGATAGAGTCCTAACCTCATCATCTGAGGAAGGGATTTAGGGTGGTTATTTCTGATGACTTAAACGTAGGCAAACAATGTAATAGAGCAGCAGAAAATGCCAGGAGAATGCTTGGTTGTATAGAGACAGGTATTAGCAGTAGAAAGAGGGAAGTGCTCATGCCATTGTGCAAAACACTGGTGAGACCTCACTTGGAGTATTGTACGCAGTACTTGAGACCGTATCTCCAGAAGGATATTGATACTTTAGAGAGAGTTCAGAGAAGGGCTACTAAACTGGTTCATGGATTGCAGGATACAACTTACAAGGAAAGGTTAAAGGAACTTAACATGTATAGCTTGGAGGAAAGACAAGACAGGGCGGATATGATAGAAACATGTAAATATATAAAGGGAATCAACACAGTAAAGGAGGAGACTATATTTAAAAGAAGAAATACTACCAAAACCAGAGAGGACATAGTCTTAAATTACAGGGGCAAAGGTTTAAAAATAATATCAGGAAGTATTACTTTATTGAGAGGGTAGTGGATGCATGGAATAGCCTTCCAGCTGAAGTGATAGAGGTTAACACAGTAAAGGAGTTTAAGCATTGGTTGGAGGAGATTTTAAACTAGTAGTGGGGGGGAGGGTCAAAGCAATCTAGAAAATGGAAAATGGAGATAGGATAGAAATGAGATGGGCTTTAGCTCAGAACAAAGGGGGTGGAGATCAGGGGGATAATTCACAAAAAGTACAAATGACTCATGGCAATATTAAATGTATGCTTACTAATGCAAGGAGCCTATATAACAAAATGGGGGAACTAGAGGCAATAGCATACACTAAACAATATGATATAATAGGCATAAAAGAAACATGGTGGTATGAGACACATGACTGTGCAGTTAACTTAAATGGGTACACATTATTTAGGGAGGATAGGAAAAACAAGAAGGGTGGTGGGCATGTTTGTATGTCAGCCATGAGTTAAAGTCAAATCTTAGGCATGTGGAGTGTGACAAGGAAAATGTGGAAGCTTTATGGGTAGATATCTGCTTGGGGCAAACAAAGTGAAATAAATTATTGGTTGGGATATGTTATAAACCACTAAATGTAAATATTAATGAGGAAGAACTGCTGTTAGAGCAAATTGGGAAAGCTGCAAATCGTGGTAACCCATTAATTATTGGAGATTTTAATTGCCCGAACATAAATTGGGATAGAGGGACTAGTACTTCAGCAAGGGGAATCAGGTTTTTGAATGTGTTAAATGACACCTTTATGTCACAACTGGTACAAGCACCAACTAGAAAGGATGCTTGTCTGGATCTCGTTATAACAAACAATGTTGATCTTTTAACCAACATTCAAGTAGGGGAGCATTTGGGAAATAGTGATCACAATATGGTAACTTTTGAAATAAACTCAAAAAAGCAAAAGCACGTGGGGTATATTAAAACGTATAATTTTAAAAAAAGCCAATTTTAATAAGATTAGGGCACCTCTACAACATAGCGACTGGCATACACTCCTTAGTGATAAAAACACTGAGGAAAAATGGAAACTATTCAAACAAATATTTGAAAGGTACATTTCACAGTATGTACCTTTGGTAATAAATATAAAAGAAACAAATTAAAACCAATGTGGCTTAGTAGAGAAGTAAAACAAGAGATTACAAATAAGAAAAGGGCATTTAAAGCATATAAATTGGACAAATCAGAGGCATCCTATATAAGATATAAGGAAGCCAATAATACTTGCAAAAAGGCAATTAAAGTGGCTCAACTAGAAAATGAGAAATTGAAAGCCGAAGAATGCAAAACCAAACCCCCAAAAATTGTCAAGTACATCAGTTCTAAAAAAAACAAAAATGAAAGTGTAGGTACACTGAAAACAGAGATGGGTCTGTTAGTCAATGAAGGCCAGGAAAAGACAGAAATTTTAAATAACTATTTTTCTTCAGTATATATTAATGAGGGTCCTATGGCAAGAGATAAGCAAATGATTGCTGCAACAAACTTGCAGATAACTTGTGATTGGATAACTTGAGACAAGGTGCTACAGCTATTAAAGAAAATGTATGTAAATAAAGCTACAGGGCCTGACGGTATCCACCCACGAGTACTTAAGTAGCTAAGTGGGGAAATAAGTGAACCTCTGTATTTAATTTTTCAAGATTCTTTTGTTTCAGGTATTGTACCGGAGGTTTGGAGGAAGGTAGATGTTGTTCCTATATTTAAAAAGGGTTCAAAATCCTGGACTGGAAATTATAGACCTGTGAGCTTAACTTCTGTGACTGGGAAATTATTTGAACGGCTATTAAGGGATAATATTCAGGAATTCATTGGGAAGAACTGTGTTATTAGCAATAATCAGCATGGTTTTATGAAACATAGGTCATGTCCAGAGGCGGCTCTAGACTTTATGAGGCCTTAGGCAAAACGCAAACATGAGGCCCCACTAACAAAAAAGTGTCACATATACACATTGATGCACTGTCTACCTGTGTATGTGCCTGAGAGTGTGTCTGACAGAGAGTATCCTTGTGTGTGTGAATGTATGTCTCTGTGAGCATGTTTGTGTTTTTGTCTGAGACCCTATGTGTATGGGGTAGCAGATGGTGAGAGGGAGCAGAGGGTGTGATGGTGAGAGGGAGCGGGGGGTAAAGGTGAAAGGGAGCGGGGGGGTTGATGGTGAGAGGGAGCGGGGGGGTTGATGGTGAGAGGGAGCGGGGGGGTTGATGGTGAGAGGGAGCGGGGGGTGATGGTAATGTGAGAGGGAGCGGGGTGTGATGGTAATGTGAGAGGGAGCGGGGTGTGATGGTAATGTGAGAGGGAGCGGGGTGTGATGGTAATGTGAGAGGGAGCGGGGGGTGATGGTAATGTGAGAGGGAGCGGGGGGTGATGGTAATGTGAGAGGGAGCGGAGGGTGATGGTAATGTGAGAGGGAGCGGGGGGTGATGGTAATGTGAGAGGGAGCGGGGGGTGATGGTAATGTGAGAGGGAACGGGGGTGATGGTAATGTGAGAGGGAGCGGGGGGTGATGGTAATGTGAGAGGGAGCGGGGGGTGATAGTAATGTGAGAGTGAGGGGGGTAATGTGAGAGTGGGTAATGTGAGAGTGAGAGGGGGTAATGTGAGAGTGGGGGGGTAATGTGAGAGTGGGGGGTAATGTGAGAGTGGGGAGGTAATGTGAGAGTGGGGGGGTAATGTGAGAGTGAGAGGGGGTAATGTGAGAGTGAGAGGGGGGTAATGTGAGAGTGAGAGGGGGGTAATGTGAGAGTGAGAGGGGGGTAATGTGAGAGTGGGGGGGTAATGTGAGAGTGAGAGGGGGGTAATGTGAGAGTGAGAGGGGGGTAATGTGAGAGTAGAGGGGGGTAATGTGAGAGTGAGAGGGGGGTAATGTGAGAGTGAGAGGGGGGTAATGTGAGAGTGAGAGGGGGGTAATGTGAGAGTAGAGGGGGGTAATGTGAGAGTAGAGGGGGGTAATGTGAGAGTGAGAGGGGGTAATGTGAGAGTGGGGGGGCTAATGTGAGAGTGGGGGGGCTAATGTGAGAGTGAGAGGGGGGTAATGTGAGAAGGAGGAGGTGATGGTGAGTGGGGTGAGGCTGAGGGTGGTGACGGAGGGTGATGGTGAGGGTGGTGGGGGGTGATGGTGAGGGTGGTGGGGGGTAAGGCTGAGGGTGGTGGGGGTTATGGGGATGGTGAGGCTGAGGGTGGTGGGGGTAATGGTGAGGGTGGTGGGGGTAGTGATGGTGGTGGGGGGTGAGGCTGAGGGTGGTGGGGGGTGAGGCTGAGGGTGGTGGGGGTGAGGCTGAGGGTGGTGGGGGTGATGGTGGTGGGGGGTGAGGCTGAGGGTGGTGGGGGTGATGGTGGTGGGGGGTGAGGCTGAGGGTGGTGGGGGGTGAGGCTGAGGGTGGTGAGGGGTGATGGTGGTGGGGGGTGAGGCTGAGGGTGGTGGGGGTGATGGTGGTGGGGGGTGAGGCTGAGGGTGGTGGGGGGTGAGGCTGAGGGTGGTGAGGGGTGATGGTGGTGGGGGGTGATGCTGAGGGTGGTGGGGGGTGAGGCTGAGGGTGGTGAGGGGTGATGGTGGTGGGGGGTGATGCTGAGGGTGGTGGGGGGTGATGGTGAGGGTGGTGGGGGGTAAGGCTGAGGGTGGTGGGGGTTATGGGGATGGTGAGGCTGATGCTGGTGGGGGTGATGGTGGTGGTGGGGGGTTATGGTGAGGGTGGGGAGGGGTAATGGTAGTGGGGGGTGATGGTGAGGGTGGTGTGGGTGAGGCTGAGGGTGGTGGGGGGTGATGGTGAGGGTGGTGGGGGTGAGGCTGAGGGTGGTGGGGGTGATGGTGGTGGGGGGTGAGGCTGAGGGTGGTGGGGGTGATGGTGGTGGGGGGTGAGGCTGAGGGTGGTGGGGGGTGAGGCTGAGGGTGGTGAGGGGTGATGGTGGTGGGGGGTGAGGCTGAGGGTGGTGGGGGTGATGGTGGTGGGGGGTGAGGCTGAGGGTGGTGGGGGGTGAGGCTGAGGGTGGTGAGGGGTGATGGTGGTGGGGGGTGATGCTGAGGGTGGTGGGGGGTGAGGCTGAGGGTGGTGAGGGGTGATGGTGGTGGGGGGTGATGCTGAGGGTGGTGGAGGGTGATGGTGAGGGTGGTGGGGGGTAAGGCTGAGGGTGGTGGGGGTTATGGGGATGGTGAGGCTGATGCTGGTGGGGGTGATGGTGGTGGTGGGGGGTTATGGTGAGGGTGGGGAGGGGTAATGGTAGTGGGGGGTGATGGTGAGGGTGGTGTGGGTGAGGCTGAGGGTGGTGGGGGGTGATGGTGAGGGTGGTGGGGGTGAGGCTGAGGGTGGTGGGGGTGAGGCTGAGGGTGGTGGGGGGTGATGGTAAGGGTGGTGGGGGTTATGGGGATGGTGAGGGTGGTGGGGGGTAATGGTGAGGGTGGTGGGGGGTGAGGCTGAGGGTGAAGGGGGGTGAGGCTGAGGGTGGTGGGGGTTATGGTGGTGGGGGGCAGGCTGAGGGTGGTGGGGGTGATGTGGTGGGGGGGCAAAGCTGGGGGTGAGCCTGAGTGTGGTTGGGGGTTATGGGGAGGGATAGCCTACCTTTCCCTGGTGGTCCAGTGGGCTCCCTGGTGGTCCGGTGGCCACTGCTTCCGGTCTGCAGCTCCGCAGAGCTGCAGACCGTGTCATCTCGCGAGATACCACGGCAACGCTCTGATTGGCCAAATCTCGCGAGTCACATGGTCTGCAGCTCTGCTCACTGCGGAGCTGCAGACCAGTGTCTGCGATGGTGGCCGGGCAGCCAGGAGGGGCCTCGCACCCGGCGGCATACCGGGCAAGCCGCCGGGCCCCCTCCTGGTGTCAGGTCCTCGGTCACTGACCGAGGACCTGACACACTCTGCCCACAGGCGGTTTAGGCGGCCGCGAGGCCCCAGCCAGCGCGAGGCCTTAGGCGGCCGCCTAAACCGCCTAATTAGAGAGCCGCCTCTGGTCATGTCAAACTAACCTAATTGCATTCTACGAAGAAGTAAGTAGAAGTATAGATCAGGGCGTTGCAGTGGATGTGATCTACTTGGATTTTGACAAGGCATTTGATACGGTTCCTCACAATAGGTTAGTCTTCAAACTAAAATAAATTGGTCTAGATGAATATTCTTGTTCTTGGGTAGAATATTGGCTTAAGGATAGAGTACAATGAGTTGTCATTAATGGTACATTTTCAAGCTGGACAAAAGTGGTAAGTGGTGTCCCTCAGGGTTCTGTTTTGGGACCGTTTCTTTTTAACATATTTATAAATGATCTTGAAATGGGCATTGAAAGCCATGTATCAGTGTTTGCAGATGACACAAAACTTTGTAAAGGAATAAAATGTGAGCAGGATATTGCCTTGCTGCAGAGGGATTTGGATAGATTGGGGGACTGGGCACTAAAATGGCAGATGAAATTTAACGTAGAGAAATGCAAAGCTATGCACTTCGGGGTTAAGAATGCACAAGCAATTTACACCCTAAATGGTAGTGAACTAGGGATAACCACACACAAGAAGGATTTGGGAATTGTTATAGACAACAAATTTGGCAACAATATGCAATGTCAATCTGCCGTTGCTAAAGCCAGTAAGGTTTTGTCATGTATAAATAGGGGCATAAATTCTCGAGATGAAAATATAATGTTGCCTCTTTATAAATCGTTGGTAAGACCACACCTTGAATATGCTGTGCAATTTTGGGCACCTGTTCTAAAGAAAGATATCATGGCACTAGAAAAAGTGCAGAGATGAGCTACAAAATTGATAAAAGTAATGGAGCATTTTAGTTATGAAGAAAGGTTAAAAAATTTAGTTTGGAAAAACAGCACCTGAGAGGGGATATGATAACATTATACAAATATATTCGGGGCCATTACAAACTATTATCTGGAAATCTATTCATAAACAGGGCTATACATAGGACACGAGGTCACACATTTAGGCTTGAAGAAAGGAGATTTCATCTAAGGCAAAGAAAAGTTTTTTTTACAGTAAGAGCAATAAGGATATGGAATTCTTTGCCTGAAGAGGTGGTTTTGTCAGAGTCTATACAGATGTTTAAACTGCAATTGGATAAATACTTGCAAAAACATAACATACAGGGATATAATTTCTAATTAGTGAGGTAATAGCTGCTTGATCCAAGGAGACATCTGACTGCTATTTTGGGGTAAAGATGGAATTTTTCCTAGTTTGTTGCAAAATTGGAAGCGCTTCAGACCGGGTTTTTTGCCTTCTTTTGGATCAACATCAAAAACAAATGTGAGGAAGGCTGAACTTGATGGACGCAAGTCTCTTTTCAGCTATGTAACTATGTAACTATGTACAGCAATGGCCTGAACCTCAAACCAGGAAACAAGTCCAACGGTTTGTGGGTTTCACCAATTTTTACAGGAGTTTTATATATCATACAACCTCTCACGCATCTTACAAGAGAAGGATGTAAAGTGGCATTGGGGTTCACCAAGCAGAAGTTGCCTTCAATAAAAAAAAAATGTTCATCACAGCCACTATATTACATATACCTGAGCAACATAAACCCTTCTTCCTTGAGGTCGATGCCTCTGATATCACCACTGGGGCAGTTCCGTCTCAAAGAGACGGAAAAATGGATACACTTCATCCTGTCACCTTTTATTCAAAGAGACTGATCATAGCTGAGACAAATTATGACGTGGGTGACAAAGAACTACTGGAAGACTGGAGGCATCTATAAGAGGGTTCAAGTCATCCCATCACAGTTTATACAGATCACAAGAACCTAGGGTACCTACGCTCACCAAAACGACTCAATCCACGACAAACCCGCTGGGCATTATTCTTCTCTAGGTTCTTATTCCACGTCACCTATTCAAAGGGATCAAAAAACCTACAGGCAGATGCCCTTTCAAGACTAAACAAAAGAAATAAGAGACGGTGCTAAGTCAACAACACTTCCTAGGCATTATGTCTACAATTGCAAAGGACATCAAAACCACTGCTGCCCCTACTAATCTGCCTCTGTCTCCAGAAGGATTCCCAATGTTGCATGGGAAGATCTATGTTGCTGAACCCTTTTACCTCTGCATACTGCAACACTTCCATGATGCTCCAATATCTGGTCATAGTGGACAACGAATGACCATACTCACGATCCAACACCATTTCTGATGGCCTACCCTTAAGCAGGATGTAATAAACTACATGAGTACCTGTACTACCTGTGCCAGAGCAAAAGCACTAACCATGAAGACAGCTGGCCTATTACAACCTCTACCAATCCCTTCCAGACCCTGGAGTCATCTCACTGTAGACTTCATTGTTGACCTCCCTGAATACTGTCGATCATTTAACCAATATGGCCATTTTTATTCCAGTAAAGGGGCTCCCCACTGCCAAAAGGATGGCCACTCTTTTTCCCGACCATGTCTTCAGATTACACGGGATTCCTGACTCTATCCTCTCCGACAGAGGGACTCAGTTAACCTCCCACTTCTGAAAAGCCTTCTGTTAGTCCCTCAATATCTCGGTGGACCTTTCTACAGCTTTCCACCCTGACACTAACGGGCAAACTTAATAGACAAACCAAACATTAGAAACATATCTCCAATGTTACACAACACATCTGTAATCCAACTGGAAAGAACTTCTCTCTACTGCAGAGCTTGCTATACGCATATACACAATTCCACACATGCATCTCCATTTATGCCTATCTATGGATTCCAACCCACATCTCTTCCAGGACTATCCATTTCTTCCACTGTCCCAGATGCCTCCGCTCACATTAATCAACTAACACAAGGATTTCTTTGTGCTCAAAAAACACTACAAGACAGTCAACTACTCTATAAATTGTATGCAGACCGTGACAGAAGAACCTCACCTTTATACTATATTGATCAACTTGTCTGGTTATCCACCCGATATCTAAAACTACCCTGTCCTTCCAAGAAATTGGGACCTAAATACATCTGTCCATTCCGTATTAATAAAATCATCTCTCCCGTTGTAGTTCAGTTGAATTTGCCTCCTTACTATCGTTTTCATTTGTCCTTCCATGTATCACTCCCTCCTCAAACCTTTTAATGAAAATACCTTCCCAGTGTGGTGACATTTTGTCATCAATCTAATATGGTGACCAGGAGTCATGTGACCAAGCTCATGTATGCCTTTCTTTCAGGGGGATACGCTTTGCTCTTTGATATGGTAATTCGCTAATTCAATACCTTTACAAGTCAGGAAAGAGATAACCACTATGTCCCCCTTATCCAAGATTTTAATCTCCCTTATGCTAATATGGGTGTCATAATAGGAAGTGGCGGGGAACACAGCTCCCTGCCCAGTGGCGTACTAAGGGGGGGGCGGGGGGGGCGGCCCGCCCCGGGTGCCACTGACTAGGGGGGTGCCATGACTTCCAGTGTCATGTGTCACCCCCCATCATTACGCTGCGCACAGCCGCAGCACCTTTGCGGCCAAACACCGGCGGGACTTCCTTCTTTATGAGGAGGAGGGGGAGGAGCGTTGCGGGCCGCGGCGTCGCGCAACGTGATGACGACGTGCGCAACGCCGTCAGTCCGCCTTCACGGATCTTCAGCGGAAGGATCCATTTCCGGCAAGCAAGGCATCATCAAAATGTAAGTATAAAGTAGTTATTTTATGTCTGGGGCTGAATTAATTAAAGGGGGGGTGTATTAATTAGAGGGGGTGGATTAATTAGAGGGGGGTGTATTAATTAGAGGGGGTGGATTAATTAGAGGGGGTGGATTAATTAGAGGGGGTGGATTAATTAGAGGGGGGTGTATTAATTAGAGGGGGTGTATTAATTAGAGGGGGTGTATTAATTAGAGGGGGGTGTATTAATTAGATGGGGGTGTATTAATTAGATGGGGGGTATTAAATAGAGGGGGTGTATTAATTAGAGCGGGGTGTATTAATTAGAGGGGGGTGTATTAATTAGAGGGGGGTGTATTAATTAGAGAGGGTGTATTAATTAGAGGGGGTGTATTAATTAGAGGGGGGTGTATTAATTAGAGGGGGGTGTATTAATTAGAGGGGGTGTATTAATTAGAGGGGGTGTATTAATTAGAGGGGGGTTTATTAATTAGAGGGGGTTTATTAATTAGAGGGGGTGTATTAATTAGAGGGGGGTGTATTAATTAGAGGGGGGTTTATTAATTAGAGGGGGGTGTATTAATTAGAGGGGGTGTATTAATTAGAGGGGGTGTATTAATTAGAGGGGGGTGTATTAATTAGAGAGGGTGTATTAATTAGAGGGGGGTGTATTAATTAGAGGGGGTGTATTAATTAGAGGGGGGTATTAATTAGAGGGGGTGTATTAATTAGAGGGGGTGTATAATGTATTAATTAGAGGGGGTGTATTAATTAGAGGGGGTGTATTAATTAGAGGGGGTGTATTAATTAGAGGGGGTGTATTAATTAGAGGGGGTGTATTAATTAGATGGGGGTGTATTAATTAGAGGGGGTGTATTAATTAGAGGGAGGTGTATTAATAAGAGGGGGTGTATTAATTAGAGGGGGGTGTATTAATTAGAGGGGGTGGATTAATTAGAGGGGGTGTCTAATGGATTAATTAGAGGGGGTGGATTAATTAGAGGGGGTGGATTAATTAGAGGGGGTGGATTAATTAGAGGGGGTGTATTAATTAGAGGGGGTGTATTAATTAGAGGGGGTGTATTAATTAGAGGGGGTGTATTAATTAGATGGGGTGTATTAATTAGAGGGAGGTGTATTAATTAGAGGGGGTGTATTAATTAGAGGGGGTGTATTAATTAGAGGGAGGTGTATTAATTAGAGGGGGTATATTAATTAGCGGGGGTGTATTAATTAGAGGGGGTGGATTAATTAGAGGGGGTGGATTAATTAGAGGGGGGTGTATTAATTAGAGGGGGTGGATTAATTAGAGGGGGTGGATTAATTAGAGGGGGTGGATTAATTAGAGGGGGGTGTATTAATTAGAGGGGGTGTATTAATTAGAGGGGGGTGTATTAATTAGAGGGGGTGTATTAATTAGATGGGGGTGTATTAATTAGATGGGGGGTATTAAATAGAGGGGGTGTATTAATTAGAGCGGGGTGTATTAATTAGAGGGGGGTGTATTAATTAGAGGGGGTGGATTAATTAGAGGGGGTGGATTAGTTAGAGGGGGGTGGATTAATTAGAGGGGGGTGGATTAATTAGAGGGGGTGTATAATGTATTAATTAGAGGGGGTGTATTAATTAGAGGGGGTGGATTAATTAGAGGGGGTGGATTAATTAGAGAGGGGGTGGATTAATTAAAGGGAGGGTGGATTAATTAGAGGGGGTGGATTAATTAGAGGGGGTGGGTTAATTAGAGGGGGGTGAATTAAAGGGAGGGTGGATTAATTAGAGGGAGGGTGGATTAATTAGAGGGGGTGGATTAATTAGAGGGAGGTGGATTAATTAGAGGGGGGTGGATTAATTAGAGGGGGTGGATTAATTAGAGGGGTGGATTAATTAGAGGGGGTGGATTCATTAAAGAGGGGTTGTGGATTCATTAAAGAGGGGTTGTGGATAAATTAAAGAGGGGTTGTGGATAAATTAAAGAGGGGGTGGATTAATTAAAGAGGGGGTGGATTAATTAAAGGGGGTGCAGCACGGGGGAAGTTTATTTAGAGGGGGTATGTTTAATTAAAGGGGGGGTGCAGGTTTTTTTTATTAAGGGGGTTGCAGTATTTTATTTATTAAGGGAGGATGTGCATTGCAGATTTTTGTTTTTTATTAAGGGGGTGTGCAGGGTTTTTATTAAGGGGTGTGTGCATGTTTTTTTGTTAGGGGGGTTGTGAAAGTTTTTGTTTTTTATTAAGGGGGTGTGCAGGGTTTTTATTAAGGGTTTGCAGGATTTTTTTAATTAAGGGGGGTTGTGCAGGTTTTTTTTGTTTTTTTTTAAGGGGGTGTGCAGCTTTTTTTTTTTAATTAAGGGGGATGTGCAGGGTTTTTTATGTGTAGGGAGTGTATGAAATTTATGTGATCGGGGTGCAGGGTTTTGTTTTTATGTGAAGGGCGAATGGCAGGGGTTTTCTAGAAGGGGCGAGACCAGGGGCTTTGTAGAAAGGGGCAGGGGAGGAGTTTTCTAGAAGTTTCTCACCAGCCCCTTTCTACAAAAGTGGCGCATTTATACAAAATCCCTGCCCTGGCCCCCTTCTACAAAACCTCTGCCCTAGCCGCTACATCTTTTGAACTCAAATCCCTTTCCTATGCTATTTCTAAGGATCCGCTCAATAAAGTGGTATGGGTGCCAGGTCCCTCTAGTTTTAACCCTGCAGCTGAAAACATATGTTTCACTGAGGGTTAATCCAGCCTCTAGTGGCTGTCTCACTGACAGCCGCTAGAGGCTCTTCCGCAATTCTCACTGTAAAACTCACAGTGAGAAGACGCTGGACGTCCATAGGAAAGCATTGAGTAATGCTTTCCTATGGGCAGTTTGAATGCACATGCGGCTCTTGCCGCGCATGCGCATTCGGATCTAACGTCGGCAGGGGGAGGAGAGGTCACCAGCGCCGAGGGAGCCCGACGTTGGAGAAAGGTAAGTGGCTGAATGGGTTTTAAGGGGTGACCTCTTCTCCCCCGCCGACGTCAGCTCGGCAAGAGCTGCGCGCACATTCAAACAGTCCATAGGAAAGCAAAAAATTGTGGGTGTTTTCTTAAATTTTTATTATGGGGGGGGGGTGCCACACTCAGGGTCCGCCCCGGGTGCCAAATGCTCTAGGTACGCCCCTGTCCCTGCCCCTTCTATTTTTACATATTACAACTAGGGAGCTGCACGCTGGTAGCTCCCTCCTTGTAATAAACTGAACGAACAAACAAACGAACACCGATATTCGGTGTTGGTTTGTTCGTCTGAAATTTCTATTTGTTACTTTGTCTTTCTGACGAATGAATAGACAAAATTCCTGTCTGCATATTGTTCAATAGCGAATACCCAAGTGTTTAACTGGGCATGCACGGGAATTTCCCTGCACTATCTAGTGTGGGCAGATGATGTGTTTCTAGAATAAAAACTGGATTCGGCCATGACAGTGCCACTTTAAGGCCAAAATAGCCAAACTGGAAAAAAATCAAGTTAGTTAAAAAAAAATGTCAAGTTAGTTAGTTAGTTCAGCTGCGTTGACAATTGATTTTAAATTCAAATTAAATTCCCAAGAATTCCAATTTTAGTTAATAACCAAGTGTACATACTATGAGTTTATACAGGAGCAAGACCCCGTTGTAGGGAATATAACAGTGGGACTGTCACTGTAAGAAAGAGAGTTGGAGAGTAGCAATTTCTCTGCAGTGTAGCAAGTTTCTTTTTTGTTGCAAATTACAGAAAAGGAAATGTGGGTCAAACAACATTTAAAACAAGATCTTATCTGACTTGCACAAATGGGAATTCCCCTAGTTTAATTACACCATATTTTTTACAAATTCAGGTTGTCTGCGCTAGAATGCATGACAAAACCTGCCTTACCTGCAGGAGCTGTTTAGAAAGAAATGAAACATAGTGATTTAGGAAGAATAGGGCAGACCTATGCAGGCTGGAAAATGTTAGCAGAAAAAAAAATGGGGGTCAGCAGAATTTAGTTTATAAGGTTATTTGGCTTGGCCAAATTTCAAAAGCGAAATACATTTCAGGAGTCTATTTGGACAGCCAAAAAAAGAAGCAAAAATGGTGACTATGAATGTGTTGGCATACAAAAATGGCTACAATTTAGTCTGGCTTAATGGCCATGCAATATTGGGCATTTTTACAATGCCTATTCTAAATTGCCCGAATTAGATTATTATGTATCTGGATTAAAATAAATAGGAAGTAAAAGAATGTTTTATCATAAATTGTAATTTTTTTCCTTTTGCTGTCCAACACATTTATTCGGTAGCGTCAGCGACCATCCTTCAGTGTGGATAAAACACGGTGACCTATCAGCTTACACCAACTCTATCTGATGAGGTAGCAGATACAGCAAGACTCAGTCAGGCAGGGCAAAACTACTACAGCAAAAGGCATTTGAAAAAAAGAGAAGCAACAGGAATAATTTAATTTTATTTATTTGTTCATTTATTATGAGGTGGGTGAACAAGGGAATGACCACCGGCAGTACCAGCAGCACCACCACCACATTTTAGAATACTTTACTATTTTTTTTTTGTTTTGTTTTTTAGTAGAGTTAAAAAAAGACTTGCCACACTAGTGTAGTATTACAAAATAAAGTAAGAAAATAAATTAATTTATAGATCCGAAAACACTCCCTTCTCAGAAGCAATTTGTCACGGTACCCATTTCTAGGACCCAGTTTTATACGTTCAATGCCTTATTACCTGAGGCCTTTAGAGGAACCACTATGATAGGTTTTCAGATGTCTGGCAACAGGGGTGTGTCTCTGTAGTATTTTATTGCTTTGATATCTTACATGATTTGGAACTTAAAAGGGTGAATGGTATTACCTAAGTCCACAACTACAGATGAGAAGGTAGACGAGTCCTGTGAAAAATGATTTGACTCTGAAAATCCCTAGGTTCTCACTGTTGCTGAAAGTTTTAGAATTCCTGTTGATATATCTACAGGCCATACAGGAACCACATCTATATGCAGGGCCGGATTAAAATAGGGGCTGATGGAGATGCAGCTCCAGTCTCATGCCTATGGAATAGGCACATTGACTTAAAAAAACAACTTCACAAGTGTCACGGAAATATACCCCAACACGCAAGAATAGTCCAGATAGTCTAGAGGCAAGAAAACAAGATACAAAAATAATGAGATACAACCTGAGGAATATATCCAAAATTGGAATATTCTATATAAGCATGTAATAAAATCTGAAATGATAAAAAGTGTATATCATAGCGTAACACAGTAAGATAATGATTATAAATTGTGGAGTAAGTAATGCACTCACAAACAAAAGTGTAAATCAGGCCTCTCACCCCCCTGGGGTATATGTAGTATGGGACTTGATAGTAGATCCAGATATTAGAATGTCTTCAGAGAAATGGGAAAAAAAGGACCATGCATAGTGAAAGTACGTATAAAAATATCAAAAGAGAATTTATTGGTTACACTTACACTGTTTCTTGATTTTATTTGTTTTATAGTCCTTTTATTGTTCCTATTCTCTGCTACTCCGATTGGATCTGTGTCCAGTATTTACTACTCTGCCTTCCAGTTCCACTGAGAGTGGAGACATGCTTACTACCACTTTATGTCTGTAAGTGTAACCAATAAATTCTCTTTTGATATTTTTATACGTACTTTCACTATGCATGGTCCTTTTTTTCCCATTTCTCTGAAGACATTCTAATATCTGGATCTACTATCAAGTCCCATACTACATATACCCCAGGGGGGTGAGAGGCCTGATTTACACTTTTGTTTGTGAGTGCATTACTTACTCCACAATTTATAATCATTATCTTACTGTGTTACGCTATGATATACACTTTTTATCATTTCAGATTTTATTACATGCTTATATAGAATATTCCAATTTTGGATATATTCCTCAGGTTGTATCTCATTATTTTTGTAAAGGTGGTTTCCACTTTATTGCTTTCTGTTTTCTACTTTTGGTGTTAGTGAGGTTCACCTGGAACCACTTTCAATTTAGCAGCTCTATTGCTTTTGGTTAGTGGGTATACTACTGTCTTGTCAAGAAAACAAGATACGTCTTACCGGACCTTAGAATGGCCGGACTAAACGAGCACAAGAAAAGACAGAGTCCAGAACAAGCCGAGGTCAAGGGGACAGAAAGACAGCGAAAACTAGAACAAGCCAAGAACTGGTACACAGGAGAGCAAACCGGCGAACAAGACAAGCAAGGATAAAGAGAAAGCGTAGTCAGGAACAAAGCCAAGATCTAGCACCAAAAAAAACCAACTAAACGATACAAGCACTAAAGGGAACTGAACAGAAACCACGATAGGGCAAGGTACTAAGGAACAGGTGAGTATAAATACCCTAGACTTCACTTTGATTGGCCCCTGTCATATCCACGCCCCCAAAACGTGAGTGTATGGGGAATGTGGCATGACAGGGGCCAATGGGAGACCGTTTAAAATTTTGGCTCTCACTGTCGCTTTAAGAGCGCGCCCGAGACACACGGCGCACTCTTAGAGTCAGGCGGGACATGTGATCGCTTCTCACGGTCACTTCCTGCCTTCCTGATTTCGCCATCGGATGAGCCGCGCGAGGCTCGTGCAGAAGCAGGACCACGCGCGGCGAGAACAGAGGACCCCTGCCGGCCCCTGGAGAGGGTAAGTACCGTTACAACAAGCTCTTGCTCAAGTATGGAAACTTAAGAGGGATGTAGGGGAACACAACTGGTGTGGACTGGCTGACAATGAAATTAGTTAAGGTACAGCTAATTTTGCGCACTATGCAAATGCTCTACCTGCTTCAGTCTCTCTAACACCGTGGCATGTTCTGTTTCTTCTACAACCAGTACATACACTTTTTCTCTGTCCCAGACTGTATAACAGGAGCTTCTGCCTGCTAGTAAGAAGGTTAGGAGAGGAGTGGACCAGCGAGTGCTAGGGAACAGTCCTTAGAAAGCATCAAGCTAGCGCATCATTAGACGCATTTATGCCATGCTTTATGGTGCTGCCTGCAAAGTGTGCCCTTGGTTGGCCACCCTGCATTATTGGCAGGCAGCCTGATGTGCATTCATGACAGTTTTACCATCTAATTCTTTGTGCAGATACGCCCCCTGTTTGGGCATGTTTGTCCCTTTGAGCAATTCTGGTTTATGTCATTCACATCAGTGGCCCACCCTATTACCCCGCCCACCGACCATACTGTTGTTAGGGGTTATGGAATTACTTGAAAGATGAATGTGAGAGATAAGCAAAGGGTATGTGTTTTCTGATCGCTATATTCTGTGAGGTTTTTTCTAGCACCACCTCCACCAGATACTTGACGCTTGGGAGGTATAACTGTTTTAGTGTTTTCTGTCAATGAGATTCTGTTATTAGGCCAACCGTAATTGTCAGCATTAGACCCAATGGGCTCTTAATCCGACTCTGTCTATATATATATCAAAGAGAGGATTCTTCAACCAAGTGTTTTTCATTTTTTTCTATTTGGAAGTGACAAGGTTGCCCCTCGGGCCATGTTGAATACATATATGGGGAGACTACTTTTTCAAATGGATGTCACTAGTCAACAATGGCCAGTATTGTTGTAGAAAAGATTTAACCTTCTCCCAGCCTTCATAATAATTTGCGATGCATTGTAGAACTTTAGACCTATAAATTTCTGTCTGAATCAAGTCTTCACGTTTGAAGTCCAGAGCCCTTTAATAGGCCTTTTTAAATAATTGGTTGGGTCTCCCATAGCTCTGTAGATAAACACTTGTATGTCTCAAATACTGCCTGTTAGGAATACCTCTCCTCAGAGTGAATGGATGAAAGCTATCCCACTGAAGCAGATTGCTGGTTGACATAGGTTTATGGAACAGTGTTAAACTCAGTGACCCATCCATCTGAAGTGAAATTGTGAGGTTCAAAAGTTCAGGACTAAATTGCTGCATTCAGAGGTGAACCTAAGCTCTATGGTATTATTGTCCAGAAAGTTCATAAAGAAAGTTCCATTCCAGACCAGCAGGATGTGATCTATGTAAGTTTTATTTAAAAAAAGGATACAGTGGGTGAAACGCTCCACTAGTAAAGATGATATTATACTGCCAACAGCCAAGGCGAAAATTGGCAAATTAGAGGGGATACACTCACCTGGTGAAATATCTGGCAATTGAAAGACAGAAGTTTTGGGTCACAATAAATCATAGAAGTGCAACAAAATCAGTATGTGAGTTGAATGACTTACCCCACGGTCTTAGGCAAGAAACTGTTTGCTCATTCTCAATATGGATGAAGCTATACAGAGCTTTCATGTTGAGGCTATTAAATTTGGAATAGTATGTCCAGAGGTTGTATGTGGAGTAGCTTAAGTGTCCATTTTGTCCTTAAGATATAAGGTTAAGGACTCAACAAATTGTATCAGAATCCTGACAAAATATACAGTTTCATTCGGAGTGAGGTTTTCATGTTCTGACACTAAAGTATGCTAAGCCACCCTGTCTAGTCAGGAGTAATGTTTTGAGCATCAGAAAAAAGGGTTGGAGTTGGACCTTCAGTCAAGATAGTACAAGTGGACATGTTATTGAGGAGAGACCTTGCAATGGTTATATTGTATTCTTTGCAGCATTCCCTCCTTTGCCCAATGCTATAATAACTACATCCTCCAAGGCCATAAGTTCTAGCCTGGCTAGATTGTGATGTGATACGGTAGCTTTTAAATTTACCTCGATGGAGAAGTCTTCAGTGTTAACCTCCTGAATTGTCTGACATACATGTTCCACAAAAAAACAATATTCTTAATTTCTTTGAAACTATGCATAAAATTACTCTTTATGGGGGGGCGTGGCCGACCGCCGAGCAGCATGGCAGCATAGGAAACTGCTCTGGCACCCGGGCTCTTAAAATCCGATGACATCGTCTCCCAGACACCTGAAAACCAGCAAAAAACACAGGATGGCGAGCCTAAAGGGAAAGAAGAACTCCCAGAAAGCTGAAAAATTTAATTTTTTCGCCAACAAGAACGCACATAGCCCAGAGATCGACCGCGGCCCAATCCAAGATGGCGCCGACGGACAACAGGCGGGAAGCGCTCCAAACATGGGCCCCTCGCATACGACCCAGGATAACATAACCAAAGCATACCTGGATGAGGCAATGGCAGCCATGGCCGAAAAGCTGATACAAACCTGGCAATCCTCCATAGGACAACTCCGTAAGGAAGTTCACGACGTCGGCAACAGAACTGCGCATGTGGAAACTAAGCTGAGCGAATACGCCACAGCACACAATGATATGGCAGATCATGTCACAAGGCTGGAGCAAAAAATTGAAACGATGGAGGCACGCATGGCGGATGCTGAAGACCGATCGCGGAGAAATAACCTCAGACTAAGAGGAATCCCAGAGAGTGTCCTGCCGACTGATCTACAAGCCTATGCACAGGGCCTACTAAAGGCATACGCTCCGGACATACCCGCAGATATGTTCCTACTAGATAGGATTCATAGGGTGCCCAAACCACGAAACCTACCTGACTCCGTCCCACGAGATGTTCTAATGAGGGCGCATTATTTCCACATAAAAGAGGCAGTGATGCGAGCCAGCAGAAACCGCACGGAACCACCTGCGACCTACACAAAAGTCAAGATCCTGGCGGACTTATCGGCGGCAACACTCAGGCGCAGAAGAGAATTCCACCCGGTGACTGAGGAGCTGCGTCGTGCAGGGATCAAGTACCGCTGGGGATACCCTACTAAACTACTAATTACCAAGAATGGCGAACTTAAAGCGATCACCACACCAGACGAAGGCACCCGACTGCTAAAAGAATGGGGGCTCCCTTCAAACCCCTCAACGACTCCAGCGGGCCCAACAGGACGCCTAGTACCAGAATGGCGTCAAACCCCTGAAAGATCCAAATCGCCATGAACTACTCAGAGGACTAGGCCGCAAAGGCCGTACCCAGGGACACGTGAGATGTCATTATATCCTGTTTTGTTGTTTATTAAGTGTTTATTAAGTGCTAGTTAAGTTAAAATGTGTTAAATTGCTTTGATTAAGCAAACTACTTATTACATAACCAAGCTCCAACATGTATGCTTTCCCAGGGCGGGTGGGCGGAGGGCCCTCATAAGCGACAATCAGACTGACCCAGAGTAACAGGGGGGGACTTTTACAACACACAATACTGATAGAACAAGAACAGACTAATTAGGGGGATTCGTTCACCTCACTGGTAATTGCAACGTAACTATTTAAAACGATCCGTGAGGGCAGTCTGAGGGGCTAGAGACAAGGGATGTACATATAGAAAATCTGTTCAATGCATGCACAATGACAAAAAATGTAATATGTATATGTATATTGTAAAGGTGACCAATATGCACGCATCAGATATCTCTGCCAGGCTGCCCTCCCATTACCAACACGCTCTTAAAAGCTACGTTACGCAAACTATACACTAGAGTAATATGGCGCAGAGAGAGTTTACTGGGTTAATGGCGGGTCTTATGACGGAGACAAGGAAGGTACATGGAGAATTGCCCCACAAAACACCCTGTATGAGGCAAAACCAAACTCCCCCTGAGTCCACCCACCCACCAGCGCAAAAGCAACATGAGTAAAACAAACCCACTACGGAAATATAAATCTGTGGAGACAAGATTAACATATCTTACAAAAAAGAGCCTAACGGCCACACTAATAAAGACGCCGATCAAGCGTCCTTCCCCCGTGGCACAAAGCCACAAAGCCATGACCCACGTTCGGGTCCATTTGTATATACTTTGGTTTTTACCCTCCCTCCCCTCTACCCTGTATGAATCCCCCGCTCCCAGGCTTAACAACATACTTATGCAGGAGTATACTGAGCAACCTCAGCTCACTCAATATCACCATGTATGTAATGCAGATATGCAAACAAACACCTTCCATCATCCACCCATTATATGAACATATACTCACACAATTGTAGGGGACTAAACACCCCACACAAAAGACGCATGATGCTGGAAGAGGCAAAAACAATCAAAGCGGACATCGTATGCTTACAGGAGACCCACTTTGTCACTTCAAGGGTGCCTAACTTCGACCTACGAAACTACCCTCACCAATTCCATGCAACCCATTCCTCCAAGTCGAGAGGAGCCTCAATCCTCCTCCATTCCTCATTAACTGTTGAAACATTACAAGTAATTAGGGACAAACAAGGTAGATATGTGATAATACACTGCCTCATAAATGATTTACAATACGTTATAGCAAGCTTTTATGCCCCCAATGTACACCAACGAAATTTTATTCATAAGGTGCTCTCTGCACTTCCTCCTAACCAAAATGCCCCAATTATAATGTGTGGGGATCTCAACCACCCCCTCGACCCACATATGGACACCACGCTGTTACCCACGACGCCACGATCTAAGGCACTTAAAACACAAAGCAAAGCGATCAATAAACTATTGGGGGACTATGGTCTTTATGACTCATGGAGGACATGTCACCCCTCCGAGAAAATGTTCTCCTTCTATTCAGCAGTACACAAATCATATTCAAGGATAGACTTCATATTCATCTCAGGCACACTGATCCCCAAGATGGCACATAGTGAGATTAGAGATATAACATGGTCGGACCACGGCCCAATCACACTAAGATTGACTGAGGAATACCCACACAGAGGACGGCCACCGTGGAGGCTAAACGACTCACTTTTAAAGGACAAAACATTCTCCAATACAATGACAGAAGCATTATCAACGTACTTCCACATAAATGACACACCAGACGTCCAACCGACCACTGTGTGGCAAGCCCACAAGGCAGTCATCAGAGGGCTCTTTATCAGTAGAGCCTCCTATCTACATAAAAAAACACAACAGGAACACTTACACCTGCTGCGAACCCTGAGGGATACCACGGCGGCAAATATAGCAACACCCTCACCACAACACGCAAAATTAATCCAAGCCACCACGTCAAGCATCAATCACATAGCAATCTCCAAAACAGCGCACATTCTGCACAAACTAAAACAAACCACATACTCGCAAGGAAATAAAGCAGGCAAACACCTAGCGAACATGCTACGCCAAAAACAATCCAATGCCAAAATTCCATTTCTACTCACACCCCACGGATCTAAGATCCACAACCCACAAGAAATCAATGATACTATGGCAGACTATTATCACACACTATACAACCTCAAAGAAGACCCTAGTCTACATCAACCCACACCTCAGGACATTCAGAACTTCCTACAACTGTCCTCACTGCCAACTCTGTCGGAACAACAAATACATATAATACAACACCCAGTCACACGAGAAGAAATACAGAAAGCTATACACTCACTCCCACAGGGCAAGTCACCGGGACCTGACGGTCTCACAAATGCCTATTACAAGACGATGACAAATGTCCTAACCCCATACCTAGAAAAAACCTTCAACAATATCATCATGACAGGCCAAATGCCCCAAGACATGCTTATGGCACATGTGGTTACGCTACCCAAACCGGGCAAACCCCCCAATAAAAGTCAAAACCTAAGGCCAATCTCCCTGCTCAACACAGATATTAAATTATTGGCTAAGATCTTCTCAAACAGACTGTCAGGCATCATCCCAACCCTAATACATGACGACCAAGTAGGTTTCGTTAACGGCAGACAGGGAGCAGACGGAACCCGGAAAATACTGGACCTATTACAAAGGAGACGTGGAGGGGGGGCCCAGTGTGTTATGCTATCATTAGACGCTGAGAAAGCCTTCGATAGGTTGCACTGGCCCTTCCTCCAAGCTGTTTTGCTCAAATATGGTTTTCCGGAAACCTTCCTGAGACTGGTGGGAGCTTTGTACTCTAAGCCAACGGCGAATGTCACAAACGGAGGCTTTAGCTCAAAACAATTCCATATCACGAACGGGTCGCGACAAGGCTGCCCATTGTCGCCTCTCCTCTACATACTCTCACTAGAACCTCTTACACAACTCATTAGAGACGACCCGAATATCCACGGCATCACTAGCCCAGGGAAGGAACATAAACTCACGCTTTTCGCAGACGACATCCTTCTAACGCTAGAGCAACCACACATATCCCTACCCAACTTTCACCGTATACTAACCCAATATTGCAAATGCTCTTACTATAAACTCAATATGAATAAGACACAAGCGATGGGAATGAACATACCGGCAGTAGATCTAGAGAGACTGCGCACATCCTTTAAATACGACTGGCGCAACGACCACCTAAAGTTCCTAGGAATTAACATTACCCCAAATCTAGCATCCCTCTACAAATAAAACTACCAGAAACAATTGACTGAAATAAAAAACTTGCTGCTAAGCTGGAAAAACAAATTCATATCCTGGACAGGGAAAATAGCTGCAATTAAAATGATAATAGTACCCAAATTGCAATACCTATTTAGAACACTACCCATAAAACTACCATCTAGATTTCTACAAGAGGCACAACAACTACTCCTAAACTTTATATGGAACAAACGGAGAGCAAGGGTAGCGAAAAGCACATTATACATGCCACGCAAACAAGGGGGAATGGGAGTACCCAACCTAGAAAGTTACTACAAGGCGGCAATCCTAAGCCCCATACTGGCAGCCTGCCACCGGAACCAACCAACCCAGTGGACGACCCTAGAGGCGCAATCTGCTGATAACATACCCCTCAACATATTAGCATGGCTTCCCCGACACAAGAGACCAGACATGGCCAAACTACTCCCAACCACAGCCCTTACCTTATCAACATGGGACAAATACTGCCGCAAACTGGGCTGGTCACATAAAACATCGCCCGCCACACCCATAAAAGCACTTCCCCATGTGATATCAAACTTCAACTATGCCCTATGGCACCGACATGGTGTGACACACCTACACCAGTTGCTCCAAGGAAACACACTTAGACACTTCGAGGATCTATCATCCTCATACAAGCTGCCACGGATGGCTTCCTTCTCCTATAGGCAGTTACAATCCTGGCTCAACAAACAAGTCTTGACAATAAATGATAATGTACAGGGGCAACAGCTGACGATAGTAGAGAAAATATGCTCACGTCTCTCAACCCCCAAAAAACTGATATCTGAACTATATCACACAATGCACCCCCCAAGAGACCACGCAAAACTCTCATTTATCGCAGCATGGGAGAGGGAATTTGAATATACCCTTAGTGCGAAACAATGGGAGGAGATCCTTCTAGCACATCCCTCGCTCTCCAAATGTACATCCTATATGGAACTATCCCGAAAAATCCTATACCGATGGTATCTGGTGCCTACACGCCTAAAATCATCATACCCACAAGCCTCAGACCTCTGCTGGAGGTGTCAACAACACAAAGGCACAATGCTCCACATTTGGTGGAAATGTCCTTCACTAACAACATTCTGGGACAATATAGCTACCATTATTCAGGATAGCACAAAAATACTGCTACCTCGCACACCTGAATTGTACCTCCTCCAGCTCTTTCCAAAGGGTATCCTACGTAAGCACAAATACCTAATATATCACATACTTCTGGCTGCACTAACAGTCATCAGTAGAAACTGGAAATCTACCACACAACCCCAAATATCTGAATGTATCCAAACAATAAACATGACTAAACGTTACGAACTCGCAACACGCTGTTCAGAAAACACAAAACAACAAACTTGGTCACAGGCCTGGGAAGTCTGGCACAATTACATAGACAATAAAAGTCACCCCCAAATGAGCGACAGTGGTAAAAAACTACGGATCGACAGCTGTGCCCCTTCAATTATGAACCTGTAAACTAATGTACCCATCTGAACGATTGTGAGCTTTGACTTAAAACTGGTTGCGACAAAACTCGCACCATATGTATAAGAAGAACTAAAACTCCTGAAAAAGAATTACCAGCAGCCAACCATCTGGGAGACCTAACTCCTCCACCCCTCCCTTTCCCTTTCCCTCTCTCTTCTTTTAAGCTTCCCCAACTACCCCAAGTTACCCCCAGTTAATTCTTCTTAGTGATGCACCAGACATTAAATTCTCGAACATTATATGTAGAAAGTGTCCAACCGTCTGTGCACCTTATGAGGCCGAACAAGGGCTCCTCAAGCCTTTGAGAAACCCACATAAGCGGATACACATACTGTAATCACTAACCGACTGTTAATATGTTGTACTTAATTACCTTGTGAAGGTTGTTAGATGAGATGTATGTGAATTATAAAATGTCAACCAACACCCCATATCCCCCTTTCTCTTCTGTACCCCAAAAATTCAATAAAAATTGTCAATGATAATAAAAAAAAAAAAAAAAAAATTACTCTTTATCTTAAGCTTTGTGTTTGAGGATAAGTCAGGTGCAAGATTGTCATTAGAGTCCAAGAGATCTACTGATATGTGTAGGTATTCCATGTCTTGGACAGTGAAGCCAATAAACTTAGTGTGACATTTTACTTTCGAGGAGTGAATAGAGGTGAATGTCCTTTGTCCAGGAAAATTCCTGCTACAAAGGGCAGCCCCTTGCTATGTAGATCTATCTGACTGTAGATCAATTGATGAGATGAAAGGATAATGACCTGTGATTCCTGGGTAACCAGTAACCTTGTAACCTGTCATGTGTGTCAAGTCATTACTGGACCAATCAGTAGGCCTTGTTCGAAAGCAGGCATAGGCAACCTTTGGCACTCCAGATGTTTTGGACTACACCTTCCAGATTCTTTGCCAGCATTATGGTTGTAAGAGCATTATGTGGGATGTAGTTCACAAAATATGTAGTGCCGACAGTTGCCTATCCCTGTTCTAAAGAATTCACACCTTTCTTTAAAAAAAATGTGGGATTATTGATGGTATCTTGTGATGAGGGAGATTCCAAATCAGTGTCAGATGTTTCATATTCTGACATAGAAAGTTGATCAGAATCTTTCCTCATCACTTTTTAAAAAATTTCTATATACCATTCCAGTCCTATAGTCTCTGCAGTCTCTCAGAAGATAGTATATTACCATGCCTTTACATAGTTTCTGTTTTTTCAATTTAACTTCCAACTGATCTTTGTTCTTTAAATCTCTGTATTTTGTCAAGACACAATCTAATTGTTCATGACCTCTTTAAGTTTTCAGTTTTCAAATTTGCTAATTATTTGCATAAACCTTTTAGGGCATTTCCCCGCTGCCAACTCCCATTCTTGTAATCGTGAGAATGCTAACCATACATGCAGATCTTAAACCTCAACTATCAAGAGTGAAGCAAAGGATAGCAGCAATGCATATTACCAAACTTTACAGTGTTTGATCAGATGCACACACTATGCAATTTACTGCTGTCATTTATGTTAATTTATCAATGCCTACTGCCCAAAGACCCTGCAAAGCCCTGCAAAATACATGGTAAAAGACTTTGTTCATGCAATTTTTCTATATTGTTCGGGAACCGAACAGATGCACGAATTATGGACCACCCGGGAGCTTGTTAAACCCTATTAACACCTTGTAACGGTTCTCATCTCAGTGTTCTAATTGTTCGTCTGGGTGGCCACAGTTCGTATAACGACCACGAGGTGGTGGCCATCTTGTTTGCATGAATACAGGCAGCGGTGTTTGGTCATCTAGTTCATGAAACTCAAATTGGATACTGAAACTCCCAAACACCGCTGGACTTACATCATCGCCATTCGGTTCTGTATATCCTAGAAGAGCACTGTTCAGTGGAATAGTTCGTCTGGATGAGGGGAACAAGCTCCACAGTTCAAATATAGACCATGTTTGGTAGTTCTTTCATTTTTAGGCTACTGAAATTGACCGACTGCTAACACTTTTCTCATGGAATTATTTTAGGCAAAAGCCACGTGTGCGGTTGGTCAAAAAGGGACATTTATATAGTGCCAACGTATTCCACAGTGCTTTACAACTTTATAAAGGATGTAGTTTAACAATAAATGAGAACATTACAAATTGTTCAAGGAACAATAGGTTGATGAGGGCCCTTCTCAAACAAGCTAACAATCTAGAGCTCATTACTTTCTTCCCATACCTTGGTAATTTCTTAAATGAACATGAAGGGAGGGACAAATTTCGACAAGGTTTGTTTATTTCTTAAATGAGCATTGAGTAAGGGGTGATATCTGCATGTCTGTGCTTGGTAGTTGCTTAAATTAGTAACTTTGGCCAGTGTTTGTGACTAAGTGGCTACTAAAAAAGACTGGACATACCCTATTTGCAATACCTTGGGTTATAATAAAGAAAAAAGAGGGATGGTACAGCCCTATCCAATCTGATCACAACGGGGAGGGGGAGACTGCACGCCTGAAAGGAAGGGTAACCCTTAAAACCCTTCAAAGGACTGGAAAAAGAGAAAACAACAAGTACAGGGTGCGCCAAGAACAAAGTGAATAAATAAAATAAATAATAGAAATAAATACCAGGGAAACAGGCAAATTAAAGTCTCTAATTCACAGGTATATTCTTCAGAAATTCTCAAGACGTCTTGGGTCAAATCCTCATCAGCATATATGAAAGAAAAAAACACACAGAGGGCACCAGTGGTGCAGTAACTTAAAGGAGTATGGCCACAGACAACACTGAGGTTAATAAATGCCAACTCATACAGCATACAGCGGTATTTAAACTCCCAGCATGTAGGATATTCCTTGCAGCCTTTCTCATGTAAACACTGTATATAAGAAAAATATAAAAGTATTTAAAATTAAACAGACTAACCAAAATATTAGGTAGTCAGAAAAAATATACTTTTATTTAGATTAAAACACAACATGTTTCGTCACAAGGGGCTTCTTCAAGTGTACATAATGTTAGCCTGGCACATGTGAGATTATATAAGGTCCAAACAATCATTAAATTGAAAATGGTGTCTTATTGTGGTGGAATCTCGGTAAAAATAAATTTAGTAGGCCGAGATTGCCACGTGGTATGTGTACATGCATATACTGATGTATCGGTCGGTTGGTTGCACGTGGCAACGATACAATCAGTAGTGTACGGAGCATGTGCAAGAATACAGGATATAGTATTCCCCTCCTCCATTGTGCTGGGCAAGCCATGTGGTCAAACAGGAAGTTAGTAGTCTTTGTTCGGTTGATTGGGTAAGAATATGTGTGGGTGGAGCTTATTATGGGTGGAGTTATATGCCTATATAAGGGACCTACACTGTTGTTCGGGCTCAGATCTTGTATTTTGGTGACATTAGTCCCTCTGAGTCTCGGTCGGTGAATCGAATAAAGATCTCTTCCTTCCTGAAGAAACCTGTGTCCATCTCTCTGTGCTCGGCTTCCGTCAGTTTCTCCGGTATCATTATTTGACCTTTGACCCTAAATGAGGTCACATGACATGTATCAAAGGTCAAAAGACATATAAAGAGGAAGTAGTTAAGCATAGATTTGAGCTGAAAAAACAGCTCAGTGGACTTATGTACTACCAGCAGAATATGCCCAACCCCTGAGGGCTGCAAGTTAAAATCCCTCAAGGCAAACAAAAGCAATATACTGGTGATAATAAGGTAAAAGGGGGTTTACAATATTATAATAAAAATAGAATAGAGACAAAGTAAAAACAGAAAATAAAAGGACAATAAGGTTAAATATAGGGGTAAAAATATATCATTATGTACAAAATGAGCATATATAACCTATTTCTTTTAAAAATAAAAATTCATTGACAGTAAGATAAATAATGGAGTAAAATATATAATTTTGTGGAGAGTAAGCATGTACATCCTATTTCTTATAAAAGACACATATATAAAAAATTTTATTTAATATTTGATCTTTATGATTATAAAAAAAAGGGTTAAATTGGATAATTATAAAAAGTTAAAAAGGTCAAAATTCGCATTTAAGCCATCTGGTGTTAATGTTTTCAAGTTATAAACCCATTCCATGTCAGTTTTTTTTTTTTTTTTTATACATGGGAATCATTGAAACTTTAATAGCAGTCGGTATAACATATTAAATATAGAGGTAAAATTGTGTCACTGATCATTGCATAGCATCCTGTATCAGTGCATCGATGAAACTGAAGTTGACCTGAGCCATCAGACATACAGATTACAGTTCAGGAATACCACGTGTCCTTGTGATTCTGATGTTTTACTCTCCACATAAAGTCATCTGAAAGTCTAGAACCTTGATGTGCATCCTCAAAGTCTCACTGTGCCTTCTCATGAAGTGATGTGAAAGTCCATATAGCTTGCTATGCATTCATTAGGAAATGGTTTAGAAATGCTCTGAGGTAGTCACCATTTCAAACCACCGGCGGAGGGCATCACTTAAGGTTTCAGGAAGGGCATTCACATCTCGAAGGATGATGTAAAATGGGAACGGAAATTGATCCATGTAGGATATCATTTTTGGCATTCTTTAGGCTCAGCAAAAATTGATACCTTGATATCCAAGATCGAGACCTTTGAAGTAGGATTGTCCAGAATTATAAAAAATAGTGAAGATATTGGCATTACGGACAGCCTGTACAGCATTCGTGACACGGTCCTTACCCTCCACAAATAATCCTCTACCATCAGACACGATTAGAAGCAACTGGGCAGTTTCTGGACTGCTAATTTGGGACATCTGTTGAGCAGCTGTAAACATATGAACAGAGGACTCCAAGAACTGCGCAAGCAACGTCTTCTTCTGCTGGTCCATTTCAGTTTGTCCCAATATCTTTTTTTATTTCTCCTCCTCTCCATGGGGTTGTGCATGTTTGAATGGCTGTAAATTTTAGATCGCAAGGATTTTTTTGGTGGTGTGTCAGAAAATGTTTGGAAACCGTATGATTTTCATAACCATTCTTGATATTTCTGCAATGTTCGGATATCCTAATTTTTAAACATCTGGATGTCATGCCTACGTATTGGAGGCCACAAGAGCACTCCAATAGGTAGACTACATTTTTTGTGTTGCACGTGATAAAGTGCTTTATATTAAATGTTTTATTGGTGATATTGGATTTAAAATAAGTGGTTTTATTTGGAACCAAATCTATTGTAGTTCTACATATGATACATTTTCTACATTTAAAAAAGCCTTTAGCATTGGATAAGGTAGAGGATTTAATTGTCTTATTTGTTTGTATAGTTTTTAGTGAGAAGGCTTTTAAAATTAGGGGCACCTCTAAAGAGAATATTTGGTTTTGTGGGGATGATATCCTTCAAGACATTATCTTGAAGTAGAATGTGCCAATGTTTTTGTATAATTTTTTTGATGTCTCTATTTTTATTATTATAGTCAAATATAATTGTGATTGATGGAACAGTCTTATTTTTACTTTTTTCTTTATATTTAAGGAGACTATTTCTATAATCGAGCTCTACTTTCGTAATTATAGAGTTTAATTTATTTTCCAGGTAATTCTTTTCTAAAAACTTATTTTTCAAAGTATGTAACATGGTTTTTATTGTTTTTAGTTTTTCTACTTCCTGTTTATATGTCCTTTGACACATGTCATGTGACCTCATTTAGGGTCAAAGGTCAAATAAGACACCGTTTTCAATTTGATGATTGTTTGGACCTTATATAAACCCACATGTGCCAGGCTAACATTATGTACACTTGAAGAAGCCCCTTGTGGCGAAACACGTTGTGTTTTAATCGAAATAAAAGTATATTTTTTCTGACTACCTAATATTTTGGTTAGTCTGTTTAATTTTAAATACTTTTATATTTATCCTAATATACAGTGTTTACATGAGAAAGGCTGCAAGGAGCTATAGTTCTCACCTGAACAACCTCATTAAGATGAAGTTGTTCATATGACTATAGTGTTTCATAAAGTCAAAATGGAGGCTTTATAAGAGGAAGTGGAGGTCTGCCAACTCCACTGCCTGGTGCTAGCAGCCTATGACAATTCACTCAGCAAGCTTGTAAAATTGCTGCCTGAAAAGGAGACATTGGGAAGAATAGATTGATGTCAGACAGCCAATGAGAGTGATATCCACAATTAGGATTGAATCGGATTTTTGGGAAAACTACCATAAGTTTAATCATGTTGAGGGGGCATAATGGGGGTGACGGGGGGGGGGTCAGCAAACTGAAGTACTAATAATTAAAAGGACATAAGCAACACATTCTTGATTAAACAGACACATCTCAAAAATATAAATTTGCACACAAAAATTAGAAACCCCAGCAGAAAAAAAAAAATTCAACTAGCGTCTACTGGTCGTTTGAAAAGAGTCAGCTTATCTGACACGCCTCTGTCAGGAATGCCTATGAGTAGTGAGATTTTGAAGGACTCTGAGTAATGATTGACAGTCCCGAGATTACTCAGTGAAACACAGCTGTACCTTATGATATTCTGAGCATCTGGAGAGACCAGAGGTCAAATCCGGCACAGCAGGACAAATCCATGAATTTGGAACTGTCCCACCAAACTGGGACAATTGAGAGATATATACAAGTACTTGTAAAGTCAAGTTTCACCCTGTGATGTATACAAATGGCAAGGAGCATACTGTTGCAGTGATTTTTTTTTTAAACTGCTGTAGTAATAAGTTATTATAAGTTCTAAGGCGACATGAACAGGGTGCAGGATCCAGGACAGCTGTCAAAGAGTTAAACATATTGTAAGCACAAGTATTATAGAGATTCTCAAATATTTGCCTTGTTACTTCCTTGATGGCAAAGCACACTCTGAGCAATTTCAAAGAGAAGCTAAAGTAAACTATAAACTTACAGCAATCAATTTTCAAAGGTTATTGGCAGATTTACAAGAGGAAATCCTTATATTTGTTTTAGTGAGGCAAAGAAAATATAGCATCTTTTAGTGAAAGAAACAACTGAAGTATCAAGAATAATTAAAAGGATTAATACTAGTGATGTCCCGAACTGTTCGCCAGGAACCGTTCGCTGACGAACATAGCTTGTTTGTGGCGAACGCGGAGGGCGAAGATATGCGATGGTCGGCCCGCCCCCTATTCGTCATTGAGGTGGGAGGATCTGGGAGGGAGGGTCTGCTGCTGATTGGCTGGAATGTGTCTGCTGACTGTGAGGTACAGGGTCAAAGTTTACTCAATGATGACGAATAGGGGGCGGACCGACCATCGCATATGTTCGCCTGCCGCGTTCGCCACGAACAAGCTATGTTCGCTGGCGAACGGTTCCTGGCGAACAGTTCGGGACATCACTAATTAATACATGACATGTGCTTTTTGGCTCCTACAAGCATGTATGACTGTAGGATTTTGCTTGTTGTTTCAGGGCGTTTTGCTAATATCCAGAGCTCTGTGAAATACATAGAGCTAACATTCTCAATAGAGTACTGTATTATCATGGGGGTTCAAGGCGAGTTTCTTTAATGCATTCCTCCTGCAAATTGATTGGTGTATGTGATTAAATGGGTGGATGCAAATAGTTTGAGCTATGTGGTAGGATAGGTCAATGTAATTAGTTTGGGTTATGTGATTGGATGAGTGAATGTGCCTATTTTAGGTTATGTGATTGGACAGATACATTTTACTATTTTGGGGTATGACTGGATTGTTAATTGGAAATATTGATGCTGTTTTATTTGTTTGGAAGCTGCTTGTAGGATTTTGTGTATTAAGGAGTCTGCTTGTGATGTTGCATGTTTGTGAGGGACACTTGTTGTGGGGTTATGTGTTTTGAGGAGATTGCTTGTTGGGTTGCGTGTGTTGTAGAAATGTAAGTGTGCATGTAAACAGGAGTTGTATGTAAATAGGTGCTGTAGTGTGTGTTTGTGGTGATACAGACTGCTGTACGTTTAGGGGAATAGAATTAGTGTTTGTTTGTGGCGATTGGGGCTGGAGTGTGTGTTTGGGGGTGGGGATTGAGGATATGATGAATGGTTGGAGCTAGAGTCTGTGGTGGATGGGACAAATATGTGCTGTAGTGTGTGTTGAGGGAACAGGGGCTATTATGAGCATTGGGATAGATAGAAGCTGTAGTGGGGGATATACCGTCATGGGAAAAAGAAAGTACACCCATTGAATTCTATGGTTTTACATATCAGGATATAAAGCAATCATCTGTTCTTTAGCAGGTCTTAAACACCTAATGCTGTTATGGCGTACTATGCTGCCCCGCACTTTGTGATCTCAAACGCCGTTATGGCAACATAGTACACGGTAATGGTTTGTAGTCCCTCCTTGTCCAAATAATTACCTACTCTGACGATCCTGATTGGGGGGGACTGCCTGACAACACAGGCAATCCCTCTGCAGCCAATCTGGCCATTGTGGGTCATGTGTTCGCGATGATATCACAATCACATGACCATAAATTTGAAGCAATCAGGCAGCCACGAAACACTGAAAATAATAATAATAATAAAATATTCCTACAATAATTAATATTTATATTAAAGAAGAAAATGATATATGAATATATACAGTGAGAAAAAAGTATTTGATCCCCTGCTGATTTCGAACATTTGCCCATTGACAAAGAAATGATGAGTATTTAATCTTAATGGTAGGTGTAGTTTAACAGTGGGAGACAGAGTAACAAAAAAAAAATCCAGAAAAACGCATGTCAAAAAAGTTATAAATTGATTTGCATGTCAATGAGTGAAATAAGTATTTGATCCCCTATCAATGAGCAAGATTTCTGGCTCCCAGGTATCTTTTATACAGATAATGAGCTGAGATTAGGAACACTCTCTTAAAGGGAGTGCTCCTAATCTCAGCTTGTTACCTGTATGAAAGACACCTGTCCAAAGAAGAAATCAGATTCCAAACTTTCCACCATGGCCAAGACCAAAGAGCTGTCCAAGGATGTTAGGGACAAGATTGTAGACCTACACAAGACCATAGCCAAGCAGCTTGGTGAGAGGGTGACAACAGTTGGTGTGATTATTTGCAAATGGAAGAAACACAAAATAACGGTCAGTCTTCCTCGGTCTGGTGATCCATACAAGATCTCACCTTGTGTAGGTTCAATGAACATGAGAACGGTGAGGAATCAGTCCAGAACTACATGGGAGGATCTTGTTAATGAGTTTAAGGCAGCTGGGACCAGAGTCATTAAGAAAACAATTGGTAACACACTACGCCATGAAGGACTGAAATCCTGCAGGACCTGCAAGGTCCCCCTGTTCAAGAAAGCACATGTACAGGCCCGTTTTACAAGTTTGCCAATGAACATCTGTATGATTCAGAGGAGAACTGGGTGAAAGTGTCAGATTAGACCAAAATCAAGCTCTTTGGCATCAACTCAACTCGCAGTGTTTGGAGGAGGAGGAATGCTGCCTATGACCCCAAGAACACTATCCCCACCGTCAAACATGGTGGTGGAAACATTATGCTTTAAGGGTTTATCTGCTAAGGGGACAGGACAACTGCACCACATTAAAGGGATGATGGACGGGGCCATGTACTGTCAAATCTTGGATGAAAAGCTCCTTCCCAGAGACAGGGCATTGAAAATGGGTCGTGGATGGGTATTCCAGCATGACAATGACCCAAAACACACAGCCAAGGCAACAAAGAAGAAGCGCATTAAGGTCCTGAAGTGACCTAGCTAGTCTCCAGACCTTAATCCCATAGAAAATGTGTGGCAAGAGCTGAAAGCTCGAGTTGCCAAACGTCAGCCACGAAACCTTAATGACTTGGAGAGGATCTGCAAAGAGGAGTGGGACAAAATCCCTCCTGAGATGTGTGCAAACCTGGTGGCCAACTACAAGAAACGTCTGACCTCTGTGATTGCCAACAAGGGTTTTGACACCAAGTATTAAGTCGAATGGGTCAAATACTTATTTCACTCATTGACATGCAAATAAATGTATAACTTTTTTGACATGCGCTTTTCTGGATTTTTTTTCTTATTCTGTCTCTCACTGTTAAAATACACCTACCATTAAAATTATAGACGGATCATTTCTTTGTCAGTGGGCAAACGTTCAAAATCAGCAGGGGATCAAATACTATTTTCCCTCACTATATATATATATATATATATATATATAAAGAAATAAGAACATATACCCCTCTGCCTAAAAAATGCAAAAAACAATGATAATTACCACGGTACTGTACAGCTTTATATGTAGCAAAAATAAGGGATGAGATTTGGATTTTCAAAACAAATATATTAGAATTTAGTCTTTATCATGTGTCCCACCTGTGCACATTCGGGTTCAAAGGGGGATCGGGCTGCATACACACTGGATTGGTACATTTCTTTACACATTTTTCTATATATTTGTATCAATTTCACTGTATAATTAATCTTGAAAAAGACCCAAAAGGGTTGAAACATCGATCGAGACAGACAGTATTTATTCACTTCAATAAAAACACTTTGGAAAGACCTCTGAGTGCATCCTCTGATACCCACCTCGGTTCGGTAGTGGGATGTGGTCTATACCAACCACTTGAGGGATGCATTTTAAAGGATGTTGTTGATCCAGAAAATACCTTATTTTAAATACCCTGTGTTGTTTATTTACTTTTTCACATGGTATGCCATGATGGGGGTAATTCTCATTCCTGGGCTGCCATACAGTCTCAAAGGCAACATAACTAATCTGGCAAATTTCTTTTCAAATAGTTAATTAATGATACATTTTTATAAAGCATAACAATAAAAATTTTAAACAAACAAGTTATGATCATATTAAAGTAAAATAAGAAACACAAATAAGAAAGAAAGGGAAAAAGTAAAAGAAATAAAAGGGGAAAGGAATCCATTACATGTGTCAACAGCAAATGGGATTATGAAGTGTGTACAACATAAAGGAGAGCAACAAAATTATTTACAACAGGTACCTCATAATACCATCTCTACAGGGTGTGTGGTAATATTCATATACCATGTCTTTTTTTTCACCTCAGTTTCAATCTGGCAAATTTCAATGTGTAAAAATTGAAATGAGCGAGCCTTATATTTGACCCTGTAACTTTCCAAAACAGCATAAAACCTGGATATGGAGGATACTGTTGTACTCAGGAGATATCGCTGATCACAAATATGATTGTTTTAGAGCAGTAAAACATATACTGCTGGGGGGCGGAGCCTGACCACGAGCCGGAGCGGTCGCAACTCAGCACGGCTCCCGACCGAAACCCGCAACGAAGCCTGACAAGTGGGGAATAAAACCCCCTATTGACCTACTCCTGACCAGGGGCACCATCGGTACTCAGCCTTGCAACCTCCCATGCCGTTTGTGTGTCCGGCACGGGTGAACCGCCGGAAGCGCAGACCCGCGGCCTACAAGCCGGTAGCAGCCCTCGACTGGTCGGCATTCCTGGACGGACTTGAACAGCCCGAGGATCCGGCAGGGGACGACCTCCACACGGCACCTTTACCTAATCAGGCTGAAATGGGCCGTCGGTCCCAAAACCCCCCACCGGAGACGGCACCAGGGTCCAGGGACATAGGCACCATGCTGCAGCAACAACGGCCGCCAGCCAAAATGGCGAGAGCAGCGGAGCATGACACCATGCAGGTACCAAGGGGTCCCATTCCACCTGCCCAACCCCCAGAACAGGCACAAACACCCGGGGGAACCACAGATGGGTCTGCCCGAGTCACCCAGCGGGATTTCCAACATTTAATCGGGGAAATAAAAAGCCTCCTGGCGACCAGCATAGCAGCCATTAAGTCTGACGTGCAGGCTATAGCTGACAGGGTCCAGTCCACGGAGAACGAAGTCACTACCATCAAACAGGGACTAACAACCCTGCAGGACACAGTAATGGCCCTCCAGACCCAACAACAAGCACTCTCCCTCCACTATGTCGCCCTCGACGACAGGACAAGGCGAAACCACATAAAGATAAGGGGAGTGCCAGACGCCATCTCATCCGACGAACTACCTCACTACCTGAGGCGTCTCGTGGCTGCCATCCTGCCACCTACACAGGCCAAGAAATTTAACACAGACGGGATGTACCGCCTGCCACCTTCAGGCAGAACAGCTCCAAGCTTGGTCCGGGACGTGATTGTCCGCTGTGCTACCTCCCAAGACAAAAGAATCCTGATGACTGCTCTCCGGGGCAAGACGCCACTAACATTTGAAGGCGCACAGCTTACCATCTACCAAGACCTCACAATGGCGTAGATCACTGAACCAAGTCACCAGCACCCTCAGAGAAGCGAGGATAGAATACCATTGGAGGTCTCCCAGATTCTTGGTGGTCACTCGTCACGGAACTGTCCACAAACTCTCCACGATTGCAGAGTTCCCGACATTCTGTCACGCTTTGGGCATCCCCGCACCCACCCAGGACACAGTCCAGCGATCTACTCCCGAGGCCTGACCTCAGCAACAGAGACTATACCAAACATGTTCTATGTTGCACAGTTACCGCTACACATAACCTGCTGGTCTAGAGCCACACCTAGCCCACCCATTCCCCCCATTGAAAAGAGGGAGCTACCGCTAGTCTACTTACCCACCCCCCCCCCAGGCCCTCCTGGGACCTGGGTACACATAGAAGAAGGCCATAACTCAAAACCGTTAGGGTTACCCTAAACCTTTATAGCCACTCACCCATTCTCCCGAAGCAGTTCACACACTCATGATAACATGCCGCTGCAGGTCCACATTCCCTAGTACATGATTATGTTGAGGTGCTATTGTTCATGCCGTAATATGTTTCATAACTATGTATATTGTACATTCCATGTGTTCACGACCCGCAAGGGTATGATAAAAACAAAATTTCAATAAAAAGAGATTGACAAAAAAAAAAACATATACTGCTGATATCATCATTGGTGAAAGGGTAGTTATTTTGTGAAAAACTAAAATGCAAAATATAAATGTGATTGCTAACATTACTTTGGTCAGGGTTTGTGACTAAGTGGCTACAAAAAAAGACTGGACATACCACATTTTAATTACCCTGGAGTGTATACTTTGCAAATAGTATGCCATGATAGGTTTAATTTTCATTCCCATATGGTCTCAAAGGCAACATAGGCCCAGCAAACCAATCTGGCAAATTTCAATGTGTAAAAACTAAAAAAAAGGGAAAAAGACCCCATAAAACCTGCACATGGAGGTACTATTATACTCATGAGACATTGATCAATACAAATATGTATGTTTTATTGCAGTAAAAGATAACAGTATTCTGAAAATTACAAAAATTATTAATTTCTCAAACCTTTTTAGATTTTATTCATATTAAATGATGTTTCATATATAAATATTTGATGAGAAATGAAATCCATGTTTCCCCTGAATAAAATGATATATAATAAGTGTTGGTGCACTTAATTTGAAAGAGATAAATTATTGTTTAACAGATATAGCTCAAATTCTAGGTTTTGTTTTGATTAAAACTTGTACAATTGCCTTCATCCTTAAGGAGTGAAATACAACCTCAGATAAACAACATCACATGGCATATTACACAGTGTCATGATTTATTTAGCAAAAAAAAGAAAAGAAAAAATGGAGAAGCGATGTGTGAAAAATAGAGTACACGCTATGATTGAATAGCTTGTAGAACTACCTTTAGCAGCAATATCTTGAGGCAATTATTTTCTATATGACTTTATCAGTCTCTTGCATTGCTGTGGAGAAATTTTGGCACAATCTTCTATACAACGTTGCTTCAGTTCATTGAGATTTGCTTGCATTTGTTTATGCACAGCTCTCTTAAGGTACCACCACAGCATTTCAATCAGTTTGAGGTCTGGATATTGACTGGACCATTGCAACACCTTGATTATTTTTCGTTTGCTGGTTTACTTGGGATAATTGTCTGGTTGCATGACCCATTTTTGGCCAAGCTTGAGCTGTCAGACAGATGGCTTCACATTTGACTCTAGAATACTTTGGTATACAGAAGAGTTTATGGTCGACTTAATGACTGCAAGGTTCCCAGGTACTGTGGCTGCAAAATCAACATCCCTCCACCACCATGCTTGACAGTTGGTATGAGGTGTTTCTGCTGATATGATGTGTTTGGTGTTTGCCAAATGTGGTGCTGTGCATTATGGCCAAACATCTCCACTTTGGTCTCATCTGTCCAAAGGACATTGTTCCAGAAGTCTAGAGGCTTGTTTAGATTCAACTTTGCAAACCTAAGCTATGCTGCCAAATTATTTTTAGAGATAGGAGGCTTTCTCCTAGCAACCCTGCCAAACAAGCCATTCTTTATCAGTCTCTTTCTCATTGTACTGTCATGAACTTTAACATTTAACATACTAACTGAGGCCTGTAGAGTTCGGGATGTAACTCTTGGGCTTTTTGCAATTTCTCTGAGCATTGCACAGTCTGACCTTGAGGTGAATTTGCTGGGAGCTATTCACAACTTTGCCGGGTTTCTCTTGCAAGGTCTTGCAATGCTCTGATCTCACAAGAGTGAACTCCTGGAGCTGTAAACTCACTCACCACTGTTGCCACCATGGATTTCCCACCAGACAACCAGGGCTGGCAGCAAAGTTCCACCTCCAAAGGTAAGAAGGAAGGGGGGGGGGATATAAGTTATATATTTATTTTAAAAAATAATAATAATACATATATATTTATATAACTCTAATCTTTCCCCCACTGCACCCCAAACACACACATTTACTCTAACTGCACCCCCCCCACACACACACACTCTAACTGCAACCCCTCACAAACACACACACTGCACCCCAAACAGACACACTAATTCTAATGGCAACCCCTCACAAACACACACACTGCACCCCAAACACACACACACACACACACACAACCTCTAACTGCAACCCCTCACAAACACACACCACATCCCAAACACTCACTTTAACTGCACCTTCCCCCGCACACACACTCTAACTGCACCCCTCACACACAAACACAGCAACCCAAACACACACTGCACTCCAAACACACACTCTCTAACTGCACCCCTCACACACACACACACACACACACACTGCACCCAGGGATGTGTCTACCGCAAGGTAAACAAGGCATTTGCCTTGGCGGCAATTTCCTCGTTTTATGGGAGCCAAAGAGCTGGCCAGCTGGCCACCTTTGGGCTCCCCGGGGCAGGCGGGCAGTTGTTTTCTGGGCGGGCGCTCTACGTTTTCAGTGAGGGAGCACTTAATTCTGAGCACTCTGCTCAGCTCCCTCGCATGACCCGCAGTAATGCCGGGAGCCGGAATATGACGTCATATTCCGGCTCCCAGCATCACTCTGCGGCGCGCGTCTGGCCACCTCCCTGCCCAGCAACCCCACTGGGCCCCTGGTGAAAAATCTACCTAGCTATCCCAACAGTAGGGACGCTGGGTGGATTTCAATTTAAAAAATAATAATATTAATAATTGTGAGTGGGGGAAATGTGAGTGTGTGTGTGTGTCAGTGAATGTGAGTGTGTGTGTGTGTGAGAATGTGAGTGTGTGTGTGTGTCAGTGAATGTGAGTGAGTGAGTGTGTGTGTCTCAGTGAGTGTGTGTCAGTGAAGTGAGTGAGTGTGTGTCGGTCAGTGAATGTGTGTGTGTGTTGGTCAGTCAGTGTGTATGCGTCTGTCAGTGTGTGTCTGAGTAATAGTGTATGTCTGTCTATCAGTGTGTTAAATCAGTGAGTGTGTGTATGTCATTATTTGTCAGTGTATATGAGAGTGTATCTGTCAGTTAGTGTGTGTCTGTGTGTTGGTCAGTGAATGTGTGTGTGTTGTTCAGTGAATGTGTGTTGGTCAGTCAGTGTGTATGCATCTGTCAGTGAGTGCGTGCGTCTGTCAGTGTGTGCGTGCGTCTGTCAGTGTGTATCCGAATAATAGTGTATGTCTGTCTATCAGTGTGTTAAATCAGTGAGTGTATGCCATTGTTTGTCAGTGTATATGAGAGTGTGTGTCTGTCAGTGAGTGTATGCATTTATCAGTGAGAGTGTGCATCTGTAAGTGAGTGAGCGTCTGTCAGTCAAAGTGCGGCCTTGACAGGAAGGGGTGGGGTAATTTTAAATTAGGGGGGATGCCCGAGCACCGTCCTGCCTGGGGCAGCACAAATCCTAAATTCACCACTGACTGCACCCCAAACACAGACACTCTAACTGCACTCTTCACACACACACGATGCACCCTTCACACACTCACACTACACTACATTTCTGGGATACAGACTCTGAATCTCTGTGCACACACTAGATCCCCTGTAAGCAACTACTGATCCCAGGTGATCCAGTTGGTTCATAATTTGATTAATACCTCTGGCGTGCGCAGACCACTTGTATTATGCATGCCAATGGTGCATTATCATGGTAACCCACGGCAATGCTTGCAAGAGCAATACACGTGGTCATCCCTGATTTAGCCTCATTGTGCACATAATTTATTTCTATACAGTTAATTAGCTTTCAGGTTTTGCAGCTCATTGATTAAGGGTGGTGTGCTTCTTGTCTGCCTCACTGTCTAACTATCTGTCTACTAACAATTTTTTAACAAAGAAAGGCAAACAAATACTTTGCATTGTTTTATATATTTGGTTTTATTGTCCAAATTACAAATATAAAATTAAATGAGCAGGCATATCTATTTTGATGCCTAAATGTAGCCAGTGGACAGTTACCACTAGTCACATGAACAATTAGTATTTTTTTTCTCAAGTACTTTTGGTATTGTAGGAGACAAGAGTTCAGTACAAAAATGTGCATAATTGTTGGTAACCAATATACACTGGCCATTTTGTCACACTGTACAGGGTACATGGTAACTAGATGCTTAATGCAGTTATTCCCAAGCCACCAGTACTTTACTGAATGGGACAAGCAATCCACGGTTTTGTTTTCTGTGTAAAGGAGAGAAAAAAAGAAAAAGATAAATAATTATACAGTAAGTACAAAATAACCAATTCAACAAAGTATGTTTAGTCCTTACCATATCCTGAAATGCATGCATATATTATGAAATATGTCTATATTTGATTTAATTCACAAACAGAGGATACCACAAACAGAGGATACCACAAACAGAGGATACCACTACACTTAGAAATCCAGGTGCTTCTCAGGGCCAGAGTTGGCAAAACCCAGTTTAGTAGATAAAATAAATTAGGTTCAGGCTTCAGGATTGCTGCAGAAAGGCAGGTTTATTGGAACAAAAAAGTGCAACGTTTTGGCCTACACAGAAGCCTTTATCAATTTAATGTCTCCAGAATAAAAGGACAACTTACATTTCATGTTATTTCATTTCACTCTTCACGTAGAGTTGCCATCAATTTTCCTATTTATAATAATGATTTAAATTCTAGATGAGTTGTGTATTCTGAAACCATATATATATATACCGGTATGTCTTTCTGACTGCAATTGTCTATTTTCTGAATAACACAGGAATTCTTGTGGCTGTTAAAGACCCATAAGACATTTCCAAGTATATGTGAACTGTATGTGTTATTTTATGTCCCGGTTACATACACTTATATTAATCTTAAAACAATCCTTAAAAACTTGAGTTTAGGATATTTGAATGCATTGTTTGGGTTTTCCAGCTTTCATTCTCCTATTTAGCTTATAGTAAAAATGACAAAGTAATAGTAAGAAGGAACAGTGGTCAATAAAATAGTATCATTGTTTTTTTTTACCCATCATGCATTTATCATGTTAGGGTGACTTTCTTTTGCATAATGTAATGGTCCTAACTTATATTTCCTCTTATTATTATTATTATTATTATTATTATGTATATATATATATATATATATATATATATATATATATATATATATATATATATATATATAAAACTGTCCAGACTCTGGCACTCAACCTCCAATGTTTACAATGCGACTTTACCCGGGTGCTTCCCAGCAAAATATAGACGAGAAAGGAGACAGGAGCACTCACTTGGATTTTCAAAAAAATGTATTTCAATAAATCACCTTCACATCAACGTTTCGACCCTTCAGGGTCGAAACGTTGATGTGGAGGTGATTTATTGAAATACATTTTTTTGAAAATCCAAGTGAGTGCTCCTGTCTCCTTTCTCGTCTATATATATATATATATATATATATATATATATATATATGAAACTGTTGTATAAAGGGAATAACACCCTAAACGTACCAGGAGATCTTCTAACTATAAAGAAAAAAAAAACGGGGGAGAGTCTACAATGTCTATACTAAGTAAGTAGTAGTAGGCAAAAAAATCTAAAAATACAGAAAAAAAGAGAAAAAAATAAAATGGAAACAAGAAGAAAGAAGGAAAAAGAAGAAAAGAGGGAGCAAGAAAAGAAAAGAGACAAAAACACAGAGATTACATATATACACAGCAGTACTGGCCCAAAATTAATCCAATACGTAAAAAACACACTGGTAAAGATGAATATCTAAACGTATCCCAATTCAAAGAGTATAGTCTCTGTAATTCTTAGATAGGTCCAAAAAACTGCTAAAAATCCTTGAAAAATAAAGGTAAAGTTTGTATAGATAGATGTAATGAGTACAGACTGCCCGTATCCAAATAGACAGATGTGGTCTCTATAATAAGTGGATAGTTTCCAAATATTCGAAATCCTTAGAAAGGTGAGGTAAAATCTGTATAAATAAATGTAACAGTGGATACAGACTGCCAGTAACGAAATATAAATACTTCCCAGCTACACTGTATCGCTATCTGTAATAATATATCTGTATGATAACAGACAGACACAGAAATGCAGTCATATGTCATGCAGCAAGGGCTTTTGATCACACACTAGGTCACTGGCATAGATCTAGAGTGATAAAATAAATGTCCTCTAGTACTTGGTAAAAACAGCAAACACCCATCGTATGAATAAAAAATATATATTAAATTTATTTGCACAGCATCATCAATAGTAAAAAATGAAAACGTAATAAATAGTATGAAAAATCAAAAATCAAATGGATATATTTACAAAGTCCTTGGGAATAAGCAGAATCCGGGTTAAGCGGTTACTCACTAAACCTCTGGCCGGTCAAGAGGTAGCAGTAAAAAGAAAAGCCGGGAAGATAGTTGTCAAAATCTTCGCGTGCATCTCACTTAGTCTCGATCTGCGTTCCACTGGGTCTCGGTGAAATTGCGGCTCCTGCCGTAAATTGCCTTACGCGTTTCGTGACTGAATGGTGTCACTTCTTCAGAGGCTCGTAATCCTAAGGGAGCAATCAGTGTACTTTTATAGCTAACATTATTAAGAATATTATTAAGAATATCCCGGACAGCTGCGGACAGTACTAATCCAGTTAGTCAACTTATCTTATGATCTTATGATGTTGAGATAATAAACATCATAAGCATTAAAGGTATAAGATAAAATAGACAAAAGTGAAAAAACACACATCTACAATACAATTACCAGAATATCAATTCATGTGCAAATGTATAGCTTTGAAGCTGTGATGATGAAAACCACATTTTTTTTAAAAAACAGGGTGAATAAAGATATAGCATATATACATTTATAAAAACGGCTGCATCTACTAGTTACATGAGGTTAATTTATATGATATTAAGTCTACATGAATAAATAAATGTAACTTGTACTTTGCCTAAATAGTCATGCAGGCACAGAGCATTGTGCAAGGAAAATCTTTTTTATAAGATTACAGATTCATATAGAGACATTTCAAGTTGCTGAGTTGCTGTCAAAATACGATCAAAATGAGAAACAAGCCATGATCTAGAGATCAAAAATATCGCAAAATAAGTATTAAGTATCAGTCCATAATGCAATGGTACAGATTGAAACACTTTAAACTGGCCACAACATAATATAATACTATAATTTAAGTGGTAAGACGTGGCAATAGATAACAGATAAAGAATCATTGAAACAAACGAACATGGAAACAGCGATACAGAAAGAAAGGATGTAAATATCACCCCACAATCTAGATAGAGAATCAAAATAGAGATAGGGTAGATAGATAGGAATGAAATAAGATATCGTTGGGATGGATGGTGGTGAAAATAAATAGGAATAAAACTAAATATAAATATAAATATAAAAATAAATAATGATAAAATAAAAAAAGAAAAAGAAAAAAAAAATAAAATTTAAATTAAAATAAAAATAAGAATAAAAATGAAAATAAAAATTAAAATTAAAATTAAAATTAAAAATAAACAGGGGGCGGGGCCGGCCGCCGAGCCGAGCGGTCGCAGGAAAGCACAGCTCCTGCACAATATGCTTAACTTATGCCATAAATCGTGAAATTAGCTACAATCAGCGACCAACAACCTCCACCTGCACAGTACACGGGCAACCGGGGCCGTGGAGAGGCTCGCTCCCGGAGTTCCAGTCCCCCGGAGGAGGGATCCTCTGCAGCATCCAGCGGGTACCTACCTGGCGGTGAGTGGAGTGGACGGCCGCCGCTCCACTATCCTGCCCACCGGAGCCCGAAGCGCACATGGCACATCGGCGGACCCGGTCCTGTTTCCCCCCCCACTGGACCGGGGGGTGATCCCGGTCCATGCCCTAAACTATGCACGGAGGCGATCTTAGACCAGCATGCAGGCGCACGACCCGCGGCCAAGATGGCGGAGGCCACGTGTGCGAGGACCGAACCGCGGAATCTGAAGCGGACAACAGATATCACCTAGCAAGATACACAAGGCGGCAAACAAGCAACGATCCGCACCATCAAGCGGCCCCAAAGTCCGGAGACATATTGGACGCAAGGCAGTAAAGCCCCCACACTCACGTGGATGGAGCTGTCCGTGAGACCGCCCGCACTTCTTCTGGGCTGGGCGCCCACCAAGAGGATCCCCTCTGTAGCCTGCCATACTTCCTGGGAGAACACCGAGACCCGGCGGAACCCAGGACCCACGATCCTGTTGATGGGATCAATGGCTAAAGGGCACGGGCGCCTGCTAAGGCCTCGGGCCGAAGACTGGTGGCCCACGGGCACAGATCCACCACTACGCCAGGACACCCTCTCACCTCGAGGCGCACCTAAATACCCGGTGGAGTATGAGAGAAACAATGGACACACTAGCCAGTACCACACGGACTTAATAACCTTATTACAGGACTTGGGCCGAAAACCCTGAAACTACCAGCCGAAACGTATCTGTAAGATGCTTTACCCTTTCTGGTCCAATGGCCGCACACACTTCGGGGCTTAGCGGGCAGGGCCAGCACACACCGGGGCACAACGGGCTTACTTCTCTGGAAAGCGGGTGGTAGCTGGCGGGATATGATAGGGATGGGTAATTACCATGTTTAATGTACTCTCTACCTGTCTGACTTAACTCATGCCCTCTTACTATAACCAGACAACCATGTACACTCTTTAGCCCATGCTAATCATTAACTCTCTTATATATCTACGTTAAGTTTCTCTCTAAGGTAGCCAAAGACTAGTCGAGCTGCAAACATAACGCTCCCAAGATTACGGTTAGCAAGCCAGCTTAATAACCAGCAACTAACACCTAGTTATATGCCTAGACATACCAATGAGGATACATCAGCAGGGACCCACTAGTCAGAACAACATGGCCTATCATAGCCTGGAATGCAGGCTTACTGTCTCATATACTGTATATCATGACTGCTTTGACCAGCTGTAACCGCATATAATGTTAGCCCTCCACTTAAGCATAGTCAAGCGTATCCCTATCACTATATAGATACTGAAGCGACGTCACTCGACATCATTATTAACATTAAGCTAATGTTACTACTCAACACTGCGACTGAACAAGAGGTTTTCGTTAACCGACATAAAAATTAAAATTAGGCATTGTTATCCAGGAAATGTAACTAACGATGTATAAACCCTTACTTGTATGCCACTTTTGCATTTCCCTCTCTTCATTCTGTACCCCAAATCACATGCCTTAATAAAACAAAGATTGACTAAAAAAATAAAAAAATAAACATAAATATAAATGAAAAAATAAAAGTACAAATACAAATCCAAAAATAAATAGATAAAATATGAGAGATAATCAGTTGTAATGGAAACTAGAAATAGGTAGCTCATATTCTGGTATATAGCAGGGTGATTTATAAATGAGAAAGACAGTGAACTCATAGGGGTTACTTATAGAAAGGCATTGAGCTCGAAATCTTTGTTTAGGCCTTTCGGTTCTAATGTATCTAAGTTAAATATCCATTTAGCTTCTACTTTGTCCAGTTCTTTTTCTAAGTTGCCTCCTCTCCAATGTACCTCGACTTTCTCAATTGCTAGGAATTTAAGACCGATAGGATTGCTGTGGTGGTATTCACTGAAATGCCGTGATAGATTGTGATTCTGGAATCCTCTTTTGATATTTCTAATACGTTCGTTTAAACGGATCTTACATTTTCTTTTTGTTCTGCCCACATATTGTTTATTACATGGACAACTGAGCAGGTAGATAACCCCTACAGATTCACAATTAAGGATTGTCTTTATCTTGAACGTCTCATTTGTTTCTTTATGTTGGAATTCCTTTATAGTTTGTCTTGTGTTAGTGTTGAGTTTGCAGCCTATACATTTGCCGCAGTAAGTGAATCCACATTCTGGGCCTTTAAAGCTCTTCTTCTTACTCGTAACTGTAGGGGCTAACAAAGTCCTGAGGTTGGGAGCCTTGGAATATATCATTCTTGGTTTCTCTCCTAGAATCTTATCCAAACTTGGGTCACCTTTCAAAATGGTCCAATTCTTGTTAAAAATCTTTTTGATTTGAGATGCTTGGTTGCTATAATTCGTGATGAATGCAGGTTGTGTGAAGGAGTCTGCTGAATCTTTTTTCTTAGTTTCCAGGATAACTTCTCTTGGTAGATCAAGAGCTTGTTTGGATGCTTTGTTGAGTAAGTCGAGTGAATACCCTTTGGCTAAAAATCTATTTGTCATATCTTCCATCTGTATCTTCGCTATATTTTGTTCTGAACAGTTTTGTCTGATTCTTCTATATTGATTGAAAGGTATGTTATCCAGCCATGTTTTTTTTATGATAGCTGTTAGCCGGAATAAAGCTATTACAGTCGACTGGTTTTTTGAAAGTTTTAGTGTGAATCGTATTATCTTTTATGTAAATGTCAAGGTCAAGAAATTCGACGTGATCTTGGGACTGGTTGAAAGTAAATTGGAGATGGTACGGATTGTGATTCAGATATGTCTTGAATGAATTAAAGGAGGCTGTATCCCCCTTCCATATAAAGATGACGTCATCTATATACCTTTGCCAGAGGACCAGACTTGCGCCAAACTGGGATGAGGACCAGATGAATTCGTCCTCCCATTTTCACATGAATAGGTTGGCATAGCTTGGCGCAAATCTGGTCCCCATAGCTGTACCTTCAATTTGGAGATAGAATTTGTCGTTTGCCCAAAAGAAGTTATGGCTGAGAATGAAGGCCACACATCTAACCAAGAAGTCAATCTGATCATTTGGTAATTCAGTGTACGTTGCTAAGGAATATTGGATAGCCTCACAGCCCTGTAGATGCTCAATCACAGTGTATAGTGATGTCACATCCGCTGTGACGAGGGTATATCCATCCTGCCATATTGTCTGCGAAAGAATGTTGATAATTTGTGTGGTGTCTCTTAGATATGACTTCAACATGGTTACCGGCTTATGAAGGAATTGGTCGACATACTCGGAGAGGTTAGATGTCCTATAGATGACCCTATACCCGAAATGATGGGTCTTTCCGGAGGATTGTCTAGCCTCTTGTGAATTTTCGGGAGGTGGTAATATACAGCCAACCTCGGATGTTCACATTTGACGTATTCAAATTATTTTTTGTCCAGAATACCCCTAGATCTACCATCTTCTAACAAGAGAAATAGTTCCTTCTTGTAATCCTCACAGGGATCCTCTGGTAAGATTGAATAGGTGGTGGAATCACTCAGTAGTCTTTCACTCTCAGTTTCATAGTCACATAAATTCATGACTACTAGGCCCCCGCCTTTGTCCGCTGGTCTAATAATTATTCGGTCATCCTCCATGAGGATCTTCATAGCTTTTCCCTCTTTTTTTGTCAGGTTATCTTTAATGTTGGGTTTCTCTTTTAGAGCTCTCAGATCTTTAACCATCTGTTTTTCAAACACCTTAATATAGTCGTTCTTCACTTGTTGGGGATAGAAGGTTGATCTCGGGTGTAGCTCGGTATGTGAGTACGATGAGGGGTGATCTGTGGTTTCAAAAGTAGACTCGTTGAAAAATGTTTTAATGGTTAACTTCCTCACAAATTTGTGCAGGTCTATAAACATGTTGAATTTTGAATTGTTGGAGTTAGGAGCAAATTTGAGTCCTTTTTGTAGTAGTTGTAATTCTTCTTTGGTTAGTACTCTGTCTGATAGGTTGAAGACTCCTATGGATTCCGTCTGTCCGGACTCTTGAGTTTTCCTACGTGCTCTTCTTCTTGTTCCCTTCTTACTCTTTTTCTTTGAATAGGAGAGTGATTTGGGTCTCTTTCTTGCCAGGCTCGTTTGGGGGAGAACAGTCTCTCCCTCCGCTAGCCTAAAAAATCAGTCAGAATGGGATGATTGGAAACATGTGTATTGAGAGAGGGGTTGGCTGCTGTATTGCCGGATAGATGGGTCTTGGGATCAATTCTCTTCTCAAATCTCTTGGGAGATAAGGGCCTTCTAATAGATGGATCATCTTGATTTCTAGGTATATTTTTCGAATGTTGAACATAGTCCCCATAATCTCTCCTTTGATGGTTCTCTATTTTTTTCTGAGGTGTACGGTTGCTATAGTACCTCCCCTGCTGGTAGTTCATGCGTGGCCTGTAGGGTTGGTACCTTTGCTGTGGTTCAGGTAGAGCTCTTGAAGACCTATGTTGTGGTGCAAAGGAGCGTCTGTGATGATAATGGATGTCCCTGTGTTGATTGTAGTTTCTATCTCTAGATTTATTCCAATTCCTTTGCCTCCCCTTCTCATAATCTTCTTTATCTCTCAACAACTTCTTTTTCTTGATTTCTCTGATCTTTACTTCTAAGTCTCAACAACTTCTTTTTCTTGATTTCTCTGATCTTTACTTCTAAGTCTCAAAGACTTAGAAGTAAAGATCAGAGAAATCAAGAAAAAGAAGTTGACCATTTAATTATACAGATTTTACCTCACCTTTCTAAGGATTTCGAATATTTGGAAACTATCCACTTATTATAGAGACCACATCTGTCTATTTGGATACGGGCAGTCTGTACTCATTACATCTATCTATACAAACTTTACCTTTATTTTTCAAGGATTTTTAGCAGTTTTTTGGACCTATCTAAGAATTACAGAGACTATAATCTTTCAATTGGGATACGTTTAGATATTCATCTTTACCAGTGTGTTTTTTACGTATTGGATTAATTTTGGGCCAGTACTGCTGTGTATATATGTAATCTCTGTGTTTTTGTCTCTTTTCTTTTCTTGCTCCCTCTTTTCTTCTTTTTCCTTCTTTCTTCTTGTTTCCATTTTTCTCTTTTTTTCTGTATTTTTAGATTTTTTTGCCTACATTACTTAGTATAGACATTGTAGACTCTCCCCCGTTTTTAAATTTTTTTTTTTCTTTATAGTTAGAAGATCTCCTGGTACGTTTAGGGTGTTATTCCCTTTATACAACAGTTTCATTGTTCCAGAGCTTTAATGGGAAGCTCTTTTACCAGTTGAGAACTTCTTCCTACTATATATTTCTATTTATTTAGTTTCTGTTTTTTAAGACATCCATTCACTTCACCATTTTTCTCCACTCATCCAGGGTAGATTTTTCCACCCATATTTATATATATATATATATATAATTGAAAAACATATATATATTGACAGTTTTACAAAATTACATAAATTCATTCATGCGTAACAATTCTAATTTCAACAAAGTTCTACATACATTACATCCTCAATATTATTTAATATATGTTTATTGAATATAAGCAGGGTGGGACTAGGAACAAAATTTGGTCCGGGCATTTTTTTAATCACAGCGGCCCACCGAGTAGGGGGTGGGGCCAGATAGGGTGTGTTTTGTCATCACCAATGACAAGCTCACCCCATCACAAAGTGAGCACGTTGGTTCAATGTTCTTCCAGGGCCGACCATGCGCAGAGCTCTGCTGAAGAGCTCTAGCATGAGAAAAAGACCCTGTATTTGTTCTGCACAGCGCAAGCAAATTTAATAACATGCTTGCATTGAGTTTGCTTGAAACTTGTCTCTGGTGTCTCCATAATGGGATACCAGGAGACAAAAAAAGTCAGGAAAGAGTATTGTGCATGTGTTTGGACCTGCTTGTGGGATTGCATGTGTGTAGAGTGAGCTGATTGTGGTGTAAATAGGTTGGTTTCAGTCGTGTTGTGTTTTTGGTGTTATGTATTTGTGTCTAGGTGCTGTAGAGAGTATGTGCATAGGGGGCATAGTGTGTATAGGGGATATAGCGAGTGTGTGCATATGGGCGGTAGTGTGTGTGTATAGGTGTGAACATTCAACCTAAACATTCTAAATGGGGTATCAGGGTGGTCCATGCGTCGGAGTGCCCCTGTGTGGTTAAAAGGTATTTTGCAGGATTTAATGTCAAAATTACAGAAAGGGGAAAATTACAAAGGGGAACACATATTCCAGGAGGGCACATCCACACATAGAAAAATGTCAATTCACAGTTCAGCGGTCCCGCCACAATGTGCATAGGGGATCCAGAGTGTGTTTTTCAGGAATGTAGAGTGTGTATAGGTGGTGTAGTGTGTGTGTGTATGTAGGGGACCTAGTTTGTGTTTGAAAGACCCAAAATGTGTGTCTAGGATTCAGGGTTTATATAGGGATCTAGTGTGTGTATGTGTGTAGATGATCCAGAGTTGGGTAAGGGATCTAGTGTGTGTCTGGAATGTAATGTGTTTAGGGTTGCAGTATGTATGTGAGGGGTACAGTGAGTGTGTGAGGGGTTCTGTAGTATACATACATATATGTTTGGAAGTATTGTGTGTGTGCGCGGTGCAGTGTGTTGGGGCATGCTGTGTGTATGTGTGAGGGGTGTAGAGTGTGTGATGGGTGTAATGTGTGTGTGTGTGAGGGGTGCAGTGTGTGAGGGATAGAGTGTGTGTGAGGAGTGCAGTGTGTGTTTGTGTGAAGGTGCAGTGTGCGTGTGTTTGAGGGGTGCAATGTGTATGTGTGTGAGGGGTGCACTGTAACTGTGAGGAGTGCAGTGTGTGAGGGGTGTAGTGTGCATGCGTGAGGGCTTTAGTGTGAGTGTGCAGTGTGTGTGTGAAAAAACACACCCCTCTCTGGCCCCATCCCCTTCTCAATGGGCCGCTGTTTTCACACATGGCTTCTCCATTTTGGCTTTATTTTTGTTAAATAAACCATGACACAGTGTAATATGTCATGTGTTGTTTATCTGAGGTTGTATTTACCTAATTTTAGTAGATTGTTATTATGTCCTTATATGTGGAACCATAGAATTCAAAGAGGGTGTGTAACGGACCGTTTTGCTCACCAGAGGTTAAGAAAACGTTTAGGCGATAATCCCCTTCCAGATAGACAACAGCTACTGTAAGCACCAATCTCCCGACCTGAAAACACATGAACCCTGGAAATATCTGAACAGGAAAACCATGCAAAAGGGTTACACTCCTGGCAGTCAGCATACAATCCAATTCCCCCAATAACGAGACGACACTTCATTTTGAGGGTTAAGCAGAATCTCCAGATTTATTCACACAACCTCCTTTTAAGACATTCTCCCATGCAAGGGAGGGATCCACAACAATTAGTACAACAGCCAATAATGTACCAGTTACCTCCCACCCATCTCCTCCCACTAACTTATCTGTTAACATAATTAAACAGTCCACAATTTCCCCCAAGTTTTAGATGTACCCCAAATATGGTAGGTACAACTTTATGGTAGGTACACCTTTATTAAAAATGGTATCCCCTGATAGCCCTGATATGGGTGAGCAACATACTCAAAAATCACCCAGATCACACCAGGGGTTTGGGAATTATGGCTGGTTAAAGTTTTGACCACAGGCAAAGAATCCGAAAATAGTTCCATATACTTTGGCCCTGCGGTCGGTCACAGAAAAGTGAATGAAAACATACGAATTGCCTGGGTTATAGAGCCTGGGGAGGATTTGAATGCGGGCCATTCGGTAGTTTCTACACGAATTCATGAAAGTCTGGAGGTCTCAGTGGTGTTTGTCTAGTCGAGTGTCCGATTTTAGTTCCAGACACTCGACGGCAAAACACAGCTGTTCGGGAGTTCACATGTCCGTTTCCCGAATGGCGGCCACCCAGAGGACAAAACCACACATTACACACATTGCCAATTACCCGTTTGCAACATTGTTGCGAACGGTAATTGGAGGCACACTTTAATCCTGGGTGGTCTGGTTGGTCTGGTTGTTCGGTAGTTTCACTCAATATAATGAATGGAGTGATTCTACCGAACAATCAGCCGAATGCTGCATACACATAACACAGTTTACCGAACACATAATATTAAAGACAGCCTGAATGCAATCTGCTATACAGTCTTAAAGGGGCATTGTTCCTAAAAGTCATAATATGTCCACGGATGGCCCTTAAAAGGCCAGTAGCAGCAATATAAAATAACACATGCCCAAATATTGCATTCAAAGGTACAAATTTACCAGGGGCCATAGTCCGCAGGTAGGAGGCGGGCAACCAGGCTTCTCCAGTTCACAGTGGCGAGATTGGTTCCGCCACAGGGTGTACTTTCTTTTTCCTGTGACTATATACATATATATACCATGGAGCGGTAACTATTGATCCCAGGTGATCCAGTTGGTTCATAATTTGATTAATACCTCTGGTGTGTGCAGACCACTTGTATTAAGCCTGCCAGTGGTGCATTATCATGGTAACCCACGGCAATGCTTGCAAGAGCAATACACGTGGTCGTCACTGATTTAGCCTCATTGTGCACATAATTTATTTCTATAAATGGTGTGTGTGAGAAGTGCAGTTTGTGAGTGTGAGCAGTGCAGTGTGTGTGATGGGTGCAGTCTGTGAGTGTGAGCAGTGCAGTGTGTGTGAGGGGTGCAGTCTGTGAGTGTGAGCAGTGCAGTGTGTGTGAGGGGTGTAGTGTGTGTGCATGAGGGCTGTAGTGTGTGTAGAGTGTAATGGGTGTGTGTGAGGAGTGCAGTGTAAGGGGTGCAGTGTCTGTGTGTGTGAGGGGTGTAGTGTGTGTGAGGGGAGCTGTGTGTGAGGGTTACAGAGTGTATGAAGTTTGTAATAGGTGTGTGTGAGAGGTGCAGTGTGTGTGAGGGGTAGAGTGTGTATGAGAGGCAGGGCCGGTGCAAGGATTTTTGGGTACATAGGCGAAGATGCATTTTTCCGCCCCCCCCCCCCCTCTAAAATTAACATCTTCACCTATGTGCCTCCTAACCAGCCCCTCCCTCTTCCCTGTCCCTTAGTGTTCCTCTCCCCTCCCCCCTCCTTTCCCTGTCCCTTGGTTTTTCTCTCCCCTCCCCTCTCTGTCCCTTGGTGCACCCCCAACCCTCTTAGCGGTCACACTCCCCTTCCTGGTGTGCCTCCTACCTGTCTTGTAGCGTTGCGGAGCAGACCCTCTACAGGAGCTTCAGTTTTCTGTACCTGGCTGGACTGACAGGAAGTGCTCTCTCAGTGAGCACCTCCTCTCAGTCTGGCCAGGTACAGGAAACAGAAGCTCCTGTACTGCGCTCCGCTCCGCCACGCTACACTCAGTGGTGTATACACACTAACAGCCACACACACTCAATGACAAACACACAGACGTCACTGACAGACACAGACTCACTGATCTGACACACACTCATTCATTGACAGACACACACTCAATCACAAACATAATCTCACTGATTTGACAGACACTCACAAACACACACTCATACACTGACAGACACACACATTCATACAAATCATTCACAGACACACACAGACACATACACACATACACAGACAAACACATACACAGACACACTCACAGACAAACACATACACACACAGACAAACACAGACACACACTCACAGACAAACACATACAGACACACAAAGACAAACACATACAGACACACAAAGACAAACACATACAGACACACACACACTGACAAACACACACACACACACTGACAAACACACACACACACACACACACTCACAGACACACACTCACACTCACAGACAAACACATACACAGACACACACACTCACAGACAAACACACACTCACACATACACTTTCAGACACACACTCACAGACACACACACTCACACATACACTTTCAGACACACACTCACAGACACACACACTCACAGACAAACACACACTCACACATACACTTTCAGACACACACTCACAGACACACACACTCACACATACACTTTCAGACACACACTCACAGACACACACACTCACAGACAAACACACACTCACACATACACTTTCAGACACACACTCACAGACACACACACTCACAAACACATAAACATACACTCAGACACACACACTCACAGACACACACACTCACAAACACATAAACATACACTCAGACACACACACTCACAGACAAACACACACTCACACATACACTTTCAGACACACACTCACAGACACATACACACACACTTACACTCACAGACAAACACATACTCAGACACACACACTCACAGACAAACACACACTCATACATACACTTTCAGACACACTCACAAACACATACACACACACACACACACTCACAGACAAACACACACTCACACATATACTTTCAGACACACACTCACAGACACACACACACAAACACATACACAGACATACACACTCAGACAATCACACACTCACACATACAGTTTCAGACACACACAAATTAATAATAATATCCACCCAGCCTCCCTACCTGGAGAGCTGGTGTGGATGTGTCCCTGGGGTCCAGTGGGGCTTCAGTGCGGTGGGCGGCAGCGTTCTAATGAGAGGCGGCGAGGGAGCTCTAACCTCTCTGCTCTGCTCCCTCGCGGGCTGTCTGCTGATGCCGGGAGCCGGAATATGACGTCATATTCCGGCTCCCGCAGAATCAGCAGACAGCGCGCGAGGGAGCAGAGCAGACAGGTTAGAGCTCCTTCGCCGCCTCTCATTACGCTGCTGCCCGCCGGGGGTCCAGAAGGTGACCTGGCAGGAGGGAGCGCTTCCCTCCTGCCGGTCACTGAAATCTTGCGCCCCCAGAGCCGGTGCGCCCTAAGGCGGCCGCCTGTGCAGTGTGTATGCCCTGATGAGAGGTGCAGTGTCTGTGTGTGTGAGGGTGCTGTGTGTGTGTGTGATTGTGTGAGGGGAGCTGTGAGTGTGAGTGGTGCAGTGTGAGGAGTGCAGTGTGTGTGTGAGGGGTGCAGTGTGTGTGTGTGTGAGGGGTGCTGGGTGTGTGAGTGAGTGTGCTGGGTGCGTGAGTGAATGTGTGTGAGGGGTGCAGTGTGTGTGAGGGGTGTAGTGTGTGCGTGAGGGCTGTAGTGTGCGTGAGGGCTGTAGTGTGCGTGAGGGCTGTAGTGTGTGTGAGGGTGCTGTGTGTGTGAGGGGTGCAGTGTGTGAGAGGGGTGCAGTGTGTGAGAGGGGTGCAGTTTGTGTGTGTGAAGGGTGTAATGGGTGTGTGTGAAGTGTGCGTGTGTGTGAGGGGCGCAGTGTGTGTGTGTGTGTGAGGGGTAGAGTGTGTGTGTTTCGTGAGGGCTGTAGTGTGTGTGTAAAGGTGCTGTGTGTGTGTGTGAAGGGTGTAATGGATGTGTGTGAGGAGTGCAGTGTCTGTGTGTGTAAGGGTGCTGTGTGTGAGGAATGCAGTGTGTGTGAGGGGTGCAGTGTGTATGTGAGGGTGCCGGGTGTGTGAGTGATACCGTGTGTGTGTGTGTGTGTGTGTGTGTGTGTATGAGGGGTGCAGTGTGTGTGTGAGGGGTGTGGTGTGTGTGTGTGAGGGGTGTGGTGTGTGTGTGAGGGGTGCAGTGCATGTGTGAGTGAGTGTGTGTGTGAGGGGTGCTGTGTGTGTGCTGCATGTGTGTCTTTGTCTGAATAAGTTTGGAGGGATTGTGTGTTGGGGGAGGCAGATTATTGTCAATACTTTAATAAAAAATAAAAAACGCAAGCATTGTATCTTTTGCCTGGGAGGGAGAAGGGGGGTTTGCTGCAATTTCTGATGGTCCTAGTTCTGAGTGAACTCTAGCCTGTGGGAGTAGAGTTCACTCTTGCGAGACCAATGCTCTGGACCTCGCGAGAGGAACCTGGTGGAGCTGCAGGATAGAGCTCCTTTCGGGTCCTCTCCTGTCTCCCTCCCCCGGTAGCGGCCGCATTTCACTGTCTGTGGGCCGGTGAATAAATCTTTGGGCCGGCCGGGGAGACCCTGTGCCCTCCCCTGGCGACCTCGGCCCAAGGTCATCGCGGTTGATACCTAACTTTGTTTAAATTACAAATTGCATTCTGCAATGAATATAATTAAATAAAGAAGTGATTTGGCACTGTACAATGTAATTATATAGTAGTTTCCAATGACACAATATAAAGTGAAAGAGTAAACCTAAACACAAAAGCAAACACAATAATACATTCATCCTTAGACATAAAATAATGTCCTATATTTCCTGGTATAATATGAGCAGGAATGTGTAATATGTAAATACAAAGATGTGTAAGATGTGTAAAATAAAAAAAGAAAAAAGAAAAAAAAAATGTTTTTAAGAAATAAATCTTAGTGAAAAATATTAAAGGGATTCTGTAGCGCTGGGCACTTTGCACCTACCCCCCAGGATTAGTAGCACCTGATCATCCTTTGTGATATTCACGCTGGAGGGAGGAGCAGTAGGTAAGTAATGATGTAACTGCTTAAAAAGCACAAAAAGATATGATATATCGCAAAGATAAAATATATATGTTCTGTCTTAGGAGCTCTAATCTGTTAAAGTAAATCTGCCATGACAGGTTCAGTTTAAATATGCTATTGCATTTTTAGTTTCAAACACCATTGACAAGCTATTTCAGAAATCTGAGAAGGGGAAGAAAGAATTAACAAATGAAAAAAAGCTGACTAATCTAAATAATGTAAAATTCCCCTAAAATTACTATTATATTCTTAGGGAGATGCTGTGCATGCCTGTATTATTTTTGTTGCTTGTCGTTTTCAGAGTTGTATAGTGTAAACTTCTTCGGGTGAATTTACAAATAAAGAATGTTGTATAATGTATATTGGGTAAGACTGAAAAATCTATTGTTAAAGATATATGTTTAGCAATTTCTAAACAAACTGAAAAAAGGAAATATATTTTACTAATTTCTTTACCTCTCTATCTATATTGTTATTTACCACTCTATCTATATCGTTATTTACCTCTCTATCTATATCGTCTGCTTACAAATAATTTTCTAAAATATAGCCTTTATTTAACCTATTTACAACGTATGAGATACTGGTTTGTCATAGTTAACAATTCCTTGACATTTAATGGAACACTATAGTCACCAGAACAACTACAGCTTAATGTATTTGTTCTGGTGAGTATAATCATTCCCTGCAGGCATTTTTTTTTTTCATGTAAACCCTACGTGAATAAGGTAAGTTGTATTACCGTTTAAGAGGGTTAAGAGGGGGTGGGGAGGGCACAAACCTAATGGTGGTTTTAACAAAATAGGGTCAGGAATACATGTTTGTGTACCTGACCCTATAGCGTACCTTTAAGTGACTTGATGAACTTAAAATTAATTACCACAGACATTGTGCATTGTCATGGTTATCAACCAGATTTTTTTCAAAAAATGTTTGGTGACCGAAATTCTGACAAGTCAAGCCATTACACAGACAAAATTCAACCTACCTGAAAAATATTTTAGTTTTGAATTAATTGGTTTGCCATAATTTTATAACATGACAGGAGGCTTCGTATTTGCTTAAGTCTCTCTTTACTAGAACTCCACAGCAGCACAGAAAACAACCAATCAGAAAAAAGTTAGGTACTATAAAACTCCCCTCCCCATGCATCATTCCCTCTTTCTTTGCTGCTCCGCATCAGTACAGGTCAGAGTACCTTTGCCTCCTGCTTATAGTGGGTGGCTTTGGGATTTTATTGCTTATATCAGTATTTTAGAACCTATTTTGTAGATTACCCTTGTGGAATTTAGTCATAGATATGTATCTTCAGTAATGTATTTATTTATTTATTTTCTTGTGAAGGTTTTTCTTAGGTATTTATATTTTCTGCCCTTGCTGGATTTGTTCTAATCATGTTGTTTTATATCTTATGTGATTTCTTGTCCCCTGTAACTTCACAGTTGTTTCCTATATATTTGTGGGGGGTCTTTGGGGTCCTTGCTCTTCTTTTCTTGGACTTGTGCCGACCCCCTGTCCGTTTTTCCCTGGGATTATGTTTGCTAATTTTTTCATGCAAGTACCTCCGCCCTTTCCCAGCGGTGTGTGTGCCGCTCGGGGGCTTCAGGAGGCTTACTACATCTGCCTCCTTCGACCCCCGAGCTCCGGGACCGCGGATTTCATCTCCGACGGTCCCATGTACTTTGCCGGCCGTGGGGGTACTCGCGTGCGCTTCCACAAGTACCCAGCGGGCGGATCTTCTTTCCCACGTGGCCGCTCGCCGCGGCTGCCTCTGCCCGCGGACCTCGTGTGTCCGACCGGCGGGGGAGAGTCCGACCGGGAGAGAGTGCGACCGCTCGCGGCCCCTCCCCCGTCGGTACACTTCATTACTCGGTATGTTGGAGGTCTCCTCCACCCGGTTCAGTTATCATGCTGCATGTCGTTTTGTTTGTTTTCATTAGGTGACTGCATCAGCTTGTGCTTGCTCCTTCTGTTTAGGGGACAATGTAGTGACATTCTCCCATTAAATTCTATATCCAGGTTGATGTAGGTATGTGTGGGTGTATGTATTTGTATAAATGTATATATGTAGATTTGTGTGTGTGCATGTGTGTGTGTGTGTATAGATGTTGTGATGTGTATATTTAGATTTATTTTACTGGATTACATGCCTATAGGCAGTATTCCTGTTCTGCTCTGTCTGTGGCACAGACCTTATTTTGTCACTGTAGGCGTACTTCATACGCTTGCTTCCTATGGGAGCCTGTACCCTGCATGCACCATAGCTACTGTATCAGAGATTACTGCGAGTTCTGCTATCAGGATATATAAGATTACCACGACTACAGGTATATTGGAAACTCAGTTCAGGTCTCTGTACAGGGCGTACACAGCGCCAGCTATTCTAAGATTCGTGTGCTTCTCAGTATATATTTTATGTATTTATTTATTTGTTTATTTTCTATTTATTTAGTTATTTGTTTATTTTTTTCTGGCCCAGTTGTGAGGACTCAGACGAGTCTACTCTGGTATGGATTTCCTGTCCACGGCGCATATAGACATGCCTGGACCGGGCTCTGACTACCTGGTTTGGGGAGACCGGTCTACGCTGTTACTATGCAATTTAGTCAGGTTGTGGGGAGGGCCATTGAGTTGGCTATTCAGCCCTACTCCTGGAAGTGCCCATGGTTACACAGGTGATATGATGATGGTAGCCTATAATGATGCTAAGAAATTTCAAACGGACCTGTGTGGGCAGGTGCATACCGATTCACAGTTTAGGAGGGTATCGCTCTATGTATCCTACTTTCATGGACAGGGTAATCACTGTGACAACTTCCGCTTATACCAATACAGCTGGGATACCGCTATTTGCCTGCTGGGCATTTAGGGACGGCCAGTCCCGGTTCAAGTTACTCACACAGCATTACGCTGTCTAAAAGGGTTGTTTGTCTAAGGGCCCTATGTCACAAGATGCCCTGAGGATCTACAATTTTAGGGACCTCTACCCGAACTCAGAGGTCCCTGTTATTCATTCAATACCCACTGTAAAGCGCTACGGAATTGGAAGGCGCTATATAATGACGTGTTAATGGTAATATTATGGTAATATACAACCCACTGATTGGCCTGCTATGTCTGTGCCCCATTGATTGGCCTGCTATGTCTGTGCCCCATTGATTGGCCTGCTATGTCTGTGCACAATTGATTGGCCTGCTATGTCTGTGCCCCATTGATTGGCCTGCTATGTCTGTGCCCATAGGAACGGCCTGCTATGTCTGTGCCCATAGGAACGGCCTGCTATGTCTGTGCCGATAAGAACGGCCTGCTATGTCTGTGCCGATAAGAACGGCCTGCTATGTCTGTGCCGATAAGAACGGCCTGCTATGTCTGTGCCCATAAGAATGGCCTGCTATGTCTGTGCCCATAAGAATGGCCTGCTATGTCTGTGCCCATGAGAATGGCCTGCTATGTCTGTGCCCATGAGAATGGCCTGCTATGTCTGTACCCATAAGAATGGTCTACTATGTCTTTGCCCATAGGAAAGGCCTACTATGTCTGTGCCCATAAGAACGGCCTACTATGCCTGTGCCCATAAGAATGGCCTGCCATGCCTGTGCCCATAAGAATGGCCTGCCATGCCTGTGCCCATAAGAATGGCCTGCCATGCCTGTGCCCATAAGAATGGCCTGCCATGCCTGTGCCCATAAGAATGGCCTGCCATGCCTGTTCCCATAAGAATGACCTGCTATGTCTGTGCCCATAAGAACCGCCTACTATGTCTGTGCCCGTTAAAACGGCCTGCTATTTCTGTGCCCCATTGATTGGCCTGCAATGTCGGTGCCCACTGAATAGCCTGTTACGTCGGTGCCTGCTTGTATAGCCTGCTATGTCTGTGACTATTTGCTTGGCTATCCCTTCGGTGTCCATTCGTTTGGCTTGCTGGGCATGTGCCCTATTGGCGGGCCCACATCATTGGTACCGAGCCTCTTTTGGCCGCAGGCCTGGGGTAATATCACCAGTGCCCACCAATGACTGGGAGAGGGGCAGGTGTCCAGTCTAACACCTTTGCCATAGTGTTCATGAAGACAACAGTATACGGCCATCTGAATATGATGGGAAGGGTGACGGCCCTAGACCTCACGCCTGAAGGGCAAAGCTTCTTGTGAAGACCACGGACACATCCACGGTTTACTCTAAACCGGCGACGGCACGTCTCCAAGGAGAACTTCGCACAAGCAAGGACCGGTACTCAGACTCCTACAGGAGAAAGCTGTGTTTTTTCCTTGTCTTTACCAGCTACTCCGTATCTGCCTCCCGGAATCCTCATAGGTTCAGTAGTTTTTCCTGCGTTAGGTTAACTCCTGGCCCGGTCCAGCGGGACTTACTTTTCCTACCTTTCGGCCTGCTGTTTACCTTCTATCTGAGATAGAATTGGCGTAATTTTCTTATCTACGTTTATTGTTACCTTTTTTTCTTTTTTCTTGACTTCCTTCCCTTTTCGCTCGGGTCGTCGTGAGGCCGACTTGACCTCCTCCGACCTCCCAGGCACTCGTGGATCGCAGGAGAACGTCTCCAGCTTTCCTCAGACTACCAACGGTCTACCTGGACCCCGCGCACTCGCACGGGATCTGGATAGTCGGTTGATAGTTTTCCATCGTTTCCGAAGATTGCCCTCAGCCTTATGCGGACATTAATAATTGGTGCACCCTACAGTTTGGTCACCCTGAATCTCTAGGGACTCTATTTTGCACCATGGGAGGGTGCGGCCCTCCATCACCTCGATCTGAGTATATTTACTTTCAGGAACCGAATACTGATTTGTTACTAGAGGGCGCAGCCCCTCACTCGTCCTCAACCAGATACTGGGCTGGATTCAGAGGACAGGTTGGGAGGACCCACTCGCATAGAGAGAACCGGTCACGGATGTAGACTCTGCTGTTGGTTACTAACGGGTGCGACCCGCTCAGGCTGGCAGCCGGACGCTCTCACGGTATGCGATCACAGTGGTAGAGAGCGCGGCTCTCTCATACATTCGATGCTCTACTGTACCGGCCATTTGTTCATCACACAGGCTTGTACCTGTGCAAATCATCGATGACTACATAGAGGGGCGTCCCTCCTGCATTCAATTAGAGCTGACATACACGCTACTGACGTGTTCGTTCTAGAGGTCTGCCTGGTCATGCAAGAATTACGTGTTTAGACTAGATCCCTGGATCTGGACCGCTGTAAAACGCGCAAGAAATACTCAGAGGTATAACGAGGGGAGTCTCCCACTTATTTGCACACGCTTCTGGAGATGGTACGGATGACCCTCCGGTACTAGGAGTGTGCAGGTTTTTTGGCATATTCTGCACCGTGTAATACAGAGATTGCTTTCTGTTTTGGATATCCAGGCCATTACGAACAAACTGCGAAGACAGTTTCTTCCATGCCAAGATGTCAGGAGATAGGGAGACCTTCATGGAGCAAACGGGCACTGCCTTGCTCGGGTAACAAGTTTATGGAAGACCTCCTTCCCGGTCTGAAGGTAAAATCGTACGTATGGATCACAGGGTAAGACCGGAAACCCCGGCTGTCTTGACTTCCCCGGTCTTTATGATCTTGGGATAGGACGGCTGGACTGCCCCGTCTCCTCGGAGGACGACACCTGCGTCTATGCTCTATTTATCCCTCACGAGAGCCATTTTGTTGGATTCGCGCTAACCTACTTTTCTACTACCGTCGAGGAGACTTACAAAACTTCATGCAGGTACCTTGTGTACCTCGACTCCTACACAGACATCTTTCCCTCTTGGACGAGGGCATTTCTGGATGGCAATCTGCGTTCCAGTTTGCTTTTCCCATTCCTTTGAAGATTTCTGGGATTCTCTATTCCCAGAGTAGTCGACCACCGTTTCCTCCACACAAGTCCAGTTCGGAACCCTGAATGGACGTCCTTTGGAGTCTTTTCTCTACTGCGTTTGAGGATTACACAGTCCATTTGGAATATTGGTATCACTTAGAGTAGGGCTGGTTTGGCCACACTCTTACCTGCAGTATGAATTTATCCTCGGATGAGACATTTCACCGGATAGGACAGGAAGGAACGGAAGATCTTCCTCGGTCTTTCTATTGCGATTTTGGTGGGGGACTTAGGCGCATTCCTTGAGATTGGAGATCTACCTGCAAGGCCGCATCGCCGAAGGACCCTGGCACGATCGGAGGAGCCGCCTTACGGATCGGAGTTGAGACATGGCGGCAGTTTCTCCTCACGACCCCAAGTCCGAGATTGACCTTCAGTATTATACAACTACAGGAATATGGCTAATAAGTCAGCTTGCCAGCTCATGGTCCAACTGCTAGGGAACAGGTCGCTACACCACGTACAATGGATTTACCAGCGGATGGTGCTTTTTTCTGTATTTGAGATGCTTCGTCGGCTGGCATCTTCTTTGATCCACCTGCGGTCGTTAATCGTTCTTGGAATGTCCGATTAGGATTACTCTGAAATTTCCTGGAATAGATACCAGCGATACAAACAGCGTTGGATTGGTGAACTGAGCGTTGAAACAGCAAATACGAAGCCTCCTGTCATGTTATAAAATTGTAGATTATGCTAGCTTTAGTGTACCTATAATCTTAATTTTATTAATGACAGGAGGCGAGTATTTCCCACCCATTCTTGTCCCTCCCTTGTTTGATGTTATAGTTTAGATTATCGGGTATGTATGCAACTCTGTTTGTTGTCTCTGCTACCTGTCGTTTATTCCTTATGTATGTGTTTTTTCATAAGTAGGGTTGGGATATCTACATATTAAGGTTAATTTTGGTTGCTACATTGGGTACCTACATGTTTATTCAGAGTACACTTCATTGGATAATCAACCTGTTCGATTCTGTTTTTCTCTCGTTTCAGTTTACAGTCCATCAACACTATCTAGTAGGACGGTTACTCTCGGATGATGGACATCGTTATTTTCATCTTATCTAGGACTTCGTTTCTTCCCCATGATGTTTCTCTGCCTTTTATTCTGTTTTGTCGCAGCTTGAAAGAGGAAATAATGCATGGGGAGGGGAGTTTTATAGTACCTAACTTTTTTCTGATTGGTTGTTTTCTGTGCTGCTGTGGAGTTCTAGTAAAGAGAGACTTAAGCAAATACTCGCCTCCTGTCATTAATAAAATTAAGATTATAGGTACACTAAAGCTAGCATAATCTACAATTTTTTTTCATGTTAACTATTCTCAGTTCACAAGGGCAAAAATATTAAACTACCATATGATATCTGCATTTTATGCAGTACAATTTTAATGACATTTTTTAGCATATTGACCTAGATTTCATCGGAATTTAAGCTTTCTGCAAACGGCAGAAAATATGGGACAAATGCATACAACAACAAGAAACAGTACATTGCACTGGTACAACTTACTTATTACATTCCTCAGAAACAGTGGCAGTACATATTTTATTTTCATACCTCCCTTCAGTAAAACAAGTGTTAAATTTAAAATTGCATCTGCCAATAAACATTAATATATCGCTTAGCATTTGTGAGAGATAATACCTTCTATCAGTTTAAAATATCTGATATATTTCTGTATCTATCATCATAATAATAATAATAATAATAATAATAATAATAATAATAGTGTACTGGATGGCGGATAGATTAGGGATAATGTTGCAGCTTGATTTTGATTTTATTGATATAGCCACCACTCTATGGTTTTATCACACCTTTATTTTCATTTACATTAATTTTCTTTTACTATCAGTCAACTATGTGGATATGGGGGGAATGGGTAGGGTTTAGATTTTTTTCAAGGGGTGTCCACGAAGTTATGTTAGGGAACTACTTGGAGTTACAGGTTACCGCTTCCCCTGATCACGATTTACCTTTCTTTCCTCAATGTGCTCTATTTCTTAGGAGTTTATCTCTTATAGATACATATTTATTCATATTTTTGTTACATTTGTTTCCACTAGTTGTTAGTATCTCTTTTTTGGTTAATTAAATTTATCCACCGTAGCAGTATACTGTTACTTTCTGCTTCGGCTTGCTTGGTCTTTTTGTATTTATTATTTTTTGTTTTATTTATTTGTATTCAATTTGATTCATTATTTGGTTTTTCTTTTTCTTTTCCTTTTTCTCATTATTGGATTGTGGTGTTAGCCTGGCGCTGGCTAGCATTTTATGATCAATTACGAGTTGTATACTCTACAAATCTATTTATATTATATTTATTAATGGTTATGTTTTATTAGTTACTTATCTTTGGGTTGCTTCCTAGCCTTCGGAAAGTTTGGATTTTGAGGTACTAATATGTATCTGCCTCCGATCCCTTCTCCCTCCCTGAAACAACATTTGTATCTACAAAACTACCCCTGTATGAACTTTTCAACAATTAAATGATTTTTTGTCGTTTTACCATCAATTCTTAGCTCACATGTTGGAACACATTAATGACAGGGCTTTTCTTTTTTTTTTTTTTTTCTTTTTTTTTGTTGTGCAGGTGAGTACAAGGCATATTCATACGCCACAACAGCGTACATTTATGGTTAAACATAGGTTAAACAGTGGGATGGAAAATTTTGCACATTTTTTGTTGTTTAAGAAACAAATTATGCTAGGCAGACATGTCTAAATGTTAACAATCTGTATGAGATCAAACGTGCTTGCAGCATGCTGACAGCATTGGTACTTAGAGGTTATACTTAAGAATAAAACAGTAGCATCCTGCGTGTTTTAAAAAAAAAAATTAAAATAAAATAACTAACTGGGTAAAACAGGTTGTGTCAGAGAATGATAGGGCATTAAGTGTGAACTTCAGGACCTTAGGTGAATCTGCACCATTTGTACAGTAAAATATGGTCCTACATAGTGTGTCAGTAGGTATGCTGGTGTGAGCGCTTATGGGACAGGCTAGGTTATTGACCTATTGTTAGTCTGAAGGGTACTGTATAGTCTAGTATAGCGTGAACACAATAGTGAGCACTTCAGTGACTTTGCGGCAACGCATTCGTGAGCCTAAATTACTATGCAACCGGTTAGATTGGTCGGAGGGTTGTGTGCGTGCTAAATAAAGCAAGGCTATGCATATTATGTTGGAAGTATAGAAGGCACATTAAGAGCAATATTATGGGGGAGAAGAAGCTGCGGGTTCCGGCATTTATATTTTAGGGAAACTGTGCTTAAGTACACATAGGCTGACTGCTTGGTTTAAACATGTTAGAAGCCTGTGATGTTATTTCTAGTAAGTAACTAGCGAGGTAATAGCATATATAACGTATATAACAGGAGGGGAGAAATATCAGGCTTAGAGGATTACGCAGGCATGTAATGAGTCTTGTGAGTATCAGGCTTTAACGGCTGCAGAAGGAACTGGATTGCGTCCATTGTGGCAGAAGGGGTTTGAGCAGGGTTCATCAGGCTTACCCTGTGTTTGCGTTTCCCTTCAGCCTATGCCCAGCAGAGGAAAAAGCTTTGTGTCCCTGGTTGGGGTGCTCCTCTGATCTGCTTCCGTCCCAGGCGGTTGAGTAGCCGGTTGTTGGGGCAGTGGGTGATTCCCCGTCTGTCGCCATTTTGGGGTCCCTTGTGCTGTTGGGATCTTGGGTTGTTGCTGTGTGCTTCGCTTTGGCCTCCCATCCTCCCGTTCACCTGGTATCGACTTATTCTCCCTCCTTCTCTTACTCTTCCATTTCTGCCTGTGTGTGCACCCGGCTCCGTATTTTGCACTGCGGCGCGGGTGTTTCCGGCACCATTGTGATTGTTTCTTGTTGCAGGCTGAGTCCCAGTGCCACGTGTGCCGCAGGGGGTTCTGATGTGGCTGAGTCTGGGGTGTCTCTGGCATAGCCGGTGAGGCAGGTTGTGAGATCGGTGGGGAGCTCCGCTGTCTCTCTTCGATGCGAAGCCAGAAGGCTGTGAAGACCGCATCTAGCCGTGTGAGTAGCGAGCACGTGCTCGTGAGTTGAGTGGGTCCGTCTGCGCTTCCCGCCATCTTTGGTGCGGCAGGCCCTCGCTGGCCTTGGGTCCGCAAGGTACAGGGATGGCTTCCTGGGACCGGGATGACCCCCACCGGTCCAGAGGGGGGGGAACGAGGGCCCCGAGTCAGGAGTCCAGCATTGAGTGGCGTCGGAGGAGCGGCCGTCCCCTCCGTGCCGGTCATGCTTGTAGGCTGCATACTGTGCTCGGGTAGATCTCGCTTTGAGTGTGGCGTGTTTGGCACCCGTTGAGGCACCTGAATTTCGTTATTAGTTTGGTAGCAATTATGCATCTTTGCACTTTCTGTAGTTTGTCTATTTTTCATTATATTTGCTGGCCAAAGCAGGAGCTGTGTCTCCGTGCGTCCGCTCTGCTCGGCGGCCAGGCCCCGCCCCCGACAGGGCTTTTCTTAATGTTGATATTTTAGCTTTTAGTAGATAACTCCCTTATTTGCTATTCTTACATGGGATTGCCATATTTATAAGGGAGTTATGTATATAGAATGAATGTGCAGGGCTGGTGCTACCATATGGCGGGAGTACTTTCCTGGGGGGTGCGATCTCCTGTTGACCGGCAGGATTAGAGCTCCCCTCCTGCCAGTAACTGCATGTAGCGTGGCCGAGAGGGGGGAATGTGACCTACCCAGTCTGACAGGAAATGCAACAAATTGCTTCCTGCCAAACAGGACAGGAAACAGGATCCTCCACCGTGGTCCACTCGCTATGCTCAGGTACATGGAAGGAGGTGAGGGGGGCACAATGAAAGGTACAGGAGGGGGCAACAATAAAAAGGCACACTTGGGATGGGGGCACAATAAAATGAACTGGAGGGGAGGGAGACACAATAAAAGATACATGAGGTATAGGATGGGAGGGGGAAGGGGGGCGATTCCGAAAGGTACAGGAGGGGAGGGGGACTATGATAGGTTCAGGAGGGGAGGGGGGACAATAAATGATACAGGAGGTGAGGGGGGACTCTTAAAGGTACAGGAGGGAGGTGGGACATTGAAAGGTACAGGAGGAGAGGGGGCAATTAAAAGGTACAGGAAGGGAGGGGGAACATTGAAAGGCACAGGAGAGCTGGGGGGCACAAAGAGATTATTAGAGATTATTATCTATTATTTATTATAGATACACATGTACATTATAAGCATATGTATGTATATATATATATATATATATATATATATATATATATATATATATATATACGTGTCGCCTACTTTCTAAGTAATTCATTCTGGATAGCTAACCGTTTCAGTGCCCCTCCTTGAACATCGGGCTGGGGAAGTGTCCCCGGGTGGACCGGCCACCCCAGAACCCAAGCCCTACCAAGCCTTCAAGATGTTTGCGGAAGCTGAAGAGGGTATAGATTACTTTTTGCAGGACTTTGAGCGCCTCTGCCTGCTACATGAAATTGCCCCAGCAGACTGGGTTCCCATTCTGGCAGGGAAGCCCACAGGGAAAACTGCAGATGCTTACCGGGCTGTGCCCGAGGGGGAACTGTGGAACTATGCCACTATGAAACTATGCTACTGCTGACGAGGTATGTGCCACCTGTGGAACTATGCTACTGCTGACGAGGTATGCCATCACCCCAGAGGCATATCGCTGAAAATTCCAGGAATTAAAGAAGGGGTCCCAGGACTTAAACGCTGAATTGGCTTGCCCACTGAGCAATGCAGCCCAAAGCTGGATGCAGTCCCAACAGTCCCAGAGGAAGTCCTCCAGCTGTTCCTGTTTGAACATTTTCTCAATGGGCTACCCACTGAGATACAGGACTGGTTAAGGGACCGACAGCCCAAAACCCTGACCGAAGCAGCCCAAAAAGCTGATGAGTATGCGGATACCAGGCGACCCCAACATTCGGCTTCCACTCCAATCTCCTGACCCCCCCGTACACGTGGCACCCCAGTTTACCTCACCTGCAGCCCCCCACTGCAGAGGTTCACCGGCTCCCGCACCACCTCAGAGGACACCCAACCGGGCAACCACCTAGTGCCACCAATGTTCCCAGTGGGGCCACTACAAGAGGGAGTGCCCTCAGCTGAGGGACCGGTCCTCATGGATCCGTCCAGGGCTCCCTCCTACACCACAAGCCATTGCCCACTATTATCAGGCAGCCCCCACCTACTCCCCTAACCCCAACGAGGAAGCCTGCCTCCCCCTTCATGAGGCGAACCCTATACATGCCGCCACAGATAACAAAGCTATCTGAGCAGGGACTGCTTTTAAAAATGGCCGAAACTGTTTCGGAAGCCATAATATATGAGTGATGTCATATGGTGACATCATATGTTGTTCAATTCGGACCCACTGAGGAGAATTAAGGTTGACAAAGTGTGACATACCAGCTGCTAATATAGACGCGTCACAGTAGGTACAAATATCGGGGACTTCCAGTCCTCCTTCCCTAGCTGGTGCTCTAAGACGTTTCATATATACTCAGGGACTCCCCTTGTACCAAATAAAGTTGGTAATATCCTTTTGGATTGATTTAAAATAAGAGTTTGGGATCAGCAATGGAAGGTTCCGAAAAACATATTGTAGCCTAGGGACATTTTAATAGCTACTATTCTTTCTGTCCAGGTGAGGAAAAGGGACCTCCATTTTAACAAAATTTGCTTACACTCCTTCCATACCCTAATCTAATTACTTGCAATCAAATCCGTATGTTTCTTAGAAAAGATTATCCCTAAATATTTAATATTATCGAGTCTCCATTCAAAACGATATATCTTATGTAGTATGTCTGAGACTTGATCAGGTAAGTTTATGGCCAAGGCCTTCATTTTGTTAGTGTTTAGCGAATAATAAGAGCGCAGACCATCTTCTTTTATTATCTGTATAAGTATAGGGAGTGTGTTTATAGGGTCGGTAATGTAAAGTAAAACATCATCGGCAAATGCGCTGATCTTATATTCTCTTCTTTTAACATGAATGCCTTGTATAAGAGGATGATGAAACAGCAGGAAACACTCTTGACCTCATCTTTACCAATCTCTGTACCACCTCTAATCTCTCCACTGTTCCATTTCCTTTGTCTGACCACTATCTGCTAATATTTGATATCAGCATAACCCATACCCAAATTTCACCACCTTCTAGTCTCGCAGAAACCTCAACTGCCTCAATCTCAAGCATTTCTTTACCAAACTCCAAACTCTCCTTTTACCCATCTCAAATCTAACTTGCCCTAACTCTGCAACCTCACTCTACAACTCAACTCTCTCCTCTCAACTCGACATCATGGTACCTCCTACAATTAAATGCAGCAAACGCCCCCAATTACAACCCTGGCACACCAAGCTGATCCGTTACCTCCAAAAATGTTCTAGAACTGCTGAACGCTGCTGGAGAAAGTCTCACTTTGCATCTGACTTCCTCCACTAAAATTTTATGCTGCGCTCCTACAGCCTGGCTCTTTCCGCTGCAAAAGTAAATTACTTTAACACCCTCATAAGTACACTATCCCATCAACCCAAACACCTATTTCACAGTTTTAATGCTCTTCTTTGCCCTTTTAATCCAGTCCTTCTACCACCTTGTCCGCCACAAACTTTGCATCTCACTTCACAGAGAAGATCTCTACAATCAGAGAAGAGTTCGCTAATTTCTCTCCTTCCCCTACCAATACATCACCCAACCCCACTCCCTCCACCATTCTACACTCATTCGCACCTGCTACAGCAGAAGAGGTTTCTGTTCTGCTCTAGTCCTCCCGCCCCACCACCTGTTCCCATGATCCTAATCACTCATATCTCATCCTCACTTTGTCTCCCTCTCTTGCTCTCACTAAAATGTTCAATCTCTCCCTTTCCTCTGGCACATTTCCCTCATCCTTCAAACATGCAGCTGTAACCCCAATTCTGAAAAAGCCCAGCCTTGACCCCAACTCACCATCCAACTGCCGCCCTATATCGCTACTGCCATTTGCCTTCAAGATCCTCGAGAGAGAGTTGTGTACACCAGACTCACTGACTTTCTCGAATCCAACTCTCTGCTTGACCCCCTTCCGTCTGGATTCCACGCTGTGACCAAAGTATCCAACCATTCTATCCTAATTCTCCTTGATCTTTCCGCTGCCTTTGACACTGTTGATCATCAACAGCTTTTTCGCATTCGTAATTTTGGTCTATGGGATACTGCTCTCTCCTGGCGCTCCTCCTACCTCTCCCAGCGCTCTTTCAGTGTTTCTTTCTCTCACTCTGCCTCTACCCCCTGACCACTCTCTGTCGGTGGCCCCCAAGGTTCCGTCCTTGGTCCCCTACTGTTCTCTTTCTATACTGCCTCCTTTGGTAAACTCATCAGCATCTTTGGCTTCCGTTATAATTTCTATGTGGATGACACGCAAATCTACCTGTCCTCTCCTGATCTCTCTCCGCCCATCTTGACTCGTGTCTCTGACTGCCTCTCTTTGATTTGCGCTGGATGGCTGCTCACTTCCTTAAACTCAACCTGTCCAAAACAGAACTTCTGTTTTTTCCTCCCTCAAGTGTTGCTACTCCCGTGTCTGACTCCCTCCAAGTCAACAGCGCTACCATCACCTCTACCTCGCAGGCTCGCTGCCTGGGTGTTCTTTTTGACTCCAACCTCTCCTTCACCCCTCATGTCCAGTCAATCGCCAAATCCTGTCGTTTCCATCTTAAAAACATAACGCGCATCCGACCCTATTTAACCCCGGATGCAGCTAAGGTGCAGGTCCATGCTCTTGTTCTCTCTCGCCTTGACTATTGCAATACTCTTCTCAGTGGTCTTACGTGTTCCCAGATTGCACCACTGCAATCTTTAATGAATGCGGCGGCGAGGCTCATTTTACTGTCCACTCGCACCTCCCACGCCTCCCCGCTCTGTCAGTCCCTGCATTGGCTTCCAGTTAGATATAGGGCTCAATTTAAAATTCTGGTGCTTGCTTCCAAGTCTCTACATAATGCTGCTCCAACCTACCTATCCTCCCTAATACACAAGTATGTCCCGTCGAGGCCCCTACGCTCTGCCAAAGACATGTTAGAGAAATGCTGCCTAAATCACTGTATAATATAATCGTACGCTGAACCAGTTGTACCTTGAGTGTGAAAACGCTAATAAAACGTAAAAAAAAGTTACATATAAGGGTATGCTTTATTGTGTCTTTGTAACTAATAAAATTATGACAATCTAATTTACATAAACATAATTCTCCTAGTGATCTATTACCTTGAAGATTCTTTAGATCACTGTGTTTTTGAATATGTGTTGAGATGGGTATTTCCCTTCATGATGGAATGGTGACACCTTAATTTGAGAGTGTGGTATTCTCCTCATTTCCTCTCCCAAGACTGAAGTTTATGAGAGTTGTCTGTATATGAGAGAGCTAAAATCAGCTAGGCGTGTAGACACTATCAAACTGTACACCAGTTAACAAAAAAAATATTTCTGTTCATTATGTTTCCAAGTATTGAAAATTACCTTAAAGGACCACTATAGGCACCCAGACCACTTCAGTTTAATGAAGTGGCCTGGGTGCCAGGTCCACCTAGGATTAACCCTTTCTGCTGTATGTTTACAAATGGGTTAATCCAGCCTCTAGTGGCTGTCTCATTGACAGCCACTAGAGGCACTTCCGCGCTTCTCATTGTGATTTTCACAGTGAGAAGACGCCAGCGTCCATATGAAAGCATTGAGAATGCTTTCCTGTGGACTGACTGAATGTGCGCGCGGTTCTTGCCAAAGAAGGAAGAGATTCCCCAGCGCCAACGGATCCCGGCACTGGAAAAAAGTACGTGATTTAACCCCTTCCTCACCCTAGAGCCCGGCTGGAGGGGAGCCCTGAGGGTGGGGGCACCCTCAGGGCACTATAGTGCCAGGAAAAATAGTATGTTTTCTTGGCACTATAGTGGTCCTTTAATAATGTTTATTAGTTTTAGAAGTATTAAAATAGTTGTATGCAACACAGAAATGTCAGAACACCATGGAAAAGGAGTCCCGAGGGTAAAGATTGAAGAATAAAACTAGATAGTGGTCTAGATAGGAATATCACACTTCCAATAATACAGAGTCAAAAATGTTCTTTACCCATGGCAAATAAATATCAAAATTGTTAACCAGTTCATAAAAACCCAAAACAAAATTGGACTTTTAAACTTTGGCTCATGCATATCTACAACATTTTTTACTGCCAATAAAGCTGAGAAAGTCAAAACGTTTGTGTTACGTTTATTGTATTAAAACTAAATCTAACTCACTATCTGCTTGTTAACTTGAAGATGTGTATATCTTATATATACCCTAACTCAAAGTTAACAACAAAAAATGGCACCCTTGTGTGCTTGCAATTACATCATAATGTGATGCGTATGGAAAACAAAGTACATTGATAATACTATTAGGTGAACTTTTTAAATTAACTAATTATTATGTTCCACAGGGACATGGCAATACTTCTTCAAAGTATTAAAACTGACTTTTCCTATATAGGTATGTTATATTCTCAATTTTGTTATGCTATATTTTTTTTAGTTACAGTACTTATTTGTACTTTAATTGGTCTAACTTATTAATTGAGGAAGTTGTTAAAATGTTTAAAACTTGCCAGGATTTTAATCACCAAAATTTCAGTGCTTAAAGGATTATTCCAACCCTTTTTTAACTTAACAAATCCATCTTGAAAAGCACTACTTGGCATTTGGCATAACGCCCCCCCCCCTTTTTTTTTTAATGTTAAATCTACCTTGAGCTCAGTGCCATGCCAAGTCCATTATCATTTCCCCTTTTTCTACATCGCCAGGCAGCATCATTGGTTCACTGTCCTTGGTCCAATCCAATGCTTTTCATAAAGAAGCATCGTTGGTGTGGTGAATAAAACAAAATGCATTCATGAACATCAAGATTATTTGAGTGACAGCACACCTTGCCATTTAAGCATGCCCAGCTCCCAATTGCAGAGGAGGGGAAGGAAGGGCTGAACAGAGGGGTGCGAGTTGGATAAGATGGTAAATGGAGGTTGGAATATTACATTGAGCCATTATTAGGACTGTTTGTCAACTAAAGTACAAAGCAGGCATATCTGTGCAGGCGTGCTCACAGCTTTGTCTGCAAAAGAAGCTGAATATGACCATTGCCAGAGCTCTGCACAGAACTCTCATTAGTCACTGCTGGAGATGTAAATGCACCCAAACAAACATTTTCTAATATACCTAAAACACTGTACATATGGATTGTTTGCCTGAAGACAACTTCTAAAACAAAAAGAGAGAACAAAGAGTAGAGAGAGTATGTCAAGTTGCTTCTGTTATAATTGTGGGGGGTAACCCCTATAAGAAATGAATACAAAAACGAGAAAGAATGAGTGTTTAGCAAACCAAGGGGGAGGGGAAGAGGCATCAAAGAAAGTGTCTCATTCTCAACTTCCTACTTGGAGCCAATACAATAGAAGCAACCCATGAACACTGAAGTCTAGTGAATTACTTATTAAAACGTAACTTTTAATGAAAAAAGCTTAAAACATGTCCAAAACGTAAATGAAAATATATCAATAAATTAATGAGTCCGATAAAGCTGTAATCAGCAGCCCATCGAATCCTAACACGAGTGGCAATATAGCCTAGAATCAAAAGCCACATAGGGGTAGATTAAACTAGGAGTGGAGTAGTGGTAAAACATTTAGTTAAATTAAATTGGTGTTGAGAGACAAAATGTCTTAACCTCCCAAATACTAGCATAAGTATCAAATGTCAAACCACCCCAGAGTAAAACTTCCCCAGTGCTGCACGAAGACTCCCTGTCTCTTGCAAGAAAAAGAACGTCTGCTATCTGTCTCCTGGAGCTGATAATACGGCTAGAAGCTAGGTATAGAGATCGGTGCAAAACGATCAATATGCACCGATGTCTAGACCCTAACTGCCCTGTGAATAAACATAACTCCTAATAGCTGAACGTTCTGGCGATTGCAACGCTAACTAAATAGCAATAAAAGCTAAGTATGTCTGAACTTAACCCCTTAAGGACACATGACATGTGTGACATGTCATGATTCCCTTTTATTCCAGAAGTTTGGTCCTTAAGGGGTTAAGCTAGTGATAAAGCTGGAGCAATAGATAGAAATTCTGTCTGTCCCTTAGATATAACTCCATAACTAGCTAGTGGGTGCTCGTCCCGACGCGCGTTTTGCCGATTGCTCGGCTCGTCCAGGGGAACCGGTTAAAAAATCATCACAGGTTTAAATATCCCGCCCTCCCTTCCTATTGGCTGGAAAATATCATTAGCCACTGTGGAGAGAGGAGGGACTACGGACTAAGAAAAATTAACCCTTTCTGGCCGGTTGAAAATCGGCCCATATCATATTATAACGAAATAGTAAACTGATATGTAATGAAAACATCTGGCAAATATAAAAAAGACATATGAGACAAGTGACTTTGTTTAAGAGTCATTGTGCAGTCTCTGTTTTAGTCGAAAGTCCAATGCTGCATCTTCCTAAAGGAGTTGCAAAAAATAATAATAACAATTTGTATAGTGATCAATGACTACAGTAAAGATAGACTGCAACATTATGTAACATTAAAGGACCACTCGAGGCACCCAGACCACTTCAGCTTAATGAAGTGGTCTGGGTGCCAGGTCCTTCTAGGGTTAACCCATTTTTTCATAAACATAGCAGTTTCATAGAAACTGCTATGTTTGTGAATGGGTTAAGCCTTCCCCTATTTCCTCTAGTTGCTGTCTCACTGACAGCCGCTAGCGGCGCTTGCGTGATTCTCACTGTGAAAATCACAGTGAGAGCAGGCAAGCGTCCATAGGAAAGCATTATGAATGCTTTCCTATGTGACCGGCTGAATGCGCGCGCAGCTCTTGCCGCGCGTGCGCATTCAGCCGACGGGGAGGAGAAGAGGAGGATCGGAGGAGGAGAGCTCTCCGCCCACCGCTGGAAAAAGGTAAGTTTTTACCCCTTTCCAGAGCCGGGCGGGAGTGGGACCCTGAGGGTGGGGGCACCCTCAGGGCACTCTAGTGCCAGGAAAACGAGTATGTTTTCCTGGCACTAGAGTGGTCCTTTAACCCCTTAAGGACCAAACTTCTGGAATAAAAGGGAATCATGACATGTCAAACATGTCATGTGTCCTTAAGGGGTTAAGCTAAGGAGGTGGTTTGACACTGTTAAATAAATAATAACAGTGATTGTACCCCATAGGATCAAATCCACTGAGAAGATTACTGAACCAAGAAAAAATGAATTACCTTAACCCCTTAAGGACCAAACTTCTGGAATAAAAGGGAATCATGACGTGTCACACACGTCATGTGTCCTTAAGGGGTTAAAGTATATTTATACACTAGAGTGTGCAGATTTTATTCATTCATAAGCCTGGTGCATGTCATAAGGGAACTACATTCCTAATCCCCATATGAAGGTATATATGTCGTAGAATTAAAATTAAACAGTCCTGAGAGAAAAAAAAAAGTATATATACAGAAAAATTAATAAATAAATAATGAAAATAATCAAAAATTAATAAATTATGAAAGAAATAAATTTCTCATGCGTTACGAATGTATAAATGGGGTGAAGTTGAATTCTTCATTAAGTCCTTTTGGATATAATGTCTGAAAAAGGTAGATCCAACGGGATTCTGCTTTTCATAAAGCAATGTTGATGTCGCCTTTGCGGTGATTTAAAGAAAGTTTCTGTATCACCTGAAATTTTAAGACCTCAGGTTTGGAAGCATGGTTGGTTCTTACATGTTTTGAAATTGGAGTTTCAATATGTACATTAGTGATAGAGTTAACGTGCTGTAGTATTCTCCTACGCAACTGTTGGTAAGTTTTGCCTATGTACTGTAGTCCACATTCACAGGTTATAATGTAAATCACATTGGTGGAACTACAGTTAACAAAGGCATTAATAGTTATCTCTTTTAGGGTCCTTTTATTCAAGACAGATTTTGTAGGTAATATGAAGTTACAGGCCTTACAATGGCCACATCCGTAAAGACCATTGGTTGTCTGAAGCCACGTACGAGTAGGAGGTGTCTTGAGGATAGGTTTAAAATTGCTATGTGTTAGAATGTCCCCCAGATTGCTCGCTCGTCTGTAAGTCATTGAAGGTTGTTTGGTAAGAGTGTTATTCAAACTGGTATCATATTGCAGTACCGGCCAATTCCTGCTGAGTACTTGTTGTGCTGTGTTCCAGTGTTTATCATATGTGCCAATGAATCTGGTCACACTAGGGATTGTGGAGAGTTCTCTGGGTGTAAGCTCTCCAATCTGTCCACCCTTTGGGTTCTTTGTTAAGCTTTTTTTTAAAATTCTATTGGGATAGCCCAGTGACTTAAATCTCATTCTAAGTCCTCTGGCTTCCTTCTCAAAGTCTTCCTGGTTGGAACAGTTTCTCTTAGCTCTAAGGTATTGGCCATATGGTATGTTGACTTTAAGATGGTACGGATGGTAACTCTGCCAATGTAGGAGGCTATTTGTTGCTGTTGGTTTCCTGAATAATGAGGTGCTAACATCTCCATTCTCATGTATATTTATATTGAGATCCAAGAAGACCAAATGCTTCTCGTCTATAACATGAGTCAGTTGAAGATTAAATTTCATTCTGATTGAGTTGTTCTACCATCTCTTCGAATTTTGAAAAAGAACCTGACCAAAAAATCAGGACATCATCTATGTAACGATACCATTTAAGGGTTAATTTTTCTTAGTCCATAGTCCTTCCTCTCTCCACAGTGGCTAATGATATTTTCCAGCCAATAGGAAGGGAGGCCGGGATATTTAAACCTGTGATGATTTTTTAACCGGTTCCCCTGGACGAGCCGAGCAATCGGCAAAACGCGCGTCGGGACGAGCACCCACTAGCTAGTTATGGAGTTATATCTAAGGGACAGACAGAATTTCTATCTATTGCTCCAGCTTTATCACTAGCTTAAGTTCAGACATACTTAGCTTTTATTGCTATTTAGTTAGCGTTGCAATCGCCAGAACGTTCAGCTATTAGGAGTTATGTTTATTCACAGGGCAGTTAGGGTCTAGACATCGGTGCATATTGATCGTTTTGCACTGATCTCTCTACCTAGCTTCTAGCCGTATTATCAGCTCCAGGAAACAGATAGCAGACGTTCTTTTTCTTGCAAGAGACAGGGAGTCTTCGTGCAGCACTAGGGACGTTTTACTCTGGGGTGGTTTGACATTTGATACTTATGCTAGTATTTGGGAGGTTAAGACATTTTGTCTCTCAACACCAATTTAATTTAACTAAATGTTTTACCACTACTCCACTCCTAGTTTAATCTACCCCTATGTGGCTTTTGATTCTAGGCTATATTGCCACTCCTGTTAGGATTCGATGGGCTGCTGATTACAGCTTTATCGGACTCATTAATTTATTGATATATTTTCATTTACGTTTTGGACATGTTTTAAGCTTTTTTCATTAAAAGTTACGTTTTAATAAGTAATTCACTAGACTTCAGTGTTCATGGGTTGCTTCTATTGTATTGGCTCCAAGTAGGAAGTTGAGAATGAGACACTTTCTTTGATGCCTCTTCCCCTCCCCCTTGGTTTGCTAAACACTCATTCTTTCTCGTTTTTGTATTCAACTTCTAAAACAGAATTGGTCTTTATGGATGGAGTAACACTTTAACGATAAGGTATAGGGCTCTTTTTTATTGATTCGATAATGGTAAAAGTATTGTCAAAACATACCAAAATAGTGAGTGGGATTTTTATCAATTTTTCTTTGTTAAAGGCTAATTGTCAGTCATTAACATGGCAATAAATATTGTAATTAGATTGTAATTTACTGCTAATTTCTTAAATGGAAAAAATGCTTATAAAAATTTCTCTGCGGCAGGCAAATCACCACTCACTAGCTTTGAAAGATACTGCACAATAGCCCAAACTAGTAAAAACCAAATCTCAGACATACCTCACAATCGCAACACACACAACCCATATCACTCTCCCATTCAGAGCTGGGAGCACTTGAAGACGCGGGTACTTGACACCCTAAAGCCTGGCCACAATGCACAAACTACCCACACATTTTTGCTGGAAACAATGCGGACATACGGGAACATTCATCCAGTGCTGGTGGACATGCCCCAAAATCAAACCAATATGCCAATCCGTCACATCACTCCTCACCAAGCTGCTGACCAACCCCTGCCCCCTAGATCCATGGGCATTACTCCTCTCCAAACCACTGGACACATTCACCAGAGCATAAAATAAACTGATAGCACGAGTAGCCCTGGCTACGCGCAGAGCAATAGGAGAGGTCTGGTCCTCCACAAATATTCCCACACAATACACAGTACTCAGGAAAATACAACACCACATAGACATGGACAGACTCAAAGTCCAAATCCATGAGACCCCTAAAACATTCCACAAAATATGGGATACATGGCTAGAAGGGGACACATCTCTTCCCTGGTAGCAAGACAAGCCACCAGGCAACCAACACAAGCTGGACACCCAGATACCCATGCAGCAAGCACTACCCTAATAACCGATCACAACTCACCAACCCCAACCCACCCCCCCTCCGTTGGGGGGGGGGGGCGCGGGGCCCGGTGACGGGCACAAACCCCATCCCCGGTCACACCCCCACTTCTCAACCTCACCACCCTATTAGGGACCCACGACTTACACGCCCTACACCAACTCACCCCTAAAACCAGTCCACAGACAGGCAGGTGCACACCCCATGAAATGGCCTCCGCAGACAGAACTGAAAGACAAAACCCACCACAAAAGAATGCCCAGACGGGAGTAAACCCTCTCGAAGAACAGCTAGAGGATGGAACTCCCCCCTAGAAGGGACGACACACACACACACATTAGGACCCCCCAACAACCCACCCTCCCGGACTGGGAAAGCTGGACTCCAAACAGGGCAACCATGGACTGAAACACGGGCCTGACAGGGAAGACCCGACCACCCACAGCACCGGGGATATGCGACATGCCGCAACACGAAATAACACACTGTTCAGTGGAGCTTGATTTTCAAATATAGTATATCTGCTTTTGAGAAACAAAACAATAGAAAAAAAAATAAATAAAATAAAAGAAAAATCATCGTTTTATCCTAAACAAATGGTCTCGGAAAAAATTGTGACATTTGAGACAATGGTATTAACTGAAATAAAAAAATTTGAAAAAAGGGATAATTTTAATAATAATCTTACTGCTCAGGAAAGAAAAGCATTTAAGGATTTAAAATCAGACACTAACCTTGTGATAAAGCCAGCAGATAAGGGAGGGGGGATAGTTTTAATGTCCAAAGAATCATATTGTAGAGAAGCCGAAAGGATACTAGCAGATGAACAGACATATAAAAAACTCAATTATAATCCTAATAAAGATATAAATGAACTATTTTTAAACTTTTTTAATAAAGGCAAAGATCTCGAAATCCTTAATGAAAAAGAATACGTTTTTTTAAACATTAAACATCCAAAAAATACCGGTATTTTATTTTCTACCAAAGGTACACAAAGATGTGAATAACCCCCCGGGAAGACCCATAGTGGCAGGGATAGACTCAGTATCAAGTAGACTATCTCATTTTTTAGACATTCATCTACAACCCCTTGTTAAAACAACTACCTCATATATAAAAGATACAATCACCATTTTAAATATTTTAAAAGAATGCACTTGGAATCCAGACCGGTTTTTAGTTACCAGTGATGTCACCGCACTTTATAGCAACATCCCCCATTCCTATGGACAGAATGCAGTAAAGTTCTTTTTAAATAATTCTTCAGACTTAATGGAAATAAAGAGAGAATATATTTTGGAAGGAATAGACCTCATTCTCAAAAATAATTTTTTCTGGTATGGAGAGGAGTTTTTTCTCCAGGTAAATGGAACGGCCATGGGAACCAAGTTCGCCCCCAGCTATGCAAATTTATTTATGGCCCATTGGGAAGAGTCATTTATATATGGGCAGCATGGCTGGAGGCGGAACTTGGTTACCTATGGCCGGTACATTGATGAAATTTTTTTCATATGGGAAGGAGAGGAAAGCGATCTGATCGAATTTTTAAACTATTTAAATACTAACACATGGGGAATAAAACTCACGAATAATTGGAGCAAATCAGAGATCATATTTTTGGATCTACATATATATATATAGAGGACAATAAAATAAAAACTAAAAACAATTTTAAAACAGTAGAAGCTAATAGCTACATAGGAAGGGACAGCTGCCACTTTTCCCCATGGCTTGAAAATGCTCCTAAAGGCCAATTCCTTCGTATACGGCGAAATTGCACCGACTCAAAAACCTTTGAAATCCAATCAAATAAAATCAAACGAGACTTTTTGGAGAAAGGATATGAAGAAGAAAAATTAGAAAATGATAGGAAGCAGGTAAAGGAAATAGAAAGGGGTAGTTTACTAAAATATAAAGGAAAAAAAGAAGAACATTTTAAAGATATACCTTTTGTATGTAACTTTAGTACTGATAACTACAAAGTTAGAAAAATTATTTCAAGATTCTGGCCCATTCTCTTACAAGACCCTATTGCCAAAACATTTCTCCCAGAAAAGCCCCGTTTCATACATAGAGGAGTTGGAAATCTCCGTACCGCTCTTACATCAAGTTTTATAAAAGAAAAGAGAACAACCAACACTTTTTTAAACACGGAAAAAGGTTTTTTTGGGTGTGGATATTGTTTGGCCTGTAAGAGGACCGCAAATAGGAAAAGACACATTCAAAATTTTCTAAGCAGAGAGGGAACGGAGTATCAAATTAAAGAATTTCTGACGTGCCACTCAAATAATCTTATATATTTAATGATATGCCCTTGTGGTTTACAATACGTTGGGAAAACCACAAAGGCATTACATATTCGAATTGAAGAACATGGGAGGAACATAGTCAAAGGTTTTGAAAATCACAGTGTCTCTGCTCATTATAAAATGCACCATAATTGTGAGATGAAAGACACAAAATTCTTGGGAATAAAAAAACTAGAAAAAGATTGGAGAGGAGGGGATTTTGATACTAAATTGAGCAAAAAAGAAATGGAATGGATTTTTTAAATTAAATACACTGATTCCCTATGGTCTTAACACAGATTTTGAGATGTGCCATTTTTTAAAATAGAATTTTAAAGTTAGATTTTCATCTATTTTTCAATTCTTTTTAAGTTCCTTTTTATTTGAATGGCTTATATATAGTTTTTAATCTCTCTAAAATAAGTTTGAGTTTATGATTCGTTTTATGCTTATAAAACAGAATTTTATACTATTCTTTTAATAGTAAGTATGTAGAATCACACCTTAACTTCTATATACTACGTTTTTATCTACAAAGATATGCTGAAATAAGAAACGATTTGCTCTCTCTTTTTATAAAAAGAATGTACGATTATACTATCCTTTTAACACTTGATTATATTGCACATATAAGTATTCCCTTGTCCCTAGATACTATTCTTCTATCTATAGATATATGGTAATAAGGAAATAACTTAATCACTTTATACAGTTTAAACGATTATATATAGTTATGATTAAGGGACAGTACGGTCTTCTCTTTTATGGTTTACTCATATATTATGTTTTACCGGAAATACGATCCCAATGAACCGCAAATTTGGAATGCATGACGTATCGGCATACCCCCACGTGACCGGAAGTGATGGCGGAACCACGAGAAAGAACTGAAAGTGAGGCTTGGAACGCAGGGCGTCACCGTCACCATGGAGATAGCCCGCGAATTTACAAGCCGGACTGATAACACGGATTTATGGAGTTGTATAAAAGCAGGAACAGGTCCAAGGAGGAAAATGAAGACTTTTCCATTTTTGAATATCCAGTTGAGGAAGCTGCTACAGCGAAACACGTCCTGGGAAGTTGGAGATTTTTTGTCTTCATGGAAATTGGACTTTTTTAATGCCTAGTAAAGTGTTTTTATATGTTATATAGTTTTAAGTAATAAAGTATTTATATATATTTTTTTAAACACTACTGGCATTGTTCCTGCTACTTTTATTTGAACAAAGAAGGTTTGTGGTCCTCAACCACATATGCTCCTGATGAGAGCCGATTTGGAAGGCTCTGGGTTTGTAAGTACCCATTTTATTTTATCCTTTTGGAAAGTTTATACCTAAGGTACTGCACCATATACCTCTCCTGATTCTAGAGACCAAGGAAGAGGAAGAATTCCCACCAAAAGAAGGGATTAGGATCGCCTTTACGGATCCTACAGGCTATTTTATTGAGCTATATCTATTAGCTCTCGAAAGTGTGAGTGGGAAATCTATATATTTTATATACCTTTTTTTATATCACAGGATACACTATTTTGTTTTATTTGTGTTTTATTTTAAGGTACTATATGGCACTTATGGACCTGTATGTATGAATTTAAGGTATTATCCTTGTATTTTTATACCTCAGATTGTTTAAAATATCAGCGCTTCACTTCACGTTTCACTTTTTCCACTATTGTATAAAGATAAGAATTTGAAGTTGAAGCAGCTTGTTCACTTTTTGTCACATTCACTAAAATTAGCGCTAGTACACCCCCCTTGTTTTTACATAGTAATGGTTTCTTGTTGATTATAATATGGGTTTACTAGTACCCAACCTAACAGTACTTGATATAACAATTTAGGAGGGAAGAAATGCTGAGTTGAGGACTCGAATCCTGAGGTTTGAACAGACATTACAGATAGAGCATTTATTGATTCAACTGCTGTCATCACCATTATCCTCATTTAGTATTTTTTTCATTTGTACATTAAACCAGCCAAAATGTAATGATTGTGACCACTGTTTCTTCACCAAAAGGATCTATTTCCTGAAATCCGTTCATATGAAAATACATTTTTAAGAACATCTTTTCAGACATAATCATCAAAAATCTAAATGGGAACTGCAAATATTTACAATTTTATTTTTGTAATCTTTTTTTCAGAAGTGTAACAGTAAATAAGATCGTACAGGGATAACATTTGAGGGTATACATATGATTTTGAATAACAGTTTTGAATAACATCGCAATTTCTTGGCAAATCTTAAGAGGACTTCCGAAATAACAGATCTTTGATGTTCTGAAATTACAGATCGGCAATCATTGCTAAATAACCATATCTAATTAGGATCTTGATTTATACAAAACTGTACTATTTGAGGTGCTGAAATAATAGTTACCCCCCAATGGTAAGTCTCCCTCAGTGGGACATATAAGCATCCAAAGAAGATCACTGAACTGTGTGTTGTACTCCAGCACTTCTCAGTGAGGCTCTCTCTTCTACCCTATCTAACCAAATCTTTTTTTGCCAGAGTTTCCTGGCCTTTCTAGAGGGCAGGTACAATTGCTTTCACCGCAATTAAAAGATCCCTCAATATAGAGCACTTATATTTTGAGATTGGTAGCGGGCAGGGCCAGCGTGTCCATAAGGCGGCAGAGTGGGCCGCCTTAGAGCGCCACAGCAGGGGTAGGGGGCACAAAAATCCAAATCTCTGGCACCTAGCCAGAGACTTTGAATTTTAAATATTTTTTGCAGTACACCATTATTGGAGTCCTTTGAACACTGATAGCACAATTAGCAGCTGCCGAAACCCCAGGGCCAGATTAAGAGCCCAGTGGGCAGTTATGATGGGGCCTAATTACAGAATATTATCGACCAAAAACACTAAAACAGTCATACCTCTCATGCGTCTAGTATCTGATGGAGATGGTGCCTGAGTGAAACTCAAAGGATGCAGCTATAAGAAAACACATACTCTATTCTAATCTCTCTCTAATTTATGCTTTCATATTTCAAGTAAATCCATATCCCCTAACAGCAGTGTCCAGTGAAGCAGGAAGTCAACGGGCGGGGTAAAAGGGTGGGCCACTGACGCGAATCACGTGACCAGAACTGCCAAAAGGGGCGAACATGCCCGAAAAGGGGGCATGTCTGTCCAAAGAATTGGAATGGCCAGTCTGGCATCAGTGTCCCCATGTCGCCCATTCCCCTAGTCTCCCAGTGTCTCAGTGTCCCCATTTCTCCCAGTGTCCCTGTGTCCTTTGTCACTAGGATACTAGGGGACACTGAGAGACATGAGGACACAGTGAGACAAGGGAACACTGAGAGACATGGGGGCACTTGCGAATACAGACATGGGGACACGGGGAGACATGGGGACACTGGGAGAAATGGGGACACAGACATTTGGGGACACTAAGACACTGACTGAGGCATGGGGACACAGACACTTGGGGACACTGGAAGACACGGGGGCACTTGTGGACATAGACATGGGGACACTGGGAGACATAGGGACACACATATGGGGACACTGGGAGACATGGGAACACTAAGGACACTGAGAGACATGGGGACACTGAGACACTAGGGATACTGGCTGGGAGACATGGGGACACAGACATTTGGGAACACTGGGACCACCTATGTTGTGTCTCCAAGAGTGAAAGTGAGTGGGTATCTGGGTCTGGGAAAGTGAGTGGGTATCTGGGTCTGGGAATGTGAGTGGGTATCTGGGTCTGGGAATGTGAGTGGGTATCTGGGTCTGGGAATGCCGGTCTCTCAATGTAGCGTGGCAGGGCAGCGCGTGAGCACTTCCTGTCAGTCTGCCGGGTACAGGAAACAGAAGTTCCTGTCCCGCGCCGTCCGGCCACGCTACATAGGCAGGAAGGAAGAGGAGGGTAAGGACCACTAGGGGAGGGGAGGGGGGTAAGGACCACTTGGGGGGTAGTAAGGACAACTGGGGGGTGTAAGGACCACTAAGGGGTTTGGCAGAGGGAGGACCACTAAGGGGGGAGGGAGGACCATTGAAGGAGGAGGGGGGAGGTCCACTAAGGGGTTTGGGAGAGGGAGGACCACTAAGGAGAGGGGAGGAGGGTAAGGACCATTAAGGAGGGGAAATACATTCATCTTCAGGACTGAAATCCTTCCGAGCCAGAATATGTGTGGATATGTCATCTATTGAGGTCTGTTTGAACTGTGCGTAGAAGTGTCAGGTGGTTCTTTTGATCAGATGTGATCTAGACACCTAAGAACTTCATCTGATCCTTGCACCAGTGGAAGGGGAAACGGGGTTCTTTTAGGAAGCTTGATGTTTAGTTATGGTTACCTTACTCCAGAAATGTGGACATGAAGTTTGGGAGAGTAACCCTTGGATTAATTCCAAAAAACAATATAGCATCCACATAAGTTGCCATTTTATGTTCCAATAGGTTTTGTCTGACTGCTTCAAGGAATTCCTCCTTTGTGAATGTAAACAACATGGGCAAGAGCAAGCACCTATGTCTAGTGCCATTATGAATCTGCACCAACCCCAACAAGGATCCATTAACCTGTATATGTTCATTAAGACAAGTATAGAGTGACATAACCCATATTTGGAAATGCTCCACAAAACCCATTTTTGAGAGGGTCGACCGTATGGACTCCGAGTCCACCTGATCAAAAGCCTTTTTCAAGGCTTTTGATATTAGGAAAAATGGTATGTTATGTTTTCTTGCTAGATGTTGGATTGTAAGTGGTCATAGGGTCTCTCACCTCTCTCCAAGGGACAAACCTAGATTAATCTGGGTAGAATAGGAGCAGGATCAATGGCAGCATATGCATGTCCAGCACTTTGGAAAACAGTTTGACATCTACATTCAACAACGAAATTGCCAGGTAACTAGTGCATTCTTCAGGATCCTTTCCCTTATTGGGCAGTATGGTGATGTGTGCCGAGAGTGAATCCATGCTAAAGGAATTTCCATCAGCTATAGCATTCAATGCCCTAGTTAGCCTAGAAATCAGTATGTTGCCAAATTTTTGTAGTAGCCTAAGGAGAAGCCATTAGGTTCAGGTGCTCTACTAGTTTTGGATGTCTTGGCTCCAGTCAGATCCTCCTCTGTTTGAGGTGTTTCTGAACAGCACATATTTTAACCTGCTTTACTTTTTAAAAAGTTCACAAACTATGTCACTAAACATTATTGTTCCAAAGATATATTTAGTATACACTACCTCCAGTCACAAAGTTTTAGATGGGCTAAACACTTACAGTCTGTCATTGCCATCCAAGGTTGGATAGATAATAGGGAACTTAGGTAAATGTCCGCATCATCTGGGTGTGAAACGAGGGTTCAAGATAGCCCATTGACCGGCAAGAAGCGGCTTGCCAGTAAAACGTAGCAACAGGGTTAGATTAGGACTTTTTGTTTCAGTAGTATGTATAAGGATTTTGCTGTTGACAACCTCTTTACGCTGGCCAGATTTTTGGGTTAGAAGCAGCCGATTGAATAGTGGCTGGATCAAAACCTAGTAGCAGTTGGCAGTTCCCATATAAAATTACGAGAGCCATTAGTTGCTACTTACTGCTTGTAATAAATTTGTTTCTTTTGTGTGTTTTTCCATGTTGATTGAAATAAGTATTTTATGTATATTTCTTCATAAGTAAAAAGCTTGCCAGGTTGATATACGTCTATATCAACCAAAAATACTAATACGCAATCTGACTTACGGTTTCTTCAGGTATATTCGTACAGCTATAGATACTGTGACCTTTATGGGCAAAGCAACACAGTCCTCTAAGGTAACAGGTATAGAACTGTAACGATCACCTGGCACCCAGACTGGGTACCTCCATTGAAGGCTGCTCCTAGCGCTTACAGAGGGCTCCAAGTGCTCCGCAGACACCACAACCACCGCAGACCCGACGAACCGCCGCAGCTTAGTTGGGGTCTCGCCGTCTCCTACCCACCCTGGACCTACGACAAGGCTCCAGGTTCCAGTGGGTGAACCTCTCCTCCAAGAGAGTGAAGCAGGAACAAGCTCTTAAAAGAGCTTAGAGGTGATTATCTAAGGGAGCATAGCAATCCCTTGTAGTGATATAGCAATTCCCCCAATAAGAGACAGGATGCTAGATTGAGGGTGAAGAAGAACTCTGGTTTAATGACACACACTCTGCTTTTATGCAATTCTCCCATGCAAGGGAAACGCCCCCAGACAATTATACATTACCCAATCACACAATGGTTACATCCCACACATCTCCTCCCCTTAGCCTGAGTGGTAACCCAATTAGCCGTACAGTTTAAAACATATTTTTTACCCAACTTTCATAACTCTAAAACTATACATTCAATCTTCATAAAATCATTACATATTCAAACTCAGCACACTTTACTTACAAACATATCCAAAATGCAACCAATTCCATCCAGGGGTTAAAGAGTTAGCTGGGAGTCCTTTATGACCCACCACAAGCACATTTTCCTTCCCAAAACAGTGCCATAGATTTGGGCTGTGCAGTCGGTCTCTTCGAACGGGACTTGGTCTCTGTGGCTGAAAACTCGGTGCAGGAGAAGGTAAGGGTCAGCGTTGTTCGTTGAAATGTGTAGCCGATTTCAGTTCCATGGATTTGGCTACACATACCGCTGACCTCGTTCGAATGAACAAAGATGGCCTCCATGTGTTCGTTTGTCGTTTGTTGAATGGCGGCCACTTCTACTACTTCGGCACTTCTGCTGTATCCGAAGTGCCAATTTAAAGTTGCAACACTGCTCCAAAGTAATTAAAGGGCCAGAAACAGCATTATAAAAATCCATTATGCCCAAATACAGTTCTTAAAGGGTCAGTAATAGTATAATATAAGTCCATAAGCCCCAACTCAGTTCCTTAAAGGGCAATACATCCCAGGGCCATAGGCGCAGGGCAGGAGGCTGACAAACAGGCCCCTGCAAAAAACAGTGGCGAGGTTACTTTCGCCACAAGAACAACAGTCTCTTATGCAAAAAAGGTGTGGTTTATTTACATTGTGCACAAATATCCATGCAGCAATCAGTTTGTTCAAAACTGCAGCAAAACAGAAAGGAAAATCTACAAACAAAATCCTAGCTCAAATTCGAGCACTTACTAAACATAAAGTAATGTCCCTTACTAAATCAGGGTAATAATCTAAACAAATCAACAAAATAAACATTGGTTTCCCCAACCTTTAGCACTTCTTCTGGTGCTGCTCTCTGCAGGTCAGATTGTATCTCCCCCTTTCTGCTCTGAGACCTGCTAATCAAAGCCTCAGCAGTTGCTAATTGGGCAGGTGAATTAGTACAGGCTATGGAGGATTCTGGGTCCTAAATACCTTCCTTCTATTACCCTCCCATAGACTCTGTCACAATACATAATAAAACAACAAAGGATGTTACAGGATAATGAATGTTCAACAGCAGATGTTAATTGCTGGACTCCTGAAGGGAGAGCTAGACTCTACAAAGTTAGAGGACATGCAGACAAGAACCCAGTGTAGCAAGCAACATCAAGACCTTGTTGTCCTTTGTCCACTATTCTATACAATACGACCATAATGAAATCAGAATATAACCCTAGCCACATAAGGACAAGACCCCCCAACCACATTCCAGGCTTCTCAAACAAAGAAAGCCTTATGACTGTGATACTATATGTTACTTATGTCAATCCACACATCTATACATAATCAATAGAAACATGCAATATTCTACACTGCTATCTTTCAGTAACTGTGCCAGTAACTACCTGTCACTTACATGTATTGTGGCAAGTAGTGGCTGGCCAGTAAGAAGTAGAAACAAGATTGTAAATGAGCCATTATCTCAGAATGAATGTACCACTGATCTCTTTATTCATACATACTACAGTGTAATCAACATTAGTAAGAGACAGAGTTCTCTGAGTGGACATCAGAGAAAAATTCAAAAACATTTTGGTTGAATTTAATTAGATCATGAAATGCAAATATTGTTAAATATTTATTACAGTTATTATATTTCAGCTCATAGCTACTATAAACTTTAAAAAATACAAGAAAAGTAAAAGCAGGGTGTGTGCATCACATGAAGGTCCCAGTCAATGCAGAACAATCTATTTACAGAAAAAAACAGTTCAGGGTCCAAAGTCAGTATAATGATTGGGTTGATGGAAACTTTGTTATTTCAGGTAACACCCACATAATCTGTGCAAAGTACACCTACACAGCATGTTGCCTCATATGCTCTTGGATCTCATAAAAAAAACTAAGTGGGAATACCCAGTGGTTACCTGTCATATTACAACACCGCCCACCCTGAGCCAAAATATGGCTCATTCTCCTACCTCAGGTACCTCATTATTATTAATGAATCCTGAATCAGGCAAATGCCCGCGATGGCCACTACCCATTTCTCCTGTGGAAAGCTATAATATAGTGTTCTAGGAGGTATCCAAGCCCCATAGTCAACTGATTACAGATTGAGGAGTGGCCCATTACTCTGCAAAATAGATGCTACACGTGCAAAGTGGTCCAAAGACCATTGACGCATGCCATGTCTCCTGGTATCTAGGTATATGTTAGAACTTGGGGATTCCAAGCACTGCCAGTGCAAGGATTTTTGGCTACACAGGCGAAGATGCATTTTGCCCCCCTCTCCACCCAATGCATCTTCACCTCTGTGTCTCGTAACCCCCCTTAAGATTTTTTTTACCCCCTTTAGTGTTTCCCCTCTCTTAAATGTCTTACCCCTTTTGTGACCTACACCACATTTAGGGTTTTATATGCCCGCTTTAGTGTGTCTTACACCCACTTGTGTGTCTCTTACTTCCCTCCAGACCATTTCTGTGTCTCTTCCATATAGACATACATATACATGCAAAAATACATACATGCAAAGACACAGACAGACACACAACCATACAGCACACATACCTAGTTATTCAGGCACACAGTCACAAAGATATACAGACACACAGTTGTAAAAGACACACAATCAAACATAATCATACAAGCACACAGTCATATAATCTACACATACAGATACACTGTAATACAAACAGACATGTAGTCATACAGCTACAGACTGACAAAGACTTGTATAAAGACAAAAAGACAATCATGCAGACATACAGACACAGTCAGTAGTGGGGGGTAGGAACTGTAGAGGGGATTTACTGGGAGTTAATGGCTGTGATGGGGAAATTGGGACGGTGATAAAGGGTATAGGGGCTGTGATGGGGAGGTAGGGGCTGTGATTGGGAGGTAGTGACTGAGATGGTGGAGGTAAGGGCTGAGATGGGAGAGGTAGGGGCTGAGATGGGGGAGGAAGAGTCAGAGATGGGGGAGGAAGGGGCAGAGATGGGGGAGGAAGGGGCAGAGGTGGGGACAGAGATGGGGGTATTGGAGTGAGATTGGGAGGCAGGGGCTGATATGGGGTTCAGATGAGCTGAGATGGGGAGGTAGGGCTGAGATGGGGAGGTAAGGGCTAAGGTGGGGAATTTAGGTTGAGATGGGGGAGGTAGGGGCTGAGGTGGTGGGGTTGGGGCGGAGATGGGGGAGGCAGAGGAGATAGAAGCTGAGATGGGGGGTTGGGGGATTAGGGTCGGGGATACCGTGGATACTACTACTACTCCGCTACAATTGGTGATAGAGGTGGGATTTAAACCACACAGCAAAGCAGCATTCGGCAGGGATTGATGTGAACAGAGGAAAAGAAACAGCAATTCGTGAAACAACCATTCGGATGAAACCAGAATTTGGGAATAAGTGGAATCACATGAACAGCCGGTGAATGGAAACGAATTATGCACTTTTGAAACGGAGTACACTGAAGGAATTACTAGAGGCAAGGGGAACAATAGCCAGCAACAAGACAAAGGCTACCCGTATTGCTGAGCTCATGGAAGGAGATAGAGCAGCGCCTGCTGCAGCACCTCCAATGGAGGAAGAACAAACTAAATTTCAAAAAGAGTTCAGGAGCCGGTTGGCACTGTACCCAACCACACCACCCCCACTTTCGACAGGATCATGGCAGATGTGCAAGAATACATCATGGCAAAAGGAGTCCAACCAAACCAGCAATCCAGAGGGGGGTCACCGGCTCCACCCAGCATTATACAGGGAAAACCAAAAATTCCCTACCAAGCCTTTAAAAATTTCACGGACACAGAGGGCGATATTGATGGATATTTGCAGGACTTTGAAAGACTGTGCCAGCTGCATGATATTGGGCCCCAAGACCAGGTACAATTGCTGGCCAGGAAATTATCTGGCCGCGCAGCAGAAACCTACCGGGCAGTACCTGATGAGGACAGCAGAGACTACCAAAAGGTAAAGCAGGCCATCCTAGTATGCCATTACCCCCGAGGCAAACCGACCTCAATTCCGGGACCTGAAAAACAAGAAAAGGACTCCCACACAGAGTTTGCACACCGCTTACACTGAGCAGCCACGGGGTGGATCGATGCGGCGCAAGCAACTACCCGGGAAGATCTCATTCAACTACTTTTGTTGGAGCAGTTCTACCGGAGACTATCTATTGATATGCAGAACTGGGTAAGAGATTATAAACCACGCACCTTATAAAACGCGGCTAAATTAGCGAACGAACATCAAGACACCAGACGAGAGCAGCGCCCACCACCCCAGTCGACAAACCACAGGCCGGCTTTGGCCGAACCAGCTCACCCACAATCTGGGGAGCTAACAACCAATACCAACCTAGGTACCCCATGCGGGCACATATCAGATGCCACACCTGCAACCAACTGGGGCATGTACAAAGAGAATGCCCCACAAAACAGGGCACAACCAGCATGGCCCAACCAAGGCCAACCTCCTGGCACTCGGGCTGCAGTACATTGCTATCAGAATGGATCATTTACCCATCCCTCCACAGCCACCCAGGAGGAGGAACCTCTAGGCACTCTCCCCAAAGTTAACCCCATCCAAGCGGCGTCCGATAACCGCCAAAGCCACCGACAAGTCATCCACGTAGAAGGGAAACGTATGGAGGGACTGAGAGATTCCAGGGCCACCATCATCTTGGTCCGAAATCACCTTGTCCCAAAGGACCAGCTTACGGGGGATTGTATAGCAGTAGGGTGGCAGGGGGAGCAATCTACAATGTTCCCACTGCCAAGATACATTTGAATTGGGGAGTAGGGTCAGGGAATGTGGAGGTGGGGATGATGCAAGACTTGCCAGTGGATGTTATTTTGGGAAATGACTTGGGGGAGCTCACCTCCGCTTTTGTTCCTCGAACCACCGTACAGGAGGCCTACCCAGTCATCACCAGGCAGCAAGCCTGCACCATCCAGTGACTCTGAGGCTCAGGTAAGCAAGGAACCCCATAACCACACTGCCCTTTCCTGGGATGCCCCCCTAGAATTTGGTAGCAAGGTCGCTTTAGATCCTTCCCTGCAGGTTTACAAAGACCGAATAGACAAGAATTAGGCAGGCTTAGAAGGAGATAGATATGTTTGGGATAAAGGGTTATTTTACCGGTATGCAGAGAAGGTGCATAAAGCAGTTAATTGTACCTTGATAGCTTTACCCATAAAGCAGTTAATTGTGCCTTGATAGCATATACAGGAGTTACTGCGCATAGCACACGACATACCCTTATCTGGTCATTTAGGGATCTGCCGAACTAAACATCGGCTGACACAGAACTTCTTTTGGCCAGGTATCTCCAAGGATATTAGGCAATACTGTAACACCTGCGATACCTGCCAGAGGGTAGGGAAGAGGGGAGCCCCTATAAAGCCAAACTCCATTTCCTACCCATAATAGAAGAGCCTTTTAGTAGAGTAGCGGTATACATAATCAGACCCTTGAAAAAGCCCAGTCCCTCCGGCAAGAAATACATCTTGACTGTAGTGGACTACGCCACCAGATACCCCGAATGTACATGCAGAGATCGTAGCGGATGCCCTTATGCAAATTTTATCCTGCATGGGAATTCCACGGGAGATTATTTTGGATAGGGGTACCCAATTCACTGCAGAGGTCACCCACCAGCTCTGGAAAGTATGTGGGGTAAAATCTATCCTTAACTCACCCTACCACCCTCAGTCCAACGGTCTCTTTGAACGGTTCAACGGAACACTTAAGCAGATGATCCGGACAGTCATAGACACACAGAAGGACTGGGAGAGGTTTTTACCCCACTTGCTGTTCACCTATAGGGAAGTTTCGCAAGAATCCACTGGGTTCTCTCCCTTTGAATTATTGTTCGGAAGGAGGGTGAGGGGTCCCCTAGATTTAATCAGAGAGCACTGGGAGGGGGGAGTTACCACTAATGGTACCCCTATTGTACCATAAGTGCTGGAGTTCCGGGAACGCTTGGAGGCTTTGACCCAGACTGTACGTACCAACCTCCAAGCAGCCCAGCAACGACAGCGCAGATGGTATGATAGGGGGGCCAGGGACCGCAGCTTTCAGGTCGGGCAGAAGGTGCTAATCCTACGACCCGTCCCTAGTGACAAGCTGCAGGCCTCCTGGTAGGACCCATTCAAGGTGGTAGAGCAAATCTGTGATACCACCTATATAATTGGCCCGTGCGCTGGAGCAGGGGGAAGATGCATACTCCATCTGAACATTCTGAAGCCTTACTACGAGCCCACAGAGGACATGACCGCGATCTGTGCCTCTGCCGCAGAGGATGTTGATAATCTGCCGCTCCCAGACCTCCTAGAGAGAGAAGGGCAAAACGAGGATCTGGAAACAGTACAGCTAGGGGAGCGCTTGAGTCTTCAGGAGAGGACCCAGGCCCAAAGCTTAATTAGGGAAAAAGTGGCCCCTTTTTCTAACCTCCCGGGGTATACCCCATTAGCCACCCACCGTGTAGAAACCCCAGGGCAAACACCTCTCCGCCAACCTCCTTACCGCATACCCGAGTCTGTAAAAGAGAATATGCGTAAGGAGATCGAGGAAATGTTACAATTGGGGGTTATAGAACATTCTGATAGCCCCTGGGCCTCCCCAGTAGTTCTAGTGCCAACTACCCGCTTCTGCGTATAATATTGAAGGCTCAATGATAAAACAGTATCTGATGCCTACCCTATGCCCCGGATAGACAAGCTCCTAGACAAAATGGCCAGGGGCCAGTACCTCACCACGATAGACCTTTGTAAGGGGTACTGGCAAATTCCTTTAGCCAAGGATGCCATCCCTAAGTCGGCGTTTGTCATCCCGTTTGGCCTGCACCAGTTTAAGGCCTACTCAGTCATCACCAGGCAGCAGGCCCGCACCACGGCCCCATCCAGTGACTCTGAGGCTCAGGCAAGCAAGGGACCCCATAACCACACTGCCCTTCCCTGGGATGCCCCCCTAGAATTTGGAAAACGCAACGGCTACCTTTCAGAGGATGGTGGATTGGCTATTGGATGGGTTCCAGGAGTACTTGATTTCCAAACACCACTGGACTTCCATAACACTCAGGAAACTCGCTCCTTCCGGGAAATAAAGCTATTCGTGAGTTTGCTCTTCTACACCCCAGTTCGTGGAAATGTATATAACAAGCGGCGTTTGGTTATTTCTGCAGGGATCCAAGCAGAACTGATTTACTGGGGCTACCTACCCGGCTTTTATGCAGATCTTCCACCTGGTGGACACTCCCCTAGTGGACCAGATGGAAGACTGGGAAACATATTGGACATTGACCAATCACAAGCTTACAATCCCACAATGCATCACAACCCCTCCTCTCTGTCCTGGAGATAATTGGAAAGTAATCCAAGTATCTCCAAGGACAGAGGCAAAACTCCATTAACCACATGGCAGACAAAGGACAATAAAAGACATAAAAATACATACTGTTACATTTATCACATAGAACATACACATTCTACCTATCCCCAGATAGCTTAGATCTGAGCGCCTATTACTACCGGATGGCGCTCAGATCACATACATACAGTTCAATCGCCATGGAGCCAAAGTCTTTCATACAGTCTTTCAGTATACGGCTGGGGTCCATGGCATAGCTATCTGGGGTAGCATGGTTTACACAGTAAAGTACCGAATGGAGTGTTCGGATAATTGACTGCAGGTAGGAGAAGGGAGGTCAACGGCTCAGCGGTGTTCGTGACTTTAACAGTCCGCAGAAAGGCACGAACCAGCCTTTCTGCAGGGAAAAAGAACAGTGTTAAACATGGGGCCATAGTCTAAAGGGAGCAGGAGAGTAACCAGGCTCCTCCAGTGGCCAGTGGCGAGGTTGGTTCCGCCACACATACACATACATACAGACAGACACATACAAACAGATACATACATGCAAACAGACAGAAACATACATGCATACAGATACATACATACAAACAGACACATACATACATACAGATACATACATACAAACAGACACATACATACATGCACATTTTGTATGTGTTTCCTACCTTTGGAGTGCAGTAGGCTGGCTCAGGCTGATAGGAGTCAGAGCTCCCACTCTGACTTCCTCCTTTTCTTCTCCTCCTTCCACGCGGCGCTCGGTGAATGCTGGGAGGAAGTGACCGGCTGACATTATAACAGGGGGCCCGGTCACGCTCACAAAGCGGCCGGGCCCCTGAAAATCCATTACCATCAGGAGGCCATTAGAGCATTGGCCACCCTCCACATGGGTGGCCCGCGGTGGTAGTTCCATGCGGGCCGCACGCACCACAGCAGCCGGAGGGCTAAAGGGGCAGCTGCTTTGGGCCCACTAAGACTGACTGGGCCCGGAGCAGCTGCCCCTTTTGCCCCATGTTAAAGACGGCCCTGGGGGGAGGTAGTGGCTGAAATGGGGCTTATAGGGGAGATAGAGGCTGAGATGAGGGGTTGGGTTTGAGAAGGGGGAAGTAGGGCTGAGATGGGAGGTTGGGTTTGAGAAGGGGGAAGTAGGGCTGAGATTTTGGGGGGTTGTGGCTGAGATGGGGGAGGTAGGGGCTGAAGTGGGGCTTATAGAGGAGATAGAGACTGAGGTGTGGGGTTGGGGTTGTGATGGGGGATGTAGGGGCTGAGATAGGGGATTGGGACTGATATGGGCTTATAGGGGAAATAGGGGCTGAGATGGGGAAGTTACCTGCTGAGATGGGGTGGAGTAGGGCTGAGATGGGGAGGTGGGGGCCTGAGATAGGGGAGGTAGGGGCAGAGATGGGGGAGAAAGGGCCAGAGATGGTGGAGAAAGGGGCAGAGATGGGGGTATTTGGGTGAGATTGGGAGGTAGGGGATGAGATGGGGTTGATAGGGGCTGAGATGGGGGAGGTAGGGGAGATAGAAGCTGAGATTGGGTGGTTGGGGTTGAGATGGGGGAGGTATGGGCTGAGGTGGGGGATTGGGGCTGAGATGGGGCTTATAGGGGAAATAGGGACTGGGATGGTGGCTGATATGGGGCTTATAGGGAAAATAGGGGCCGAGATGGAGTGGATTGGAGCTGCGATGGGGGAGGTAGGGGCCTGAGGTGGGGTTTTGGGCTGAGAATGGAGAGGTAGGGCTGATATGGGGGGGTTGGAGCTGATATGGGGGAGGTAGGTGGCTGAAATGGGGCTTATTAGGGAGATAGAGGCTGAGATGGGGGAGGTAGGGCTGAGATGGGGGTTTGGGTCTAAAAGCTAGAAGCTGAGATGGGGGTTGGGTTTGAGAAGGGGGAGGTAGGGCTGAGATGGAGGGGTTGGGGCTGAGATGGGGGCGGTAGGGGCTGAAGTTGGGCTTATAGGGGAGATAGAGGCTGAGATGGGGAGGTAGGGCCTGAAATGGAGCTTATAGGGGAGATAGAAGTTGAGAAGGGGGATTGGGTTTGAGAAGGGGAAGGTAGGGCTGAGATGGTGGGGTTGGGGCTGAGATGGGGGAGGTAGGGGCTGAAGTGTGGCTTATAGGGGAGATAGAAGTTGAGATGGGGGATCGGGTTTGAGAAGGGGGAGGTAGGGCTGAGATGGGGGGTGGGGAGATGGGGAAGGTTGGAGCTGAGGTGGGAGATTGGGACTGATATGGGGCTTATAGAGGGTTATAGCTGAGATGGGGGAGTTAAAGGCTGAGATGGGGTGGATTGGGGCTGAGATGGGGTGGATTGGGGCTGAGATGGGGAGGTAGGGGCCTGAGGTGGGGGATTTGGGCTGAGAAGAGGGAAGTAGGGCTGAGATTGGGGGGGAGGGGCTGGGGCTGACATGGGGAGATGGAATAGTTAGGGGCTGAAATGGAGGAAATATGTGCAGTGTGAAAAATAAGAGTTAAGTCTATTCCCCCCTCCCTGAGACTTACCTTTGACAGGGAGGGGGGAATCCTGTTCCCTGATGGTCCAGTGGGAGACGTGCTGCTTTGTCAGTAACAGAGCGTTGCCGCGATTCTGACAGTAGGAGAGAGAACTCCCTCCTTTGGGCAGCCATAGATAAACATCCTCCTCCTGGGCCGTCGCTAGACAAGTGCTGGTCTACTAGTGGCCAGACAGGGAGATCCCTTGATCTCCTCTGTTGGCCCCATGCTACATAAAGAGACCGTCAGGAGAGGAGCGCTTTGCGCTTCCCTCCTGCCGGTCACCCAGACATTTGCGCCCCCAGGTAGGTGCGCCCTAAGGTGTCCGCCTCGGCTGTCCTATGGTAGCGCCAGGCCCCAGGGGCGTATTAGCCGCGAGGCAAACAAGGCATTTGCCTTGGGCGGCATTTTCCAGGGGGCGGCAAAAAAAGCCGCCCCCCAAATGCCCAAGGCAAATGTCTTGTTAGCCTTGCGGCTAACAGACATGCTGGGCGGCTGGGCGGTCGCGTGGCGCTGGTGGGCGGCTGGCGAGGGAGCACTTCATCTGAGCTGTCTGCTCAGCTCCATCGCGCGCCGCAGAGTGAGGCTGGGAGCCGGAATATTAAGTCATATTCCGGCTCCGCCTCCCAGCCTCACTGTGCGGCGCGCGAGGGAGCTGAACAGACAGCTCAAATGAAGTGCTCCCTCGCCAGCCGCCCAAGAGCGCCGCCCGACCGCCCAGCAGCAGCCCAGCAGACACTGGACCACCAGGGAAAAAAGATGCCCCCCCAGCATTCCCAAAGGAAAGGAGGCTGCCTAGGGCAGCACAAAACCAGGATACACCACTGCCAGGCCCTGATCCCAAGCTCCTAGCCTTAATAGACTATGCACCAACTTTTTTTTAAGTTGGGGTAGTTTTAAAAATTTTTTTTAAAAGTTTTAAAAATATAAAAATATCAGTGAACAAAAGGAGAAAAGGACACAAACAAAAAAGGTTAGGTTTACATTTTCCATGGTATCCTTAGTAATCAAGGGGTAGTCAAGTATTCTGATCTTCTTAAAAGAAGCTCTCAAAAGTTTCTTCCAAAATTCTGCTAGTCTAAGTAAAAAAAGTATTACAAGATGCTAAAGTCAATTGTTTTGCATCTGCCTCACTGGATAATACGGCTAAAGCCTCTACCCTAGTAATTAATTACCCTATATAGCATCTTTATAAATCTTACATATAACTAATTACATAATGTGTTATATTATATTTGCAGTGTTCCTATAAAGGTAGATTATTTGCATTTGATTTTAACACACAGCAACTGAGAAATTATGTATTTTTTTTACTTTGTTTCTTTCATGGCCTTATTACTGCTTCACGCCTAATCTTTAACTCAATATAAATATCATTAGCAGAAGGGGACAGAAATGCTGCAATCCAGGTTTCATAAAAACTAGTACTGGTTTATTCTTGTCTGCCTGACCATGGTTGACGTCAGCAATACAAAGAAAGAGGAAGACATAGGCACATGTGAGTGTTGTTTACAGCAAGTTTCCATAGTAATGCTGTCAACACCAATATATTCATAACAAAACTCACCAATTTTACTACCTTGAGCTTAAACAATTTTAAAGACAAAGGAACATTAGAGGGGATGGGATTAATAAAATGGTCATTGCACAATACAATATTGTCAGTGATGCTAGATTTGTGCCTGCCCATTCAGCAATAGTTAAAGTGGCTCTGTCACTTCCAAGTATTTCATAATGATTAACAGGGTTATTCACTACACTAAACTCTGAATGAGGTAATGCAAAATCCAGACATTGTTCTCGATATTTAGCAGAGAATACTCTGAATAAGATTTAGCAGAGAATACTCTGAATAAGACTGAATATGGTCCAGATTTCAATTAAAATCTAGGTTAAAATGACACTATAGTCACCAGAACAACTATGGCTTAATGTAGTTGTTCTTGGGAGTATATTCATTCCATGTTGGCGTTTTCATGCAAACACTGCCTTTTTAGAGAAAATGCAGTGTTTACATTGCCCCACCTGGGTCACCTCTAAGTGGTAATTCTCATGATTAAGGATGATGTGAGACACAATGTAATTAAACCACAGTGAAGGTGATCCTAGAGTCGCAATGTTTTTGGAAAGGTTGGTGGTCTCCATTCACTATCTGAGAGTGGACAATCAGCTATTTTTAGCAGATGCATATATATATATATATATATATATATATATATATATATATATATGTAGAAAGGCCATTAGGCCTGAATTTGTGGGAGGAGTACTTAAACTCCCAGCCCCTACTCACCTCTGACGTTCGAGTTCAAGTGTTCCGCTCAACTTCCGGTTCACTGACTTCCGGTTTGCTGACTTCCGGTCCGGGCGTCCTATTCAGCTGCAGTCTCCGGCAGAATCCTCCATCCGGTGCGGCGATCTGGCTCCTAAACAGCCAACCGTGAGTCACACTTACCCCTCAGTCCGGTCTCATCCTCGCCGCTCGAGAGTCTTAACAGGGGGCTGGAACGCACATGAGATCACGGTAACACGAGACCACCCCCCCCCCCCCTGGCTTCGGTATGTAAACGTTACACTTGTTGCCTAGACAACTGCTTGTTAAGTATAAACTGCATTAGGACAGTGTCTGTTGACTCTCAGAGTCTGTGCAGAGTCTGTGCTATGCTTTTACACAGTATATGTAAAGGCTGTATTTTCAGTTCCACACATTTGTAATATTACGGCATAATGTTCCTATCTGGGCAAACTTTCACACATGCTTTCCGTTGCAGCTTGTGTCAGTTTTCATATGCCAGTCAGTGGGCTGTTATCACCACCTTGTGGTTTAAGTTAGTGGTTGATTCCTTTCTTTATGTTTAAAAAGGTTTATGTAACTTGCCCAATCTAAAAGAAATTAGCTGTTAAACAAGAGTTATTTTTGACAAATATTATACCATGGCTTTTTGTGCAGATGTTAACAGATTATATATATATCTTGTTGTATATTACAGCTTAATTACCAAACCCTGGTTCTTGTCTTACAAACCAAATCGTCCTTTTGTCGTATATTACAGCCAAATTGCCAAGTCCTGGTTCTTGTCTTACAAACCAGGTATTGTATTTATTTTTCTTCAGTTTCTATATTTTCAAGGCCTCAGGCAGCCTTCACTCTAACTTGTCACTCTGTAAAGAGCTCACGTCACGCTCATACGTCACATTCACACACATCATCTGTCTCAGCTATTAACCAAGAGATACTAATTACACAATATTATATAATTTCTTTACATACAGATATTAATATTAGCTCTGTAAAATTTCTTTGGTCTTCACAGATCGCACATTTGTCGTTTATTACAGCTAAATTATAAGTCGTGGTTCTTGTCTTACAAACCAGGTACTGTTTTAATTTACTTCAGTTCATGTCATTTTTCAAGGTCTCAAGCAGCCTTCACTCTAAACTTGTCATTCTCTCAGCAGTTCACACTGCACTCATGCGTCACGCTCATACAGATCAACATCTGTCTCAAACCCCTAGGTTCTTCTACGATATCGCCAACTTCCGCGCCTCTCTACTTAAATACTCAAAGGTGCAAGCGCCAGGGTATAATCACTAACAAGGTTAGTATCCACCAATTATTTTAATTTCTAAGTATCTAAGTATCCCATAGAAGGTGCGTAAACTGGCTTACAGGGTCTGGGCTCCGGACCTAGCCTAACAAGGTTTTCATGTCCCACAAAGCCATTTCCCACCTCAACATGGAGGTACGGCCCCACGTCCAAATCATAGGTAAACGCCTCATTCACCTTTCTGCAGGGTAATAGTCGGGGCCTCACTTTCCATGGCCACACGTTTTGAACCTCTTAAATGTCATCGAGAGGCCAACATCCCGCCACCACATCTGTGGCAACATACTTACCTTGGCCAAATCATAGATAGAGCCTCTCACCGCCACTTGGCAGTAGTAGGGCCTCATCTGTCACTAGTCACAGTTAAGTTTTTCGCTTCGGCAATAGCCTTACAGTCCAGTTCACCTTAGGAACCACCACCCCCCCCCCATTTAATTTTCTCATACGCCCCCACTAAATCCAATTCATTAATTCATTTCTAGAATGTCTCAAGATCTGGCTCCCATTGACGAGTTGCCTACCAATGAGATTCTGTTTACTCCTATCAGACCTGAGTCACCAGGTGAATCTCTCACCCCCACTACTCCTACGTCCTTGAGAGCGTGGACTATTCCAAAAATTACGGCCGAACTTAGGCTTAATGGCATCCCCTTTCCTGCTACGGCTCGCAAGGCGGAGCTCTACAGACTTTTGACATACCAGGCCCCTGAGAATAGGCCAGGCATAAGCTCTCAAGATCAACCATCTGGTGCTGGCATAGCCACCCAGGACACCCTTGCGGCAATCCTGGCCAACCTGCAGACCTTGAACAGCAGGTTAAGCAAGGTCGAGAGTGCCATACCCTCCGCAGGTAACCTTCCTGACCTCTCAGCCCTCACCCCGGCAGTACCTACGGCACCAACTCCCGCCCCTATACTTCCTCCTTCAGCTCCTGCCTCAGATACGTCTTATTTTGTGTCACCAGCTCACTCCGTCCCAGACTCCATTAGGAAAGAAATCCTAGACGGGAAGGACATGTGTCTGGTGTCATTGCTTATAGCCTACCAAGACGTACTGGAGAACAGGGCTTATAACTTTGGACCCTAGGCTCAATAAAAAATTATTTATTCCTAATTTTGTTTTGGCTTTCGGGATATACCGTGATGTCATCTGCTCGGTATATCCCCACAGGAGAGAGGAACTGGACCTCTATCTCCATAAAGTGGTGGATTTGGGCGTCAAGTACGGGGGCTCATCTTTTTATGATTATCATAAATCAATATCAGCGAAAGCGGCAACACATCTGAAACAGTTTAACATTAGAATTAACTGGTGTCAGATGGATACAGAATTATTCTGTCGCCACTTCGCTGGTCTGAGGCCCCCGTCTTGTGTCATATGTAATTCTTCTACTCACTTGGCTGATTTGTGCCCTTCTGTGGCTGATCCATCCAACCACACTCCCACCCCTCAATCCACTTCCACCCCTAACAATAAACATGAAGGTGGTCAGCGGGATAAATTGAGTAGGCCCATCTCCTTTCTAGGGAAGGCTCAGGTGTGCAACAATTTCAATGCTGGTTCCTGCAGCTTCAGCGCCTGTAGATTGTTGCACATCTGCTCTATCTGCTTCAGGGCACACACTAAGACCATGTGCCCGGCCAGGTTGTCCCCTAGCAAGTGACTAACCGACGTTAATATCGACAACCTGGCTTTTTACTTGGAAACTCATCCAATTAGACATCTTGTGGAATATTTATTAACAGGGCTCACCCAGGGCTTTCTCACGGGTCTAGTAGCCATTCCCTCAGGCACGCTGGAATGCCCCAATCTCCTATCAGCCTGCCTAGACCCAGAGGCCACGGACGTTCTCCTCACAACAGAAATAGCACAAGGTTTCATGATCGGCCCCTTCACCTCCTCACCGTTTTCCTCCTGGCGCACTAACCCCATTGGCATAGCTGTGCACAAATATTCAAATAAAAAGCGCATGATTATTGATTTATCGGCACCGCACTCTTCTTTTGTTCCCAGCATTAATGCACTCATTCCTGCAGAAGAATTCTCACTACAGTACGTAAAAATAGACGACGCTATACAAACCATAATTTCAACTGGTAGCAACGCTTGGCTTAGTAAAACAGACATTACGCATTCAAATTACTGCCCATGAACCCATCACTTTGGCACTTGTTAAATGGCGAAACAGGTACTATTTTTCCACGCGACTCACTTTCGGGTCCAGAAGTAGCCCTAAACTGTTTGATAGTTTCGCAGAAACTCTATGCTGGCTGCTTCTGAACATTATTAGGTGTCACGCCGTCATTCATTACTTGGATGACTTCCTCATAATAGAACCAAGCGCACACACACCCACCGATATCCTCGGCACCTCAGCACTTTTCTCCACCCTCGGGGTACCTTTGTCTCCATCTAAAACGATTGGCCCCACTACTAAACTTACTTTCTTGGGGATAGAGCTGGACTCTGGTACCTTCCGCGCCAGCCTTCCCCCAGAAAAAACTGGTCTGCCTGAGAGGGGAGATAGATATGTTCCTGCGGAATGATGTATGCACCAGGAAAGAACTTCAGTCCTTATTGGGGTCCCTGAATTTCGTGATGCGCATCATTCCGCAGGGTAGATCTTTTGTGTCCAGGCTCCTTTGTCTGCTTCACGGGGTACCGGACGCCTGCCCAATTTCATTGGACCAGCACGCCAAAGCTGTCCTACTCATGTGGGGGAAGTTTTTGACTGAATGGAACGGTATCTCCATGTTTATTCCCCCTCTCTCCGACTCCTCATCCTGCATTTACACTGACGCTGCAGCCAACACGGGTTTCGCAGCTATATTCGGTAATCACTGGTTCAGGGGTCACTGGCCCGCTGAGACGGATGCCTTGCCAGGTTTTAGAGAAACTTCAGCCCTTTTTTAAATTTACCCCATCGTGGCGGCCGCACACACCTGGGGTCACCTCTGGTCTGGCAAGGCAGTAAAATGCTATTCCGACAACTCGTCAGCTTGCAATATCATAAACAAGGGGTGCTCTTCCTCTCTTACCATCATGCGGCTGATTCGCAAGCTGACCTGGTTGGCAGCAACCATTCAGTTCCACTTAATTTGCCTTCACATCCCGGGTATTCACAACACGGCCGCTGATGCTCTGTCTCGATCTCAATTCCAGGTATTCTTCCAGGCACTCCCGTCAGCCCACCATCAACCATCCAGAACACCGAGTTTTCACGAGTTAATCTTGGATTGAACACACTTATGCACCATGCTAAGACTCTTACGCACCAAGCACTATCACCAAACACAACTATCACCTACAGTAGGGCACTTACCATTTTCAATAAATTTACAGCTGAATTCGGATTACAAGGTGATTTTTCTACCCAAACTATGGTGGCTTTTGCCTCCTTTTGCCACTTACACTTAAAACCTTCCCACAATACAATTAAATTATACCTCACGGGGGTGCAGCATCACAGCCTCACAAATTTCCCTAACAACACCCCCTTTATGTCATCATACCCCATCAAGAAAATCTTAAAGTTTCGGTTCCACTTATCACCACCAGACTTCATATAGATGGGCCTATCTGTAGATTACTTAGCAATCTCCTTGACGAATCCCCTTTTGATCCCAACACTAACCTGGTGATCAAATCTGCTATCTATTTAGCTTTTTATGGGTTCCTAAGACCTAGGGAATTTATTGTTGTTTGTTAAGGAGATACCACATGCCTTAAAACCTCACAACTCACTAAATTAGACGATTATTACATTCTCACGATCCCATCTACCAAAACTAATCATTCCCTACACCCCACTATCATTCCTCTCTTTCCAACAGACAATGCTTGGTGTTCAGTTAAGGCACTAGACCACCTACGGTCAACCCATAACACGCACTTACCAGACTCACCATTCTTACAACTACAAGGGCACCCACTCACTACAGCAAAATTCACCACGCATGTTAGAATCTTATTGGGAAAATTGGGCTACAACCCAGCTTCATTTTCCGGGCACTCCTTTCGCATAAGAGCCGCTTCATCAGCTTCTAGTACTAACACCCCGGTCCACATCATAAAGAGACTCGGTCGTTGGAAGTCCTCTATATACAATACATACATTCCACGGCCAGAAAGAGAGCTTCGCCAAGTCTTCAGGAATTTAGTCATGTAACAAATGCAATAAAGTGTTTTTTTTTTTAACTTCTCTTTGCCCTCTTTTATTTACAGGCCCACTCGGACATTGGTTTCGGCACACCATAACCAACTTTTATCTCAGACACTACCCATTACATATTAAATTCCGAGCACAAGTAGAAAGGCCATTAGGCCTGAATTTGTGGGAGGAGTAAGTCCCCTACTTAAACTCCCAGCCCCTACTCACCTCTGACGTTCGAGTTCAAGTGTTCCCCACCCACCAGCACCCTTAGAACATACAATTCTCCTTGGTGGGCCCTCTTTTATTTACAGGCCCACTCGGACGTTGGTTTCGGCACACCACAACCAACTTTTATCTCAGACACTATCCATTACATATTAAATTCCGAGCACAAATATATATATATATATATATATATATATATATATATATATATATATATGTGTGTGTGTGTGTGTGCACTTCACCATACCTGTTGTCATGTAGTCATGGCAGCAGACCATGTATGCACATTGTTTAATTAACTATGAGATGACCCTAGCTATTTGCTTGCCATCATGAACCCTATTACAGGAATCAGAAGCCATATCAAACTTGTTTCCCAGTTGAGGAGGTCCAATGGCTTGGACAGGACTTGGGAAAGTCAAATTAGTATGTTTTAGGTGAGGGGATGTTAAGACTGATGTTCTGTGGACTGTTGTTTAATGGTACAGACTTTGTGGTAGAAACCACAACAATTATTAGGTATATACGGTGGGCATTTGGACAGAAAACATTCAATGAGTTTGTCAATTAAAAAGGAATGTAAAAACACATTTAAGCAAAAACAGTGGACAGGAAGACTCAATGGTTTCAGCCAGGAAAATAAAGTTAGGTATACAAAACTATAGTGGGAATTCAGAGTAAATTTCAAATTTAAAGCAAAAAAAGTTATTTTTTAATTATTTTGAATTATTATCCAGTTTGGCTACCTAGGCCTAAAATCTGATTTGAAATTCTCTGTGGATTCACTTTGAATTCTCACTTTAGTGAATAACCTTAATAGAATATAGGGAATGGAATTGGTAACATCCATGTCTCACTGCAAAATAAGAGTAACATTTAGTCAAGAAGGTAACACAAATTCTCCCAATGTAAGCATGGTTTTGGTAAAAAAAATTATGAAAAGCACTCGAGAAAAAGATGAATGTTTTGCATGCAGAAAATCGTGTTTGTTTTTTTTTTCGTTTTTTTTAAATGTCAACACATTTAAAAAGATCTAAATTGCCAGCAGTAAATACAATGCAAATTTTAGCAAATGGCTGCTCACTGAAAAGCAACTCTTTTTTTCTTGGGTGGGCATTAATCACGTTCATACTCTGGCATTTACCATTCTGATCCACATTTCATTTATAAGGTATTCCACCACCGTCATGATTTATACTACAGTGGTACCAAAACCAAGTTGTATTTAAGATAGTATCATAGAGCAAAGATGATAAAGTAACTATTTTATTATGACTATTGTTAATGCTTTTACTGTGTAACTAAATGTAATTTATGTAATGTAACCCCTTCAGGACGGAGTCAATAGTGCACGTTCTGATCAAAACAAAACGTAAACAAAAACTGGAATTTGCGCTATATGTCTGTTCAACCGTAATTCACCTCTTTCATATTAAATGCACCCACACTTATTATATATCATTTTGTTCAGGAGAAACAGGGCTTTCATTTCATATAAAATATTTATATATGAAACAATTTATTATGAATAAAATAAAAAAAAACTGTAAGAAATTAGAATTTTTTTTTTTAATTTGTAGTTCCGCCTCACATTTTAGCTGTAAATGTCATAATACTGTTAGGTTTTACTGCAACAAAATGCACATATTTGTAATCAGCGATGTCTCACGAGTACAACCCATTAACAGGTTTTATGGTGTTTTGGAAAGTTACAGGGTCAAATATAGAACGTTCCATTTTCAAATTGAAATTTGCCAGATTAGTAATGTTACCTTTGAGACGGTGTGGTAGCCCAGGAATGAGAATTACCTCCATAATGGCATACCATTTGAAAAAGTAGACAACCCAAGGTATTGAACGTGGGGTATGTTTAGTCTTTTTTAGTAGCCACTTAGTCACAAACACTGGCCAAAGTTAGCGTTCATATTTGTTTCGGTGTGAAAAAAGCAAAAAACTAATATTTGGCCAGTGTTTGTGACTAAGTGGCTACTAAAAATGACTGGACATACCCCATTTGCAATACCTTGGGTTGTCTACTTTTGCAAATGGTATGCCATCATGGGGGTAATTCTTATTCCTGGGCTACCATACGGTCTCAAAGGCAACCTAACCAATCTGGCAAATTTCAATGTCAAAAAAATGAAATGCGAGCCTTATATGTGACTCTCTAACTTTCCAAAACACCATAAAACCTGTACATGGGGGGTACTGTTATTCTTGGGAGGCTTCACTAAACACAAATATTAGTGTTTTAAAACAGTAAAACATATTACAACAATAATATAGTCCATAAAAGTGCCGTTTGTTTGTAAAAAATGCAAAAAACGTCACTTTTACTTAAAATATCATCGTTGTAATACAATTTACCAGTTTGAAACACTAATATTTGAGTTCAGCGAAGTCTCCCGAGTAAAACAGTACCCCCTATATACAGGTTTTATGGTGTCTTGGAGAGTTACATGGTCAAATATAGTGCTTGCGAATTAAATTCTCTGCACTTTCTCCCTGTGTTGTCAGGCATGTCAATCAAATTTTAATTAATTAAATGACATAATTATGTTAAAAAATTACTTAAATATACACGTAGAATTTTAATATATATGCATTTATAGGTATTTAAATTCTACGTGTATACTAATGTAATCTTTCATGTAATTATATGTATTTATCTATCTATATATATTTGTATTTTATATATAGATAGATATATATAGAATGTCATTCTAAGTGTATTCTGTTTCCAATATATATATATTAATAACAAAATACAGTTAGAATGAAATTACATATGAATATATAATTTATTTTAAATTTTGTTTCAATATTTTATTTATTTATTTTATTATTTTATTTATTTATTATTGTAATTATACGTATATATATATAATATATATATGTAGATCTATTATATATATAATATATATATACATATTATATATGTAACGTCATTCTAAGTGTATTTTAATATTAATATATATACTAATATTAATATTAAAATACATTACGTATGACGTTACATATATATAATATGTATATATATTATATATATAATATATATACAAATATTATATATATATAAATACTTGTATTTTATTTTAACATGTGTATTTAATTTTTTTTTTACACTACCTACCAGCAGGGGGACTCTCTAATATTTTAGACAGTCCCCCTGCTGGCAGATCCATAGCCAGCTATAGGGGGCCATGTGATCGCTCTTTGAGAGCGATCACATGGCCCCCGGGGGCCTCATTTGCCGGAGGGGGGCTGCCTGGGCTCTCAGGCAGACCCCCAGAAGAGGATCGCGGCGGAGGTAAGTATAGCTTACCTCCTGGGGGCTTCAGCCGTTACGGCGTTCTATGCCGCCGCAACGGCTTTAAAGCCCTTTAAAGCCGCGACGGCATAGAACGCCGTAACGGCGTTAAGGGGTTAATACAATTTTCTTTCTTTTTTTTTTTTTTTATTTCAGACCATACCTGCCTTTTTATCGTTTCGAATATTACATAATTTATGGCTTGGTATATTAGTCATCATAAATAATTACTGGCTCAGCCCTACCTCCTCTATTTTATTTATTAATTAAAATTTCCTTGCTTATTTAAACTTTATAAACTCTTTTATTCCCTATCCTATTGGTATTCCTTGAGGGGTATCACCTTGCCAAAGAGAAAAAAAGGGAGGAGGGGAAACCCAACAAATCTTCAAGACAAAAAGGAAAGGAAAAAAAACAAAGAAAAATTAACACATTCAAACCTACATCCACACCAAATCTTCCAGCAATGTCAGTCGTGTTTATTGTTTATTGTGAGGAATAATGTCTATTTCGTTCTTATCTCTCTAGGGCTTATTAGTTCACTATTATCAATTTCCGCTCTAGTTGCTCCAATTTTTTTTGCCAATTTAACCATTTATCATAGTCCTTATATTGATTTTTAATTTTATTCAACCCTGTTTCCATTTGGATCTGGTATTTCAATTGTTGAATGAGCTGTAACTCATTGAACGGCTGTGCATTTTTCCAATTCCTGGCAATATTAATCTTTGCCGCTACCAGACAGTGTGTTGGCAGAATTTGTTTCGTTTTGCTAAGAAAAGGCCATCTCAAGTGCAACAACATAATTTCTGGTGTAACTTTTATTTTTATGTCATTTAGACTACACAGTAATGATTTAGCCATAAGCATGCTTTTTGCAACTCCACCATATGTGGAGGTAATCTCCCTTAGTTTCTCCACATCTCCAACATAAGTCGTTATTATCCTGTAACACTATTGACATTTTTGAAGGTACCAAATACCATTTATTGATCACTTTATAAAATGTTTCAATTAAAGAGAGACTGTGCACATATTTATTTATTTTAATTATTGCTTCATACCATTCTTCAAATTCTATGGGGCAGTTCAGAGCTTTTTCCCAACTTTTTATTGCCATTGGAAAGTTCTCTGTTTTTGTAATATCAAGTAATTTTGTGCATTTTGCAAAGAGATTCTTTGAATCTTGCATATTAAAGATTATTTTTAACATATTGTATGATTCTCCATTGTTCATAATTGTTTTGTTTTTCAGATAGTTTTTAACTCTTAAGTATGAGAAAGCCTCTCGATTTGGAAGGGACATTGTCCTAACTAATATGTCAAAGGTCTTTAATTCATTATTCATCATTAGATCTTCAACCTTTCTAATATTTACAACTTTCCAGGCTTTTAGCGAAATATTCATTATATCCGTTTCAAGACATTCTATATCTTGGAAACCCAAGATCCTATTCTTAATATCTATTTTCTTTTTTACTTTTTCCCATATGGGAATTATTTGATTCAACACAAATGATAATGAATAATCGCATACCTTATTATTCCATATTATATTAGATAGATTTTTAGTTTGACATAGATCTGTTTCTATCCTCCACCATACCTCTTTTGGATATATCTCTTTTTGCAACATTGCCATATGATACATTATCCCAGCTTCATAATATCTTTCAATATTCGGGAAGCCTAGTCCCCCTTTATTTATATTGCAGCTCATTGTATTCATTTTTATTCTAGGCTTTTTCCCCCTCCAGACGAAATTGGCAAAAGAGGATTTAATCATGGTATAGGAAAAATTAATGGCACCATCCTAAACAAATAAATCCACTTAGGCAGAACGTAAGATTTCAAAGTGTTAACTCTACCCCACCATGATATTTCTAAATGGCGCCATTCTTTTAAGTCTTTATTTGTATTTTTCAAAAGATGCATAAAGTTTGATTCCATTATTCTTTCTAGTTTTTTATTTATTCTAATTCATAGGTAGACAAATTCTGATTGAGAAAAGTTTAATCTATTTTGTAGTTTTTCTATTATATCTGGTGCTATATTCGTATACATTGCAATAGATTTGGATAAGTTCAATTTATAGTTGGATACCTTACTGTATTGTTCAATTTCTGCTATCACATATGGCAAAGAATTTTCTGGACCAGCAATATATAAGAGAGTGTCATCTGTATATAATGAGATCTTTAAATCTCCGTTAGAAATAGGAAGACCCTTAATTAGCGTGTTTTGTCTAATTTTCAAAGCAAATATTTCAATATTTCAGTAATGATATACAAAATTGGCGACAAAGGACAATCTTGTCTCATACCATTTTCTAAGCCAAACCAATTTGAACATATATTTTGACCTATGGACCTAGCTGCCGGTTTCTTATACAAGGTGCCTATCGCATCTAACACCCATCCCGAGATATTAAGGCCTTTAAAGCCTTAAACATAAATCCCCAGCTGACCCTGTCAAACGCTTTCTCTGCGTTAATACAATTTTCTAATAATGGTGTCACCTCTCCTGCTGAATTAACAAGTATGTCCATTCATTTAACACCATTTCAAACAGCAATTTGCATTTTATACCAAATGTTAACATTTATAGCTCTCACTGGATGCTACAGGTGTGCATACCTTCCAACTCCGATGCCAGTGGGAAAAGGGTAAAGGGATGAGCCAGTGACAAGATCACAAAGGGGTGCACACCAGGCTGTCTGCCAGTTTTTTAAACCAGCCCACTGAGGGCAGATCCCTGCAGGTTTTAGTAATCTCTGCAGCATCCTAGTGCCCCGAGCATGCTTGTTGGAGACAGTTTCCTGGTATCCCCAAAAGCAGGATGCCAGAGAACGAAGTCGAGACAGTGAAACAGGACCCAAAATCAGGACTGCCCTGGCAAAATTGGGATAATGCTGGGTTTTCAGGAAATAGGAAGGACTGAGGAAAATTTGAATGTCGCAAGGCAATTTCATATGATTTGACAGGTCTATGTGTTTTCCTAGTAAATAGGAACAGAGGTAAAATCTACACTGTCAGAAAGGTGTGTTTTGCACATTGGCTCTCTATGATGGAAAACTGAATAACCTCAGAATTATTCCTTAGAATGTGTAACTGATTTCTTCATTTCCTTATTTTTTCTTCCTCCTTACTATTGTTTCTTCATCTTTCAAATGTTGTAGCTTAAATTGTTCCTAGTGTGTCCTCCAGAAGACGTCTTTATTACGTTATATGGATACTAAGAATTAGAAGATATTTTCCAGGAAAATATTATATTTTTCCAATTAAGGAAATGGCCATATGTAAATTGGAAACATCCATTCAAAAGCCAAGGAGGGACTTACCCATGAAAGGAGTGATGGCCTTTAGTCACCAAAGCTTGCTGGCAGCTTTCTGGAGTCTCCAAGTCCACACCCACTAGATATTCTACTTTCCCATTCAGCTGTCCAAGTTTACACACATATCCAATGCCAACTTTGCCAGAGGGCAGGAGAACCTTTACTCTGCTACCAATTTTCAGATCCCATGCCGAACGAGGAGCAAACACACGGGAACATTTGGGGCTCTTCAAAGTGCTAGTACTAAAACAGAAAAGTGCGTGACTTTAAATTTCCCTCTTTTTGAAAAGGCAATTTTAATCCAACCTTTTATTTTACAAGACATTCATTAACAATTGTATTTGAAGTATAATATTCTATATGTGTCTTGGATTACATAAGTCTGACATCAACTTTTTTTGAAACACAAGCTGCACTTTAGGCATGATTTTGATAACTAAAACGATACAAATGGTACCCATTATCATTTAAAGCATTAATAAACCTCTCACTGTTTAAAAAAATAAATAATGAAATTGCTATTTTTCTTGAGAACAACTAATGGTATAAAAATTGTAAGATTAAATAAAGCTTTAATAGGGGGTCTCATATAATTAAAGGTTGAACAACTAGCTTACAGCATTATCAAAACACTGGCTAACTCTAAAAACATTAGCATCGTAGACACACGGTACATGGCATTTTTATAAAAGCTTAATCAAGTATCATGCTTGTAATTTTGCCAGCATTTTGCATAAATACAACTGTAGAATCAAGAAAGTGGAGTCCTGATGTATTAGTGCTATTAAGTGATAAACTATCACGTATCCTGCATCTCCATGTGACAAACAAAGAGATAATTACCTTCCTAAGATTAAGAGGAGTGCCATTCGGCGGTCCTCTGCCATGATGCCTGGCTTTTGCAATATGTCGGTGGACGCCGGCCGCTGCGGACCCACGCTATTATATAGCCCCATGTCTGTCCACGGTAAAGACGACGTCAACATGTGGGTGATGTCACGCAAAAGACGCACACGCACGTTCTGGGGTCAAAGGCTATGTACGGCCAATCGGATCTGCAAGAGGGTTATTTAAACTCAATTATTCCTTAAGCTTATTGCCCTGTAGTGGTTTCCCTTAGATGGTTATCCGAGAGTGTGTTCCTGATCGTGTGTTTATGGTGTTTTGACTTCCCTGACTTCTGGTATCCTTGACTATTGACTTTTCCTTATCGCTGTGTCTCGTTCTGTGTCCCTGACCTCGGCTAGTATATTGACTTTTCTCTGGTACATTAAGTCCAGCCATTCTAAGGTCCAGTTAGACATTATCCTTTGCCCTATGTGTGATACTATTCTGTGTGCTGGATTAACTGTAATCCTGACAAATGACTTCAGTGATATTTCATAACATTTCTAAAATGACCAGACTAATCCTTCAGAAGAAGCTATTTTAGAGTTTGTAGGGAAAACAGTAAATATTAATTAAGCATTTAAGAATAAAAAATGCCCCTACAGCACCCTCTAGTGGTACATGTACCTTATAAATAACATTGTTTAAAATTCAATAAACATATTGTATGTACAATTCATGTTACACTTTGATACAAACTGTAATTTCATGTTCATCAGCCTTTGCTGTCAATGGGTAGAGTTTACATAAATATTGTGATGGCATCATTGCCTTCAGATCATATTTAAACCATCTCCCTATTTTTACTAAAAACGTATATTGTTCTGACACCTCATTGTCAGGATTATAGTTGATCCAGCATGCAGAATAGTATCACACCTAGGACTAAGGATAACGTCTAACCGGACTTTAGAATGGCTGGACTTAACGTACCAGAGAATAGTCAAAATACTTGCCGAGGTCAGGGAAACAAAATGAGACACCACGATGAGGAAAGACAGAAGTCAAGGATAACAGAAATCAGGGAAGTCGGAACAAAGCCAAAGTCAAATACCAGAAAAAACACAATCAGTAACACACTCTCAGATAACCAGCTAGTGGAAACCACGACAGGGCACTGACAAAAAGGTAATATGGGTTTAAATAACCCTCTTCAGGCTGTATTGGTTGTCTCTGACACCAAAATGTGCGTGTGCGTCTATGACGTGACGTTGCACGCACGTTGACGCCATCTTTGATGTGGGTGAAGGTAAGTTTATTATGAAAACCGCAGCGGCAGTCGCACCCACTGGGGACCGGAACAGAGGGAGACCAGGCAGCTGCCCGCCGCGACCAAGGTAAGTCTGATACATCTCTGTAGGTGTGGCTGCCTAGTTTATGTGCAGCCACTCCGGCAGAAGAGCTTGGAGCTGTGACATTCAAAAGCATGCTTTTCATATAGAAGCCTGTGATTGGATTGTTAAACCAGCTAAGAGAGCATGCGTGCAATCTAAGCCAGCGAAGGGCAGAACAAAAAAAGCTATTTCAAAACACTTAATGAGGGTAAGTGGGAATTGAGGTGGGCTGTTTATATGAAAATTATTTTTGCAGAAATTTACTGGAACAACAAAAATATGCAGATCATCTGAAATCTAAATTTACATTTTTCCCTAAATGCAAAGTAAGGATTTTGCACCTTTAAAGGGTGCTTGAGTACACAGAGAGATTCATTATTTCAAATCTCCATAGGGACCACCACTTCATAATTATGTTCATAATTATTACATAATCACAGTTTATAATTTTAAAAACCTGTACACATAGTCATATCTTTATTCAGGTTTGTTTTCAATTTTGTCAATACGTTTTACCAACCAGCTACCAGTTACTGTTTACAGTAGCTGACTACAAAATCTCCCCATTAGCGTATCGATATTACCAGCTAATGTATGGTTAACGGTACCTTTAGATACTACTTGTATTTACAGACTGCTGTAATGGGTATGGTGCCAGGAGTCCTAGCTTGACACTAACCCGGTTCTCCCTCAGTGGCCACCATTCTTTCATTCTTCATAATATAGCTAAATTGAAATTTCTTATTTTGCTTTAGCTATATCAGTTTTGTGCAATACATTGACTGAGAGTTGTGATTTTCCTATACTATACCTACTACGTTTTGTTTATCCTGATCTTTTTTGTAAGAACTGGTTATTAGCAATAGCTGGTGGCTACCTACATTGTATGCCAATAACTTTAATTTTATTTTTAATTTTGTATTTACTTGGTACTTACGTGTTAGCATGGGAGACAACCAAACTTAATGATAAGCATCGGTAAAGTGTACAAGGCCCTTCCACAGAGTAACATTCAGCTGAATTGGTCAAATCTTCACTGTTGTGTGGAGCTGCCATTGCCAAAGCACCTGACCAGGATGTAAAAAGAAAGAGAAATATTTGTTTTGTAAAATCCCTTTATGATGAGCATGAACTTATAAATGAACCCTTCACTGCTTAATGTGGACTGATGGTGATAAAAACAATAATAATATAAAGAAGAAAAAGAAAAGCAATGGAAAAATTGCATATGCACGAAAGGGCTCAATAATACACTTTGCTGGCAAAAATAATGTACTCCTGGGAAATAGAAACTCGCCCCCTTGTTTTGGAAGGGGATAGTGCAAAACATTTTATATTGTAGAATTTAAAAAAGTCAGTTTTACACATATCGATGATGGGGTCTTTTCACTCTAACCTTCCATGGTACATGCCTGAATGAACTCATATATAATATACTGTTTAGTCTAGTTCCAGAATTACTTATTTATGACCAGATATTCCATTGGCTTAGATAATTTACATAAGATCAGATATGAAGCGGCCCTGTATTCCAAACACAATTTGTATGATTAACATGGTTCCATGGTATAATGGTTAGCACTCTTGACTTGGAATCCAGCAATCTGATTTCAAATCTCAGTGGAAGCTTTCCTTAAGAAGCTAATATGTTAATTGGTCTGTGTAAAAAATAGTTCATATCAAGCATTTTTAAAGGGAATCAACACAGTATGACGTATTTATAATATATAACATAGGTTTGTATAATGCATATAAATAAAAGTAAATATTAATATTGTAGTAATATTCTGAATTTATCAATTGCTCAAAATAAACATATACGGCAGAGGAAAATGAACAAAATGTTCTTAGGATAGAGTGTTCATCAGTCACTTACATATTCGGTGACAGATGAATTAATGAAGACAATTTTGTACTAGACAGGTTACTGGACCAGGTTCATTGACACTGAGTCTTACATCTTTGTTATAAAAGGGAATGTATAAATCCTGACAAAAACAGAAAAAAAAAAGTCACACAAGAAATCAAAGGCTTCCCCGCTGCCTTCTCTGATTACCGTGATGAGTCAATTAAAATTGCACCATGCCATTCATTTTTATAGGTCAAGGTTTTTTAAAGTCTGCAAGCTAACTTTCTTTAAAGTCTTTTTAATCACTATAGCAGAATGTCTAGCTCTAATTCAGCCCAAACATAATTCATAATTAAAAGTTTGCTGCCGTGGCAAAAAAAAATCCCAACAAAGCCCGAAGTCCCCTAACTGGGAGAGACTGTGTAAATAAAAAAAAATAGGAACAACAAAAACATATATAGGAGATGGCTGTATATTCTAAAAGAGTACATAAAACAGAAATAGTGTAATACAGTTAAGAGTTATATATATGCTTTGTGAATCAATGCACTCACAGAATGCAGGTGTTAAAATCGCCCAAGGGTTCCTTTCCCAATTGTGATGGGGGGCTATCAACCCACACCTCAGTCCAAGTATATTGCTTGAAAGCAAGATTCCAGATAAATAAAAGGTGAACAATCACCAATGTCATAAAATGCAAGGTACGGTCCTACACATTTTGTCCAAAAACTTAGAACTTCCTCAGGGACCTTGAAATCAATATATGTAACAATTGCCTACAAAATAAAATAAAGCAGCCTAACCATTCCCACCCGCATGTCCTCTTAAATAGGGCTAGCCCCTAAGTCCATTGCTGGTTCCGTGGGCGTGTTTCTTCCATCGGTATTCGATCACTGAAATCACCTGTGGATCTCTCATCCTCCTTCTTTCCAGCTGGTGCACAGACGGCTGTTAGAAACCGTAACCATAGGTGCGTTCCATTCAACATTTTTGTGCGTTCCATTCATAGGTATAGGAATGAATATGGCCGTGCTTTCCACCGGAGGGTCAGCTGACAGAAAGTACGACCTCTGGTGGTAATCATGAGACATGCGATCTATAAAAACTTAAATGAGATTCTTAATGTAGATCTGCTAAAGAGAATTGTAATTACTCCCAAGTAATAACATAAGATGATAATATATACTTATGTTAGTAATACAATTCATATCTTTTACAGGATAATAACCTCAATGTAAAGCAATCGAAACAATCAGACTAACCCATGCTTGGTATATTTTAAAATGTAATTATATAACATTGTGTTATTATCATGCTGTGCAGATAATTAATAGAACATTTTTCAGATTCCTTTGTGCATTGTCATTCGTATCATAAAGTGACCCATATATTTAAAGTGAACAGTGCTAAATCAACAAAATATGTTAATGCAAATGTGATCATAATAAATTATTCTAAAGTTCTCAAAATCCAATGAATTTACAATATATATATATATATATATATATATATATATATATATATATATATATATATAAAACCACACATACCTATCTGTATGATAAATGTCTGTCTCCAACAATACAGGGAGTCAGGGCCGGACTGGGGATACAAAGCAGCCCTGGAAAAAAATGTTATGCCAGCCCCATAAGTCACTGCGCAATATATTGTCGCATGTCATATGTAAGGCTATGTCTTACCACCCCAGATGACAGATGATTGAGTAATATATATATATATAATTATACAGTAAGCATACCCACATGCAGACACTGACATCTCAATGACACACACAAGCTCATTGATACACACCTTCATAGACAAAGAATCTCACTGATATACATCAGCTCACTGACATAAAAACACAAGCTTACTCACTAGCAGGCACACACATGCAAGCAAGCTCGCTCACTCACTAGCAGACGTGCACACACACACACACAGCTTAATGTCGTGGTACTGGTATCTATAGCATGTCTCTACAGGCTTTTCAACGTAAACACTAACTTTTCCGAGAAAAGGCAGTGTTTACATTGCTTCAAAGTGACACCGCTAGTGACCGTCACTCAAACGGTCACTAGAGGTGCTTCCTGTGTCAGTGCACCTACATTCAGGGCCTCCACACTCTGGAGGCGCTGAACGTTCCCCATAGAGATACATTGATTCAATGCATCTCTATGAGGAGATGCTGATTGGTGTAGCGTTTTGCAGCCAATCCTATGGCAAAGCATTGGATTGGCTGAGATCATCAAGCTTGATGATCTTAGCCATAGAGGCAGGGCCAGTCGAGGGGAGACCAGCACGCTGCGTGGGGGAAAAAAAGGTGAGCAAAAACACTATTTTTAAACACACATATACACCATGACAGACACAGAAACACACATATACCATGACACACACACACACACCATCACAGGCCATGACACAGACTGACCCACACACACACCATGACACAGACAGACAGACACACCATGACACACACACACATATACCATGACTAATATAAGTATCTTATATGATTAATATAAGAGTCTGTATTACTCTCTATTTTATGATTCAGTACAAGATAGAATTGTTTTTGTGTGTGTGTGTGTGTGTGTATATTAAGGGCATATGTGTTTTTTTGGAGTGTTGTTGACCACTAATCACAATGGGGGTTGACCACTTGGGACCAGACCAATTAGGCAAGGGTTGGAGATTAAAGAGATACTAAGCACCATAATCACTTCAGTCTGCTGTAGTGACTATAGTACCAGGAGTGACCTGTCCCCATTCCACTGTTAAGAGACAACCTGTATTTGAGCAGTCTGACACGTAACTGGGTCTCTTAGACGTCAGTGGAACACAGAATGCCTAGTTCATTTTTTTTTTAACTGTATTTAGTTTTTATTGTTAAGTAAAACTTCAAACTTGAATGCATCAATGATCTAAATACAAACCGTGTTTATATATATATATATATATATATATATATATATATATATATATATATTAAAAAGAAAACTGGAGATTTCAATTATAAACTAAAATAAAATGACCTGCTGCTCAAATTAATCTCTTAAAACTTCATATATATGAAGTTTTAAGAGATTAATTTCAGCAGCAGGTCATTTTATTTTAGTTTATAATTGAAATCTCCAGTTTTCTTTTTAATACACACATATATATATATACCATGACACACACATATACCATGACACACACACCATGACACAGACAGACGCACACACCATGACACAGACAGACGCACACACACCATGACACAGACAGACACACACACACACACACACACACACCATGACACACACACATATACCATGATACACACCCCATGACATAGACAGACACACACCCCATGACGGACAGACAGACACACACCCCATGACGGACAGACAGACACACACCCCATGACGGACAGACAGACACACACCCCATGACGGACAGACAGACACACACCATGACGGACAGACACACACACCATGACGGACAGACACACACACCATGACGGACAGACACACACACCATGACAGACAGACACACACACACACCATACAGACAGACACCATGACACAGACACACACACACCATGACACAGACACACACACACACCATACAGACAGACACACACACCATACAGACAGACACACACACACACCATACAGACAGACACCATGACACAGACAGACACACACACACCATACAGACACACCATACAGACACACACACCATACAGACAGACACACCATAACACATTACTACCTGCCAGGGGGTCGTGCAGTGCAGACGGCTGTCTGTGCTGGTGGCCGCTGGGGAACTTGTGCTGGAGTCTGGCGGCCGCTGGGGGTCTGGTACTGGCGGCCGCTGGGGGTCTGCTGGCGGCCGCTGGGGGTCTGGTACTGGCGGCCGCTGGGGGAGATCTGCTGGCGGCCGCTGGGGGAGCAGGCTGTTCTGTCTCTGCTCCCCCGCCCTCGCGCGCTGCTGCATGAGACCGGCGCCAGAATATGACGTCATATTCTGGCCGCGGTCTCATTAAGCGGCACGCTGGGGCGGGAGAGCAGAGACAGAACAGCCTGCTCCCCCAGCGGCCGCCAGCAGATCTCCCCCAGCGGCCGCCAGTACCAGACCCCCAGCGGCCGCCAGTACCAGACCCCCAGCGGCCGCCAGTACCAGACCCCCAGCGGCCGCCAGTACCAGACCCCCAGCGGCCGCCAGTACCAGACCCCCAGCGGCCGCCAGCAGACCTCCCCAGCGGCCGACAGTACCAGACCCCCAGCGGCCGCCAGCAGACCTCCCCAGGCGGCCACCAGTACCAGACCCCCAGAGGCCGCCAGCAGACCCAGGTGTCTGCCCGGCCCCAGGTGCTGACGGCCCACCGGGAAATTTCCCGGTATCCCGGTGGGCCAGTCCGGCCCTGCAGGGAGTGCAGAATTATTAGGCAAATGAGTATTTTGACCACATCATCCTCTTTATGCATGTTGTCTTACTCCAAGCTGTATAGGTTCGAAAGCCTACTACCAATTAAGCATATTAGGTGATGTGCATCTCTGTAATGAGAAGGGGTGTGGTCTAATGACATCAACACCCTATATCAGGTGTGCATAATTATTAGGCAACTTCCTTTCCTTTGGCAAAATGGGTCAAAAGAAGGACTTGACAGGCTCAGAAAAGTCAAAAATAGTGAGATATCTTGCAGAGAGATGCAGCACTCTTAAAATTGCAAAGCTTCTGAAGCGTGATCATCGAACAATCAAGCGTTTCATTCAAAATAGTCAACAGGGTCGCAAGAAGCGTGTGGAGAAACCAAGGCACAAAATAACTGCCCATGAACTGAGAAAAGTCAAGCGTGCAGCTGCCAAGATGCCACTTGCCACCAGTTTGGCCATATTTCAGAGCTGCAACATCACTGGAGTGCCCAAAAGCACAAGGTGTCCAATACTCAGAGACATGGCCAAGGTAAGAAAGGCTGAAAGACGACCACCACTGAACAAGACACACAAGCTGAAACGTCAAGACTGGGCCAAGAAATATCTCAAGACTGATTTTTCTAAGGTTTTATGGACTGATGAAATGAGAGTGAGTCTTGATGGGCCAGATGGATGGGCCCGTGGCTGGATTGGTAAAGGGCAGAGAACTCCAGTCCGACTCAGACGCCAGCAAGGTGGAGGTGGAGTACTGGTTTGGGCTGGTATCATCAAAGATGAGCTTGTGGTGCCTTTTCGGGTTGAGGATGGAGTCAAGCTCAACTCCCAGTCCTACTGCCAGTTTCTGGAAGACACCTTCTTCAAGCAGTGGTACAGGAAGAAGTCTGCATCCTTCAAGAAAAACATGATTTTCATGCAGAACAATGCTCCATCACACGCGTCCAAGTACTCCACAGCGTGGCTGGCAAGAAAGGGTATAAAAGAAAAAAATCTAATGACATGACCTCCTTGTTCACCTGATCTGAACCCCATTGAGAACCTGTGGTCCATCATCAAATGTGAGATTTACAAGGAGGGAAAACAGTACACCTCTCTGAACAGTGTCTGGGAGGCTGTGGTTGCTGCTGCATGCAATGTTGATGGTAAACAGATCAAAACACTGACAGAATCCATGGATGGCAGGCCTTTGAGTGTCCTTGCAAAGAAAGGTGGCTATATTGGTCACTGATTTGTTTTTGTTATGTTTTTGAATGTCAGAAATGTATATTTGTGAATGTTGAGATGTTATTTTGGTTTCACTGGTAAAAATAAATAAATGGGTATATATTTGTTTTTTGTTAAGTTGCCTAATAATTATGCACAGTAATAGTCACCTGCACACACAGATATCCCCCTAAAATAGCTATAACTAAAAACAAACTAAAGACTACTTCCAAAAATATTCAGCTTTGATATTAATGAGTTTTTTGGGTTCATTGAGAACATGGTTGTTGTTCAATAATAAAATTAATCCTCAAAAATACAACTTGCCTAATAATTCTGCACTCCCTGTAAACTCAAAACCAAACCTTAAGTGGGAAGAGGACACAAATATAGAAAGTATATATCAACTTTTATATCTACAAGGGAAAAGTTGATAATAGTAAATCAATCTAGAAGATCATGAAAAACAAAAAAAAGTCTAGGAAAAGTCTGGGTTAAAAAATTATGGTTTGGGTTTGGTCTTGATTATTGGAGACAATTCTGTAAGTACATTGATTAACAGTGCATCTACATAACTCTTAATTGTATTACACTATTTCCGTTTTATGTTCTCTTTTAGAATATGCAGCCATTTCCCATATATTTTTTTGTTGTTCCTATTCTGGTTCATGTGAGCTTACCATTTGGGAGTTGATCAGTGGGAGACGGTCCTGTTTAATATTAGATAAGTATATGATATACTTTTCACACTATTCACACGTTCAATTTTGTGGTAAAAAAAAAAATAGCAGTTTTGCATGGACAAAATTTGCACATTGCTACTTGTGAGGTTTTATGTAGCATTTTCGCTGCAGATTGAGCCCTAAAATAGTTTTTGTGTTTTTTTGTAGCAGGTATAAGATGATTTTTCATCTTAAAGAATGAAAGCATCACAGTTGAAACATTATTAAGGTGTCCATTAGTATTTATGCACTTGGTTGTCTTTTTACATGCACAATGCATAAACATAATTATCACATGTAAATAGAACTTAGTCAAGTTATGCATAACCAGTTCTACTTGTAGAGGAGGATTCAAAGAGAAGGTTGAGGTGGACACTGATAATGGGAATTTTGCTAAGGTTTTGTAATACACGGGACTATGTGGATAATGAGAAACTGAAAAGGGTACAGGGAGGCAGGAGTAGGTACGTGGAGGTTCAGCAAAAAACAAATAAGTGGGACAACATAATATAACGAATGCACATGGGGACTAGGAGGAGAAGAGTGGGAGGCTAGGAAAGGTACTTAATAGCAAGACATATTGATTGTAACATGGAAAAATACTTTTTTTGTCTTATTATAGCCTGTCATACACATCCCTCTTCTACTACATTTTGAAATGTTCATGTACATGTTTGTGCATTTCCCAACTTTGTCAATAGGGGTTGCATGGGGCCTTATGCATGAAGAACAATGTGGTCCTTGTCCCTATTGTCCAGTATTCATTAATCCACATAAGAGCAGTCTTTGCCCTAGGCCCATGCAGATAAACCTCATTTGAATGTCTTTCAATATGGCTGTTGAGAGCAAAATTGCCAACTCTCCAAATGGCCCATAGTACAATGTAGTGCCAAAGCCAAGAGGTTGGGAAACTCTGAAACACAGATTTATCACACAGTGGAGGGGTGGATTTAGTTCCTCTTCTGGCTTATTTTGCGAATAGTTACAACAGTATTCGAAACAAAGTTATGTGCAATATTTATGGAGTAGAAAGGACAAATGTGAATATTTACATTAATCATATAAATAGCTAGTCAAAATGGTTAATATTGCAAAAATCCCTTTGTGCCGGTTCTTCCAAATCCATGCCATAACATTGATTGAATAAGAATTCACAGATAAATCCCAGATTAATCTATTATATCATTATACTTTATTTGTGAAGTCTAATTAATACTGAAAATAAAATTTGCTATATATTCTTCCAGTCAGGAGTTAATGTCAAAAAAGAGAAACAAAGGTATTCAAAGGTGATCTAAGAAAGAAACAGAGTGTATATTTGACTGATGGGCATAAATAAGTAATTGGAGATCTATCTAAAGAAACAAGAGGGAGTCAGAGAGGTCCTGTCTCACGATGCACCAAAAGAAATCCTTTTGGAAGTCCAGTTTGAAAGTCTTTGTAAAGAAGGATAATAGAGATAAGACAATAATACATTTACAGTTTATCTCAAATCATAATGGAATTGATAATGGCTGAGCACTGCATACACAAAAAAGAAAAATGTTTTAGAGAAGATTTGGAGAAAAATAGTCTAAAAATAGTCAACCAATCTGCAATGTCCAATAGGCAAATGCCAGGCCTGAATTTCGGCAAGTTGGACAGCGACATAATAAGAACAAAGACAAGGCAAGCTCAATACAACCAAAAGTTTCATACTGTAAATATCTCATCTAGCAATATGACATCTACAACGCTGCCAAACAAAATCAGCAATCAAATTCTGTAAGGAGTTGTTACGGTTTCCCCAGGCTAGCTGAGGGTTGGAACACCTGGATGTCCTTGTCCCCGAGCTTGGGGAGCGGCAAAAAGTTCCACTTCAGCACCTAATGATATTCCTGCAAGTGTAGAGTATTTCTGGAGCTCTGAGCAGAGCTAGTGATCAGCATTTCCCTACAACACAAGTTGAGGCTGCGAGTTGAGGGTAAGAAGTCTGTTTATTGAGCAGAAAGGCATTGCTTATATACACATTTTCAGGCCAGGGGCACACCCCTCTGGACCTGATGGAACACAGTGATACAAGGGACACAAACCAATCAGAATAAAGTGCATCTTTCTGAACCCTCCCCTCTATCCTGGAGATAATTGGCTTAAATGGCTGTAGTAACCTAATTATCTCCAGGTACAGGAAATATTCTAAAGTTGAACATGTAACAAAATACACATAAAAATACATAACTCATATAATACAATATTTAACCTATATGTCCAACATATCCCCAGATAGCTTGGATCTGAGCGCACAATATGTCCAAAAAGCGCACAGATCTCACGAATATAGTGGGAACGCCATGGGTTAAAGTTTATCTCTAGGGCTGTTTGTCAAAAGTCAACCCAGAATTAGTTTCACAGTATTCAGGCATCGGGTCAGTCTAGTTTCGAGAGTATAAAAGTACAGAACGACACGGTGTTCGTATGCTTAGGTACGAACGGACGAAGGTCTGGGAATCCCAGCGGAGTTCGTGAATAATAGTGGCCAAAAATAGTACCATGAGGTCGACGACAAAACCCCGCTGGGCGTTTGGCAGTTAAAGATGGCCACTGCCACGTGTTCGTTCATACGAATGACGACCACCCAGCCATTCGTCAAATAGGCTGCGGTTAACCACAAACCGCAGCTTCTGGGCGGCTAATGAGGGGCACACTCCTCCTGCAGGGTGGTCGGTCATTCGGCAGTTTGTTCTGTGATTGGGAGGTGAAAAAGGTTAACAAGTGAAAACCGCAGCTTCTGGGTGGTTAATAGGTGGCACACTCCATATGCCGGGTGGTCGGTCATTCATTCATACAAATGACCTGGGGAATGCTTTTCGTGTTTTTTCAGAGGCAAGAAACAGGAACATTGTAGCAAAGTGGCAGACATAGGGTACTTTGTAACAGGAGTTAATGTCAGATGTCATTGACACTACCTAACTAGATGTCAGTCAGATGTTACTAAAGGGACAGGTAAAGCCTGAAAGAGATAAAGCAGTTTTGGCATGAGGTTCATCTCAATGCCGTGTACTATGTTCACCCAGGAGATGGCATATTGAGTCAAAGATTCAAAATCCCATTTTGAAGTCGAAAATAAATTGAAGCATATGAATTAGATGGTGAAACTGTAATCCTGGAACATAAATGTAGAATGGAGAAGAAAGTCAATATCGACCTTATATCCCACTAAGGGGGAAAAGTTATTTAAAACAGAAAAGGAGAAGGGAGGGAAGATTCAGGGTATGTAAAGATGAAATCATCCATATGGTGGAGACCTAATATTCTGAACAAACACTCATAAATTCTTGAAATGTTCTAATATGGAAGAGAAGGGGGTTAAGGTATGGGGTGAATAAGAGCAACAATAGGACAACCCTGCCCATTGTGGGGGAAGAAGAAGGGGTATCACCTGGGATGAGATTCTTAGCACGGTACAGATTGGTACAGGACCATGATGGCTGTAATGAAGGGTAGCAGCACAAACAGAAATGCCTTTTCTACATCCAATGAGAGAAGCAGAGAAGGTGTGTTATTTTTTACCAGGAGTACCATACCAGAATAATATTTTGCTATGTACTTTTATTCATCTGCCTCCCAGGAATAAAGCTCATGTACACTTATAAGATAAATAACTAGGTGTTGGGCCCCCTCTCCTCTGCATGATTGCCTCATGCTCCCACGTCGCATCTCCCTCTCTCATCATGGAGATGCCGCATCAGGACATGTCCTCCTCCGATGCGGCACAGCAGACTGGCCGCAGTGCTGCAGGAACAGGCGGTGCCGCATCCCAAGCGCAGCACCACATATTTGATTGAAACTACATTCCCTTGTGGCAGAGGGGCAGAGCAACAGGGGTGAGCTATGGCGCACACGAACTGGAGCGACGCCTTCTTAAAGGTGGTCCAAACCAAAGGGGTACATAAAGGAGGCGGAGTTGCAGCAAATGGAAATACATCTTCTCCCTATTTAAACACCACTCCTCCTAGGACTCATTGCTCAGTTATACTGTGCTCCTGTTGTGTTAAGACCTTCAGTTACTACTCTGCTGTATCGCTTTTGAACTTTGCCTGACAATCGCTTCTGAACCTGTGCTGTCTATCCTGACCTTTTGGCTTTTCTGACTATTTTCCTTTTGACCCTTCTGTCCTGCAAGTTTGATTATGTCCTTTCATTGCTCTTCTGCATTGTGGTTTTCATCTACTAAACAGTGTCCCTGTGAAGTCTGCATGATCCAACCATGTTATGTGGGAGCGAACAATATCAAAAGCATAATACAGGAAAATTAAGGTGTCTATTCATGAATAAATCTGGTTGGAAGGGGAATATAACAGTAATCTCTAACAGAGTTGTGATATCTATGGTGTGGTGACTATGCTTGACAAAAGAAGCAGAGAGTTTATCTTTGCCACCCAAGTCCGTCAAGAAAGGGCCGTGAGATGTGTCAGAATAATCAACCAGGGGGCAGAGCACACCTAAAGCCACCTAAAATGATTGAACCCTCTGCAAGAATATCTAAAAGATAAATAAAAAGTCCCTGTCCAGTGTAGTGAGGGATGGTGAGTTTTTGTACTATTATGTTTTATTCAAGGACTCATTTAATGCTGTAAAAACATTTTATGTAGGATTAATTTTTCTTTATATTGTTTTTTTCTGCGTGTTATACATGTTGTTCATACCTTTAGTATTTCCCTGTACTTTTTCTTCTTTAATTTACTGGATGTCTGCTATAAAGAGGACTTTATGTTCTGCAATTTATTACATCTGTAATTCTTTATCAAGCATGAATACAAAAATGTATTTGCCTTGATCTAAGATTCAGGCTCGTTAAAGGACCACTCTAGTGCCAGGAAAACATACTCGTTTTCCTGGCACTAGAGTGCACTGAGGGTGCCCCCACCCTCAGGGACCCACTCCCGCCCGGCTCTGGAAAGGGGAAAGGGGTAAAAACTTACCTTTTTCCAGCGCTGGGCGGAGAGCTCTCCTCCTCCTCTCCGCCTCCGTTCCTCCCCGTCGGCTGAATGCGCACGCGCGGCAAGAGCTGCGCGCGCATTCAGCCGGTCACATAGGAAAGCATTCATAATGCTTTCCTATGGACGCTTGCGTGCTCTCACTGTGATATTCACAGTGAGAATCACGCAAGCGCCTCTAGCGGCTGTCAGTGAGACAGCCACTAGAGGAAATAGGGGAAGGCTTAACTAATTGATAAACATAGCAGTTTCTCTGAAACTGCTATGTTTATAAAAAAATTAGTTAACCCTAGAAGGACCTGGCACCCAGACCGCTTCATTAAGCTGAAGTGGTCTGGGTGCCTAGAGTGGTCCTTTAAGCTCTATAGTGTCACTGATAGTTTGTTGTGCACATTTGTACGTCCTTGCTGTATACCAGGCATTACAGTGTGGACTTGAAACTAATATATGTAGAATCATACATTTTACAGTTCACAGATAGTGATTTTATTAGTGATTTTATTATTTGAGAATATGGTGCATAAAACACAAGGGAATGCCATAGACATAGTACAGGAAATAAATGCAGCACTGCAACATTACAAAGGATAAAAAGAAGCCCCTTGTTTTTTACAGGGTAGAAAATTGTATATACTAAGCTGTGTTTTCCCTAAAGTAACATTTTATAATAAGTTATAATTAGTCATTTCTAAATCAGTGAATGAAAAAAAGGAGAGAGAAACTATAGTTCATTGTTCAATATATGTACTATATATTTCCCATGTATCCTGATGGTTTGGTATTTTTGAAAACAGGCTTAATTGTGAATGCACTGTTGCAAACTGTTATCCGCGGATGGCTTTCCTAGCAAAAAAACATTTCTCCTCTTAAAATCCCAATAGTATAGTGAAATACAGTTGCTGTTCTTTTTAATTTGTCTTTTAGATTTACTTTTATTGTGAGTTATTTCTTTTAGTATAGTCACCATAGGTAGTAATACGTGCGGTATCCATGTTTGTATTTTGGAATGCCCCAAACCAGGTGTTTAGGAAATCATAATACAGTCTACAGTCTGATTTTGACATGGAAGGAATATGGGAGTATGCAATTGTCATCCAAAAAAAACTAAGCATTCATTGAAAACTTCTCTAGCAACCAACTTTACTATCCTACCCTTACCTCTTGGTCAATTTACCCAACTCAAGAATGTAAGCTTGTTTGAGCAAGGCTCTCAACACGCTCTGTCCTTTTTCATCCAAGTGGTCTTGTTAAAAATACTTTTCTGTAGTCCACCCAGGGCCGGCCCAAGACATTGGGCTGCCTGGGTCCAAAGATGAAATACTGCCCCCTCCCCGGCACCAAAAGCACACCAAATTCCATTATGTTATGCAGTGTGTGTAGTGAACTCCATGTCTGTTTGTGTAGTGGGCGCAGTGTGCATATTGTATGCAGTGTGCAGTGAATGCACGGTGTGTGTATAATATATGCAGTGTGTGTAGTGAACTCCATGTCTGTTTGTGTAGTGGGCGCAGTGTGCATATTGTATGCAGTGTGCAGTGAATGCACGGTGTGTGTATAATATATGCAGTGTGTGTAGTGTGTGTGTGTGTGTGTTGACTACATTGTCTGTGTATGTGCAAGGGGATGCTGTGCTTGTGTAGTGTATGCAGTATTTGTGCAGTGAATGCAGTGTGTCTAGTGGATGCAGTGTCTGTGTAGTGGATGTAGTGTCTGTGTAGCGGATGTAGTGTCTGTATGTGGATGTCATGTCTGTGTTGTGGATGTAGTGGCTACATAGTGGATGTAAGAGTCTGCGTAGTGGTGTCTGTGTAGTGCAGGATACGTGCTGGTTGTGGGGGTGACAATGTGGGGGGGCAGACTGTGGGGGAGAGGCTGTGGGAGGCAGGGTGTGGGGGTGTAGGATGTGGAGAACAGGGTGTGTGGGGGACTGGAGGAGAGGGTGTATGCCAGGGGGAGGGTGTGTGGGATAAGGCTGTGGGGGACAGAGAGAGGAGGGCAGGGTGTGGGGGTGCATGCTAGGGGCAGGGTGTGTGGGAGAATGCTGTGGGATAGCAGGGTGTGAGGGGGCAGGCTGTGGGGGAACTGGCTGTGGGTTTGCAGGCTCTGGGGTGGCAGGCTGTGGAGAACAGGGTGTGGGGGAAAGGGTGTGGGATGCATGCTGTGGGCAGGGTTTGTGGGAGAAGGCTGTGGGGGACAAAGTGGGGGGGGCATGGTGTGGAGGGGCGTGGTGTTGGGGTGCATTCTGGGGGCAAGGTGTGTGGAAGAAGGCTGTGGGATAGCAGGGTGTGAGGGACAGGCTGTGGGTTAGCAGGGTGTGGGGGGACAGGCTATGGGGCTGTGGGTGTGCAGGCTCTGGGTTGAGGGCAGGGTGTGGGTGTGCAGACTCTGAGGTGGCAGGCTGTGGGGCAGCAGGCTGTGGAGGACAGGGTGTGAAGGTGCATGCTGGGGGCAAGGGTGTGGGAGAAGGCTGTGGGGTAGCAGGGTGTGGGGGGACAGGCTGTGGGGTAGCAGGGTATGGGGGGACAGGCTGTGGAGGGCAGAGTATGGAGGTGCATGCTTGTGGCGGGGTGTATGGGAAAAGGCTGTGGGGTGCCAAATTACCGAAGTATGCCTCTGCATGTAACCAGAGGTGTATGAATGTATCACAAAATTGGTTTTGGTTTGTATGACAGCATATTTTTACAATTTTTATACAGCTCTGTAAGAGAAAGGAGGATATATTTCAAAGTGTCGCTGACACTTTTACATATCATTTTCAACACATTTTTAACACACTGTTGTTTTTTTAAATCTGTTGCTTCTTATGCGACCTAAACATCATTTTTTAATAACACAATGGATTTATTAATCTCTCTCTCACATTTTCTGACAGAAATCTGTTCTGTGCAGCTTCTCTTTTTCACACCTCTACAAATTAGGTGGAAATTTGTTTAACCCCAAAATTGGGGCTCTGGCATCTGGTGCTCCAGACTCCCAGCTTCTATTCCTCAGAGCTGTGCGGTAAAAGTAATGGATAGCGAGGCAGTCCCTGATAGGCTAACAGCATCGGCTGATGCTTTCTGATGGGTGTACCATTTTCTCAATGGGTGCTCAGTGACAGGCTGAGAGTTACCTTCTCCAGAACGGTATAGTAAATTTAAGTCTAGTGCCAAAGTTTATGAACTGGACGAACAACAGACTTTTAAATTACTTTCAGTTCTCACTTTAGTAAATAGTCCTGTTAATGTTTAAATAAATCATACATGGTTTAGAAGTCATTTTACACATGCCATATAATTACTTTTGTAACTGGAGGTTTTTTCACCTGCTTTTGGATCAACAGTCAACAGCAATTATCCACGTGGGAAAACTTGAACTTGATGGACTTGAAACTTTTTCAGTCTATAGTCATATACAATTATGTTATTGTAAAGCACCTTAAATTTTCTGAACGTTTCAAAATGCTATTAAAAAAAAAAACCTATATAGTAAGTAGGAAGTTACCAAAAAAGAAAAGACTACTATTGAAATTGTGTTTCTCACCAGAACATCTGTTTAGCCCATCTGTCTTATCTCCCAGTGGCTCCAAGTCCCAGTCACTAGCAGCAACATATGGATCCATCCTTTGAGTCTGTTCCATATTGATACATCTATTGTGCTGTGAAAGGTATGTAAATGGCAGTTACCGGGAAATTCACAGATATGAAAAAAATATGTGTCAACCCCCTATTAAAGCAATTAAAGTAGAAATTACATTTTCTAAGACCTTTGTATATATATATATATATGAAAATGATTACGCTTTTATATAAACCAAACAAAGTAAAACTGACAATTTTCTAGAATATACAGCTCTGAATAAAATATTGGCTATCACCTGTAACTTGCTTTACCCTCTTTTATGAAATACTCTGTTTCCTTTTAAATGTATACTAAAGATTTCAGCACATTTGTAATCCAGCTCAGACACAGCAAATCCAACACAAACATTGCACATGAAGAGGGGAAATATAAACATTGTTTTGTTTCTCCTATCCTGTAAAGTTCACCTATGCTGACTGCCAGGTCCATCGTAGACAGGAAACTAAGATGGAGGCACCTAGTTGCAGAGTAGAAAGGTATGTTTTTCTATATTTAATTTAAAAAAAGTCACACCTCACAAATACATATTTGTTAAGTATAGGTCTACGTAAACATAATATTAAAAATCCTAGGAAGTGGTAGTGGTCATTTAGGATACCTAGCTAGAGAGGACATTTTTATAGAGTACCACATCTTTCTAGTACATAGAGAACATTGATGCACACTCTTGATGCTTGCAATGTATACCATTAACAGTACCTGTTCTTTTACTTCTTCTGTGAGCTCCTGGTATTTTGCTCTCCATAATGCCTTCTCTTCAATAAGGTCAGTTTCAATTTTAGCCATCTGTGTCTCAACATTTTGGATCCTCTGTAAAAAGGAGGTACTGATTTTCTGTATTTTCTTTAATTCTTCTCTGAGCACTTCAATTTCTGTTCGGACAAGTCAAATACTTTTTATATCACCATCTTAAGCATTCAATCACAATTAAACTTTTTTTTCAGAAGTGTTCAACGATTATACGATTATAGTATATTCATTATAAAGGATGAATCTACATCAATTTGATCTGGTAAAAACAAGAAATAAGATATACTCAAGTATCTTTTGTGGCCCTGTCATTCCCAGCTGACAGGATTGATTTGTGTAATTAAATAAAATCATCTATATTGTGCTACTAAGATTACAAGCAACATATAAGTCTACACTCTTACAGAAGCTCCATGTGGATGCTCCTGTCAGTTTTTCTTTCTTAGGGTCAAAGAAGCCATAGGGGACACAATACCTGTCTGGGAGAAGGAGTTGGCAGGAGTGAAAATACCTGCCTGGCCAGTGGCAGTATTACTGCCTAATGGTGCTGGAGGAGAAGGAACAGACAATGTAATGAGACAGGTCTGGATTCCAAGTCAGGGACCAGTCGCCCCCTGTTCTATACAAAAACATGCCTGTCTCAAATACTCCAATAATGAATCAAAAAGTAACTACCTGTGTTTGCACCTCATTTGGAGAACTTTTTTTTTTATTTTTTTAGGTAAAAGGATGAGAGCCTATTACACATTAATAAGGGGATTCTGTCAGAATACTATGTTCAGACAAAATTCTGAAGGAAATTCCAATAAATGTAATCCATATAGACCCATATTTAAAGGAGTACAATAGCCGCAGTCTCTCTCAGGATTAAGGCAGTGAAAGTACAGACAGATGTCTTACATGGCTTGGAATAACTAAAAACAATATGGTTCTTGAAACTGAAATGCTATCAGTAGAGTTTAAATAGTTTATAAAGTTTTCTTTAGGAAACACTGAACCAAAATAAATTAGTTAATACAAAGTTAAACAAATCTCTCTGCTCTGTCCACTCTGCTCCCTAAGCCCTAACCCACCCTACATGGATGAGATGTATAAGGAGGCCGTAGTGGACCACCCACTCTGCTCCCTAAGCCCTAACCCACCCTACATGGATGAGATGTATAAGGAGGCCGTAGTGGACCACCCACTCTGCTCCCTAAGCCCTAACCCACCCTACATGGATGAGATGTATAAGGAGGCCGTAGTGGACCACCCCAATATTTGTATTCCTGTAATTACCACCTCTTCTGCCCGCTATTTGCTTCAGAGCACATGAGATTGAAGTGTATTTTGGATAAGGGTACTATTTGCACTATTTGCCCTGAGACCAGTAGGTACCCAATAAGCATCATAATCCTACCTGGTGCTTTTGAGTGCTCCCTTCTTGTAAATCAACTATTGAATTATTAAAAACATATTGTGCGGATGGATGTTGTTCACTTGGCAATTTCTTTTTCGTGTAATTCGGGAATATGAGAATTAGTGCATTTGTGATTCTGCAAATGAATGAAACAGACAAAACAGACAACATTGGTATAAATCCATAATTTAATTGATGGATTTGATGTGTACCTGCATTTGGTGGCTGCTCGCTACAAGAAATGCACATTTTATTCTTCTTTGTAGGAGTGTCTTGGCTGGATGTCAAGGCGGAGGTAATCTAAACCAAAGAATTGCAGGTTTATAAGACATAGTTACACTACAACATATATAAAAAAAATGAAGCAAGACCAAGTGATGTCCATAATTTTGTGCACATTGTCCAAGTTTTTTCTAATGCAATTGGTCACTGTGTGATTACTGGCACTCTGGCAGACATCAGCAGGAGGGAAGGGCAAGGCAAAGCTTGCTAGCTATTTATGCTTACTTTACCTTGTTCTTCTTTCTTTGCAGTTACGCATGCAGAACACTTTAATTCATTATATTAGAGAATGCAGGGAGCTTCTATGTTGCAGGCTTTGGAAGGAAATAGCCCTTGGTATAAGTTGATTTACAAAATGCAGAAATTGCCCGCAAGAAATGTATGTACAAATATAGATGAAAATTTAAAACTTGTCATTTGTTTCATACATTTAAAATAGAGAAAATGTTTCTTATCACACTGTGAGAAAAAAAAAATAATAATTATATATATATATATATATATATATATATATATATATATATATATATAGTGATTTGGTAAACCCTATAGTATAAGAGAAAGAAAGAAAAATAGAAAAGTATTATGTACAGCTGTACACTGTTTGACTAAACTATCTTTTTGCTGGCAGGCAACCAGATTATTTATAGAAGTAGCAACATATATGTCTTGTAGTTGCAACTGCAGAAAAATAATAACAAATTGTTACTAGGTAAATAGACCTCAGGGCAGCAAATATCTCTGTCACTGTCTGATCACAGATGTTTTTTTTTATTTTGTGCCTTCAATGGCACATGCTGATTAAGCTAAGTTCCTAAAGTAAAGGCAGCTCCTATCCGGATTTGGGTCCGGTAAATAATGGCTCAATATAGCAACGGCTTCCCTAGAGTATATCGAATGAACATGGCTCTTAAATAAGCCGGTCAGGAGGCAGAGTGTCACCTGCTCGAGTGGGGATAACTCTAAATCATTAGGATGCCGAAGTCAATAGTGTCCTGAGCCAAGTCCGGGAAGCCGTTGCTATATTGGCAATAGGCAAGGGCCATCATAGCCCTCACCCTCTGAAGGGTCATCATTTGCTAGAAATGGGTACTGCAGGACTGCATACCACCTCAAGCCCAGTTAGAATCTCCAGCCACAATTCTTTCTGGACCAGCTCCTCTAATTTGAACACACACTCCGCCAGGGGATGCTCTCCCAAGAATTGCATCCGCAAAGCAAGTTGATCCCAAAATCGTTGCATAATGGTTGGGAGGGGTTCTCTCTCGAAACAACAAACCTCCTCAAGGAGCGTTCCTGTCTGATACTGGGACAAATCTCCTTGTAGCCTCTGCTGGAACTCCTCCTCGGATGGGTGCTAGCTCCAGGGCAGTCTTTATCGTGGGGCAAACGGGACAGCTGCCCCGGGCCCAGTTACTCCTGGGGGGCCCGAAGCAGCTGCACCGTGGGCCCCGCTGGCCCTCAAGCATTTCTCCCACCCGCCGGTGCAGCCGCACACTAAGGAGGCCCACCAGGTGGCCCATGCACTAAGGTGGGCTTCTGTCAGCAGGGGCCCGGTCTTGTGCTCTGGTGCTTTAAGAGCGTGACCAGGCCCTCTTGCTTTTTGGCAGCCGGCTGGGAGGAAATGACGGCCGCAAGTCACTTCCTCCCTTAAAGAGAGGAGCGCACGGGAGGTGGAAGAGGCAGAGCAGAGGGGGTCTGGGCCAAGCCGAGCTAGCCAGACCCCAACTCCCAACAGTGGTGATTATAGTGTGTGTGTGTATATATATATATATATATATATATATATATATATATATATATATAAATACAGAACATCCTTGCACTCAAGCTCAAATAGAATTTAAAGTCAAAACTTGCTATTACTTGCCGGGTGCCCGTCTTCTGGGGATGATAGTATAAACAGTGGTCTGGAACTGAACTCACGGTCTTTAAAATTGAAAAAGATTTCCTTATTTCATCAAATACAAAAATCAACGTTTTGGTCCACACAAGGACCTTCCTCAGGATAGACTGACAACTGTAACAATAAACTAACTCACATATATACCCCCCAATAACATAATAAAGTGACATACCCCAGGAGTGTTTCATTAAGTTCGGCGTCCTCTCCGTGTGTGTGCACATGCGCTCTAACTACACGCCCATACCTTGACGTCAAGTGACCACGTGTTAACGTGGATGAACGTCGTTGTCTAGGTTACGAAAAAGCTATCTCCTAGGTAACCCGCTGTAAATATAAAACCGTCGAGTATGTCTGTAAAGGAAAAAGATCGGAGAATCTGCTTCGCCCAACGGAACACCTTAATGAATACAGTATAAAACAGCTGATGAGTTAGCAAAGTAATGCACGATCAGCCAGTTACATTTTTTTAAAAATGTTTTGATAAAAAAATTTCTGATGAAAGGATTTTTTGATAGAAAGATTTTTGATAAAAAAAAAAATTAAGGCTAACAAATGTTTTCAAAATATATTTCCAAAAAAGAAATTTTCCCCCCCAAATTTTTCAAAGTATTTTGAAAGAATCTTTATGTAAATATTAGGATCTACTAGATACTCTTCATTCAAATATTTTAGTAGAGCATTGGTGATGTTAGGGAGATTAATGATTGTTATACATAGTGTTTATAATTTAGTTGAACACTCATTTTTCCCCATATTTCTATTTACAATAGACCTACATATAATATAGATTATATCACAACATCTACACACTATTTCACGGATAGTCATGTACGTATATAGACAATAGATTATAACATATATTTTTTTCACATTTTTTTCATATTTTTTTTATATATATATTGTTTTCACATTTTTATAATATATCACAATTCATTATTTATACATAGAGTCACTACACATTTATAAGATTAATTAATAACTTGAGGACTTATAATATGATATGTTACACTAGATTAGCTACCACTTAGATGGGATGACATGTCCAAAACTAGCTTAATCCGTCCTTTTCCTAATGCTCGTTATATATTTTTTATTTGAGTCACAAAGTATGTTTTATACTGTAGTCATTAAGGTGTTCCGTTGGGCGAAGCAGATTCTCCGATCTTTTTCCTTTACAGGCATACCCGACTGTTTTATATTTACAGCGGGTTACCTAGGAGATAGCTTTTTCGTAACCTAAACAACGACATTCATCCACGTTAACACGTGGTCACTTGACGTCAAGGTATGGGCGTGTAGTTAGCGCGCATGCGCACACACACGGAGAGGACGCCGAACTTAACCTGGGGTAAGTCACTTTATTATGTTATTGGGGGGTATATATGCGAGTTAGTTTATTGTTACAGTTGTCAGTCTATCCTGAGGAAGGTCCTTGTGTGGACCGAAACGTTGATTTTTGTATTTGATGAAATAAGGAAATCTTTTTCAATTTAAAAGACCGTGAGTGCAGTTCCAGACCACTGTTTATATATATATATATATATATATATATATATGTACATACCACTGGGAAAGGAAGATGGGAAAGACATTGTAGGGTGGAGAGTGGGAGGAGATATGGGAAAGACGGGTTCAGATCTGTGCTTAAGACAGTATGGACATAGAGGCGCCTTCCATCTAGACCTTTGTGTGTTTTTACTTACTGGACCCGAGACCAATACTTACCCCAGACCAATTTCCATGAAAAAAAGATTAACCTTCCAGGATGGACATGCTAATGCAGAACATAAAAGAGTATTGTTTGATGGTCAAATTAACAGAATTTCTTTTTTTTTTTTTTTTTTTTTTTTAAACTTGGGAATTTTGGTAAAAATACACCAACATAGTCATCTAAAAGGAGATAATACAGTACATAATATCCATTCCTCAGCAGAAGTAAACTGCCCCACCTATTCCCCCTATTCTTCCTCCCTCCCTCCCTCCCTGTCTATTTTCATTTTATTTTTCTTCTTTCTTTTTTGAATTTCCTTTGTTTATTGAAGGAGATGTTCTTTCTTTGTGTTCAACCATAAAGTTAAACATCCAATATGGCTGTACATATTTATAACTCTATACTGTGCTATGCACAATGATCGTATTGCCTTTATATGGGTGCTTATATAAAAAAAAATATGTAAGATAAGTAAAAATAAAAAGGTTTCAACTCACCACTACAACCACCAAATGCATATAAGCTGCTTAAAAGAACACTGTTGCATTACAAACAAAAACCTTAAAAAAATGTAAACGTCACCCTCCCCACGACATGCCCAATATTAAAGGGTCAACTGACCGCTATTCAAACAGCTCTGTTAAGCCTCCTGGAGATCATTGCTGCTGATCTCCTGACCAAGCTAGTTGTTCCCTTAGAGGAGCTTTGGAACACAGGGAACATGTGCAGTAAATGCTTATCATACAGAAGCATCCAATTATCTGTAAGGCTTATCATACAGAAGCATCCAATGTTTTTGTATAAGCATAAGCTTTCACTTTGTGTTAGGGCTCAAAGAAATCAGAACGAGTGCCCGTCTGGCTTAATTAACGATGGGAGGGTGCAATCCAGCAACCTTATAACAGAGTGGATTTCTCTTGAAATCACAGTTTTTTAAAGGTTAGAAAGTGGGCACACTCTTTTATCCATAAAGCACTTTCACAAGATGGTGTGCTTTCGGGGTTTGGCTTAAACTTCTTCATTATCTGATTAAGTTATTTCCTTCCCCACATACCCCCAGGATGCCTTACATTATTGTCATTATTTTAAGCAATATCTTAAAGCCACTCTTTAAGGTGGATCCTGACATTTGACTTTTGAACATGATTAACTTTCATCAGACCTACAAAATATCTGGCAATAAAAAAAAGCTATTGCAGTATCACATACCCATGAAAAGCTACAAATGCTGCTGATCCTGCAGAACGTCTTCTTTACAAAACCCAGAAGCTGACTAATATCCATTGCAAGTTATCGAATATTATAGCAATTCAAGATGTTTCTGTACAGCCAGCCAGTGGAAGTAACAAGAGGCTATACCTCATTTAAAAGTCTACAGACATGAGAAGATAAACATTATCAGATTAGCAAGTACACAACAACATGAAATTAACAAATACAAGGAGAATAAGTGTTAATTAATAACACAAAGGATTACCTGCGGCAACAATTATTTAAGAAAGGGAGCTCCCTCAGTTAACCTTTAGATAAAAAAAAACAAAAACAAATACAAATAGAAGTAACAGGATGTGCCTAGTGTCAATGGAAATGTATGCATAAAGTTCAGAGGACACAGTCCAACATTTTCTTTTTTGGTCAGGTGTACTTGCTACTTGTGGTAGTTGGATGATTAGGATGATAAGGAAAACACGCTAAAGGAATGCGTGAATTTTATACTCCCATGTATTGGAGCTTGTTACTAGATCCAGGCTTAATAGCATGCAGTGATACAATCTCCACTTAAGGTCTGACTTAAAGGAACACTATAGGGTCAGGATTACAAATATGTATTCCTGACCCTATAGTGTTAAAACCACTGGCGTACATATCGCGGTCGCAGGGCCGGCCCACCAAGGGGCCCGGTCGCCCTGCGACCCGGTATGTACGCCAGTTTGCCAGCCTCTTCTCCTGGGGGGCCCAGGAGCTGGCCACCTCAGGGCCCCCCGAGGCTGGCCCTGGTGTCACCGGGCGGCCGGTTCTGCAGGCGGCGAGGGAGCACTGATCCTCCTGTTCAGCTGAACAGGAGGATCAGTGCAGGACCGGCCATCGGGCAGCCCCAATGGAACCCAGGGAATCCCCTCAGCACTCCCTAAGGTAGGGAGGCTGGAGGATTAAATTGAGTGTGTTACTGTGTGTGTCTTACTGAGTGTGTTAGTTTGTGTGTGTCTGTTAGTGTGTGTGTGTCTGTCTGTTAGAGTGTATGTTTTGTAAGTGAGTGTGTATGTATGTCTGTCACTGAGTGTGTGTCAGTAAATGTTTTTGTCTGTTAGCTAGTGTGTATGCGTCTGTTCGTGAGAGTGTGTGTGTGTTTAAAACCCCTTCAGCACTTACCTTTCTCCAGCGCCGGACTCCCTCGGCTCTGGGGATCCCTCCACCCCGAACCGCCTCTCAGCACCGAATGCCCATGCGCGGCAAGAGCCGCGCGCGCATTCAAACTGCCCATAGGAAAGCCTTACTCAATGCTTTCCTATGGAAATCCAGCGTCTTTTCACTGTGATTTTCACAGTGAGAATCGCGGAACCACCTCTAGCGGCTGTCAGTGAGACAGCCATTAGAGGCTGGATTAACCCTCAGTGAAACATAGCAGCTTCTCTGAAACTGCTATGTTTTCAGCTGCAGGGTTAAAACTAGAGGGACCTGGCACCCAGACAACTTCATTGAGCTGAAGTGATCTGGGTGTCTATAGTGGTCCTTTAAGTGTATGTGTATCTGCATGCACTGGCATACATACCCCTGTTACCAGGTGCCCGCCACCATGTGTTGCGGCCCCTGGGGGCGGGGGGGGCCAACAGATCAATTTTCGCACCGGGGGCCCCATGGGTCGTGTGTACGCCACTGGTTAAAACCACAATTTCTTATCTCCTGTTCTGTTAAAAGCCTAGTAGAACCTGCAGGAGCTTCCTCTGTGTTTGATGAAGGTCAATTTACAGAGCAGGCAATAAAAACTTCTAAAGCAGGTTAACATGGTTTTCAAAATAAAATAAAGTTTCATGCAGCCTGCATTAACCCCTTAAGGTCTGAGCCAAATGTACACATTGTGATCAAAACAAAACATAAACAAAAAAGAATTTGTGCTATATGTCTGTTCAGGCATAATTCGCCTCTTTCATATTAAATGCTCCCACACTTATTATATATAATTTTATTCAGGGGAAACGGGGCTTTCATTTAACATCAAATATTTAGGTATGAAACATAATTTAATATGAATAAAATATTCAAAAATGGGAGAAAATTTGAATTTTTTAAAACATTTTTAGTTCTACGTGACATTCTAACTGTGAATGTCATAATACTGTTTGCTTTTACTGCAATAAAATACACATATTTGTATTCAGCGATGTCTCACGTGTAAAATAGTACCCCCTATGTACAGGTATTATAATGTTTTGGGAAGTTACAGGGTCAAATCTAGCACATTAAATTTTTCAGTTTTTTTACATTGAAGTTCGCCAAATTGGTTACGTTGCCTTTGAGCCCAGGAATGAGAATAACCCCATGATGGCATACCATTTGCAAAAGTAGACAACCCAAGGTATTGCAAATGGGGTATGTCCAGTCTTTTTTAGTAGCCACTTGGTCACAAACACTGGCCAAAGTTAGTGTTAATATTTGTTTGTGTGTGAAAAATGCAAAAAAACTAATTTGAATGCCAATTTTGGCCAGTGTTTGTGACTATGTGGCTACTAAAAAAGACTGCATATATTGCATAAGCCTGCCACTGGCAGGTCCTACTCTAGCAGCCTAATGCTTGCTCTTATGAGATTAATCCACTTACTTGGGTAATACTTCCTTACCGGGACTCTCTGCAAGTCAAGTGTTTTAAATAAAACTATTACAATCTCTATATGATCATATAACTAAACCCCCATTATGTTTTGCCTAGGTGAGGTGTTTTTAAATAAAACTATTACAATCTCTAAGATTTGAAATCATTGTTTAGTGAATAAGCAAGTGTGCTGGATTCTGTATTGTGTATATTTATAAATATATATACAGGGACTGGGGAGAAAATCTAAGCCGGGCATTTTTGAATTACCGTGGCCCACTGAGAATGGGCAGGGCTAGATAGGGGTGTTTTTTTATCATCATCAATCCTGTCAAAGTGAGCATGATTGTTCAATACTCTTCCAGGGCAGCCCATGCACAGGGCCCTGCTGAGGAGTTTGAAAAAGGAATTTGTTCTGCGCAGTGTAAGTCACTGTTTGTGACTTGTCTCTGATTTCTCCATAAGTGGGATACCAGGGGACAAAATGGGCAGTGAAGCATATTATGCATGTGTTTGGAGTGTGCTTGTGGGATTGAGTGTGCGTAGATTGAGTTGATTGTGGTGTGTTGTTTTGTGTAAATTGCTTGGTGTCAGTTGTGTTGTGTTTAGGGTGTAATGTCGAAGTTAGGGGCTGTAGAGAGTGAGAGAGTGTGTATAGGGGGCATTGCGTGTATAGGGGATGTAGCGAGTGTGTGCATTTGAGCAGTAGTGTGTATGTGTATAGGTGATGTAGTCTGTGTAGGGGTTGTAAAGTGTGTGTTTGCTTACAGGGGATCTAGTGTGTATGTCAGGAACGAAGTGTGTGTAAGTTGTGCAGTGTGTGCCTATAGGGGATCTATTTTGTGTGTACGGGTTTTAGTGTGTGTGTCTATGTGTGTGTGTGAAGGACCCAGAGTTTGTGTGTAGAGGATCTAGAGTTTTGAAGTGGATCTAGTGTGTGTCTGAAATGTACTTTGTGTGTAGAGGTGCAGTCTGTCTGTGGGGTGCAGTGTGTGTGTGTGACGGGACAGTGCCACTATCAAGTGTGACAGCCATGACAATTGTAATGGGCCTGGTTATCCTGGGGGGCCCAGATGCCCAGGCCCTACATTCACAATGTGAAGTGCACTTTTACAGCAGTGGAAAAAACCTCTGATGCGCTGCACCGGGGCCTACACTCCTTTGGGGCCTGGTCAGATGCCCAGGCACTTTAACCCCTTAAGGACACATGACATGTGTGACATGTCATGATTCCCTTTTATTCCAGAAGTTTGGTCTTTAAGGGGTTAACAGTGCAACTAAGCCCCTGTATGCTGGAAGGAAGTGACAGACGATCACTTTCTTCCAGAGAGAATACCACGTGGGACAGAAGAGGAGGAATAGCAAATGCAGCAAGAAGGAGTGAGCTGCAGCAGGACCCACTACGATCAGCCTCAGCCAGAAGTACCCCAAGCATGACATCCTCCTGGAGATAAAAGGTAAGGTAACAGGAGGGTGGCTGCAAATGCAGCCCCTAGCCTACCCCATATATACACACACTCTGCACTCACTACACACTGTCTGCATCCACTCTACGCAAGAACACTGCATCTTTGTGGACAGGCATGATGAGGGGACACTGTGTGTGGGGGGGAGCATAGTAAGGGGGGGCATAGAGGGGGGCCTGTGACGAAAGCACCTCTGTCACTGGGATTTGGAGAGGCCTGCTTGCCAGCCTCTTGCTCTGTGACTGTGGCCCTGTGGTGAACTTTGGCGCTAAAAACCCTGTTCCCTTATATGGTGCAGTATATGGGGCTTACCGAATGGATTAGGCTTATGGTGTTCTTTTACCGAACGAACTGTAGAACAGCCGGACCACCCGCAAGTGGAGTGTGCAGCCTGTTAACCTCCTAGAAGTTGTGGTTAACTGCAGCTTAATTGAAAAAGGGCTGGGTGGTCGTTGTTTATATAGTTGAACACGTGGCGGCGGCCATCTTGTTTAATCGAACACGGTCAGCAGTGTTTTGCCGTCGAGTTCATGGAACTGAAATCGGACACTCGACAGGACGAACACCGCTGGGACTTCCACCTCCATCTTCGGCTAAATATGCACGAACGGAGCGCCGTTCGGTAGAAATAATCTACCAAACACATTTCAACACTGACTTTGTGCACGAATGGTCCCGTTCAACTACATGAAGTGCACTTTAATCATTGGAAATAGACCGGCCGGTCAAAAAGAGACTTCCATGAAGCTATTGTACCCCTGCTCTGATCTGGGTGATTTTGGGATATGTTGTTCACCCAGATCAGGACTATTATGGGGATATGTTGTATTTTGGGGTACTTATGAGACTTTGTAAAATATGTGTTTTTTTATGCTTGGAGATAATTATGTTAATACATTATCTACCTTAATTGTATCACAGACAGAGGGGAGGGATTGTGTGCTGTATTTGGGAGTGTCCGGCATTGTTACATTGATTCTATTGGTCTGTACAATTTGTGTCCTGTGCCCCATCAGGTTCAGTGGGTGTTCCTCTGGCCTGAAAAGTTGTATAAAAATCCAACCTGTACCATTAAACATCTTGCACCTTCATGAAGTCTTGGCTCATGTTTGGGGGATTGGAGAACTACACTCTGGGGATTGCTATAATCGCTATACTCCCCTGAGTATAATCACTAAGCTCTTGTAAAAGCTGTTCCGGCTACGCTTTCTGGACTAAAGAGGCCTACCCACTGGAAGCTGGATCCTGGTCACTGCTCCTTCAAACCTCTACCTCTTCATTCCCACTCTTTCCCATCATTTGAAGTTCATTTGATTCGCCTCTTCAAACCCTTCTCTGCTAACATTGCTGTTATTTATTGCCCCCTTGGATCCCCTCTCCTCTTCCTTGAGCACTTTGCTGCCTGGCTATCCTACTTCCTCTCTTCTAATAATCCATCCCAAATTCCATGGACTTCAATATTCCCATTAACCCACCTTTGACCTCAACAGCCTCTAAACTACTTTTAATTACTTCCTCCACCCATGAAGCTGGCAATACCTTCAACCTCATTTTCTCTTATGCATGTACAGTATCTAATATCTGAAACACTCCATTTCCTCTCTCTGATCACCACCTCTTATCGTTTGCTCTCAAGTACCCCATCACACAACAACCTCAGCCTAACCCCCCTCAACTCAGGAGAAACCTTAATTCTATTGACTTCCAGCAGCTGTCAGCTGATATTGATTCACAACTGCTATCCATCCCTTCCCTCTCCTGTCCCTCACTGGCCATCTCTACATATAATACTACGCTCACCTCTGCCTTGAATGCTGCAGCCCCGCTCCAAACATGCACCTGCAGGAGGACACCCCCCCAACTATGGCATACTAAATCAACACGCTACCTGCAAAGATGCTCCCGTTGTGCTAAACGCTCCTGGAGGAAGTCTCGCACCCAGGCAGACTATCTCCATTATAGATTCATATTGTGTTCATACAGAACTGCCCTTGCCAAACAGTCATACTTTTCCTCTCTCATTAGTCCATGCTCCCGCAATTCCAGGCGACTCTTTGCCACCTTTAACTCTCTTCTTCGCCCTGCTGTGGCTACCATCCAAACTAACCTTACAGCCGATAGCTTTGCATGCTACTTGACCAACAAGATTGAACAGCTAAGCAAAGAATTCTCCCCACCTTGCCGTTCTTTTTCTCTACCACACATTGATCATGCCTTTACTACCCTTCAGACTTTCTCCCTGGCTACTGAACAAGAGGTGGCTGCGCTTCTCCTTCCCTCTCGCCCCACCACTTGCCTGCCTGATCCTGTCCCATCTCACCTAATCAGATCTCTCTCCCCCTGTCTTGTGCTTTCCTTAACACACATCTTCAACTGCTTGCTCTCTTCTGGCGTTGTCCCTGCTGACCTTAAACATGCCACTGTAGTACCTATCCTGAAAAAAAAACATCTCTTGACCCATCCTCCCCCTCTAACTATCTCCCATATCCTGCTCCGTTTTTCCTTAAAGCTTCTGGAAAGACTTGTCTTTACCAGTATGTCTCACTTCCTCAATTCCAACTCTCTCTTTGACCCTCTTCAATCTGGCTTCTGCCCTCTCCACTCTACTGAGACTGCTCTTAAGTTACTAATGACCGATCGCAGCTAAATCCAAAGGCCACTACTCCATACTAATACTTCTTGACCTCGATGCTGCCTTTGACACCGTTGATCATTCTCTCCTTCTTCAAACTCTTCAATCACTTAGTCTCTGTGATTCTGTCCTTTCATGGTTTTCTTATCTCTCCCAACGTTCATTCAGTGTCTTCTTTTCTAATGATACCTCCTCGTCCTGTCCCGGTTAGAGTCCCCCAAGGCTCTGTCCTTGGTCCCCTTCTATTTTCTCTTTATACTGCCTCTCTTGGTAGACTTATTACCTCATTTGGATTCCACTACCACCTCTATGCTGATGACACCAAGATATATTTCTCCTTCCGGACCTCTCCCCTGCCGTCCTGCAACTTGTCACTGCTTGCATTTCTTCCATCTCTGACTAGATGTCCTTCTGCTTTCTGAAACTCAATCTCTCTAAAACGGAGATCCTTGTCTTTCCTCCTCCTAATACTGATCCTCCTTTTTCGCTCTACCTTCAAGTTAGTGGTATCCACATTAGTCCATCCTTGCAAGCGCGCTGTCTTGGCGTCATACTTGATTCTGGCCTCACCTTTAAGCCTCACATCAAGTATGTTGCCAAATCCTGTAGATCCCATCTTAAAAACATAGCCTGCATCCGCTTCTTTCTTATGCAAGATGCTACAGAGGAGCTTGTCCATGCTCTAGTAATTTCCTGCATAGATTATTGTAACCCTCTCCTAATTGGTCTTCCCAAAAGCCGTATTACCCTGCTACAGTCTGTAATGAATGCTGCCGCCAGACTGATTTTCCTCTCTAGTTGCTTCTCTCACACCTCACCCCTCTGTCAGTCCTTACATTGGCTTCCTGTATCCTAAAGGGGTCAATTCAAAATGCTAACCCATATAAAGCACTGAACAATTCTAGCCCCTCATATCTCTTCACGGATCCATAGGTATGCCCCTTCTCGGTCTCTTCGCTCTGCCCGTGACCTTCTCCTGTCTGCTGCTCGCACCCGTACGCCAACTCATGCTTGCAGGACTTCACACGGGCGGCTCCCTTCCTATGGAATAGCCTGCCTACCGCCATCAGACTCTCCCCTATTCTACAAGTGCCTTAAAACCCATCTCTTTAGAAAAGCTTATGGCCTCCCAGAGTAACCTCTTCCTCACATACCTGTCTCATTCTCTTTCCTAATGGGCAGCACTTTACTCTCTCATCCAGCTCTGCTTCACTACCACCTTATTTGATTGCAATTTCCTGTCCTGGAGGTGGGGTGTTTTATACCCCACCTCCTATAGGCTGTAAGCTCGATTGAGCAGGGTCTAAGAAGCCCATGGCACTCACAGACGTACAATGCCTAGAGTGCTGCACAGGTGACACAAAGCATAAGTTTTAGATCTAAAGTTTCCTACACCACAAGTTATAAATATGTAATGTATAATATGCTATGTTAGAGATTGTCTTCAAACCCTAGAATATACAAGGTATAGATACATTAGGTATAACAAGCTCATCTGGAATAAAGAGCTGAAAGAATTATAATATGTATGATGTAACAAAGAATCTTTCATCTCAAAACTGTGAACTGATAGCATGTACATATTGTAACACTTACTCTAAACAATGTACCATGTTGGAATGTAAATCTGTACACATTGTAAAACCATAAAAATTGCAACAAAAAAAAACTATTGTTCCTGTAAGTTTTCTTGTAATAGTCCTATTTATAGTTAAATCCCCCCTCACATAATATTGTAAAGCGCTATAGAATCTGTTGGCGCTATATAAATGGTAATAATAATAATAATATTCTAAGGTCTATGTCCTTGACCCTCCACTTATCGGTGTTACGCTGCACCATGCTTATATGTTTCATTCATTTATTGTGTATTAGGTCTCTTGGTATTTGGAAGTCAGAAATTATGTTGTTTAAAGTGTTTAAAGTATATGCTAATAGTCTAGGTAGGCATTTAATATGCTATCCAGTCATATATTAACATCACTGGCACCTTCCATTGCTTAGATACACCTATTCCTTGATATCCTTAGGTCTGCTGTATCTAGAAGTTCTGCTGGTCCAGTTACATACCTATTCTTATAGCTTATAATACCAATACACGTACGTCACTAATCCTATGACTTTGTATACTTTCCATTTCACTATTACGTCCTTTAAGATTAGTATTGTTACTGGTTATTAGGTATAAAGGAATCCATTATACTAGATTTCTACAGGCCTTGTAAGTCTTATACTAGTGGTCCCACAAGGCCAATACCCATTCTCACACAAGAGGTAATTCACCTCTTGGCCCAGCTCATAGTTAATGCCTCGCAACCTTGCATAGGTACGGTCTCACCTGTCCCTCCCAATCTATCTTATGCTGATACAACTCACCGAGAGGCCAACACCCCACCACAACATTTGGTGGCCATACTCCCCTCATCCCAAAGCATAGATAGAGCCTCTCAAGCTTCTTGCCAATTAGCAGGGCCTCATCTGTCACCACTTAGTGAATATTTTTGCCACTTGGCATTAATTACATGATTTTGCTATTTCATGACTAAAAGTCATGACTTTATGAAAGACACGGAAGCTCATATTGCTTAACCCTTTCTTTACTGTCTACCAATAGCAGCAAAGAACTCAAATAGAAAAAATAGAACATATACAGTGAGACACCATCCAATCCCCATCCAAGTCCCAGTATAACAGTAAGCACCGCCTCTAAACTTTCCTCTTTCTTTGGAGATGCCACACGTAACGAGGAGAGACAGAAAACAGGAACAAACGGAAAATCCCAACATCAGTGAATGCCAGTAGATTAAACTTCTCAACCGGAAAAAAACTGCAGCAACGGAATCCAGCCATCTCAATTGAAAACACACTGGGAAGATCGGGCAACACCAAATCAAGCTGTGAAAACACAAAGAACAGAAGCCTAATGGTTAAATCAGTATTAAAGCCAAATTTCAAATGCAAAACAATATGGACCCCTCATGCATCAGGTCATAGTACAAAACAGTGCAAACCAACAGTGCATAACATGAAAAATCAAACCAGAGCACATTGGAATATTAAAATTAATTATTATCTAATATTTAAAAAATAAATACAGTGTAATTAACATAACATCTACAGTACCATGGAATCCCTACATGATAGAAAAAACAGCAGGGAAGGATAAAACAAGTTAAACAAGCTGAGAAGGGTGAGACAATACTTGCCTCCGTGTCTTTCATAAAATCATGACTTTTTGTCATGAAATAGCAAAATCATGTAATTTTATGTCAAAACACGGAGGCTCATATTGCAAGTTTATAGCTGACCAACCACCACCGAAAAAATGTGAGGAACCGGACGAAAATAAAATTGCGAAACATGGATTCTCGCAACCAATCCGCCATTCTCATCAAGTCCTCCAGACATGCACCTGAAGCCATCATGGAAGTGGCTGACACCCCCCGGGAAGAAAAGGCACCAAAAACAGATGTTTCCACACCGGCATGCAACATCACCCACTTCACCCAGGGAGCCTGGTAGTACTGGAAATTGGAGAAAATGGATGCCGAAGTGAGAGGAAAAGCTGTGGTGACGATATAGAATGATGCGCACTTGTCCAAAGCTCATACTCGCATAAAGAAGCAACAGGACACAACGTCAGAGAAGCTCGAAAAGCCGGTTATGATACAGATGGAATAGCCATCTTAGTGTGTCTGGATATGTTAAAGAGGAAGAAGAGGGTGACCAACTTGGCCGGAAACTGCAGTAGAATGCTGTAGTATAGAACTGTGTTAGGAGGCCAGGAACTGAAGAGAGCCAACACACAACAGACATCCCAAATAGAGGAGTATCGAGGTCTAGGTGGGCGCGACATACGGGATCCCCAAAGCAAACGACACATCAAAGAATGTTGGCCCGCAGGGTAATCATCAATACCTTGATGAGTACAAGAAATGGCAGACCAATACAAATTAATAGTGTAATACGTATTGGTCAGCCTTGAATAAGGATGTAAGAAATTGAAGAATTGCAGTCACAGGTGATGAAAAGGGATCCACGTCCCTAGCCAGGCACCAGCTAGCACAAGATCGCAAAGAGGTCCCATATGACCGTCTAGCACCAGGAGCCCATGCATCTGCCATGAGGCATTGAGTTGCGTCTGAAACCACCTGGACATTCCAGGGACCCCGGAAATCCCCCATGCAATTAGCAGGAGGCATCCGTCCAGTAGAAGCAAAATGCGCAGACTCTACAGATGGAGAAGAAGGTCCGGGCATGACGGCAACAGCCTGGAAATGTCCTCCGCCAGCTCCAGTAGCAGCGGGTATCAAAACTGAGTCCCCCAAAAAGGGGCCAGCATGACCAATTCAGCCTGTTGGCAGCGTACCTGGAGGAGAACCTGAGGAATCATTGCAAATGGAGGCAAAGAGGAGAGAACTGCTCCAGTCCTGCAGTAAAGCGTCCACCGCCTCCGCAGCTGGGTCTGGGCGCCAGCTGTAGAACCATGACAATTGGGCGTTGAGTCATGATTCAAAAAGGTAGATGACAAAAGGTCCCCAGAGAGATGAGATAGCGGAGAACACCTCCACGTCCAATCTCCAGTCGATGCTGTCGGAAAGATAGCGTGAACTCCAGTCCGCGTGTGTGTTGTGGAACACAAAGTCCCTGGTCAAGCAATAAGCCCAAAAGGCCTTCGCCAGGTGTGCCAGAATTGGAGATTGCGTACCGCTCATGTGATTGACGTACCAGATAGCCGAGACGTTGTCCATATGCAGGCGGATGCACGTGCTGGCTGTGCCATTTGCAAAACTCCGAATTGCAAAGGAACTGGCCAGAAGTTCCAAAGCGTAGATGTGGAGTCGGGCTTTGTCCTCCGACTAATGTCTGCCTGTGGTCACAGCGTCACAGTGGGCAACCCAGCCATGGAGACCGACGGCCGAGTCTACGGTAAACTCAGGTGGAGAATCGAAGATGGCCTTGCCATTTCAAGCAAAGAGGTTGTGGATCCACCAATTCAATTCGTCCCGTGTCTCGCTGTCCAGAGAAAACATGTCCGCATAGGAAGCACCGTGGCGGAGATGAGCGATCTTCAACCGTTGGAGGGCATGATAATGGATAGGGGCTGGAAAGACCGCCTGGATGGAGGATGTCAGCAGGCCAATGATTCGCGCCAGGTGGCGTAGTGTGATCTACGGGCGTAACAGTGGCCGATGCAACTCCTTGCGGATGTCGGAAGGCTCTGCGATTCTGCTCCAGAGTCCACAGTGAAACCAAGGAACTCAATGCATCTCGAAGGAGTCAGTTGTCCAAGTAGACAACCAGGTGCATGCCTTGGCTATGTAACCAGGCCATGGCCAGTTCAGCAATTTTTTGAAGCATCATGGTGTAGAGGAGTGCCCAAAAGGAAGACATGTAAAATGCCAAGTGGTGTCCTTCCAAAGGAAATGCAATAAGTCCCTGGACATCTCGGCCACTGGGGCTGTCAAGTACGTGTCCTTCAGATCCAGCTTTGCCATCCAGTCATCGTGAAGGAGAAGGTCCTGCAGAAGGTGGATACCCTGGCAGTAGCGCACCAAGGCGTTGAGGGGACGCAGGTTGATAATGGGGCACATCAGATCCAACTTTGCCATCCAGTCATTGTGAAAGAGAAGGTCCCACAGAAGGTGGATACCCTGTCAGTAGCGCACCAAGGCGTTGTGGGGATGCAGATTGATAAGGGGGCACATCTGACCGCCTTTTCCACCAAGAAAATGTTGCTGAGGACCCTGGCAGGGGTTGCAGGTGCCAGCTCTGTCTCCCCTTTACATGAAGGGCTGACAATTCATCGTCTATCAACTGGCAATTTGTAGGGAAAATGAGATTGGGCGAGGTGGAGGACTGTGGCAAGGAGTACCAACCATGTGGAAACCCTGAACAGTGCCTAGGCCCCAAGCAACGGAGGTGATGGCTGGCCCCTACACAAACCTGAGAAGAAACATGAGGGAGATGTAAGCTTACCGTAAGAGCGTCTGGAGCTAGAGTTTCCTCTGAAGCCTCTTGATCGCCATGGTCCTTCACGTGAAGGGAAGAAGGGGGACCGGAATCTCACTTTCTGGTAGGGGGTACACTGGGCATAGGAGCCTCATCCTGAGACACAGGAGCTGAAGTAGTTCTGGCCAGGGCAGGCGACCCCTGAATCTGCCGGCCCTGGTAGAGACCCATGCCTGAGATACCCTCTTCATGGAGGATTGGGCCTTACCAAAGGCTGTAAATGCCCTTACAAAATGCCCCAGGTCTTTTATAAAAGAGTCCCCAAACAAAAGTCCCTAGGCATCCTTGCCCACCTCAGTGAGGGCAAGATTGGCCAATTTGGGCTCAATCTTAAAAAGAATGGCCTTGCACCATTCCATAGACAGGGAGGTATTGACACTGCCTCCAATGCAGATAGCCCTCTGTACCCAGCCACTGAGTTCTTCTGGGTCAGCCTGTCTGTTCTCAGCTCTGGCACCTTCTGCCAGGTCAAAGAGCTTAGCCAAGGGACCAAAGATGTCCAAATGCTTATCTTGGCACGATTTAAGTGCCGAATTCAAACCCTTACGTGGGTTCCATCCCAATTTAGTAAGGAACTGAGACATTTTTGGGTCAACAACCAGTGTCTCACAGATTTTATTGGGCGCCAAAGGCTATGGGCATTCAGCCCTGAGTTTAGTCCGGGCTGCCTTGAGGAGGGGGAACCTAGGTTCTCTGTACGGATCCAGGAGTGGAGCCCGCAGTAGCTGTCCCAGCCTGAGTGGAGGTCAAAAGGTCCAGGCCCTGATCAAAAGGAATTATTATCAGAGTCACTCAAGGACTAAGAACCAGCCTCCTCACTAGACCTGATTTTGGAGTCGGAGTTGTTCTCGGGTTGTGCTCTAGCACATTTCCACCGCCGCGCCTGTTCTGCCTGATGCGGAAAGGCACTTTTGTGTGATTGAAACGCGCTTTCTTGGGTGACCTTAGGTTCTAAAGGCAGAGGGTGATAAATATAATAGTGAGATTAGACCCAGGGGAAATGTTATAGCTGCTGACAAAAAATAATACAGGCTAGAAGGGGTTAATCACTCAAACTAGCTACACCAGAGAGGGAGAAAGGGGAGCTCACCAGGGCCCAGACCAGCAGACAGGGAGAAACGAGGCAAAGACAGAGCCAGGAAGGATGGTACAAACCTAAAATGGCCTCCAATCTCGCCTCCTAAAATGGCCTCCAATTCACAGGAAAAAACACGATAACAGGCAATTCATGGCAAGAACTGTCGAACGCTACAAGTCGCAGCAAAACTACCAAACTGTATAATTCACTGTCAAAACTCCCGAACAGCACAAATTTGCATCAAAAACAGCCAAAAGGCAACAAGTTTGCAGCTAAAACTGCGGCGCGAAAAAAGGCGCAAAAATGGCTCTATAAAACAATAAACCATAAACAATATATAACAGTAGAAGTAATGATAAAGGTAACAATAAAGGTTTAAATAACAGGTTGAATAAAATATATAATCACCAAAAAGCAGTTAAAAGGTAATTGTAACGGATCACCTGGCACCCCGACTGGGTACCTCCGTTGATGGATGCTCCTAGCGCTTCCTGAGGACTCCAAGCACTGCAGCAGACACCACGACCACCGAACCGGAAAAGCATACGAATGCTCTCAGGCATATGAATGCTGTAAACAGCTGAACAGGAAAAGCATACAATCAGCTTACACTCCTGGCAATCAGCATACAATCCAATTCCCCCAATAACGAGACGATACTTCGTTTTGAGGTCAAGCAGAACTGACTGTACTGGCACATACAGCCTCTTTTATTCACAATCCACAAACATAGTACTGCCCACAGGGTTTTTAAATACAACCAATCAATCCGTACAATACACACAGGCACTCCCACACAAAATCCTCCCCTCTGCCTGTGATATGATTACTGAACACAATGGATAATATAATTATCACAGGCAGAGAAATACAGTTTTTACAAAATATTAATAACTTCCAAAATATACATGCAATTCACATACATTTTCAGAATCAGCATGCTTGAAATATACACATACTCAAAAATCAGGGCAATCGGTTCAGGGGTTAAAAAGTTAAGGTAAAGTCCTATTTGACCAAATAAAGCATGTTTTTTCTGCCCAAAACCAGTTCCACAAAGTCTTCTATCCTGAAGATAATTGGGAAGTAATCCAATTATCTCCAAGGACAGAGGCAAAACTCCATTAGCCAGGGATCTCTGTCCATTGACCTAATTTTCTGAATCTCTCGATCCAAGTCTTCGATACAATAGCCTCGATCAGTAAATTGACCCTTAAGAAACTCCGCTTGGGAGTCAAAAGACGTAACTGCACCGAATTGGAGACTTTTGACTCCCAAGCGGAGTTTCTTAAGGGTCAATTTACTGATCGAGGCTATTGTATCAAAGACTTGGATCGAGAGATTCAGAAAATTAGGTCAATGGACAGAGATCCCTTACTAGAATATCAACAAAAAAATCCAGCGGAGAATAAAGACCAAATACCTTTTATATTTAATTGTAATCAGGAACATAAAGCACTAAAAAGAGTCCTAACAAAAAACTGGCACATCCTCCAGCAAGATGGAGAGATCCTACCCTATCTGGAAGAAAGACCAAAATTAATTTTTAGGGGAGCGAAAAATTTAAAACAAAAATTAACATCCAGTTACTTAGATGTGCCAAAACAGAAAGATAACTTTCTGAGTAATTATAAAACATCAAAGAAGGGATTCCACTATTGTGGAGCATGTATGGGCTGTAAAAATCTTAAGAATAAACCCAAACAGCTAGGAGAATTTAAATCTAAAATGGGGTCTAAGATTTTTAAAATCAAGTTGTTTATCACCTGCCACAGTAATAATGTTGTGTACTTGCTCATGTGTCCTTGTGGACTGCAGTATGTAGGGCGGACCTCTAGGAGCCTTAAAACAAGGATACGTGAGCACATATATAATATAAAGAGAGGTTTTCTTAAACACAACGTGTCTTCCCATTGTTTTAATGCTCATGGAGGAGACCCTACTGGGCTCACCTTTTATGCCATCCAAAAAATTAACTGCCATTGGAGAGGAGGCCAAGTTGAGTCCACCCTTAATCGTTGTGAAATGAGATGGATCTTCAATTTGGAGACTCTATCTCCAGGTGGGCTCAACTTGGATTTCGAAATGGCAGCTCTCATTTAATTTGATTATACTAATATCATTTAAACCATTTCAAATATTTTGAAAAATGTTTTCTATTTAACCTCTCTTTATAATGGGTTCTTTTAAATATGTATGTTAGCAGATTATCAAGTTTCTGACATTTGTTTTTACCCATTAGTTTCTCCCTTTGAATGCTTATTAAATGAACTTTATGCCAGACTCCAAAATGGCTTTCTGCTGTTAAGAGGACTTTTTCTATTATCCAATGATATGAAATGAAGAATCTTCCGATCACATGACACGTCAGGACGAATCACGTTGACATCATGACGTCAGAAAAACCGGAAGACACCCGATCGCCATCTTAGAATCCCGGATGGGGGAGAAATATGCTGAAAAATTCGAGGAGAACTGGGGGCTTTCTGAGTATAATTATACTATCAATATAAATGTTCATATAGTTTATGATGCACAATTAGGTTTACAATGTTGTATAACAATGTTTTTTAGTAGATTGCACGAACTTTTATTAATTTGACCTTCCCAATATGGCGGAGGCAAGTCGGAAAGACCATATATGGTCCTCCAATTAATCATGTGTTTAGGATTGTCTAATTAATTCATGTGTATAAAACAGAATGAAATGTAACTTATGGATTATGCACCTGAGGAAGACCTGCTACGGTCGAAACGCGTTGTGCCTTTGTTCTTATTACTTTTTAACTAGTAAAACTTTTTTACTTCACTTTATTCCGCTGTGGTCCTTTGTGGGGAGAAAGAGTGCCTTATTACCAGGAACCAGTGGAGATAGCTTGAATAAGCTCATTATTCACATGCTTTTACAGCTAGAGCCTGCTTCCTAAGGCCCTGCAGATCGTGAGTGATCCATTACCTCTGATTTCACTCTACTTTTAAGTGTTACAGTATTATACTATGCATTTTTCTTGAATTCTAGGTCGCAATCAGGATTCACTGAATATAAGTATAATCTGTTCATTATTTACTCTCTGTTGCACCTCCCTAAATCCAATTTGCTGTTTTTCTATGTCTATGTGTGAGTCTGCCAGTGTCCGTGTGGTTCTATATGTCTTTGTTTGTCAATATGTATATCAGTGTCTGTGTGTATGTGTTTCAGTATGTCCGTCTGTCTGTGTGTATATGTGCCAGTATGTCTGTCAGTGTGTCAGTATGTCTGTGTGTGTGAGTCTGTCAGTGTCTGTGTGGTTCAGTATGTATGTGTGTATGTGTGTTTCAGTATGGCTGTCTGTGAGTTTCAAAATGTCTGTGTGTATGTGTGTATGTGTGTTTCAGTATGTCTGTCTGTGTGTATGTGTGCCAGAATGTCTGTATGTCTATCAGTGTGTCAGTATGTCTATGTGTGAGTCTGTCAGTGTCCGTGTGGTTCTGTATTTCTGTGTGTATGTGTTTTTCAGTATGGCTGTCTGTGTGTGTGTCTGTGTCAACACATCTGTCAGAATGTGTTTTAGTATCTGTATGTTGCCCGTTTGTGTTTGTGTGTGTATCTGTATATAGTCAGTGTGTATCTGCATGTATGTCAGTGTTTGTATCTGTGTATCTGCATGTGTGTCAGGTTGTGTATCTATCTGTGTGTCAGTGTATCTATATGTAGTCTGTGTATCTATATGCAGTCAGTGTGTATCTGCATGTGTGTCAGGTAGTGTATTTGTGTGTATCTATATGTAGTCAGGGGGCCCAAGTAAATGCTTGCCCAGGGTCCAATCAAAATTAAAGACGGCCCTGATACTGGGACTTGGATGGGTATTGGCTGGTGTCTCACTGTATATGAGCCTCCGTGCCTTGACATAAAATCAGTAAGCCAGTACAAAATAGAAGCCATCTCTAATTTCATTTTCATTGTAGCATGTCTCAGGTTCCAGAAGGAGACATATTTATTTTCTGCTAACATTCAGGAAATATGAATTGTTCAGGCTATTGACTAATGTGGACAACGCTGGTGCCGGAGAAGACTCAAGCGGGACTAACATGGCATGTCATTTATAGGCCAAATTAATAACAGACTAGAGAGACTGGAATCAGGAAATGACACCAGCTGTGTTGGCTACTGGTAGCCCGACATGTCTTCCTACTGTACAACCAGTAATCCACTGTTCACGTTAAATCCTCTCAGATGAACAGCCCCTCACATATTATACCCTCTAATATTAGTAAAGATATACTGGAGGGCAAGGATGTGCATTTGATCTCGTTTCTCATTGCCTCTCAGGATATCGTGGACAACAAGATGTATTCTTCTGACGTATTCTTCAGTTGTCCTTAGAGCCAGGGACCCTAGACTTAGCAAAAAAAACTGTATTTTCTTGAATTTGTGTTGGCCTTTGGAATTTATATGATGTCATGTGTATCCGCAATGAAGAGAAGAATTTGAACTCTATTTGCACAAGTTGGTGGAGCTGGGGTACAAGTATGGGGGTTCAGTGTTCTTATTATCTCTGCTCTTTTTCAGCCAAAGCAGTTGCAGCCCTGACCCAGTTAAAAAAAAAAGGCATTTGGGTCTTCTGCAGACATTTTGCAGGCCTCTGGGCCCCAGCGATTTGTTCCTCTACCTCACACACCTTTAATGTATGTCCTACCAGCAACGATATTCCTATCAGCAGCCAATCCCTTCCTTGCCACACACCTAGAGCTGGCAAGGCAATAAAAGACATATTAGTCCGCCCAATTAAGAAAATATAAAATTTGTAACAATTTCAACACAAGCACTTGTGGCTTCAGTGCCTGCAGGTTGTTGCAAGTATGCTCACTTTTTCGAGCACACGCTACTTTTATGTGCCCAAATAAAATGTATCCCAAGCCTTACTTAGCGTCTGTTAATGTCTGTTAATGCTCACAATTCTCCACACTTAGTTGAGTTATTTTTTGCTGGATTCTCTCACAGTTTTCACAATGGTATACTTCCCATGCCATCTGGTATAGTGGAGTGTAACAATCTACAAACAGCCTTATTAGACCCAGATACAGTTGACACCCTGTACAACTATAAGAACACGGATTTCTCCTAGGCCCTTTTCACTGTCCCCCTTTCTCAACATAGCGTACAAATCCGTTTGGAATCGTCATGGGTAAAACCTCTTACAAGAAACGATTGATTGATGATCTTTCTACCTCACTCCTCTGCTGTGTCCAGTCTGAATTCTTTGTTCCCTTCCAAGATTACTTTTGGATCAAAAAGCAGTCCCAAACTTTTTGATATTTTTGCTGAAACCTTATTGCGGTGACTGCATAATGCACATAGATAATCTTTAGTCATACACTACTTGGATGACTCCTCACTATTGAAAACAAAGCCACCTCTCCACATAGTCTACAGGACACCATACAATTATTTGATAGTTTAGGTGTCCCAGTATCTCCATTCAAAACCAAAGGCCCCGACACAGTGATGATTTTTTTGGGAATCCAGCAAGACTCTGTAGCTATGGAATCCAGCCTCCCCATACAGAATATAGAACGCATCCTCGATAACATTGATATGTACTCAGGGCCGGTGCAAGGATTTTTGCCGCCCTAGGCAAAAGTAAAGTTTGCCGCCCCCCCATGTGACATCACAATGCCCCACCCATATGATCTGCCATGTTAACTAACGCTAGTGCTGCAGTGCCGCTGTGTTTATATTAAAAGGCCTGCAGGGACAGGCTATAGACACCAGAACCACTACATTAAGCTGCAGTGGTTCTGGGGACTATAGTGTTTCTTTAATGTGAGAAAGTGGCACGTTAGTGCAGGTGTTCCCAGTTAGTGGGAACTAGAGTGTGTCTGCAGACCCAGGAGGGCATAACCCTTGTATGTGTACAAAATAGAAAAAACGTGTGAGAGAAGCTTCTCCAGCTGTTGACATCAAGCTAAGACAACAAGTGGGTCATTGGGGAGACGGCGTTACTGCACCTATCTGTAGCGTTTTTACGTTAAATAGTGTGGACACATCTATGTCTCCCTACCCACATCGGGTCGTCTCCGTATAGGAGAGTTTGTCTCGTCCAGCTGTTACACCGGCAAGCCGCTGACACAAAGCAAAGACAGCAAGCGGGTTACTGGGAGACAGGTTTACTGCACCTAATATTAGCGTTCTTACGTTATAAGTGTGGACACATCTGTGTCTCCCTACCCATGTTGGGTCTTCTACATACATAAGAGTATTTGCCTGTCCAGCTGTTATATCAGCAAGCTCTACAGCAAGACTGTGTGTTTTTGGGGGGACTCCTTAGCAATTGGCACCAATTAGAGGCCTCGCTGCATAGTGAGCCTCAACTCCCTTTACCTCCTCACAGTCTGCTACCGCTAGGCAATCTCCCTGTATGGTAGACTACGCCATCACCGGCTGTCTAAGTGCTTGTGAGCTATTCCAGTACAGAGTATAGACTCTTTCAAAGGCAACATCCGATTCCTTTATAGACAGGATCGAGTGTGCTCTATTATTGACTCGCAGCGATCCACCACTTGGACTGAACCGTTTGGTTCAACCTGTTCTTGTCATTCTAGAGCTCTCTTCACTCATCTATCCCTGTCTTAGAGGTCAGCTGCCACTAAGAGCACTATTCTGCACTGTGCTATAACTGTTACCCAGCCTCTGCTTATATATTCTCAGCCTTTCTCTACTCAAAGGCAGTACATAGCAGGGCTAACGTCCACAGGTCCCTATAGCCATTTATGTAGGTACCACCTATTTTGTTCTTGTTTTCCCCGTTTGGTTCATAGTGGTTGTGGGATATTAAGTTTCCTTTCTCTATATGTATATATTTGTCTGGGACCATACAGTGGTTATGGTGCCCATAATAAAGTTGAATTTTTAAGTCTGCCATATTGGTTAGAATCATCCCTGCAGTACCCCTCTCCAGTGCTCCTGAAGCTGCCCCACAGCTTGGGTTCACGTTTTTTCTTTAATGTGAGGCAAATTAGAGATTAGTGCCACGAACGGGAAGCAGCTCCATTTTTTGGGGGCCCTTTACACAGCTCAAGGTCTGGGTCACAGGGTTCACCTTCATGTTCCACCAATGAGTTTGTTCACAGGGGGTGGAGTGTGTAGGGGATGTCCTGATTTGTGTGTAAGGAATGCATTGTGTGAATCTGTGTTTGTATGTGTAAGGGCTGCAAGGTGTGCGTCTTTAAGGAATGCATTGTGTGTAAGGGGTGAATTGTGTGTGATGGATCTCCTCCCCCCCCCCCCCTCCCTGTCAGTTTCTATCTCCTCCCCCCCCCCCCCCCCTCCCTGTCAGTTTCTATCTCCTCCCCCCCCCCCCCCTCCCTGTCAGTTTCTATCTCCTCCCCCCCCCCCCCCCTCCCTGTCAGTTTCTATCTCCTCCCCCCCCCCCCCCTCCCTGTCAGTTTCTATCTCCTCCCCCCCCCCCCCCTCCCTGTCAGTTTCTATCTCCTCCCCCCCCCCCCCCTCCCTGTCAGTTTCTATCTCCTCCCCCCCCCCCCCCTCCCTGTCAGTTTCTATCTCCTCCCCCCCCCCCCCTCCCTGTCAGTTTCTATCTCCTCCCCCCCCCCCCCCTCCCTGTCAGTTTCTATCTCCTCCCCCCCCCCCTCCCTGTCAGTTTCTATCTCCTCCCCCCCCCCCCTCCCTGTCAGTTTCTATCTCCTCCCCCCCCCCCCCTCCCTGTCAGTTTCTATCTCCTCCCCCCCCCCCCCTCCCTGTCAGTTTCTATCTCCTCCCCCCCCCCCCTCCCTGTCAGTTTCTATCTCCTCCCCCCCCCCCCCCTCCCTGTCAGTTTCTATCTCCTCCCCCCCCCCCCCTCCCTGTCAGTTTCTATCTCCTCCCCCCCCCCCCCTCCCTGTCAGTTTCTATCTCCTCCCCCCCCCCCCCCTCCCTGTCAGTTTCTATCTCCTCCCCCCCCCCCCCTCCCTGTCAGTTTCTATCTCCTCCCCCCCCCCCCCTCCCTGTCAGTTTCTATCTCCTCCCCCCCCCCCCCTCCCTGTCAGTTTCTATCTCCTCCCCCCCCCCCCCTCCCTGTCAGTTTCTATCTCCTCCCCCCCCCCCCCTCCCTGTCAGTTTCTATCTCCTCCCCCCCCCCCCCTCCCTGTCAGTTTCTATCTCCTCCCCCCCCCCCCCTCCCTGTCAGTTTCTATCTCCTCCCCCCCCCCCCTCCCTGTCAGTTTCTATCTCCTCCCCCCCCCCCCCTCCCTGTCAGTTTCTATCTCCTCCCCCCCCCCCCCTCCCTGTCAGTTTCTATCTCCTCCCCCCCCCCCCCTCCCTGTCAGTTTCTATCTCCTCCCCCCCCCCCCCTCCCTGTCAGTTTCTATCTCCTCCCCCCCCCCCCCTCCCTGTCAGTTTCTATCTCCTCCCCCCCCCCCCTCCCTGTCAGTTTCTATCTCCTCCCCCCCCCCCCCTCCCTGTCAGTTTCTATCTCCTCCCCCCCCCCCCCTCCCTGTCAGTTTCTATCTCCTCCCCCCCCCCCCCCTCCCTGTCAGTTTCTATCTCCTCCCCCCCCCCCCTCCCTGTCAGTTTCTATCTCCTCCCCCCCCCCCCCTCCCTGTCAGTTTCTATCTCCTCCCCCCCCCCCCCTCCCTGTCAGTTTCTATCTCCTCCCCCCCCCCCCTCCCTGTCAGTTTCTATCTCCTCCCCCCCCCCCTCCCTGTCAGTTTCTATCTCCTCCCCCCCCCCCCTCCCTGTCAGTTTCTATCTCCTCCCCCCCCCCCCTCCCTGTCAGTTTCTATCTCCTCCCCCCCCCCCCTCCCTGTCAGTTTCTATCTCCTCCCCCCCCCCCCTCCCTGTCAGTTTCTATCTCCTCCCCCCCCCCCCTCCCTGTCAGTTTCTATCTCCTCCCCCCCCCCCCTCCCTGTCAGTTTCTATCTCCTCCCCCCCCCCCCTCCCTGTCAGTTTCTATCTCCTCCCCCCCCCCCCTCCCTGTCAGTTTCTATCTCCTCCCCCCCCCCCCTCCCTGTCAGTTTCTATCTCCTCCCCCCCCCCCCTCCCTGTCAGTTTCTATCTCCTCCCCCCCCCCCCTCCCTGTCAGTTTCTATCTCCTCCCCCCCCCCCCTCCCTGTCAGTTTCTATCTCCTCCCCCCCCCCCCTCCCTGTCAGTTTCTATCTCCTCCCCCCCCCCCCTCCCTGTCAGTTTCTATCTCCTCCCCCCCCCCCCTCCCTGTCAGTTTCTATCTCCTCCCCCCCCCCCTCCCTGTCAGTTTCTATCTCCTCCCCCCCCCCCCTCCCTGTCAGTTTCTATCTCCTCCCCCCCCCCCCCTCCCTGTCAGTTTCTATCTCCTCCCCCCCCCCCCTCCCTGTCAGTTTCTATCTCCTCCCCCCCCCCCCTCCCTGTCAGTTTCTATCTCCTCCCCCCCCCCCCTCCCTGTCAGTTTCTATCTCCTCCCCCCCCCCCCTCCCTGTCAGTTTCTATCTCCTCCCCCCCCCCCCTCCCTGTCAGTTTCTATCTCCTCCCCCCCCCCCCTCCCTGTCAGTTTCTATCTCCTCCCCCCCCCCCCTCCCTGTCAGTTTCTATCTCCTCCCCCCCCCCCCTCCCTGTCAGTTTCTATCTCCTCCCCCCCCCCCCTCCCTGTCAGTTTCTATCTCCTCCCCCCCCCCCCTCCCTGTCAGTTTCTATCTCCTCCCCCCCCCCCCCTCCCTGTCAGTTTCTATCTCCTCCCCCCCCCCCCCTCCCTGTCAGTTTCTATCTCCTCCCCCCCCCCCCTCCCTGTCAGTTTCTATCTCCTCCCCCCCCCCCCTCCCTGTCAGTTTCTATCTCCTCCCCCCCCCCCCTCCCTGTCAGTTTCTATCTCCTCCCCCCCCCCCCCTCCCTGTCAGTTTCTATCTCCTCCCCCCCCCCCCTCCCTGTCAGTTTCTATCTCCTCCCCCCCCCCCCTCCCTGTCAGTTTCTATCTCCTCCCCCCCCCCCCTCCCTGTCAGTTTCTATCTCCTCCCCCCCCCCCCTCCCTGTCAGTTTCTATCTCCTCCCCCCCCCCCCTCCCTGTCAGTTTCTATCTCCTCCCCCCCCCCCCCTCCCTGTCAGTTTCTATCTCCTCCCCCCCCCCCCTCCCTGTCAGTTTCTATCTCCTCCCCCCCCCCCCTCCCTGTCAGTTTCTATCTCCTCCCCCCCCCCCCTCCCTGTCAGTTTCTATCTCCTCCCCCCCCCCCTCCCTGTCAGTTTCTATCTCCTCCCCCCCCCCCCTCCCTGTCAGTTTCTATCTCCTCCCCCCCCCCCCTCCCTGTCAGTTTCTATCTCCTCCCCCCCCCCCCTCCCTGTCAGTTTCTATCTCCTCCCCCCCCCCCCTCCCTGTCAGTTTCTATCTCCTCCCCCCCCCCCCTCCCTGTCAGTTTCTATCTCCTCCCCCCCCCCCCTCCCTGTCAGTTTCTATCTCCTCCCCCCCCCCCCTCCCTGTCAGTTTCTATCTCCTCCCCCCCCCCCCTCCCTGTCAGTTTCTATCTCCTCCCCCCCCCCCTCCCTGTCAGTTTCTATCTCCTCCCCCCCCCCCCTCCCTGTCAGTTTCTATCTCCTCCCCCCCCCCCCTCCCTGTCAGTTTCTATCTCCTCCCCCCCCCCCCTCCCTGTCAGTTTCTATCTCCTCCCCCCCCCCCCTCCCTGTCAGTTTCTATCTCCTCCCCCCCCCCCCTCCCTGTCAGTTTCTATCTCCTCCCCCCCCCCCTCCCTGTCAGTTTCTATCTCCTCCCCCCCCCCCCTCCCTGTCAGTTTCTATCTCCTCCCCCCCCCCCCTCCCTGTCAGTTTCTATCTCCTCCCCCCCCCCCCTCCCTGTCAGTTTCTATCTCCTCCCCCCCCCCCCTCCCTGTCAGTTTCTATCTCCTCCCCCCCCCCCCTCCCTGTCAGTTTCTATCTCCTCCCCCCCCCCCCTCCCTGTCAGTTTCTATCTCCTCCCCCCCCCCCCTCCCTGTCAGTTTCTATCTCCTCCCCCCCCCCCCTCCCTGTCAGTTTCTATCTCCTCCCCCCCCCCCCTCCCTGTCAGTTTCTATCTCCTCCCCCCCCCCCCTCCCTGTCAGTTTCTATCTCCTCCCCCCCCCCCCTCCCTGTCAGTTTCTATCTCCTCCCCCCCCCCCCTCCCTGTCAGTTTCTATCTCCTCCCCCCCCCCCCTCCCTGTCAGTTTCTATCTCCTCCCCCCCCCCCTCCCTGTCAGTTTCTTTCTTCCCCCCTCCCCTACCTTTGTTGTAGCGTGACCGAGCCCTGTATGGTCCGCGGGTACAGGGAGCTTTTGTTTCCTGTACCCGGCCGGACTAAAAGGAAGTGCATACTCAGTGTGCACTTCCTGTTAGTCCGGCCGGGTACAGGAGACAGATGCTCCCTGTACCCGCGGACAATACAGGGCTCGGTCACGCTACAGTGAGGGAGTGACAGGATGGAGCACTGAGCGCTTCCCTCCTGTCAGACCCTCCCCTCATGCTGCGCCTGGGCGGTGCGCCCTCATGGACGCACCAGCCCGGGCAAAGCTGCACCCACCTGAGGCTCTCTACAGAGCGCTCGGGCGGCTGCAGCATGAGGGGGGCCGGTGCTCCTTGCGCGCGCCCCTTCCCAAGGGGCGCCCTAGGCGGCTGCCTAGTCCGCCTAACCAGGTTCATGTAATCGTAAAGAGCTCCAATCGCTTCTAGGCTCCTTCACTCTTGCCATGAGGATTATTCCCCAGGGCCTGTTATTCATTTTTAAACTTCTTTGTCTATTATCCCGTCTCACTACCGATCATAGTTGGAAAACCAAATGTGAAATATAGGCAAACAAGCGTAATTTAAAAATCTAAAAGATGTAAATAAATGATAAAAGTAAATGCTGCTCGACACATGAAAGGTGATTCCTATTAATCTTAAAAATGAGTTGTGTGAAAAGTGTCAGTGCTTCAGAAAGTCTTGACCTTACTTGTCAAAAAAGGAAAAATAATGTAAAACCATATATACTTATAGATATAGTCTTTATACACCTCCATAGTGGTGAATATGCCTTAGCAAATCGAATTAACTGTGTTCCTGACCAGATCCAGAAGCCCTGGCGTCAGATGCCTTCCTACAACCATGGCCAAACAGGCGCCATTACGCTTTTCCACCATTTTCCATCCACCATACAAGATTCCTAATTGGAGTTTCAAGTGTTGATCTGTCCTGGAAGCGCTGGTTCTCTGCACCGAGTTGGACGTACAGTTTTTTGGTTATGTTGGGATATTCATCGGCATCATTAAGAAAGAGGAGTGGCTTAAGGTCACATGGGACATTATGGTGCTAGGAACAGTCCCATTGGATTACATGTTTATATTGTGGTTAACCCTTTGGGTACATGTTTTGTTTTTTCTTTGAATATTAAGTATTGTTTCTTTGATGCTGAGGAATAAAGAAAGAGATAAGCATAATACTCGCCTCCATGTCCTTAATAAAATCATGACTACGTCATGAAATTAGTCAAATCTGGTAATTATTCCTCAAAGCACACGCTACAGCCTCACCGGTAGCAACAGCCTCCCCTCATTTTCAAGATCTGACCATGGATTGAATAGCCTCTTAGCACACGGTGGAGAACTCGTGCAACTGGCAATTTCTGAGAGCATATGGCATCCCTGTAATAGAGTATATGCAATAGATTCATCACTGATTTTATAGTAGTAATGCATTTTCCATGGAGTCTTTGATAGCCTTTACTTCTTTTTGCCACCTCAGGTTAAACCTCATTTACTACAAATAATTATACCTCACAGGCATATAGCATCACATGCTCAATCTATGGCCTAACAAACAATCATTCCTATCTTCATATCAGATTAAAAACATTTCAAAGGTATTCAGAAATCAAGTATACAACAAACACCTAAAAGATTACCTAATGAAGGTAATTTATTTTACTCTCTATCAGACCTCTTAGATTCATCCCAATTCGAAACTTACACAAATCAGATCATTAAGACAGAAACTTAGCTTGCAATATTTAAGGACACTAAATAAGTGAGCTATCTACTAAAAACATACACATTTATATACACACACAATAACACAACAGATGTATGTCTGTGTGTGTAGATAGATAGATAGATAGATAGATAGATAGAAAGAAAAAAAAAATACCGGCCCTCCTAGGCTTTCCAAGAAAGTATTCTTTATTGCAGAGGATAAGATCAACGTTTCAGCTCCATTATGGAGCTGAAACGTTGTTCTTATCCTCTGGAATAAAGAATACTTTCTTGGAAAGCCTAGGAGTGCTGGTATTTTTTCTATCTATATTCTCAAGCTACCAGAGCACCGGGTATCAAATAACTTTTTTGTTGGATTGCAAGAGCTTCTTGTTGACATATATATATATATATATATATATATATATATATATAAAGGCGGAGCATGTAGTTGTGGGAGGGGTTTGTCCGTCCTATAAATTTACAGGCCTCCCCTTCCTCTGGGCCGAGACTTCCTGCTCCATCTACTTCTGGTTCAAAGGTCATCAACAAAAACTGCATGAACTCCAAACAAACAAGCTGGTCTTGGCCTAGTGCGGCCCACACAAGTATTCATTTTACCTAATTTGAGTGAAAAACAAAAAACAGCTCATGGGGCACTGCCACATCCTGTTGCTGTTCACGTGTTTTTCAGCAAAACCATAAGGTTTTTTGCTTTTGTCTCCGTAGGGCCATGCTATCACTGACATTCCACACGTATTCAGCCCACATTTGGCCTTTCACTAACTCGGGTGGCATTAGCATTTCAGTCTGTATTCCTTCCTCATACGGATATGGCGGATTTTACTACTAACGCAAATATGGCTTATTTCAATCACAGCATCACAGTGATACCTCAATTTGGTTCATGCATTCTGCTTACTGTATTCGAACATATCGTATTTTATAATATGCAATTCAGTTAGTCACCCTACGTTCTTTTGTATAATAAATGCTACGCCATATTTAATTTTCATATTTGCAACTTTTGTTACTTATTTTCACTTATTTTTCATGGTTGCCCTCTTGGTATTCAGGCACTCATCGGGCTACACTGTTTAGTAATTATGCTAAGTGTTGATACATAATGTGTAAACTCATGTCAGGCCCAAACTTGGGCCTATACATGTGTTTTAGCATTTATGGTACAGTCTTATATCACTGTCTGTCAGTACTAACATTGTTTTAAGCTCTTTCTGGTCTCAGCACTGGATTAGTCAATTGTACTTTTAAATTATGTCTGTCATAATTATGTCTGTTATATGGCCATATACATGGCCCTCACCCAAATATGTTATAGTTGCACTTCAATCAAGACATGCCATGAACCAGGTAGATATACCCCAAATGAAAACATGCATTTAAATAAAAAAATGAATTGGGATTATATTTACAAGTGTTTATTAACAAGCCCTACAGGGCTTCTAACACATGGTACTGTCATTCAATTCGGCTGTCACTATCCCTGGATCTGATCTGGTCACAGGCTGCTCACTGTTTACAAATACTAGGTAATTTTTACTTAGTATTAGTAAATTTGGCTGAAAGACCAATTTAGGTCTTTCAGCCTTTTGGTAGATAACTCCCTAATACCGTTGGAATTAGATAGTTATCTACAAAGCGGCTGCAAGAGAAGTCCCGAGGTGCCGAAGTCCCAAAATTCCGAAATGCCGAAGTGTCGAAGTGCCGAAGTTGCCGAATTTCCGAAGTGCTGAAGTTCCGAAGTCTTGAAGTGCCGAATTGCCGAAGTGCTGAATTGCCGAAGTCCCGACTTGCGAAAATCCCAAATTTCGGAATGCCGAACCGAATATTTTCCCCATGCACATGCCTAATCAGTATGTCTGTCAGTGTATGTGTCTGTGTGTGTATTTGTGTGTTAGTATGTCTGTCAGTGTTTGTGTGTGTGTGTCAGTATGTCTGTTAGTAACACACAGATTGAATGCCAGGGAGTGGGGAGGCAGGGTCCAGGGAGCCCAAGCAAATGCTTGCCCAGGGTCCAACCATTATTAAAGACAGCCCTGAGGACACTGGAATTGAGTGGCCTACTGTCGCTACATTCCCCAACCTCCAAAGGGAACTAAGAGAAGCCTTTCTGCACATAGCCAGGGGCGTACCTAGAGCATTTGGAACCCTGAGCGGATCGTGTATTTGGCACCTTTCCCCCACCTTTTAAATGTAAAAAAACACCCACTCATTTTTTTGTTTTGTTTATTTAATAATTATTATTCACAAAAGCCCTGCACTCCTCTATAAAGGTCCATTGATTTCAATTAAAACACACTATTGTTAGGGTTGCCACCTGGCCGGTATTTGAGGCTGTCTAGCCGGTGCCGGTGTTGCAGTAATACCGGCAATACAAATGTCAGTCTCCGCAAAAACAGAGATTGTTCTGCAATACCAGCGCCGGCCAGTGGGGGGGGGGGGGGGGGGGGGGGGGGGGGGGTGTGTGTGTGTGTGTGTGTGTGTGTGTGTGTGTGTGTGTGTGTGTGTGTGTGTGTGTGTGTGTGTGTGTGTGTATACAGCATCTCCCTCCCTGCCTCTCTCTACTTACTGATCCATGGGGGAGCAACTCTGCACAAAGAGTCCAGACAGCAGCTCCAAACCTGCAGAGACCGCCTACAACTCAGGTAAGTGAGGGATGGGGGGGAAAGGTTGCAGGGAGACATGGGGACACTGTGAGACATGAGGACACTAAGACACTAGGGGACACTGAGACTTGGGGGGAAACTGTGAGACGTGGAGAAACTGAGACATTGGGACACTGGGAGACATGTGGACACTGAGCCACTGGGGGACATGGTGACCCTGAGACACTAGGGACATAGTGTCCCATGTCTCTCAGTGGCCCCTAGTCTTTCAATGTCTCCATGTCTCCATACCAGTGTCTCTAGTGTTTCTCAGTGTCCCCTAGTCTCTCAGTTTCCCTTATGTGTATCTGTGTCCCCATGTCTCCCAGTGTCCCCAAGTGTCTGTGTCCTTAGTGTCTCCATGTCTCAGTGTCCCAATGTCTCTCTGTCCCCTAGTGACATGGGGACACAAACACTAGGGGACACGGGGAGACATGGGGACACTGAAACACTAGTGGACATTTACAGACATGTTGACACAGGGAGACATGGGGATACTGGGCAACTTTGAGACCTGGGAGACATGGGGCACGTAGTGTCCGTAGTGTCTGTGTTTCCTAGTCTTCCAGAGTCCCCTAGTCTACCAGTATCTCCATGTCTCCCAGTGTATCCCTGTGTCTCAGTGTCTACTAGTATAAAAGAAAAAATCTCAGGCACTCACTGTGATAGATTTAAGCAGGTTTATTGGACACTGCAATGTTTCGACCTGTACCCAGGTCTTAATCAAGTGTCCAGTGTCCACTATGTATCAGTGTCCTGTATGTATCACAGTGTCTCACTGCCCCATGTCTCCTGGTGTCTCTCAGTGTCCTTAGTTTTTTAAGTGTCTCCTAGTCTCCCAGTGCCCCCAAGTGTCTCAGTGTGCCCCAGTATAAAATAATTAATAAAAATTCCAAATTGTGCTGGCACTCAATCACATGTAGGTGCAGGTATTCGAGGTTAACCCCAATCAAACCTCAAAATATATACAACAATTAGACATAAATACCGCACTCTATGTAAGAAAAAAATCATTTATTGTGTACTAACCCAGTGTAATACAATACGTTGCTAAAGGTGATGGTAATCCTGAATTAATATATCTTACACATAGACAGAAATTCATAATATATACAACTAATATTTACAACCACTGACCATCCCTTCATAATTTCATATATAATACACCAGGTACAAGTTCATTATATGTACAATGCTTTATATTTTATATACAAATAATTACAGTCCTAATATCCCATACGTGTGGGGATAAAATATCCTAGGTGGATCCACCCCCTACTGAAGTAATGCTAGGCCTTTAACCCCTTAAGGACACATGACGTGTGTAACATGTCATGATTCCCTTTTATTCCAGAAGTTTGGTCCTTAAGGGGTTAAGAGAATTGAAAAAAAGGAAAAATTACTACCAATAGCAAATAATGAAAAATGTGAAAAAGCAAAATGAAAAAAATAAAAAATAAATAAAAAAGGGGCAAAAAATAAGAAAAAATTTAAAAATTATAAAAAACAGAAAAATTAAGCAAAAAAATTAGAAGAAAAACAAGAAAAATATATCTTATAAAGCAGTCAAATTTTGAGGAATAGTGCACAGAAAAATGCTTTATATATGGGTGGATCTCACCAAAAGTAATTATGTTTTCGCATGGATGGGCTGTAATAGTGTTGAGGGTTTCCCCAGGTTGTAGAAGGGATAAATCAATGCAGCAGTCAGGAAGAGAGTCCTCCAGAGTCTTTAAGTAATGTCCTCACATATGGTGAATCGGATCGATCTGCAACAAAGACGGTCCTAAACGGAATCAGCTGAGCAGCATCAGGTAGACTAGCTCGAGGCAGCTTAACGGGCTAGCTTTTTCACATTTTTCATTATTTGCTATTAATAGTAATTTTTCCTTTTTTTCAATTCTCTTAAAGGCCTAGCATTACTTCAGTAGGTGGTGGATCCACCTAGGATATTTTATCCCCACACGTATGGGATATTAGGACTGTAATTATTTGTACATATCATGAACTTGTACCTGATGTATTATATATGAAATTATGAAGGGATGGTCAGTGGTTGTAAATATTAGTTGTATATATTATGAATTTCTGTCTATGTGTAAGATATATTAATTCAGGATAAGGTTACCATCACCTTTAGCAACTTATTGTATTACACTGGGTTAGTACACAATAAATGATTTTTTTCTTGCATAGAGTGCGGTATTTATGTTTAATTGTTAAAATAAATAATATCAGGCACTCACTGTGGTGGATTTAAGCAGGTTTATTGGACACCGCAACAATTTGACCTGTACCCAGGTCTTTATCAAGTCTCCAGGGTTCCCTATGTATCACAGTGTCTCCTATGTCTCACAGTGTCTCAGTGCCCAATGTCTCCCAGTGTCCCCTCATGTCTCAAAGTCACCCAGTGTCCCTATGTCTCTCACAGTGCCCCCTAGTGACATAGGGACACTGGGAGACATGGGGACACGGACACTAATGGACACTGGGCGACATTAGTAAGGCTGGTATTTTTTTTCAAGAAAGGTGGCAACCCTAACTACTTTTCACATACTCTTTCTTAGGTATGGAAACTTAAGAGGGATGTAGAGGAACAAAACTTGTGTGGACTGGCTGACAATGAAAAGAGTTTAGGTAATGCTGACTTTGGTCTCTCTAACACTGTGGCATGTTTCCTTTCTTCTACACTCACTACATACACATTTTCTCTGTCCCAGACTATTTACCAAGAGGTTCTGCCTGCTAGTAAGAAGGTAAGGAGACAAGTGTACATGTGACTGCTAGGGGGACAGTCTTTAGAAAGAGTGGAGCGAGTGCATCATTTAACGCATTTATGCCAAGCTCGGGGTGCTGTCTGCAAAGTATGCCCTTAGTTGGCCAGCCTGAATGACTGGCAGGCAGCCTGACATGGATTCATGCCAGGCTGTCCTTCAAATTCTTTGTGCAGACATGCCCCATTTTTAGGTATGTTCTCCCCTTTCGGCAGTTATGGTTACATGATTCACATCAATGGCCCACCCTTTTACCCCATCCATAGACTTCCTGCTTCGCTGGACACTGCTGTTAGGGATATGGATTTTCTTGAAAGATGAAAGCATGAGATTAGCATATAGTATGTGTTATCTTATAGCTGCATCCTAGGAGTTTCCCTCCAGGACCATCTCCATCAGATACATGGCGCTTGGTCGATAAGATTTTGTAACTAGGCCCATCATAATTGCCAGTACCAGGCCCACTGGGCTCTTATTCTGGCCCAGCCCCTAACCCTATCTCTCTAGCCCCACCCCCCCCCCCAAGCACTGTCTCACTAGCCCCCCAGCACTGTTTCTCTAGCCCCCCCAGTCCTGTCTCACTAACCCCCCTAACCCTGTCACACTTGCCACCCTCCCACAATCACTTAGAAACCCCCAACACTCACATTTAAAACTTCAACTCTGTCACTCTAACTCGCTAACTATGGCATGCTCACCTACCCTCATACCTACTCCCCAAACACTATCACACTTACCCAACGGATGTTTATGTGTGTATTTGTGTGTTAATTTGTGCAAGTACCAGTGGGTGTATCTCTGTGTATGTGTCAGTGTGTGTAGCTTTGTGTCTGTTGCTGTGTCTGTCTGTGTATCTGTGTGGCAATGTATACACTACACACTAATGCACGCCTGCATTCAAATGCCAACATTCACACACACACATACTCCTTACAAAAACATGCTTACATTCAAACACACACACATTGTTTAGTGCTAAATACAAGCCTGCAAGGACGGGCAAATTGTAGATCCCAAGCTAGCAAAGCATTGTGGTCTTGTACGACAGATAGGGATTTACATTGTGGCCAACCTTGTGCTAGAAGGCGATAAAAAAAAAAAAAAAAAAAAAAAAAAAAATTTGCCCCTGCGGACCCTCAGCAACTTTTCAGTGTATGTGTCTGTGTGTTGTGTCAGTGTATATGTCTGTGTGTTTTAGTAGGTCTGTCAGTATGTGTGTTTGTGTGTGTGTCTGTTAGTAACACACAGAGTGCATGCCAGGGAGTGGGGAGGCAGGGTCCAGGGAGCCCAAGCAAATGTTTACCCAGGGACCAACCATTATTAAAGATGGCCCTGAGGACACTGGAAGTGAGTAGCCTACTGTCGCTACATTCCCCAACCCCAAAGGGAACTAAGAGAAGCCTTTCTGCACATAGCCAGGGGCGTACCTAGAGCATTTGGCACCCTGGGCGGATTGTGTGTTTGGCACCCTCCCACCACCTTTTAAATGGGAAAAAAACACCCACTCATTGTTTTTGGTTTTTTTTTTCGTTTTGTTTTTAATTATCTTCCGGTCTCCCTTCTACAAAAAAACCCTGCCTAGTTCACCTTCTACAAAACCCCCCTTTCTATAAAACCCCTGCCCACCTAAACAAAAACCCTGCACCTGCTCCTCTACAAATCCCTTGCCCAGTCCCCCTTATACAAACCCCCACTTCTACAAAGCCCCAGTCCCCCTTTTACAAGTCCCCTGCACCACTCTCTAAAAAAAAAAAAAAAAAACCTGCACCCCCTACAAACTCCCTGCACGCCCCATTTACAAAAATCGCCTGCCCTCCTCTCCTTGTCTTTCTAGCTCCTCCGAGCCCTGTCACTCTAACTCCCTAGCTGTGGCATGCTCACCTACCCTCACCCTTTCCCAACGGATGTCTATGTATGTATCTTACCCTGTAACCTTTCAAAACACCATGAAACCTGTAGATTTGGGCATCGTTGTACTCATGGGACATCACAGCATACAAATATATGTTTTATGTTAAATCTATGTTACAATATGCTTTAAGTCGTTTAAACCCTGGTTACTGTATTACAACATTACCTAACAAGCGTTGACTTTGGTGAAAGCTTGAAAGTTAGTCATGGTTAAAATTAAGTTTAATATTTCAGCTAAGATAACTAACAGAAAATCATCTTAACCTTTTTTAGCAAATCTGTCTCCGTGCTTATGCACATTAAGCGAGGTCTCTATCACTACCTGTAATATGCCTGTCAAAAAAAAAAATTGAGCCAGTTAAGAATACACCACGCGTTTTCTTAACAAGCATTATATAAGAATGAGCATATTTCACATATCTTATCTTGTTGATATGAGATAATTACTAAGCAACTCATAGCCAATTGACAGACCTAGCACCAGCACCTGTATAACTTAACACTGAAAATTGCTTTGTGTCATCCGTTTATTAACACTTTTTCATGCGCACATGTAAGCCTCATGCTGCCCTATAACAATGTGCTACACTATAAAAAGGTGCGATACACCTAGAATATTATGCATGACTGGTTGTGGTGAGCGCACACTTCGCCTTGCATGATATACCACAATAATTATATATTGTGCAAACTCCAAAGAAGCAAAGTGTTACTTTACCCAACGCATGTATGTTTCGTATAAATATTTGATGTTTGACTAGCCTATGACATAGCGTAAAAACCTACTATCCAGAAAGTTACAAGCGATGTTGTTTCGTGTTATGTATTGAAATGCTTAAGCAACGTAAATCTATACTGTTCATAACCTTATTTACTTAAAAAAATGTGCTAGATCCACCGTCTACCCCTATGTTTAACCTGTTTACCACGCGCTAGAGGACTGCCTTTGGGGTACCTCACAAGCGACTGTTATAACTGTATGCACAACTAAAATAAAGAATTTAAAAAAAAAGAAATATGTGTTTTATTGCAGTAAAAGCTAACAGTATTAGCAGGAATAGAACATTTCTTAACTTCCTACACATTTTCAGATTTTATTCATATTAACCCCTTCAGGACGGGTGACGGACGAGGTCCGTCATCCAGGGGATACCCTTAACGACGGATGACGGACCTTGTCCGTCACGCGGTAAAATTAACCCCAGATCGCCGCAATCGCGGCGATCGTGGGGTTAATGGTGCTCCGGTCTGCCTCTGTATTAGAGGCAGACCGGGAGCACCGGATCGGGCTGCCCCAGTACATGTGCCCGCTCTGACAGCATGTCTGAGCGGGCACATGTGCTCTGCATACTCACCTCCGCCTCCCTGCACTTCCGGGTTCAGTGTGAAGTGCAGGGAGACGGATCTTCAGTGATCCTGCCCCCTGGTGTGTAAAAAAAAAAGATAAATTAAAATCCCACCCCCCTTTACCCCCTCTTTACCCATATTAATAAAAAATTAACCCCTTCCCTGCCAATTGATCACTGACTACAGTGATCAATTGGCAGGGATTACATTTTAATATGATCTGAATTTTTTTTTAACCCCTGAGGGTTATTTCTTTTTTTTTTTTTTTTTTAACCCTCAGGGGTTAAATTTATTTTATTAATTAATTTAAATATTTTACAATTATAAATTTAGCTAGCTGGGGAGGGTGGAAGTTAGTGGGGAATTGGGGGAATTAGTGTTAGGCTAACTAGGGGTTAACGTTAAAAAAAGTTTTAAAATAAGCTTTAAAAAGTAAAAAAATTAAGTTAAAAAAAGTTTTAATAACGTTTAAGTAAAAAATAAAAAAAAAAATAAACCCTTTACCCAGTCCAAATAAAAATTAACCCCTTCCCTGCCAGTCTATCACTGCCTACAGTGATCAAAATACAGATCACAGTATTATACTGTGATCTATTTTTTTTTTTAACCCCTGACGATTAACTTTTATTTATTTGTTAACCCTCAGGGGTTAAATTTATTTAATTAACTAATTTAAATATTGTATAATTAAATATTTTGCTAGCTGGGATGGGTGGGAGTTATGGGAAAATGGGGAATTTACTGTTAGTGCTGCTTACTGCTAGTTAGGGGTTAACGGTAAAAGAAAAAGCTTAGAAAAATGTTAAATCTGTAAAAAAAAGTTTTACGAAAGTTTAGGAAACTTTAAAAAAAATTAATAAGCAAAACAAAAGTTTAAAAAAATAGTTTTAAAAAGTAAAAAAAGTTTTAAAAAGTTAAAAAATTAATTTAATAACGCTCATTACCACTACACCTGGTACAAGCTAGCGGAAAAATGATCCCACACTAAGGTTCAAAATATGCCTTTTGAAATACCCTGGGATGTCTTCTTTGAGAAATGGTATGGCTTTATTGGGGTATTTGGATTATATAGCCTGGTAAAATACTCTAAAATGGGACATGAGCACAGCGTAAAAATTTAAAGTTTGAAAAAAAATGGAATGGCTGTGTCCCAAATGTGCCCCTCCGATGTCCACATATACCTGGCAAAGGTACATACGGGGGTATTTTTGTACTCAGCCGACATAGCTGAGCAACATATAAAGTATTATAGAGTGGTGGTACACATAAGGTTTGCAAAATATACTGTGCAAACTCACTTTGTGTGTCAAAAAGGCAGAAAAAACGCTTATGACCACTATACCTGGTACAAGCTAGCGGAAAAATGATCCCACGCTAAGGTTCAAAATATGCCTTTTGAAATACCCTGGGGTGTCTACTTTAAGAAATGGTAGGCCTTTGTGGGGTAGTTTGAATTTAAAACCTGCGAAGATGCTTGGAAATTGCACATAGGCCCAGCGTCAAAATTCAAAGTTCTGTAAAAACTGATATGGCTTGGTCTCCAATATGCCACTGTAGCTTCACAAAATAGTGCCAAAGACATTAATTGGGGATGTCTTTTTACTCAGAAGACTTAGCTGAGCATAATTTGGAGGTTTTGAACTTAGTGGCACATATGAAATATACAAAATGCCCAGCAAAAATGCAATCCGTATGTATATATTGGTGAAAAAATGGGGGCATGCTAAGGCACAATATGCACCTTATGATATACCCTGGAGTGTCTACTTTTACAAATGGTAGGCCTTTGTGGGGGTTTTTGAACAGTCAAACTGTTATAATACCCCAAATGGAAGCATAGGCTCATTAAATCCCTCTCTCAAAATTCTACTGTGAATACTGAAAAGGACAGGTCTCCTATATGGCACTGTAGCTTCACAAAATATTGCCAAAGACATACAATGGGGGTACCGTTGTACTCAGCAGAAGTAACTGAACACATAATAAAACTTTGTACAGGAATAGCACACACCAACTTTACAAAATACACATGAGAAGTTCGTTGTTATACGTTTGTGTGCGAAAACCCCCCAAAAACACAATTTTACTCCAATATTTAGCAGAGGTTGGCGGTAAAATGGCTACGTAGAAAGTGTCAAAACAACCTTAGGTAAATAGCCTGTGATGTCTACTCTATATAAATATATACTTTTGTGTGGCAATTTTGTTTTCTTTTATGGCCATTAGGCTTACAAGACAAACATACCAAATTCTAAAATCGCTCCACATTAAAATTTTATTTTACTCCTTGTGCTTTGTGACCTGTAACTACCAAAAAAAACTTAAAATCTCAGACACATTATATATTCTGTAAATCAGAACAAATAAATGAATTTATTTTTAATTACTTTCCTTAACCTGCACTAATTATGCAAAATTATGATTGCAAAAACTGTAAAAAAAAACAATATTTTTCTTTTTTTTTTGCATTTTTCTGTATTTTTTTATAATAAGTAAGCATTTATATATATATATATATATATATATATATATATGTTATATCAAATTAAAGCCCTTTCTGTCCTTTAAAAAACAGTATATAATATGTGTCGGTGCAATAAATGAGAGAGATGCAAATTGCAGTTGAACGCAAACAGCAAGAAAATGCAAAAATTGCTTGTGTCATTAAGCGTAAGTCAAGCTTCTGAAGCTGTGTCCTTAAGGGGTTAAATTGTGTTCCATATATAAATATTTTGAGGTGAGGTGAAATTAAATCGCTATTTCTTCTGAACAAAATGATATATAAGTGTGGGTGCACTTATATGAAAAAGGTAAATTATGGTTGAACAGACATATAGAACAAATTCAAGGTTTTGTTTTGGTTCTGAACTTGTCTCTGCCCTTAAGGTGTTAATGACTGTATGTTTATATTGTAATGGTGCTGATCTATCAGACATATTTTATATGCTAATTTCTTATTTGTCCTGATGAATAGGCCACATTGGTTTTACTTTATAATTTTCTACTTTTTTTCCCCAATGGTGTATGATGTGTATTTTGAAGTATTCATTTTAAATTGTAGATTTTTATCTTAACCCCTTAAGACCGCAGGGCGTTCTATGCCGTCCTTATTTTGGTGGCTCTAAACGCCACAGGGCGGCATAGAACGCGCTGCGTTCTTTTGTACTTACCCGCAGTATGGGGACTTACCTGGGAGCCCAGGGAGTCCCCCTCCGTCCTCTTCGGCCCCCCTGGGCCTTGTGATCGCGAGGTCCTTGCGAGGACCCCGCGATCACATGGACGGCAAAGCCGTCCATGTCAATGCCAGCAGGGGGAGTGCCTGTAATGACAGGTACTCCCCCTGCTGTCTGAAATTCAAATAAAATAAGTTAAATCAGTGTAAAAATAAATAATATATACTTAGATCATATATATATTTATTATATATATGATCTAAGTATATATATATACACATATACACACATACACATAAATATACATACACTGTCTACGTGTATTTTAATATTAATATATACATAATTATATATATATATATTAATATCAAAATACACGTACAATGATATTGATTCAATATATATAATTTTCATTAAATATATATTTATATATAATAAAAATAAATAAATATATAAATACGTTAAAAAATAAAATATAAAAAATTATAAAAAATAAATAGATACAAAATATATATACATGCGTATTTTCGTTCTAACTGTATTTTAAAATGAATATATATATATTGATATCAAAATACATGTAGAACGAAATATTATATATATCTATATACATAAGTATATACGTATATATCACTATATATATACCTATATATAAATAAAAATAATAATAAAAATTATATACATATATATATATATATACACACATATATATATATATATATATGTATATATATATATATATATATATATTAATTCTACGTATATATTTATGTAATAATTTTACATAATTAGGTCATTTTATTAATTACAATTTGCAGGACCTGCCTGACAACCCAGGCCGAAAGTTCAGGGAATTTGATTATCTAGCACTATATTTAACCCTGTAACTTTCCAAGACACCATAAAACCTGTACATGGGGGTACTGTTTTACTCGGAAGACTTCACTGAACACAAATAGTAGTGTTTCAAAACAGTAAAATATATTACAACGACGATATCGTCAGTGACAGTGAAATTTTTTGCATTTTTCACACACAAATGGCACTTACACTGACAATATAATTGTTGTGATACTTTTTACTGTTTCGAAATACTAATATTTGTGTTCAGTGAAGTCTCCTGAGTATAACAGTACCCCTCATGTACAGGTTTTATGGTGTTTTCAAAAGTTACAGAGTCAAATATAAGGCTTGCATTTCAGTTTTTTCACATTAAAATTCGGCAGGTTGCCTTTGAGACCATATGGTAGCCCAGGAATGAAAATGACCCCATGATGGTATACCATTTGCAATAGTAGAATACCCAGGGTATTGCAAATAGGGTATGTTCAGGTTTTTTTTAGTAGCCACTGAGTCACAAACACTGGCCAAAAATTTGCGTTCAAATTAGTTTTTTGCATTTTCAAATATTAACACTAACTTTGGCCAGTGTTTGTGACCAAGTGGCTACTAAAAAAGACTGGACATACTCCATTTGCAATACCTTGGGTTGTCTGCTTTTGCAAATGGTATGCCATCATAGGGGTAATTCTTATTCCTGGGCTGCCATATGGTCTCAAAGGCAACGTAATCAATCTGGCGAATTTCAATGTGAAAAAACTGAAATATGTAACATGCTATATTTGACCCTGTAACTTCCCAAAACAACACAAAACCTGTACATAGGGGGTACTGTTTTTACACGTGAGACATCGCGGAATACAAATATGTGTATTGTATTGCAGTAAAAGCAAACAGTATTTTGACACTGACAGTTAAAATGTCACGTAGTCCTAAAAATATTTTAAAAATTCTTATTTTTTCCCATTTTTTAATATATTTTTTTCATATTAAATGATGTTCCATACCTAAATATTTGATGTTAAACGAAAGCCCTGTTTCCCCTGAATAAAATGATATATAATAAGTGTGGGTGCATTTAATATGAAAGAGGTGAATTACGGTTGGACAGACATATAGCGCAAATGCCAGGTTTTGTTTACGTTTTGTTTTGATCACAACTTGTACATTTGGCTGCGGTCTTAAGGGGTTAAACCCATACACTGTCAATAGCGTGCATGCAAGCCTTTAGTTTTGTTATGCTCTGGATAAGTTTTGCAGTTTAATATTAACTCTTTAGTACAAAACAATAAAATTCTTTAAACAGATAAAATTTCATAAATATAGGTACCATTACTACTTGCCTTTGAATGTTCCTCAAACACCCTTTTTCTTTCCAACTTCTGCTGCAGTGTTTTAGATGCAGTGTAACATTGTTCATACCCAGGGTAAACCTGAAACAAGCTTACAATATACTCATTATTTAGACTCTGCTCTGTTGACAAGCTACTCCCTGTTGCTAGGCTCAACTTCTTAGCTAATTATGTACTTCAGAATGCAATGGGTGAAAAAAATGGGTACACACAAAATTCTTCCTAGAGTCCTAGACGATGAAACTGATTTATATTTCCTGGCCATACATGGCAGCATCACATGAGGGTAAGCTCCTTCTCCCAGCTATCAGAACAGGAATAATTAAACAATTAATTAACTTTCCAATAATAGCCCCCTACCCTCTACACCCCTCAGTCAATTTTCCTGTCCCAGTTGCCAGACAGGGATTTGGGATTTCTTTAAACAAGCTTTTTTTTTCTGGGCTCACTACCACTACTCACATCCAGGGGAAGTTCAGCCTCTCTCCAACTGAAGAAACCAGTAAAAAGACTGCACTGGCAGCCCTAACTGGTTTGAGTCTTTTTTTTAGCAAAAGAGACTCCACCGTGGGACTGATTGTGCCTTATGTTTCCAAGGAATACCACTCCTATCATCCCCAGCAGCTTGGACTAGATGTATGTCTAACAGTCCATTTTACCTCCTAACTAAAGGAGTGTGGGGAGCCATCTTACCAGTTAGGTGTTTTAAATCCTTGTATTGTGTGCACCATGGTTCCTGAATAATCCTGCTCGCTTCAGCATCCAGCGATGTGAGCTCCGGCATTGCGCTCCCGCTTTCCTGGATGGCGGGTGCAATCACTTTCGTTTGACCGCGGAACACTTGCACAAGCGCGATAAGTTCTTATAGCCGTGCAGGCAACACCTAGTGGTATAAAAGTATACTGCGTTTAGGAATTGTCCGGGAAATTTATTTAAATTCAGCGTTGGTGTAAGTGTAGGCTTCCTTTGCTTCCTGCATTCGTCTCCAAGGTTAGTTATACTTCAAAATATGCTACGATTTTCTTAGAATTAATTAAATGTTTCTTTGAAAGTATTCTAAAATGTTTACTTTATTTAACTTAGATGGATAATTCTCCTACCTCCCTTAGAAGTATCTAAAAGAAAAAGGTGAGTCTAGTTCATGGGGGTGCAAAAAGAGTGCATTGATGGCCTGGAAGTATGAACATATGGCTTTGTCTTTCAGCCCTTGAACCTTTCAGGATTCGTCTCCAAGAAAGAGGACACAGAAAACTAATCGCTGTATGGGCTCCAGTGCAAAAGCCCCAGAGGGGAAGAACCCGTGCTTCCAATGTATGAAAGAGGAGTAGCGAAGAGACAAACTAAAAGAAGCTGATCCCAAACAGAATTTTAAAAAAATGGATTTCTGATGCCATCTCTGAAGGCCTTCAATCAGCATCCAAGGGGCAACCAAAATGTATAGAGAAGCTTCTGTCTCTTCGGGATCTAGCCTGGAGCTAAATGATCCAAATTCAGACTATAAATACTATGAATTCTGGAACAAATCTCTAGACTTCAGAAAGGTGGATACATTAATTTCTTTGGTTAGAAGCACCTTAAAAATTCCAGAAGATAGCCAGGAAACCTCAGCTTCCGATGTCTTCTTTGGAGATTTAAGAGCTGCCAGACCTACTTTTCTGCTCCATTCCACAATTAAAGAATTAGTCCATTCTTAATGGTCCAAACCAGAAAAGAGACTTGCTCTGCAAGCGAAAGTGAAAAGAATGTACCCATTTCACAGGATGTAAAGCATTGGCAAACCATTCCAAAAATTGACGCTGCTGTGATCCGGTTAGCAAAGAAGACCATACTTCCCATTGACAGCATTGCGTACCTGAAAGAACCTATGGAAAAGAGCATGGACTCTAATCTGGTTAAACAATACCTGGCGATTGGACTGGGATGAGATCCAGCTGCGGCCTTAACGTCAGTAGCCAGAAGCACGAAGGTCTGGATTGAAAGTCTAGAAGAAGATATAGCCACCGGCATGAGCAGAGAGTACTTAATGGAATCCCTGAAAGATATAAAACTGGCAACAGACTTCGTCTGAATCTACTTTAGAGGTCACAAAATCTCTTTAAAAAAGCCTTGCTGTGGCTCCATTCCTGGAGAGCAGATTACGCCTCCAAAGTCAGCCTTTGTGCCTTACCTTTCCAATGGGAAAGATTATTTTGTAAAATCCTAGATGACGCCATTCAGAAGGCCGCGGATGGAAAGAAAGCCTTTCTACTACTACCCAACAATGTGCCTTACAGGGACAAGTTTCACAAGGAGAGGTCATTTCGAAAAAGTAGGTCATACAAGCCTGGAAGGTAATGTGGTAGATCATACCAGTGGAGATTTCAATCTTCTTTTTCAAATAGAGGATCCAGAGGTAGAGGTACCCGCCAGAACACAAAATCTTTATGAAGGTCGGGATGCCCAGACTGCAATAGTGGGGGGGAGGGAGTGGGGGCGCCTCTGAAACAGATCTTTCCGGAATGGGCGAAGACATCTAAGACAAATGGGTCCTGAGTATAATCAAAGATGGCTACAAACTAGAATTCAAAGAATTCCCAAGAATTTTTTATATTTCATCGATCAAAGGTGTCAGTGGTCGTAAAACAGAAGGCAATGGAGAATTGCCTTCAGCAGTTGATCGCAGAAGGGGTTATCAAACAAGTCCCTCAAAAAGAGGAATGCAGGGGACTCTATTCAAATATATTCTTGGCTCCCAAGCCGAACGGGAAATGGAGACTTATTCTGGACCTAAAATGAATCAATTCATATCTCAAAAATGTCTTTCAAGATGGAGTCCATAGCCTCCATAAAAACAGGCCATCCATCAGGGCGACTGGCTAACATCCATAGACCTGAAAGATGCGTACTACCAGATCCCAATACATCAATCCCATCAGAAGTTCCTGAGATTCTGGATATCGGGAAAACACTATCAGTTCCAGGGCATGCCATTTGGCCTGAGTTAGGCACCAAGAACATTCTCGTCACAGTTATTGCAATTCTGAGGAAGAGATGGATCCAAGTATTCCACTACTTGGACGATATCCTGGTAGTGGCACAGAAATACCACACAGCAGTCAAGCATACAGAAGAAGTGATTTCCACTCTGAAAGAATTCGGGTGGCTTACAAACAGAGACAAGAGCAACCTCATTCCATCCAGACACAGTGTTCCTAGGAGCAAGTATAAACACAGAAGCTTCAACAATTTCTCTATCCCAAGATCATATTGCTTGTATCAAGAACAAGATATCGGAACTACTTCCAAAAACAAGAGTTCCAGCAAAAAATGATGAGTGTACTAGGATCCCTCACGTCTACCATAGGTCTGGTCAGATGGGCACATTGGAAAACAAGACAGGCTCAGATGAACTTCCTCAGACAGGTCAGCAATGAACTGGGATCAATGGATCATAATTCCCCAAGACCTAAAGTTTAAACTGAGATGGTGGATAAAGGAATCCAATTTGAACAAGGATTTTCCCCTGGAAGATCCCCACATCCGAAGTAATTACAACGGATGCAAGTACATGGGGATGGGGAGCTCATTACAAGGACCTTGTCGCGCAAGGAGTATGGAACAACCAGATCCATTTTTTTCACTCCAACATCCTGGAAATGAGGGCAGTTTTCAAGGCAATGATGTCCTTTGCCATTTACCTGAAGGGGAAGAGATAATTGCTAAGAACAGACAACGGGGTGGTTGGTACCTACCTGAACCACCAAGGGGGCACAAAGAGCTATCAGCTGCTTTCTCAACTGCAACCAATTATGCAGCCTGAAAGACCTAAAAGCAGTATACCTACCAGGAACAGAAAATACCTTAGCAGACTTCCTCTGCAGAGCAAGTATAGAGCCAGAAGAATTGTCTATGAACAGGAAAGTCTTCCTGCAGGTAGTGAAGATATGGGGAACCCCACAAATAGATTTGATGGCCACATCGAGGAACTCACAAACACCCTGATTCTTCTTGAGATGGAAAGACAACCAAGCCGAAGCCCAGGATGCCCAATCCCAAAGGTGAGAGTTCGAGTTGGCATACATTTTTCCACCAATAATACTGATCAGCAAAGTACTGAGGAAAATTTGGAAGGAGAATTGCACTGTAATTGCAATCATCCCATCATGGTTGAGGAGACCTTGGTTTCCGCTCCTGTTACAGATGAGCCAAAAGAGACCCAATAATACTCCCACTGAGATGGGACTTGCTCGTCCAGGGTCCAGCAGTGCATCCAGATCCCCAGTCTCTTCAGTTAGTGGCATGTTTCTTGAGGAAAAACAACCTCTTGAAATCTGGCCTGTCAGAGTCTGTCTCTAATACACTGCTAAAATCCAGGAAATGCTCTACATCAGCTTCCTATCTAAAATATGGGAAAAGTTCAGCTCCTGGATGTTGGATAAGGGAATCACTTGTGATGCACCAGCATAGCAGACATATTGAATTTCCTTCAAGAGGGCCTCAAGAAAGGGCTTAGCCTAAGCACTCTTAAAGTACGTTTTTTGGCAATTTTAGCCATGACAAATATCAGATGGGCTATAAATCCTCTTCAAATGATGTTTTTCAGAGCAGTTTTGAGGATAAGACCACCTACCAAACAGTTGGCACCTCCTTGGTACTTGCCTCTTGTACTAAATGCTCTAATTACATTTACCATTCGAGTCACTAGACTCGAAATTGTTTTACTCACCATAAAACCACTATTCCTAATAGCAAATTAGCAATAACATCGGCCAGAAGGGTATCTAAAATCCTGGTATTAAGTTCAGAAGAACCATATACAGTGTTCCATCAGGATCGGGTGGTGCTGGTTACTAGACCTGACTTTCTTACGAAAGAATTTCTAGATTCCACATTCAAGAATTTTTTAACTTTCATTCTTTTCGAATTCAGCAAACGAGGAAGAATTGGGATGGAGTAAAGTGGATGTGATGAGATGCCTCAGCATCTACTTAAATAGATCAAAGGATTTCAGAAAGTCAGAAAAGCTTTTTATCCTACCTTCAGGAAGCAGCCTCCATTACAACATTGAGATGGTGGCAAACTCTAGTGATTAAAAGGGCTTACACTTCCCAAGGTCATCTAGCTCCGAGTGTCATTAAACCACATTCAGCAAGGAAACTGGCTACTTCATGGGCTTCAAGAGTGGAGGTACCGGTTAAGGATATTTGTAAGGCAGTTACATGGTCCTCTCTGATTACATTTTGTCAAATACTACAAACTAAATTTGTCTTCCTCAAATGATGCTCGCTTAGGGAAGGGTGTTCTTGCCACAGTGGCAGGGCAAAATTAATAAATTCTCAGATTTATTTTCAGCATCTATCATGACTTCTGTATTGACTGTTTTTGGTTAAATACCACCATGCTGCCATGTTTCCATACTTACCGTTATGCCTTTTCCTGGCTATTATACAAGGCAGCATCACGCTCCCTCCCTTCTGGATTCTGCAACTGGAGCCATTGAACAAGACTGAGGGGTCGAGAGGAGCGGGGGCTATTATTGGAAAGTTAATGGTTTAATTATTCCTGTCCTGACAGCTGGGAGGAGGAGCTTACCCATATGTGATGTTACCATGTATAATAGCCAGGAAAAGAAAATAACGGTAAGCATGGAAACAATTTTCTATTTTTACTCTTACACTTTGCCTTCAGTGAGCTCTCTGTATCGAAATAAAATCAACAATTTTTCAGATAAACCCTCCAAAACATGCATATGTTTGGGTTTTTTTTGAACATTCTGTTTTTTAGCTGGGCAGGGGTAGGGAGGCATGCAAAAGTTAGAATGCTAGTTTATATTAGATACATAATGTGTTTCTGCTAGCACTGCAAGCTTCCCCTTTTTTCCACCACAGACTTTCTGATCTGTGCTGTACCATGTCCAGTCAGAGGAGTCTTTTTGACAAGCCTTGTGGACAATTCGCACATTTGCGTATTACAGCACAGTGGGAAGTTTACGAACGGCAAGCGCCAGGGCCAGATAATAAACCCATCAGGCTGATTCCAAAATCTTATTAACAGAAAACAATAAAACAGTCATACCTCCCAAGTGCCATTGATCTGGTGGAGATAGTGCTGGAGGGAAACTCACAGGATGCATATATAAAAATAAATATACCCTTTGTTAATCTCTAAACCAAACCCATGCCCTCCTAAATTGACATCCTTGACATTGGTGGATAGGGTAAAAAGAGGTGAGTTTGAGATGTAATGAGGGCTATTCACGAATAGACAAACTTTGGTTAAGATGACCGATATCTGACCAAAATGGCAATGCTAACATTTGCTAAAGTGAAATCAAGTCAAAATTCAGGGTCCAAACGCCTAAATCTGCCCCATTCAGCTGGATGAAGTCAGTGTCTGGTTTAAATGGGTTTAGCATGCAAATCCTATATAAAGTTTGTGGTCGGTTAATATCGTATAGTGAAATACCTTGTGATTGGAATTAAGTCGGTGTGGTGTGCCGGAACCGACGTAGAGGGTAGGCCTGAAAAAGAGGGCCCCCCTGAATGAATTGTATAAGAGGGAGAGGTGGGTGGGGTGAACAGCGTGCGTACGGCAGGTAGGAAGGGGGGGGAGTAGCGTTTATATGGAACGCTTAACTCCTCCCACAAATACAGGCCTTACGGCCTTAAACTTGTGGTCGGTTAATATCGTATAGTGAAATACCTTGTGATTGGAATTAAGTCGGTGTGGTGTGCCGGAACCGACGTAGAGGGTAGGCCTGAAAAAGAGGGCAAAAGGAAATGCCAGAAAAAACACACTTATAGCACTATATAAAATCCGTTGTCTTGCTACTCATGCGTTGGGAATGTTCCTGTATGAAATAGCCGATTCCTAGTGCCTCTAATAGTTTGTTCCGGCGTACTGCTACTGGATGTCGTGCTTATAGAATGGATGTGAAAAATAGGAGCCCGTGGTCCTACTTACTCTAATGACAGGAGTGTGAATGTAGAATCGTATTTAGAAGTAGTTAGGGAATGATTAGTAGGTCAAGTGTCTTGATTGTCTGGTTCGAATGTTGACGTGACGCGGTGTAGTGTTTGTACCTTCTTAAATTTTCCTTGGGGAGACATGACTTACCTGTCTGATTAGTTGTGATCGTGGAGTTGTAGGGTTCCCGAACCCTTGTATGGTTGCAGGCACATAGATTTAAGACCTGGTTGTGTGGCGCGAATGCTGTTTTAGGGAGTCTGATACTGCCCGGTATTCCCATCTGTGTACGTACGTTACTGTAGAGCGATAAACCAATTATCTTTTGATATCTTGTGTAAAAAATGGGGTATGGTTTGAAAGGCTTGTCAGAAACGTGTATGTCAGTTCGGAATAGTGCGATCGTGTGCGTATGAAGGTTTGAATAAAAGGTGGCAAAAATGTAGAAAAGACTACAGGGTGATCAGTATGCCTGTGGAAGACATGCTCCACTGATTCTTGGAAGAATGTCACGATTCTGTTATATGTATCTTAGAGCACACGAATAATGTTCTAGATGATAACTTGTGTCGAGCCCCAACAGCCGAGTGACCGGAAGGGGATGCTAAAATGCGGATTATGCTTGAGAGATGTGAGTTGGGTGAGGTACGAGACTGAGCGACTCTTGGATAGTCAGCCCTAATAGATACGAAAATGCTGCAATCCCTCGTCCGACGTTGCCTTTGTAGGACATCCTGAAAAAGAACATGACAACAACAATGAACTCAAATAACAACAACACGGTTAAGTAAAATAGAACTGGCTGGCTAACTAGTGCCGAAGCGAAAAGCTCACTACCCCGTGACAAGTGAGGCCCTGCTAGTAGCCAAGCGGCTGGTGAGAGGCTCTACCCCTGATTTGGGCGTGGGGCTCGAGCCACTAGCGTGGTGGCGGGGTGGTGGCCTCTCGGTGACAATGACAATAAAGATCCAAAAACATGTGGCCGTGTCAGGTGAGGCCCTAACTATAAACCCGATAGGTGGGTGAATGCGAGGCACTAACTATGATTTGGGCCGAGGGGCGAAAATCTCCGTGTTGAGATTGGGGAGTTGGCCTCGCGGGACCAGCTACGTTGTACAGCTGAGGCCAGCTCCTAACCCTAGATAGTCAGTTCTCTGACCCTAGACAGGGGCTTGATAAGGGGGTAACGTAACGTGTTCGGTAACCCAAGTTGTGGATAATGATAGGTACCCGGAGATTCCCAGACAGAGACAGAGGAAACGAAGGGAGAGGAAGGAGGAAAAAAGAAGAGGAAAGGAACTGAAGTCGAGGGAAGGAAAATAATGTGCCGTACAGTGAAGTACTATGGAGATATAGCTGATAGAACAGTATCGATAGACCCTGAGGGTGCTGAAGATTCTCGTGATGGATACTAAATAAACCTGACAGGAGATGAAAGAAGGTGTTGTGCAGCTGACGGAGAGAGGAGGGTGAAATTTAGCAAGGTAGTGAGTAACAAACGAATGTTACGGGTAGTGAGTACGAATGAAGAGTTGTCGAGTGGAGCCGTGGCCTGATGAGGCAAGGCAGGAATCAAGCCCCCGTACCCCAAAACCCAATCGTGTAACAACGTGGCCTAGTAGAGGCAGTTGTTTGGAAACAAAACGAAAGTAAACCTGATGGAAACAGGTGACAATCGTTTGACTAAAGGCCAATTGCGTAACAATTGTAGGAAATGTAAACGAAAACACATTTATACCTGTTAGAAACAGGCGACAATAGCGAACCAGTAATTGTCTACTGATAGCAGATGACAACAATAGTAATTGTGAAACTAAAGTAACATTTGATTGTCACCTTCAATTACACGTATGGAAAACATTTACCTGAAAGTCTTGCCTGCACAGTATAACTTACAGAGTAGTCCCCCCAACGAGGGTATTACATAAATTACTACCCTAGCCAAAGCAGGGAGTAATAGGACAGGCAGTCCAATAACAGTGAAAGAATGGTTATCCACATGGTGAAGCGGCTGAATAATAGATAACCTTAGTTATAACATTAATATTTGCGAGCTTACGTAATCGTAATTGAGACAGGCAAATGTACTGTAAGCTGATCAGTCTGTCAGGATCGGGACAGGGATCCAACACGCAGAGTACAAACAGGTGGTAGGTACGTATACCGGACCTTAGAATGGCCGGACTTAACGTAAGTAGCAAGTAGAGAATAGTCAGAGACAAGCCGAGGTCAAGGGAACGAGAGGACAGGTAAGCGAGGGACAAGCCGAGTCAAAGGGTAACAGAGATAAACAGGGTAGTACAAACAAGCCGAGTCAGAACCAAAGAGACAACTAGAATACAAGAGCGCTGAGTGACTAGACAGGCTAGAACCACGACAGGGCAATGAGCAGATGCCGAAAGCCTTACTTTATACCTTGATTCTAGAGGGTAATCACGCCCCCGGCGAGTCCTGATTAGTGCTCGGGACTTGACTGACAGGTCGACCCGGGTTGGCGTCATGACGTCGACTACTGAGCGTCGCGTCATATAAGGAAGTGGATCCCTCGCGGTCGGCTTGTAAATGGCCGAGAGGACCGCGAGGAACGGAGGAAACAACCCCTCCGGGAGGATAAACGTCTAAGTCTCTCACCTCCTCTGAGGCAGAGACTACAGGTACCCTGACAGTACCCCCCCTCTCAGAAACGCCCACCGGGCGGAATGAACCGGGACGAGACGGAAAACGGGAGTGAAAAGCCCTGCGGAGGCGAGGAGCATGTACATCCTCCTGAGGAACCCAAGTCCTCTCCTCAGGACCATATCCCTTCCAGTCAATAAGATATTGTAACTTCCCCCGGGAGATTCGAGAATCGATGATGGAGTTGATTTCATACTCCTCCTGACCCTCAACCTGCACAGAGCGAGGGGAGGATATAGTGGAGGAAAATCTGTTACAGACTAACGGTTTCAGTAAGGAAACATGAAAGGAGTTAGGAATGCGTAAGGCAGCTGGAAGAGCTAAGCGATACGCAACTGGGTTAATTCGAGCCAGAACCCTGTAAGGGCCAATGTAACGAGGAGCGAATTTCATAGAAGGGACCTTTAAACGACTGTTTCTTGTACTCAACCATACCCTATCACCTGGAACAAAAACCGGAGCCGCCCTTCTGTGCTTATCAGCGTGTTTCTTGAACAACATGGAATTATGTAGGAGAATTTGTCGAGTCTGATCCCACAACTTATTCAAATTGGCAACATGAACATCAACCGACGGTACCCCTTGGGAAGGAGAAACCGAGGGAAGAATGGAAGGGTGAAAGCCATAATTCATGAAGAAGGGGCTGGAACGAGTAGAATCACAAACGAGATTATTGTGTGCAAACTCCGCCCAAGGAATCAAACCGACCCAATCGTCCTGGTGTTCAGAAACAAAACAACGCAAATATTGTTCAATCTTTTGATTGGTACGTTCAGCAGCTCCGTTAGACTGAGGGTGATAGGCAGAAGAAAAATTCAATTTGATGCCAAGTTGAGAACAGAAGGATCTCCAAAAACGTGAAACGAATTGGGAGCCTCTATCGGAAACAATTTCGGAAGGTATCCCATGTAAGCGAAAAATCTCTCTCGCGAATATCTCCGCCAATTCAGGAGAAGTCGGGAGTTTAGTTAAGGGCACGAAATGAGCCATCTTAGTAAACCTATCAACCACCGTGAGGATCACCGTCTGTTTTTTTGAAACAGGCAAATCTACAATGAAGTCCATAGCCAAACAGGACCATGGTCTCTCTGGAATGTTCAAGGGATGTAACAAACCACATGGAAGCGTATGAGGTTGCTTAGTCTTCATACAGACCTCACATGCTCCGATGAAATCCCTAATATCCTTTCGTAAAGAAGGCCACCAGAAATCTTTAGAGATCAAGGAACATGTCTTGCGAATACCCGGGTGCCCAGCCGCCTTACTGTTGTGAAAACACTGTAAGAGTTCCAGTTGGAGTTCAGGAGGAACGAAATGCCTTGCCCCAGGGGTCTGTCTAGGAGCCAGATGTTGCAAGCTCATGATCTGACCAAGCAACGGAGAGTGAATCTTAAGACTCGTGTTGGCGATAATATTGCCCCTGGGTACTATAGAAGACAAAACCGGCTCAGATATGGCAGAAGGTTCATATTGGCGAGACAAAGCCTCGGCTTTAGAATTCTTAGAACCAGGTCTATAAGTGAGTACGTAATTGAAATGCGTGAGGAATAAAGACCAACGCGCTTGCCTGGACGACAAGCGCTTGGCCTCCCCAATATAGGACAAGTTCTTGTGGTCTGTCAAAATAGTAACAGGATGTAAGGTGCCCTCCAATAAATGTCTCCACTCCTTTAAAGCCATGATAACTGCTAGTAGTTCCCTGTCACCAATGTCATATCTGCTCTCAGGACCTGATAGTTTCTTGGAAAAAAAAACACATGGATGTAAGGGCTTATCCACACCTAACCTTTGGGACAGGATGGCACCTATACCTGTCTCTGAGGCGTCTACCTCGAGTAGGAAAGGCAGGGTCGTATCAGGGTGAACCAAAATTGGTGCAGAAGCAAACAATTCCTTGAGTGTTTTGAAAGCAAAAAGGGCTTCAGTAGACCAGTTCTTAGTGTCAGCCCCCTGTCTGGTCATATTGGTAATAGGAGCAATAACTGAAGAGTAACCTTTAATGAAGCGCCTATAATAGTTGGAGAATCCAATAAACCTCTGAATGGCCTTGAGACCCCTGGGTAAAGGCCAATCCAAAATGGACTGGAGCTTATCCGGGTCCATCTTAAACCCTTCCCCAGAAATCACATAACCAAGAAAATTTATCTGGGATTGGTCAAAGCTGCATTTCTCCAATTTGCAATACAGGCCATGTTGAAGAAGCTTGCACAATACCCTTCTGACTTGTCTGTGGTGAGTCTCAATCTCTCTAGAGTGTATAAGTATATCATCCAGATATACAATAACGCAGTCATGTTGAAATTCCCTAAGAACTTCATTGATTAGGTCCTGAAATACTGCCGGTGCATTACAGAGACCAAAAGGCATTACTGTGTATTCATAGTGCCCATAGCGGGTATTGAACGCCGTCATCCACTCATGTCCCTGCTGAATTCTCACCAAGTTATACGCCCCTCTGAGATCTAACTTGGTGAAAATCTTGGAGCCTTTTAGACGATCAAAGAGCTCGGTAATCAAAGGAATAGGGTAGGCATTTCTAATGGTTATTTTGTTCAAACCTCGATAATCAATGCACGGTCTTAGTGTACCATCCTTCTTCTTAACAAAAAAAAACCCAGCCCCGGCAGGGGAGGGGGATCTCCTAATGAATCCTTTTTCAAGGTTCTCACGAATGTACTCCTCTAAGACTAAGTTCTCTTTAGTGGACAAAGGATATACATTACCCCTGGGGGGCATAGTACCAGGTAGTAGATTAATCTTACAATCAAAAGACCTGTGAGGAGGTAACGTATCAGCATTCTTTTTGTCAAATACTGCCTTTAAATCCAGGTACAGAGGCGGTATTTGTACCCCTGTAGAGTAGGTAGAATTAATCGGTGTGTTAACTGCGCAAAGTGGTGACACTGTCCGTAGGCACCTGTCCTGACAACCCTGACACCAAGAGACTATCTCCCCTAATTCCCAATCAATAATAGGGTTATGTTTTTTTAGCCAAGGGTACCCCAGGACTATGGGAACAGATGGAGACAAAATAAGCAATAAAGATATGTCTTCCTCGTGTAAGATACCAACAGTTAATTTAACGGGTATGGTTTCACGAAAAATCACAGGCTCAACCAAAGGTCTACCATCTATGGCCTCAACGGCCAAGGGTGTCTCCCTTAACTGGGATGGGATAGTGTGTTTAGTAACAAAAACTTGGTCGATAAAGTTCTCAGCAGCTCCGGAATCTATCAATGCCATAGTTTCTAATACTCCCTTCTCCCAAGTTAAAGAAACGGGTAGTAGAAGCCTGTGATCTTTATAATTATGATTAGAGGACAAAATAGAAACACCCAAGGCCTGTCCTCTAGAGAAACTTAGGTGCGAGCGTTTCCCGAGCGACTAGGACAATTTAGGCGTAAATGGCCTCTGGCTCCACAGTACATACAAAACCCCTCCCTTCTCCTGTACTGTCTCTCCTCTTCTGAGAGACGAGTATTGCCTATCTGCATAGGTTCTGGAAGAAGTGAGGTTGTGGATTCAGAACTTTGAAATGAAGGGGCTAGTTTAAAGGAAGGTCTACGGTTTCTCTCTCGAGTGTTCTGCCTCTCTCTTAAACGTTCATCAATGCGAGAAATAAAAGAAATTAAATCCTCCAAATTTTCAGGAAGCTCTCTAGTAGCAACCTCGTCAAGGATTATGTCTGATAACCCGTTTCAAAATACATCTATATAAGCCTGTTCATTCCACTTAACTTCTGCCGCCAAGGACCTGAACTCTAGTGCATAATCCACAAGTGTTCGGTCTTCTTGTCTAAGGCGCAACAGTAATCTAGCTGCATTGACCTTTCTACCTGGAGGGTCAAAAGTTCTTCTGAAAGCAGCTACAAAGGCATTATAATTGTATACTAACGGATTATCATTCTCCCACAATGGATTGGCCCATCTCAAAGCTTTCTCGACAAGTAATGTGATAATAAATCCAACCTTCGCCCTATCTGTGGGATAGGAGCGGGGTTGTAATTCGAAATGGATACCTATTTGGTTTAAGAAACCACGACACTTCTCTGGAGAACCAGCATAACGTACAGGTGGAGTGATACGGGAAGAAGCACCTACAGTGGCTACCTCTAGACCTGAACTCACAGGAGAGATAGAAGTATTACGCATCTCCTCTGGTTGATTACTAGAGCGAGATAGTAACGCCTGTAGTGCTAGAGCCATCTGGTCCATTCTGTGATCCATGGCGTCGAACCTAGAGTCAGAAGGACCAACCTGAGTGTTTGTACCTGCAGGATCCACTGGCCCTGTCGTAATGTCAGGATCGGGACAGGGATCCAACACGCAGAGTACAAACAGGTGGTAGGTACGTATACCGGACCTTAGAATGGCCGGACTTAACGTAAGTAGTAAGTAGAGAATAGTCAGAGACAAGCCGAGGTCAAGGGAACGAGAGGACAGGTAAGCGAGGGACAAGCCGAGTCAAAGGGTAACAGAGATAAACAGGGTAGTACAAACAAGTCGAGTCAGAACCAAAGAGACAACTAGAATACAAGAGCGCTGAGTGACTAGACAGGCTAGAACCACGACAGGGCAATGAGCAGATGCCGAAAGCCTTACTTTATACCTTGATTCTAGAGGGTAATCACGCCCCCGGCGAGTCCTGATTAGTGCTCGGGACTTGACTGACAGGTCGACCCGGGTTGGCGTCATGACGTCGACTACTGAGCGTCGCGTCATATAAGGAAGTGGATCCCTCGCGGTCGGCTTGTAAATGGCCGAGAGGACCGCGAGGAACGGAGGAAACAACCCCTCCGGGAGGATAAACGTCTAAGTCTCTCACCTCCTCTGAGGCAGAGACTACAGGTACCCTGACACAGTCTGAGTCAACCGTGATTTAAACACCAACGGAATTACCTACAACGTAAGACCACAATAAATAAAAAACATTTGAAGACCTGTTTAAACCATGTTATTAATGTATCACACCGGTGTTTGGTTGCAGCCAAACAGTGAAACTGACGGTTACAGAAAATTGCAAAATCGCTAAGGAAAACGCTGAAATCCCAATTATACCGACTGAATAAAGGTCGCAATGTAATAGGTGCAAATGTGAGAAGAAAAACTATGGAAGTGGTACCTGCAACAAACATAGTTTCGCATAAATATACAGACATAATTGATAATAATTACCAAAAACAAATAGTCTGCTGAAATGTAACCTGATTGCCGGTCTCATACGAATCGTGTTGTCTGTGAGTGTCAAGCATTCATGAGTTAGACCATTAGTGAGCTTGAGCGTATAAAATATGGGTCGTGACTTGCACAGGTGTTGCATGGCGGGAATAGCCCGAACGAGGCTATTCCCACTGATTACCTGAACGTTCGTTTGTATGTCGGTTCGATACCCCATCGTGTAACAACGTGGCCTTGCCGAGGCAGTTGTTTGAAATGTGGACGAAACTTAATTGTACCTGATAGAAATAGGCGACAATAGCGAACTAGTGATTGTCTAATGATGACACCTGGAGACAAAACAAGCCAGTAATTGATTGGCGATAGAATGCTGTCATGAACCTGAAATCAAGGTGCAGTTAAAAAAAAAAAAAAAGGACACCCTACAATCTAGGCCTCTAAACGGAATCAAATTATGCCGAACATGTAAAAGTAATGCAGTTGGTCATAGGAGTAGAAGATGGTAGGGAATATCTATCGTGAATCCCGTGATATTACATATAGAATAATAACCAAAGGTCCTGTGCGTACAAAAGAGACTAAGGACATTAACCAAAATTCCCTATAAGGTGACAACCCTAACATAGTAGTATAGATGGAGGGAAAATGGTGAAGGAATGAAGGGTGTTACAGGAGTTTAGGATGTTGGTTGCGAGATAGTGCGTTGATTATTACGTGGAACGAGTAGTCGAGTGACGCCGTGGCCTGACGCGGCAAGGCGAGTAAACAACCTTTGTATGTTAACAACCCCTGTATGTTAATTATAAATTAATGGAGTACCTCTGGGCAATTTAGCAAGAATATGCCAAAGTGATAATGTTGATTGAGATTGTCGAACGGCAAATAGCCCGAACGCGGCTATTTGCCGATTACCTTGGAGGAGGAGCGGAAGAACGGAGAGGACGCCGGGGACCGGAAGAGCGAGGACCGGAAGTTCGGCTGTCACGGGGACGAGGTGAACAGCGTGCGTACGGCAGGTAGGAAGGGGGGGGAGTAGCGTTTATATGGAACGCTTAACTCCTCCCACAAATACAGGCCTTACGGCCTTAAACATATGATAAGGAAATTTTACAAAGTATCAATTTTAAGCAAAAATTAGGATTGAAAGCATTCGGTAGCATTATCCGTTACCATTCACTTGTTTTATGTAAGTGAACAATAATTATCCGTACTATTTGCCTAATGATCGCAAATAGCTTGACTACTTGCACTGCGTGGATAACAGGAAACTCCTGGTACCAGAATCACTACAGTACGCTGTAAAGGTTATGGTACTTGGAGAGTTACTTTAAAATTTGTTATACCTCACCCCCCCCCCCCCTCACCTTTACTCCTGATTTGTCTACTAATGTATGGTACAAAAGTATGGTTAAGGTACTATGTGGTTCCATTGAAATTAAATGGTATTACTTGAGTAATAGAGCAGAAAGACTTATCTAACAAATTAAAAGACAAGAAAAAAATGTCTCTAAAATAATGGATAAGGATAAAATCATTTTTCTATTATACACTCTGTAATCAGCCTACTACAATATCCTTTACTAAAATAAAGGAGTGCTTTGCAAATTTTAAATGCTCAAACTGAACCCCTCACAACTGGATGCCCTGAATAAAGAAGTTAAAATAGCAATTGAAAAACTCAAATTAAAGAAGTTACCAGGCCCTGATGGCTACAGTAATTTGTTTTTAAACCTACATAAGGATAATATAGGGCAGAATTAACCAGTCTTAAATTGCTTCATCATAGGGGGAGGGGCGGGGGTTCCAAAGGAAATGTTAGTCAAATATAGTGATGTACCGAACTGTTGGCCGGCGAATAGTTCCCGGCGAACATAGCATGTTCGCGTCCGCCACCGTGGGCGAACACATGCGGTGTTCGGTCCGCCCCCTATTCGTCATCATTGAGTAAACTTTGACCCTGTACCTCACAGTCAGCAGACACATTACAGCCAATCAGCAGCACACCCTCCCTAGCAGACCCTCCCACCTACTGGACAGCATCCATTTTAGATTAATTCGGAAGCTGCAACCATTTTTTTTTTTTCAATTTATTATTTTTTTTTTTAGTGCATATAAATGTTACAAGTAGATACTACCCCCAGACACTCTGTGTTACTGCAGATACTCCCTCCAGACACCCTGTGTTACTGCAGATACTCCCCCCAGACACTCTGTGTTACTGCAGATACTCCCTCCAGACACTGACACAGAGCAGAATAGGGACTGTTCCCCCTACATAGGGTCACTTGGCAGATATGGATTGACACCTATCCTAAGGATCCCTGATAAACACTGACACGGAGCCCTCCATGGGTAAAGATGGATTAATTTTTTTTTGTGCTCGGGTTTTTTATTTTATTTTTAAGTTTGACGGGTATGATGGCTTTTTATTTGGCCTTTTTTGGGGCTAAAAAAAATGAAGATTTTAGAAGAATAGTAAGTAGAATTTTACTTTACAGGGTAGTAATTTTATTCCCCCTTCACTATTTTTTAGGGTGAGGGGGGTAGGTAGGGGCTTTTTTATTTGGCTGTGTGACTAGGGGCTTGGGGACACACACTGCATACACTATACACACACTGCACACACTATACACACAATATACACACACACTGTACACACTATACACACACTGTACACACTATACACACTCACTATACACACAATATACACACACTTTACACACTATACACACACTGCATAAACATACATTTAAAAAAAAATTGCAGCTGTTTTTTACATTTCAAAGTTGGGGAGGGGGGTGCCAAATAAAGGATCCGCCCCGGGTGCCAAATGCTCCAGGTACGCCCCTGTATAGAGGGGAGCCATGTTACTCTGTATATAGAGAGGAGCCATGTTTACACTGTATATAGAGGGGAGCCATGTTACTCTGTATATAGAGGGGAGCCATGTTACTCTGTATATAGAGGGGAGCCATGTTACTCTGTATATAGAGGGGAGCCATGTTACTCTGTATATAGAGGGGAGCCATGTTACACTGTATATAGAGGGAGCCATGTTACTCTGTATATAGAGGGAGCCATGTTTACACTGTATATAGAGGGGAGCCATGTTACTCTGTATATAGAGGGAGCCATGTTTACTCTGTATATAGAGGACTGTTTGCGGTGCGTTAAACGGGGAGTTTGGTCTGTCACTGTGAAGCGGGCGTAACCCTTACACTACCTGATCGATACAACATCATACCTGATGTTTTAAAGCACGTTATTCCAAACAATTTAGGAATGTTAGGTGATTTATGCCCTTTATGGATTAAAAGCAGACTCTGCATCAACTGTGTAATTTTCCATGGGAGTTTTGCCATGGATCCCCCTCCGGCATGCCACAGTCCAGGTGTTAGTCCCCTTGAAACAACTTTTCCATCACTTTTGTGGCCAGAAAGAGTCCCTGTTGATTTTAAAATTCGCCTGCCCATTGAAGTCAATGGCGGTTCGCCGGTTCGCGAACATTTGAGGAAGTTCGCGTTCGCCGTTCGTGAACCGAAAATTTCGGGTTCGCGACAACACTAGTCAAATATACTACCTATACCCAAAACATATAAAGTGACTATGAAAAGATCGAAGTATCACACAATTGCACTTTTGAATGCAGACATTAAAATTATAATGAAAACGGCTGTCCGTTCTCAGAATACTCTTGCGACCCGTTTTTTCTCTCCATAAGTTTAAAGGGTAATCCAGACGTGGACCCCTTGCTCACGGTGCCTAGAGAGATATCAGCTATGCCTCACTGATGATGCCTAACAAGGCTGAAACGATCGTCTGGGGTTGCTGTATCTCTCGTGCAGAGAGAACTTGCTGGCATTTCGGATCTGGACTGCCCGTATGGGTGGGACCAGTCTGATATGCTTCAGATATGTTCTCTCTGTAATGGCACAAGATGAGCTAAAACCAGCTTGAGTTCTGAGCGGGGACCCACCGAAGGGCAGGCTATTTCAGCTGTCCGTTCTCAGAATACTCTTGCGACCCGTTTTTTCTCTACATTAAAATTATATTTTGCATTTGTGGCTTATAAAAATTAAAGCGACTATATAGCAAGCAGATTTGCTCAGATTATAGATGGCCTTAAAAAACGACCCTTTAGGGGGGGGGGGGAGCCTGGATGCAGAGCTGATCAGACGTGCATCGACTGAGCTCCACAGACTGGGACTGATAAACTACGAATTACCGGGGCCACTCGCCAAACCGAACAGCCACCGACGACTTCCCAGATAAGGGAACGACGGTGCATCCAGGGATACCAAAATCCAGCCGTTTCGGCACTGAAAAGCTGTCGTTCAGGCTTGCGACCTACACAAACGTGGGCAGAGGAGAGGCGGCCGCTCTCCGAGCCCTATACCCGGCGGAGTGCAAATAGCTCCAAGCTGTCCCTCCCCCCCCCCCTCTGGACCGGTGGGGGTCATCCCGGTCCCCCCCAACATACCCAGCACCAACAAGCCGGTTACAAGAAGCCATCAAGCAACAAGATTAAGCAGCAACTGTCAAACTTAAAATGGCGGACAATCCTGACACACAAGCTCCTGACACAGAACTAATTGCGATGTCACTCCAGAGCACGTTTGAGCGTTTGCTCCACAACGTAGACAGGCTCTTTATAAACTTCTGGGCAAAGTTAGAGGCCCACGCCATAGAGACACCGCGTCAGAACCAAGAGCACAGCAGAGAGAAGCGGGAGGTGAGCAGGCCCCCTCAAGGCGAACTCCCACATCAAATGCCTGACACAGCGCAAACGGACCAGACAAGGCCCAAGGCCACCAGGGGCATACTACCCCGACATCTGCTGCGGAGGCTAAGAATCCACCGCCGCTGGCGGCAACGCTACAGCAGGAGCACCGGCTGTCCCTTACATCAAAGAGACTTGGCCTCGAGACAGAGGACCCGAACCTCTAACCCTGCGATGCTGCTCTTCACCCCGACCCAGAGCTGGAGGGAATTCAAGCCCAGCTTCCACATGGCACAACCCATGGACAGCCTTTATTCCCCCCCAAGTCTGGGCATCGGCTGACGCTGGACTCTCTGACCAAGCCACCCTTATTCTGACACCAACATGTTAGAGAATAAGGCGTAAAGTATTTTCTGTTCCATTTTTTGTGTTTCATTTACATTTTTCTAAGACCTCAGCTTCTGAATCAGCTTCTAACAAGCAAAGCATGTTGATTTTTTCTAAGTTTATAGCACACTAGAAGTTTTCGAAGGTTTATCAGCTGCCTAGCATTATCTATAACAGTTATTTGGCATAAGTAGCAAATCAGTCCTTATAAAACATGTACTCTCTCAAGCGATGCCACATAGTATAGTCAGATATTGACCCATGTTTTCTCTTCAACATCATGCTTGTACCACACACCTGATACTACACTACAGATAATAAACTTCTAGCTTGCTTAGCATGCACCACACATGTAGAACACTATCTTACACAACCATCACAGTCAGAAGGAAAAGCTTACATTTTATATGCTATGTTTATCCCATGTCTATATTCCCTCTGAACAAAACAAAAATTGTGCTGTCTATTCATGTGCCACGATTACGTGTATTACACCTGTTACCACACTGCTTGCGACGGCTTTTGTGGCTGAGTAAGCAAACTGTTAAACTTTGCACAAAATAAAATAAAGAATTAAAAAAAAAAATACCTTTATAGTATACAATAGAAAAAAAATAGTGAACCAAAAAATAAAATGAATATTTAATTAATAAAAGCATTTCTATGCTCCCCATTGCAATTATAAAGTGTAATATAAGTGATTTAAAGATCGAGAACTAGGTGAAATCAGAAATACACCAGATTAAGGATTTACTAGATCATCACCACATCACTCAATCCTTTGAGCACTTGCAGAAAACGTATGGGTCCTTAAGAAAGCAGTTATTTACTTATATAAGAGTTAAATCTTATATTCAAAAACATCTGGTATATATACCATAAAAAAAAAAAAATCAAGATTTTGGTCAGCTGATATTAATAAAATTACCCATTTCTTTAAAATTAAAATTGACTGGAGACGAGCCACAGGAAATATAAAATATATCCAGAACATTCAAACATTTGCTGGAGATGTAACATAGTTTCAGCAGATTTTATGCATATATAATGGTCTTGCAGTCCCATCTCTCTTTTGGCAAATGATGGAAAACAAATAATAATACAGTGATACCTCGGTTCACGAACTTAATTCGTGAACTGACTCTGGTCGCGAACCGAATTGGTCGTGAACCGAGGCACATTTTCCCATAGGGTTCAATGTAAATCCGGTTAATCCGTGCTGACTTTTTTTGGGGGGTTTTTGAAGCCCAAAAATATGAAACAAATGACAATACACATTAGTAAAGTACAGTATACTGTAGTTATTTATTAAGAGAGGACAGTAAGGTGGGAGGCAGTTATTGTTTGGGGGGAGAGTCCCCCTCCATAAGGACATCAGGGAGATCTTCTTCAGGGGTTTCCTCTCTCCTTTGTCTCCTAGCTGCAGGCTCAGTTTGTCTGAAAAATCTGTCCAATGTCACTTGTCTCTTTCTGCGCTGCATAACCCTCCGGAAATGAGAGACCACATTATCATTCATGAGATTTAACACTCTGTTTGTGACAGTAATGTTGGGGTGGTGCTTTTCAAAGAAATCATGGCACTCATTCCATTTTTGCATAATGGATTTTATGGCATCACTGCTAACCTCCTCCCTTTCTTCTTCCTCCTCAGTGGAATGCTCCTCAAGAAGTGCCTTCTGCTGCTCACTGTGGAGTTCATAAAGTTCTTCCGTGGTCAGCTCCTCCCTATGTTCCTCAACAAGCTCTTCCACATCAGCACCATCAACGTCCAGACCCATATTCTTGCCCATGGACACAATTTCCTCCACTACCTCTGCATCAGACCCTTCTAAGTCATGTTCACGTTCAGCGACACATTCTGGCCACAGTTTCCTCCAGGCTGAATTTAGGGTTCGGGAAGTGACCTCTTCCCAGGCTTTGTCAATGAGGTTAATGCAGTGGACAACATTGAAATGTTTCTTCCAGAATTCTTTCAAAGTCAAGGATGTCTCTTTAGTGACATTAAAACACCTAGTGAAGAGCGCCTTTGTGTACAGCTTCTTAAAGTTGCAGATGACTTGCTGGTCCATGGGCTGCAGAAGTGGTGTTGTGTTGGGGGGGAGGAACTTTACCTTGATGAAGTCATACTCAGCATCCATATCATCCACCAAGGCTGGAGGGTGTGCTGGGGCATTGTCCATCAGAAGAAGGCACCTTTCAGGCAGCTGGTTATCAGAAAGATATTTTCTGACGGTGGGTGCAAACACCTCGTGCAGCCATTCCATAAACAATTGCCTTGTGACCCAAGCTTTGGCATTGGCTCTCCACATGACGGGCAGTCTGGCCTTGTTCACATTTTGTTCCCTAAATGCACGAGGGGTCTGAGAATGGTACACCAGTAGTGGTTTAATTTTCAGATCGGCGCTTGCGTTGGCACACAGCAAAAGGGTCAATCTGTCCTTCATGGGCTTGTGCCCTGGTAGGGCCTTTTCCTCCTGTGTGATATAGGTTCTGTTCGGCATTTTTTTCCAGAAGAGCCCTGTTTCATCACAGTTGAACACTTGTTGAGGGACGTATCCTTCTGTCTTCATGAATTCTGCAAATTCTAACTTGTAAGCTTCTGCTGCGGCCTTGTCAGAACTGGAAGCCTCACCATGTCTAATCACACTGTGGATGCCAGTTCTCCTGCGGAATTTTTCAAACCACCCTCTACTGGCTTTAAATTCGTCACTTGCTGCACTTGTAGAGGGGCTTCTTTGCTGTAAATCACTGTGCAATTTCCTGGCTTTCTCACAGATCATAGCTTCACTTACACTATCACCTGCCAGCTGTTTCTCATTCAACCACACCAACAAAAGTTTTTCCACCTCTTCCAGCACTTGTGTCCTCTGCTTGGTTAACATTGTTACTCCTTTTGCAACATCAGCTCCTTTGATGGCGGCTTTGTTTTTCAGAATAGTCGAAATTGTTGACTTTGCCATCTTGTACTCCGAAGCCAGATCAGTCACACGAATACCACGGTCATGCTTTTCTATAATTTCCTTCTTCAGCTCAATGGTTATTTTCTTCACAACCTTGCTGTCACCTTTACTACTGCTGTGCACTTTCTTTTTGCCACCATGCTTGCGCTGCACATTCTTGTCACTTGCATTTCCACTTTGCACATTGTCACCTGCATTTCCACTTCGCACATTGTCACTTGCATTTCCACTTTGCACATTGTCACTTGCATTTCCACTTTGCACATTGTCACTTGCATTTCCACTTTGCACATTGTCAACTGCATTTCCACTTTGCACATTGTCAACTGCATTTCCACTTTGCACATTGTCACTTGCATTTCCACTTTGCACATTGTCACTTGCATTTCCACTTTGCACATTGTCACCTGCATTGCTGTTCTTGTCACCTTTATTGCTGCTCCGCACTTTCTTCTTTCCACTATGCTTCTTGGGAGCCATATTGGGTGTCCAGTGAACTGTACAGTATGTACTGTATGGGATAAAATACAGTATAATCACTTATAATGCTTGCAGAGTACAGTACTTCTTTCTGTGTACTGTATGTACTGTATGGGATAAAATACAGTATAATCACTTACTGTACTGTATAATGCTTGCAGAGTACTTCTTTCTGTGTACAGTATGTACTGTATGTGATAAAATACAGTATAATCACTTATAATGCTTGCAGAGTACTTCTTTCTGTGTCTCTTATTCTTGCTTCTTCTCTCCACGGTCTTCCTACAGGAAGTCCCGACCATGTGACAGCCTGAAATTAGCATTAAAATGGCCGCGGCTTGCGTTCGTGAACCGAGGCGGAGTTCGTGAACCGGAGCATATTTTTACGAACTTTTCTGTTCGTGAACCGAGTTGTTCGTGAACAGAAGCGTTCGTGAACCGAGGTATCACAGTAATTAGAAACCCTTAGAAGAAAATAAATCCCCTCGCAGAGATATTTCTACTACATCCAAAACTGAAAAACCTGACTAAGTTTACTTCTACATTGCAATAGAACATTGAATAACCAAAAACAAAACAAAACATAAATACACCTTGCTGGAAGCAAGTTAAAAATCATTTTAGGTAACAACTTACCATGGAGAGCGGGATTCAGAAAACAGTCAAAAGATAAATGGCATCCATGGATAACTCGATTATCAAAGTAAAATAAGAAGCCACTTTTAAGTATTACAATTTTAGGCTGGTAATAAAATTTAAGCATGGTGTTTACTTAGCTATCGAATCTCTGCACTTTAAAACTACCGTACACATATTACTGGCAAAGTGTTTTATGTTGTATGTGTGTTTCTTGATAGTTTTATTTATGTTTTGTACAAATAGATTAAGAAAATGCAATTGTGATTATAACATTCTGCAAAATGCTCAAAATAATGGAAAAATAAAAATAAAAAAAGGGTATTATGTTGTTCCATTTTACGCCTTCTACCTATGTCTGAGTTTCCTTCCACCTCTTTTCCAGTCTAAAAGAAGACTCAGGCTAACTGCTTCCACTCTTCCTTTCTCTGTACAGCCATAATATCTTCACTCATGGATGCTTGCCTTTCCACATTTTCTGTAAGTAAACCCAGCTAAAAATGAAGTGCACCCCTTCCCTGTGCCTTTTGTGCCGGTTGTCAGTTTTGCATCAAGACATACACATGGTGGTTCCAGCTTCATAAAAAAAGTCTCCTACATTAATGTGTATATTCTTATGGAGCAGAAGAGATTGGAAGCTTTAGCTTAGTTAAATATGGGGGCTACTTCCTAGGAAGGCTTGAAGCTTTACAGACCAGATATCCATAATGAATATCCCTACATTTCACAAATATGCACTTGCAATAAATAAATACATATACACACACAGAAAATTGGATTGCGGATAACAACCATATCCTAATCACTGACAAAACTGTCACAATGATCTTTAAAATAGTGCCTAAATAGTGATGTCCCGAACGGTTTGCTGGCAAATAGTTCCTGGCGAACATAGCGTGTTCGCGTTCGCCACGGATGGCGAACATATGCGATGTTCGGTCCGCCCCCTATTCGTCATCATTGAGTAAACTTTGACCCTGTACCTCACAGTCAGCAGACACATTCCAGCCAATCAGCAGCAGACCCTCCCTCCCAGACCCTCTCACCTCCTAGACAGCATACAATTTAGATTAATTCTGAAGCTGCATTCATTTTTTTTTGTGTTTGTGTTTATTATACATTATCCTCCATAGCCAGTAACCTGTGTTTATTATACATTATTCTCCATAGCCAGTAACCTGTGTTTATTATACATTATCCTCCATAGCCAGTAACCTGTGTTTATTATTCATTATCCCCCCATAGCCAGTAACCTGTGTTTATTATACATTATCCCCCCATAGCCAGTAACCTGTGTTTATTATACAAATGTCACCTCATCTCATGGAGCAGATTGCCTTTCTTAAGTTCAATCTGCCTAAATTGGGGTACCCTGCTCTACACTTTGACTGTAATTGAGCTTAGGGTTTCTCAACTTTCTTTCTAATTGTATAAAGTTGGTGGCGACAAAATATTTATTTTATTTCTCATTCCTCCTTATTCTTCTATTCTCTCCCCCTCCCCCCTCCCCCCCCCCCCCCCCAATACCTTAAAATCTCCCTTAATGTGGTACTGGTTTCTCCCCTCTGGCTGTGTCTGACAGCGGTGTGGCAATGCCTGCTACCTCCGCCAGCGCAGTCAGTTAACGCTAGGGCATTGTGTTTGAGCTCTGGAGGTCCGCTCCCCACGCCAAGGACCGAAGTAGTTTGGATGCTCTGCCCTGGGGATGAAACAGGTGAGTGGGTCGCCAATTGCCCACTCACTCCTCTTTACCATTTTATTTCTTTCTATTTTGCTGTTGGTGGTGGCAAAACATCTTTTTTTTCTCATTCCTCCTTATACTTCCATTCTCTCCCCCCCTCCCCAATACCTTAAAATCTCCCTTAAAGTGGTACTGGTTTCTCCCCTCTGGCTGTGTCTGACAGTGGTGTGGCAACGTCGTCTACCTCCACCAGCGCAGTCAGTTAACGCTAGGGCATTGTGTTTGAGCTCTGGAGGTCCGCTCCCCATGCCAAGGACTGAAGGAGTTTGGATGCTCTGCCCTGGGGATGAAACAGGTGAGTGGGTCACCAATTGCCCACTCACTTCTCTTTACCATTTGTGGTTACATTTTTATTTACTATCTCACTTTTTCCTTTTTCTATCTTTTTCACTTTCTTTCTTATGAATCAAATTAAATATGTGCATGCACATTCGGATCTGACATCGTCAGGGGTTGGAGAGTTCCCCAGCACAGAGGGAGTCCGGCGCTGGAGAAAGGTAAGTGGCTGAAGGGATTTTAACCCATTCATCCCAGCAGGACAGGGACCCTGAGTGTGGGCGGACCTAATGACCCTATAGTGGCAGGAAAACAAGTTTGTTGTGCTGGCACTATAGTGCTTCTTTAACTCCTCCTCTACCAGACAGCCACTAGAGCAGGGGTTCCAAACCCAGTCCTCAAGTACCCCCTACCAGTCCCGGATTTAGGGATTACCCTGTTGTGTCTAAAGTGTTTTTTGTTTTTTTCCCCAAAACACCTTAGACACAATTGAGTAATCCTTAAATCCTGTACTGTTAGGGGGAACTTGAGGACTTGGTTGGGAACCACTGCACTAAAGGGACTTCCTGTGCTCTATCAGAAATCTGTATCTATCAGATTTCTATACCTAGGTCACTTACGGTGCACCCATGTGACTGTAAGTAAAATAAAAAAATGTCACGTCACCGTAACTAAAATAAAAGGGAATAAATAAATAGGGCTAAATGCACGAACGGCATATTAAAAAAAAAGGGCACTGGTATCCACAAAAATGGGGTTTTGTCACAGTTACTTACTACACACACAGTAAAAGATATATAAAAAAATCTGATATAAAATTCTATACCCCAAGGTCTGCTAAAGCACTTGCTGATCTCAGCAGCGCGCATGTCCGCTAGCAGGCCTTGGGGTATAGAATTGTATATCATATATTTTTTTTATATATATATATATATCTTTTACTGTGTAGTAAGTAACTGACAAAACACCAGTGCCCTTTTTTCGTATGCCGTTCGTGCATTTAGCCCTATTTATTCCCTTTTATTTTACCGAATAAACTGCCGAACGGCCAGACCACATGCAATGGGAGTGTGCAGTCTGTTAACCTCCCAGAAGCTGTGGTTAACCGCAACGAATTGACCTAATTGATGAACGGCTGGGTGGTCGCCGTTCGGTACAGTTCGGCTATTTGGACTCACTGCTATACTGAGCCAATTGCATGAACGGTCCCGTTCGTGCATTCGAAAAAGACAATCATTTTTATGCCTGAAATTGACCGATCACAAAGGACTTCCGACTTACTTTTTATCTACTGGAGGGATTTGTATTGTTTTTGAGAGTGTTTATATTTAAAGGATGCTAGTAATATGTAACTTTTAGGAAGATTGGATGTATATTTTTAAAGTTACAGTAACTGTGTAAAAAGTGTATTTTTCCTGCCAGTGATAATTACTTTAACCCATTGTGTTCAGTAATTATATCACAGGCAGAGGGGAGGATTTGTGTGTAATTGCTGGGAGTGTTTTACTATAATTTACGTGTTTTATTGGTCGTCTTACAAAACCCTGTGGGCGGTACTATGGGTAGAAAATGGGCATAAAAGCTGAGTGTTTCATTAAAACTTCAGTTCTACTTCACCCTCAATTTGGAGTCTCTTATTGGGGGAATCTGCTTCAAGGGATTGCTATACTCGTCATACTCTCTTGCTATACTACTAAGCTCATTTAAGAGCTTGTTCCTGCTTCGCTCTGTAGGAAGAGAGGTTTGGTCTGCGGTGGTTGTGGTGTCTGCTGAAGTGCTTGGAGCCCTCAGGAAGCGCTGGGAGCATCCTTCAACGGAGGTACCCAGTCGGGGTGCCAGGCGATCCGTTACAGTAATGCTTTCCTATGGACTGATTTAATGCGCGCACGGCTCTTGCCGCGCATGCGCATTCAGCACGGACGTCGGAAGAGAGAGATTTCCCCAGCGCAGAGGGAGCCCGGCGCTGGAAAAAGGTAAGTGATTAACCCCTTTAGCCCGGCGGGGGGTGGGGCCCTGAGGGTGGGGGGGACCTAAAGATCCTATAGTGCCAGATTGTTTTCCTGGCACTTTAGTGGTCCTTTAACTCCATGGCGATTCGACTGTGTTCATGGGATCAGAGTGCTGTTCGGATATATTGAGCGTTCAGATCCAAGCTATCTGGGGATATGTTGAATGTGGGGGTCCAGTTGTGTGAAATTTGAGTTATGTATTTTAATGTGTTTTTTTACAGGAAAAATTTGAAATATTTTCTGTACCTGGAGATGATTAAAGTGACACTATAGTCACCCAGACCACTCCAGCTCAATTAAGTGGTCTGGGTGCTAGGTCCCTCAGGTTTGAACTCTTCAGATGTAAACATAGCAGTTTCAGAGAAACTGATATGTTTACATTAGGGGTTAATCCAGCCTCTAGTGCAGGCATAGGCAACCTTCGGCACTGCAGATGTTTTGGACTACACCTCCCATGATGCTTTGCCAGCATTACGGGTGCAAGAGCATTATGGGGCATATAGTCCAAAACATCGGAAGTGGCGAAGGTTGCCTATCCCTGCTCTAGTGGCTGTCTTCCGGGCAGCCGCTAGAGGCGCATCTGCGACGCTGGATGCAAATTTCGCATCCATCGTGCAGAGCATCCATAGGAAAGCATTGAGAAATGCTTTCCTATGGGCTCCTCAAATGTGCATTCCGCTCCAATCAGGAGCTGACATCAGACGGGGAGAAGAGGGATTTAAACCCCTTCAGCGCCACGGGAGGTGGACCCTGAGGGTGTGGGCGCCCATAGACATAGTATACATAGACACCGAATTGACTTCTGAGCGGCGAGAAATGCGGGCACCATCTTGGGACGGGCGATGTTGACAGCAGAGGTAAGAGGAATGATAGGACTCAGTTAGTGTAGAGCAGGGATAATAGGAATGGTAGTACTCAGTTAGTGTAGAGCAGGGATAATAGGAATGGTAGTACTCAGTCAGTGAAGGGATAATGAGAATGGTAGTACTCAGTCAGTGCAGGGATAATGAGAATGACAGATGGACTTTCCAAGTGTTCTTCAATACCGTGAGTAGAGCGGTGCCCATTGAAAGATGGCGGCCCCGCGGCTCCTCAGCGCCAGCAGGCAGTAGCAGTCAATGCGGCATCTATGTATTCTATGTCTATGTGGGCCCCCATCTGGGCACTATAATGTCAAGAAAACCGCTTTGTTTTCCTGACACTATAGTGATCCTTTACGTTTTCTATGGCTACTTAACCCAATTATCTCCACGATAGAGGGGAGGGATTTTACTGTTTCTGTGGGAGTGATTAGCATTGTGAAAAAAGGTCCATGTGGGAGTATACCTTGCTGGAGGACCTGCATAAAAGGCTGAGCTGGGGCCACCATTAAACAGACCGTTTTTACCCCTTCATGAAGTCTGGGCTCATGTTTGGGAGCTATAATTCACAGGTATAAAACATAATTTAATATGAATAATATATTAAAGAATGGTAGGAAATAAGATTTATTTTTTTATTTCTGCATGACATTTTAACTGTGAATGTCATAATACTGTTTGCTTTTACTGCAATAAAACACATATATGTATTCAGCGATGTCTCACGTGTATAACAGTACCCCCTATGTACAGGTTTTATGGTGTTTTGGGAAGTTACAGAGTCAAATATAGCATGTTACATTTTTCACACTGAAATTCGCAAGATTGGTTATGTTGCCTTTGTGACCATATGGTAGCCCAGGAATGAAAATTATGGCATAACATTTGCAATAGTAGACAAACCAAGGTATTGCAAATGGGGTATGTCCGGTCTTTTTTAGTAGCCACTTGGTCACAAACACTGGCCAAAGTTATTGTTAATATTTGATTGTGGGTGAAAAATGCAAAAAACTAATCTGAATGCCAATTTTGGCCAGTGTTTGTGACTAAGTGGCTACTAAGAAAGACTGGACATGCCCCTTTTGAAATACCTTGGGTTGTCTACTATTGCAAATGGTATGCCATCATGGGGGTAATTCTCATTCCTGGGCTACCATACGGTCTGAAAGGCAACGTAACCAATATGGCTAATTTCAATGTGAAAAAACTGAAACGCAAGCCTTATATTTGGCTCAGTAACTTTTGAAAACACCATTGTAGCAAACTCACCCCTTTAAGGGAGTTTGCCATGAGCTTTTGGAGGGGCCTGCTTGCCCGACTCCTGCCCTGTGACTACAGCCCCTATGATGTATTGCCCTTTAAGAACATATTTGGGCATAATAGATTTTAATTGTGCGGCTACTGGTCCTTTAAGCACAGTGAATGGACTTTTATTGGACTGTGTATGCCCCTTTAAGAACCATCTGGGGACATATTGTGACTTTTGGGAACAATGCCCCTTTAAGACGTTGTCCCCAGACTGTTAAAATCCTTTGTTCATTGCTATTTTCCACTTGGTTCAGTAAATGGGAATTACTGAACCAGATACCACACAGGCGGACCACCCAGAAGTGGAAGTGTGCCATCAATTTACCTCCCAGGCTGGGAGCCTGCTGTAGGTAAATTGCCGAACGCTGGGGGGCTGCCGTTCATGCAAACGAACACGTGGCGGCGCCCATCTTTGTTCATTCAATGCGGTCAGCGGTGTGTGTAGCCAAATCCATGGAACTGAAATCGGCTATACAGTTCCGCGAACACCGCTGAGCATTACCTTCTCCCACAATGATTTTGCAGCAGCAGTGACTAAGTCCCATTCGGCGGTGGGACTTAGTCATTTTTTCAGTGTGAAATTGACCGACCGCACAGCCCAAATCTATGGAACTGTTTTGGGCAGGAAAATGTGCTTGCGGTCGGTCATAAAGGGACCTCCAGATAACTTTTAAACCCCTGGATGTAATTGGCTGAATTTTGACTATGAATATTGAATGTATGGTTTTAAAGTTATATTACATGTGTAAAAACTTTATTTCTCTGCCAGTGATAATTACATTAACCCATTGTGTAAGGTAATTAAATCACAGACAGAGGGGAGGATTTTGCCTGTAATTGCTGGGAGTGTCTAAGTGTATTGTACGTATTGATTGGTTGTTTTACAAAACCCTGTGGGCAGTACTATGTGTGCAAAATGTGCATAAAAGCAGTGTCTCATTAACCCCTTAAGGACCAAACTTCTGGAATAAAAGGGAATTATGACGTGTCAGACATGTCATGTGTCCTTAAGGGGTTAAAAGCTTCAGTTCTTCTTTACCCTCAATTTGAGTCCTCTCTCTTATTGGGGGAATCTGCTACAAGGATTGCTATGCTCTGCATATTCCCTTGCTATAATCACTCCTAAACTCTTGCAAGAGCTTGTACCTGGTTTGCGCTCTGAAGGAGTCTACGGTGGTTATGGTGTCGGCTGGAGTGCTGGAAGCCCTCAGGAAGCGCTAGGAGCATCCTCCAACGAAGGTACCCAGTCAGGGTGCCCGTCGATCAGTTACAACCATAAAACCTGTACATGAGGGGTGCTGTTATACTCAGGAGACTTCGCTGAACACAAAAATGTGTGTTTCAAAACAGTAAAACGTATCACAACAATTATCTCGTCCGGGTAAGTGTGTGTAGAAAAATGTCACTTTCACTGACGATATTATTTGAAACACTAATATTTGTGTTCAGCGAAGTAAAACAGTACCCTCCATGTATAGGTTTTATGGTGTCATAGAAAGTTACAGGGTTAAATACAGTGCTAGCAAATTAAATTCCCTGGACTTTCGGCCTGGGTTGTCAGGCAGGTCCTGCAAATTGTAATTAATAAAATTACCTAATTATGTAAAAATATTACATAAATATACACATAGAATTATTATATATTTATACATATATATATATATATATATATACGTGTTTGTGTATATATATAATCCGACCTCCGACACTCACCATCATTAAAAAATATAACTTGTAATACCTGGGTGCTTCCAGCGCCTAACATAAAGCAAATAGTGAATGGAGCACTCCTTAGGAAATTTTCAATCGCGTATTTAATAAGTAATCAAGATTACTTAAATACACAATTGAACATTTCCTAAGGAGTGCTCTGTTCACTATTTGCTTTATGTGTGTAAATATATATATATATATATATATATATATATATATATATATATATATATATCATTTTGTGTAATTATTTTTATTTATATATAGGTATATATATATAGTGATATTTTTCGTTCAAGTGTGTGTGTGTGTATATATATATAAATTATTAAAGAAAAGAGGAGTCAGAAGTAGTGATGTCACGAACATAAAATTTTCGGTGCGCGAACCGCGAACGCGAATTTCTGCAAATGTTCGCGAACCGGGCGAACCGCTATAGACTTCAATAGACAGGCGAATTTTAATTCGCCATAATGATAATAAGGGGGGGACCTACTGTCCTCCCCCCCGTCCCCCACCCCTGTGCGGCGGTTAGGGGCCCTAAAAATAACCCACCGCTCAGGGGTGGGGGCCGGAGGGGACAGTAGGTCCCCCCTTATTTTTTTTTTAGGGCCCCCACCCACCGCTCAGGGGTGGGGGCCGGGGGGTAGACAGTAGGTCTCCCGCTTATTGTTTTTTTTAGGGCCCCCACCCACCGCTCAGGGGTGGGAGCCGGGGGGGGAGACTGTAGGTCCCCCCCATTGTGATTTAAGGCCCCCACCCACCTCGCAGGGGTGGGGGCCAGGGGGGGAGGCAGTAGGTCCCCCCCATTGTGATTTATGGCCCCCACCCACCTCGCAGGGGTGGGGGCCAGGGGGGGAGGCAGTAGGTCCCCCCACATTGTGATTTATGGCCCCCACCCACCGCGCAGGGGTGGGGGCCGGGGGGGACAGTAGGTCCCCCCTCTTATTGTTTTTTTTAGGCAGTGGGTGGGGGCCGGGGGGGGACAGTAGGTCCCCCCATCATTATTTTTATGGCCCCCACCCAACGCTCACGGGTGGGGGTGGGGGGGGGGACAGTCGGTCCCCCCCATTGTGATTTATGGCCCCCACCCGCCGCGCAGGGGTGGGGGCCGGGGGGGAGGACAGTAGGTCCCCGGGGCGGATCGAACATCGCATGTGTTCGCCCGCGGTGGCGAACGCGAACATGCTATGTTCGCCAGGAACTATTCGCCAGCGAATAGTTCGGGACATCACTAGTCAGAAGTTGTAATCCAATATTTTTTTAATTAGAAAAGCAAGTGGGAGAAGCAATAAAGCAGAGGCAGCCCAGGTTGTTAGGAGCAGTTCTGGGAGGATATAGTGCAGAGGAGAATGAACCAATGTATATTCAGGGGAAGGATAGGGAAAACCAGGAGGAAATTGAGAATGTAACAACTTATAATGAACAGCGTCAGTTGTGTTCACATTGTGGATGATAATGAGAAATAAACATCTGAGTGCATTCTTCCCACAGATATCTATTCATCATCATCATCCCTTCTGGGAAGACCCTGCGCACGTCGTTCACGAACTAGGCTATCTACATTAGCAATGGTTATGCCCAAATTATGGCCAGCTTGCGCGCGCATTAAAATGCACTCTTCCTCCTTTATTTCCATAAAGCGCTGCATATTTTGCTGCAAGGAAACCATTGCTGATGTAAATTGCCTAACGCCCTCATTCAAAAGGTTAGACATGGAGCGTACCGCGGTTATTACATTCTGCAATAGTTCTCGCTGATTCTCCCTATCCTGCTGTATGGACGTCTCCAGTTCAGCTTGACGAGCCTGGATCGTCGCATACAGCGCAGCCAACGGTGGAGGAAGTTGTGGAGACTGCATTTCTTCGGCCACTGATGACACTGAATCAGGATCCACTGCAGTTAGGGTAATGGGGGAGGGGGCAGGGGGAGAGTACTATAGGGGAGAACAGAGAAAGAACATTGTTAGCATGTGTCATATGTTGCAATGCTTACTATCATCTGTACAACAATATTATTTAAACTTGGAAATAAGATATATGCAGTCATGCTATTAATTTATTATTATGTCTAAGTATAGTTATGCATCTTTGTCCCCCCTAGCCCTTTCTCTGTCTCTTTGTGACCTCTCAACGCATGTCTTTGTGCCCACCTCCCTTTCCTTCTAATCTCACTACATGTATTGTGGCCGAGCGTTCCCAGGTAGAGAATCTCCTGTTTCTTCTGCATGACAGGAAGCTGATCGTTGCACTCAGCTTCCTGTCAGGGCAAGTAGATGGTAGATAAGATCACACGTGGTCCACTCAGCCACAGTACATAAAGTGAACAGAAGGAGAGGAGCGATGTGAGCTCCCCCCCACCCCTGCTGTTCACCCAGACATTGAGCCCCCTGGCCAGTGAGTGCTAGGCAGACGCTTAGTTTGCTTAGCGGTCGACCCGACCCTGCCTGTTACATAAACTAGTATGCCTGCAAAGAAAATGTGTACAGTAAAGAATTTTTTACTTACGCTCAGCAGTGGATCCCTGTTCCTGGACACCAGTGGCCGGCTGTTGGAGGGAAACCACACTCATACGTAGTGAAGAAACGTCGACAAGTTGCGGATGGTCTGAAATACATGTATGTGATAAATTAACTTCATATACAGTAAAATCACATACGTGTGTGTGTGTATGTTTGTGTATGTTTGTGTATGTTTAAATGCGCACGCACACACGCACACACACACATAACATTTATCTAACAATGCTTTGCAAGTACTTACGAGAGGAAAGTGAAGCCAGGAGCTTTTCCAGGGAGACAGGAGGTGAACCTGCTGCCCTGCTCTCCATGCAGACAGCATCTCCTGCAGTTCCTGGTGCCTCTTCTGGGGATTGAGGGGCTTGCACTGATGGCATACAAAACACACATTGAAAGGTTAACACAAGAAAACTGATATATGTACATTTCGACAAACAAATATGAATTTAAAGGACCACTATAGGCACCCAGACCACTTCAGCTCAATGAAGTGGTCTGGGTGCCACGTCCCTCTAGTTTAAAGCCTGCAGCTGAAAACATAGCAGTTCTAGAGAAACTGCTGTTTCACTGAGGGTTAATCCAGCCTCTAGTGGCTGTCTCACTGACAGCCACTAGAGGCGCTTCCGCGATTCTCACTGTGAAAATCACAGTGAGAAGATGCTGGATGTCCATAGGAAAGCATTGAGTAATGCTTTCCTATGGGTGGTTTGAATGCGTGCACGGCTCTTGCTGTGCATTCGGAGCTGACGTCGGCAGAGGGAGGAGTGTTCCCCAGCGCCGAGGGAGCCCGGCGCTGGAGAAAGTTAAGTGGCTGAAGGGGTTGGAGAAAGGTAAGTGGCTGAAGTGGGAAGGGGGCCATGAGGGTTGGGGAGGGGGGGCCTAATTACCCTATAGTGCCAGGAAAACGAGTTTGTTTTCCTGGCACTATAGTGGTCCTTTAACAACGTACCTTCAGATGTTTCAGCGCCAGATGTCCCCTTAATCCCAAGGAGGTTGTCTCTTCCCAGGAACTGCAGGAGCTCCTCTTCATAGGGCAGCAGGTCCGGTTCTTGCGAACCGCCTCCTGTCTTCCTGGAGGCGGCTGCTGCCTTCACCTTCCTCTTCACCATCCGCCTGATGTCGTAGTAACTGCAATGACGTGTAATTGATTAATTACTTTAATATGTTTCTATATATATGTTTACTGACATGTTTAAAGGGATACTATAGGCACCCAGACCAATTCAGCGCATTGAAGTGGTCTGGGTTCAGTGTCCCGGGTCCCTTAACTGTGTAAAAGTAACTATTGCAAGTGCAACTGCAATAATTATCTTTATGTGTTAACTCCACCTCTAGCCACTGGGTTGTTAGGCAACTTTTGGTCACCCCTCCATATCCCCCATCCCATGTGTATCACCCCTATTAACCCCCTGTCCCTGTGTGTCACCCCCATTAACCATGCATCTCCTTTATTTAACACCACATTCACCTACACTGTGTATGTTACTACACAGTGTAAGCTGTGGTACAGAAATCCGTCAGATTTGTAGATCAGATTGCAATATCTGATGGATGTGCTGCACGCATGCACAGTACACCCATCCAATTGCTATATCTGAAGGATGTGCTGCACACCCATCAGATTGCTATATCTGATGGATGGGCTGCGCGCATACGCATTACACCCATCAGATTTCTATAGCTGAAGGATGTGCCGAGCGCATGCGCGGTACACCCTTCAGATTAAAGGCCCAGCTGATCGAGTGTCATCAGAGGCGGCACACATGCTCGCGGTACCTCCACCAGAATTCTACACCTCGATGCCTGCTGGTGCGCAGCTGATCTCGCGTCACTTCTGGTGACATGGGGGCACCGGAAGGGTCGTCAATATAGAAATCTGATAGATATAGATATCTGATAGAACAGCGGCGTTTTGCAACATGACAGCCTCCCAATGCTTTCCTATGGGAAAGCATTGGATTTGCTGATCTTGTCAATTATGAAGATTGCAGCCAAGGAGGCAGAGCACAGCTCTGCTATAAGGATGAGTAATTAAAGGGACACTCCAGGCACCCAGACCACTTCTGCCCATTGGAGTGGTCTGGGTGCCAACTCCCACTACCCTTAACCCTGCAACTGTAAATAAATATTGCAGTTTTCATAAACTGCAATATTTACCTTGCAGGGTTAACTCCTCCTCTAGTGGCGTCGCTGAAACCCCGATAGGAAAGCATTGAAAGCATTTTTCAATGCTTTCTGATGGGGAGGTCTAATGCGCATGTGCAGCATTGCCGCGCATGCGCAGTAGGTCTCACCCCGCCAGCGTCCGCGCATGCGCAATTGGTCTCCCCCTGGGGTGGGGGATGGGAGGGAGAGGGGACCTGCAGTGCCAGGAAAACAATTTGTTCTCCTGGCACTGGAGTGTCCCTTTAATTACAGTTACATTGCTGAGAGGGAGGTTAAACTGTGTTTTCACAGTTATAGTGACAGGAATGCAAACATGTATTCCTGTCACTATAGTGTTCCTTTAAAGCTGAGCTGCACATGGTGTTTTTTTCCCTCTATGTGCTTAAGTGACCCAACCCTCACTTTTAAAAGACTTTAAAAGCATAGCTGACACTGGTTGGGTGTGTAGCAAAAGCACATGGAGGAAAAAAATAAGTTTAAAAAAAACATGGCATAAAGAAAATTATTTTTTAGGAATATAAGTGCACTTACCGTTTCTTCACCACCTCCTGGGTGCGGTTGTTCCCTCCAACAGCATTCACCGCTGCCACAATCTTCCTCCACCGATTGTCCTTCTTTGCTCTTGAAGTCTTTTTGGCTGCTCCCCCAAACATACATTGGTAGTACTGGCAAAGCTTGTTTACCAGTTCTGTATTCTCCTCTGCACGAAAGCTATCAGCATATTTATTCTTCCTCCCAGGAACTGCTCCTTTTAAAATCATTGGCTGTCTCTGCTTCTTCATGCTTCTCCCACTTGCTTCTCCTTCCTCCTGGCCAGAGTTGGATGTGGAGCTGGAGGAGGACATGACCACTTCTGGCAAGGTCCCTATCAAAGTGCCTAAAATGGCTGACAGGGTGGTGGGCTGGCTGAGCTCCAAAATGGCTGAATGGCTGGCCTATAGAAAATCTGGATAGATTTTGCATTGAAGGACTGCCTTGAGTTGATACTTTTTATTTTACAGTTTTGTCTGGCAGTATGTAAAAGCCTATTTAATTGGCTCCTACTTTCCCACTCTCTTATAAAATTATACTCTGTTTCCAGTACCACCTGTCAGGGAAGCATGATGATTCATGAGCCCAAGAAACTAAGCAAAAGCAATGCATTGCATTTGCAATGTCATTCGAGATGCGAATGACTATAGTAAGTGGTGTTCGGTAGTTTACTGATATTGCCAATACATTTTCATGCGATTGGCAGCGTTCGCGCATTTGACGGTTCGGGAGTTTTAGGCGTAAATTAAACGACATACAGCATTCAATGCCATGCTGTTAGATCAATGTAAAAAATTTTACACGAATGGTTATACTGAGTTCGGTTGAAGCTATTCGGTATTTAGGGATTAGGGAACATAGTTTTATGTATTCAATTCATTTGGTTCAATTAAATTGCGCGGAATGAACGAATTAGTTTATCTAAAACGAAATTATTAACGAATATCGTACGAAAACGAATGGAAGAATTGACGAATTTCGGTTCTGACTAAACTAATTTCTTTTTCGTAAGAATACATTTGTACGAAACAGAAATTTCTGAAGTGCCCAAGTCTAATGAGTAGTTTGGTTCGTTTTAGAGGTTTGTAGAGAAAGTATGTAGTGATCATGATTTTTAGCAATATCCAATATTTTTAAGGTGGTCTCAAGCAAACATAAAATGCTATATAAAATTTGTGGGAATATCGAATAGTCGTGTACAGTAAATCAGAGAGGGCTCAGAATATCGAACCATCGATCGGTAACCTGGATGAAGTAGGGGGTCTGTTTTATTAAATACGCGGTAAAATGCTTTTAATGGGATAGGACGTTAGGAAAGGTGTGTGATTGGGATAAGTGGTTGTGGCTGTGTTTACCTTATCCTGGGACCGACCTGGCTCCTAAGCTTGAGCCGCACGTGGCTGGATCACTCCTGCCTCCACACGAGCCGCATGCGGCTTGATCTCCTCTTCTGACTTAGCCGCGTGCACTGACCGCAGTGATCGGTCACGTGGCCCGCCTGGCACTAGGAGCACGGCTCGAGTCACGAGCTCGCTCTTAAAGGGGCAGTGGGAGCCAAAAGTTGATTCAGGCTCCCATTGGCACACGTCATTCCAGCACCCCCACACACGAACGTTTTGGGGGCGTAGGCATGACGTGGGCCAATCACTGGTGTAACAGTAGTGTACATTAAAAAAAAAACTAGAAATTTGACTGTGAAATAATAGCAGTCAGTTTCCTTCACACGTGTGCGCTTCAGGGCCTGCCAGGGCACAGTGTCACACCAGTGCACCTCATATCTGGTGTAACAGTAGTGTACCTTTCGGGGACCCTTGGTGTTGTACGTGGCTGGGTGGAGGAAGAGACCTTCAATGACATCAGTGAGGACAAGGAACGGGACATGGATAGCTTGGTATCCAACCTTGTGCAAATGGGGAGTTTGCGGTTGTGCAAATGGACTGTTTGCGGTGCGTTAAACGGGGAGTTTGGTCTGTCACTTTGAAGCGGGCGTAACCCTTACACTACCTGATCGATACAACATCATACCTGATGTTTTAAAGCACGTTATTCCAAACAATTTAGGAATGTTAGGTGATTTATGCCCTTTATGGATTAAAACCAGACTCTGCATCAACTATGTAATTTTCCATGGGAGTTTTGCCATGCCACAGTCCAGGTGTTAGGCCCCTTGAAACAACTTTTCCATCACTATTGTGGCCAGAAAGAGTCCCTGTGGGTTTTAAAATTCGCCTGCCTATTGAAGTCTATGGCGGTTCGCCCGTTCGCGAACATTTGCGGAAGTTCGCATTTGCGAACCAAAAATTTTATGTTCGCGACATCATTATGCCTAAATTACATAAATAAAAAATTCAGAGCTATGCATCTATACAAAATGAAATAATACACTGACCGAAGTTCACTCTTTCAAATATATAGGTATGTTGCTAGACCCCAATCTATTTTCTGGTTTCTTGAAAAACGCTCATCAAACTTGGTGCCTCGAACAGAAACTAATCCTGCCTAAGCCCCCTCGGTAAGGAAGTATGCTGTGCAACAACTGCAATGCCAGACATAGAATGGTGATGTAGTTTGTGCGCCTGCGCCACAAAGCCACCTTCATAAACTTACTAAATTGTAGAATTAGTTCTCTCGCTTTGTGCTATAATGTAATTACATGGCCCACCATTGTAACATGTTGAAAGAGCTAAACTGGCTGTCACTGGAGTCCAGATGCACTCTCAATCTTTCCAGTCTTGTGTTTAAGATTTTCTGGGAAGCTCCCACCCTGAATAGAATGCTCTCCCCAGCCATTACCATCTCCTATAATCTCAGATCCAGTACAAGCACTTTAGTCTACTGCATTACAAAAAGAAAGTAGCTTGATCTTTATTTTCCTACAGAACTACACCTATGGAACAACCTCACATACGCAATAAAATCTTCCTTCACACTAAAATCCCATTAGAGGTCTCTGTCAACATATCTCAGTACAGACTGCAGCATCTGTAATCATGGTTGATTATATTTCCTACTTGTTCTGTGTTAAGTGTATATGTGTATTTAACCCCTTAAAGACGGGCCTGTTTTTGCGATGTTGTACGTTAAGGACCAGAGCAGTTTTGACACTTTTGTGGCGTTTGTGTATGGCTGTAATTTTCCGCTCTCTCATTTACGGTTCCCATACAAGTTATATTTTTTTTTTCAGGATAAGAAGGGCTTTCTTTACATACCCTTATTTGTATCATGTCATATTTTTTACTATAAAAAAAAAAAAAAGTGAAAAATTGAAAAGGAAAAAAAAAGTTTAGACTTTTACTTTAAAAAAATCGTTTACTTATCTACAAAAGCTAATGAAAAAAAAACTTCTAAATAGATTCTACATTTTGTCCTGAGTTTAAAAACACCCAGTGTTTACACGCGTTATTGTTTTTTTGCAAGTTATAGGCTTATAAATAAAAGTAGGAAATTGCAGCATATATCTTTTTTATTTATGAATAGTGACATTGTAACACTGTTATCGGTCATAAATCCCCAAATCACACCTCACATGTACATATTTTTTTAATAACCCAGGGTATTCAATATGGGGTATGTCCATTTTTTTTTTAGCCACCTTGTCACAAACACTAGCCAATGTTAGCATTTATATTTGTGTGTTAAAAATGCAAAAAAAACGCTACCTTTGGCCAGTGTTTGTGACTAAGTGGCTACTAAAAAAAAAGGCTGAACATACCCCATTTGCAATACCATGGGTTGTCTTCTTTTGCAAATGGTATGCCATCATGGGGGTAATTCTCATTCCTGGGCTACCATACACTTCTCAAAGGCAACATAACCAATCTGCCAAAAAATGAAAAATCAAGCCTTATATTTGACCCTGTAACTTTCACAGACACTATAAAACCTCTACATGTGGGGTACTGTTATACTCAGGAGACTTTGCTGAACACAAATATTAGTGTTTTAGAACAGTAAAACGTATCACAGCAATGTCATCATCAGTGAAAGTGACGTCTGTGTGTGAAAAATGCAAAAAACATCACTTTCACTGACAATATCATCGCTGTGATACGTTTTACGGTTTTGATACACTAATATTTGTGTCCAGCAAAGTCTCCCGAGTAAAACAGTACCCCCTCCCCCCATATGTACAGGTTTTAGGGTGTCATAAAAAGTTACAGGGTTAAACACAGTGCTAGCAAATGAAATTCTCAGGACTTTTGGCCTGGGTTGTCAGGCATGTCCCTCAAATTGCAATCAATAAAATTAATTAGGTAAAAATATTACATAAATATGCACGTAGAATTTAAATATATTTATATATTTTAAGTCTACGTATATATATATATATATATATATTCTCTCGTTACATTCTAAGTGTATTGATATTAATTTATATATAATATCAAAATACCGTTAGAAAAAAATTACATTTTTTTAATTTATTTTTATTAGCCTACTTTATATATACACATACAATATATAGTTATTATGTATATTGTATATATACACACGTGTGTAGTTTAAATATAAGTGTATTTTTATATTAATATGTGTATATATAAATATACACTTAGTTTGACATTATGTATACAAGATATATATATATATATATATATATATATATATATATATATATACACACACACACACACATATATAAAAACAAGAGAATATTCTTGCACTCCAACAAAACAAAACAATGTTACCTGGTGCTCTGGCAGCAAAAATTATAAATATCCAAAAAAATACCGGCACTCCAGGAATTCTCAAATACAAGTTTTCTTTAATTCAGTTCAAGACGTCAACGTTTCAGCTCCTCATGGAGCTTTCATCAGGACAACTTAGACAATGAAATAAGCAAGCTTATATAGGGAGAATCTTAATTGGTGTACTTACATATTCAGGTGTTACCCCTCTATTCCCGCCGTCGAACGGATCACAGCTGCCTCCGCATCAACACACTTCACTTCCGGGTACCTGACCCACATGGTCGGATCCGAGGTGTCTGATTCGCCGTATGTCGTTGCCGGGCGACCAGGGACGCCATCGTCACTTTGGTCAAACCCTTCACTTACGGACTGCGGCAAGAGTCAAACCTCCCAAGCCCTTCAGTGTGTATATGTGTTACCGTGGCAACCGGACCGTGGACCGTCGGGAGAGGAGGGGAAACAAAAGAATTGTTAAACGAGCAGTAGCGGATAGTCAATAGTATTTAGGTGTTATTGGGAAAGCATATATGTGGAATACAAATCGATACTGTATATATCATATCTTAAGTGAGTGATAAAGTCATGGCCTCAAATATCATGTAGGAACTATACTGTGTAGCTATGTGTGAATATCGTGATGTGCGATCACTAAAGTCTATATGTTCTTATTGGTAAGGGCTATATGTATGCCTGTAGTGTATGGTGTGAACATAGTTATAACAATGTATCTAAGGGGAAACAATTGCCTGCAACTAAGGCCAAAATATTGTCTGTATTATATAGTGCTCTACCTCAGTGCTAAAGTGAAATAATAAAAAACAAACATATATCAAATGTGCCTCTAGTGAAAAATACAAAGCAGTGCTAGTATATACAATGTACAGTAAATTTATAAGGAAAGGGACTAAAATAGTGCCTAGTAAAAATAATAATAATAAACATTTCCGATTTGCACATATGCAATAGGTCCAGTCTCAATATGTGAGTACAGGACTATTTCCTTTACCCCCAATTTGCTCTGCCTCAATCAATATGTAAGTAACAAAAAATTGTTTTTATAATAGCTAAAAGGTTATCTTTATATTAAATAAAGAATAAAAAAATTTTTAGTAAAAAGCAGTACTAAGTTATTGAATTATTAAATTATTACTTGGACACCATCCAAATAGTGGAATGATACACCTCTCTATACCCTAGATGATGAGATGCTGTGTGCTAAAATCAACCTAATAGTAGGGAATCATAGGAACATAGAAAAGGAACATTTTTCGTTCAGACCCCTGGGCGAGATAGTGTCCAACCGTGTTATCCAATATGTCTCTCTCTGTAACAGGAGTTTGCCCCGATCTCCACCCCGAAGTGGGGTCGGTACCTGGTCAATGGCCACGCACCTGAGAGAGGCTAGGGGATGTGCTAGTTCTAGAAAATGTCGGGCCACAGGTTTGTCCGACTTGCCATCACGATAGGCAAGTCGTATACTCGATCTGTGGCCCCTGATTCTTTCACAGAGTGCCGTCTCTGTCTTGCCGACATAGTTCAAGCCACACGGGCAAGTCAGCTTGTAGATTACAAAGTCACTCCGACAGTGAATCCGATGTTGGATTCGGAATGTCTTACCCGTGTGAGGATGGCTAAAGGTTTTGGAAGGGATAATGTGTCCACAGGTGACACACCCCAAACACCTTACACATCCCATGTTTTTAGAGTCTTTAGATGTCGGCTTGTAACAGTGGGTGGGATCTGTGTTCACCAGCATATCCCTTAGATTCCTGTTTCTTCGAAAACAAAATAATGGTTTCTGGCGGAGATTCTTGGGAAGGGATGGATCCAATGCTATAATATTCCAGTTTCTCCGAACCGATGTAGTTAATTCCGTGCTGGCGGTGTTGAAAAGCATTGGAAAGACTGGTCTAGGATTAGTCAATTTATCATCACGTATTACAGGGACCGTATAGGTACTTCTGGCTTTCTTAAGAGCCTCTTCTAGTATGGTACGAGGATATCCTCTTGTTTGAAATTTCTTGTACATCACTTGAAGTTGAAGGTCACATTGGCTCGCTTGGGAATTGTTGCGTAGCACTCTCAAGAACTGAGAGAACGGTAAAGACGTTTTTAAATGCCTAGGGTGGAAGCTCCCATAGTGTAAAATGGTGTTGCGGTCAGTTGGTTTAGTAAAGAGTTTGTACTCCAACTTTTGATCAATAATCATGATCTCTACGTCCAGGAACTGAACACTATGTTCGTCAATGTGACTGGTCATTTTGACCGGAGTGGGTAACTCATTAAGGCCCCTTATGAAATGGGTTGCTTCCTCCACCGTGCCTTTCCATAAGATGAGGATGTCATCGATAAATCTGAAATATCTGATGACCTGTTCCTCATATTGTTGCAAAATGTATTTCAACTCATATTGGTACATGTATGCGTTCGCATACATGGGGGCCATGGCCGCCCCCATGGAGGTTCCTGCTACCTGCAAGTACCATGAGGTCTCAAAGCGAAAGTAATTATTCTGCAACGCTATATCCAACAACTCCAAAACGTATTCAATGGTTGGACCATGGTAGTTTGGTGATTGCGTGAGAAGGTCCCGCATGGCCTGTACACCATCATCATGTGGGATGATGGTGTACAGGCTGCCGACATCCATGGTAATCAAGACTCCTTGGAAAGTTCCCACACACATATATAGATATAATACATGTAAGAATATACACACTCACACACTTTATTTTTTTAACACGGATTGCCATTAAAAAAAAAAAAAAAAAATTAGGATTTTTCACTTGTCAGCACAGACAGTCTCCCTGCAGGCATATACACAGGCACCTATTGCAGCCATGTGATCGAGCAATCACGTGGCCATGGGGTCCTGATCTGCCGCGGGGAGACTGCTTGGGCAGACATACAGTCTCCCCCAGACCGGGTGAAATGCCGATCGGCGCTGGGGGACAGACAGCGATCAGGTAAGTACCCGAAGACTGTTATGACGGTTCAGGACCGTCATCGGTCCTCAAAGGGATGTTTCCGATGACGGTCCTGAACCGTTATCGGTCCTCAAGGGGTTAAATATTACTTTGTATTTTTAATATTATGCTGCACCCTATTGTAACAATGCACTGTTTGTGGGCCCAGATCATACTTAAAAATTAGAGAAATCCTAATGCAGCCTCCCTGGTAAAATATATTACAGTATATTTACTATGTAAATTGAATTTAAAAAGAAAGCAATAATTATGTGTATACAGATGCAATCGTGGACTCAGCCAACCAAATGTTTTGTGGAGGACAGTGCTATAAATGTTCCACTATCAGGTTTTAATGAGTAGCCAAGGCCAACTCTAGAAAGATATCAAAGCACTACCTCCACCACTTTTTTTTTTCCCCCTTTTCCATGAGTGTTTCCACTGACTCCAGTTTTCCACCAACGTCACCATTTACTTTTCCTTCTTAATTTTTATGGAACACCTCTTTAGTCAAAGCTTGAGACGTTTTCACAGAAACAAGAAGCCAGAGGAAAAAAACAAAAACCAATTTTGCTACATTTCACACAAAATGTATACATTAGAAAATTGTGTATTTGTAAAAGCATATGGATGTACAAGTTTTTTTGTGTAAACTGGCTCACCTATATAACCCAGTGAACATCTGGGCAGGCACCCGTAATCAACTCTGCAAGATAACAAGTACAAGGGCAGAAACAGCATACAGGCATGGGAGGGGGAGTTTTTTTTAGGGCCCCCCATGGCATGTTGAGAGACTGAAAAGTCAATGACTTCAGGGACAAGGGGAACCGCTAAAAGGTTAAGTAAATCAGTATTATACAGATTCTTGGTTGATTGGGAGTATTTAACGGTATGGCAGTGTAGGAGATACACATGTAGACCTTCTCCTTTAATGGACCTAAATTTATGTGCTGGTTGACATTTTGGCATGAGTTGACCTGAGGATCTGACTCCTGGGTTCTATTGAGCTCTGCTTTACGTCACTGTAAAAAAAAAAAAAAAAAAAAAAAATCCAAACAAGTAATCGATTTAAAAGTTTGTTTGTTTTGGTTTTTTTTTTTTAAACAGATTTGGAGGACGGAGGATTATGTCCTGACTTCATGAACAGGAACTTTTAACCATTGCTAAATGATAACAAATAATTGAATTAAATATGGATAAAACTAAAAATAAAAGCACTAGAGTTAAATTTTGATATAAATAGAAATCCAATGCAAACGAAAAAGACACGACACTATACCAAACATATAAATTCTGCATTCTAACATCAATCGTCTGCTGAAAGAGTTAATCAATATTCTTCCCATTACAATAAGAAAAAAATAAAAAATCATGAAGGGTATATGGAACAAAAAAAAATACACTTGTATTAGCTCCTGTGCTAACTAGCTTTAATTGTAGTTTTTTAACTACTTTAAAACATGTAAGCCACACAGTAGCTAGGTAAACGTACTCCAGTAACAAGTAGGTCTCCGTAGACAAAAGTCAATTTCTATTCTAAGAAACATTTTTAAAAGGACAAGGTCAATATTTGACTGCATAAAAAACCATGAATACATGCCAACGTTCCATCCAGTTACAACTGGTATTGTATTTTGACATCTAGGAGTAAGTATGTACCAGGACACTAATTTAAAAAGGACACTATAGTCACCAAAACAACTTTATCTTAACTACGCAGTTTTGGTGTATAGATCATGCCCCTGCAGTCTCACTGTTTAATTATCTGCTATTTAGGAATTTACTTTTGTTTATGCAGCCCTAGCCACAGCATGTGTATTAGTCTTCCTAAAAACTTTCCATAAAGGGAGATCTAATGTTTAAACCTCCTTTATTACACATTTTGTTTAAATTTAGAATCTCCCTCCTGCTCTGTTAATAGCCTCTGGACCATTCAGCACCCTCCTGTGTGTGATCAAAGTCCAATTTACAGAGATGGAGATAAATACCTCTCAAGTAAGCCAATGTTTGATTAACCCCTTAAAGGGAAACTCCAGTGCCAGTAAAAGGGCACTGCAGGTCCCCTCTCCCTCCCACCCCCCAATTGATGAAGGGTTGAAAACCCCTTCAGTGACTTACCAGAGGCAGACATGTCCCACGTCGCTGCTTCTCCCTCCGCCGCCACTCCTCCTCTGCATTACGTAGGCCGATGGGCGAGACTGATCCCACCCACCGGTGAGACCGAATGCGCAATGCTTTCCTATGGGGAAGCAAGCGACGCTGGAGATCCTCACACAGCGTGAGGACGTCCAGCAACGCTCTAGCACAGGTTTTCTGTGCTATGAAGGAGAAAGTGCCCTCTAGTGGCTGTCTAGTCGACAGCCACTAGAGGTGGAGTTAACCCTGCAAGGTAATTATTGCAGTTTATAAAAAAAATAAAATAAACAATGCAATAATTACACTTGCAGGGTTAAGAGTAATGGGAGTTGGCACACAGACCACTCCAATAGGCAGAAGTGGTCTGGGTGCCTGGAGTGTCCCTTTAAGGACACGACCTGTGTGACATGTCATGATTCCCTTTTATTCCAGAAGTTTGGTCCTTAAGGGGTTAAAAAGGAAACCTTTCCTCTCTCTCCCCCTCCCCCACCCCATTTAGGCTGTGTGAGTCACTGCCAGGGGAGGTGTGGCTAGGGCTTCATGAACAGAAACATAAATGGCAGAGGATTGAGCAGTGAGACTGGAGATGCATGATCTATACCAGGGATAGGAAAATAAAATTACTTCTACAGAACAATTTTCAAAAATGCAAATGTTCAAAGTCCTAACATTTAAATTAGACAGAAATTAAGGAGGTTTTATGTCAGTACGCTTTTAAAAAATACGGTAATTGGAAAAAAAAATGAAATATGGCTGTTTTTAACCCCTTAAGGACACATGACGTGTGTGACACGTCATGATTCCCTTTTATTCCAGAAGCTTGGTCCTTAAGGGGTTAACATAGGTTTGTGGAGTGGTGGAGCATAAACAATAAAATATGTCCTACAGAACTATTTTCAAAGTCCTAACATTTAAAAAGCAAACAGAATATGGTTGTTTTTAACAGGTTTGGATAGAGGGAAGGAAGCGAAAACAAACCATATAAAACAAAAATATGTACATATATTCACAATTTAAAAGAAAAACTATACATCACAATACAAAAATCTATTAAATGCATATTAACAACCAGTAGAGCACAAGTTCTTCTTAAATAAGAGTATGTTAGCAGTCTAATTTAAAGATTGTATATTCTGAATGAAAGGCAGCAAGGCAAACTAATTAGTAATCAGGAAATATCCTTGGGGGGGGGGGGGGGGGGGGAAGAGGGGGTGAGCGAGAGACAAACACTGCCTGGCTTAGATGTCCATCAGCAGTCATACAAATGGTTGACTGCAACTAAAATTGGACACCAAAGTACCAGAATGTAAAAGGTACTTCCAGTGATCAACCTTTTCAATTTCTATATTATCCTATGAAACATATTCTATAGAACTTAAGAAAAGTCCACAGTCTAGCATTACCTAAACAACATTTTGCTTAGAGATGATGTCTTTTCAAGACACTACAGTAGGAAGTGGACATGCAGACACATTACATATTGATTTAAGAAAAAAAAAAAGTGGACAAAGTTTCTCTTTTTTATATATTTTTTTAAAAAAAACCCTCCTACATGAAAAAAAATAAAAATCCATCAACTTTGTATTGCTGCACGACTGATAATGTCATTTTGTAGATAAGCAGTTGCAAATTGCTATACAAGCAATGGCCGGAATTCAGGATTAAAAAAAAAAAAAAAATTAACGAACTGCTCTGCTGGATCCACGGAATCTTCATTCATATTTCAAAAATACACGCTTTTGCAGTCCTCTTGAAATTTCCTCTTGGCATAAAGCTGTGGGAAACTCTTGGATTGGAAGTGAAAGTTGTTCTGTGCAGAGGATTGTGATGCCTCTGGAAGAGTGGATTCACGCTCCTCAGTAATCCTAAAAACAAACATGAACAAGTTCTATACTGAAACGTATGTTGCAGATTTGATAAAGAGAAGCGGAAAGCATGTGTTAAAAATCTTGAGTACGGTATAAGAAGTACTCTCTAGTGATGCAAAATTTTAATTTTTTTCAAAGAAAGCGAATTACAGAGGACTTAAGCATGTAGATGTCAAGTTAACCTTCAAGTAAATACATATTCAATATAGACAAATTTGCCAGCAAGAAGGTATTTTCCCCTTCTAGTTTCCAGATGTATGCATAGTAAAATTATAACATCTGCTCTCAAATAAAATAAAAAGAAAAGAATATTCTTTGGCATGGAAATTGCAATTTACATTTTAATCATTTAGCTATATTTTGGTATAGTAATCAATATCATGGAGGTCATCCTTTCCTAGAAGTTTCTATATGGTTATTTTGGACAGTTTTTCTATTCAAATGTATTGACATACCAGATGCTTATATCTGCAATTCTCAAAAAAGTGTGAGTTTGTTTATTTTATAATTATATTTATTTTATAATGTTTTGCATCTCTGCAGACAAAGTTCATAAAAATATCTTAACCCCTTAAGGACAGAGGTAATTATCCATGTTCTGAACCAAAAGAAAACCTAGAATTCTTGCAACTTTTCTACTTTAAGGGTCTCTACATTATACATGGATTCTAAAAAATGTCAGAGCGTGCTTTCTTTCAATGTCCTATATTTATACCTACATTATACATTTTTGGTAGTTATTGCTAACTTTATCATACCCCTTACCCGAGTGGTTTCCAAACCAGTCCAATGGCATGCCTACCAATCCAGGATTTAGCGATTACCCAGTTGGGTCTAAAGTGTTTTGTTTGACACAACTGGTTAATCCTTAAATCCTGGACTGGTAGGCATGCCTTGGGGACTGGTTTGGAAACCACTGTCTTACCCTAAACCTAACAAACTCTAACCCTACTACTACCCCCAACCATAAGGAAACCATCTGCAAATGTCAGCACAGATAGCAGATGTGTTTCCTAGTTAAACCAGTACAGACTTATGTTGCTGCCATCTACTGGCTTTTTTCAGCATTACAGGAACATTTTCATGTAATGTGATGCAAAACATGCTTTTCCAGCCAATTGCACTGTGATTGGTGCTGGGCAGCTGGCAAGTCCCAGCACCATCTCAAAAAGTGGTTTCCTTTCAGCAGTCTGCAGCCTTAGAATCACCACAGCTGAGAACAATTGTGCAGCCTTAGTGTTCTCAATGACTTTAAGGTGCTGCATACAGCTCATCGCTCAGTCTGTAGCTGTGAAAAAATAGCTCCAGCTGACAGAGTCCCAGGTATCCATTGATACCCCAGATCTCCCTGGTTTGAGCAGTGAATTAACCCACATTGTGGTTTGCTACAAAGCCCAACACCTTTCCTTATCAACATGTCAAATAATTGCCATATAGTTTAGCACTTACCTGGCTCTATTTGGCTCCCACAATTTTACTAGTCAGCAGGGATAGGCTAAAACTGGATTTCATACTAAAGCATAACCATACCAGCTGTGAAAAGTATTTACTGGCTGAGAATGTCAGCTGACAAGTACATATGCTAATGTATGGAAGTATGAATGTCTGGTTTAGCAAACCACTATAATGCACTGTAGTGGTTATGGTGATTAGAATACCCATTTAATTGAACAAACTTCAACCCACATTTTCAGACTAGAGATGAAGCTTCAAATTTTGCAACACTATCTACGGTTATCAGAAAGTCTAGATGAAAGTATACAAGATTAAGAATAAAATGGACAGATACTTACAGATCTTGGCTTTTTGTTCAATTTGAGGTCAATCCTAGAATAAGAAACGGGGAAAAAAAAATGCTTCACATTTTGTAACATTACAGTACATCATTAAATCTACAAGATCAAAAGCTTGTATGTAAAACAGTTAAGTCTGCTATAGCATGCAATTTTGAGTAATATGTATATTAATTTATAGACCTTTTTATACATATATTTTTTAACTACTTCCCCATTTACAAAAGATAAATATTTATATCTGCCATCTATTAATCCTAAGCACTTCAACACCACGGAAAAAGTTTGACATTCTGCAGTTTCATACTCAGATTAATCAAGACTTTTTTTTGTCTTTACAAATAAGCCGTGTAGCAAAATCTATTTGTTACACAGAGCTTCCATAGCTTTATATTTACTAGAGTGAACAGCTCTATAGCAGGCTCTTACAAAATATAATGTCATACCATAAGTACTTGGGGCAAGATGCATGCTGTCCAAATAGACGTTTTTTTCATTACATAGGACACTGATAATGTAATGAAAAAATACCACAGGCATAAGTCTGACAGAACAATGCACAGCTACAGAATCACAAACATGATAAGCATAACAGAATAAATGAGTAGTAGCACAATTTTAGAGGAGTCATTTTAGTGGGACCAACACTACTGCCAGAAGATTGAAAGATTAAATATTCTTACATAATGAGCAACCAAGTACATTTATCAATTCTAGTTCTTATATAAAACAGTATGACCTTCAGTATTTCAAGGTAAAAATCAATGACAGATGCAGAGACTGAAATCATGCATTATTACTTTTAAAACAAAACACATAGGCAGTAGTACAGACAGAAGATGCACACTTACTCGAAGTCATAATCATACATGCCAGATGGACTGGGGGAAGCATTAAAAAAAAATAAAGAAAAAAAAAAAATAGAAGAAAGCAATAGGAATTAATACACCAATTAGTTTAACTGGACTGATATATGTTATGCTAATCTGAAAGAGAAAGGGAAGAAAGAAAAATAAAATTACAAAAAAAAAAAAAAACAAGACACAAGTAAATCTGTCTGGTGCTTTGGATTAGAGGAAAGCCAAATAAAGCAGTTATAAAACAAAAAAACAAAAAAATGCAAATCCACCACAAACAAAATTGCTGCCACTGCAATTGTGCTTAGGAATATATTTATATTTTTTAAAGATTCTAGCCGTTTAGAAATCTCAGTTAACTAGTGCATGGCAATCCATCTTTAATAACCCATTTGAGTCCGACATACAAAAAAATAAAATAAAAAAAGTGGGGGGATATTAAAGATTTATTTTCTTGTTGAATGCTTTGGGTTTGTTTGTTTTTTCCTCTCCTTGCTCCACAGATACTTTTTCAACACAATTTAAAAACACAAATAATTGTTAAATGTGAACCCCCCCCCCAAAAAGCTAAGAAACTGAACTTTTTTTTTTTTAAATGAGATATTCATGCATTTTGTGAAGTTTAAATGTGTATATAGATAGTAATTTTAAGTGTCAGTCATTTCCGTATCCATCTGCAACTCATGCTAACTGTTCTCTACAAAAACAAGGAAAGTATGTGTTAAAGCAACACTGTCACGTTGCAGGGCTTTTTTTGTGTGGAATTCAGTTTTCATTTTATACATAAGAAAAAGTAGCGACTAATTCGTCTTTTGTAGTGCGTGAATTAAAAAAAAAAAAAAATTTGCAATGGTCGGAGCTTAAGCAAGGCAATTTCACCCACAATCCATTAAACTTTACAGAAGGGAATACTGTAGAATATTGTGTGAGGAAAAAAAATAAAAAAAGCAGACACCCAGATATTAAAATCCAGCAAGCAATAGCCAATATAAAATACAATGTAAGTGGCGAGTATAACCATTAAGATACAAAGGGCAAAAAGGAAATTAAAACCATAAATAAGTTGAGAAAATAAAACTAATGACAGTGCCACCTTAAGACCCTAATCAGATTTTATTGACAGCACTTTTTTTTTTTTTTAAGTAATATATATATATAAAAAAAATTATTACACACAAATGTTTTGCATGTAATAAAACAAAAAGCACACTACTGTTGCCTATTGCCTCTGACTCGTTGCTTGACATCATATGCTGACGCCAAGCATTTCCTATACACCAAAGTAAGTATTCCAGGTCATCTAAATAAAAATAAGTGTATTCTACAAATTAACATACTTTCTAATAATCATTTTTTGCAATAAAATTAATGTAATGAAAATTTATATTAGCTGCTTTTCCATATTTGGTATTCCAAACATAGAATGTATTTCCTTGTCACGGTTAGCAATCAAAACAACCTGCTGCACTTAAAGAAAAAAAACACTTTAAGCCACTCTGTGTATTTTGTGTAAGTTTCAGCTAATATAAAACACAATTGCAGCACGTAACAGCTTAGCAGGGAATGATAGTACATAAAACCATTCCTTAGCCAACCTGTGCCGATTTTTATTCTTGCGCTTCTTGTGACTGCTATGATGGCTGCCAGAGTTGGCTGAAGAAGCTGCTTTCTGAGGCTTCACACCAGACAAAGAACCATCAAGATCCTCTACATCATCCTGACTGGGTTCATTCTCCTGATTCTGGAAGTCTGGAGAGTTGTCGCTTTCTGTTCCACTGCCAGGTTCTCCTAAAAATAGCAGCACAACAGTGTGTGAGAAGTAAAAAATAATTAAATCTGGTAAAGTGAGAAGAGTGGATTTTTTCCCTCTGCCGGAGTACTGACAGTACTAGTGGCTGAGACTTTTTTCTCTGTTGGGAGAAGACCAGCAATGGAGGAAAAAAAAAAAAAACACAACCTCATTGGGTCTGTGAAGTGCCAACAAAATGTAATCAATGCACATGGAGTTAGGAAGGAATGGATGATTCAGTTTTTCATATGTTGTGTTAAGGACTACATACACTGAGACAGAAGACAAACATTGCATTAGAGGAGGATTCTTGGTTTGTGTTTGCAGGACATACCAGTACTAACACATGAAGGATTCATGTGATGGAATGTCATTCCAATAGAGGTCAAAAAATATATACAAAAAAGACTTAATCTGACCTATTTTGCCTTATGCACAAGTTGGAGCACATTAGAATAGGACTTACATTTCAAGTCTTACACTACTAGCCAGGCCTTAAAGATTACTTGCCACTGTAAGCCTGAGGTTCGGCACAAAGACAATGGATACATTTTCCCTAACCAATGGCTAGTGGAGAGTGGAAATGTTGAGCTCTGTGTTAGAATACATTGACATTAAAGAGCTTTGTGTTTATGATTTTCCTGAGTCATTACTCCTGATGCAAATGGGAAAAAGGTAACGGTGTCGCCTCATTGAGCAGATTTGAAAGATTTCCATATATAAAACAATGCGGCAAATGTGAAAATGTAAGTTTCACCAAGTCTTATTCAACTATTAAATGAAGTTTAAAAAAAAAAAAAAATTAATTTTAAAAATTGCAAGAGATAATACTTACGTTTTTCAACCATTTGGTCTTGTACACCGGCCAATGCACTTACAGCCTAAAAAAAAGAAAAAAAAAAAAAAAGAAAAGAAAATGGCCTGTGAAAATTTATGCAAACATTTCAAAATATTTCTATATAAATGAAAATCACTAAAATACATTGGTTATGGGCAGTATTAATGTGGACCAATCATTTCTCAATGTGCAGATGACCATGTAAACCAGGGGTAAGAAACTGTTTGGTGGCACTCTGTCAAAGTAAAAACACTGAAGTCCCTTTGTGTGGGAATCCTATTGTTAAGTAATGTTTATGTATGTGAAGGAATTTCTTATGTACGGGTGTGGTGGCAGCTTTGTGAGATACTGTGTGGAGTTGTACATGTGTTTGGGATGTCTGTGTTGTGCATGCTTTTTTGTTTGTGGTATGGTGTGTGTTTTTGTGGACATCTTGTTGTATCATATTTGTGTACAAGTGGTTTTAATTATTTGTGTGTGGTGGCTGTCTAAACACACACACACACATATATTTTTTTTTTTATTGCAGTACTGAAGTGTATAAAAACTGGTTATAGTTGACAGCGCCACAGATGATGTACTCACCGCTGCAGATGTGACTGAAGATTTGCTAAAAAGTCTTTCTGCTTCTTTAAACTTTCTATTTCTCCTATCATTCTTACTATTTGAATTTCTGAAACATAAGAGGGGCCAAAATAAATATTTAAGAAATACCAGTTATATGCATTTGTGCTGTGACTATATAACAACAAAAGGGAAATAAGAGAAAAGAATAATCAAACTAGAGCTTAATCAAACGATATATACAAGATTGGGTACATTCCCCATCAGTGTAGACTGTCCGTCTTTAATGGAACACTATAGTTACAGGAATACAAACATGTATTCCTGTCACTGTAACAGTAATAACACTATTTAGGTGACCAGCCCCCTGTAACCAATTTAAAAGTTGATTTTACTCACCTTACTTTATTCACCGGGTCTCCTCACGGCTGGTACCGCACCACTCTGCCTCCTCGGTTGAGTTCATATATCAGTCGAGCCAATGCTTTCCCAAAGAAAAGCATTGGGAGGCAATCATGCATGCGCAGCAAAACACTGCCCCAATCAGCATCTCTTCATAGAGATGCATTGAATCAACGCATTTCTATGAAGAGCGTACAGCGCCTCCATGCAGAGGCTGAACGTCAGTGACCCAGGAAGCACCTCTATTGGCTGTCTGAGTGACTGCCAGTGAAGGTGTTTCTAGGCAGTAATGTACACACTGTCCTGAAAAGGACAGCCAACAGAATTTCTGTGTAGGAGCTTCCAGCTTTTAATGGATTATTGGCGGGAGTGCAGCAGACCCTATGTACATTTGCAAACACCACTGTAGTGATTGGAATGCTTGGAGGGTTCCTTTAACATTTGATTTATTTTTGTTGGAGATTTGGATCTAGTAGTATCACCAAAGCATGAGCAATGCAGCCAGAAATATCTGAAATCCTTGAACTGCAGTAGTACAACACAGTAATACTTTATGAGAAAGAAATTTATATCCTTTAATTTCTTGGTATTTTTAAAGTACTTATGACACTCACTTCTGGTTTGTTAAGTATCGATCCCATCCTCTGATAATGTTTCCATACATCTGTGTGTCTTCCAAATAACTTCCTTCAAATGCATAGATCTGACGTTCTAAGTTCGCCAACGTCTCCTGCAAAGACAATACAACAATGAAGCTTTCGCAATGAAGAAGAAAAATAAAAAACCTTATTCAATGATGTCGGTGGAATTAAAAAGGCATTTTAATTATATTTGCTCCATCACTCGCCCCGCCTGCATGGCTGAGATTATCAATCTTACCAATGTCTGCCAATCCAATGTTTTCCCATAAAAAAAGTATTGGAAAGCTATTGCGCATGCGCAGCAAAACATAGTGCCAATCAGCATCTCCTCCGAGATGCATTGAATCAATGCATGTTTATGGGGAATGTTCAGCATCTCCATGTGCTGAACGTAGGTGCTGCACACAGTGCACCGATTTCGAAAGCGCCTCTAGTCACCGAGTGACTGCAGCTGCAGGCAAGTGACTGCAGGCAAATAAACACTGCCTTTTCTCTTAAAGAGTAGAGTTTACATTGCTAAGTATGCAGAGACCTGCTATAGCCACCAGAACCACTACATTAAGCGGTCCTTTTAAATAAGGGTCTTGTTTAACTATTGTACAATGATGGGGAATATGTTGGCACTACATTATTTAATTGTAGAATTATAATTGACGCAGCACTGTCACATAGGAGCCTCCCCCCATCTCAAATCATTATTTCATAAAGATAGAGTCTTTGCCAAATACTTCTATTGACTATTGGAAATCCACTGAAATTTCAATTCAGTCAAGAGATATACTGTGACAATGTAGAGACTACTATATTCCTGTTTATTTCCTACACCTTAAAAGTCTGGATACTGGAGAGTGCAGAAGCATAAACCGTTGCCATGGTAACCATATACTAAAACCCAACCTAGAAACATTTCCCTCTGCTAATAATATGCTACAGAAATCAAATCACACTTTCAATAAACAAACAAAAAAATAAAATATAAAACATTTAATACAGGATAAAAACTGGAAACAATACGACACATACAGGGAAAACACAAGAGCTGACTATGTAGAACAAAATAAATTGTGCATATAATACTCGTGCCGAGGGAATAATAAAATACATTAAAAAAAAAAAATAAGGCTTCTGCTTTAAATATAATAATTACAATAAACGCCATTTTCTACAACTTTGCAACAGAAAGCCATCTGCCCAGCCCCCTGCTTTTCTCTTTCCCGCCGAAAGGCAACATACTATTCACAAAAGCAGCGGCGTATATATAGTTAAAGTATATGCTAGCGCATTGGGTGGCTTACGCATGTTACGTGCAAAAAGCAATACGCAAACAGTTTTTTTTTTTCCCTTCTTCTTAACAAAGTGCTGCAAAACAGAGTTACGCCATTTACGTTCGGTCGCACAACGGCTGCAGGAATACGTAAACTTCGTAGCAAGGGAAATTCCTAAAAGCCAACTACGCGCTGCAACGGACGTAGCGGATGTAATAAACCTAGCAGTACGCAACCGGCGCAGCAATCGTCAACTCTATGGCGTGAAGCCGAGTAAAATCGCGGCTACAACACATCTCACAGCAGCTCTGACCGTGCTAGTAATAGAGAAATAAAAGATGGCTTTACCGCTAGCTCTTGTTTCCGCTTCACTAGCTCGGCCAGCTCTCTGCGTGTGTCGGGGATCTGTGGTGGAGTGGCCTTGTTATGCATCGCCATGATGGAGTGAGGAGGAGGAGGGGTGAGGAGAAAGGAGGAGGAGAGTTATAGAGAGGAATAAATAAGCCTGGCCCACTTATGGAGTCTCCCTCACTCAGTGTGTGCTGAGCTCAGCCTGGGGGAACCTGTGAGGGAGACGGGCCTCGCTCTGTGTTAGTTTTCAGAGTTGACTCTGGGAAATGTCAGTTTATTTAATCAAAGTGAATTTCAAATGTTAGACCAGAAAAGCCCAACTGGAAAAAATCTCCCAATCAGCTTTTCATTTTCAACTATTTTGGCCTTAAATATAAAATCCAAATTACACAGGGTTTTTCATTAAACGAATCACAGCCACTTCCATGGGTAGAAGCACTGCATTTAGCAATTCTTTCACTAGGGGTCCACTATGAATTTATGGCTCCTTTTTTGCAGCAAGGAATACTTTTTTTCTTTCTGTAATGCCCCAAATGACATACAGAACTCCGAATACATTGTGGCTTACATAGTTACATAGGCTGAAAAGAAACGTGTCCATCAAGTTCAGCCTTTATCACATTTTGCTGTTGAACCAAAAAAGGGAGAGAAAAAAAACACAGTTTGAAGCACTTTCAACTTTGCAACAAACTAGGAATAAAATCGTTCTTGACCCCGTATAGGTAGTCATAGTTATCCTTGGATTAAGAAGCTATTACCCCACAAATTCAAAATTATGTTTTGGTTAGTATGCATCCAGTTGTTGTTTAAACATCTGTAGAGACTCTGATAAAACCACTACATCAGGCAGAGCATTCCACATTTTGTAGCGGAGTCCCTGTACCCTGGCTGGGTTCCTCTGTGATGTAATTCCAGTAAAATACAAGTTTAGCAGGCTAAGATTGCCACAAGGCATATGTATGTATATGTGTTTGTAGTATCAGTTGGTTAATTACACGTAGCTAAGATACTGTCATCACTGTACTGACCAGGTGCAGGAATGTAAGAACTGGAATTACGCGTCCCTCTCCTTTGTATCAGATGAGCCACGTGGTTAGACCGGATGGATGAGTTTAGACTCTATTCATTAAATAGGTTAAGGGTATGTGTGGGTGTAGTTAATTGTGGGAGGAGCTACAGTGCTATATAAGGAATGTACTCTATGTATTCAGTACTCAGACTTTGCTGTATTTTGGTGACGCTAGTCCCTCTGAGTCCCGATCGGTGATCCAATAAAGAATCTCTTCCTTCCTGAAGAAACCTGTGTCCATCTCTCTGTGCTTGGCTTCCGTCAGTTTCTCCGGTATCATTTGGTGCATTGGCCGGGAAGCTCATCGTTCAACGGTAGCTGAGAGGCAGAGGCGTGAGACGGTCTATCTTTGCCCACGTTCTCTACGGCTGCACCCCTGAACTTCTGCGTGGACCTCCCTTCGTCTCGGCGCCACTGGTCTGTTGTCCAGGAGATCATCGGCCTCTACGTAAGAAGTGCTGGGGTGTCCCCGTCGATGAGTGTGAACTCAGGTTCAGGAACGAGGAGGTAAGATAACTGCTGTTTTAGACGGCAGGACCCGCTAGGGGTATACCGATTGTGCGGTAGGCCCAAAGGGGTTTTTGAATCTGTATCTGCCCCCTCTGTCGGAGGGAAGGAGCGAAGGCGCACCGCTCGATCGAACGCTCTTTAGTCAGACCGTTTGATTTGGTTAGTCAGGCGGGGTCCAGGTGTAAGATAGCCCTAGCCGGACACCGGTGTCTTGTCTAGACTAGCGTTCTAGGGTGTATATTACGTTCGCTAGGTCGGAGGGACCGGGAGACTAAGCGGCGCCTGTGTAAATTCGGTTCGCTAGTTCTCATCCTATCTGGGCTAAGTGGGAAGGCGTGTAAATTTGGAACCCACTAGACTTTTGATAGTGCGACTAAGAGGCGCCTGTGTAAATTCGGTTCTCTAGCTCGCTATATATGTGGTGATTGGGCAGTGTGGCTAACCAAAACGGGTGTATATAGTTTTAGGTAGTCCATTCAAGGTACTGGCCAATAGTTTAGTTGGGAATTGTAAATGTGTTAACGATTGTTTAGTAAAGTGTATATCTTGTTAGATAGCGCGAGCTCAGCCGTCTAGCGAGAGTGTTAATAGTGTGTTGCTGTATTATAGTGCACGGTACCATAACCCTGTATATTTACTGACATTGTATAATAAGTACTAATCATTGTCGTCCATTGCATGTTTTAACACCATAACCACTAATAATTGTATTGTGACCTTAACTTGTGCTTTGACCTATGCTAACCGTGCTGTAACCGCTATTTGTAAAAGACGATGTTACTGGGTGTGTTATAGACGGGTAATTCGTATATAGAGAATTATAGCGTGGGTGACTGTGTAGTTACGCCAAAGGGCATAATATTGATTATATAGTGACTGGTGTAGCAGCTGTGTGTGTACGGGAATTCCCTGAGTGTTTATTGTTATTGTGTACGTTTCACTTGGTAACCGTACCACGTGGTGCTGTTGCCAGAGGAAACGGGTGTGACTGTTGAATAGTACGCGTGTATAGTATTCGTTGTCGACGACGTTCCATTGTTTAATATGGGTGCGTCGCAGTCAACGATTCCGGATCCCTTAGGATGTATGGTTAAGAATTTTAAAAAGGGATTCAAAGTTTGTGATTTTGGGGTTAAGATGTCCCCTGTACGTTTGGTCACTTTGTGCACTAGGGAGTGGCCTACTTTGGTTGCGGCATGGCCGCCACGTGGCAGTTTGGATCCAACTCTGGTACAGCGCTTACACGTGGCTGTATCGGGTAGGCCTGAACTTTACGGCCAGTTTCCTTATATTGACTGTTGGAGACAGGCCGTAAATGACTCGCAAAAATGGCTCCAGACATGCCACGAGGAGCAGTGTCGCCTCATGGTAGCTAGGACTTGCTCGTCCACTAGGACTGGTGTTAGGCCCATTTTGGACACGCCCCCTGAGTCCGAGATCCCTTTGCCGCCCCCTTACTTTCCGTTAAGAAGAAGTGACGCAAACGCAGGAAGTCCTGCACCCCTCCCCTCATTACCCTCATCCACTTCCGCTTCCTCCTCCAGTACAGGATCCACCCCCCCTCGTACTAAATCTCCCCTTCCGGAACCAGAATCCACCCCCATTAAAAATGAATATCCTGATTTGGCGCCACTTCAGACTTCCGGTCAAGCTTCATCTAGCTCGGCCCGAAGTGTTTTATTTACCTCCTTTTCCCAAAACCAAACTCCCACATCCCCATACCCTATTTCTCCCCGACTGGAACCCATGACTGACGCCTCTCTACGTAGCCCCATCCAAACCCGACAGTTGACTGGTGCCCAACAATTAAAGCACTATCAGATGCCTCTTCGCCTAAATCCCGGGTCAGCTTATATCGATGCCGCAGGTCAAATGGCACACGCTGACCCAGTCTTCGTATATGTCCCATTTACCACTACCGACCTTTTAAACTGGAAGACCCATAATTCCTCGTATACTGAGAAACCACAAGCTATGACTGATCTGTTCACCTCAATAGTACAGACGCATAATCCGACATGGGCTGATTGCCAGCAGTTACTAATGACTTTATTTAACAATGAGGAAAGGACAAGAATAAATCAAGCAGCCATTAAAGCATTAGAGGATAGAGCCCGTGCTTTGAACCAAGCCAATCCAGCAGCATGGGCCGCAACACACTATCCCAACACTGATCCCGATTGGAACGTAAATGGTGCTGATATGGTTCAACTCAGAGCCTATAGAGACGCTATAATTGCTGGCATGAAAGCCGGAGGAAAGAAGGCTATTAATATGTCAAAGACAGTTGAGGTGATTCAGAAAAGCGATGAAGCGCCCAGTGTCTTTTATGACCGATTATTGGAGGCGTACCGCTTGTACACCCCCTTTAATCCGGAAGACGCAGACAATTCCCGAATGGTGAACTCCGCCTTTGTCAGCCAAGCTTACGGAGATATTAAGCGCAAGCTACAAAAGCTAGAAGGGTTTGCAGGTATGTCAATCACCCAACTAATGGAGGTAGCAAATAAGGTGTATATGAATAGGGAAACAGAAAGCAAGAAAGAGGAAGAGCGCAAGATGCGTAAAAAGGCTGATATGCTAGCGGTAGCGATCGCAGGCGTAGATAAACGGGGCCCAGATAGAGGCAATAATAGATGGAGTAGGGAGCCTTTGAGTAGGGATCAATGCGCGTATTGCAAGGAAGAAGGGCATTGGAGGAACGAATGTCCGCAAAGAGAGCAGTACGAGAGAGACCAACCCAGGGCAGGCTACGGAAACTTTAGAGGTAGAGCGAGAGGTAGAGGAGGCCCCGGAGGGAGTAATGGTTATAGAGGGAGTAATGGGAACAGAGGAAGTGTTAGGGAAGACAGGTATATTCCAGCAGCGCAAAGGTCCCGCGATAGAGAAGGTAGGGACTTTGTAGGATTGGCTGACACTGTCATGGAGGACTATTGATACCGACCGGGCTCCATCCCCCTTGGTCGAGCGGAGCCTATGGTCGATGTATCAATAGGGGGGAAAAGGAGTGCGTTCATGATCGACACTGGTGCTGAACATTCAGTGGTGACTAATCTAGTTGCTCCTCCATCTGGAAGGACTATTACTGTGATAGGAGCAACTGGAAGAAGTGCTGAAAAACCGGTTCTTAAAAGTCGACTCTGTACATTGGGAGGCCACGTAGTAAAACACCAATTCCTTTATATGCCTGAATGTCCAGTCCAATTGCTGGGACGTGATATGCTATCAAAATTACAAGCGCAGATTACGTTCCTACCAAATGGAACAACATCCTTAAAGTTTAATGGACCTTCAGGTATTATGACTTTATCCGTACCAAAGGAAGAAGAGTGGCGACTTTATACAGTGTTGACTAGCCAAAACCCTAGGAGTGATGAGACATTGTTTAACATACCAGGAGTTTGGGCAGAGAACAACCCACCAGGACTGGCCCGCAATATTCCACCAATAAAAATTGAACTGAAACATGGGGTTTATCCAGTGAGCCTAAGACAATATCACATTCCGCAGAAGGCTAAGAAGAACATCCAATCCTATCTGGATAAGTTCATACGGTATGGTATCCTAAAATTCTGTACTTCCCCCTGGAACACCCCATTGCTGCCTGTTCAAAAGCCCGGCACAGATGAGTATCGACCTGTGCAGGACTTAAGAGCAGTCAATGATGCGGTTGTTAGCATACATCCAGTTGTACCCAATCCATATAACCTGCTTGCTTTAATTCCGGGCGGGGCTACTTACTTCACAGTTTTAGACCTCAAAGATGCCTTCTTTTGCCTCCGAATTGCCGCAGAAAGTCAATGTATTTTCGCTTTCCAATGGGAGAACGCTGTAACGGGCTCAAAACGCCAAATGACTTGGACAAGACTGCCCCAAGGGTTTAAAAATTCACCTACCCTATTTGGTTCAGCCCTAAGTCAAGATCTATTGGATTTCGAGTCCATCCCAGGAGAGTGTGTATTGTTACAATATGTAGATGACTTGTTGATAGCAGCAGTTACAAAAGAAATCTGTCAGCAAGCAACGCACGATCTACTACACATTCTCTGGAAGGCAGGATACAAGGTGTCTAGAAAGAAGGCTCAGTTGTGTTTGCCAACTGTCAAGTATCTAGGATTCCATATCTCTGAAGGTCAAAGAATTATGGGGCCAGAGAGAAAAGAAGCTGTCTGCCAAATACCAATACCCAAGAATAGAAGACAAGTGCGAGTATTCTTGGGGGCAGCAGGCTTCTGTAGGATATGGATTCCCAGCTATGCGATACTAGCAAAACCTCTGTACGCAGCCATCAAAGGTACAGAGCACGACCCCTTCTTATGGACCCAAGAACAGCAAACGGCATTTGAAGATGTGAAGAAGGCTTTGATGAGTGCCCCAGCATTAGGTCTACCTGATCACACACGACCATTCTACTTATATGTACACGAGCAAAGAAGAATGGCTGTGGGAGTATTGACACAGTACTTGGGATCATGGCAAAGACCTGTTGCCTACATGTCTAAGCAACTGGATGCAGTGGCCAGCGGACTTCCACCTTGTCTAAGAGCCGTAGCTGCAGCCGCCCTGCTAGTAGCTGAAGCCGATAAACTCACTCTGGGTCAAGAACTTTATGTACGAGTCCCACATGCAGTACAGACGTTGTTGGATTACAAAGGAAATCATTGGTTTAGTAACAGCCGTATGACCAAGTATCAAGCAATGTTGTGTGAAAACCCAAGAGTGCATTTAGAGACTGTAAACACCTTAAATCCAGCTACCCTTTTGCCACAACCTACTGAAAGTCAACATGATTGTTTGGAAGTAATGGATGAAGTATTCTCAAGTAGACCAGATCTTCGTGATTTTCCCATCCAGAACCCCGATGTTCAATATTACACCGACGGCAGTAGTTATGTGAAAGAAGGGATCCGCTATGCAGGATATGCAGTGACAACAATAGACAAGGTGATAGAAGCTCGGCCACTGGCGAAAGGAACATCAGCACAAAAGGCAGAATTAATAGCACTAACACGAGCGTTACAATTGGCTGAAGGTTTAAGAGTAAATATCTATACGGACTCTAAGTATGCGTTTTTAACCACTCATGCCCACGGAGCTTTGTATAAAGAAAGAGGACTACTGAATTCAGAAGGCAAAGAAATCAAGTACGCAGCTGAAATCCTACAACTATTGGAAGCAGTGTGGGAGCCGAAAGAAGTCGGTATCATACATTGTCGAGCGCATCTGAGAGGAGATGGTGATGTAACCAAGGGAAATCGGATGGCAGATAGTGCAGCTAAGCGTGCTGCTGAATCAGGAAGACAGGAGTATGTAGGGCATATAGCTGCTCTTATACCAACTCCACTGTCCCAATGGACTCCAGTTTATACAGCTCAAGAAGAGGAGTGGTTAAAGACTGAACCGGGAAAGTATTTGGAGAACAAGTGGTATCAGCTAGAAGATGGAAGAATAGTCATACCAGCATCACTAGCGGTAGAAATTGTCCAAAATTATCACAACGGGACACATTCTGGGAGAGACAGTACTGAAGAATCTCTCAGGAAACATTTCTACATACCAAGATTGTCCAACTTGACTCAGGCCATTGTACGCAGATGTGTAACGTGTGCTAAGAATAATGCAAGACAAGGACCAGTAAAGCCACCAGGAGTTCAGTTTATGGGGGGACTCCCCATGTCCGATCTACAAATAGACTTTACAGTGATGCCTAAATCGGGTGGACATCGTTACCTGTTGGTAATTGTGTGCACCTATTCAGGCTGGGTAGAAGCATGTCCTACTCGTACAGAGAAAGCAGGAGAAGTTGTGAGATTCCTGCTACGAGAAATAATACCCCGATATGGACTACCCTGTTCTATAGGATCGGACAATGGTCCAGCTTTTGTTCATCAGTGCCTACAACAACTGACTCATATGCTTGGTATAAAGTGGAGGCTTCATACTGCATATAGACCCCAGAGTTCTGGTAAGGTAGAGAGAATGAATAGAACTATAAAGAACCAGTTGGCTAAAATGTGTCAGGAAACCCAACTTAAGTGGAACGTTCTCTTACCTATAGCCTTATTGCGAATCCGCAGTACCCCTACCAGAAGGATGGGCCTCTCTCCTTTTGAAATCATGTATGGGCGACCACCTCCCGTACTTGGTAACTTAAGGGGGGACTTGAGTCAGTTGGGAGAAGGAATTACCCGGCAGCAGGTTGTAGAGTTGGGTAAGACTATGGAGGAGGTACAGAAATGGGTACAAGATAGATTACCTGTGAATATTTATCCCCCTGTTCATAGTTATCATCCAGGAGACCAAGTGTGGATTAAAGAGTGGAATAATGTACCGTTAGGGCCCAAGTGGAGAGGTCCTTATGTTGTTCTTTTGTCTACCCCTACAGCAATAAAAGTAGCCGAAGTAACTCCGTGGATACATCACTCCAGGGTTAAACCAGCAGCAGTCGATTCTTGGCAAGTTACAGCAGATCCAGAGAATCCCTGCAAGATCCGGTTGAAACGCACTACTCAGTCGGAGTAACGAGGAATTATTGTGGATTACAAATTTTATTGTTACAGGTGTGAGTGAGAAGGCCATAATAAAGCCTGTCCGCTTACCAACACATAGTGTATAAGCCAGGAAAGTCTCGAAGGGACACCTGTGAAGATGAGCAGAACTCCATTCCCTGCAGCCCCTCACATCCTGGAAGCTGAGGTTCCATCGCACGGACGAAGACTGAGGATGACGGCGAAAGATGTGCTTTTGATTGTGTTTATTTACATGTGTTTTTATATTCAGGAAGGTAGAGGTACCGACACTCCTAGCTGTGAGGTATGCATTAAGACTACGAGAACAGGTAACCATATATCCCAAACCCTAATTTGGCATTCACAATACGAGTGTAAAGGAGATGTATCGAGATGTAGATACTTAAATATAGACTATAGTGTGTGCCATTTAGGAGTAGGAGAACCTAAGTGCTTCAGTCCGGAGTATCAGCCTCGTACAATTTGGTTGACTCTCAGGAATGGAGATCCTCAGGGGACCCTAATTAATAAAACGGTGTTAGAATCCGTACATTCTTCGGGTGTTCTGCTATTTGATGCGTGTAAAGCGATATCGAGTGGTAGAAAACCGTGGAATGTATGTGGGGATCTTAGATGGGAGAGGACGTATGGGTCTAACGATAAATATATTTGTCCCAGTAGCAAAAATAAATATGTAAGTCCTAGATGCCCAAATAGAGATTATAACTTTTGCCCATATTGGTCTTGTGTGGGGTGGGCAACTTGGGGACAGACAGTAGACAAAGACATGATAGTGACTAAGTTGCCGACTAGCCCTTATTGTAAGTCTATGGAATGCAACCCAGTCCATATACTCATTAATAACCCCGACAAGTTCTTAGATAAGTATGGAAATTTATTTGGGTTTCAAATATACGGGACGGGTTTAGATCCTGGGACATTATTGTTTATAGGAATAGAGACTGATACGGTATCCTCCCAGACTCATCAAGTATACCATTCCTTTTACGAAGAGATGAGTATAGATAATAAGATCCCCCATAATGCTAAAAACCTGTTCATCGATTTAGCTGAAAGTATTGCCGGTAGTCTTAATGTTACCAACTGCTATGTGTGTGGAGGTACTAACATGGGAGACCAATGGCCTTGGGAAGCAAAGGAGGTAATGTCCGGTTCTGAGGCAGTTGACCAATTAATATCTACACAAGCCGATTATCATATGAGTGTTAGAGGTAAATCTGAGTGGAGATTAAAGACCTCCATCATAGGTTATGTTTGCATAGCAAGGAAAGGAATAATGTATAATACTTCTGTAGGAGAATTAACTTGTCTAGGGCAAAAAGCTTATGATGATGATACTAAAAATACAACTTGGTGGTCGGCTTCAAATGTCTCAGAACCATCTAACCCGTTTGCTAGATATGCCAATTTAAAGGATGTGTGGTTTGATCTATCCATCACATCTACTTGGAGAGCCCCAGCAAATTTGTACTGGATCTGTGGTAAGAAAGCCTATTCGGAGCTGCCACAGGACTGGGAAGGGGCATGTGTGTTGGGTATGCTCAAACCATCCTTCTTCTTGTTACCGATTGAAACAGGTGAGACTTTAGGTGTTAAAGTGTATGATGTGAATCATAGGAAGAAAAGGGGACCCATAGAGATAGGCACCTGGGAAGATGATGAATGGCCTCCCCAGCGTATTATAGATTACTATGGGCCAGCCACGTGGGCTGAGGATGGTACCTTTGGTTATAGAACCCCTATTTATATGCTCAACCGTATTATAAGATTACAGGCGGTGGTTGAGATTATCACTAACGAAACATCACAAGCGCTCAATCTTCTAGCGAAGCATAATACCAGGATGAGGACAGCAGTATACCAGAATAGATTAGCCTTGGATTACCTTTTGGCAGTAGAGGGAGGTGTATGTGGGAAGTTTAACCTAAGTAATTGCTGTCTTCAAATAGATGACGAAGGGCAAGCAATAGCTGAGCTTACTAGCCATATGGTTAAACTAGCGCATGTGCCTACTCAGGTATGGAAAGGGTACAATCCAAGTAGTTGGTTTGGTAGCTGGTATGAGTGGTTTGGAGGGCTTAAGGCAGTGGTAGGTGGAGTCCTACTGATTTTACTGTTGTGTCTACTCCTACCGTGTCTTATACCCTTAGTAGTTAGGTCTGTGCAAAGCCTGATAGGAAGTATAGCAGAGAGGAAGGCTGCTGCACAGATAATGGCGATATATAAGTATAAGGCTCTAGATCAGGGAGAACCAATGCAAGAAGATGAATGTTGAAGATTCACATCATAAGATAAGTCTGGTCTGGTTCATGGTAACCTGAGGTATATGCAAACCAAGGTTAAGTGATGCCTCAAGTAATTGTGAAATATCAGAGGCATCAAAGGGGGGAATGTGATGTAATTCCAGTAAAATACAAGTTTAGCAGGCTAAGATTGCCACAAGGCATATGTATGTATATGTGTTTGTAGTATCAGTTGGTTAATTACACGTAGCTAAGATACTGTCATCACTGTACTGACCAGGTGCAGGAATGTAAGAACTGGAATTACGCGTCCCTCTCCTTTGTATCAGATGAGCCACGTGGTTAGACCGGATGGATGAGTTTAGACTCTATTCATTAAATAGGTTAAGGGTATGTGTGGGTGTAGTTAATTGTGGGAGGAGCTACAGTGCTATATAAGGAATGTACTCTATGTATTCAGTACTCAGACTTTGCTGTATTTTGGTGACGCTAGTCCCTCTGAGTCCCGATCGGTGATCCAATAAAGAATCTCTTCCTTCCTGAAGAAACCTGTGTCCATCTCTCTGTGCTTGGCTTCCGTCAGTTTCTCCGGTATCACCTCCACCAAGGACAGCTTCCTAGCTGAAACCGGGGAAAACCTCAGCGCTTCTTCCCCAGTCGCCGTGGCTTGACTGAGGTCCTCCTGGAGCCTTTCCGTCCTTGAACAGGATAGGGGACTAGCTCTATTCCCTCCAAGGGACTGGACTGTACACTGTCCTGGGAGCTCTAGTCCTTACAAGGACTTTCTCCGCCAAATCCTCCACAAGCTGGAACAAGGTGCTGAGCAGTGATTATAGCTCTTCCTCTCCCTGTAACTAGATGACACATAGTTCTGGAAGTACAACTAATTTTAATGTGCCAAACTCAGCCTTTTATGCACAAACCCCAGCATTGTATTCAACACAAGCCCCTCCCAGGAATCTCTGGGCTGTGGGGATATTTATGGGATAATAATTGTAAACAGAGAGAATTGCCCACGATTTTCAATTCTCAGATCCCAAAGATCGTTATCATTATAAGTGAAATGTAAACCATATAATAAATCACAAATTGTATAAAAATAGATCATTTATTTTTAACAACTTAAATAATAATGATGAGTAACATGCAATGGAAATTCAGTATAAAGCAATATGCAATACAATGTGGCAATTAAAAACATCCCCTAATGACTAAGATGTAGCTTAGAATCTACACATTAGGCCGTCAAGACAAGATTTATGACCCTTTCTTCACAGAGAATAATTATTTATTTTTGTTGTCCCCCCTCCCTGTTTGTTGCCTTGCCAGGGAGGGGGGTCAGTGGCAGTCAGTGGCATTGGCTTAGCTGTGGTCCTGGGGGGGCGGGCAGCAAGCGTTTACTCACCTCCCAACAGCTCCTCCAGCTCCCCAGTGTAAATCTTGCGAGACCCGCGGCCGTCAGAGCTGGCCGCGGGTCTCGCGAGATTTACACTGGGGAGCTGGAGGAGTTGCTGGGAGGTGAGTAAATGCTTGCTGCCCGCCCCCCCAGGACCGCCGGGTTTGTAATGAGCCTGGCGGTCCTGGGAGGTATTATCGGCAATATCGGTATCCCTATTGGCCGATACCGATATTGCCGAAAATACCGAATATCGGCCGATTATATCGGTAAAACCGATAATCGGTCGATCCCTACTTTCAGTGCTGGCTAGACCTCTTCTAGGGATTTAAGATCTACTCCTATGTAATTTTAATTAAAATAATATTTAATCAGTCAGTAATCACTTCCTTGATCCATCCAATGAGAAACCTACTATGTATATAAGCTGATAATTTAATTAATTTGTCTAACAGATATTTTATCTTATTTTAGAGCAAATCCGTACAGCTGGATAAATGTCACAATATACAAATTTGTGATATGTCACAGAAATAAACACTTATCCCAATTTCATCTGCAGTATGAAATGGTTATAAATATATAATTCTTAGTTAATTAAGATTTCTAAATATTGAAATCTAATTGTGATTTATCCAGTCATATATCATGCTATTAATTTTAATTAATTTTAATTAATTAATGGAAGCCAGTATATTTACCAGTTAAGTAGATATTTTCTCATCAGATATTCTCAGGTAGCTAAGTGTCAAGGAATGTTTCTCTCTTGCTCTGCATGGAGTGTCTTGATTTTCTGAGTGTCCGATTCTCCCTGGATCTCTCTCCTCAAACTTTGAATGTCAATCTCCTCCCTTGTCTTAACTTTTTAAAGGGAAAATTCCTTAAAATGAGAACCAATAGCAGACCAGGGGTGTGGTTTCTTTCCAGGTAACTATTTTAGTATTTGGACTCTAGATGGCAGTCTTGTCCCACTAAACATACCTATCCAGGAAAGAGTTAACTTTTCCTGGTGGCTATTTTGACGTCACTTACGTTATCTATATGGTGGCTATAACTTTAAATATCCTTTCACTTCAAAGGGTCTTTCTCAGTTTTATCCAGACTATGCGTCCCCATTTTCTGTAATAATTCCTAATATGACAGTTTGTGAACTAAGTTTCAACTTAGACTACAATGGGAATCTTGTACAATATCGAAAGTAAAATAAAATTATTTAATCTTCTGTCACCTATGTCTGGGTATAGAATTTATTCTATTCCATTAGTACCCAGACAGTCTGTCCATCCCCCGTTCTCAATGTCTTATCTTTTTGGTTAAGACATTCTAAGCTCTGGCTCAGTTTTCGAGAAAGGATAGAAATTTTGTGTCTCTTTTGTTAGCTTGAAACTAACAAAATGGAGTCTGGTATGTTCAGATTACTTCAGAATATATACTTTGTATTTCTATCATAGCACAAAATGTCTGCCGATATAAATACCCTGACAGGGCCTGGGTGATAATTGCATTAAAGACCATTACGCAAATTATCTCGCAGGAACAGAGAGCCAAACACAAAAATATAAAAAACATAAGAGTACCCCAAAACATAATAAAAACATAAAATTACCCCACAAATAATACATCCCCAAATAGCCCTGATCTGAGTGCCCAAGTTCTTTAAATAGCACTAAGATCCATGCAATGTAGGGGAAACGACACCATGTTAAAGTTCTGACCGGCGGCACACGTGGTCCTAGGCCCAAAATAGTTCTAGGGCATTGGTGCTTTTGCTGCTCAACTTTCAGGAGCTTCTGCAGCCGCAATACGGGATGCTTCGCCTGACTCTTAGGTAGAGTTTGTTCCCCTTAGTCTCAGGCACCTTCCCTCCAAAAAGCACTCTCCTGGCGGATTTCAAAGTGGTTGAAAACCGCGAACCAAGTTGTCCGGGAAGCGCACGGCAGAGTGTTCTTTTTAGCGTATACTTCAGTCTTCATCCTCTAGACATACCGCTGATCCATTGGGCTGATTTCCAGTTTTGTTTCATTGCTCCACAGAACAATCCCAACATTTCTATGGCTTATTTATATGATTTTGAAAATATTGGAGCCAACTTTTCTTGTGCTTTTGGGCCAGTAGTGGTGTATGTCTTGTAGTTCTGGAATGGAAACTGTGACAAATGCTCCTTCCCATGTACGTTTGCCACACACTCCTGGAGGAGTGTGGAAGCCGGTCTTTTGCCCACCGTCTATGGTCCAGGTCTGGGACACCGTTTGGGAGTTACCCTGCCCAGCCGCCATTAGTAACTTGCCCTGGGTGCCCCTGGTTCGGCACTTTCCCTTCAAACAAATGGAACCAAACACTAGCTCTATGGCGGCCAAATCCATGAATAGTCCTCAGCGGTACGTACCCACGACGACTATGGAACTAATTTCGACATGAGGAATTCATGGGTTCCTGGTCACCTCAGCAGGTTTCGGCATGAGGTGACCGTGCGGTTCCTGGACAATTTGGTTCGCGGTTTTCAACCACTTACCAGTCTGTAACGCAACTATCTCCCAGGCTCAGAGATTCCTGGGAGGGGCAGAGTTTGGCTCATTAAAATCAGTTGTACTCCCACAGCTATGTGTCATGTAATTACTGGGAGGGTAAAGGGCTATAATCACTTCTCAGCACCTTGTTCCAGCTTGTGGAGGATTCGGCTGGGAAAGTCCTTGTAAGAACTAGAGCCCCCAGGACTGTGTGTCATCCAGTCCATGGGAGGGAATAGTGCTAGAACGCTATCCTGTTCCAGGATAGAGAGGAGGATGAAGGACTCCAGTCAAGCCACGGCGACTGGGGCAGAAGCGCTGAGGTTTTCCCAGTTCCAGCTAGGAAGTGGTCCTTGGCGGAGGTACAGGGAGCTCTGCTACAGAAACCTTCTGCATTTACTACGCGCCTTACTGTGCTCACTGAAACCTCAGTGTCTGTTGCCACTAAGTCTTGCTGCAGGTCTTTTGCAGTCACTCAATGCTTTTCACAACCTACTTTTAAGAATTCTGGTTGCAGCCATTGTTAGCTTCCTTTATCTGCCCCAGTCCAGGTAGTGTCACCACTGTTCCTTCAACTTTGAACTTGCAAATTATACTTCCAATGGTGTCTCTAGGAACATTGAGTGCCTTTGCTATCTTTTTGTATCCTGTTCCTTGTTTGTGAAGGGCAATGATCTCGTCTCTTAAAGGACCACTTTAGTGCCAGGAAAACATACTAATTTTCCTGGCACTATAGTGCCCTGAGGGTGCCCCCACTCCCGTGGCGCTGAAGGGGGAGGAAGGGGTTAATCCCTTACCTTTTTTCCTGTGCTGGGCTCCCTCGGTGCTGGGCCTCTCCTCCCTCTTCTTCCGTCATTGGCTGAATGCACATGCACGGCAAGAGCCGCGCGTGCATTCAGCCAGTCTCATAGGAAAGCATTCTCAATGCTTTCCTATGGACGCTTTGTATTGTGTATTTTACTCATTAAAAGCTCTGTTGGTTACTTTTATTTGTGCCAATCATCTTTTATACACTCTACAATTATTCTTTTGATTTTTACCTGGCATTTTTATCGTTGTGAACTCCAAGAAATCCTAGGTGGGGCTCAAACCACCAACGCTGATACCAGTGGGCACTTTGTCTGCCCCACCCTTGTGAGTACCATTTTATATATATTTTAACACCATTGTTTCATCCAGAGAGCACTATCGTTGTCTCTATTTTATTCTCTTTGAGTGGTTGAACATACCTTTGAAGCAAGACACCTGCACCATATCCCATAAGCGGGGATTGTACCGCTGTACGCTGTCCATACTAGAGCTAGCTATAGCTCTTACACATGTGAATGCATTACCGTCTTCCTTTTATCTTTTATTTTATCTTATTGGATATATTGCACTATTTTGTTCTATCTTTTATCTTTATATATTATTGGATCATTTCGGGGAAGATCTACGTGACCACTATCCCTGACCAAGCACGTTACAGACCATTTGATCTAAAGAAAGAACTGTCAAGTTAAGACTTTTTGGGGATATATTACTGCTATCCTATTATATTTATTTGTGTGGCGCAGCCTCTTTTCTGTATTTTCTCTTCTGTTGTTTTTAAGGGGGCTTTGAGGGATTCCCTTTTTGGTTGCTGCCTTACCCATTACTTAGCACTGACTCTCTATTTTGATTTTGCCTATGTTTATTTACAGGTTACAGGGTGCTCAGGGAAAATAGTTTTTCCTTCAATTATGATACAGGCTCATCTACGCCCTTTGTTTACGTATTCTCTGGCCAAGTATTAATACAGCATATTAACGACATTTGCTTTATTTTCTTTACTACGGTTTACTTTTGCCACCTTCAACTTAATTATTACACAACCACAAAATATATCTCATTCATGAAATATGTCAGAACATTATTCAAGAAGATCAGGTATTAACCCTTCCATTATTCTGGTCACTTTTTATGGGAGGCATCCATGGGTTCAAGCAGGTTTCTCCGTAACCAGTTCAAGAAATATGCAATGCCTTTAAAGAAATGTCTCGATAAGATATGTGTATATTGTTGACTGTAATAAAATTGCATGAATCTATTTTTGCCCTCTTTTATTTACAGGCCCTACCGCATCGTCAGTTCCGGCACACCACAAACAACTTGCTCTCGTATTCCAAACTACTCTTACTCCATATATGGCCTTTTTGCCCCTAACACAAGTAACAAGGCCGTTTGGCCTGCAATTGTGGGAGGGGCATGTGTTTTCCCTACTTAAAGGAAACCCTTACCTTACTCCACACCGTTCGTGGTCTAAAAATTGGTATGGCCCTCCCTCCACTCCCACTCCCTTTACCCTTGGGTGGGCCCTCTTTTATTTTCAGGCCTACCGCATTGTTAGTTCAGTCACACCACAACCGAATGTGTATTCTAAACTACTCTTATACTTATCTCTTACTCCATACACAGCCTTTTTGCCCCTAACACAAATATATATATATGTTTGCTGTCCTGATGAAAGCTCCCAAGTGGAACTAAAACGTCGACTAATGGAGTACAGAAAAAGTTATTTTTTACAAATCCTGGGAGTGCTGATTATTTAGGTTCTCTCTCTCTCTCTCTCTCTCTCTATATATATATATATATATACAGACACATATATATATATAACAGACACACACACATATATATATATATATATATATATATATATATATACATATATACATGTTAAAGCAGAGCCTGGAATTGTAAGAGCGGTTACCCAACCTATTAAAGCTCAAGACATACCTTACTATGGGCCGTCATTGTGGTTCATGGTACTGACCTTACATCTGGTTCCGGTTCAAATAGCAGCTTCCCTGATACTCCGCAAACAGCTACAAGCAGAAAGCCCAATGCAAGTGAGTCTTAGATCATCTTGCCCTTCAACAACGTTTGCAGTCTGATGGGGGACTAAAGTTTAAAGCTTCCAAATGAAATTCAGCTGCCGGCGTCAGGCCCACCCACTTGTGGCCTTTACAGATCACTCACGCGAAACGGTGCCAACATGATCAGGAACATCCCTGGGTTGAAGGAGCAGGCATTCAGCCCAACCATGAATTCCCCATACCTAGTGTGTCTGCACGTCGGCTCCAAACAGTGAGTTGTTTCAGCCCTCGTTCGGCCAGCTTACGCAAAAAACGTAATTCCGGCTTGTTCGGCTTTTTTATGACGTTCATTTACAAATCGCATATGGTCTATTCACAATTACAGTCGGCCCTTATTCTACCTCATCATATTCGCACGTCAGGAGTTTGTGTTATGTTCGGTTTATTATTCAGCCTAGTACATAGAATATAACAAGTGATAACTATCTGTACAATTTGTCCTACAGGGTTCTTCAATAAAAATCGGTTATGGAATGTTCTATTGTAGTTAGGTAATTTTGGCCTTTACAGGCACAATACATGTGTTTTATTTGTATGTTCAATTGTGACTAAATATATTCAACCTGTATAGGAGGGATATTAGTTACATCCATGTAGTACTCTTAATCTATTGTCAAGGTACATGACATTAGATACTTACCAATTGTTATAATTTGTGTTTTAGGTTTCCAACTTACATTATTTTCACAAGTGTCGATCCACTTACACACCGTACAAGATATCCAGGTACTCCAACAAAAAAAATTTGTCTTTATCTAACCTCCTTAGCTCCCTTCTGGGAAAATGTTGTAGGGCATGTGAGAATGAGGTCACCGCACAGCTTGACTGAGTGGTATCGCAGCCAAGTTGTCAAGAGCGGAGATAAGTGAGAGTAACCGATCCAGACACGCTTGTAGATGCAGGAAAGCCTTAGGCCCCTGTGGGACGACCATTTTAGGTGGTAGGTCTGAATTTGCGGTTTAGTTAGGCAGCTAGAGACAGAAGTGGGACAATCACTGCAATTCTTCAGTGGGGCCGGGATATCCCCCACCGGCCCAGAGGGAGTAGAAACGTTGCTCACTAGTTGTAGGCTACAAGTGAAGCCCGAGGATCGGTCGCCTTAACTCCCTCGACTGAAACCAAGAGGATCGAGAACTGGCCAGGTCCACCAGCTACAAGTTTAAAGGTGCTAACCAAATTGGCAAAGTGGCCCTCCGGCATAAGGACACGATTTAACCAAAAAAAAACATCAGAGTCCCAAATGAGGCTATAAAAGTAAATTTCCTTGATGAGCTTTCAGCCCTCATGTGGCCTACAACCTCAACTTACCAAACATTATGTGTCACTTCCATACATTTTCTTCTGGCCCTCATTTGGGCTATAAACAAGGTTTCGAACCTGAATTCAGAGCAGCTAATACAACTGATTTTACAACAGTAACCCATAAGTCAGAAATACACCAAGAACTTTGTCCAGCCATAGAGAAATAGGTTCCAAAAGGCCCCCATTCGCTGAGACCGTACGTCTTCCCGGTGGGCGTTCTTGTAAATGTTTGGAACGGGACACTTGGGTCTGGGTTCACTCATGAAATTAAAAAGGCCACTAGAGATGGCAGATCTTTGTACCCCCTTCTCAACAGTTTCACAGAGTATTTGAGCAAATTCAGCGCCCGTGTCATGGTAAATCAATGTTTAAGTGAAAGAAGCAGATACATGTTCCAAGATGTCCATACGATAATTCTAATAGTTCATAATCAAAATACTGCCACCCTTGTCAGCTGGTTGTATTGTGATGGTAAGGTCTTTAGAAAATTTAATTCCAGTCTTTGTCACTTAGTAATATTGCTATATTTGTGCTTAGATACCAGGCACCTCGTTATGAAATTTTCTTGCAAATATTTGCATAGTGACATTGGTCTGGGGGGGGAGGGGAGTCAAATGTACTTTGTAAGTGCCAAAAGTCTTTGTGTGATACCGCCTGTATGTCCTTGAAAAAGTCACCCAAGATCTATAAAATCCAAATTGTACTTGTATCATGCTTTTTAGAGATTGGAATATTTCACCTACATATTGTGTTTTACATACTGAGCAGGTAAATATATGACATAAATGTAATTTATATATTCCATCATTTGAAATGTTTTTATAATTTTTTGGAGTTGCAAAAGTCACAGTACAGGTTTTAAATGTTATCACTTACACACCTGCTCACACACCATAGCCAAGATGGATTATTAGGAGGTGTGTATATGATCGTACTGTGAGGTAAACATCCTATATGCTTTTTCTAGCATTAGTGTGTATCCCTGACACTTGTTCAATTAGAGCATCATTAAAAAAAAAACAAAAACACCTTTTGGGAGTTATTTACATATAAAGCTACACATTTGACTTTAGTGATGGCTGTGCTCAAGGATAAATGCAGATCCAAAAGGACAAATTCATTGGAATTGAACCCATGCATTTATTTTGTATCATTTAAATTTTCAGTTTTAAGAAAATCTTTCCTATATTTTTAGAACACAAGAAATGCTTTCTCAAATACATTAATTGGATAAGCTCTAGACAATTATCTGTCCCTCAAATTGCATGACTGCATAACACAATGCTCAAGATTTGAATATCTACGAATACTAATTTTGACATATAACTGACTCATTGCTATACTATACATGGTATTCTATAGATTGAAATCTCAACTATACAGTTCAGCAAGGAAAGTTTCAAGTCAGAAAATGTTATGCTATTTTAATATAAATTTAAGATTAAAGGGGTACTATAAGCATCAAATCAATACTGACAGCCACTAGACGCACTTCCACTGCGCTGTAAAACTCTGTCATGGATCCAATGCTTTTCTATGAGAAGCACTGCAGACGTGCAACTCGCGGTGCATGTGCATCGGGTCCACTATGCTACTCTACGAGAAGCATTGGAATGGACCATTGATGGAAGGGAGGGGAGGGGGGAAAGAGTCATGCCTCCTCGATAATGTTGCAGAAGATACAGCAGTAAGCAGCGCTGAGAGATTCTAAATGCTGGAAAAAGGTAAGTAAAACCTTTATTTTCTAAATAACCTAACCATTTAAAATGGACATTTTTACTCTTAATTGAATGCTGCTTTCAATTGTTCAAAAAGTTGTAACTGGTGACTTAAATGCAGTCTTCTACAACTGTTTTATGGCCTCAGCCATAGTTTCATATTCACCTCTCCAATAAATGAATGTTAAAGTTGTATTCTCACCTGTTTTGTTTTGCAAATTCCATTCTAAATAAATCATACAAAAGCATTATATATGCAAGTCTGTGGAACTTTAAACGCTAAAAAATATTTAGATAAAATAATTGATCCCATTGGTATAGCTATAATAAAAAAATATTCAAGACCTTACATTAGATAAATGGACTAGATTTGGCATTATTAAAGTGGGTGACCTTTATCCCAATGAGAAAATGAAAACTTTATCCGAGCTGAACTTCAAATACAATCTACCTGCTAAGGAAATGTTTACCTTTTTAAGAGTTAAGGGCTTCTTACAGAAAGCAATGTTAAAGGGAGACTAACAAAAACTGGGACTTTTGAAAAATATATTTTGTGAACAAATAGTCCCTAAGGTCATTTCAAAAGCCCATTTATTAATGACAGCCCACAAAACACCTAGCATGACACTGGAAATCAAGAGAATCAATAAGCTGGTTAAGCCTGAAGAGTCAAATCGTATTCCAGTGCAGAATGGAAGGAGGGCTAAAATGGCTCAACAAGACCAGTTTAAATATTATTCATATTCAGAGTTGGCTAGATAAACTGAAAAGTATGTAATACGAGCAACGATTTTACTTGGTAATATAGATTGACTAGAAGTATTGTTTGTGTCTAATCCTCCCTGTTCGGTAAAATGATGGCAATTCACTTATCCCGGTGACCTGGCAATGATTGTTTTTTTTGGGGGGGGGGGGTCTGTATTATGTTGTTTTTGCTTGACATAACGACTTTTGTATTTTCTGATGGAAGTATCCTGGCAAACCCTAACAGGATCCATAAGTTCTTATATGCACGGGATATTGTTAATGGTATACAGTAATGTCTACATGTTTTATGCATGTGTATGTATATTAATATATAAATTATACAAGAATACCAAAACAAAAAACAAAAAAATATTAAGTAAATTAGGCAGGTCATGGTAGTATATTTATTTTACAGTGTAGAAGGCCCAAAATAATGCAAATGCTTTCATTAAAGCAGGTTCTTAAAATATCAAATGGAAACATTCATTTTAAGAATTACACGGAAGTTAATTTTACCCACAAAAAAAATATTAAAGAAAAGAAAATTTTTATGTATCATCTTATTTCACTGCATTTCTGCAAAAATAAAAATAAATGTGAAATATAAAGAGTACAATACTTATTTTAACACAGTCCTGGCACTGCTCACTTTACAAAGACATAGATCTTTACAATAAAACTCAAAAGGACATGTTGATTTATCCACACTTATTTACAGAGAGGTACTAATGTAAAACAGAAAAGTATAAGCTTGACACTTAAAATAAATTAAATTTAGAAGGTTTTATTCTCTAGACAGTAAATGTTGTTGAATTGAAAACTGAATTGCAGAACTTAATATCAAAATAGCCAGGGTGAAAAAAAAATCAGCCCAATTGTAGAATTTGTGTCATGCAGCTAGTTTTCCCCACATTTTGCAATTAAAAGGACACTCTAGTCACCAGAACAACTACAGTTTAATGTAATTGTTCTGGTGAGTAGAATAGCTCCCTTCAGGCATTTTCATGTAAACACTGCCGTTTACATTAACTTTGGGACACCTCCAAGTGGCCACTGGAGGGGCTTCCTGGCTCAGAGCTGCACAGTAAGCAGCCCTGCCGCTCTGCATGGAGACGCTGAATTTTCCTCATAGAGATGCACTGAATCAATGCATCTCTATGAGGAGGTCCTGATTGGCCAAAATGGCATTTGGCCCCCATGCCGATTTTAGCCAATCCAATGCTTTTCATTGGCTAAAAATCGATCATTTTGATGATGTCACAAAGGGGGCAGAGCCAGCACCAGCAGACCAGCGTGACGCTGGAAATAAGGTGAGTTTTAAACTTTTATAGGGGGCCAAGCCACCTAAATGGTGGGTTTAGCACTATAGGGTCAGGAATACATGACCCTATAGTGATCCGTTAAGTCTTTAATTTGCCATTAGTCAATCAACCTTAAAATGAAAACATGTAAGATTTTTTTTTCCACCTATAAACAATGTGCAGTAGAAACAAATGAACCTTTGGTGACTGCGTTGTAGAAAAATAGTATAAAAAAAATAAATAAAAAACAAATATATATTCCCCACCTTGTAAAATCTGACACTGCAAATTTGATGTTCAAGCGATACTAAAGCCATTATTTGTTTGATAATTAGTGTGCTTGATTGTGCACATGCAAGTACTGCTGGTTAAAATAAAATAAAAAATATTTTGTTGCAGGAAATCCAGTCCCATGTGCCCTGGCTAAAAAAAACTTTTCATTATAACCTGAGTAACAGGACATCCACTGCTATTAATCACAACTGTTCTGTGTATCTAGGATCAGGTGAACAGATGATAACCAACCCTCTGTCTTATTTTACACAAGGAAGTGATTCAAATCAGTTCTGGTTTGCTTTTCAAAAACTGATCATGCAACAAATAGATTTTTTTTTTTTTTAACTTAAATGGTTTTCGATCATGTTAATGTTTTGGGATTACTGATTTGATGATGCAAATAATAATATTGCAGATTAAGAATGGTCCATTTATTGGACAATTGCACACTTAGTTAAAAACACAATTTCTTTAGAAAATAAGATGGGGTTTATAAGATGGGGCTTGCAGGGACATGGTTAAGATCATAAATTAACTTCCTAGCAGGTGTCAGATTCACTTTATTTAGTGTCTGTCTGTCTGTCTGTCTGTCTGTCTGTCTGTCTGTCTGTCTGTCTGTCTGTCTGTCTGTCTGTCTGTCTGTCTGTCTGTCTGTCTGTCTGTCTGTCTGTCTGTCTGTCTGTCTGTCTGTCTGTCTGTCTGTCTGTCTGTCTGTCTGTCTGTCTGTCTGTCTGTCTGTCTGTCTGTCTGTCTGTCTGTCTGTCTGTCTGGATCACAGAACTGGTCACTATCCATTAAATCACTTTGATCCTAAGTGGCTTACCAAGTCAAAAAAGAAAACAAAAATAAATTGAAAAAATATATATAAAAATGTACATTTTTTTCTCTCCTGAAACCGCATTAATAATTTCTCTTAAATAAAGAGGACTGCAACATGGCACTCTGCAGAGAAATGTCATACTGGCCCCTTTAACAATAATAGTTTGAAGTCCTTAATTCCAGTTTCTAGCTTGGCAGGTTTGCTAGCTGTCAGTACCCTCATCTTCTTCATACTCATCATCTTCGTCGTCATCGTCCTTTCTGTCTACTTCAGAAGTGTCGGAGGACTCATGAAGAATCACATACTCCCTGCTACTAAAACCAAATTTTAGTACATCCTTTTCCTTAAGTTCGTAGTACCGCTGTGCTTCAATGCGCTGGTTATTTAGGTAAGTTCCATTGCCAGAACCAAGATCAATAATATATGGCCTTACACGGCGTCCAAGTGTTCCATTAGCACGGGTGAATGATACCATTCTGAAACAAAATAATTAATTTGTAAGAGTAATTCTATTATTATGTACAAATATGTTCATCTTCATTGTTATTTAATGTCCTCATCATTTAATTTACTGGCCAGGAAGTGCATATGATTGGCTGATATTAACAATTTCAGTTTTTTCCCCAGTTGCCTATTCCTCTGCTGATTCTGCAGGCACACATAATTCTGACCTCTGCATCCTTTGCAATCTGCTCCAAGACTGTATTAATGGAAACGGGAGAGGCAAACTAACACTAGGAACACCCTAGAGTACAGATCTAACAGAGTTATAGTTGGTAATTATTAACATGCAAACAGTTAGCGAACCTCAGACATATTAACTTCACTATGGGAGAGAGAACACTAAAGGAGAACTCACAAAATAACACTCCATGTACCATAACCACTACAGTGAGCTGGAGCTCCCCCCACAACTCACCAATGTAAGTGGTCCTAGGTTTGCTACTAGCTTCCATTAAAGGACCAGTTTGGGCACCATAATAACTTCATCAAAGCGAAGTTGTTATGATCACAGGAGGTCTGAGAGCAGCAGCTAACGACTCTCAGGCAATCAGCAGTAACGCTGCATGAGTCTTCTGGTTTCCCCGTTTTGAGAAAACAGAGGCAGGTAAATTCAGCAATTCGGCACAGACTGTGTGGTTACCCCTTAAGGCGAGCCAGCACCAAGGTCTTTCATTTTGATTAAGTTGTTATGGTACCCTTGGTATTCCTTTAAGCTCTCCTGATCTAAGCCTTGCTGATCTCCCTCAGCAAATGACCTTAATCTGGCGGGTCCTAGGAAAGAAGTCAAAATGCTATGATGGCATCACTCTTTAGAATAAAAAAAAAAAAAAAAAACTCCTATACAACTCTCTTGATCCTAGATCGTCTGTTATATACAAATTTAACATGGCTTACACATAATATTCCATTATAACACTTAATACAAAAATAAAAAGTATGCAATCATTACCTATACTGAAGAACAGCATGTTGTTTTGAGCAAGATGGGTGGTCTATAGGTATGTCAGCAATACGTCTCTGCCTTCCGAGGAGATATGCACTTTGCCTGTGGATGTACATGACAGGGAGGGCTTCATCATTTTTAAATGGGTAGAGACGCCAACGCTTCTTTGGGATACGAGATTCTGCTGGCTCACTGTATTTGATCACAACTCCTCTGAAAGTATTGGTATCTTCCAACAATGCACCAGACAGTTCAAAGTTGGGTTTCTCCTTATTAGCCGGAGCACTACTAGGATCTGTACTCTGACTCTCCAACTGTTCTTCTTGCTCTGATCTCTGGCGTCTCTCTCTCCTTCTTTCATTATGAAATTCCCGCTCTGCTGCCTGGTCTCTCAAATTATGTTCTTCTCGATCTCTCTCTCTAGGCCGGGAAATGTTATACCGACCTCTGTCTGTGTGGTCTCTGTTTCTATTCTGTCTGTGATTTTCCTCCCAACTTTCTCTGGGTTGTCTCTCCTCATTTGACCTGTGAGAATGTTCTTGTTTCTCCTATTAATAAATTAAACAAATTGTATAGTTATAAACCATGCTTATAAAATGACAGCAAGTACATTCATATACAAATTTTTGGCTAGGTAACAAGTTAAAAAAAAAAAACACTAAAACACCAAAACCAACTGTAGCTTAATTATTATTTAAATTTATATAGCGCCAACTAATTCTGCAGTGCTTAATGAAAAGATTTGGGTGTACAGATCATGCCCTGCATTCTCACTGTTTAGTTCTCTGCCATCTAGGTGTTAAATCTATTTGTTTTTGCATCCCTAACCTCACCTACACACTTCATGTAAAGAGAGATCTAATGTTTAAACTTCCTTTACAGCAGTGTGGTTAATTTAGAATAGCTTATATCCTGCTCTGTTAATTGCCTCCTAGAGTCTGCAGGAAACTCCTGTGTGAGATTAAAGTTAAATTTTATTACATGACAGGAGGCTTCCTATTTTGCATAACTTTCTTTACTTATGCCTCCAGCAGCACAAGTCAATCAATCAAAAAACTTTAACCAATCCTAGGCCAACATAGCCTGCATATAAGTCTTTGGTGGGCGTGTCTATTCCTCTTTCTTTGCTGCTTCCAGAAGGCACAGGTCAGAGTACTACCTTCAGAGCTTATTTATTTTATATTCATTTCATATTGCTAGGATAATATTCATTGTTTTCCATTATCTAATGTTTATTTGTATATGTTTATTTTACTAGTCCTTTATTTTTTCTCCCCCTCTGCCCTACCTCTCCTCTCACCCTTTACTGTCTCCTACCCGCGGCGTTTTTTCCGCGACCGCGCTTTTTTCTGGGGTATGGAGCTCGCTTAGGGACCCTTTGGGAGGTGGGTGTGGGGTTGGAGGGGCATTCCGCTTATTTGTGCGGCATTTAGAGGCTTGACAGCGGACCGCGTTCACGATCGCGGACCGCACTGTCATTTTGGCGCGAACGGCGGCCATCTTGGATCTCGCTTCCGCGAGACCCACGACGGCCATTAGCGCTCCTAACGGTCGTGATTCAAACGACCCGTCCTTCTTTCTCCTCACAGGTTTATGTCAATATGTCATTTTGGTTTACCTACACTGTGTATATTTGGTGATATCAGTACCCTAAGACTTCCCCTTGCTAAGACATATTAAAGGCTCAGTGCATACAGGCTCATCCCCTGCTGCATATCTTACAGACACAGCTTAAGCAGGCTCATCCCCTGCTATACTTTTAAAGGCACAGTACAGACAAACTCATCCCCTGCTGTACATCTTATAGGCACAGTTTAAACAGGCTCATCCCCTGTTTTACTTTAAAGGCACAGTACAGACAGGCTCATCCCCTGCTGTACATCTTAAAGGCACAGTTTTAGCAGGCTCATCCCCTGCTATACTTTTAAAGGCACAATACAGACAGGCTCATCCCCTGCTGTATTTCTCAAAGTCACAGCTCAAGCAGGCTCATTCCCTGCATTACATCTAGAGTCACTAGTGCAACAGGCTCATACCCTGTTATACACAGAAGAGTCAAAGAGTCACTATATAAACAGACCCATCATCTGTTTTAAATAAGTGCCAGTGCCAGCAGGCTCATCCCCTGCTATAATCAAGTGACATAGTGCCAGCAGGCTCATCCCCTGCTATAATCAAGTGACATAGTGCCAGCAGGCTCATCCCCTGCTATAATCAAGTGACATAGTGCCAGCAGGCTCATCCCCTGCTATAATCAAGTGACATAGTGCCAGCAGGCTCATCCCCTGCTATAATCAAGTGACATAGTGCCAGCAGGCTCATCCCCTGCTACATATATATATATATATATATATATATATATATAAGTGCCTAGCTGCAAACAGCCTCAAACAAGTGACAGCAGGCTCATCCCCTGCTATATATATATATATATTAACTGAACCGATACAAGCAGACTTACCCCTGCTATTAAATCTAGTGACTCAATAACAGCAGGCTCGTTCCCTGCCATACTATCATATATATGTGACTCTATACATGAACTGTATCATACGGCACTCCACGCATTTCAGTTCCTAACACTTTCCTGTCTTCCACAGACAGACCCAACACACAACACAAGATGAGTGATTCACCACAGTTACCACCATCAGATTGGCAGGCACTCATTAACTCGGCGGTAGCCGCCTCCGTGGAGAAAGCTATCGACAAACTGCTTATGCAGAACCCAAAACCGGACACGGCTATTGAACAACCCACGGTTTTTACTGACGATGCCCTTCTCGGAGATTACCACGCTACAAAACGGCAACGGAAGGGCACCATATCGAACACCCAAGGAAAGAAAGGAAAAACACCGCTGAAGAAGAGCCGCCAGTCAATGAAGAGAGGAACTTCCCCTCCATATTCTCCGTCCTCGGAGGACGATGATCACAACCCCCCACCATCACTTGACATCATGGATGAATGGAAGGCGGGAGATTCACACTCGGAAGACGAGGAATGGCTAGACCTCCAGGGAAACGACAGAGACTATGATCAAGACTCATACCTTGAACAGGAATTCCCTCAGGAAGAGGGCACCTTCATAGACCCCCAAGGAGCAACCATGTTCGACCCCCGCACGATCCGACATCCAAGATCAACGGAATGGGGATTGCCAGAACACCTGACTCAGTTCGTCCATTTCTGGCTGAGAAAGCCAATGGACAAAGAAGTAAGGGCGAGACTACGGGCAGAATGCCCAAGACCCACACTACCAGATAAAATCGCACTAACCCCGGAATTTGATACTACCGTATCCCTGTTCATGTCCCGTGCAGGTCGGGACCCGCGAAAAGGGATAGAGAAGGGCCTTAGGGAATCCCAAGACAAACTCTTAGACATCCTGGGCCCTCTAGCAAAAATGCTATACTTGGCCGACTTAGCCCTATCCCAGGGCACCACACTGGATGCCCACACTATACGTGAATGGGCGCAACGGGCCATCTGTATGCTGGGTAACACCAACGCGGCAATGTGCGCAGAACGCCGCAGAACTGCATTACTCAAGATGGACCCAAAACTGATGGAGCTGGGTAAAAAAGAAATGGGACCGCTGGCGAACGGTCAACTTTTCGGTGACTCTTTCATAACTGAACTCAAGAAACATGTAAGCATCTTCACCACTCTGAATAAGGCTCAGACCTCCATCAGGCAAGTTTTTTGCACCACCACACCACGCCGTGGAGTTTTTGGCAGGGCTGGTCGCCAAAGGGGCCGAGCCACCAGCCGCTTCTGGCCTACAGGCCCCAGATACCAGTCATCTCAAGCCTTCTTCCCAACCTCAAGAACCAACTTCCAGAGAGGATCTTTCCGTTCCAGAGGCACCCGCACCCGCGGACGCGGACGTTTCAATACAGGTGAGCATCCCCGACACACCCTGTCTTTTTTCCCACATAACTGCAGGCAGACTGTCTCTCTTTTCACAGGAATGGGAGAAGATATCTTCGGACAGCTGGATCCTCAATACGGTAACCGGCTACGAGATCGAGTTCTCAGACACCCCGGTACAAGACCGACGCCCACCTCCAATAAGAGCGTCGGCAACACTCACAGGAATCATAGGCAAGGAGATTCAAACCCTCTTCGACAAAGGGGCGGTGGAGGTCGCCCCGGACGATACGGGTTTCTTCAGCAACATCTTCATAGTCCAAAAGAAAACAGGAGACTACAGACCAGTCATCAACCTACGGCAACTGAACGTTTTCGTCACATACAGGCATTTCAAAATGGAAGGAATCCACCTTCTAAGAGACCTACTATTGCAACACGACTGGTTCACTCGACTAGACTTAAAGGACGCCTACCTATCGGTACCGATAGCCTGCGTCAGCCGTCCTTTCCTCCGCTTCACATGGAACCACCTTTCCTACCAATTCACCTGTCTCCCATTCGGCCTCAGCTCAGCACCATGGTGCTTTACGAAACTCATGAAGCCGGTAATGGCTTACCTAAGGGAGAAAGGCATCCGCTGCCTGATATACCTGGACGATATTTTGATTTTCTGCGAATCAGCGCCCAGGCTTCACTCTCAAACGAGATTCATAGTGCTCTTGCTGGAATCTTTGGGCTTCATCATAAACAGAGAAAAATCTTCTCTACAACCTGCCAAGGTGGTTCAGTTCCTGGGATTCGAAATAGACTCGGGGACATGTACCCTCCGTTTACCCACTGCGAAGATTGCGGCAATACGGAAAGAGATACGCCGGGTACTTCGAAAAGACTCAATACCGCTTCGCCTCCTAGCCCGAATGGTAGGCCTTTTATCGTCCTCCATACAAGCGATCTTCCCGGGACCGCTACACTACCGGGCCATGCAACGGGCGAAGGCATATCACTTGAGACAAGGTCAGACATACGACCACTGGATCCCAGTGTCAGCAGAAATACGGACGGAACTCAGATGGTGGCTCCTGCACATGGAAGCCTGGAACGGCAGAGCCATATTCGGTCCGAATCCGGACTTTGTCTTGGAGTCAGACGCCAGCCTATGGGGCTGGGGAGCCCACTGCACACAGGCGTCCACCGGAGGGCCATGGTCGGAGGAAGAAAAACTCCTACACATCAACTGCCTGGAGTTGATAGCGGGCTCCTTCGCGATCCGGAGTTTGGCCAAGAACATGTCCAATTGCTGCATACTCCTGCGCATGGACAACATTTCGGCAGTCCAGTACATAAACCACCTGGGCGGAGCCAGATCACGGGCCCTGACGGAAGCAACGAGGGACATCTATCGATTCTGCCTACCCCGCAACATCACGATCAAGGCAGAATATCTACCGGGTGTCAACAACCTCACTGCAGACTGGTTCTCTCGACACTGGAGAGACAGCAGCGACTGGCGCCTGGACACCACCATCTTCCGCAGGATAAGGCAGATACGAGGTCCGCTACACATAGACCTCTTCGCATCACGGACGAACACTCAACTACCGAGATATTACAGTTGGCTCCCGGACCCTCAAAGCGAAGCAGTGGATGCGTTCCTGCAACAATGGCCACAGTCAGGAGCTTACGCATTCCCACCTTTCTCGATGCTGGCGAGAGTCCTCCACCACCTACGCAGAGCAGGGACCTCTCTGATTCTGATCACACCGTTATGGAAGAGCCAAGCATGGTTCCCGGACCTACTAGCTCTATCACAGGACCATCCGCTACTACTACCAGTGTTCCCATTCCTCCTGGTGAACCCAGACGGGGAACCTCATCCGTTGATTACACAAGACCGGCTGGAACTGGTAGCCTGGAGTCTTTCCGGGGATCCTGGAACGTCTCAGGCCTATCGCAGACGACTAGAGACCTGTTATGGGACTCCTGGGCACCGGGCACTAGACGTAGCTACCTATCCGCATGGAACACATGGAACCGCTGGTGGATGGAAAGGGACCTTGATCCCTTTACAGCACCTATTCCCTGCATTCTAAATTTCCTGTCAAACCTGTTCTCAGAAGGCAGAGCATTCCGCTCAATTAATATCACCAGATCCGCCATCTCGGCGGCCCACACCCCGATAGACGGTACACCAGTGGGTCAGAACACTCTGGTATGCCGGCTACTGCGGGGCATCAGACTAGCCAGACCTCCGGTACCGAAGTATAACACTCTTTGGGACGTTGATATAGTTATCCGATTCCTTAGGAACTGGCCTGACAACGAGACCTTGTCACTGAGACAACTATCAGCCAAACTAACTCTCCTCCTATGTTTAGTTTCGTTTCGTAGGGTCGCAGACGTTAGGGCTTTTGACATAGATGGTTTCACTATTACACCAGTAGGGGTTACCTTCTCGGTATCTCGCAGGACTAAGACGGACTCCACATCCGTGTCTTATCCATTTTTTCCGACGGTTCCGCGGCTATGCGTCGTGACCACTTTGCTTCGGTACGTAGAAGTTACCGAACCACTCCGTTTTTACCGATCAGGTCAACTTCTGGTATCTTACACCAAACCATACAAACCAGTAACTACCACTACGTTGGCCAGATGGGTACGATGGCTCTTATCCCTTGCAGGGGTAGAACCGAATTTCGGGGCCCACTCGGTACGCGGGGCGGCGGCTTCGCGTGCATACTCGGCGGGAGCTTCACTCACGGACATCCTGCGCTCGGCAGATTGGACTAGAGAAAACACCTTCCGAGTTTTCTACTTTCGACAGACATCTCACGCATCTTTTTCGTTGTTACCGCAGCGTTAAAAATGCAAAATAGGAAGCCTCCTGTCATGTAATAAAATTGCAGATTATGTTAACGTAGTGTACGTATAATCTTAATTTTAATAATGACAGGAGGCGAGTATTTTCCCCCCCGTAGATCTTGAGATTGTTCCCCCCCTTGATACTCGCTGTTTATAGCATTTTACAGACAATTGTGACATCATGACAGACTGTTACATTCCTAGCATAAACCTCACGTAAACAGTATAGAATTTACTAGTTAACTACTCATAGTACTGTCAATACTATAACCTAATACTTAGTCATGTTTAGTAACTGAATCAGGTCTAGGTTGCATGCGGACAATAGTTCACTTCCACATCTTTCACCTATTTCCGTTTTTTTCCAGCATAAGATGACTTGGGAGCCGGACAACAATATCCATCAAGCTCCAATCCAAGCTACGTTCGTTCAAGTTACAGAGTTCCAGTTTAAAAGATACCTCACATCCTGACGTTACAGGACTTCTCACATCAAAGAAAGAGGAATAGACACGCCCACCAAAGACTTATATGCAGGCTATGTTGGCCTAGGATTGGTTAAAGTTTTTTGATTGATTGACTTGTGCTGCTGGAGGCATAAGTAAAGAAAGTTATGCAAAATACTCGCCTCCTGTCATTATTAAAATTAAGATTATACGTACACTACGTTAACATAATCTGCAATTAACAGAGCTAGAGATTAAAAAAAACTTCTAAGTGAACACACAGAAAATGTATTCATACTTACCATCATTTGTCCCTGATATATAGTCATGGGGAAAAAAATTACACCTTCTTTGAATTATATGGTTTTACATATAATATGGTTTTAATATATCAAGATATAACAATAATCTGTTCATTAGCAATTAAATACAAGATCATATGAACAAAAACACATGACATTTAACACTATCATGATGTATTTAACAAAAATAAAGCTAAAACTGAGAAGCCATGTGTGAAAAACCAAGCACACCCTTACTACTTACATACAGATTTAGATGCCAAGTAGCAGACAGGTGCTCCTAACCAAACGATTAATTGATCATCAGCAAGTGTGACCACAACCTCTATAAAATACAAAGTTTTAATGGTTGCTCGTCTGGAGCATTCAGGTGTGTTCATACAATGCCAAGGAGGAACAATATCAGCAATGTCTTAGAGAAGTAATTGTTGCTGCCCATCAAACTGGGAAGTGTTATTTCCAAACAATTTAAAGTCTATCATTCTACAGTGAGAAATCATTCAAAAGTGGAAAACATTCAAGACAGTTGCCAATATTCCCAGGAGTGGACGTCCCAGCAAATTCACCCCAAGGTCAGACCATGCAATGCTCAGAGAAATTGCAAAGAAAACCAAAAACAAATAACAGTTATACCTCAGACTCTACATGCCTCAGTTAGCATGCTAAATGTAATTACACTACAATTAGAAAAAGACTGAACAAGTATGGCTTGTCTGGAACGTTTGCCAGGAGAAAGCCTCTTCTTTCTAAAAAGAAGATGGAAGCATAGCTTAGGTTGCATGTGATCAAACCACAAGATTTCAGGAACAATGTCCAAATGTCCCTTGGGCAGATGAGACCAAACTGAAAAAGTCTTTCCATAATACAAAGCACTACGTTTGACAAAACCAAAACAGATCATATCGGCACAAACACCTCCTGTCACAGCAAGGGTGCATAATTCATTGTTGCACTATGGAATATTGTCATTTATTGTACTTTGTGTAGTGCATAGATGAACTAGCTGCTTAGTAGATGTGGTATTGTCAATTCCAAAAGGGGTCAATTTGATTGTATGGGAGGGAAGAAGGTTTACAGCCTAAATTCCTCTTTGAAGCTGGGAGCCCAATAGAGCTACTCTGTAAGGTGTGAGAAGTCACACATAAGAGGCCTGGACGTCTGGTTTAAATATAAACTAACTCTCTAATTTGTCATATGTACAGCGCTACGGAATTTGTTGGCGCTATATAAATAATATATAACAATAATATGTCTAGATTCCCCCTCTTAGATAAGGGGTCTTTTGATATGTTAATGGACAGTAGCCTTGTGTTCCAGTATCATATCCAAAAGAAACATTAATACATACCCACAGATTAATAATCAAGCCTCATTTTTATTATATTTAGAAGGAGACAAGCAGATCTGCAACAGAATGACTGAAAAATTAAAGGAATCAAGGTGTTGCAATGGTCAAGTTAAAGTCCAAACCTCAATCTAGCTGAAGTGCTGTGGCGGGACCTTAAGAGTAACGTTGTAAAGAGTGGACCAAAATTCCTCCACAACAATGTGAGAGACATAAAGTTAATCAGAAAATTACTACATCAAGTTATTGCGGCTAATGGTGGTTTTACAAGCTATTGAATCATAAGGTGTACTTCGTTTTTCACAAATGGCTTCTCAATTTTGGTTACATTTTGGTGAAATACATTTTTACCCTGTAATATGTTATGTGTTGTTCATCTGAGATTGTATTTACTTAATTTTAAGACATGCTAAGTGTGGCAAACCCCCCTTTTTTAGGGAGTTCGCCATGAGTTTTTGGAGGGGCCTGCTTGCCCACCTCCTGCCCTGTGACTATGGCCCCTGGGATGTATTGCCTTTTAAAAGCGTCATTTGGGCTTATGGACTTTTATTGGATTGTTTCTGGCCCTTTAAATGCTCTGGGTAAAGATCTGTACTTTTTATATGGCACATTGGATGCAGCCGAAGTGGCCGCCATTAAAAAAACAAACACTTGGCGGCGGCCATTTTAATTCAGCCGAACGCGGTCAGCTGTGTTTTGCCATTGAGTTCATGGAACTGAAATCGGCTCCTCAACGGCACGAACATGGCAGAAGTTTTACCTTACCTGGAACTATTATATTCAAGTGGAGTCGAACGGTGTTCGACCATTCGAACTGTAATGAATAGACCGGCCGCATAGCTGAAATCTCTGGAACTGTTTGGGGCATGAAAATGTGCGTGTGGTCAGTCAAAAGAAACTACCAGCTAACTCCCGAAACGGCTACAAATGAAATTTGGATATGTTGTTCCCATAATTATACTGTTTCTAAAAATGTAAGTTTTATGTGAATGTGATGTATAGTTTTAAAGTTATAGAAATTGGGTTAAAATGTGTGTTTAAACTGTACGGTTAATTATGTTACCGCCAAGGATGTCCGGATGTGAAACCACAGAATTCAAAGAGACTGTACTTTCTTTTTCCAATGACTGCAGGTAGATCTGCCCTCTCAGCTTATCAGGACAGGATAATGATTAAAGATTTGCAAAACTTTATATACTGTGTTCCACCAGTCTCATTACAAGCTTCCCAAACAAAAAAACCTAGGCAACAGAGTGGAAACTAAATGTATTGCCATCGAAAATAATGAAAATTACAGTGAGTAAAAATATTTTTTTCTGGTTAATCAAGGCAACATATATAAGTTGTACCCAAGAAAGAAAATTACCGGTAAGTGACAGACAGAAGGTAACAGATGCAAAAAACATCAGAATGGACCCTCTATCCAAATTTTGCATCCGAGGAAGCCAAAATCAAAGGTTTGTAAAGTCAAATGTAGGTGCTCAAAGACTGCCAAGGAGCAGCACAGTTTTCCATGGAGAACTCAAATTCAGCCGCCCCAGATAAAGAGACAGATCAAATGGAGTGGGCCCATCTTTCAGGACTTTGCAGGTAATGGAGACATTTCAAGAACTAAGAGTGGATACAGAGACAGCTTCTCCTTTACAAGAAACCAGAGTAAGGGCAAAAAGTTAAGACGTTTTCTCAGAATCACACAGGAACACACCCATGTCAGGGAGGGAGAATGGGTCCCTCTTGTTGAGGTTAGATATTCAACTGTCATTGTGTTGTCTGATCGAATTTGGACAAGATGTCCCTGTAGGCATTTCCTTAACATAGGAAAGCAAACCAAGTTGCCTAGAGTTCTCAGGAATTAGAGCATCCGTTCAAAATACTTTTGGATCAGGAATAAAAGGCTTTGAATTGACCTTCTTGCTTGTGGTCACAAGGTCAATTTAACAGAGGCCCATTTATGGCATATCTGTTTGATTATGGCTTTGGAGAGGGACCACTTATGATTGTTAATCGTATGTCGACTTAGAAAGTCAGCATATAAATTGTCTTTGCTCTTTAAACGGCTCTTGTGCCCATAGCACAAGAGGTTTTATCTCCATCACTGTTGGACTCTAGACAACACCCAGGTGATTTATGTAGGCAGCAGCTGCCCTGTTTTCTCTCCAGATTATAATCCACTATTGGAAAATATGTGGGCGGAAATATAGAACAGTCCTTAATTTTATTATTTTGTCTGAAAGCACGGTTGCTTGAAGACCAAGAACTCTGGACAAGTAATCCATTGTAATGATCTTCAAATCTATGAGTGATAAGGAGAAATCCATTTTGATCTTGAGAGGATCATGGGCCTCCCTTTATAAACATTTTAATAAGATTTTGCAGGCCCTAGAAACAGTGCTAATGGCAAATGCTGGCTGGTGGTGGGGCAGAGGAAGATCAGGGGGAGCCTGGGGCAGAGGAGAAGCAGGGGGAGCCTGGGGCAGAAGAGAAGCAGGGGGAGCCTGGGGCAGAAGAGAAGCAGGGGGAGCCTGGGGCAGAAGAGAAGCAGGGGGAGCCTGGGGCAGAAGAGAAGCAGGGGGAGCCTGGGGCAGAAGAGAAGCAGGGGGAGCCTGGGGCAGAAGAGAAGCAGGGGGAGCCTGGGGCAGAAGAGAAGCAGGGGGAGCCTGGGGCAGAAGAGAAGCAGGGGGAGCCTGGGGCAGAAGAGAAGCAGGGGGAGCCTGGGGCAGAAGAGAAGCAGGGGGAGCCTGGGGCAGAAGAGAAGCAGGGGGAGCCTGGGGCAGAAGAGAAGCAGGGGGAGCCTGGGGCAGAAGAGAAGCAGGGGGAGCCTGGGGCAGAAGAGAAGCAGGGGGAGCCTGGGGCAGAAGAGAAGCAGGGGGAGCCTGGGGCAGAAGAGAAGCAGGGGGAGCCTGGGGCAGAAGAGAAGCAGGGGTAGCCTGGGGCAGAAGAGAAGCAGGGGGAGCCTGGGGCAGAAGAGAAGCAGGGGGAGCCTGGGGCAGAAGAGAAGCAGGGGGAGCCTGGGGCAGAAGAGAAGCAGGGGGAGCCTGGGGCAGAAGAGAAGCAGGGGGAGCCTGGGGCAGAAGAGAAGCAGGGGGAGCCTGGAGCAGAAGAGAAGCAGGGGGGGCCTGGGGCAGAAGAGAAGCAGGGGGAGCCTGGGGCAGAAGAGAAGCAGGGGGAGCCTGGGGCAGAAGAGAAGCAGGGGGAGCCTGGGGCAGAAGAGAAGCAGGGGGAGCCTGGGGCAGAAGAGAAGCAGGGGGAGCCTGGGGCAGAAGAGAAGCAGGGGGAGCCTGGGGCAGAAGAGAAGCAGGGGGAGCCTGGGGCAGAAGAGAAGCAGGGGGAGCCTGGGGCAGAAGAGAAGCAGGGGGAGCCTGGGGCAGAAGAGAAGCAGGGGGAGCCTGGGGCAGAAGAGAAGCAGGGGGAGCCTGGGGCAGAAGAGAAGCAGGGGGAGCCTGGGGCAGAAGAGAAGCAGGGGGAGCCTGGGGCAGAGAAATAAAATAACAGCAACTATATTAATAACAAACATTTTGCTAATATAAAGAGTACAATTTATGGAAAGGCTGCCAAGGGGCCCTCCAGTGAAAAAAAGGTTAGGAACCACTCATAAATTATGCAATTCACAGGGCCAAATCTCCAAAACTGCCCTAAAACATACACTGCAATATTTATAGTTATGCCAATTAAACTTGCATGACTGATATCTATGCATTCTCAGAGGTTATATCCTCAGACAAAAGTGATAAACAATACACAATATATCAACAAGATTGAAAGAAATTATGATAATACATCAAAAAACACAACACAACCCTCCCTCTTGAAGGATTTTACAGGTTATCACATTTCTAGAGAAGCTAAAATGTGCAGAACAATCAAAACATGAGGAACAGATTCCAAAGGAATTTCAGTCAATAAACACAAAATAGACTTTAATTACCTGCTTCACTTTAACCATCAAGTGAGGTGGACTTCTGCTCTTACTTCTACTTCTCTTATACTTGGGTGATTTGCTTCGTTTGCCAGATGACTTGTTTTTCCTTTTTGCTGGTGATCTAAAGAAAAATAATTAAATAAAAGAACATTCAACCATGCAGACCAAGTATACAATAAGGACGGATCCACGGTGAATTGACTTGTTGCAGGATGTAAATTCCAATGTTAATATAAATTGATTAGCAGTTAATAAATATGACCAAATAACGATATCTATGTAGTTCCCTTCTCTATTTCCACCACCCTGTGTATTAAACTCTTTCCCCATGCTCAATGAATCCTGATTATCACCTGCTTAAAGAAATACTCAGAACCTGAAGTGTCAACCCCCCACTTTTCTTTTTATATACATTGAATGTATGCAAGGGTGTGGAAATTAAAAATGAATAAATAATCTACTTGTACAAGGACTAAAGTGGTATTCCAAACTACTCATCCTGATTGGTGATGAGGGCGAATTCCTGTGCACGCACCTCCTAGTGATTACATTAGCCAGGGAGATGGGGCAGCAGCACAGAGATCGGAGAGGCAAGGGAGTAAAATAAAGGTAAGTAAAACACTTTATTTTATCAATTCGGGGCGAGATAATCTCAAGTCAAAAAGGGGGGGGGGAGGGGGGATATATAAGTGGATTTCTCCTACTTGGGGGTTAACCCCTAGTGAAATAAATTCACCAAAAATACAAAATAATAGAAAGAACGTAGAGAGAAAGGACAGGAAAAATAGGTAGAAATAATCCTGATAGAGTGGGTTTCCCTCAATCTGGAGGGAAACTGAAGTGGGAAAAAGTAGGTACCGTATATACTCGAGTATAAGCCGAGTTTTTCAGCACATTTTTTGTGCTGAAAAACCCCAACTCGGCTTTATACTCGAGTCAATAGTCTGTATTATGGCAATTTGCATTGCCATAATACAGACTGGGGCTGTGTGGGCTGTGAGAGAGCGTTACTTACCTCTCCTGCAGCTCCTGTCAGCTCTCTCCTCCTCTGCGCCGTCCGTTCAGCACCTCGGTCAGCTCCCAGTGTCGAGACTTACACTGTGAGCTGACAGAAGAGCTGAACTGACCGGCGGAGGAGGAGAGAGCTGACAGGAGCTGCAGGAGAGGTAAGTAACGCTCTCTCACAGCCCACACAGCCCCCTCCTACACAGTGCCCATCCACTGGACCACCAGGGAAGGAGCCCCCCTCCCTGGCCAGCTAGCAAGCAGGGAGGGGGGACGAAACAAAAATAAATTAATAATAAAATAATAATTAAAAAAAAAATAACATTACAAATAATAAATAATAATAATAAAATATGAAAATAATTAAAAAAAATAATAAGTAAATAAAAAAAAAAGAATGAAAAAAAATCTTAAAATAATGTAAAAAAAAATAATAAAATTGCCCCCCCCCCCAAGGCTCTGCAACACACACATACACACACACTGCACTCATACACACACACACTGCACTCATACACACACACACACTGCACTCATACACACACACACACTGCACTCATACACACACACACACTGCACTCATACACACACACACACTGCACTCATACACACACACACACTGCACTCATACACACACACACACTGCATTCATACACACACACTGCATTCATACACACACACTGCATTCATACACACACACTGCATTCATTATATACACACACTGGAAATAAATATTCAATTAATATAATTTTTTTAGGATCTAATTTTATTTAGAAATTTACCAGTAGCTGCTGCATTTCCCCACCCTAGTCTTTTACTCGAGTCAATAAGTTTTCCCAGTTTTTTGGGGTAAAATTAGGGGCCTCGGCTTATATTCGGGTCGGCTTATACTCGAGTATATACGGTAGTTAATTCCCAACAATAAAACTTAGCTTTTAATTATAACTAAAAATAAAAGTAGCGGTTGGTATAGTGACCCACCAAAACACAAATATAAATATATATATAAAAAATGTGGCAACACCAGGAGACAGTGGAACAGAACAGTGAGCCACTGTGACTTACAAAGTCGAAAGGGTTATACTGTTAATGATACAAAGCCACCAAAGTGTATAATCTCAAGTGTTATTACTATAATGCTATATTAACCTTAAAACTACAGCTTACATGATGCACTGCCATTCTCAAGGCATAAAAAGCATCATGTGAGTTGTAGTTCTACAACATCTGGGGATCTACCTTTTGGGCACCAGTTTTAATACATTGTCAAAACTTTGTCCTTATGGATTAAAGGGAAACTCCAGTGCCAGGAAAACAATCTGTTTTCCTGGCACTGGAGGGTCCCTCTCCCTCCCACACCCCAATCCCCAGTTACTGAAGGGGTGAAAATCCCTTCAGTCACTTACCTGAGGCAGCGGCGATGTCCCTCGCCGCTGTCTCCTCCTCCGCGCCGCTCCTCCTCTGTATTGCGTCGGCCGGTGGGTGAGACTGATCCCGCCCACCAGCCGAAGAGACCTAATGCGCATTAGCGCTCCCCATAGGAAAGCATTGAAAAATAATTTCAATGCTTTCCCAGGGGGAAATGAGCAACGCTGGAGGTCCTCACACAGCGTGAGGACGTCTAGCGATGCTCTAGCACAGGTTTCCTGTGCTATGAAGGAGGAAGTGACCTCTAGTGGCTGTCTAGTAGACAGCCACTAGAGGCGGAGTTAACCCTGCAAGGTAATTATTGCAGTTTATAAAAAACTGCAATAATTACAGTTGCAGGGTTAGGAGTAGTGGGAGTTGGCACCCAGACCACTCCAATGGGCAGAAGTGGTCTGGGTGCCTGGAGTGTCCCTTTAAGGTGTAGATTGATGTCAAAAAATTAATTTAAACAATTATAGCATAAGGCTGCAACCTAAAAATCTGAAAAATAATAATAAAAAAAAAATACTTTCACGGATAAATAAATGGCGGCACTACAGATGTAAATACTTCCTCCCACTCCTAAATTGGACAGAAACACATGCTTAAACAATAAAAAGACTTCATTCCCTACATCCCACCAGACAGGATTGTTTTGCACCTTCTTTTTTCTTTTGTGGTTTACTTGTGTCTAAAAATATCCCTAGCGCGTGGGGGTTTAACTTCTTTCCCCATGGTAGCTTCAGGACATGGCACCTCACCAAGGGCGACCCCATAGGGGATTCTCCCCTTAGCGACAGTGGAATTATGCTGTAGTGACGCTATAGGTAGCAGCTGGATGTGCCACCATTGAGGTGATAATTCCCGAATATGGATACACCTGCCTAATTGTGGACTGACGAGGTATCTTGGATTTCCCACACATATTCACTTTTCTGGTTCATTGGCCGAATTGTCAAGAAGACAGGTTTTCTGTTGCTTTATTGGACAATTATTTACCCCCAAGAGGGTGGCTGGGGTCTCCTCCTTTTATTACTGTTTGTCTATTCGACTTCTGGGTTTCCCTCCTTTTCTTCCACTTTCCGAATCCGTTCCGGCTGTGGAAAGCATGGTGGAATGCACAGCGACTTTCACACCTATGTACGTCCGGCAGTTTAGGCCTATCACAGCTGTGAAATAAAGGTGGAATGCATGCCGGATTGGTCCATTGGACATGATTTCCCTTGGGCTCACTTTAATCCCCAAACATCTATTTATGGGTTTGTCCCATCTCCTGATGGTCCCTGATGCTCACGATTGCGCTGGTTGAAGTCTGGTTTTCTCCTTCCTGCGGTGGTTTTTCAATACGTTCTTTGACTGCAGGTAATTATTTCTTCACTTGCTAATATATTAGTCTTATATTTTTCTCCAGGGATTTTTCCTAGTTTATCATCTTCTGGTCAGTCTATTCTCTTCGATAGAACTTACAAGATGGGTTGAGTGGCATATAAGGATACGTCAAATAGAGCTGAGTTTTCGAATGAGGACCTGATTCAAGAGATCTTGATATCCTTTCATGGTCAAGAAAGATCTATTTTGGTGGCTGGACAATCACAATCATTTTTGGAATTTTCTCTGGGACACGCTGAATGATTAACAATAATGCGTGCATGTCTGTTTCTCTCTCTCAGTGTGTGTGCGTGCGCGTCTCTCCCTGTCAGTGTGTGTATCTCTCCCTGTCAGAGTGTGTGTGTGTCCCTGTCAGTATGTGTGTGTGTGTGTGTCCCTGTCAGTGTGTGTGTGTGTGTGTGTGTCCCTGTCAGTGTGTGTGTGTGTGTGTCCCTGTCAGTGTGTGTGTGTGTGTCCCTGTCAGTGTGTGTGTGTGTGTCCCTGTCAGTGTGTGTGTGTGTGTGTCCCTGTCAGTGTGTGTGTGTGTGTGTCCCTGTCAGTGTGTGTGTGTGTGTGTGTGTGTGTCCCTGTCAGTGTGTGTGTGTGTGTGTCCCTGTAAGTGTGTGTGTGTGTGTGTCCCTGTCAGTGTGTGTGTGTCCCTGTCAGTGTGTGTGTGTGTGTCCCTGTCAGTGTGTGTGTGTGTGTCCCTGTCAGTGTGTGTGTGTGTGTCCCTGTCAGTGTGTGTGTGTGTGTGTGTCCCTGTCAGTGTGTGTGTGTGTGTGTGTCCCTGTCAGTGTGTGTGTGTGTGTCCCTGTCAGTGTGTGTGTGTGTGTGTCCCTGTCAGTGTGTGTGTGTGTGTCCCTGTCAGTGTGTGTGTGTGTGTGTGTGTCCCTGTCAGTGTGTGTGTGTGTGTGTCCCTGTCAGTGTGTGTGTGTGTGTGTCCCTGTCAGTGTGTGTGTGTGTGTGTCCCTGTCAGTGTGTGTGTGTGTGTCCCTGTCAGTGTGTGTGTGTCCCTGTCAGTGTGTGTGTGTGTGTGTCCCTGTCAGTGTGTGTGTGTGTGTCCCTGTCAGTGTGTGTGTGTGTGTGTGTCCCTGTCAGTGTGTGTGTGTGTGTGTGTCCCTGTCAGTGTGTGTGTGTGTGTGTCCCTGTCAGTGTGTGTGTGTGTGTGTGTGTGTGTCCCTGTCAGTGTGTGTGTGTGTGTGTCCCCCTGTCAGTGTGTGTGTGTGTGTCCCTGTCAGTGTGTGTGTGTGTGTGTGTCCCTGTCAGTGTGTGTGTGTGTGTGTGTGTCCCTGTCAGTGTGTGTGTGTGTGTGTGTGTCCCTGTCAGTGTGTGTGTGTGTGTGTGTGTCCCTGTCAGTGTGTGTGTGTGTGTGTGTCCCTGTCAGTGTGTGTGTGTGTGTGTCCCTGTCAGTGTGTGTGTGTGTGTCCCTGTCAGTGTGTGTGTGTGTGTCCCTGTCAGTGTGTGTGTGTGTGTCCCTGTCAGTGTGTGTCCCTGTCAGTATGTGTGTCCCTGTCAGTATGTGTGTCCCTGTCAGTATGTGTGTCCCTGTCAGTATGTGTGTCCCTGTCAGTATGTGTGTCCCTGTCAGTATGTGTGTGTGTGTGTCCCTGTCAGTATGTGTGTGTGTGTGTCCCTGTCAGTATGTGTGTGTGTCCCTGTCAGTATGTGTGTGTGTCCCTGTCAGTATGTGTGTGTGTGTCCCTGTCAGTATGTGTGTGTGTGTCCCTGTCAGTATGTGTGTGTGTGTCCCTGTCAGTATGTGTGTGTGTGTGTGTCTGTGTCCCTGTCAGTATGTGTGTGTGTGTGTCCCTGTCAGTATGTGTGTGTGTGTGTGTGTGTCCCTGTCAGTATGTGTGTGTGTGTCCCTGTCAGTATGTGTGTGTGTGTGTGTGTCCCTGTCAGTATGTGTGTGTGTGTCCCTGTCAGTGTGTGTGTGTGTGTGTCCCTGTCAGTATGTGTGTGTGTGTCCCTGTCAGTATGTGTGTGTGTGTGTGTCCCTGTCAGTATGTGTGTGTGTGTGTCCCTGTCAGTATGTGTGTGTGTGTGTCCCTGTCAGTATGTGTGTGTGTGTGTGTGTCCCTGTCAGTATGTGTGTGTGTGTGTGTGTTCCTGTCAGTATGTGTGTGTGTGTGTGTCCCTGTCAGTATGTGTGTGTGTGTGTGTGTGTCCCTGTCAGTATGTGTGTGTGTGTGTGTCCCTGTCAGTATGTGTGTGTGTGTGTGTGTGTCCCTGTCAGTATGTGTGTGTGTGTGTGTCCCTGTCAGTATGTGTGTGTGTGTGTGTGTGTCCCTGTCAGTATGTGTGTGTGTGTGTGTGTGTGTGTGTCCCTGTCAGTATGTGTGTGTGTGTGTCCCTGTCAGTATGTGTGTGTGTGTGTCCCTGTCAGTATGTGTGTGTGTCCCTGTCAGTATGTGTGTGTGTCCCTGTCAGTATGTGTGTGTGTCCCTGTCAGTATGTGTGTGTGTCCCTGTCAGTATGTGTGTGTGTGTCCCTGTCAGTATGTGTGTGTGTGTCCCTGTCAGTATGTGTGTGTGTGTGTCTGTGTCCCCGTCAGTATGTGTGTGTGTGTCTGTGTCCCTGTCAGTATGTGTGTGTGTGTGTCCCTGTCAGTATGTGTGTGTGTGTGTCCCTGTCAGTATGTGTGTGTGTGTGTCCCTGTCAGTATGTGTGTGTGTGTCCCTGTCAGTATGTGTGTGTGTGTCCCTGTCAGTATGTGTGTGTGTCCCTGTCAGTATGTGTGTGTGTGTGTCCCTGTCAGTATGTGTGTGTGTGTGTCCCTGTCAGTATGTGTGTGTGTGTGTGTCCCTGTCAGTATGTGTGTGTGTGTGTGTGTCCCTGTCAGTATGTGTGTGTGTGTGTGTGTGTCCCTGTCAGTATGTGTGTGTGTGTGTGTGTGTCCCTGTCAGTATGTGTGTGTGTGTGTGTGTCCCTGTCAGTATGTGTGTGTGTGTGTGTGTGTCCCTGTCAGTATGTGTGTGTGTGTGTGTGTGTCCCTGTCAGTATGTGTGTGTGTGTGTGTGTGTGTGTGTCCCTGTCAGTATGTGTGTGTGTGTGTCCCTGTCAGTATGTGTGTGTGTGTGTCCCTGTCAGTATGTGTGTGTGTCCCTGTCAGTATGTGTGTGTGTCCCTGTCAGTATGTGTGTGTGTCCCTGTCAGTATGTGTGTGTGTCCCTGTCAGTATGTGTGTGTGTGTCCCTGTCAGTATGTGTGTGTGTGTGTCTGTGTCCCTGTCAGTATGTGTGTGTGTGTCTGTGTCCCTGTCAGTATGTGTGTGTGTGTGTCCCTGTCAGTATGTGTGTGTGTGTGTCCCTGTCAGTATGTGTGTGTGTGTGTCCCTGTCAGTATGTGTGTGTGTGTCCCTGTCAGTATGTGTGTGTGTGTCCCTGTCAGTATGTGTGTGTGTGTGTCCCTGTCAGTATGTGTGTGTGTGTGTCCCTGTCAGTATGTGTGTGTGTGTGTCCCTGTCAGTATGTGTGTGTGTGTGTGTGTTCCTGTCAGTATGTGTGTGTGTGTGTGTGTTCCTGTCAGTATGTGTGTGTGTGTTCCTGTCAGCATGTGTGTGTGTGTGTGTGTGTCCCTGTCAGTATGTGTGTGTGTGTGTGTCCCTGTCAGTATGTGTGTGTGTGTGTGTCCCTGTCAGTATCTGTGTGTGTGTGTGTGTGTGTCCCTGTCAGTATGTGTGTGTGTGTGTGTGTCCCTGTCAGTATGTGTGTGTGTGTGTGTGTGTCCCTGTCAGTATGTGTGTGTGTCCCTGTCAGTATGTGTGTGTGTGTGTCCCTGTCAGTATGTGTGTGTGTGTGTCCCTGTCAGTATGTGTGTGTGTGTGTCCCTGTCAGTATGTGTGTGTGTGTGTCCCTGTCAGTATGTGTGTGTGTGTGTCCCTGTCAGTATGTGTGTGTGTGTGTCCCTGTCAGTATGTGTGTGTGTGTGTCCCTGTCAGTATGTGTGTGTGTCTGTCCCTGTCAGTATGTGTGTGTGTCTGTCCCTGTCAGTATGTGTGTGTGTCCCTGTCAGTATGTGTGTGTGTGTCCCTGTCAGTATGTGTGTGTCCCTGTCAGTATGTGTGTGTGTGTGTGTCCCTGTCAGTATGTGTGTGTGTCCCTGTCAGTATGTGTGTGTGTGTGTGTGTCCCTGTCAGTATGTGTGTGTGTGTGTGTGTGTCCCTGTCAGTATGTGTGTGTGTGTGTGTGTGTGTGTCCCTGTCAGTGTGTGTGTGTGTGTGTCCCTGTCAGTGTGTGTGTGTCCCTGTCAGTGTGTGTGTGTGTGTGTGTGTCCCTGTCAGTGTGTGTGTGTGTGTGTGTGTGTGTCCCTGTCAGTGTGTGTGTGTGTGTGTCCCTGTCAGTGTGTGTGTGTGTGTGTGTCCCTGTCAGTGTGTGTGTGTGTCCCTGTCAGTGTGTGTGTGTGTGTGTCCCTGTCAGTGTGTGTGTCCCTGTCAGTGTGTGTGTGTGTGTCCCTGTCAGTGTGTGTGTGTGTGTGTGTGTCCCTGTCAGTGTGTGTGTGTGTGTGTCCCTGTCAGTGTGTGTGTGTGTCCCTGTCAGTGTGTGTGTGTGTGTCCCTGTCAGTGTGTGTGTGTGTGTCCCTGTCAGTGTGTGTGTGTGTGTCCCTGTCAGTGTGTGTGTGTGTCCCTGTCAGTGTGTGTCCCTGTCAGTATGTGTGTCCCTGTCAGTATGTGTGTCCCTGTCAATATGTGTGTGTGTGTGTCCCTGTCAGTATGTGTGTGTGTGTGTCCCTGTCAGTATGTGTGTGTGTGTGTCCCTGTCAGTATGTGTGTGTGTGTGTCCCTGTCAGTATGTGTGTGTGTGTCCCTGTCAGTATGTGTGTGTGTCCCTGTCAGTATGTGTGTCTGTGTCCCTGTCAGTATGTGTGTGTGTGTCTGTGTCCCTGTCAGTATGTGTGTGTGTGTGTCCCTGTCAGTATGTGTGTGTGTGTGTCCCTGTCAGTATGTGTGTGTGTGTGTGTCCCTGTCAGTATGTGTGTGTGTGTCCCTGTCAGTATGTGTGTGTGTGTGTGTGTGTCCCTGTCAGTATGTGTGTGTGTGTCCCTGTCAGTGTGTGTGTGTGTCCCTGTCAGTGTGTGTGTCCCTGTCAGTATGTGTGTGTGTGTGTGTCCCTGTCAGTATGTGTGTGTGTGTGTCCCTGTCAGTATGTGTGTGTGTGTGTGTGTCCCTGTCAGTATGTGTGTGTGTGTGTGTGTCCCTGTCAGTATGTGTGTGTGTGTGTGTGTCCCTGTCAGTATGTGTGTGTGTGTGTGTGTCCCTGTCAGTATGTGTGTGTGTGTGTGTGTTCCTGTCAGTATGTGTGTGTGTGTGTGTCCCTGTCAGTATGTGTGTGTGTGTGTGTGTGTCCCTGTCAGTATGTGTGTGTGTGTGTGTCCCTGTCAGTATGTGTGTGTGTGTGTGTGTGTCCCTGTCAGTATGTGTGTGTGTGTGTGTCCCTGTCAGTATGTGTGTGTGTGTGTGTGTCCCTGTCAGTATGTGTGTGTGTGTGTGTGTCCCTGTCAGTATGTGTGTGTGTGTGTGTGTGTGTGTCCCTGTCAGTATGTGTGTGTGTGTGTCCCTGTCAGTATGTGTGTGTGTGTGTCCCTGTCAGTATGTGTGTGTGTGTGTCCCTGTCAGTATGTGTGTGTGTGTGTCCCTGTCAGTATGTGTGTGTGTGTGTCCCTGTCAGTATGTGTGTGTGTCTGTCCCTGTCAGTATGTGTGTGTGTCCCTGTCAGTATGTGTGTGTGTCCCTGTCAGTATGTGTGTGTGTCCCTGTCAGTATGTGTGTGTGTGTCCCTGTCAGTATGTGTGTGTGTGTGTGTCCCTGTCAGTATGTGTGTGTGTCCCTGTCAGTATGTGTGTGTGTGTGTGTGTGTCCCTGTCAGTATGTGTGTGTGTGTGTGTGTCCCTGTCAGTATGTGTGTGTGTGTCCCTGTCAGTATGTGTGTGTGTGTGTGTGTGTGTCCCTGTCAGTATGTGTGTGTGTGTCTGTCATTATGTGTGTGTGTGTCCCTGTCAGTATATGTGTGTGTGTGTGTCCCTGTCAGTATGTGTTTGTGTGTGTGTCCCTGTGTCCCTGTCAGTATGTGTTTGTGTGTGTGTCCCTGTCAGTATGTGTGTGTGTGTGTGTCCCTGTCAGTATGTGTGTGTGTGTGTGTGTCCCTGTCAGTATGTGTGTGTGTGTGTCCCTGTCAGTATGTGTGTGTGTGTGTCCCTGTCAGTATGTGTGTGTGTGTGTCCCTGTCAGTATGTGTGTGTGTGTGTCCCTGTCAGTATGTGTGTGTGTGTGTGTGTCCCTGTCAGTATGTGTGTGTGTGTGTGTGTCCCTGTCAGTATGTGTGTGTGTGTGTGTGTCCCTGTCAGTATGTGTGTGTGTGTGTGTCCCTGTCAGTATGTGTGTGTGTGTGTGTCCCTGTCAGTATGTGTGTGTGTGTGTGTCCCTGTCAGTATGTGTGTGTGTGTGTGTCCCTGTCAGTATGTGTGTGTGTGTGTGTCCCTGTCAGTATGTGTGTGTGTGTGTGTCCCTGTCAGTATGTGTGTGTGTGTCCCTGTCAGTATGTGTGTGTGTGTGTGTCCCTGTCAGTATGTGTGTGTGTGTGTGTCCCTGTCAGTATGTGTGTGTGTGTGTCCCTGTCAGTATGTGTGTGTGTCCCTGTCAGTATGTGTGTGTGTGTGTCCCTGTCAGTATGTGTGTGTGTGTGTGTCCCTGTCAGTATGTGTGTGTGTGTCCCTGTCAGTATGTGTGTGTGTGTGTGTGTCCCTGTCAGTATGTGTGTGTGTGTGTGTGTCCCTGTCAGTATGTGTGTGTGTCCCTGTCAGTATGTGTGTGTCCCTGTCAGTATGTGTGTGTGTGTGTCCCTGTCAGTATGTGTGTGTGTGTGTCCCTGTCAGTATGTGTGTGTGTGTGTCCCTGTCAGTATGTGTGTGTGTGTCCCTGTCAGTATGTGTGTGTGTGTCCCTGTCAGTATGTGTGTGTGTGTCCCTGTCAGTATGTGTGTGTGTGTCCCTGTCAGTATGTGTGTGTGTGTCCCTGTCAGTATGTGTGTGTGTGTCCCTGTCAGTATGTGTGTGTGTGTGTGTGTGTGTCCCTGTCAGTATGTGTGTGTGTGTGTGTGTGTGTCCCTGTCAGTATGTGTGTGTGTGTCCCTGTCAGTATGTGTGTGTGTCCCTGTCAGTATGTGTGTGTGTGTGTGTGTCCCTGTCAGTATGTGTGTGTGTGTGTGTGTCCCTGTCAGTATGTGTGTGTGTGTGTGTGTCCCTGTCAGTATGTGTGTGTGTGTGTGTGTCCCTGTCAGTATGTGTGTGTGTGTGTCCCTGTCAGTATGTGTGTGTGTGTGTGTGTCCCTGTCAGTATGTGTGTGTGTGTGTCCCTGTCAGTATGTGTGTGTGTGTGTCCCTGTCAGTATGTGTGTGTGTGTGTCCCTGTCAGTATGTGTGTGTGTGTGTCCCTGTCAGTATGTGTGTGTGTGTGTCCCTGTCAGTATGTGTGTGTGTGTGTCCCTGTCAGTATGTGTGTGTGTGTGTCCCTGTCAGTATGTGTGTGTGTGTGTCCCTGTCAGTATGTGTGTGTGTGTCCCTGTCAGTATGTGTGTGTGTGTGTGTGTCCCTGTCAGTATGTGTGTGTGTGTGTGTGTCCCTGTCAGTATGTGTGTGTGTGTGTGTGTCCCTGTCAGTATGTGTGTGTGTGTGTGTGTCCCTGTCAGTATGTGTGTGTGTGTGTGTCCCTGTCAGTATGTGTGTGTGTGTGTGTGTGTGTCCCTGTCAGTATGTGTGTGTGTGTGTGTGTGTGTCCCTGTCAGTATGTGTGTGTGTGTGTGTGTGTGTGTGTCCCTGTCAGTATGTGTGTGTGTGTGTGTGTGTGTCCCTGTCAGTATGTGTGTGTGTGTGTGTGTGTGTGTGTCCCTGTCAGTATGTGTGTGTGTGTGTCCCTGTCAGTATGTGTGTGTGTGTGTCCCTGTCAGTATGTGTGTGTGTGTGTCCCTGTCAGTATGTGTGTGTGTGTGTCCCTGTCAGTATGTGTGTGTGTGTCCCTGTCAGTATGTGTGTGTGTGTCCCTGTCAGTATGTGTGTGTGTGTCCCTGTCAGTATGTGTGTGTGTGTCCCTGTCAGTATGTGTGTGTCCCTGTCAGTATGTGTGTGTCCCTGTCAGTATGTGTGTGTGTGTCCCTGTCAGTATGTGTGTGTGTCCCTGTCAGTGTGTGTGTGTGTCCCTGTCAGTATGTGTGTGTGTCCCTGTCAGTATGTGTGTGTGTCCCTGTCAGTATGTGTGTGTGTCCCTGTCAGTATGTGTGTGTGTCCCTGTCAGTATGTGTGTGTGTGTGTCCCTGTCAGTATGTGTGTGTGTGTGTCCCTGTCAGTATGTGTGTGTGTGTGTCCCTGTCAGTATGTGTGTGTGTGTCCCTGTCAGTATGTGTGTGTGTGTCCCTGTCAGTATGTGTGTGTGTGTCCCTGTCAGTATGTGTGTGTGTGTGTCCCTGTCAGTATGTGTGTGTGTGTGTCCCTGTCAGTATGTGTGTGTGTCCCTGTCAGTATGTGTGTGTGTGTGTCCCTGTCAGTATGTGTGTGTGTGTGTCCCTGTCAGTATGTGTGTGTGTGTGTCCCTGTCAGTATGTGTGTGTGTGTGTCCCTGTCAGTATGTGTGTGTGTGTGTGTCCCTGTCAGTATGTGTGTGTGTGTGTGTCCCTGTCAGTATGTGTGTGTGTGTGTCCCTGTCAGTATGTGTGTGTGTGTGTCCCTGTCAGTATGTGTGTGTGTGTGTCCCTGTCAGTATGTGTGTGTGTGTGTCCCTGTCAGTATGTGTGTGTGTGTGTCCCTGTCAGTATGTGTGTGTGTGTGTCCCTGTCAGTATGTGTGTGTGTGTGTCCCTGTCAGTATGTGTGTGTGTGTGTCCCTGTCAGTATGTGTGTGTGTGTCCCTGTCAGTATGTGTGTGTGTGTGTCCCTGTCAGTATGTGTGTGTGTGTGTCCCTGTCAGTATGTGTGTGTGTGTGTCCCTGTCAGTATGTGTGTGTGTGTGTCCCTGTCAGTATGTGCGTGTGTGTGTGTGTCCCTGTCAGTATGTGCGTGTGTCCCTGTCAGTATGTGCGTGTGTCCCTGTCAGTATGTGCGTGTGTCCCTGTCAGTATGTGTGTGTGTGTGTTGTGAAATAATTTACTTTGATTCCAAGGTTCAAGCTTATAGGTGTCATATTAGATATCCTATATTAAAATCGGCTAACTTGGACTCAGGAAATGCTTAATGCAACACTTAAGACCATATATATCTAGTTCCAGGAGCAGATAGCCCCCACCTGAGTTGTCTCTCCTAAATCAGTCTGTTCTTGCTTGGAACTTATCTGTTATAGGGATGAACATCATGTACATATGTCTTATCTGTACTCCTTTCACTCCCTTCCTACTACTGTCCTATGAGTATTTACACGTAAGCACTTAATTTTTAATGTATAAAAACACAACTGACAAAATAAAGGTCAGAGGCTTATTTTGCATACCAACAGGTATCTGGTGTTTAAATTCACACTCCTCTAAGTGCACTTGAAATAATAATTTGGGCTCCAAAGATCACATTGGATCTATATCAGTGTCTCTCTCCGTCAGTGTGTGTGCGCGCATCTATCCGTATTAGAGAGTGTGTCTTCTTAGGTACCTGCACCCCTCCGATCACGAGAGAGGTGTTTTTACTCACCTTCTTTCCCACGCCATGTCAGTTTTCCGCGGCTTGTCCGGCCTTCATGGGCTTGATAATCAATCTTTAAGAACCCCGCTAAACCAAATGTCTATAGGAAAGCATTGGGAGGATATTGCTTATGTTTTCTATATGCAACATTCAGCACCTCCATGCAGAGCGTGGAGACACTGAACAAAGGTGCTGCACACTGTGCAGCACTGACACAGGACTCTAGTGGCATCTGAGTGACTGTCACTAGAGGTGTTACTATGCAGCAATGTAAACACTGCCTTTTCTCTGAAAATGCAGTGTTTACATTTAAAAGGCTACAGGCACCAGAACAACTACATTAAGATGTAGTGTTTCTGGTGACTATAGTGTCCCTTTAAGAATTGTATATTTATCGTAAATTAAACTTTATTGTTTTTAAAAAAACTGGCTCCTAACTTTTATTTTAGCTGGCTCCTAGATTCAAATAAATTTGTCAAGCCCTGCCTTATAGCCCCATGTAGGTATTCCCCTCAGACTATGCCTTTAGCTAGCGGCTTCAATCCATGCAGGTGCAGCGGTGGGTAAGTGCCTCCCATGGCGCAGTGATGTTCCACAACACTGCGGCCCCAGGCGTAGTTAGCAACCAGCTCCCAATGTCCACAGACCCCCTTCTCCTTCCCTGGGAGAGAGCCCTCGGATCCCAGGCAGCGTTGTGTCACCCTGGAGCGAAGACTGCGGATGGGTACATGTACCTTCCTGGTTTCCCACCTAGGAGCGGGGCACTCATCCAGAGCTCTGACTGAGGGTTGAGCCTTAGATGAAGGTAGCTTAGGTAGTTGTCGCCGAGTCTCCCAACTCTTCCAGTACCTCTTACACATGGCATCCAAACCGCTGCAGGAATGCTGCCTCCCAGCTTCCAAGTTGTGCCTGAGCATGGGTAGTATTGCCGTTGCAATTTTGAATTGGCTATGAGTGAGCCTCCTTCCTGAGATTTTCCAAGGAGCGTCATAGTGGTGAGTGCTCGCTTTGGTAGGGGCTAGGATAACCCCAACCGGTCCAAAAGAGGAGAGAGCGGGAAGGGGAGTACAGGGCTCGGAGAAACTGCAGGAGAAAAAATCCAGGTCACCCCGGAAAGTGAGATCGGCTGCCTCTCCCTCCAGAGAACACCAGGCCGCAACAGGGTGTAGGCCGCAGCTGCCGGTTAGCAGGCGTAACGAGTCTGGAACCCACTCCAATTTTGCCCTAGCTTTGTCAGACGAGGGTATCTTTGTAGGAATGTCCAGGTGCATGGTAGAAATGTCCTTAAAATAGCTTTCGTTTCAAGCGTTTTCAGGAGCTTAAGTCCCCTGCGGGCTGTGACCATTCAGTATGACGTCCAAGCCCCGCCCTCTACAGCTTTTTTGTGTGTTAACACTGCCTTCTCAGAGAAATGACAGTGTTTACATTGGTGTCTAGGATCATTCAGCCGCACAATAGAGGGGTGCATCGTGGGTCAATGCTACACGCTCTATGAGGAGACCCTGAGGGCTCCCAAAAGAGATGCATTGATTCAATTGATTGTCGCAGTGCAGAATTTTGCCACACATGCACAAAAAACTTCCAATGCTTTCTTATGGGAAAGAATTGGGTTGGGTGAGATTTTGATGATTTGCAAATTTGATGATCTCAACAATGGAGGTGGAGCAAAGTGTAGCCTGCTGCAGCGATAATGGCACAGTCCAGGAATAAAGGTAAATAACCTAAACAGTGTTTTTACAACTATAGTATCAGCAATACAGGTTTGTATTCCTGACTATAGTGTTACTTTACGGGACACTATAGTCACCCAGACCACTTCAGCTCAATGAAGTGGTCTGGGTGCCAGGTCCCTCAGGTTTTAACCCTTCAGATGCAAACAGAGCAGTTTACATTTGGGGTTAATTCCGCCTCTAGTGGCTGTTTTCCGGACAGCCACTAGAGGCGCATCTGCGACGCTGGAGGCACATTCCGCCTCCATCATGCAGAGCGTCCATAGGAGAGCATTGAGAAATGCTTTCCTATGGACACTTTGAATGCGCATGCAGCACTGGGAGGAGAGCTCACCAGCGCCAGGGGAACACGGCGCTGGATTAAGATAAGTGGCTGAAGGGGTTTCAACGGGAGGGGTACCCTGAGGGTGGGGGCACCCTCAGGGCACTATGGTGTCAGGAAAACCGCTTTGTTTTCCTGACACTCTAGTGATCCTTTAAGCTTAAAGGACCACTATAGTGCCAGGAACACAAACTTTTTCCCTGGCACTATAGTGCCCCGAGGGTGCCCCCACCCTCAGGGTCCCACTCCCGCCGGGCTGAAGGGGAAGGAAGGGGGTTAAACACTCACCTTTCTCCAGGACCGGTCTCCCTTGGCGCTGGGGACTATCCTCATCTTTCGGTCGTCTTCGGCTAAATGCGCATCTGCGCACGCATTCAGACAGTCCATAGGAAAGCATTCACGCTGGTGTCTTCTCACTGTGAAAATCATAGTGAGAAGCGCCTCTAGCGGCTGTCTGGTTAATCCAGCCTCTAGTGGCTGTCTCATTATTTGTAAACATAGCAATTTTCTCTGAAACTGCTATGTTCACAGCAGGCAAGGTTAATCCTAGAGGGACCTGGCACCCATACCACTTCATTAAAGGACCACTATAGGCACCCAGACCACTTCAGCTTAATGAAGTGGTCTGGGTGCCAGGTCCATCTAGGATAAACCCTTTCTGGTGTAAACATAGCAGTTTCAGAAAAAACTGCTATGTTTATTTTAGGGTTAATCCAGCCTGTAGTGGCTGTCTCATTGACCGCCGCTAGAGGCGCTTCTCACTGTGATTTTCACAGTGAGAAGACACCAGCGTGGATAGGAAAGCATTGACTGGCTGAATGCGCACGCGGCTCTTGCCGCGCATGCACATTCAGCTGATGACATCAGCCGCGCATGCGCATTCAGCTGATGACATCAGAAAAGGGAGGAGAGTACCAGCGCCGAGGGAGCCTGGCGCTGTAAAAAAAGGTAAGGGATTAACCCCTTCCTCTGCCTTCAGCGCAGCGGGAGTGGGACCCGGATAGTGGGGGCACCCTCAGGGCACTATAGTGGTCCTTTAAGCTGAAGTGGTCTGGGTGCCTATAGTGGTCCTTTAATTAAGCAGATTTGGTTGTGTAGCTCATGACCCTGTACTATAGTGTCATTACCCAATCTCCTGCCGTTTATGAGAGATATCACTTTGTTTACGCCGCGGGAAGTTTCTTATGACATCAAAACACTGTACCAACTATCAGAATACACCAGTGATCTCCACATCCTGACAGTTATCTGTTTTCGGGTTATTCACTTAAGTGAGAATTCAAAGTACATTTCAAATCTAAGGACAAAATAGCCGAACTGGAAACATTCCCTAAATCAGCTACTGATTCAAGTGTGGCTATTCTGTCCTTCATTTTGAAACCCACTTTAAGTTTAGTGAATACCCTGCTCGTGTATAACCCTATCACAGCAACCCGTCCTCCCCCGGCCTGCTTACCTGCTCCTCCTGCGGCCCTGGAGGGATTCCTCTGCGCTGCTGCCATGGCTCGGGCTCCGCCGGCTCCGGTGAGGCCTGGCTGGGGGGCTCACCCTCTCCTGTTTTATTAAGGCTGGCTCTGGACTGTGTGCCCGGCGTTTTCTCCTTCTCTCCTCCTCCCTGAGCTCCTTCATCCTCTCTCTAATCCTCCAAAAGAACAGCTCTAAGCAAGGCTGCCACTGGCTGCTGGACACACTGAAAACAACCGTAACTCTATGACACCAGCCAGCAGCGGTGCAGCAAGACTACCGGAAGTAACAGCCGCGAGGCATGACGGGAAATGTAGTTCCTTGCTAGTGATTTCCGGATGAGCGTTTTTTTTTTTTTTTTTTTTTTTAAATATGAAAACATGTAACAAAATGCATTTATTATAGATATGTTATGTTACTTGTGGTGCTTGCAGGTGTTTGTACCAGAATACGAGTTGATGGCTTAAATATAACATTACTATACTGGTGTGTATGCTACAGTTTGTGTATTTTGTTGTTTATAAATAAAGTTGTTTGTGACGTCTCTGCGTGTGACGTATTTCAACTTTGAGAACTTCAGTTCCCGACATGCTATGCGGCCGATGTAAATTATTTCTGGTGTTAAAGGTAAGGATTTTCCTTTCTGCCCTGAAAACTATGGTGATCTGAGTATGTGATTTATAACTCTAATGTCCTATTGTTTTTATATATAGAATTTACAAAAAAAAACAAAACGCTCTCATATCAGTTTTATTTTCAGTATAATTGTGGAACTAGTGGCATAACATGTATGGTTAATCACGTGGTTTGGGTGTAAACTATTTATTGTTTGAAAGGTAGGAATGGAGACTAAAGTATTACAGTGCAAGTAAGCTAAATGCAAAGCTATTATTTAACTGGCACGTTTCTAGTGTCCTTGGTTTATTATTTCATCTGGCTTGTGATTTAAAACCCATGTTTGCAAATCTAGTCGTACTGAAAACACAGACTATATATTCAGCAACTTTGTCACCCACTTTCCAGCCTCCCAAAAAAGAGCATTTCGTAATGATAAAATCTTCATGAAATACTTACGCAGTTAAAGGATATCATAAGATGAACTACTTTGTCTTATGCATTTTTTCTAAACTTTACAAAATGCAGGAAAAAGGCATTGTCTATGGAGGTTAGTCCATGGACATCACCAGTGTTGTAGTCTTGTGCATGCGTGACAATACAACACTGATGTGGGCTAGTGGCAGGTATAGAGCCCCGGTTGGACAAGCATGGCGCTGGCTGCAAGGCACAGCTTCAGGTAAGTAAAACTTACTGCATCCCCGGGCTACTGAACACCAAGTGACGCTGTCCCCATCAGACATCTTTTCAAAATATGCAATTTTGAGGGGGCAGAAAACACTTTGGCAATAAATGTATTTATAATTCTGGAGTGTTCTTTTATTAAAAGTCCAAGATATAAAGAAGGGATGATTTTGTATTTACTAAATGGAGGTCAGTGTTTGGCGAAATGTACAAAAGTCAGCATTGCAGAGAGCTTTTTTCAATATATATTACAATTTTCCATCACTTGCTTAGTATTATCTACCAGGAGGTGAAGATGGAGTATTTCCAGAGAATAAAGAGCAATATTGCTAAGTAGATAGTTCTTGGCATGCCCTGAGCCCACTTTCATTATAATATAATGAAAAAATAAAAAAGGAACAAAATGTAATTTCCCCTCTCCCTTTTTCTAATCTTTTTTTCACAGGGAGGGGGACACTGCAGGGCCTGCTGGTCCAGTGGTATTCAGTAACTCTGCCTGCAGGCAGAGTTCAGTCTTCTTGCGAGCTCCTCGGACCATTGCTCTGAACTTTTAATCTTCTGGCTCCTCTCTCCTCGCTTTTCAATCCACAAGAACAAACTGCCTTTGGATTGGTGAGGGAGATCTTTGTTCTCCTCCTCCTGCCAGTGAAGGCACAAAGCAAGTCTTATAGCCCACAGGCTGGCCTCATAAAGGGCTGTGTATTGGCTGTCCGTCTTTGAGCCTGGAATTTACCTTTCGAATTAGAAGCATTCAAGTGGGCATCAAAAAGAGGACATCTCCGCGTGTAACAAGTTCCGTATAAGAAGCTTTATTAAAGATTAGAAAGTGTGCCTACAGAATTGTTGCTTAAAATTCGTCAAATACTTGAGGTCTGTGCTGAGAAGAGATTCAAAACTTTCATCCACTGCAGGCTCTTTCTATTATTTTTAGCGGGCTTCGGAAGTTCTGTTTTTTCTATTACCGTGGTAAACAAACACGTTTCATCTCTTGTTGGAGACTTTCTCAATCATCGAAGTCTCCAACAAGAGACAAAATGTGTTTGGTTACTGTGACAAACGCTCCTTGGCCTGGACATTTTCCACAAATTCATGGAGGAGTGTAGAAGCTCGCCTCCTGCCCACCGACTATGTGCCTTATACAACAACTCTCTGTTTGGAAGTTAAATCTCCCCAACCGCCTTGTAGTAGCTTGCCCCGGGTGCCTGAGACTAATGGGAACAAACGCTACCTAAGAGCCAGCTGGAGCACCCTGAAATGCGAGCCATCTGTAGTGATGCTTGGTGCCGGAATATGACGTCATATTCCGGCATCACTAAACTGCGTGTGAGGGAGCCAGTTAGGAGCAGGAAGAAAATGTCCAGATAGATCCCCACTGGACTCCAGTGAATGATGTGTGTGTGTGTGTGTGTCTGTCTGTGTTGCGATGGCCACAGCTGGACAGTGGCGTACCTGGAGGTGCACGGAGGCACGCAACGCCACATCACATTCCGATGTGACGTTGACGTGCTCCACCTTCACAGGGTTGCAAGAAGTAGTGGGAGGATCCGCTTTGGCACTGTGTGCATATGACACCAGTGGTTGGACTCTGGAGTCGCATACTGGCAGCGGCAAGGTGAGTGGAGTCTGCTTGTTGGCTAGAGGGGGGTTCTGAGATTTAGTAGAGGGGGGGGGGGGGGATGCTGCTGGGATTTAGTAGGGGTAGGGACACTGGGATTTAGTATAGGGGGAGGACTAGGATTTAGTATATGGTGGGGGGACTGAGATTTCGTAGAGGGGGATGCTGTTGTTTGTTGTTTTGTTGTTTGGTTGTTTGTTATATATATATATATATATATATATTTATATATATATATATATATATATATACTTTTCAAAATAAACCTACATTTCTATGAAAATTTAAGTTTCTTTTCTTTTTTTTTTTTTTTCTTTTTTATGCACAGTCATGCTGCCTAAGAAATCCATGGGCATGTTGTGGGCGTGTTATGGGCGTGTTTGACTGTAACCATGATGTGTATAAAAGCAGACCATCTGGCCAGAATAAAATATTGCTGTTGTACCCTTCATCAAGTCTAGGCTGATGTTTAGGTTGACCAGAGCTTTAATCACTGCTTCAATTGGGGTTTGGGAGAACTACAGCGGTTATACTCAGAGTATAGGGAATCAGATACAGTTACAAAGTAACAAGTAACACTGATAATTTGTACACATTTATGACTGTAGTGTCTCATTCTGATATACGAAGTCTTCCTGAAGTACAATCTAAAAGGTTTGCTTTCTCTCTTTTTTTTTTTTTTTTCTTGGTTAAAATGCTCCATCAGAAGCATTAGCCACATTTGACGGCATCAAAAGATGGCATCCTAGGAAAATGGGACATCTATTGATAGACAGCCACTAGAAACGTGTTTTTGTAAATGCATTGATGTACATTGATCGCGAAGAGGGGTAACATCAATGCACCAGACATTAAGTTATTGCTAATATTTTTTTATTTTTTTTTAAGGTTGTCTGTGTACAATTGTAATCAAAATTATTCAACCTCTATTGAAAATCAAGTTTATTGTTAAAATTTACAGACTTTCAGCTGTTTGCAATTAAAAAATCAAACAAAAGCAATTAAAATAGCTCCACACAACATGCTTGTGTTTCCTTTTGCTGCTCCATCCAGGTAGTGTAACCACTCTTGAACTTGCGAACTATGCTTCCAATGGTGTCTATAGGAACATCTTGTGCCTTTGTGATCTTTTTGTATCCTGTTCCTTGTTTGTGAAGAGTGATGAACTCTTCTCTTAACTTTGTGGACCATTCTTTTAACCATAGCCATATTTCTAACAGTCAAACGTGACACTCCACAAACCCCTAGCCAGTACAGGTATTTCAAGTGTTCCAGTTCAAGCACACCTGGTGCCCTTGATTAGTTGCATCAGGTGTGCTTGAAACAACATCTAATTTGCATATTTGTGCTGTTGTGAGGGATTTTATTTAGGGGGTTAAATAATTTTGAGACTGGAGCAGTCATTACAAGTTGCATTTTCAGTTGAGTTTGAGGAAACCACTTGAAACATTCATTGTTTTGAGCTATTTAATTTGCTTTTGCTTGATTTGATCATTGAAAACAGCTGAAAGTCTGAAAAATTGTGACATAAACCTGACTTTCAATAGGGGTTGAAAAATTTGGATTATAACTGTATGCATTATCAATGTATAAAAATGAGCTTTACAAGGATATTACAAACCTAAAGTAGATAGATTTGATAGGACTTCGTGCATACATAAACACAAACAAAAAGGATATTTTATAATGCATTATAGAGGCTTTGCAGTAGTCTATTCTATTATGTTGGTTTTATTTGCAGGATGTCTGAGAAAGCCACATATGGATCTCTTCAGCAATCACTGAGACGGTGTTTCGATGCTATTGAACAGCAGCAGAAAGAATGGAAACTTGCCATCCAGGAGTGTGAGCCATTAGTTGCTGCTTTGAGCAATCTGTCAGAGCAGCTGCAAGCATGTGAAAAAGTCAATTTGCAGAACAGCCCTTTAAATGAATTTCCTGATCTACAGGGACGTCTCCAATACAAACTTAAGGCAGCAATGGAGGTTACTCTAGAGAAACTGAATGACAAAATGTAAGATTGGTACATCCATGATGTTCATTTTGGAGCAGAGTAGTAGTTACCTGTAATAGTCTTCAGTTAAAGTTAACTGAATAAAGGAAAATACATAATTAAATGGAATATCTTGTTAGAAAAATTACTCCCTATTTTTTTTTTTTTTTAAATAGATTATGGCCTTGATTTAAAGGGACAATATAGTTACTTGAACCACTACAGCTTAATGTAGTGGTTTTGGTGTATATAGCATGCCCCTGCAGGCTCAGCAATGTAAAGGCAGTGTACATTGATGCTGCTTTTTATTAGAGGGACTTTATGGGTTAGGTAGGAGACGCTGAATTCTCCCTATAAAGATGATGCTGATTGGCACAGGGTGGCTTGAAGATCTCGAGACCAGTGCGACTATGGAGACAAGGTACGCTAAATACATTTTACTCTATTCTGACACCTAAATAGCCCAGCAATATAGTGTTATCAATACATGGTTTTTACTTTAATATTTTTGGATAAGCATTTTTTTAGGAATCCACATTTGTTTACCTAACACTAGAGTCTTCCTTTAACTTGCTTGTAAGTAGTCAAACTGTTTGACAGCCCACCTGTGCGCTGCAAGGCAGCGGTCACCATCTGGCAGTGCAGGGCTTAGCTCTTTGGCTGAGAGCAATCTGCTGATGTCCTCAGCCAATACATTGGCCCCGCACAGCAGTGTTTAGCTCTAACAGAAGGAGTTTCACCTCTCAATTGACTCCAGTTAAGTTGTCAAACCATTGGCAAACGATTTAACTACTAAAATGGGAGAGGTGTGTGTGCGCATGGACACTCCTGGTATGATAACCACTGCATCATGTAGTGGTTATGATGCTTGGAGTATTCCTTTAATTAGATGTAGTTATTTATGTATGCATTAAGGAGTGTTCCTTTTAACAGCATGACCAAATCTGCCTTTATTATCTTCAAGAATACATGGTACACAGGCAAAATAAATTGTATTTTGAAAAAGAAGTATGGGGTGAGGGTTATTATTAATAATAATAATAATAATAATAATTAAAAAAAAAAAAACACACTAATTTGGTAAATTTTGGATCTGGGACAACTGACAAGTCTATAGCAAATGTTTGGTCATAACAACCAAACTGTAAAAAATAGTGAGTTCCATTTTATAACTCTGTTCAATGTGTTGGCACCTTTTAAGTAGTAATAACAGAGCAATGTGCCGCATTGAAGCATGACCACATTTTAATTGGCAGAGGAACTCTGGCACTGCTTTTTATTCCTGTCCAGCAATGAGGTCATGAATAATGTTATTTATATTTGCTACTGTTGCTTGGTTTATTATTTACAGGAAACATGAAATTAACGGTAACGTTTTTATATTTTGTGCAAAACTAGCTCTAATGAAAATTTTATATGGCTCCTCGATTTTTTTTTTTTTTTTTTTTTTAGGTCTATTCTGCAAAAAGTAAGAGATGCTGTAAGCCACCATGTTGGGTCTGTGCTGTACATTTATGAAGTGAATGCAGATGATATCGGCATTGAAACCAGTCTCATGCGTTCTAATCTCAGTCCTTCAATAGCCGACATGCTCGAGTGGTTACAGGACATAGAGAAACAGTACAGAAATCAGTATCCTTTATATTATCTGTCATCCTTTTTTTAAAGTGAATCTTTCGGTTACAAACTGCAGTTAAAAACCAACAGGATTATTTACTTAGTGAGAATTCAAAGTGAATTTCAAATTTAAGACTGTTGTATCCAAACTGACCGCATAGCTAACTTAGATATTTTTTCCAGATCAGCTATTTTGACCTTAAAGGGACACTATAGTCACCCAGACCACTTCAGCTCAACAAAGTGGTCTGGGTGCCAGGTCCCCCAGGTTTTAACCCTTCAGATGTAAGCATAGAAGTTTCAGAGAAACTGCTATGCTTACATTGCAGGGTTAACCCAGCCTCTAGTGGCTGTCTTCTTGACAGCCGCTAGAGGCGCTTCTGCAACACTGGATGCGAAAATCGCATTCAGCGTGCAGAACGTCCATAGGAAAGCATTAAGAAATGCTTTCCTATGGACTGTTTGAATGCGCGCGGCTCTTGCTCCACTCGAGAGCTGACGTCGGCTGGGGAGGGAGCCCTGTACTGGATAAAGGTAAGTGGCTAAAGGGGTTTTAACCCCTTCAGCCCAGCGGGAGGGGGACCCTGAGGGTGGGGGGGACCTAATAACCCTATAGTGCCAGGAAAACGAGTTTGTTTTCCTAACACTGTAGTGATCTTTTAATTTGAAATTCACTTGGCATTCTCAGTTTAAAGAATAACATTGCTAATTAACCTTAAAATTTAAAAGAACATTTCTATATATATATATACTATTGATGTTCCAGGAGGATTTGCTGCAACTTTCTAGGCTTTGCATTCCTGCTCTGAGCACTGATCAACCAGCAAGTCACTCACAGTTTCTTTAGCAGTGTCAAGCGTATTCCATAAACATTTGTGTCAGTTTTCTAATCTAATTTGACATCATGGTGAGTAGTATTTTTGGAGCAGAACTAGTTTTTTTTAAAAATAGAGATGATTAAAACAGTTCACATACATAACTGTAACCTAGCCTAACGTGCTTGGAGCACCCTTTTAATCTGCAATAGGTAGTATTATTTGTTCTGGCTGATCCAATCCACGGAATATGCATTAGTACTACCATTTTAAACAAGTGATAAAGTACAGGGTAGAATGTTCCTTCAGGGGAGTTATGACTTCATGAGATTGAGATAATCAAATTAATAACGGGGTAAAAAAAGAAATGAAAACATATGCTCTTTTTATTGCTCTGGCATCTGTGTTTGTCTACTAGATTCTTAACACACAGTTAGATACCTGGCAAGGAAGCTTCTCCTTGAAGTGAGCTATGATCGTCTGGCAGAGATTAGAAATTTGTCACAGTCCTGGAGTAGATTAGAAGATAAGTCATTATCCAGACAACAGCTCGTAGAAGGTACTATTTTATTTAATTTGCATAAATGTATAAATTCAGGGATACACAAAATAAATTGGGGGGGAATATCAATATTTTGAAGAAAAATGTTCACACTTTAAAATAAAGGCTAGAGGTAGGGTAAAGGTAGAAAGCACACCATCATCTATAAGATAAGAACAGATTTAGTCTCTTGGTACTGAGCATTTAGTGATTTTGTTTTGATCTGAAGTTTGCCTGGAATCTCAACATGTCAATAAATATTTTTTGTATTTCCAGTATGTGGTGTTCACAGACTGAGCATGTAATGAAGCACCATCATGAAAACAGATGTTTTGTGTAGGAACACATAACAGATTGGGTTATTCTTAGATAAAAATAATCCTTGTTTTAAATTGTTTCTGTGCAGCTGCTAACTAATCACTGGACAGTTTCAGCTTTCTCTTACTAGAGCTACACTACGGGTAAGATTGTAGAAGTAGCACTCAAAGAACAATAGGTTGACAAGTGGTACAGCAGTCTGTAAACCCCATCTATATTTCCGCTTGGTGATGTAGTATACTGTACAGAAAGGAAAGCAAACACACACGTGATATATACAGCTTTATCTTTGTTTTTTGTTCGGCAGCCAAGTCAGTAGAAGCATGTGTGTGTGTGTGTGTGTGTATATATATATATATATATATATATATATATATATATATATATATATATATATATATATATATATATATATATATATATATATATATATATATATATATATAAACATGTTGCTAAAGTATATGCTGTTACAAGGATCTACCGGTTTCTCTTTCCCAACATCTTATTCATTATATTTGCAGTGATCGCTCAAGGTTCCTGAAGCCCTTTGCCCACCTCCTCATTTTTTGTGTCACAGGCAGATGGCAAATTATTCTTCCTCTTGATTATACAACATTTGTGGAAGTGAATCTTTCTCACAATATGAAAATATGCTATGTGATAAAAACATTTGCATTTATTTTCATTTTTTTGACCTCATCCAGGAAGACTCTTGTGTGGCGCTCTCTGAGTGACAAAAACAATAATAATTAATATAATGATCCAATTCAAAGTCTATGCATAGGGACGTCATGTGTAGATGACAGCCAATCTGTAGCTCCCCAACATTTAATGTGTAATGGAGTGTGCTTCTAAGTAAACCATTTATGGGCACATAGAGCTTATTTACAATCTGGTTGCATCGTCTTACCAGTCAGCCACTGCTTTCTATAAGCCTATCTCCTAAGAACTGCAATTTTCACAGGAAATGACAAGTTACCAGCTGCTGCTACTTAAAGCAAGTTGTTAACCCCTTAAGGACCAAACTTCTGGAATAAAAGGGAATCATGACATGTCACACATGTCATGTGTCCTTAAGGGGTTAAACAGCATCTGATGACTCCCCTTATTCTCTATGGGAATGGTGCCACCTTCTAGTTAGCGACTAGTTTCCTATTGGTTTATTACTGTATTGCTGCTCATTACAGGCTGCTGTTAACCCAGAACAGCATAATCTGCCACTGATTTTTACTGGTCAGCCAGTACTTGACGGTTGTTTAATGCCACAAAGAGTGAAGTGCTCATGGTCAGGTTTGTGTTTTTATGCTTTATGGGCAAGCCGTCAATATGCAAATTGTTGGTATCTATAGCGGCAGCTGTTTTTTTGTTTGTCACTTCATTTTTTTTTTTTTTTGGTACATGAAATGTGCAATAGGCTGTCCTAGAGCAAACAGGCATATGTAGACAGGGTTTCATCCACTGTCTAGTGATTGCACTTCCCAGTGCTTTAAAGGGTTTAGTAAAACACTGTTTTTGGTTGGAGTAATGCCTTCTGTGCTGGTTGTTGTCTCACAACACCAAACAAATAATGAAAAAAACCAAAAACCAAGCTTAACATTTTTTTCCTGATCCTTCTCACCTGACTTTACTCCCATTTGCAGGAATGAGGTAGTGACATTAGGCAAGAAGGCTGTACATGCTGGCATCAGTTTTACACCGAATTGACATTAGCCAGCACTTCGTTTCATAGAAACAAAAATATGCTAAATGCTGCATATACAGACTCCAGGCACCATGACCGCTTCAGTGTTTGGATTAACTGTATAATATGTTAGGACAGCCAGATGGCCTTTCATTTTATTTTACAAGCTACTATGAAACAGGCAGACGATGTATAACTATAAGAAGTGTTTGTATGCTTAGTTCTGTCTCAGCCTAGAAATTGTGTGTTAGTTTGATTGTTGAGTTATTAGATTCTAGTAATTGAATAAATGTTACTTTTTTCTCTTTTCAGATACCTTATTATATGTATCTTTCTTCCGGGAAGCTGCGTGATGACATGTTGAATTTCTGACTTTAAACTCTCATGCTGACAGGAGACCCATGCTTGACCTTTCAAACTGATTGATCAGGATGTATTTTGAAATGCATTTGAGAATCTCCATGTTACCTCTGCAAGAACAACTGTGTTACCAATTACCGAGCATGGCAAACCGTTTCGCACCAGATCAATAGCACACATGTCAAGAGCACACATTGTGGATATAAAATGTTTGTTTATATGTATGTGAGTATATAATATATAAAATCAGATTTTATTTTAACTTTTATGCCTTTTTATAATAATTTGGTTACATTTACATAGTTACTTAGCTGAAAAGAGACTTGCGTCCATCAAGTTCAGCCTTCCTCACATTAGTTTTTTTTGCTGTTGATCCAAAAGAAGGCAAAAAACCCAGTTTGAAGCACTTCCAATTTTGCAACAAGCTAGGAAAAAAATTCCTTCTTGACCCCAGAATGGCAGTCAGATTTATCCTTGGATCAAGCAGTTATTACCCTACATTGAAAGATTATATCCTTAAATATTCTGTTTTTGCAAGTATGCATCTAGTAGCTGTTTGAACATCTGTATGGACGCTGATAAAACCACTTCTTCAGGCACATCCTTATTGTTCTTACATTAAAAAAACCTTTCCTTTGCCTTAGACGAAATCTTCTTTCTTCCAGTCTAAACGCATGCCCTTGTGTCCTATGTAAAGTCTGGTTTGTGACTAGATTTCCACACAATGGTTTGTATTGGCCCTGAATATATTTGTATAAATGTTATCATATCCCCTCTCAGGTGACGTTTTTCTAAACTAAATAGGTTTAAATTTGTTAACCTTTCTTCATAGCTGATATGTTCCATTCCTTTTATTAATTTTGTAGCCCGCCTTTGCACTTTTTCTAGTGCCATAATATCCTTCTTTAGAACAGGTGCCCAAAATTGCACAGCATATTCAATATGTGGTCTTACCAGTGATTTATTAAGAGGCAAAATGATATTCTCGTCCCGAGAATGAATGCCCTTTTTCATGCATGACAATACCTTACTGGCCTTGGTCACTGCTGATTGACATTGCACATTGTTGCATAGTTTGTTGTCTATAACAATTCTCAAGTCCTTTTCGTGTGTTGTTATCCCTAATTCGCTTCCATTAAGGGTATACGTTGCTTGTGTATTCTTTACGCCGAAGTGCATAACTTTGCATTTTTCAACATTAAATTTCATCTGCCATTTGAGTGCTCAGTCTATCTAAATCCCTCTGCAGCAAAGCAATATCTTGCTCACATTGTATTATTTTACAGTTTTGTGTCATCTGCAAACACTGAAACATGACTTTCAATGCTGTCTTCAAGATCATTTATAAACATGTTAAATAGAAGGGGTCCCAGAACAGAGGGACACCACTTGCCACCTCTGTCCAGCTTGAAAATTTACCACTAAAGGGACACTCCAGGCACCCAGACCACTTCTGCTCATTGGAGTGGTCTGGGTGCCAACTCCCACTACTCCTAACCCTGCAAGTGTAATTATTGCAGTTTTTTATAAACTGCAATAATTACCTTGCAGGGTTAACTCCACCTCTAGTGGCTGTCTACTAGACAGCCACTAGAGGGAACTTCCTGCTTCATAGCACAGGAAACCTGTGCTAGAGCGTCGCTGGACGTCCTCACGCTGTGTGAGGACCTCCAGAGTCGCTCAAATCCCCATAGGAAAGCATTGCGCATTAGGTCTCCTCGGCCGGTGGGCGGGATCAGTCTCGCCCACGGGCCGACGTAAGCACAGGGAGGAGCGGCGCAGAGGAGGATCTTCGCCGCTGCCTCAGGTAAGTGACTGAAGGGGTTTTAACTGTGGATTGGTCGGTGGGAGGGAGAGGGACCCTCCAGTGCCACGAAAACAGATCGTTTGCCTGGCACTGGAGTTTCCCTTTAATGACAACTCTTTGTACTCTATTTGTAAGCCAATGTTCTACCCAAGAACAAGCATTTTCATCTAGACCAATTTCCTTGCGTTTGAACACTAATTTATCATTTATATAACTATATTTTATTGTGGAATAACATGTTCTTTTTATGATACCATCTATGTATGTATATCACCCAAGTGTGACTGAAGACAAATGCCTCTAATCCACCCCCGAGTAGCTACATGAAAAGAGACTTTAAATTCAGCCTTTCTTCTAGTAGGCACTCCTCAGACTACCATTTTGAGTAAGTGATTGTTGGGTGGACTGAAAGAAAATATAAATGGAAAAATATATTTTATTGAATTGGGAAATGCGAGGGCTAACAAGATGTGGAGTGGTGGGTGGGTGGGTGAGCTAGCTACTGACGTTATAAGTAATTAAAAATACAAAAATAAGCCCTGTCCTTAAACCTCCATAACTCTGGTGTTGGCAGGAATCAGGGCCGGCCTTAGGGGTGTGCGAGCTGTGCGGCCGCACAGGGCGCCATGGAGCAGGGGGCGCCGTGGATTTAAAAAAAAAATAAAAAAAATTTTTTTTATTTTTTTAAATTTGCAGCGGGGGCGGAGCTTACCGTGCGGCGGGGGCGGAGCTAAAAGCGCCGGAAAACTGCTGCAGGGGAAGCAGGAAGGAGTCCCTGCTTCCCCACCAAACAGTCACCAGGAGCTGCACTGCCTCCACAATGAACTCCACAGGTAACTGTGGGATTGTCAGGTGAGTGTGACTCTTTGCCTGTGTTTATTACTGTCTGTGTGTGTATGACTGTCTGCCTGTGTGTGTGTCTGTGTATGACTGTCTGCCTGTGTGTGTGTGTCTGTGTGTGTATGACTGTCTGCCTCTGTGTGTGTCTGTGTGTATTACTGTCTGCCTCTGTGTGTGTCTGTGTGTATTACTGTCTGTGTCTGTGTGTATGACTGACTGTCTGCCTGTGTGTGTCTGTGTGTATGACTGACTGTCTGCCTGTGTGTGTCTGTGTGTATTACTGTCTGCCTCTGTGTGTGTCTGTGTGTATTACTGTCTGCCTCTGTGTGTATGACTGTCTGCCTCTGTGTGTATGACTGTCTACCTCTGTGTGTGTGATTGTGTGTATGACTGCCTCTGTGTGTATGGCTGTCTGCCTCTGTGTGTATGGCTGTCTGCCTCTGTGTGTATGGCTGTCTGCCTCTGTGTGTATGGCTGTCTGCCTCTGTGTGTATGGCTGTCTGCCTCTGTGTGTATGGCTGTCTGCCTCTGTGTGTATGGCTGTCTGCCTCTGTGTGTATGGCTGTCTGCCTCTGTGTGTATGGCTGTCTGCCTGTGTGTGTCTGTGTGTATGGCTGTCTGCCTGTGTGTGTCTGTGTGTATGGCTGTCTGCCTGTGTGTGTCTGTGTGTATGGCTGTCTGCCTGTGTGTGTCTGTGTGTATTGCTGTCTGTGTCTGTGTGTATGACTGACTGTCTGCCTTTGTGTGTGTGTATGGCCGTCTGACTCTGTGTGTGTGTGTCATACAACCAATACACGCATATCACACACTGTTAATACACCCATTACAAATATCACACATAGCATACATATCACACACATTCATCACACCTACTATCACATACACAGACAACACAAACATTACAGCATACATGGATGACGGGGGGGGGAGGGGGGGGCGCTGTCAAGATTTTTCGCACAGGGCGTCAAAATGCCTAAGGCCGGCCCTGGCAGGAATGGTTATATTATTAAAGGCACACTATAGAGTCAGGAACACAAAGATATATATTTCTTACCCTTAAGTGTTTAACCCACCATTTAGGTGGCTTGCCCCCATGTAACCCCCTTAGAAGGGGTTAAAACTCACCTTATTTCCAGCGCCATGCGGGTCCGCCGGCACTGGCCCTGATCTGCCTTCTTAATATCATCAGAACTGCTGATTTTTAGCTAATCCATTGCTTTCCCATAGGGATGGGGGCGGGGCAGAACAAATCAATGCATCTCTGAGGTAAATTTAGCGTCCCCGTGCAGAGTGTGGAGACGCTGAACGGCAGTTCTGCCTACTGTGCAGCGCTGCACCAGGAAGCGCCTCTTGTGGCCGTAAGAGGAGTGAACACTTGGAGGTGTCCCTAGTGTCAGGATTGCAAGTTGATCCAGCATGCAGTACTGTGTCACACCTAGGAATAAGGATAACGTATAACCGGACCTCAGAGTGGCCAGACTTAACGTATCCAAGAATAGTTAACCCCTTAAGGACACAAATAAAGGGAACACAAAAATAACACATCCTAGATCTGAATGAATTAAATATTCTTCTGAAATACTTTGTTCTTTACATAGTTGAATGTGCTGACAACAAAATCACACAAAAATAAAAAAATGGAAATCAAATTTTTCAACCCATGGAGGTCTGGATTTGGAGTCACACTCACAATTAATGTGGACAAACACACTACTGGATGATCCAACTTTGATGTAATTACCTTAAAACAAGTCAAAATGAGGCTCAGTAGTGTGTGTGGCTTCCACAACGCATGTGCATGCTCCTGATGAGGTGGCGGATGGTATCCTGAGGGATCGCCTCCCAGACCTGGACTAAAGCATCTGCCAACTCCTGGACAGTCTGTGGTGCAACGTGACAGTGGATGGAGCGAGACATGATGTCCTAGATGTGCTCAATTGGATTCAGGTCTGGGGAACGGGCGGGCCAGTCCATAGCATCAATGCCTTCGTCTTGCAGGAACTGCTGACACACTCCAGCCACATGAGGTCTAGCATTGTCTTGCATTAGGAGGAACCCAGGGCCAACCGCACCAGCATATGGTCTCACAAGGGGTCTGAGGATCTCATCTCGGTACCCAATGGCAGTCAGGCTACCTCTCGCGAGCACATAAAGGGCTGTGCCCCAAAAAATGTCACCCCACACCATTACTGACCCACTACCAAACCGGTCATGCTGGAGGATGCAGGCAGCAGAACATTCTCCACGGCGTCTCCAGACTCTGTCACATGTGCTCAGTGTGAACCTGCTTTCATCTGTGAAGAGCACAGGGCACCAGTGGCAAATTTGCCAACCTTGGTGTTCTCTGGCAAATGCCAAACATCCTGCACGGTGTTGGGCTGTAAGCACAACCCCCACCTGTGGACGTCGGGCCCTCATACCACCCTCGTGGAGTCTGTTTCTGACCATTTGAGCAGACACATGCACATTTGTATTGCATGTTCATACATTTTTGAATTTTTCAAAGCAGCAAAAAAATAACAAATAATTTATTCATATAATTCTAACATTTTATAGTGGGTTTATAAAATATTATCTTATGATACTGAGGAATTTTCTGTCAGGCCTTTTCCCTTGCCATGGCCTTTTGTATCAATTTGCAACTTTCTGTATTTCTCCTAGTCCCCAAACCAGCTGGTGAGCAGCCCCAATAAACGAGACAAGACAATGCAAGGTTCAAAGTGACTTCTGACATTTAATGAGCCGTGTAACAGGTTATATTCAGCAGGAAACAGAGGTGGTCTTTACAAACATTATCCAATCCTAATAAAATTATCTATCTTATCTTATAATCTTAACCTATAGCAAGCTTGCAGGTGTATCTTCATGTTCGGGCCTTGCTCAAAGCTAAGTTTTACTTTAACTATGCACTTAGAATTAATATGTATACGCACTTAGAATTAACGATATTACTTACGCAATTCTAAATTACACATTACTATGCAGTTATGATCAAAGGGAGAAACACATAAAATAAGGCCAACAGCAGAAACATACAGGATATAACACGAACACTTGTTACACGATGTTCTATAGCTCTTGTCTAGGGGTATATTCACTAAGCATTGTATATAGACAAAGTATATTGGATCAACAGCAAAAAACAGGTGTGAGGAAGGCTGAACTTGATGGACGCAAGTCTCTTTTCAGCTATCTAACTATGTAACTATGTAACTATATTATTTCAAATAGCTGACATGTCCAAGTTAGCCAATTTTAAACAGACTGAGCATCCTGTCATCTGTAGCTTGAGCCTTGGGTCAGTATAGGCAAAGTGTATTATTCCCAACAATCTTAGAGGTATTTTTATGGTGGGTTACCTCAATACCAGCACCATTAGCCAGTTGTGTGTCAAAATGTATATGTTATTTTTACTAAAATACTTTTACACAGTTTTTTTTTGTGTTTTTTTTTCAGATTTCAAAGCTATATTTGCCTAAGTAACACAGCCCTGGCAAGCTGGGAAAGTGACGCCTTCTCACCAATAGCCACTCAGACAACCCCAAAAAGTGGTCTCCTGCTCAGCAATAAACACCCATGCATCTTTGGAAACTGACTATGAACCCCTCAAGAAAAGTGCCATTGTCGCAAATAAGCTACCATGAATCCCAGGGAGGTAAAACTTTCCAATAGATGCCCCAGGTGCTCCAGGAAAGTGTTCTTTGCTCACAAATAAGTGGGGTAAGTGGCCCCTGCTTGCCATGTGATGCCCAGGCTCTACAGGAAAATTACCCCTGTTCATCAATACATAACCTGGTACTCCAGTAAAGTACCCCTGTTCACCAATACTTTTAATTTCCATGAGGGGTTCCAAGCAGTATTCTGCAAGCAGGGGTCACTTTCTGGAGTCGTCTGGCTGTTGGTATGAAATGGTATTTTAAAGAGCACATAGAAACATAGAATGTGACGGCAAATAAGAACCATTCGGCCCATCTAGTCTGCCCAATTTTCTAAATACTTTCATTAGTCCCCGGTCTTATCTTATAGTTAGGATAGCCTTATGCCTATCCCACGCATGCTTAAACTCCTTTACTGTGTTAACCTCTACCACTTCAGCTGGAAGGCTATTCCATGCATCCACTACCCTCTCAATAAAGTAATACTTCCTGATATTATTTTTAAACCTTTGTCCCTCTAATTTAAGACCATGTCAGTTGCCACAACTCTGACCATTTTTCTAGTTTACCTAAATCATTTGCCATTTGGCAGTAAAAAGACATACCTTACCATCAAGACCTTCTGCAATATCACTAATAAAAATATTAAAGAGAATGGGTCCAAGTACAGATCCCTGAGGTACCCCACTGGTGACAAGCCCATGCTTCGAATATACTCTATTGACTACAACCCTCTGTTGCCTGTCACTCAGCCACTGCCTTACCCATTCAACAATATTGGAATCCAAACTTAAAGGACCACTCTAGTGCCAGGAAAACATACTCGTTTTCCTGGCACTAGAGTGCCCTGAGGGTGCCCCCACCCTCAGGGACCCACTCCCGCCGGGCTCTGAGGGGAGGAAGGGGTTAAACGTACCTCTTTCTCCAGCGCCGGGCGGGGAGCTTTCCTCCTCCTCCTCTTCTTCCTCGCGACGTCATCGGCTGAATGCGCATGCACGGCAGGAGCCGCGCTCTCATTCAGCCGGTCGCATAGGAAAGCATTCATAATGCTTTCCTATGGACGCTTGCGTGCTCTCACTGTGATTTTCACAGTGAGAAGCACGCAAGCGCCTCTAGCGGCTGTCAATGAGACAGCCACTAGAGGCTCTGGAGGCTGGCTTAACCCTCAGTATAAACATAGCAGTTTCTCTGAAACTGCTATGTTTATAAAAAAAAAAGGGTAAAAGCTAGCTGGACCTGGCACCCAGACCACTTCATTAAGCTGAAGTGGTCTGGGTGCCTAGAGTGGTCCTGTAAAGATTGCAGTTTATTGATAAGCCTTCTATGTGCAACAGTGTCAAAATCAATAAGATTAGTTTGGCATGATATCCCTGAAGTAAACCCATGTTGTCTCTGATCTTAAAATCCATGTGTTTTTAGATGTTCAACAATCCTATCCTTTAACATGGTTTCCATCACTTTCCCCACTACTGAAGTAAGGCTTACTGGCCTATAGTTGCCCAACTCCCTATTACCTTTCTTGTGAATGGGCACAACATTCGCTAACTTCCAATCTTCTGGGACTACTCCTGTTAACAATGATTTGTTAAATAAATCTGTTAATGGTTTTGCTAGTACACCACTAAGCTCTTTTAATAGCTTTGGTTGTATTCCATCAGGTCCCATTGACTTATTTGTCTTTACTTTTGACAGTTGAAATAAAACCTCTGTAAACTCACGTGTAATAAATGACTAATTTATCCTTTTTCTTAACTGAGGTCCCTTTCATTCATTTTCATCTGTGAATACAGAACAAAAATATTCATTGAGGCAGTCAGCTATACCTTTATCCTCTTCTACATACCTTCCTTCTTTTGTTTTTAATCTAACTAATCATTGTTTTTCTTTCCTTTTCTCATTTCTGAATCTAAGAAATGTTTTGTCCCCTTTTTTTTACTGACTGTGCTATTTTCTCTTCTGTGTGTGATTTGGAAGCTCTTATAACTTGCTTAGCCTCTTTCTGCCTAATCTTATAGATCATTCTGTCTTCCTCACTCTGTTTTTTTTTATATAATTACTAAATGCTAACTTTTTGTTTTTTACTATTTTGGCCACAATAAATATTTGCCTAGGCAAAACCTTTTTGCCTAAAGTTACTTAAAAAAGAAGAGAGCATAAATTGTGGTTTATTAATTAAAAACTAAATTATAGTGACTGGAAGTACTGAAGTTAAAGCCCTGAAAATTTAACTTTTAGGAGATATTTCTCTTATACAAAGAATTATTCACCAAAGTGTAGATTGTGGTGAATTTGCAAGAGCATAGCATATTGCAATAACTCTGTTATTTTCTAAACAGACGATTGTGGAAAATGTACAGTTAGTTGTATTTTTTACCGAATACCTACAATTAAAAGAATACATACATTTTTAATGCAGCTATTTACCATTAACGGTTTAGTGAATAAATATATCTGATATTGTAGGGATATTGTATTTCCATAAGGTACATTCTTCCTTCTGAAGTCAGTGAAATGAGTACCAAGATTTTGGGGAATAAGAATAAACAAAATCATGGCATGACAGCATGAATACTATCATTATAGAATAATCCAGACACAGATGGGAGTACAGCATAACTACTATCACTATCAAGTGAATAGGAGAATATTTCCAACTTGGCTAATTTGGCATTACATTTTAAATTCCCATCTTATTCCCTCTTTATTGAGTAGACCCTCTAGTTTCTACATTTTCAGCATATCCCACAACCTGCTGGATCAACATTACAGGATATGCTCTGGAGATGTTAGCTTGTCCAAATCAAAAAAACATCTGACAATACCACAACTTGTTTTCAATACCACAAACTTGTTTTCCTGGCACTATAGTGTTAATAAGTCCCCCTCACCCTCATGGTCCCCCTCCCGCCGGGCTCTAAGGGGAGGAAGGGGTTAAACGCTTACCTTTCTCCAGCGCCGGGCTCCCTCGGCGCTGGGGACTCTTCTGTTCCTTCCGACGTCATCGGCTGAATGCGCATGCACGGCAAGAGCCGCGCGCGCATTCAGTCAGACCATAGGAAAGCATTCTCAATGCTTTCCTATGGACACTGGCGTCTTCTCACTGTGAAAATCAGTTTCTCTGAAACTGCTATGTTTACAGCAGGCAGGGTTAACCCTAGATGGACTTGGCACCCAGACCACTTCATTGAGCTGAAGTGGTCTGGGTGCCTATAGTGGTCCTTTAATATCTTTATCTTCAGATGTTTTAAAATTCTGACTAATATTTTACAGTCCTCAACCCCCTCTCTATGTAGCCCTGCATCACACACTTAAAAAATATATGTGACAATGCAAAGCTTCTATGTAAAACATTTTTGCTTATTTAAGTTTGCTACATATATACAGATATATATAAATATCCAAAAAAATACCGGCACTCCAGGAATTCTCAGCGATACAAATTTTCTTTATTCAGTTAAGGACAGTTAAGGACAGGTACCACTTTATAGTTTTGTTGGAGTGCAAGAATATTTTCTCGTCTTTGTACAGATATATATATATATATATATACCCCCAATATACAGTACATCATAGCCCTTATACAATAATATGCATGAAAATCCACAGATCGTATCTCACACATAGACACATTCACATACATATACAGACACATGCCGTCACATTCATAGGCACACTCCACCATACATAGTCATATACATACATTCCAAGTTATTTACTAAAGTGAGAATTGTCGGGAATTTACTAAACTGAGAATTGTCGGGAATTTAAGGACAAAATAGACTAATTGGAAGCATACCTGACAATTGTCGTTTTAGTGACACCATCACAATCCTCACAGAGATACAGCCTCATTCATGCACAGACACACATCAACAGTGACACTGTAGGTAGGTGGTGACCATGATGTTAAAGAGTAATGCTATAGTCAGCAGCATCTTTGCCAACCACACACTGGGGGAGTTTCTCATTAAGACTGCTGCATCCACTCAATACCTTATTCTAATCTGCCTCCACTTCCATGCAGGGTCAACCTCACTTCGGCACCCAGTCACAAAGGCTCCTCTGTCTCTGATCATCCATTGCAGGCCTATACTGTTTTCCTGGTGGTAAATAATAGGGAATGCATCACATTTCTTGGTGCACATAATAATAACTTCTTCCTAGCAGTCCAGCGCTTAATGTTGAGTCAGAGCATAGGCTGGAAATCATGGAGGCTGATCTCTGACTTATAACTGAGAGGGAGAGGTTATTATGGTCATCAACACCTCCTGCTGTTGCGCACCATTGGACCACCAAAGACATGTTTTCATATAATATGCCAGTCTCTGATTGCTGTGTTGTCCGCTAGGCACCTACGTTGTCATGGCGCCCTGTACGACTGCTCAGTTTGCATAGCCCAAAGGCCATCCCTGGCTGTGCTCCATCTTAGCTGTGCCCGAGGCAAGTGCCTCACTTACCCTTCAGTTCTGCTTTAACTAAAAACTGTGATTTCTTAAAACACTAATGTTTGGTCAAAATAACCAAGAAAATATAATGCTCAAGTTGTCCAGCAGATGGCATGATTGTACTATAACACATTTGTAGGCCTTACCTTTTGTTAAAGTAATACTGTAGATGCCTGCAAAAGAACATTTTGTTTGACCTGCAGGCTAATTATTTTTAAATCATTGTATTTGTTTTCTAAATCTGCATCTAACCTGGCTTTTACTTATTTAAACTTATTTTATTATTTAGTCAAAATATGCAGTGACCACAAATGCTTCCACAGAATAGTACTGGTTAATTCTAATATGTACAGTTCAGTGATGGCTAACTTTTTGAGCCCAAGTGCCCAAACCGCATCATGAAACCATCTTGCCAACACTGCAGGAAAACATGAAAAAACACAAGGCCAAGTTGTGTGTGGTGGGTGTTTATTTGAATTTAACTGCATTAATAAAATAAAATAGGAAAACTTTTTGCACTCCCTGCTGCTTAACTAGGGGTGGCAGTATCATTGGACAGTGTGCCCTAAGGTGGCCGCATGTCCCTGAATACCTGCGATATGGCAAACATTTTTCTTAAGCTCCAACAGAGAGGCCTCGCTATGCAATTGTGTCCTAGATTTGACATTGCTGGTATAGTGAATTTAAAACATATATGTTTAGTACTCACATCAACTTGCAGTATTTTATATTAATGCTTTTTCTGTTATTTAAACACTCACTAGAATGATATATATTGGATATGTATATATTTAATACATCCAATTTATATATGCTTTCTTACTTTTTATTTTTGATGGAAACTATTATGAATTCCTTTAAATTGAAGAATATTATTTTTTCTTACTGAGATTTATGGTTTGAAGGAAAATTTTATTTATTGGCAGTGGTGCTCATTGGATTAGCATCTTGGGACTTTTTACTTGTTCGTGTTAACATTTTTATGATGAGAGTGGAGGATCTTTTAATATAATCTAATCCAAACAGTGAAATCTCAAGTATAAATCTTAATTACTGTTGTCACTCCTTCTAAGATCCAAACTGAACTTGTTATAAGCCGCTTACGCTACATCTTGATATCGACAGGTTTGTGATAGCGATGTGAATATGGCATATAAACTATGCGATGTTGTAATTCGTGGGGGAAAGATGACTCACTTTTCTGCTAGAAGCAATCTGCTGCTAGTTTTCTAGGAAGATCTGTTCTCTGTGAAATAATTGAGGTAAGGCATTTCTAGACTTGGTCTTTAGATATTGTTCATCCTTGGGTCATATGCTCCCTTTTATTAATATTATTATTAGACATGTGCAATTTGGATATTCAGATACTTATGAATGTCTGAAGTTCGAATTGCCGAAGTGCTGAATTTCTGAAGTGCCGAAGTGCTTCGGTTTTCTGAAAAGTGGCAAAACAAGAGAGGGAGGCAAAGTTACGTGAATGATGACAGGAATCTTGACCAATAAGCTAATTCATGGCATGGGTGCCCTATAGATGTGTAAGTGGTTGTGGTGGTTAGCGTTAGGGTTAGGGAGCCCTAAAGATGTGTAAGTGGTTGTGGTGATTAGGGTTAGGGAGCCCTACAGATGTGTAAGTGGTTGTGGTGGCAAAGTGCTTCGGATTTCTAAAAAGTGGCAAAACAAAAGAGGGATGCTTTCGGATGTCTGAATTGCTGAAGTTCCAAATTGCCAAAGTCCCGAATTTTGGAAGTGCCGAACCGAATGCCATTGGTCCGAGTTGCCGAAGCAGACAAATTTTTTTACTTCCCCGAATTTCTGAACCAAACCAAACCAAATCTTTTGCCCATGCACATCCCTAATTATTATTATTATTATTATTGCTATTTATAGAGCGCCAACAGATTCCGTAGCGCTTTACAATATTATGAGAGGCGGTATTTAACTATAAATAGGACAATTACATAGAAGATTTGTCCTACTTATAGTTACATCAATGCAGCGAAGGCACCTGCCTGCACAAAACGGCAGGCACCTACTCTGCTTCTGTGTCCGAAGGCAGGGGGGCGGGATCGAGGAAGCAGCTCTTCTGTCCTCCCGCGAGCAATCTGTGTGGAGCATTGCCACATGTTACCATGGCAACGCTCCACACAGCATCGTGCGGGAGGACAGGAGAGCTGTTTCCTAGACATACAGTACTTACCACCACCGGACCACCAGGGATGGCTGTGCCCCCCCCCCCCCCCCCCGTTCACCAAAGGTAAGAAGAAGGGAAGGGGGGATACAGATTTAATATATATTTTTTAATTAAATGTATCTTTACCACTCCTACCCCTCTCACACACAGCACGCCTACACCCACTTACCCCACACTATACCCCTTCCACACACAGCACCCCTACACCCCACACACAGTACCTCTACCCCCCACACACAGAACCCCTACCACCCCACACACACAGCACCCCTCACACACAGCACTCCACAAACAAACACTGCACCACTCAATGCAGTCTGTGTGTGTGTGTTTATTCAGCAGTCTGTGTATGTATGTATTCAGCAGTCTGTATGTGTGTGTATTCAGCAATCTATGTGTGTATATGTATTCAGCAGACTGTATGTAGTCAGTAGTCTGTGTGTACTCAGCAGTGTGTGTATTCAGCGGACTGTGTGTGTGTGTATTCAGCGGACTGTGTGTGTGTGTATTCAGCGGTCTGTGTATGTATTCAGTAGACTGTGTTTATGTATCAACTGCGGGTCAACATCTGAGATTTTACCCACTAGATCCGGTAGAATGGGTCACGTGCATTCAGCTCTAAGCTTGCTGCGACTCTAATTAGAAAACGACTTCCACACTCTAAATGCAAGATATTGCACTTGTTTTCGCTTGCCCATTTTCCTATTTCCAACACATGGAATGCAAGAAATGACTGTTAACTTAATGCCTAATATATCCCACCCTTTGACAGGTGCCATTGTAATGATATAATCAGTGGTATTCACTTCAGCTGTCATTAGTTTTAATGTTGCCGCTGATCAGTGTATGTTTGGAAAATAAAGTAACTGCACATCGTAAAATAATATTTCTGTTGTCACAGGGGAGATTTATCGATGTGGTTCATTACTGAAAGCAATGAAATCAGCAGGCACATTCCATTGCTGACTCTTACCATTTTACATGTTGGCACCACTTTTCAGAACAGAACACTTTTATAAATCTACCCTACATTTCAAATATTATATTTAGTTATTTTTTCTCCATGAATATACAAAACTCTATACACTCTGAGTGACACAGTGTATTGTTTAAATTTTAGAAATATGTTTTGTTAAGGATTGGTATAGCATGTTACAAATTACAGTTATACTTGGACATTATTCTATCTAAGCACAGCATGTGGCATTAGCAGGGAATACTGTACCTGTTAAACTAGTTGTTTCCTATCCTGAACGCCCCTCTATTCTGCATACATGTTCTATGAACATTTAATAATGGTAAGAATGAATATAATAAGTAGTTATAGTCCTGAGAGAGACTAGAAGTCCTTGCTTCTGTTCTCTCTTGTCCATAATGGGGCCCCGGTGCAAAACTGATCCGTGGGCTCCCCCTCCCCTCTCTCCCCCGATCTATGCCCCCCATTCCTCCTGACACATACATACAGACACACACACACACACAAACATACACACAGACAGACACACACATACATACACCCCTCGACAGACACACACATATATACACACACAGAGAGACACAGACACACACACATACAGAGACACAGACACACACACACAGACACACACACACAGACACACACACAGAGACACACATACAAATACAGAGACACACACATACACACATACAGAGACACAGACACACACACATATAGAAAATGTTTCCTACCTTGTGACTTTCCCTGGGGTCCAGTGGGGGCTCAGCCTGATGGGAGTAAGAGTTCCCACTCTGACTCCCTCGTCCTTCCTCCCGCGCAGACTGATAGCTGGGAGGAGTGACGTGCCCAGCGCAGACCGTGCCCCCTTACAATCCATATCCATCAGATGGCCCTGACAGCACGGGCCACCCGATGGACCCTTCCATATGCGGCCCCATGGGTTTGCCGCACGGGCCGGGGGCGCAAAATGTGGCAACTGGTACCCGGTCGCAGGGGTCCGCAGGGCGGCCGGGCCCCCTGGAGTGCCGGGCTTGGTCGCACCTGCGACCGCCTTATGTACGCCGCTGTATATTATCATTGTGTATAGGTCTGTGAAAGTCTATCTGTATGTGTCTAGAAGTGTGTTTCAGAGTGCTTTTCTTAATGCATGTATTTGAGTGTTTGTATGCTGGTTGACTGTGAGTATGTATCTGTGTGTGCATCTATATGTGTGCATCTGTGAATGCACATATTTGTGTAAAGTGCTGTCATATCTAAAAATGTGTCTTAATCTGTGTGATCATAAGGCCTCTTTATAAATCAATGGTAAGACCCTACCTTGATTAGGCGGTGCAATTTAAAGAAGGTTATTGAAAACTAGAAAAAAAATGCAGTGGGAAACTACAAAACAACTAAGAGGGTGAAAATCATTAGAAAGGATAGAAAACCGCATATGCTTTCTTAAGAAACAAGGCATCTTGGGGGCGGGGCCTGGCAGCCAACCCGAGCAGGACGCACATAGCTGGAACTCCTCGGCCTAAGCTTAAAAATGCACTGATTAACCGACTAAATCATACAGCATTAGGCATAATAAACTATAATATTCTTGCAGACTAAGCTGAAGTTCTGGTTCGAGTTTCCTGGACCAGGCTGTCGTGGACTGCGCTGGACTGTCTTGGGGCCTACACAAGATTGCTGGGTGAAGGAGGCGGCCAATCTTCTGTCGGAGCCTGCTTTGGGTCTCAATTGGGCTTCTCCCCCCCCCCCCCCCCCCGGACTGGTGGCGGTTATCCCGGTCCCCACTGCTGCGCTGATTGGACTAATTGCTCGGTCCTTCCCTACCCAGTGCATACCTGCAGTTAATGGCCTACTCATCAAAATGGCAGCCATCACGCTGAACACCTTGAAGCCTGCACACCTGCATCTGACTAACCGAGTGGTTGCTTCTGCTGAAGTTTGAAAGCATCTGTGCCCAATTCTGGGAGAAAATCAATGCCCGTGCGATTTCCTTACACGGAGGTCCATGCAACCGGGACCAGGGTGCATCTCCATGGCTTACCCTGCGGGCAACTCCAGCAGTGAGGCAGAGGAACCGAAGGCCGAAGCCGACAGTGCCTCGTGGTAAAATTAAGTTCTGGGCCCACCGATGCGCGCTGCAATCCAGTAAGGGCTATCCATCTGGGAGTGCTTCTCTCTCCTGACTAAATCCGCAGGGGAGCAGCACATGCAGCCAGCAACTGCAGAGACAACCTACAGATCAGGTAAGTGAGGGATGGGGGGGAAGACTATAGATCAGGTAAGTGAGGGATGGGGGGAAGACTATAGATCAGGTAAGTGAGGGATGGGGGGAAGACTATAGATCAGGTAAGTGAGGGATGGGGGGAAGACTATAGATCAGGTAAGTGAGGCATGGGGGGCAGCCTATAGATCAGGTAAGTGAGGCATGGGGGGCAGCCTATAGATCAGGTAAGTGAGGCATGGGGGGCAGCCTATAGATCAGGTAAGTGAGGCATGGGGGGCAGCCTATAGATCAGGTAAGTGAGGCATGGGGGGCAGCCTATAGATCAGGGAAGTGAGGCATGGGGGGCAGCCTATAGATCAGGGAAGTGAGGCATGGGGGGCAGCCTATAGATCAGGGAAGTGAGGCATGGGGGGCAGCCTATAGATCAGGGAAGTGAGGCATGGGGGGCAGCCTATAGATCAGGGAAGTGAGGCATGGGGGGCAGCCTATAGATCAGGGAAGTGAGGCATGGGGGGCAGCCTATAGATCAGGGAAGTGAGGCATGGGGGGCAGCCTATAGATCAGGGAAGTGAGGCATGGGGGGCAGCCTATAGATCAGGGAAGTGAGGCATGGGGGGCAGCCTATAGATCAGGGAAGTGAGGCATGGGGGGCAGCCTATAGATCAGCGAAGTGAGGAATGGAGGGCAGCCTATAGATCAGCGAAGTGAAGGATGGGGCGGGAGGGAGGCATGGGGGGAGCCTATAGATCAGGGAAGTGAGGCATGGGGGGAGAGACAGCCTATAGATCAGGTAAGTGAGGGATGGGGGACAGCCTACAGATCAGCGAAGTGAAGGATGGGGCAGGAGAGAGACAGCCTATAGATCAGGAAAGTGAGGGATGGGGGCGAGACAGCCTATAGATCAGGAAAGTGAGGGATGGGGGCGAGACAGCCTATAGATCAGGAAAGTGAGGGATGGGGGCGAGACAGCCTATAGATCAGGAAAGTGAGGGATGGGGGCGAGACAGCCTATAGATCAGGAAAGTGAGGGATGGGGGCGAGACAGCCTATAGATCAGGAAAGTGAGGGATGGGGGCGAGACAGCCTATAGATCAGGAAAGTGAGGGATGGGGGCGAGACAGCCTATAGATCAGGAAAGTGAGGGATGGGGGCGAGACAGCCTATAGATCAGGAAAGTGAGGGATGGGGGCGAGACAGCCTATAGATCAGGAAAGTGAGGGATGGGGGCGAGACAGCCTATAGATCAGGAAAGTGAGGGATGGGGGCGAGACAGCCTATAGATCAGGAAAGTGAGGGATGGGGCGAGGCAGCCTATAGATCAGGAAAGTGAGGGATGGGGGCGAGGCAGCCTATAGATCAGGAAAGTGAGGGATGGGGGGGAGAGACAGCCGATAGATCAGGTAAATGAGGGATGGGGGTGGGGGAGAGAGAGAGACAGCCTATAGATCAGGTAAGTGAGAGATGGGGGGGATCCACCTACAGATCAGGTAAGTGAGGGATGGGGGAGACAGCCTACAGGAATGGTCAGCAAGGAGCAGGAAGGTAACGTTAGAGAAGGAGCAGAAAGGAGAAGGAACAGAAATGAGCAGGAAGGGACATTTAAGGAGCAGCAAGTAGCTGGAAGGGACAGTAAGGAGCACAAAAGGTAAAGTAGGAGAAGGAGCACAAAGGAACAGAAATGAGCAGGAAGGTACAGCAAGAAGGGGCAGCAAGGAGCAGGAAGGGTCAGCAAGGTTCACAAAGGGTCAGCAAGGTTCACAAAGGGTCAGCAAGGAGAAGGAATGGTCAGCAAGGAGAAGGAATGGTCAGCAAGGTGAAGGAATGGTCAGCAAAGAGAAGGAAGGCAAATCAGCACAAAGGTAAAGCAGAAGGAGCAGAAAGCTGCAGAAATGATCAGCAAGGAGCTGGAAGGGGCAGGAGGAGCACAAACATAAAGCAGGAGAAGGTGCAGAAATTAGCAAGAACGGTCTGCAAGGAGCAGGAAGGGTCTGCAAAGAGCAGAAAGGGACAGAGTGAGCACAAAGGTAAAGTAGGAGAAGGAGCAAAAAAGGGTAGCAAGGGACAGCAAGGAGCACAAAAGTAAAGTAGGAGCAGGAGCAGAAAGGGTCTGCAAGGAGCAGAAAGGGATCAGAAAAAGAAATGAGCAGAAGGATACAAAATAAGCAGAAATTAGAAGAAAGGTAAAGGAGCAGAAGGAGCCACGGAGGAGAGAAGACAGTGTCAGAAGAAAAAGAAGACTGTGTCAAATGAAGGAGAAGGAAAGGAGATTGGAGCAGGAAGGACAAGTGAAGTGAATCCTCCACTGTATTCTGACGACCACATCATAAGGCTTTGGTACCTGGGCCTGGCAGGGAAACTTTGCACCCTCTCATCTCCCTAGGTAAAAAAAAATATCAGTGTTAATGTGTTCACTTTTATTTACTGTGTCAAGAAGCACAGAGTGCCGCTGGCTAGGGTTGATTGGCTAGAGTGGTCAGCTGGCACTCTAGGCCAGTCAGTAGCTCCTCATTCATAAAAAAGTAAAAAATGTTATGAACCGGGAAGTAGCGATCAACTTACCACTCTAGCCAATCTGCAGCACCCATGCCTGACGTCAATCTGCACTTCCTGACACTCCGTTTCAGAAGCCGAATACCACTGAGCGACGTGGAGATCTGAAGCTGGAGGAAGCCTTTGGGGTAAAACCATTTGAGAGCGGTTTAACCCCTTAAAGGAAAGAGAGCACCCAGGGGCTTACTGGCATCATAACTTTCATTTAGATGAAGGTGTTATGGTGACCAGAATGTTCCTTTAATTTGCTTAAAGGAACACTATAGTGTCAGGAATACAAACATGTATTCCTGACACCATAGTTGTGAAAACGCTATTCACCCTGGCTTTATGTGATTATGACTATGCCCCTTCCCTTTCATGACACTGTCAAAAAGGGACCAAGCATGGATGTCGTTACAATTATGCCCCCTTTCCCCTGCTGGAAAAATTCCTGCGGATGCCCATGAGCACAGACCAAATATTCTCTGCAGCCATGGACGCTGATACCAGACTGTCAGCAGAAGGGCCAGCTGTAGTATATATATATATATATATATATATATATATATATATATATATATATATATATATATATATATATCTATATCTCCTAACGCCAGGGGCACCCAGTGGTACTAAAACTATTAAACACACGAAAACTGCCAATCATGCATATACCTATTATCTTTCACTGTTTGTCTAGGCCTGGACTTAGCAGCTGTACTCAACAATTGACAGGGTAACACTGCTTAAATTTCTATGCCTACTCTAGATAACATATAACTGTCAATATGGCGGAAAATACATGCTTGGCTTTAGCCTCCTCTTTAATCATATAATTTTATCGAATCCAACTGTCAGTCTGTATAGTCTGTTTTTATACATGCTTAATGTTGTTGATCCACTGACATCTACTACTCTTGTCTATATTACAAAATTGTGCATGTTTTCTCAATTACCCCAAATGTAATGTGTGATGATGTGCCTAGGGTCTGCACAGCAAAAACACAAAAGAAAAAAAAAAGGAAAAAGGCATCTCAGGTGGAATTTGATCACACAATATAAATACAGTTATCTACAGAAATATTTGGACACAGACACAAGTTTTGTTATTTCAACTGTTTACCAAAATAAATTCAAGTTACAGTTAATAACAAATACGGCTTAAAGTGCAGATTGGAGTAAGGGTTTACGAGTGACAGCTCTTTAATTTTTAATGCCCCCTCTTTTTCAAAGGACCAAAGGTAATTGGACACATGACTCAAAATATGTTTAATGGACAGGTGTGGGCTATTACTTCATTATTTCTTCATCAATTAAGCAGGTAAAAGGTCTGGAGTTGATTCCAGGCATGGCATTCGCATTTGGAAGCTGTTGCTGTGAACCTACAACATGCGATCAAAAGAGCTCTCAATGCAAGTGGAATCACCCATTCTTAGGCTGCCAAAAAATGCATCAGAGAGATAGCAGGAACATTAGGAGTGGCCAAATCAACAGTTTGGTACATTCTGAGAAAAAAAAGAATACACTGGTGAGTTTTACAACAAAAAAAGGCCTGGAAGTCTACAGAAAACAAAAGTGGTGGATGATCGTAGGATCCTTTCAATGGTTAAGAAAAATCCCTTCACATCATCTAGCCAAGTGAAAAATCACTCTCCAGGAGATAGGCATATGATTATCCAAGTCTACCATAAATAGAAGACTTCATGAGAGCAAATACAGAATGTTCACCACAGATGTTAATGTAACTCTATAGCATTAGGAATAAAAATATTTATTCCTAACACTGAATTATGTGGTATATAAAGGGTGGTATATAAATGTGGTATATTATTGTTGTAAAAAAAATATAAAAAAAGAGAGAGAGAATTCTGTTATTAAAAGCATGAGAACTGAATAGTTATGAAAATGTTTTTGCTATCCAATAAAACTAAATCTGTAGACAACTAAAATAAAGAAAACGCAACTACAAAGGAATCACTTTGATAAATAGCAGCTTCAGATTTAATTCAAACACGTCCCAAAATAGGATTGGACCTTTTTAAAGTGATAATTAAAAATAGCATATTTTCATTAAAAGCTCTTTGTTTAAGTAAGGCCATAACCGAGTGAGTGTAAACTCAGATGTTTTGGCTGGTATTTAACTTCCCTGATTTATAGGATGTTACTTAAAAAGGCTTAATAACCAACACTAAAAACCGTTAATTTCCACTGTCTTCCCAGTATATATAGAGATCAAAAACAAAAAAATTGAGTTAATATTATGCAGCATGAACTTTACCAATAACCCCAGAATATTAGAATAAAACCATATGTTTTTGAACAAACACCTCAAAGAATGCCTCATTTACCAGCTCATCTTTCTATATTTTAAACACACAGGATATTTGCAAAGTGGATACATGTAATTTCAATTTTTTTTCCCCTCATTTCATTCTTATTTATTTACTAGTTTTCTAGTTATCCTTCAATATTTGCTGTACAGGGGGGCGGGGCCTGACCGCCATGCTGGCAGGTCGCGAGCAACAACAGCTCCTGAAATATTTTAAACTATTTTGTTTAACCCCTTAAGGACCAAACTTCTGGAATAAAAGGGAATCATGGCATGTCACACATGTCATGTGTCCTTAAGGGGTTAAAAACAGGACTATTGGCCCAGCCAGAGGACCAAAAGCGTGCACCAACCCAAGAGGAAGCACCAGAACCGAGGTGAGGCTTGCGACCATGTTCGTTTTAGTCCCTCAGAGAGACAACCGTCGTCCTCAACGGATGTAACCTACTCAGGCGGTGAGTGGGGCGGACAGCCGCTGCCCCACTATCCTGCCCGACGGTGTCCAGACGGACCTCCTCAGAAGACCGAACTGGGCCCTGTCTCCCCCCCCCCCTGCGGGCCGGTGGGGGTGATCCCGGCCCACACCCTGCTGCACACATCACAACAGATGTCTCAAGGCCCCAACTCACTGCCACGACGCAGCCCAAGCCACATCTAAAATGGCGGCAACTTCACGGGGGAGACGGCTTCCCCGCTTCCTGGGGAATGCAACTCACACGAAGCCGGGGCAGCTCCCATGAACCGAGTGATGACAGCCAGATCATGACAGACAGCAGGTGCCAAGACCCTCGCACTCACACATGGCAAGGAGGTCGGAAAAGCGGCAAACAAGCATAAGCAGCATAGTACCAGCTCACCAGACCCAGCAACCCACCCCTCGATCTGGTCCAGACAGATGGCATGCGCACACATTGCCCCATCTCACAGCACCCTCACAGCAACACCTACCAGTGGAACTACAGCGGCTAGAGGACACAGAATCACCACACATGCTTCAATTACTGCATGTTGATATATGCACACGAGCATGCTAACATCGTTTCACCTAGGGACTGTGCCTGCCTGGATTACTCTGTCAGCTACTTGCCCAGCTGGACAATTACCACACAGCTCACGCAGAAAGATGCAGGGGTGAGGAGACAAACGCTTACGAGCAACGGATAGATACAGAGCGATGACCCAGCGGACAATTAATCTTAAACATTCAGCGTAAATAATAGCATCTCTCCAGCAAAATCTGAATGCCTTTACTTTCCATGACCTGCTGTCACTCTTCTCATATATCACGCTGTCTGTCCCTGCCATAGGTTGTCTTACTGCAGCACCATTCTACACTTAACTGTTTAATGCTACATAGGACTCTCGAAAGCTCTCTCTATCTCACACACTGAATATGGGCTAACGAGATAAGCTACATATACAACCACATAGCGACTACATAAGCGACTACAAAAACGAATCCACTAGCATGTAACTCAGCATGTAGACACAAATATAAATACTAGACCACTGTTTTCTTTTTATGTGCAACGCTGGGGCCCAACGCAGATATAATCGTTTGTCAAATAGATTGCTAACGTATACACACAATTAGATTGTGCCTAGATTAGCATGTTCAACAAAAACAAAATTTGTGCAAGTTTCTCATGCCACTGTTTAACTCATATGTAACTTTATGTAAATGAACGCTGTTGTGGCGTATGACAATGCCCTGTAATCACCTGCACAACAAAAATAAGAATAAAGAATTTAAAAAAAATAAAAAAATATTTGCTGTACAGCCAGTATGTATAGATAAAACGGCTGTACAAACCACAGGATTATAGGCAGGGGTCAAGTCCTGGGGAAAAAAGTGTGGGAACTCACCCAAGATATCCGCCTCCCCCCCCCCCCCCCCCCGAAAAAAAAATAAAAAATAATTTACACTCCTATGCATATAGTGCAGTGCAGGGTGTGTGTAATGCATGTAGTGTGTTTGTAGTGAGTGCAGAGTGTGTATAATGAATGCAATGTGTTTGTAGTGAGTGCAGTGTGTATAATAAATGTACTGTGTTTGCAGTGAGTGCAGAGTGTGTATAATGAATGTGGTGTGTTTGTAGTCAATGCAGAGTGTGTATAATGAATGTAGTGTGTTTGTAGTGAGTGCAGAGTGTGTATAATGAATGTAGTGTTTGTAGTGAGTGCAGTGTGTATAATAAATGTAATGTGTAGTGAGTGCAGTGTGTATAATGAATGTAGTGTTTGTAGTGAGTGCAGTGTGTATAATAAATGTAGTGTGTTTGTAGTGAGTGCAGAGTGTGTATAGTCAATGTAGTGTGTTTGTAGTTAGTGCAAAGTGTGTATAATGAGTGTAGTGAATGTAGTGAGTGCAGAGTGTGTATAGTGAATGTAGTGAGTGCAGAGTGTGTATAGTGAATGTAGTGTGTTTGTAATGAGTGCAGAGTGTGTGTAATTAATGCAGTGTGTGTAGTGAGTGCATTGTGTGTATATTGAATGCAGTGTGTGTAGTGAATGTAGTGTGTTTGTAGTGAGTGCAGAGTGTGCATAATGAATGCCGAGTGTGTATAGTGAATGTAGTGAGTGCAGAGTGTGTATAATGCATGTAGTGCGTTTGTAGTGAGTGCAGAGTGTGTATAATGAATGTAGTGTGTTTGTAGTGAGTGCAGTGTGTATAATGAATGTAGTGTGTTTGTAGTGAGTGCAGTGTGTATAATAAATGTAGTGTGTTTGTAGTGAGTGCAGAGTGTGTATAGTGAATGTAGTGTATTTGTAATGAGTGCAGAGTGTGTATAATTAATGCAGTGTGTGTAATGAGTGCAGTGTGTGTAGTGAGTGCAGAGTGTGTAGAATGAATGTAGTGTGTTTGTAGTGAGTGCAGAGTGTATAGAATGAATGCAGTGTGTGTAGTGAATGTAGTGTGTTTGTAGTGAGTGCAGAGTGTGCATAATGAATGCCGAGTGTGTATAGTGAATGCAGTGAGTGCATAGTGTGTATAATGAATGTAGTGTGTTTGTAGTGAGTGCAGAGTGTGTATAATGAATGTAGTGTGTTTGTAGTGAGTGCAGTGTGTATAATAAATGTAGTGAGTGCAGAGTGTATAATAAATGTAGTGTGTTTGTAGTGAGTGCAGAGTGTGTATAGTGAATGTAGTGTGTTTGTAGTTAGTGCAAAGTGTGTATAATGAATGCAGTGTGTGTAGTGAATGTAGTGTTTGTAATGAGTGCAGAGTGTGTATAATTAATGCAGTGTGTGTAGTGAGTGCAGAGTGTGTAGAATGAATGCACTGTGTGTAGTGAATGTAGTGCGTTTGTAGTGAGTGCAGAGTGTGCATAATGAATGAAACATAGAAACATAGAAACATAGAATGTGACGGCAGATAAGAACCATTCGGCCCATCTAGTCTGCCCAGTTTTCTAAATACTTTCATTAGTCCCTGGCATTATCTTATAGTTAGGATAGCCTTATGCCTATCCCACGCATGCTTAAACTCCTTTACTGTGTTAACCTCTACCACTTCAGCTGGAAGGCTATTCCATGCATCCACTACCCTCTCAGTAAAGTAATACTTACTTTAAAACCTTTGTCCTTCTAATTTTAGACTATGTCCTCTGGTTGTGGTAGTTTTTCTTCTTTTAAATATAGTCTCCTCTTTTACTGCGTTGATTCCCTTTATGTATTTAAATGTTTCTATCATATCCCCCCTGTCTCGTCTTTCCACCAAGCTATACATGTTAAGATCCTTTAACCTTTCCTGGTAAGTTTTATCCTGCAATCCATGAACCAGTTTAGTAGCCCTTCTTTGAACTCTCTCTAAGGTATCAATATCCTTCTGAAGATATTTATTATTTATTTATTAAAAATTCTTAAGAAAACGCAGTCTTATTACCCATAGGGTCTCGATGCGCATACCAGCAATAAAAACAGACAAAACAATATCCAGCAAAACAACAGCATTATAATCACATGCATTTGAACCAAGCTAAAAATTTCATGTCATCCCATACGCCTGAGCAAATAAAACTGTTTTTAAGCTCCGGCGGAACTTCAGTAGATCATTCTCAAGTCTTAATGTCAGAGGCAGGGAGTTCCAAAATTGCGCTCCCTGAACATCACATCAGTCTTTCTACTGCTAATACCTCTCCCTATACAACCAAGCATTCTGCTAGCATTTCCTGCTGCTCTATTACATTGTCTGCCTACCTTTAAGTCCTCAGAAATAATCACCCCTAAATCCCTTTCCTCAGATGTTGAGGTTAGGACTCTATCAAATATTCTGTACTCTGCCCTTGGGTTTTTACGTCCAAGATGCATTATCTTGCACTTATCCACATTAAATGTCAGTTGCCACAACTCTGACCATTTTTCTAGTTTACCTAAATCATTTGCCATTTGGCTTATCCCTCCTGGAACATCAACCCTGTTACATATCTTAGTATCATCCGCAAAAAGACACACCTTACCATCAAGACCTTCTGCAATATCACTAATAAAAATATTAAAGAGAATGGGTCCAAGTACAGATCCCTGAGGTACCCCACTGGTGACAAGCCCAAGCTTCGAATATACTCCATTGACTACAACCCTCTGTTGCCTGTCACTCAGCCACTGCCTTACCCATTCAACAATATTGGAATCCAAACTCAAAGATTGCAGTTTATTGATAAGCCTTCTATGTGCAACAGTGTCAAAAGCCTTACTGAAATCTAGGTAAGCAATGTCTACTGCACCACCCTGATCTATAATTTTAGTTACCCAATCAAAAAAATCAATAAGATTAGTTTGGCATGATCTCCCTGAAGTAAACCCATGTTGTCTCTGATCTTGAAATCCATGTGTTTTTAGATGTTCAACAATCCTATCCTTTAACATGGTTTCCATCACTTTCCCCACTACTGAAGTAAGGCTTACTGGCCTATAGTTGCCCGACTCCTCCCTATTACCTTTCTTGTGAATGGGCACAACATTCGCTAACTTCCAATCTTCTGGGACTACTCCTGTTAACAATGATTAGTTAAATAAATCTGTTAATGGTTTTGCTAGTACACCACTAAGCTCTTTTAATAGCTTTGGGTGTATTCCATCAGGTCCCATTGACTTATTTGTCTTTACTTTTGACAGTTGAAATAGAACCTCTTCCTCTGTAAACTCACGTGTAATAAATGACTCATTTATCCTTTTTTTAAACAGAGGTCCCTTTCCTTCATTTTCAGCTGTAAATACCGAACAAAAATATTCATTGAGGCAGTCAGCTAGACCTTTATCCTCATCTACATACCTTCCTTCTTTTGTTTTTAATCTAACTAATCCTTGTTTTACTTTTCTTTTCTCATTTATGTATCTAAAAAAAGTTTTGTCCCCCTTTTTTACTGACTGTGCTATTTTCTCTTCTGTGTGTGATTTGGAAGCTCTTATAACTTGCTTAGCCTCTTTCTGCCTAATCTTATAGGTCATTCTGTCTTCCTCACTCTGGTTTTTTTTATAATTACTAAATGCTAACTTTTTGTTTTTTACTATTTTGGCCACATCTGCGGAGTACCACAGTGGTTTCTTGAATTTTTTGCTTTTACTGACAAGCCTAATGCAATTTTCTGTTGCCTTCAGTAGTGCAGCTTTTAAATAATCCCATTTATTTTGGACTCCATTTAAGTTGCTCTAGTCTGATAATGACTCCTTTACACATATTCTAATTTTAGAAAAGTCTGTTTTTCTAAAGTCTAAAACTTTTGTTTTTGTGTGGTGTGACTCAGTCACTGTTCTTATATTAAACCACACTGACTGATGATCACTGGATCCTAAACTTTCACCTACAGTAATATCTGATACCAAATCTCCATTTGTTAACACTAAATCTAGTATGGCCTCTTTACGAGTTGGCTCCTCAACGACTTGTTTTAGAGACAATCCCAGTAGGGAGTTTAGAATATGTGTGCTTCTGGCACAAGTAGCTATTTTTGTTTTCCAATTCACATCAGGAAGATTAAAGTCACCCATGATGATAACTTCCCCCTTCATTGTCATTTTAGCTATTTCTTCAACTAGTAGATTATCTAACTCTTCAATTTGTCCTGGGGGCCTATAAATCACACCTACACGAACTACTGTGTGATTACCAAATTCTAACGTAACCCAAATGGACTCTATGTTCGTCTCACTAACCTTTATTAGGCTAGATTTTATGCTATCCTTCACATACAGGGCCACCCCACCCCCTTTCTTGCCTTCCCTGTCTTTTCTATATAAAGAGTACCCTGGTATTGCTATGTCCCAGTCATTTTTTTCATTATACCATGTCTCAGTAACAGCGACTAAATCTACACTATCAGTTGCCATTATTGCCACAAGTTCATGGATCTTATTCCCTAAACTGCGAGCATTTGTAGACATGACTCTAAGCTTATATTTTTTTTAACACACTTGCTACAGGCACCTTCTGTCCTTGTTTTGGGGGACAATTGGATTGATGTTTTATCACCCTTTTGCCCCCCCTCCTAGTTTAAATACATCTTAGCAAAACCTCTGAACTGCTCACTGAGAACATTTGTTCCCTTTTGAGAAAGATGCAAACCATCTTTTTTGTACAGTTTATTTCCGTTCCAAACAGAGCTACCATGAGCAATAAAGCCAAATCCTTGCTCCCGACACCATTCACCAAGCCACAAGTTAAAGTCCCTAATACGCATCCGCCAGTCATTCTGAGTGTTATGCACAGGCAGAACTTCAGAGAATGACAGTGTGGAAGCAACCTGCCGTATATCATTGGCAAAAACACTAAAAACTTCCTTAACCTCTGAAACATCATTGCAAGCCAAGTCATTTGTCCCTAAATGGACAAGTACATCCAATTCCCCTTCCTGCTTTGCTTGCTTAACAATATTACAGATACGTCTCCTGTCTCTGTGAGCAGTAGCTCCGGGAAGACACCTCACAAGACCACCATTGTCCATCTCCACACCTCTTATGATGGAATCCCCCAACAACAACTGCTTTCTATTAGGCCTCATCATAGTCTTCAAGCCTCTCTGCACAACACCACTGGCCTCAATGCCTCTCTCCACAACAGCACTAGCCTCAGTGCCTCTCTCCACAACACCTCTAGCCTCAGTGCCTCTCTCCACAACACCTCTAGCCTCAGTGCCTCTCTCCACAACACCTCTAGCCTCAGTGCCTCTCTCCACAACACCTCTAGCCTCAGTGCCTCTCTCCACAACACCTCTAGCCTCAGTGCCTCTCTCCACAACACCACTAGCCTCAGTGCCTCTCTCCACAACACCACTAGCCTCAGTGCCTCTCTGCACAACACCACTAGCCTCAGTGCCTCTCTGCACAACACCACTAGCCTCAGTGCCTCTCTGCACAACACCACTAGCCTCAGTGCCTCTCTGCACAACACCACTAGCCTCAGTGCCTCTCTGCACAACACCACTAGCCTCAGTGCCTGTCTCCATGACACCATTACACTCTGAAAGTGCAGAAAATGAATTATGTAGAACAACAGACTGTGCAATATGCCTTTTATCCACAACTCTAAGTCTACCAGATCCTACAGTAATCCATCTGCCATTCCTAGTATGTCTCTGTGGCAGTGGCTTTGCAGCAGTTCCAGCCTGAGTTTGTTTACCAGATAATTTACAAATCTCAGACTTCAAAAATACAATCTCCTGCCGCAAGATAGAGAACTGTCTACAACCAAACCTCCAAAAAGTGGAACGTGAAACAAATGCAAAGCAACTGTTACACTGAACTAAGTCTGCCATTCCAATGAGGTGAATAATTTAAATCAAACAAATCTTAACTTTTTATTTATCCTCCTGAATACTTCAGATTACCTCCAGTTTATCTCCAGAATATCTCCAACCACAGACACTTAGAAGCAACACTCTCCAGAATATCTCCAACCACAGACACTTAGAAGCAACACTCTCCAGAATATCTCCAACCACAGACACTTAGAAGCAACACTCTCCAGAATATCTCCAACCACAGACACTTAGAAGCAACACTCTCCAGAATATCTCCAACCACAGACACTTAGAAGCAACACTCTCCAGAATATCTCCAACCACAGACACTTAGAAGCAACACTCTCCAGAATATCTCCAACCACAGACACTTAGAAGCAACACTCTCCAGAATATCTCCAACCACAGACACTTAGAAGCAACACTCTCCAGAATATCTCCAACCACAGACACTTAGAAGCAACACTCTCCAGAATATCTCCAACCACAGACACTTAGAAGCAACACTCTCCAGAATATCTCCAACCACAGACACTTAGAAGCAACACTTAGATGAAGCAACCAAGCTCTATTAGCCAAGCTAATGACAACAGCCCTTATATACTCCTAAAATCACCTCCCACTAGGAATGTTTAACACCTGGGTAGGCCTCTGCTTATTAGCAAACAATAGCTAATTTACACAGCAATCAATAGCAAGTAGCTACCTAATCCAATCAAATGCCTTATAATTACCAACAGGAAATCAAACCTTGTGCAATCAGTAACCTTTTCCTACAGATGAATCTTACCTGTAACAGTAAAAAAGAAAACTCTTAGCACAACTCTTAGACAGTTGAAGCTTCTGTAAAACTCTCCAGAATATCTCCAACCACAGACACTTAGAAGCAACACTTAGAAGAAGCAACCAAGCTCTATTAGCCAAGCTAATGACAACAGCCCTTATATACTCCTAAAATCACCTCCCACTAGGAATGTTTAACACCTGGGTAGGCCTCTGCTTATTAGCAAACAATAGCTAATTTACACAGCAATCAATAGCAAGTAGCTACCTAATCCAATCAAATGCCTTATAATTACCAACAGGAAATCAAACCTTGTGCAATCAGTAACCTTTTCCTACAGATGAATCTTACCTGTAACAGTTAAAAAGAAAACTCTTAGCACAACTCTTAGACAGTTGAAGCTTCTGTAAAACTCTCCAGAATATCTCCAACCACAGACACTTAGAAGCAACACTTAGAAGAAGCAACCAAGCTTCTTAGTTAGTGTAGTGAGTGCAGAGTGTGTATAGTGAATGTAGTGTGTTTGTAGTGAGTGCAGAGTGTGTATATTGAATGCAGTGTGTGTAGTGAGTGCAGAGTGTGTATAATGAATGTAGTGTGTTTGTAGTAAGTGCAGATTGTGTGTAATGAATGCAGTGTGTGTGTGTGCTGGAAGATGCGTGTGTGCGGGATGATGTGTGTGTGTGTGTGTGCTGAATGATGTGTGTGTGCTGAATGATAGGGGGGAAGCATTTTTTATTTTTTATTTATGTGTTCATATTTTTTTATTCCCCCTTCCCTGCTTCTTACCTTGCCAGGGAGGGGGGAGATCACCTGGTGGTCCGGTGGTATGGTGGAGAGAGCCAGCCGCTGCACACGGGGGCCCAGCACACTCTGTGTTCCCTATCCAGGCCCTTTGTATATCTCTTTCTTCCTACCATAACCTTTGTGTTTCTCTTACTTTCTCATCAGCCCCTTTTGTGTGTCTCTTTTCTCCTCACAGCCCTTTTGAGTCTCTTTCTTCCCCCCAGCCCCTTTGTGTGTCTCTTTCTTTGCCCCACCACTTTCTGTGTCTCTTTCTCCCACCACAAGCCCCTTTGCCTGGCTTTTTCCTCCCAAACCATACAGACGTAGATATACAGGTACAAATACATACATGCACAAAGGCACAACCATACAGACACATAGTCATAAAAGGAACACAAACAAACACAGTCATACAAGCAACCAGTCATGCATAGACACACAGACAGTCATACACAGACATACAGGCAACCGGTCATATAGGGACACACAGACGGTCATACAGAGACACGCAGACAGTCATACAAAGACATGAAGACACATTCATACAGAGACATGAAGACACAGTCATACAGTGACATACAGAACAGGGGGGGATAAGGGATGGCTGCTAGTGGTGGGAGGGAAATAAGGGATGGCTGCTAGTGATGGGAGGGAGATAAGGAATGGCTGCAAGTGATGGGAGGGAGAGAGGATGATAGCTGTTAGTAACAGAGAGAGGAGGATTGCTGCTAGTGATAGGGGTGAGAGAGGGGTGGCTGATAGTGATGGGAGGAGAAGGGGATGGCTGCTGGTGATAGGGGTGAGTGAGGGATGGCTGCTAGTGATGGGGGAGAAAGGGAGAGTAGTGTGAGCAGGCACATCTCCTGCATCTTGACAGCAGACAGTGTATTGTGGGCGGCACTATGCTGGGGACTGGGAGAAATGAGGCAGCACAGCGGCATTGCGCCCCCTGGGCAGGTCCTGCAGGATCACTAGCGGGAACGGCGTTCCTGCTTTGGAAAAAGTGCAGGAACGCCGTTCCCATGCGTTCCTGCAGGACTCGAGCCCTGATTATAGGTTCTGTTCCCAGCAGGGCAGTACAGCCATTCAAATAGGATTATAGGCAGTTTTATGGGTACTATTATGGGTTGGATTAGGGTTGAATTATGGGTAAGATTACAGGTTTGATTAGGGTAGGAAATGGGGTTAGATTACAGGTTGAATTATGGGTAGGATTACAGGTTGGATTACATGTTGCATTAGGGGATGAATTAGTGGTTTGGTTAAGGATTGGATTAGAAACAATATTAGGGGCAATGCTATCCATTCGGGGCATCATTGTACTCGAGAACAGTAGCGAAATACAATGAAGGGTGTTTGTAGTAGTAGGGTTTAGTGGTCTGTGAATTACATCAACATAAAACGTGGAAAAACAACACAAAATATTAACTAATTTGACCTAGGTTTGCAACAACATGCAATGAAGTATCAAAATGCTATTTGTTACCCGGCCTGGGAGGTGTACTTTCTATGAATATATTCTTTTGTTTCAGGGTTTTGGATTATGTGACTACTATTAACCCCTTAACCCCTTAAGGACTTAGGACGGTTCAGGACCGTCATCGGCATTTTTCCATTGCCGACCGACGACGGTCCTGAACCGTCCTAAATTTAAGATGTACTTACCCGATCGCCATCGTTCCCCCAGCGGCGATCGGCGGTGCTCCCGTTGTGGCGGATTAGGACCCCTAATCCATGGCGGATTAGGACCCCTGTGGCCATGTGATCACTCAACAGGGCGCCCACATGGTCACAATAGGTGTCCTAGTGTCTGCCTGCAGGGGGACTGTCTGTGCTGACAGGCAGTCTCCCTGCATGTGTAAAATCATTAAAAAAAATGTAAGTTAAAGTTAATAAAAAAAAATTATTATTATATATGTGTATATATATATATGATATATAGACATATATTATACCTATATAATATGTCTACATATCATATATATAATGTCATGCTTAGTGTATTTTTATATTAATATGTACATATATTAATATAAAAATACACTTATAATTAAATTACACACGTATATATATATATAATATATATAATAACTATATATATTGTATATATATATATTATAAAATACAAATAATAAGTAATTTAAATTAAATTAAACATGTAAAATAATAATAAAATTTTTTAAAAAAATTATATAGCTATCCGAAATTTTATTCTAACTGTATTTTGATATTAATATATATATATTTATACCAAAATACACTTAGAATGAAATTGTATATATATCTTTGTATATATAAATAAATAAAAAGAATACGAACTATTCATATGTCCATATACAAAATTACATAAATAATTATATAAATATACACGTAGACTTCAAATATATAAATATGCATATATATTTAAATTCTACGTGCGTATTTATGTAATATTTTTACATAATTACGGTAAGTTATTTTATTGATTGCAATTTAAGGGACCTGCCTGCCAACCCAGGCCGAAAGTCCAGAGAATTTAATTTGCTATCACTGTATTTTACCCTGTAACGTTCTACGACACCCTAAAACCTGTACATGGGGGGTACTGTTTTACTCGGGAGACTTTGCTGAACACAAATATTAGTGATTCAAAACAGTAAAACATATCACAGCGATGATATTGTCAGTGAAAGTGACTTTTTTTTGCATTTTTCACACACAAACAGCACTTTTACTGATTATATAATTGTTGTGATACATTTTCCAGTATTGAAACACTAATATTTGTGTTCAGCAAAGTCTCCTGAGTATAACAGTACCCCCCATGTACAGGTTTTATAGCGTTTTTGAAAGTTACAGGGTCAAATATTTTTACATTGAAAATGGCCAGGTTGGTTACGTTGCCTTTGGGAGCGTATGGTAGCCCAGGAATGAGAATTACCCCCATGATGGCATACCATTTGCAAAAGAAGACAACCCAAGGTATTGCAAATGGGGTATGTCCAGTCTTTTTTAGTAACCACTTAGTCACAAACACTGGCCAAAATTAGCGTTCAATTTAGTTTTTTTACTTTTTTCACACACAAACAAATATGAACGCTAACTTTGGCCAGTGTTTGCGACTAAGTGGCTACTAAAAAAGTCTGGACATGCCCCATATTGAATACCCTGGGTTGTCTACTTAAAAAATATGTACATGTGGGGTGTTATTCAGCGATTTATGACAGATAATAGTGTTACAATGTCACTATTGATACATTTTAAAAATGTATGTTTTGAACCCGCACTATCCTACTTGTACTTATAGCCCTATAACATGCAAAAAAAATAGCAAAAATAGCAAAAAGCATGTAAACACTGGGTGTTTTTAAACTCAGGACAAAACTCAGGACAAAATTTTGAATCTATTTAGCAGTTTTTTTCATTCGCTTTTGTAGATGAGTAAAAGATTTTTCACATAAAAGTCAAAAAACATGTATTTTTTTTCAATTTTTCATCATATTTTTTCATTTTTTTTTTTAAATTAAATTACATGAGATTATATAAATAATGGTATGTAAAGAAAGCCCCTTTTGTCCTGAAAAAAACAATATATAATTTGTATGGGAACCATGGCCGGACTTGGAGAAAAATTAGGCCCGGGCATTTTTCAATCAGAGCGGCCCCCTAAGAAGGGGGCGGGGCCAGAGAGGGTGTGTTTTGTCATCACTAATGACAATCACGTCACCTCTCAAAGTGAGCAAGTTGGTTCAATGCGCAGAGCCCCGCTGAAGAGCTCTGGCATTCGAAAAAGGCCCTGAATTTGTTCTGCGCAGCGCAAGCAAATGTAATAACATGCTTGCGCTGTGTTTGCTTTTAAATTGTCTCTGGTGTCTCCACAAGTGGGATACCAGAGGACAAAAGGGCCAGAAAAGTGTATGGTGCATGTGTTTGGAGCCTGCTTGTGGGATTGCGTGTGTGTAGTGTGGTGTGGTATTGTGTAAATAGGTAAATTTCATTTGTGTTTGTGGTGTAATATGTGTGGCATGGGGCTGTAGAGAGTGTGTGTATAGGGGGCATAGTGTTACAGGGGATGTAGCGAGTGTGTGCATACGGGCTGTAGTGTGTGTGTATAGGTGATGTAGTGTGTGTAGGGGTTGTAGAGAGGGTGTGTTTAGAGAATGTTGTATGTGTTTGCTGACAAGGAATGTAGTGTGTGTGTAGGTGGTGCAGTGTGTGTGTGTGTAGGAGATCTACTGTGTAAAGGACCCAGAGTGTGTATAGAAGATTGTGTGTGTGTGTGTGTGTAGAGGATTAAGAGTGCATATAGGGTAAGGGATCTAGCGTGTATCTGGAGCGTAATGTGTGTAGTGGTGCAGTGTGAGGGGTGCTGTAGTGTGTGTGTGTATATATATATATATATATATATATATATATTTGGACGTATTGTATGTGTGAGGGGCGCAGTGTGTGTGTGTGTATGTAAGAGGGGTGCTGTGTGTGAGGGTGTTTTTATGTGCCGTCACATTCTAGGTTTCTAATTTTCTTTGTCTGTTAACTCACTGAGGGTTATTTTATATATTATATATATATATATGTGTGTGTGTGTGTGTGTGGGAGTGTGCTGTATATGTGTGAGCGAGGGTGCTGTGTGTGTGTCTGAGGGTGCTGTGTGTGTGAGGGTGCTGTGTGTGTCTGGGTGCGCTGTGTGTGTCTGAGGGTGCTGTGTGTGTTTGGGGGTGCTGTGTGTGTTTGGGGGTGCTGTGTGTGTTTGGGGGTGCTGTGTGTCTGGGTGCTGTGTGTTTCTGGGGGTGCTGTGTGTGTCTGGGGGTGCTGTGTGTGTTTGGGGGTGCTGTGTGTGTTTGGGGGTGCTGTGTGTGTGTGTGTGAGGGTGCTGTGTGTGTTTGGGGGTGCTGTGTTTGTGAGGGTGCTGTGTGTGTCTGGGGGTGCTGTGTGTGTCTGGGGGTGTTGTGTGTGTTTGGGGGTGCTGTGTGTGTTTGGGGGTGCTGTATGTGTCTGAGGGTGCTGTGTGTGTTTGGGGGTGCTGTGTGTGCTTGGGGGTGCTGTGTGTGTCTGAGGGTGCTGTGTGTGTTTGGGGGTGCTGTGTGTGTCTGGGGGTGCTGTGTGTGTTTGGGGGTGCTGTGTGTGTTTGGGTGCTGTGTGTGTTTGGGTGCTGTGTGTGTTTGGGGGTGCTGTGTGTGTGTCTGGGTGCTGTGTGTGTTTGGGGGTGCTGTGTGTGTTTTTGGGGGTGCTGTGTGTGTTTGGGGGTGCTGTGTGTGTGAATGTATATTTTATTTAAATATAAATATATTTTTTATTAATTAAATATATATTCCCCCCCCCCCCTTACCTTTAGCCTGGGAGGAGGGGGGGGGTCCGTTCTGCATGGGGGGATCCGTGTTGCCTGAGGGGTGGAGGGGTTGCCTTCTGCCTGGGGGGATCCGTGTTGCCTTGGGGAAGGGGGGGTTGCCTTCTGCCTGGGGGGATCCGTGTTGCCTGGGGGGAGGAGGGGTTCCGTAGTGCCATCCATCCCTGGTGGTCCAGTGGTGAGAGTGAACTCTAGCCCCTGCAGGCTAGAGTTCACTCTCGCGAGATCTGAGCGTTGCCGTGGTAACCGCGGCAACGTTCAGACCTCGCGAGAGGACCCGGCGGAGCTGCCGGCTAGAGCTCCGCCGGTCCTCTCTCCTGCCTCCCTCCCTCCCTCTCCTGCCGGCGGCTGCCTAGAAGTACCTGTGGGCCGGTGAGGGAGATCTTTAATCTCCCCACCGGCCCATGGAGACACACAGCAGGGCTGGCGCTCGGATAGCGCTGGCCCTGCAGGGGCTGGCAGGGGAGATCCTGTGATCTCCCCTGCCGGCCTCGGCCCCACGGCCATCGCAGCCCACCGGGCATTTGCCCGGTGTGCCCGATGGCCAGTCCGGGCCTGATGGGAACAGTAAATGAGAGAGCGGAAAATTACAGCTAAACACAAACACCACAAAAGTGTAAAAAGATGCCTGGTCGCAAATGTACAACATCGCAAAAACAGTCCGGTCCTTAAGGGGTTAAGGACTGAGGCAATTGCACAAGTTAAGATCAAAACATAAACAAAACCTTAAATATGCACTATTTATCTCTTCAACTGTAACTCACCTCTTTCATATTAAATGCACCCACTCTCATTAAATATCATTTAGTTCAGGAGAAACAGGGCTTTCATGTCACATCAAATATTTATATAAGAAACAAATTAATACTAATAAATTTTGATAATTGTTTACTTCTGCATGGCATTTTAACTTTAACTGTCATAATTCTGTTAGCTGTTAGTGCAATTAAATACACATATTTGTATGCTGTGATTTCCCCCAAGTACAACGATGCTACCCATGTGAAGGTTGTATGGTGTTTTTGAAAGTTACAAGGTCAAATATAGGGCTGCTAATTTCAGTTTTTATACATTGAAATTTGCCAGATTGAATTGCTGGTCCTATGTTGCCTTTGAAACCATATGGCAGTCCAGGAATGATAATTACCCTTATCATGGCATAACATTTGCAAAAGCAGACAGCCCAGGGTATTAAAAATGGGTATGTCCAGGGGCAGAGCCTGACCTCTAAGCTGTCTAGACGCGTGGTACTTGAGCTCCTGAATGCTTTGTTGAAAGCCAGGATATTTATACATGCATTACTACTGCTATTTATATAAGAAACATAATTTAATATTAATAAATTTCGATAATTGTTTACTTCTGCATGGCATTTTAACTGTAAATGTCATAATTCTGTTAGCTGTTACTGCAATTAAATACACATATTTGTGTTCAGCAATGTCTCACGAGTATATCAGTACCTCCCCCATGTACAGGTTTTATGGTGTTTTGAAATGTTACAGAGTCAAATATAGCATGTTCAATTTTTCAGTTTATACACATTGAAATTTGCCAGACTGGTTATGGTGCCTTTGAGACCGTACAGTAGCACAGCAATGAGAATTACCCCCATGATAGCATACCATTTGCAAAAGTAGACAACCCAAGGTATTGCAAATAGGGTATGTCCAGTCTTTTTTTAGTAGTCACTTAGTCACAAACTTAGCGTTCATATTTGTGTGTGAAAAATGAAAAAAACTACTTTGAACGATAATGTTGGCTAGTGGCTACTAAAAAAGACTGGACATACACCATTTGCAATACCTGGGATTGTCTAGTTTTGCAAATGGTATGCCATCATGGGGGTAATTCTCATTCCTGGGCCGGTCTCAAAGGCAACATATGGCAAATTTCAATCTGAAAAAAACTGAAATGCAAGCCTTATTTTTGACTTTTGAAAACACCATAAAACCTGTACACGCTGGGTACTGTTACCCTATACTACTGGAAGACAACTGAACACAAATTTTTGTCTTTTAAAACAGTGAAATGTATCATATTGATTATATTGTCATTGAAAGTGCCGTTTGTGAGTGAAAAAGGCAAAAATATCAATGGCAATTCTCATATATACCAAGTCAAAGATGGTCGGAATTCAGTCGGCAGAGTGAATCTGCAATGGTCACTTGGATGCATTTGGTGTCTGGATTAAAATCTGTGTTTTTTCATGTGTATTGCTAATTGTATGAATATATATGATCTAAAGCTATTTAGTTAAACACCACAGTATCCAATGATTTTGCATTATAAAGTAATACTCAAATCTGAATACTTATATAACATTTTCTCTGTTTTATTTTTCATGTTTGTAACAATGTATGTATGGACTACACAACTATTACAAAATATTCCGAATGCAGAAGGAGCTTGTTCTTTGTTCCAAGTCAGTGGAACACAAGAATGAGTTAAAACGCATAAAAAAGGCGGCATCACAATCCAGGGTTGCTACTTAGATATGACGCATATCTAGGTATATGTTTAGTTATATATATTGTATACTGAAATATCATATTCTCTTTTTTGAGATGTTGGGGAACTCCACATATACAAGAAGAAGGGAGGGGTGGCCTACATGGACCCACTAAGCCTTGATTCCCAGAGCTATGATTTGCTCTGCAATATGTGAGTGTTCCAATGTCATCTATTCAATCTATATATGTTTCTTGCAGTATTGCTATATTGTGTCACTTTTTGTTTTAAAGGTACACATATACATAGATGTACATACAAGCAACAAGTTAGGCAAAGTTAAGTGTACAATACATTTTATTGTACAGTGTTTCACCTTTTTTTAAAAAGCTCCACTGTTTATCTGGTTTTAAGCAAATTGCTTTTGTGTGTTTTGTGGGAGAGTTACACACAAGTGTGGTAGCAGCTAAATTATTACATATCTATAATATCTATCTTCACATTTTTTTGTTTTGCACTTTTAAGATTTCATTGCTTACATTTTGCCACCAACTGTTTTAACCCCATTATCAACTATGATAATATAATATACGTAATTCGATTTGAAATAAAATAAAACATTGGAAGTTTGTCTTTTGATAAATACTGTGTTTTATTTTTCCAGGAAACCAGATTACACCATGCAGATGCCCTTTAAAACACATTACATTTGCCTTTAAAAATGTCCTGTTGTCATGAGTTTTGAAATAAGAACAATTGGTTTCCTGATGTTACTCATTCATAACATTTACGTAGTTGTTTGCACAGTTTTTTTTTCTTTTTCCAAAATAAGAGCATTTTTTGACATAATGCCTTGGCATTTAAATATCTGTCAAATATTATTTTGACATCAGAGAAGCTAAACTTGCTTAATCTATGCAGGATTTGTTTCATCTGACTCTCACAATATTGTTCATATTTCTTGCACTATATTAATAAATAGTGAATAGTGGTGAAAATCTAATTTGTATAATGTAGAGAATATGCTGAGAGAAGTGTCTAGTTGAGGCCAAGGAAAGGTAGCAAACATATACTTCATGTTCTGTGAAATGGGTCAGTGGAATGCACACAGACAATAATAATATTATTATTTATAAAGCGCCAACAAATTCCACAGTGCTGTACAATGGGTGGACTAAGAGACACGTAATTGCAACCAGACAAGTTGGATGCACAGATACAGAGGGGTTGAGGGCCCTGCTCAATGAGCTTACATGCTAGATGGAGTGGGGTATAGTAGGTAAGGCTGGGATTGAAAAGTAGGTTGCTAGAAAAGTGTTTTCTTGTTGTTAACAGTTGCTGGAGAGGAGTCAGGAAGTGGGGTGGGAAAGCTGGGTGGAGACTGGGTGAGGAAAAGGAAAGGGAGTTCCACTGGAACAATGCAGCCCTAGAGAAGTCTTGAAGATGAGCATCAGAAGTGGGAGTATGGACAGAGGATAGATGTAGGTCTTCAGCAGAGTGTAGGAGCCTAGACAGGATATACTTGTGTATTAGGGAGGATAAGTAGGTTGGAGCAGCATTATGTAGAGAGTTGTAAGCAAGTACCAGAATCTTAAATTGAGCCCTATATCTTACAGGAAGGGGGAGGCATGGTAGGTGCGGGCGGACAGGAAGATGAGCCTCCCCACCGCATTCATTATAGACTGTAACGGGGCAAGTTGCAGTAGTTAAGGTGAGATAGGACAATGGCATGGACTAGCACCGTAGCCACATCAGGTGTTAAATAGTGGCGGATGCGTACTATATTTTTTAGATGGAAGCGGCAGGATTTAGTCTGGTCATGAGGGGTGAAGGAGTGGTCAGAGTCAAAGAGAACAGCTAATTAAATAAAAAGAAGTAGAGAGAAATATTTCCAAGTGTTAATCTCAAAATTATTAGAAATAAATAGCAAATGTTTCAGTTTAATAGACACTAAAAAGTAATTCACTTGTAATTTATGAGTGCCACTAATAAATAATAAATATGAGTGTATTGGCCTTCCAAAGGCATGAAAATAAATCATGTTTGTAGAATATTCAGATAATGCTACATACATGCAGAAATTTTAACTCTAACGGCAGAAATGGAACACTGGCATTAAAAATGGAATTTGGACAAACCAAGATGCTGAAAAAGTGTTGGTTACAGGAAAAGATCTTAAACCTCTGGTTCAGTTTGATTTCTGGATGCCAGATACCATATGACGGACATAGCAAGATACCTATGTATTTTCCATTGTATACTAAGGCACTTTTTAAAATAGCTATCAATTGTTGGTCTATGTTCAGACTTGAATTAGCTACACAGTTTGTAAAAGTTATTACATATAAGTGAAGTAATAATCGGATGCACAATCCAGTTTTAAACAATTTACTTCACATTGAGGAAAGGCATTTAGCCTGATATTATTATTATTATTGCTATTTTTATAGTGCCAACAGATTCCGTAGCGCTTTACAATATAATAAGAGGGGTGGATGTAACTATAAATAGGACAATTACAGAACACTTACAGGAACAATAGGTTGAAGAGGACCCTGCTCAAACAAGCTCACAGTCTATAGGAGGTGGGGTATAAAACACATTAGGACAGGAGATATCAATCAAACAAGGTGTGAGTAAAGCAGAGCTGGAGGAGAGAGTAGAGTACTGCCCTTTAGAGACAGGTATGTGAGATATGTTACTCGGGGAGGCCATAAGCTTTTTTAAAGAGATGGGTAATAAGGAACTTCTTAAACTACAGAAGACTAGGGGAGAGTCTGATGATGGTAGGTAGGCTATTCCATAAGAAGGAAGCCGCCTGCGAGAAATCCTGCAAGCATGAGTTGCCATACGGGTGCAAGCAGCAGACAGAAGAAGGTCATGTGCAGAGCAGGGAGACTGAGAAGGGGCATACCTATGGATCTGTGAATAAATATAAGAAGGGCTAGAATTGTTCAATGCTTTATATATGTATATGGATTAGTACTTTGAATTGACTCCTGTAAGATACAAGAAGCCAATCTAAAGACTGACAGAGGGGTGGGGTGGGAGAGGTCCGACTGGTGAAGAAAATCAGTCTGGCGGCAGCATTTATTAAAGACTGTAGTGGGGCAATACAGCTTTTGGCAAGACCAATTAGGAGAGGGTTACAATAATCCATGCGAGAAATTACTAGAACATGGACAATCTCCTTAGTAGCTTCTTGCTTAAGAAGGGGGAGGATACGGGCTATGTTTTTAAGTTGGAATCTACAGGATTTGGTAACATACTGGATGTGAGGCTCAAAGGTAAGGCCAGAATCAAGTGTAACGCCAAGACAGCACGCTTGCAAGGATGGACTGATGTGAATACCACTAATTGGAAGGGAGAGTGAAAGAGGATAATCAGTATTAGGAGGAGGAAAGACAAGGATCTCAGTTTTAGAGAGATTGAGTTTCAGAAAGCAGGAGGACATCCAGTCAGAGATGGAAGAAAGGCAAGTAGTGACACATTGCAGGATGGCAGGTGTAAGGTCTGGGGCTGAGACATATATCTGGGTGACATCAGTTTAAAGGTGGTAGTGGAATCCAAATGAGGTATTAAGTTTGCCAAGAGAGGCAGTATGAAGAGAAAATAGAAGGGGACCAAGGACAGAGCCTTGGGGGACTCCAACCTAGACAGGACGAAGGGAGGAGGTATTATTAGAAAAGGAGACACTGAATGAGCATTGGGAGAGATAGGAAGAAAACCATGAAAGGACAGAGTCACAAAAACTGAGTGTTGGTCCTAATGAGTATTTTATTGGATGATTGTGTGATTTGCAACTTATAAATCATTATATGTTTTCAAATAATCCATGATTTTACACGTAGAATCACAGCATCACACAACATATTTTTTTTGTATAATTGATACATTATTTGCAACCTCTAATTCATTTTTCTAATATGCAAAAGGTTGACTATATTGACCAGTTCACACCCATGAAGTACTTCATATTTTTAAAGTGCTTTATAGGTGAAGAGTATAGCATTTAAAAGGTACTTTATAACAGTATTAGTTTCTATGAAAAATCTTCTTATAATTAATTAATAAAACACTATCCTGGCTGTCAATTAAGCAGTCAGGGAGGTTTCTTTCTCCTTCCATTAGCTACCCTGAGCTAATGGAAGTGGCAGGCATGCTCTACTTCAGCATAACTGCCTTCAATTTGCCTAACATATTGACTCATTCTCAGACCTTGAGAGCAGACTAGTATTGCTCAAGCATTCATGGAAGGAAGATTCAGTCTTAGCGAGAAGCCTCTGATAGACTATATCTCTGTAAAGAGACTTAGTTTCTTCTGGGGGAAAAGGGGAGGGAAGGCAAAGGCCGCAGTTCATAAGAACTGCAGCTTTTAAAAGGTTCTTTAAGATATTCTTTCATAGGTTTCATAGGTGCTAAATGATGTAAGCAGTCTCCTTAAGAATGTCATATCTGGAAAAAACATGTTTGCTTGCCTTTGTATTTGGTGGTTTGCTGCCGAAATGTGAATCTATTATCCCAGGCACATCTGCAGGTAATTTTCGAATGTCATCTGGTATGGGAATTAATTAGACAAATCAATGCTCGCAAAGAGAGTGCAATGGACAAGCTCTGGATTCCAGGTGGCTACATCCTGAACGTACATGTTTTTTTATGCAATAATAAATATATTTAGCTATGACTAATATGTATATATTTATATGTAGATATGATATATCTAAAGGCAGAGCCTAGAATTGTGGGAGGGGCTAGTGCTGATATAAGAACTCACCTATTGGCACTAGACTCCTCCTCTGTATCGCTCCGTATTGCGTGACGTCACTTCCGGTTGCACAGTGAGTGAGCCGGTTCGCTACAAGGAGGTCCTGCAGCTGCCAGAAGCCTAATTGCTCCATAGTTTCCCGTGGTAATAATAAGTGACAGATGGGAAACCGCTAGTTACACCATCTGTAGCTTAACAGGAGATCCCCTCTGACTCCCTGGGGCCCCCCAGGTTACCCCCAGGTAACCACTCATTAGCCCCAGGGAAGAGAGCCCCCATGAACAAGGTTCGCGGCGGGTAGTGGCAGTCCCTTGTGTTCGTTACAAGTGCAGGTTTCGTGTTAATCTCTAAAGTTAGGGATAACCCCTCACCATAAGTGCGGGCTATTCTGTTTAAAGTTTCCTACCTGTGTGTCACATTTAGCACTTCCCTTCATTACATGCTTAGAATAACCCCTCAACAAACGTGCGGGCCATTTCGTGGGCATCTCCCTACTTCGTGCTGCGTTCGGCACTTTTATTCATAGCACTGCTATTTCACTAATTTATGCTGATTTTAGCTTGTCATATTCCAGATGGTCAGATGGTTTGGCTAATATCCCCACCTTGTGGCCTTGTACAATATTGATTGGTATCAATTACTGTGTTTATATGTTCAATTATCTTCCTGACTGAGGTTGGTTTCTTCAGTCAGAATGGTTGGTTTAGAAGTCTGTTATAAGCACTATCGCTCCTATAACTTTACAGTCATATTCCTGTTAATACTGTATTTACGGCTTTTCTTTTGCTTCAAGCTCTTTAGGTCTGCATTTCATGAAACATCAGCCAAATCAGAAGCCAAGTGTTTTCTCCTTATTAAATTGGTTCGTGGATAAGCAGCTACACATTTTCCTTTTTCAAGCCTGCCCTGGCTCACTTGACAACCCTTAGTTGCAGCTATTTAAAAGAGCTACTGGTATATATAATGAGGAGGGGTATGGATTGAGCTATAGGTCTGACTCTCTGCATATTGTTGTTGGTTTACACACTCCTTTTCCCCTAGTAGGCAAACCTCCCGGTTGCTTGGTCACGTCAAAGTATAACAGGTCATTATAATGACCATACAGCATGGCACTTCTATGCTGATTATAATCAACTTGCTTCAGAAAATCTCCCTTCCTCTATTCTTTTACTACTGCGTAAGTCATTTGAATATACAATGTTCCCCTAGCACTGATGGTTGGCTATCTCTACTTGTATATTGTTACAGTATAAGTTTAAGCATCACGGTGGCATCATTGATATGATTGTTGTAATACTTTGCAATGACACTATGTTCTTTAAACGATTAGGCTGTGGGTTTGAAGGCAGGGGATTTAATTTGTTACATATTAAATATGATTATACTGATAGTTACAAACGGATTTCGGTCCACCTTGGGGGTCTGGGCATAAGTCATGTCATCTGTTGTCACTACTTAGACTTGAATACAATGTCTCATAGAATGTCTTGTTATGATATTTGTTGACTCTTGTCACACTGACTTTGCCCACAAATCTGATACTACAATTGATAGGCATTGTCCTGAAAATCCAAAGCTTCCATATTGGTGTTCTGTCTATTACCCAAGTATGCACGTTACTCCTTTGAGATACTGTTTTGTTACGGTTCATTTTGACTCAGACATGATTCTCCCTTCCACATACCCTAGGTGCACTACTAGCTACCGAACCTTTAAACCTTTGGCATACAAATCCATATTCAGTTCATAAAGGTACATTTCTTCAATTAGCTTATATTCGTACTTCCCTGTTTATATCAGTCTTTAGACTAAAGGAATTACTGGCTGTCAGGGAAATAGGTTCCATATTTAGCTTTCTAAGGCCTCCTATGCCTCATACTAGTGGTCCTGCGAGGCCAACACCCATCCTCTTACTCGGAGGTATTTGGTCATCAGTCCAACGCATAGCAAGCCGCCTCGCAAGTTAAATAGAGAGGGCCTCACTTGTCACACCCAATTCTATTTTTCTCTTAAATGTCACCGATGGGCCAACATCCCGCCACTACGTTCTGTGGTAAATAGGCCCTCAGTCCAACTCATAGAGCCGCTTGGCATTAGTAGGGCATCACCTGACACCACATAGTGAATATTTTTGCCCCTTGGCATTAATTATCGGCCAGTACCCTGGAGATGAGATCCTAATTTCCAATGCTCATTTTAGTATGTCACAAGTTCCGGAAAGGGAGATGAGCTTTCACTCCCTAGCACCCCAGCTAGGTCGGGTTCACCATCTGGGAGACTTGAATCGGCCAGTCCTTCATCTATCAGATCTTGAACTATACTAAACATTCAAGTCGAACTTAGAAGAAGAAGAATTCCAGGAAAGCATAATTATTTAGATTAATGCATACACACACCGACAACTCTGGCGCAGGGGAAGGGTCTAGCAGGAACATCAACATGCCTGACTTACAGACCTTGATGAATTCTCTTCTATCATCCACGGGCCAAGTTAGAGAAAGGATCAACAGATTAGAATCTGGCCACTTGGCAACAAACCCGACATTATCTGATGCTACATCTCTAGCAGCTGCTACAGCTATTCTACAGGGTAATGTAGCTATCCCTATATCCCCGATTGATACACTCATGATTACACTGGCACATATGGTGCCTCCTCAAATCTGCAAAGATATCCTGGAAGGTAAGGATGTGAATTTGGTCTCACTTCTGATTGCTTCCCAGGATATAGTGGAAAATAAAACGTATGCTTATGGGGACCTCTTGGTAGTCCTCAAGGCCAGAGATCCTAGACTCAGTAAAAAACTGACCATTCATGAATTTGTACTGGCATTTGGGATCTATAGAGATGTGGTATGTACCAACTTGCCACAGAGGAGAGAGGAATTTGATACTTATATGCATAAGCTGATGGACCTGGGACACAAATACGGCAGATATGCCTTCTATGATTATCATAGGTCATTTTTGCCTTAAGCAGCAGTTACTCTGGCCTAGTTTAATACGGTCGCTAACTGGCATAACGTTTTGTAGGCATTTCGCTGGCCTCAGGACTCCAGCCTGTGCTTCGTGTTCCTCAACCTCCCATGCAACAAATCTCTGTCCTAATGATGCCTCTGTTTCGGGCCAACAAAACCCTGGTTTACCAGCCAGGTCAGAGAAAGTCATAAAGGATAAACTTGGCAGACCAATTGTGTTCCTTGGCAAATCCCAAATATCTAATAATTTTAATGCGAGTGCTTGTGGGTTTCTGAAACATTCCAAAACAATGTGCCCCAATGAACTACATTCCAAACAGTATTTCACATCTGTTAACATTATTAAGTTGTCTCAACTGTTGGCATCACACCCATCTCAGCAATGAGTGAATTTCTTGGTTTTAGGGTTTGCTGATGGGTTCCACACTGGTATCTTAGCCTTACCGACCGGAATTTTGGAATGTAAAAACTTACAGTCAGCTATTAATGACCCAGGTTCTGTTGCTACATTGTTGCTACATGAGTTGTCTCAAGGGTTTATCCTAGGCCCCTTTCCCACCCCCCCTTTTCTACTTAGCGTACAAACCCAATAGGTATTGTCATGGGGAAACACTCCTTAAAAAAGAGACTCATTATAGATCTGTCCGCACCTTACTCCTCCACTATCCCCAGTTTAAATTCTTTAATTCCATCCGAAGAATCATCTCTACAATACGCCACAATAGATAATGCGGTTCAAGATATCATGTCAGCTGGGGTCGGGGCATGGTTGAGCAAGACAGATTTTGTCAATGCCTTTAAGTTACTCCCGATTCACCCTTCATTATGGCATCTCCATGGTATTAAGTGGAGAAACCAGTATTACTTTTTCAATAGCTAACATTTGGTTCTAAAAGTAGCCCAACATTTCTTTACACTTTTGCAGGGGCCTTATGCTAGTTACTCCTCAACTCATGTAGCTGTCCATCAGTACTTCACTATCTTGATGATTTTCTCACCTTAGAAAGTAATGCTAGTCTACCACATAGTCTACAAGATGCCTTACAACTATTTGAAAGTTTGGGTGTCCCGGTTTCTCCTACCAAAACAGAGTGTCCCGACACCATAGTCAGTTTTCTGGGTATTCAACTTGACTTAGTGGCTATGGAATCCAGCTTTCCGAGGGACAAAATTGAACGTATCCTAGCATGTATTGATGATTACTTGCGATTGGGTCACTGTAATCATAAGGAATTGCAGTCATTGCTGGGTTTGTTAAATTTTGCAATGAGGATCATTCCTCAGGGCAGATCATTCATTTTCAGGCTTCTCTGTTTATTACTGGGTCTGCCCTCCGAGGACAGTAGGGATTCTCTTGATGGCCAGGCCACAGCAGATTTGAGGATGTGGTAGAAATGTCTATGTCAATGGAATGGGAAATCCATGTTCTTTCCTTTATTTTCCGACAATTCCCCAATCCTGGTCAAATGCCGTGGCTTCCGCCGGCTTTGCAGCAATTTGTGGAGACCAATGGCTATGGGGCTGTCGGCCGCCCGAAACCAAAGCATTGGAGGCCTTTTATCTGACCTCTGCATTATATTGAAATGTATCCTATTGTGGCCATGGTAGCGACCTCCAATGACTCACCGATGGCAACTCCAGACCCTCAATCTCAAAACCTCATCTTGGATTAGGCCAACTCCTAGTTCATTTTTAAATGCAGAAAATAATCCAGGCACTCCAACGAATTCCAAAGCAAAGGCAATTTTATTAGAAACAAGAACCAAACGACAATGTTTCGACCCCTTAGGACCTATCAAGCGGTTGAGTGCACTTCCACTATCTATATAAAACTCCTAGTTCATGGCAGAATGCTGTCACAGTGCACTTTGTCAGAAAACACCAGGCAGTCATACAAAAGGGCTTTCAATATTTTCATAAGATTTACTAGGGAATTCCATGTGGTAGATATTTTCACAATTGAATCTTTAGTGGCTTTCACTTTTACTGCAAAAGTAAACAAGTCAAGAGAATTTTAAATAGATACTGGCCCATTCTTAAAAATGACGATGCACGGAGTTCCATACTTCCCGAAAGACCAACTATAGTCTATAAAGGAGTCCAAAGTCTCAATAGAACTTTAGTGCACAATCATATTAAAATAAAGGCAAAAACACATTTTATGAATGAGAATAAAGGCTTCTTTGGCTGTGGGAATTGTGCAGCCTGTAAAAACACCTATAATAAAAAGAGGCATATAACATCGTTCCCACACCCAAAAAATCCAAAACAGAATTTCATAATCAATGAGCTAATCACATGCTATTCAAAAAGAGTGGTATACACTATCATGTGTCCCTGTGGTCTCGTATACGTGGGTTGTACGATTCGTCCCCTCCACATACGTATACAGAAACACATTAAGAACATAAGAAATGGATTTGAAAAACATAGCCTCTCCTCACATTTCCTGAAATCCCATAATAGAGATCCTGGAAATGTCCAATTCTTGGGGATACAGAAAATCACTCCAAATTGGAGAGGAGGCAACACATAGGCCAAATGGAAATGAGGTGGATTTTCAACCTAAACACCATGTTACCTCATGGATTGAACAATGATTTCGAACTTTGCCATTTTTTATGATGGAATCTCAATGGGCCTAAAAACATATTTTAAAGTTTACATCATTGCCCATGGCTATATAGTCATATACACATTTTGAATATAACAGATCACTATATCAATATTTTTGTGAAGTAAAAGAAGGTCTATGGCTATATAGTCATATACACAGTCTGAATAGAACAGATCACTATATCAATATTTTATATGAAGAAAAAGGAAATCTATGGCTGGATAGCCATATACACACTCTGAATATAACAGATTACTATAGTAAGACTTTATGTAAAGAGAAGTAGGTCTAAATTGGATTTGAATCACTTTTGTATAAAATCATATAATTTTAATTCAGAATATCCATATATGAATATACACCAACAATTTAAAAGGCTAGATTCTTTTAAGCTCATATAAGATTGCATATCTCTTTAAAATTGAGATGCAGTTACTAATACCCACTGAGATTCATATTGCATCAAATAATGTATTAATCAGTTTGATGTTATTTTGATTAATATGTAAAGGTGATTTACTCTAAACCTAATTTATTAAATACTGAAGTCTAATTTTGATATAAAGTATCACTATGGGACTGCAAATTCACCATCTAAGGGGTTAAATCCTGCATGCTACAATATAAACATCACTTCATTAGGAAACATATATGCATATACATTAGTTGTTGTCTGAAGGTGATAATTGTCCTTGTTTTATTGTCTATTGTATATTAATTGACTTCATTAAATATTCTGGCAATTAAGCTTTATTGATACACTAATCATACTCTCTGTACTATCTACTTCTACTTTTCTACCGTCACTCTGTATGAGGGACGTTCTATATATACACAAAGACGTTTATGCCCATAAACAATATGGTGGCTATGGACTCACCCATATATGGGCGAATGAAACGCGACCGCACCACATGATGGCGTAAGCGGAAGTGACGTAAGCGGAACACAGCCGCGGTCAATTTGAAATTGAGGAGATCTTCAATCAAATTTATATTGAAGATATAAAAGAAGAGAGGGAACACAGAAGAGCACACCGATTGAAAAAGCCGATTGGCGAAATGCGTCTCGAACCGTCAACAGGATTGAGGACTTATTTTGCACCATTGTTTTTATACAGTGATTTTATTTACATGAGTGTTTTTATACTTAACAATAAAATTTTTTTATTCAACTTCCTCCTGCTGACGAAAGCATCTTGTATTCCTGCCATCCACTTACAGGGTTTTGTATCCCCTTACTGACACATACACTATTATACTCAGAGCCAGGGTCTAGGCTCTGAATCAGGTGAGCAGTTCTGTGTACTTTGTCACCTTTATTGAAGTATATCTACATATTGCACCATATTTGGTCTCTTATCTCTTAAAGGAACAGCGTGACCTTCCACTGTAAGGTTTCGTGTTATCCCAAACACGCCTGCCTAAGTGATCTGAGCCTATCCTGCTATGGCTCAGAACCATGTGAGTGGGTTCATATATTTTATTACCACTCCATTATCATCCAAACGTATTATACGATATTGCTGTTTATTTCATCCCCACCTCTAGGTTATTCAAACAGCCCAAGAGGGGGTGAGTTACCTCACTTTGAGCACTCCACCTATTGACTGGTGTTGGTTCATTAACCACTCAGTCTACCACCACATTTCACTTTTATTTGCCACCTCAAATTACATCTATCCTATAACACAATCAAACTTTATCTCACAGGATTACACCACCACATGCTTACACTATTTCCAAACAAACAAACCTTATTATTATCTTATCAAATTAAGACAGTGTTAAAGGGAATCCAGAGGTGCAGTACACCACAAACACTGCAGAGATTACCAATCAATGGGAGCTTGTTCAGGTCTCTATCAGACCTTTTGGACAAGTCACCATTCGAACCAAAGACCAATCAAACCTTAAAAGCTGCTATATACTCTCTCTGCAACATACCAAGACCAGTCAACCAGGTCAAACAGTAAAAGTTCCTTATTACCCCACATTTAACAAATGGTGTCCAGTAAAGACACTAGATATATATCAACACAACTTACAATCACCTTCAAATAAACCTTTACTTACCTTCTCACTACAAGAAAATTCATGCTTTACGTTAGAATCCTATTAATGAGACTAGGTCTCAACCCCTTACACTATTCCGGACACTCCTTTAGGATAGGTGCGGCCTCGGCAGCCTCCCACAGGAATATCCCTACCCATATTATAAAATTATTGGGGCACTGGAAATCTACAGCATGCTGTAGATACATTCCTCAACTAGAGAAGGAAATTAAACATTAAACAAGCATTCCAACATTTAGCATTTTGATATTCTATGTTGTAATAATATGATTGTTGATTGAATAAAGTTGTTTTTATTGGCATACATCCTTTATTTAAATCCTTTATTTACAGGTCTACCAATACGTCGATTTCGGCACACCACAGCCGAATGTTGTATACCTCTACATGTATAATAAGGTATCAAGTACAACATATGGCTTTATTGCCCTGAGCACACATGTAAAGGTGGAGCCTGGAGTTGTGGGAGGAGATAGTGCTGATATAAGAACTCACCTATCGGCACCAGACTCCTCCTCGGTATCGCTCCATATTGTTTCTCCCACCACTCCCCCTTTTATTTATTTTATTTTAATTACCTACCTTGGTGGGCCCACTTTATTTGCAGGTCTACCGATACGTCGGTTTCGGCACACCACAACTGAATCTTGTATACCTGTACCTGTATAATAAGGTATCAAGTACAAGATACGGCTTTATTTCCCTGAGCACAAATATATATATATTTATAAAACTCTTGCATATGGCAGAAAAACTAATTTCAGCCGAACCACTTAGTCCAAATAATAAACAGAACTCCAGGGCAGATCACCTGTAAGAAATCTTAGTACTGCAATCCCGACCCAAAAGGGTATAGCACCCCTGCAAAAATGAAAATCAAAGTTCTCTGGTAACTTACTTGGCAACACTGTATCCATGGGCATTTTTCTGGTGCATGACTCATCTAATATGAAAATATCACAACATCGCTCCAGAAGTTCCACACTTACTGTCATCCATGTAATATCCACAAAGTAAATCATAAATAGTGCATCTTTGTTACATAAAACAGTATAACATAACATAAAAATAGGCAATCCTCATAAACATCATTGTATCCAAAATGCCAAAATACAGATTAAGTACCACAAAAAAGAATCACCAGTCGAAAAATAAATCACTGTCCATGCTGGAAGGAGGGGGAGAAAATAATAAAGACAGGTGAAACACTTGCATGTCTACCCTGACTCTTTATCAACAAATGCCACCAATAAATCCATGAAGCCCAACAAATCAAGAAAATAAAAATAAAGACCCGAGCGCCAAAAAAAAACATGTTGAAAACAAAAATCCAGATCCTAAAAATTAATCCACGCTCAGGGCCACGCTCAGACTGAGCTCCACCGGGCAGGAAAAGGCTTCCTACGCACTGCAATTTGACTCAGCATGCTCTGATTGTTTGGCTTAAGCCAATCAATAAGAGTGCTCTGACAGGTACATCTTGGGCCTTGCAAGTAACCAATCAAGTAAGGCTCAATAGGTCCCCCCACTTCTGTCACTTGGGGTCCCCACAAGCCACTCATTGGTGGGGCTGAGGAGGGTGCAGTAGGTCCTCCTCCCTATTATAACTTAGGACCCCTACCCACCGCTCATGGGTGGGGGCTGGGGGGTGGTAGGTCCCCCATTGTCATTTATGGACCCCACCCACTGCTCATGAGTGGGGGCTGGGGAGGGACACAGTAGTCCCCCCTTGTCACTTAGGGTCACCACCCACTCCTCATGGGTGGGGGCCAAGGGGAACCCTATGTCCCTCATTTAGTTGAATAGACCCCACTTGCAGGGCATGGGTATGGGCTTGTGGGGAACACTATGTCCCTTTATTAAATTAGGGGGTGGGGGTCTTTTGTTTCAACCTGTGTCTGTGACTGCTCACTGCTTAGTAGACATGCCCCTAATCACGGCATAGAACATCCGAATGGCTGCTGCAAATGTATTAAATGAAAGATTAGAGGTTCAGGGAGCTGGCAGGATAAATTAATCATGTTTTGAAGACCTTATATCCAGTCAATAATGCCAAATAAAGGTATTCTGAGATGACCATGTAACTACTCTGCAGATCTAATCAGAAGAGACTTGTGCAACAGCTGCCCAGGATGTGGACAGAGCTTGGGTGGAATAAGCCTAGAGACCCAGAACTTGTTTTTCCTGATAAGCCTTAGTAGTGACCGAGACCAGCCACAAAGAGATGGTTTTGGAGATGCTTGCAGGCCTTTAAGATCTTCTCGAGTTGCCAGTCCTGTTGAGGTAGACTGATAGACAGCAAGCCACATCCAGAGTGTGAGCCAATTTTTCCTCCTATGGAGATAGAAAGAAAGAAAGCAAGACGATCTCTTGGTTCATATAAAAGGTTAACACCACTTTAGGTCTGAAACTCTCAAACTCGCCTTATCCTGCTGGAAAAAGATGAAAGGGTCATCTGATGAAAACACTGCCAATTCAGAGACTCTTCTACCTGAAGTCAAGGCAACCAAGAGCTGTGTTAAGAGTGAGGAGCATTACTGGAATCTCTGTTATAGGTTCAAATAGGAATCCCAGTATGGGCGAGAGGACAAGCAGCAAGTCCTAAGAAAGAGAAATGAAAATAATAGGAGGTCTGGTTAGCATGAAAGCCTTCATAAAATGAGCCACATGAGAGTTGAGAGGCCATCTCACTCCAGATAAAGCTGCTGAAAGGGCTTAAATGTGGTCTGTGATGGAACGCCTCACTGTGTACCATGCCCACGTTTGCCTGCATGTGGTTTTCGGGTCAGGACTATTTAACAATATATTGCTTGTCTGTGTCAGGGTACCTGAGGTCTCTACCTCTGAGAGAGGTAGAGACTTAGAAGTTTATCCGTCCAGAAGGGCTGTTTCCTCCGTCCCTCGCGGCTCTTCCGGTCATTTACACGCCGGCCGCGAGGGATGCACTTCCTTTTGTAACACGACGCCCAGCAGTCGACGTCATGACGCCAACCCGGACCGACCTGTCACTCAATTGTCTGGAGACTAATCAGGACTCGTCGGAGGCGTGTCCACTCTCCTGAGCCAGGGTATTTAACAGTGCTTCTTCCATTTGCTCATTGCCCTGTCGTGGTTCTAGCCTGTCTAGTCACCCAGCGCTCTAGTATTCCAGTTATCCTTTTGGTTCCGACCCGGCTTGTTTGTATTACTCTGCTTATCTCTGTTACCCTTTGACTCGGCTTGTTCCTCGCTTACCTGTCTTCTCGTTCCCTCGACCTCGGCTTGCCTTTGACCATTCTCTATATCTCCGGTATACGTACCTTTCTACTGTCTGTACTCTGCGTGTTGGATCCCTGTCCCGATCCTGACATTACGACAGGGCCAATGGATCCTGCAAGTACAAACAGTCAGCTTGGTCCTTCCGATCCTAGGTTTGAAGCCATGGAACACAGAATGGATCAGATGGCTCTAGCACTACAGGCGTTATTATCTCGTGCTAATAACCCACCAGAGGAGACGCGTACTACTTCTATTTCCCCTGTGAGTTCAGGCCTAGAGGTAGCCACTGTAGGTGCCTCTTCCCGTATTACCCCACCAGTACGTTATGGTGGTTCACCTGAGAAGTGTCGTGGTTTTTTAAACCAGATCAGTATCCACTTTGAATTACAACCTCGCTCCTATCCTACAGATAGGGCGAAGGTTGGATTTATTATCACCTTATTCATTGAGAGAGCTCTGAGATGGGCCAATCCATTATGGGAGAATGATAACCCGTTAGTATATAATTATAATGCCTTTGTAGCTGCCTTTAGAAGAACTTTTGACCCCCCTGGTAGAAAGGTCAATGCAGCCAGATTACTTTTGCGTCTGAGACAAGAGAACCGAACACTTGTGGATTATGCACTAGAGTTCAGGTCTTTGGCGGCAGAAGTTAAGTGGAATGAGCAGGCTTATATAGATGTATTTTTGAACGGGCTATCAGATGTAATCCTTGACGAGGTTGCTACTAGAGAGCTTCCTGAAAATTTGGAGGATTTAATTTCGTTCATATCTCGCATTGATGAGCGTTTAAGAGAGAGACAGAACACTCGAGAGAGGAACTTTAGACCTTCCTTTAAATTAGCTCCCGCATTTCAAAGTCCTGATTCCACTACCTCACTGTTTCCTGAACCTATGCAGATAGGCAATACTCGCCTCTCAGAAGAGGAGAGACAGTACAGGAGAAGGGAGGGATTGTGTATGTATTGTGGAGTCAGAGGTCACTTACGCCTGAATTGTCCTAATCGCTCGGGAAACGCCCGCACCTAAGTTTCTCTAGAGGACAGGCCTTGGGTGTTTCTATTTTGTCCTCTACTCATAACTATAAAGATCACAGGCTTCTGCTACCAGTTTCTTTAACTTGGGAGAAGGGAGTACTAAAGACCATGGCTTTGATAGATTCCGGAGCTGCTGAGAATTTTATCGACCAGGCCTTTGCTACTAAACACACTATCCCATCCCAGTTAAGGGATACACCCTTGGCCGTTGAGGCCATAGATGGTAGACCTTTACTTGAGCCTGTTATCTTTCGTGAAACCATACCCGTTAACTTAACGGTTGGTATCTTACACAAGGAGAACTTATCGCTTATGCTTATTTCGTCCCCTTCTGTTCCCATAGTCCTGGGTTACCCATGGTTAAAGAGACATAACCCTATTATTGATTGGGAGTTAGGGGAGATACTCTCATGGGGCCAGGGTTGCCAGGAGAGGTGTTTACGGAGGGTTTCTCCATTGGGTGTAATTAACACACCAGGTAGTTCTACCCAGTCTACAGATTTACAGATACCGCCTCTGTACCTGGATTTAAAAGCAGTATTCGACAAAAGGAATGCTGATACTCTACCTCCACACAGGACTTTTGACTGTAAAATTAATCTGCTACCTGGTACCATGCCTCCGAGGGGTAATGTATATCCTCTATCCACCAAAGAGAATTCAGTTCTAGAGGAATATATTCGGGAGAATCTAGACAAGGGGTTCATTAGGAGATCTTCTTCTCCTGCCGGGGCTGGTTTTTTTTTTGTTAAAAAGAAGGATGGTTCCCTAAGACCTTGCATTGATTACCGAGGTTTGAATAAAATAACCATCAGAAATGCCTATCCGATCCCCTTGATTACCGAGCTGTTTGATCGCCTAAAGGGCTCTAAAATTTTCACCAAGTTGGATCTCAGAGGGGCATATAACTTGGTGAGAATCCAGCAAGGACACAAGTGGATGACAGCGTTCAATACCCGTTATGGGCATTATGAATACACGGTCATGCCTTTTGGTCTTTGTAACGCACCGGCAGTATTTCAGGATTTGATTAATGAAGTTCTTAGGGAATTTCAACATGATTGTGTTATTGTGTACCTGGACGACATACTTATACACTCTAGGGAGATTGAGACCCACCACAGACAAGTCAGAAAGGTATTACACAAACTTCTTCAACATGGGTTATACTGCAAATTGGAGAAATGTAGTTTTGACCAGTCTCAGATAGACTTTCGTGGATACGTGATTTCTGGGGAAGGCTTTAAGATGGATCCCGACAAACTCCAGTCTATTTTAGATTGGCCATTGCCTAAGGGACTCAAGGCTATTCAGAGGTTTATTGGTTTCTCCAATTATTATAGGCGCTTCATTAAGGGATACTCTTCTATTATTGCGCCTATTACCAATATGACCAGACAGGGGGCTGACACTAAGACTTGGTCTACTGAAGCTCTCGTTGCTTTCAAGACTCTCAAGGAACTTTTTGCCTCTGCTCCAATTTTAGTCCACCCTGATACGACTCTGCCGTTCCTACTCGAGGTCGATGCCTGTGAGACAGGCGTAGGTGCTGTTCTGTCACAAAGGTTGGGGGTGGACAAACCACTACACCCTTGTGTTTTTTTTTCCAAGAAACTGTCTGGCCCTGAGAGCAGGTATGACATCGGTGATAGGGAATTATTAGCGGTCATTATGGCTTTAAAGGAGTGGAGACATTTATTGGAGGGGACCTTACATCCTGTTACCATTTTAACGGATCACAAGAACTTGTCCTATATTGGGGAGGCTAAGCGACTGTCCTCCAGACAAGCTCGGTGGTCCTTATTCCTGACCCACTTCAATTATGTACTTACTTATAGACCTGGTTCTAAGAACTCTAAAGCCGATGCTTTGTCTCGCCAATATGAACCTTCTACTATATCTGAACCTGTTCTTGCCTCTATAGTTCCGAAATGCAATATTATCGCTAACACGAATCTCAGGATTCACTCTCCGTTACTTGCCGAGATCTTAAAGCTGCAACATCTAGCCCCTAAACAGACTCCCTGGGGTCGACATTTCGTTCCTCCTGCTCTTCAACTGGAACTGTTACAATGTTTCCACAACAGCAAGGTGGCTGGACATCCTGGCATTCGCAAGACGTGCGCTTTGATCTCTAAAGACTTCTGGTGGCCTGCTTTACGTAGGGATATCAAAGATTTCATCGGTGCGTGTGAGGTTTGTACTAAGACCAAGCAACCTCATACGCTTCCATGTGGATTTCTGCATCCCTTAGAGGTTCCAGAGAAGCCCTGGTCCTGCTTGGCTATGGACTTTATTGTCGATTTACCTATATCTAAAAAACAGACTGTTATCCTCACCGTGGTTGACAGATTCACCAAGATGGCTCACTTCGTTCCTCTGCCTAAACTTCCATCTTCTCCCGAGTTGGCAGAGATATTCGCAAGGGAGATTTTTCGTTTACATGGGATACCCTCCCAAATTGTATCTGACAGAGGTTCCCAATTTGTTTCTCGTTTTTGGAGATCCTTCTGCTCTCAACTGGGTATCAAATTGAATTTCTCTTCCGCCTATCATCCTCAGTCTAACGGAGCTGCTGAACGCACCAACCAAAAGATTGAACAATATTTACGTTGTTTTGTTTCCGAACACCAGGACGATTGGGTCGGTTTGATTCCTTGGGCGGAGTTCGCGCACAACAATCTCGTTTGTGATTCTACTCATTCAAGCCCCTTCTTCATGAATTATGGCTTTCATCCATCCATTCTTCCCTCGGTTTCTCCTTCCCAAGGGGTACCGTCGGTTGATGTTCATGCTGCCAATTTGAGGAAGTTGTGGGATCAGACTCGACAAATTCTTCTGCACAATTCTATGCTGGTTAAGAAACACGCTGATAAACGTAGAAGGTCGGCTCCGGTTTTTGTTCCAGGCGATAGAGTATGGTTAAGTACTAGAAACATTCGTTTAAAAGTGCCTTCCATGAAGTTCGCTCCTCGCTATATTGGACCTTACAGGGTTCTGACTAGAATTAACCCAGTTGCGTATCGTCTAGCTCTCCCATCTGCCTTACGCATCCCTAACTCCTTTCATGTTTCATTGCTGAAACCGCTAGTCTGCAACAGATTTTCCTCCACGGTATCCTCTCCTCGCTCTGTTCAGGTGGAGGGTCAGAAGGAGTATGAGGTCAACTCTATCATCGATTCTCGAATATCCCGGGGGAGGGTACAGTATCTGGTCGACTGGAAAGGATATGGTCCTGAGGAGAGGAGTTGGGTACCTCAAGAGGATGTTCATGCTCCTCGCCTCCGCAGGGCGTTTCACTCCCGCTTCCCATCTCGTCCCGGTTCCTTCCGCCCGGTGGGCGTATCTGAGAGGGGGGGTACTGTCAGGGTACCTGAGGTCTCTACCTCTGAGAGAGGTAGAGACTTAGAAGTTTATCCGTCCAGAAGGGCTGTTTCCTCCGTCCCTCGCGGCTCTTCCGGTCATTTACACGCCGGCCGCAAAGGATCCACTTCCTTTTGTAACACGACGCCCAGCAGTCGACGTCATGACGCCAACCCGGACCGACCTGTCACTCAATTGTCTGGAGACTAATCAGGACTCGTCGGAGGCGTGTCCACTCTCCTGAGCCAGGGTATTTAACAGTGCTTCTTCCATTTGCTCATTGCCCTGTCGTGGTTCTAGCCTGTCTAGTCACCCAGCGCTCTTGTATTCCAGTTATCCTTTTGGTTCCGACCCGGCTTGTTTGTATTACTCTGCTTATCTCTGTTACCCTTTGACTCGGCTTGTTCCTCGCTTACCTGTCTTCTCGTTCCCTCGACCTCGGCTTGCCTTTGACCATTCTCTATATCTCCGTACGTTAGTCCGGCCATTCTAAGGTCCGGTATACGTACCTTTCTACTGTCTGTACTCTGCGTGTTGGATCCCTGTCCCGATCCTGACAGTCTGTGCCTCTCCCCCTTGCCCGTCCTTTCCTAAATGTATTGCTTGTCTGTGCCTCTCTCCTTCCCTCTTCCTTTTCCTGTCACAGCAGGACGTTGTCCCTCTTCCAGTCCCCATCAGCTTCTTGAGATGGAAACCCCTGTTGTTTTGTGTTGGAGACCCCATGTAGGGGTCTGTGCGTGTAAAACCTTGTGTGACTAAATAAATAGAGTTCAGTTTGTGTTGTACTCCCAGAGCTGTTTGTTGTCCGCTTACTGGGGGGAAAATGGATGCCTGCTAGTTGTAAGGGTTCCTGGTAGAAGATATTAGCAGAGGTAACCGGTCGGGTTACCCGGGATCCGCTACATGGACATTCAGAGTGTTGAGGTTTAGACCTTTGTTCAGGCTGACTTGTAGAAACTCAAGGAGATCCACAGTTGTGAAGGACCCTGGGTAAGTACCTTTATTAAATGCCCAATCAGAGAAGATGTCCCAGATTTGATAACAGGCAGCAGAAGTATTATTTTTCCTTGCCTGAAGCATAGTAGCTTTACAGCATCTGAGAACCCCTTCTCTTTCAACCAGCTCCTTTCGGTCTCCATGCCATCAGCTGGAGGGTTTGTGGAGCAGGATTGAACCGAGGACCCTGAGATAGTAGGTCCTCTCTCACTGGCAGGTGCATTGGGCTCTCCCTGGAAAGGCTCAACAACAATGGGAACCAGGGTCTCTGCTGCCAATACGGAATTCCTTCTGAATCCTCATCAGGAGGTTGAAGATAAGAAGAAACAGGGAAAACACACACTCCTTCCAGAAATTCCAGGAACAGCAGAGGGCATCCCATCCTTCTGCTAGAGAACACTGCTCCATGAAGAAGAATCTCTTAACCTGTCTGTTCTTAACGTTTGCAGGCTGACCTCATTTGTGAATTAACAACTGAAAGGTCCATTTTGCTAGATACCATTCCCATGGCAAAATTTGGTGTCTGCTCAGAAAATCCACCTTGATGCTCATGGAACCTGGAAGATAAATTGCACATAGCCCCAGAGGATGTTATGGTGCCCCTTTCATGAGGTCTGGTTCAGATGTGCTCCCTATCCTGTTTGGCACGCATCAGACTGCGTTTCCCTTTAATAATATAGAACAGCATTCTAAGAGCAGTAACTCAGCCAATATTGCTAGCATGTTGGATGCTAGATAACCAAAAATATAGAAACATTACCATCTGAGTTCTTCATGTTCTCAATAGTGACATTTGTATGAAACATTCAAATACGGGAAAAAAAATCAAAGTGTGTGTTTTACATTCTCATGAACTTGAGAAGTTGGGTGTCTACTAACAATGTATCTCAATATATTTTGTTCTCTGCCTTAAAAGAGAAATAGCAGTCCTATTTGTGGAGTTTTATTAACTGACCATCAAAGAATTGACTTATGAATGGAATTGATGAGCAACAGGAAACTTAGCATCTTAAGAATGTACAGTCATTCGATGAACATTATAAAGTGTTTCCATGTTTTCCTAGTTTGTAATCAAATGATTTGCTTCATTTGTTTTGATGGTTTTCTTATCTATCTTTAATCTTGTTTTCAGAAGATTTGGAGATTCATTTAGTTACAAACTGCAATTTATCCAAATTTAGGCCGGTCTGGTGATCATCAGAATTCCAAATTTCTGAGTTGCCGCATAGACTATTCACAAAATAAATGACTTACACGATGGATGAAAATGTTTTTTTTGATGATTGATGGGAAAAAAAAGATGATTGAAAGGACATGCATTAAATGTTGATTTTAGGGGGGCGGGGCCTGACCGGGGAGCTGAGCAGACACGCTTTCAGCGAGCTCCCGAGTCTGGGCCCGATTTTCGGCGAAAAACGGAGGATACCTTACCCGATCCGGTCCCTCCACTACGGCAACCGGCATTATGCAAACCGGGGGACAGATTGACACCTTTCAAGCCGGAGAACACGCTGTTAATCCGGGCCGAGAACCTGGGGCCTACAACGCATGGCGGATGGGAGAGACGGCCGCTCTCCCGACCCGCCAAAACCAGCGGCACCCGCAGCATCGGGCCTCTCAACTCCCCCCCCCAGGACCAGTGGGGGTTATCCTGGTCCACACAAGCATGTACCCGAAGCCTGAATTAAATATAAGGAGTGAGAACAACAGAGAATGCGAAACGAGAAACCAAATGACTGCACCTAAAATGGCGACATCAGGCCCAACCAATGAACAAGCCTCCACCCAGCCTCTACACGAGCGGCTAGACACACTGTTTAACCGGTTCTGGAAGATGTTAAATGAGCGGATGGCACACCACAACTTTAAACGCATGGAAGAGGTGTGGCAGCCCCAAACTGCGAAGCAGAGAAGGCAGACCCCAGGAACAACCGCCACGCACCGACGGGCGGTACACCAGTCCGGGCAGGGGAATGTCGGGAGACTCCCTCCCATACACCGACCACACCGCCGGAGGGCCGCCCGCCGCAGGCGGCGGATGACCACCAGGACCCTCCACAGCGCCCAGCATGGGAAAGACCCGGCCCCGAGAGGCAACCGTGTCTGTGGTTCCAAGGTGCCAACCCCACACTATGCCCGGAAGAAGGGTGAAGCCCCCTGCATCAACCACCTCCACTCCTCGCTGACCCACCTGCAGACGCTGTCGGCAACCCTTCCCAGAGGGAACCAGTGCGACTCACGCCTACTCGGTCACGCATGCAGAACCGCCAGAACGGGCATCGGGTGAGGTGATCCGGATTCCAGCAGACTGCGGCCCACAGACAATAATCAAGCCCGCGGCACAGCAAACACAGTTGGACCTACTGAACTATGGACTTTAAAGCGAGACACTCACCATGGTACACTGACCCGGCCGTAAGAGACACATATCATATCCCTTCCAGGGGAACGCACTCAAAGGCCGATCAGTGATGTCTCACATTTACTTAATCACTCACTGATGTTACTAATTCCTTTATTCCACTACTGTTCTCGTTATGTATCTTTACTGACGCACTAACAGATTAACCAGTCCAACTACACGATAGTAAGGTTTTACCACAGCTATTATATACACACTAGCAGATCTCTACATCGAATGTGGCCTTTTCGTCTTAATTCTGCCCTGTCCCCCGCCACTTAGCAGATATAGCTCCTACTTAGTGGCAGCTAGGAGAGTATATTGTCAGCTATCCACGTATTGTCATGCCTCTTGTTATACACTCCAGACTTACTGTGCTAGCTATTATATACTGAGTGCTTACTGTGCTACCATTACCGCTACCATAATACGAAGCCAGTCCATACTTAAGACATACCTCTTAAAGCTACTGCCTCGCCGTGGCAACCAGCGACATAGTTTGAGCGTATATACTGTTGTTTTCCTCTTATGATGTTATCACCTTATCACTTTAATGCTATCTCAACTAGTCTGTTCACATAGTACCACATGAGACAGCCTCACTCTGCATACCTATCTAGACAACCCTGAGTTACTTGAACATGAAAAGCCTGTATATTAATTGCCTGTTTAACTACACATGTCGGCCTCAATTAGACACTTCTTGCTCTAGCAACTTGTCCTAGACATGTTTGTTTATCTTGCTCACTGTTTAACTTTAATCTGCTCAGGGTTCTCGCTTACCAAGCTGTATTAATAATTTACCTTGTTTACTATGTGACACTTAACTTACCTGAAACGCTGTGTTTATTCATGTTATACAAAAAAAAAGAAAACTATGGCAGTCTTTCTTAGGAGTGTAACACAAACCATCTTGTTAGCATCCACGTATGTTATCCCTATGTACCTCCTTTCTATATTCTGTACCCCATACACATATGCCATAATAAAAGAAAGATTTACAAAAAAAAAAAAATGTTGATTTTAACAGATGAAATGAGAAGTAAGCAACAGAGGGAGAAAGAGGAGCAGTAAAGCAAAATCTATATTTGTATTATATATATTTAATAAATATGCTAGTAAAGATGCCAGGGCCGCCATCAGGGGGTGACAACCTTGACGGTTGTCACGGGCCCGGCGGCCCTGGGGGGCCCGGACTGCTCTGGCAGTCCCGGGCCCCACTTTCCCTCCCTGCACACATAGATAGCGGATATCGCTATCTATGTGTGCAGCCGCGGGCCCCCGGCTTCCCTGTTACCGAAGAGGGGGCCCAGGCAGCACACAGCCTCTTCTCTTCTCCTCTCTGCTAATAAATCTCGCGAGACCCGGTTGCCATGGCAACGCTCCGCGGGTCTCGCGAGATTTGTTGGAGGAGAGAAGAGAAGAAGCTGTGTGCTGCCTGGCCCCCCTCTGTGGTAACAGGGAACCCAGGGGGCCCCACCATGCCACCGGACCACCAGGGATGGAATCTCCCCCCTCCCTGGACAAAGGTAAGCAGGGAGGGGGGAGAAACTATTTAATTAAATGTAATTTTTTTTTAAAATATGTTAAAATGCCCCTTCCTCCCTCTCCCCCTCCCCCCAAATTGCACATTTACACACACACACACTACATACACTGACACAACACACACACACTACATTCACTGACACAACACACACACACTACATTCACTGACACAACACACACACTGCATACACTGACACAACACACACACTGCATACACTGACACAACACACACTACATACACTGACACAACACACACACTGCATACACTGACACAACACACACACACTACATACACTGACACAACACACACTACATACACTAACACAACACACACACTACATACATTAACACAACACACACACTACATACACTGACACAACACACACACTGCATACACTGACACAACACACACACTACATACACTAACACAACACACACACACACACACACACTAACACAACACACACACTGCATACACTGACACAACACACACACACACTGTATACACTAACACAACACACACACTACATACTGACACAACACACACACTAACACAACACACACACTACATACACTGACACAACACACACACTGCATACACCAACACAACACACTCTGCATACACTGACACAACACACAGACACTGCATATATTAACACAACACACACTGCATACACTAACACACTCTGCATACACCAACACAACACACACTGCATACACTAACACAACACACACACTGCATACACTAACACAACACACACTCTGCATACACTAACACAACACACACTGCATACACTAACACAACACACACTCTGCATACACTGACACAACACACACTGCGTACACTAATACAACACACACACTGCATACATTAACACACACACTGCATACATTAACACAACACACACACTGCATACACTATACTGACACACACTCTGCATTCGCTACACATTAACACACTCTGCATTCACTACACTAACACACACTCTGCATCCGCTACACACTAACACACTCTCTGCATTCACTGCACTAACACACACTACATTCATTACACTGACACACTCTGCGTTCACTACACACTAACACACACTCTGCATTCATTACACACTAACACACACTCTGCATTCACTAAACTATGCACACACTCTGGATTCACTATACTGACACAAACTCTGCATTAACTGTACACACAGCATCCACTACACAAACATCCTGTATTCACAGTACACACACTACATCCACCACAAATTGAAACACTCTGCATTCACTATACACAGACACTGCGTCTAATACACACACTACATCCACTACAGACACTGCATCCACTAAACACATTTCATCTAGTACATACAAACACTACATCCACTACACAAACACACACTACATCACTGTACACACACTACATCCACTACTCAAACATACTCTGTGTTCACTATACCCACTGCATCCGCTACACAAACACACTCTGCATTCACTGCACAAACAGTATCTAATACACACAAACACTACATCCATTACACACATTCTAATTCACTTCCACTATACACACCACATTCAGTCCCGCATCATTGTCAGCGGACTAGGTAGGGCGTGGGCGGGCCCGGGAGGGAGGGGGCGGGGGGGGGGCCCAGACCTTGTGCTTTGTCAGGGGCCCCAAAATTTCTGATGGCAGCCCTGAAAGATGCTAGTGTTCTGCTGTTCTTCTACCATCTGTAGAGATCAGGGGTTACAAAAATCCACATCTGGTGCTTAGTCCCAAAGGCAATCCCCCACTTAAGGCTCTGACCGAAAATAAATATTTATTTTCAAATCATCCTCAATTCTTCTGTTGCTTTAAATACTTTGTTGCATGCATTTTATTACTCTGAGATACCCGCTTGCTTGAATCTAGCCTGTCTCCACCTGTCATACTTACCGATCAGCGATTCCCGCAATGTCTCTTCTGGGTTTCGGCGATCACTTCGCCCTGCGTCTGGCGTTAGACGCCACCGCTATTTAGGGGAAGCCGCAACAAAATTAAATTGCTCAGTTAAATTGTTTCTTTGCAATTCAAGGTTCCCGCCTGAGCCTCTCCTCCACTGAATAGCGTGTACTGAACCTGTGCCTACTTACCTCGTTCAAGCCGACCTCTCCAACCCCTGGCCACAGATTTGTCTCTGACTCTTCTCTGCCTGCTCCCATTGCTCCTGCTGAAACCCCTGCATATTGTATCAAATCAATCAAGCCAATCTCTCTAAGCCATGACCAAGGATTTCTCCCTGACTCTTTTCTACCTACTTCCATCACTCCTGCTGATGGTAAAGATTGGAATTTTACCTTCTTTACTATATTTTCATGCTCCTTACTCCAGCTTATCATTAAGAGACTAAACAGCTTGCTTTCCTTCTGTTTATGCCTAACTAACTTGCTGACAACTTCTACTAAATTACTTTGAATCTATTCCTCATTTATTTCCTGCAGCTGATACATGAATTGCTTGGATTGCTAGAGACTTTATTTTGTAATTTGGAACATTTTGTGACTTGAGGTTTCTTAAAGTGACAGTGCAAATTTTGAATGATTTGGTTATTTGTCCCACTACCAAAATTTTACATCTTACCCCCCTTACCCATCATTATCTCACTGTTTTGTCATATGTATCCATATTTTAACCCCTTAAGGACACAGCTTCAAAAGCTTGTCTTACCCTTAAGGACATAAGCATTTTTTTAATTTTTGCTGTTTGTGTTCAACTGCAATTTGCATCTATTCCATTTATTGTACAAACACATATTATATACTCTTTTTTAGATGACAAAGAGGGCTTTAATTTGATGTGACATACAGTTGCAAGAAAATGTATGTGAACCCTTTGGAATGATATGGATTTCTGCACAAATTGGTCATAAAATGTGATCTGATCATCATCTAAGTCACAACAATAGACAATCACAGTCTGCTTAAACTAATAACACACAAAGAATGAAATGTTGCCATGTTTTTATTGAACACACCATGTAAACATTCACAGTGCGGGTGGAAAAAGTATGTGAACCCCTAGACTAATGACATCTCCAAGAGCTAATTGGAGTGAGATGTCAGCCAACTGGAGTCCAATCAATGAGATGAGATTGGATGTGTTGGTTACAGCTGCCCTGCCCTATAAAAAACACACTCCAGTTCTGGGTTTGTTTTTCACAAGAAGCATTGCCTGATGTGAATGATGCCTCGCACAAAAGAGCTCTCAGAAGACCTATGATTAAGAATTGTTTACTTGCATAAAGCTGGAAAGGGTTATAAAAGTATCTCCAAAAGCCTTGCTGTTCATCAGTGCACGGTAAGACAAATTGTCTATAAATGGAGAAAGTTCAGCACTGCTGCTACTCTCCCTAGGAGTGGCCGTCCTGTAAAGATGACTGCAAGAGCACAGCGCAGACTGCTCAATGAGGTGAAGAAGAATCCTAGAGTGTCAGCTAAAGACTTACAAAAGTCACTGGCAAATGCTAACATGCCTGTTAGCGAATCTACAATACGTAAAACACTAAACAAGAATGGATTTCATGGGAGGATACCACAGAGGAAGCCACTGCTGTCCAAACAAAACATTGCTGCATGTTTACAGTTTGCACAAGAGCACCTGGATGTTCCACAGCAGTACTGGCAAAATATTCTGTTGACAGATTAAACGAAAGTTGAGTTGTTTGGAAGAAAAACACAACACTATGTGTGGCGAAAAAGAGGCACAGCACACCAACATCAAAACCTCATCCCAACTGTGAAGTATGGTGGTGGGGGCGTCATGGTTTGGGGCTGCTTTGCTGCGTCAGGGCCTGGATGGATTGCTATCATCGAAGGAAAAATGAATTCCCAAGTTTATCAAGACATTTTGCAGGAGAACTTAAGGCCATCTGTCTACCAGCTGAAGCTCAACAGAAGATGGGTGTTGCAACAGGACAATGACCCAAAGCATAGAAGTAAATCAACAACAGAATGGCTTAAACAGAAGAAAATACGCCTTCTGAAGTGGCCCAGTCAGAGTCCTGACCTCAACCCAATTGAGATGCTGTGGCATGACCTCAAGAAAGCGATTCACACCAGACATCCCAAGAATATTGCTGGACTAAAACAGTTCTGTAAAGAGGAATGGTCAAGAATTACTCCTGACCGTTGTGCAAGTCTGATCTGCAACTACAGGAAACGTTTGGTTGAAGTTATTGCTGCCAAAGGAGGTTCAAACAGTTATTAAATCCAAGGGTTCACATACTTAATCCACCTGCACTGTGAATGTTTACATGGTGTGTTCAATAAAAACATGGCAACATTTCATTCTTTGTGTGTTATTAGTTTAAGCAGACTGTGATTGTCTATTGTTGTGACTTAGATGATGATCAGATCACATTTTATGACCAATTTGTGCAGAAATCCATATCATTCCAAAGAGTTCACATACTTTTTATTGCAACTGTAGAATTGATTGATTGATACCCTGAGGAAGTCCACCTTGTGTGGAAGAAACGTGTTGGACAGTTTTTATTTGTTATTACTTATATTATTTTAACGTTTTATGGGCTGATTTTTTGCCTAAATAAAGGTAATATTTTTATCTGATTCTGATCCTTGAAACTCATTTCCGGAGATACTACCAGTTCCTGGAAGCCAAGGAAAGTGGATGGAACAACAGCCTTAATCCCCTGAAGAGAGACATTCAAGGCGCTCTTTTCTTTGATATCTTGTGAGTGCAACCAGTATTTTAATATTACAGTACATCACAATGTGTTGTTAATTTATTTTTTTGCAGATGCACAGCTGTATCCCATTTTTTGTATATATCTATACTGTGTTGTCAATGGGTTACTATTTGGTAAGGCCCCCTGGAAAGCAGAACCTATTGAAAGTGAAGTACTCTTATCCATACAAATTGTGTTTCACTTATCACAAATTGAGCCACTCACCTTCGTATAAGAAATTACCTTAAGTGGGGATTGTACCACTGCATCACTATTACAATGGGATGTGGTTACAAGTTCCATTACATGTGAATGTAATATTCACACATCTATGTTGTGCGTTTTCATTAAGTTGTGAAAGTACTACACCATTGGTTCCTCTCTTTCTTTCTGTTTCTTCAAACGTAACTCTGATCCATCCACTTAACAAGAAAATCAGTATTGCTTGGGTAAAGAAGAAAATCCTGGGGTGTATGCTCTGAACTTTTTTATGGACATTAGGTGCATCCTGTTATCTATGTTTGTATTTTTTTCTAGCTAACCAAAAAGTAACTAAGGGGCTTCTCTTTTTCAGTGATTACTGTCTTAGGTAATCTATTGTATTAAAAAGTAGCTCCTATCCTTTTTGTGACACTACTAGGTGTCTCTAATATACTTATAAGCAAACATGATATAAAAGATCCCTTCAGACCCTAAGTGTTACATTCAATAGATAGTAAAGAGAGTGGAGAGAGACCACAGCCCCAAAGTTTCAGCTTGTTTTAAACTTTTTCCAAGGGATCTTAACATAATCCTGCATCCATTTTATAACAAAAAAATAAACATGTGGGGGAAAAAAACACCCTAATTAACCCCTTAACGACGAGTGACGGACGAGGTCCGTCACTCAGGGGAAACCCTTCACGACGAGTCCGTCACGTGGTAAAATTAACCCCAGATCGTGGGGTTAATGGTTAATGGTGCTCCGGTCTGCCTCTGTATTAGAGGCAGACCGGGAGCACCGGATCGGGCTGTCCCAGCACATGTCAGAGCATGTCAGAGCGAGCACATGTGCTGTGTATACTCACCTTCCGCCTCCCTGCACTTCCGGGTTCAGTGTGAAGTGCAGGGAGATGGATCAGTGCTGATCTGCTTCCCTGTGTAAAAAAAATAAAGTTTATTTAAAATCCCACCCCCCTTTACCATTTCAATAAAAAAATTAACCCCTTCCCTGCCAATTGATCACTGACTACAGTGAGCAATTGGCAGGGATTGCATTTTACTATGATCTGATTTTTTTTTAACCCCTGAGGCTTAATTCTTTTTTTTTTAACCCTCAAGGGTTACATTTATTTTATTCATTAATTTAAGTATTTTAAAATTATATATTTAGCTAGCTGGGGAGGGTGGAAGTTAGTGGGGAATTGGGGAATTTGGTGTAAGGCTAACTAGGGGTTAACGTTAAAAAAAGTTTTAAAATAAGCTTTAAAAAGTTAAAAATTAAGTTAAAAAAAGTTTTAATAACGTTTAAGAAAAAAAAAAAAAAACCCTTTACCCAGTCCAAATAAAAATTAACCCCTTCCCTGCCAGTCGATCACTGCCTACAGTGATCAAAACACAGATCACAGTATTATACTGTGATCTAATTTTTTTTAACCCCTGACGATTAACTTTTATTTATTGTTTAATCCTCAGGGGTTCAATTTATTTAATTAACTAATTTAAATATTGTATAATTAAATATTTTTTTCTAGCTGGGGTGGGTGGGAGTTATGGGAAAATGGGGAATTTACGGTTAGTGCTGCTTACTGCTAGTTAGGGGTTAACGGTAAAAAAAAGCTTCGAAAAATTTTAAATCTGTAAAAAAAGTTTTAAGAAAGTTTAGGAAAGTTTAAAAAAAATTAATAAGCAAAACAAAAGTTTAAAAAATAGTTTTAAAAAGTAAAAAAAGTTAAAAATGTTAAAAAAATACATTTCAAAATGCTCATTACCACTACACCTAGAACAAACTAGAGAAAAAATGATCCCACGTTAAGGTTCAAAATATGCCTTTTGAATTACCCCAGGGTGTATTCTTTAATAAATAGTATGTGTTTGTGGGGAAGTTTCAATAACCAACCATCTAAACTACTCCAAATTGGAACATGGACACAGTGTAAAACTTTAAAGTTAGAAAAAAACTGAAAGGCTGCGTCTCAAATGTGCCCCTTCAACATCCACATATACCTGGCAAAGGTACATACGGGGGTATTGCTGTACTCAGACCACATAGCTGAGCAACATATGAAGTATTATACAGTCGTAGCACACATAAGGTTTGCAAAATATACTGTGCAAACTCACTTTGTGTGTCAAAAAGGCAGAAAAAACGCTTATTACCACTACACCTGGTACAAGCTAGCGGAAAAATGATCCCACGTTAAGGTTCAAAATATGCCTTTTGAAATACCCTGGGATGTCTTCTTTAAGAAATGGTATGGCTTTATGGGGTATTTGGATCATATAGCCTGGTAAAATACTCTAAAATGGGACATGGGCACAGCGTAAAAATTTTAAGTTTGAAAAAAAACTTGAATGGCTGTGTCCCAAATGTGCCCCACCGATGTCCACATATACCTGGCAAAGGTACATACGGGGGTATTTTTGTACTCAGCCGACATAGCTGAGCAACATATGAAGTATTATAGAGTGGTGGTACACATAAGGTTTGCAAAATATACTGTGCAAACTCACTTTGTGTGTCAAAAAGGCAGAAAAAACGCTTATTACCACTACACCTGGTACAAGCTAGCGGAAAAATGATCCCACGCTAAGGTTCAAAATATGCCTTTTGAAATACCCTGGGGTGTCTACTTTAAGAAATGGTAGGCCTTTGTGGGGTAGTTTGAATTTAAAACCTGCGAAGATGCTTGGAATTTGCACATAGGCCCAGCGTCAAAATTCAAAGTTCTGTAAAAACTGATATGGCTTGGTCTCCTATATGGCACTGTAGCTTCACAAAATAGTGCCAAAGACATTCATTGGGGATGTCTTTTTACTCAGAAGACTTAGCTGAGCATAATTTGAAGGTTTTGAACTTAGTGGCACATATGAAATATACAAAATGCCCAGCAAAAATGCAATCCGTATGTAAAAAAATGCCCCAAATTATTTTTTTACCACATACTTTGGCATATATTGGTGAAAAAATGGGGGCATGCTAAGGCACAATATGCACCTTATGATATACCCTGGAGTGTCTACTTTTACAAATAGTAGGCCTTTGTGGGGTTTTTTTGAACAGTCAAACTGTTATAATACCCCAAATGGAAGCATAGGCTCATTAAATCCGTCTCTCAAAATTCTACTGTGAATACTGAAAAGGACAGGTCTCCTATATGGCACTGTAGCTTCACAAAATAGTGCCAAAGACATACAATGGGGGTGTCATTTTACTCAGCAGATGTAACTGACAAAAATAAAACTTTGTATAGGAATAGCACACACCAACTTTACAAAATACACATGAGAAGTTCTTTGTTATAGGTTTGTGTTCCAAAAAAAACCCAAAAAACAAAATTTTACTCCAATATTTAGCAGAGATTGGCATTGAAATGACTATGTAGAAAGTGTCAAAACAACCTTAGGTAAATAGCATGTGGTGTCTACTTTATATAAATATATACTTTTGTGTGGCAATTTTGTTTTCTTTTATGGCTATTAAGCTTACAAGACAAACATACCAAATTCCAGGGCCGGAATGGGGATACAAAGTAGCCCTGGAAAAAAAAATCTATGCCAGCCCCATAAGTCATTGCACCATATATCGTCGCATGTAATATGTAAGGATATGTCTTGCCACCCCAGATAATAGAGAAATATATATATATATATATATATATATATATATGTATGTATATATAAATATATATATATTGCTTTTTCTAATATAATATATTGGTCCTTTCAGAGTAAAACATTTAATTATACAGTAAGCATACTCACATGCAGACACAGACAATCTCACTGACACACACAAGCTCATTGATACACAGCCTCATAGACAAACAATTTCACTAATATACATAAGCTCATTGACATAAAACACAAGCTCACTCACTAGCAGGCACACACACACACACATACACATGCAAGCAAGCAAGCTCACTAGCAGGCGCACACACACACAGCTTAATGTAGTGGTTCTGGTGTCTATAGCCTGTCCCTGCAGGTTTTTGAATGTAAACACTGACTTTGCAGAGAAAAGGCAGTGTTTACATTGCTTCCTAGTGACACCTCTAGTGACAGACACTCAGACGATCACTAGAGGCGCTTCCTGTGTCAGTGCGGATTGGCTGGGATCATCAAGCTTGATGATCTCAGTCATAGAGGCAGAGACCAGCACGACGTTGGAAAAAAAAAAAGGTGAGTAAAACACTATTTTTAAAAACACACACAGACACCACGACTGACACACACACACCCCGACTGACACACACACACACACACCACGACTGACACACACACCATGACAGACACACACCATTACAGACACACACACCATGATACAGACACACCATGGCACAGACGACACAGACAGACACACAGCATGACACATACAGACACACACACACAGCGTACCACAGACAGACACACACACAGCGAAACACAGATAGACACACAGCATGACACAGACAGACACACAGCATGACACAGACAGACACACACACAGCATGACACAGACAGACACACACACGGCATGACACAGACAGACACACATGCACAGCATGACACAGACACACACACACACATACCGCATGACACAGACACACACATACAGCATGACACAGACAGACACACGCACAGCATGACAGACACACACACACACACACACCATGATACAGACACACCGTGACACAGACACACAACACAGACAGACAGACACACACACACACACAGCATGACACAAACAGACACACACAGCATGACACAGACAGACACACACAGCATGACACAGACAGACACACACACAGCATGACAGACACACACAGCATGACACAGACACACACAGCATGACACAGACAGACACACACACACACAGCATGACACAAACAGACACACACAGCATGACACAGACAGACACACACAGCATGACACAGACAGACACACACACAGCATGACAGACACACACAGCATGACACAGACACACACAGCATGACACAGACAGACAGACACCTGGCATGACACAGACAGACAGACACACACAGGATGACACAGACAGACACACACACAGCATGATAGACACACACAGCATGACAAAGACACACACAGCATGACACAGACAGACAGACACACGGCATGACACAGACAGACAGACACACACAGCATGGCACAGACATGACACAGACACACACAGCATGACACAGACAGACAGACACACACACAGCATGACACAGACAGACAGACACACGGCATGACACAGACAGACAGACACACGGCATGACACAGACAGACACACACAGCATGACAGACAGACAGACACACACACCGCATGACACAGACACACAGACACAGCATGACACAGACACACACACACAGCATGACACAGACAGACACACACACAGCATGACAGACACACACACACACCATGATACAGACACACCGTGACACAGACACACGACACAGACAGACAGACACACACACACAGCATGACACAAACAGACACACACACAGCATGACACAGACAGACACACACACACAGCATGACACAGACACACACAGCATGACACAGACAGACACACACACAGCATGACACACAGACACACATACACACACACCATGATACAGACACACCGTGACACAGACACATGACACAGACAGACAGACACACACACACAGCATGACACAAACAGACACACACACAGCATGACACAGACAGACACACACACAGCATGACACACACACACAGCATGACACAGACAGACACACACACACAGCATGACACAGACAGACACACAGCATGATACAGACACACACACACAGCATGATACAGACACACACACACAGCATGACACAGACAGACACACAGCATGACACAGACAGACCCACAGCATGACACAGACACACACACAACATGACACAGACACACACACAGCATGCCACAGACACACACACACAGCATGATGCAGACACACACAGCATGACACAGACAGACACACACACACAGCATGACACAGACACACACACAGCATGACACAGACACACACACACAGCATGATGCAGACACACACAGCATGACACAGACAGACAGACACACACACACACACAGCATGATACAGACAGACACACACACACAGCATGACAGACAGACACACACACAGCATGACACAGACACACACACAGCATGACACAGACACACACACAGCATGACACAGACACACACACACAGCCTGACGCAGACACACACAGCATGACACAGACATACAGACACACACACACAGCATGACACAGACACACAAACAGCATGACACAGACACACACACACAGCATGTCGCAGACACACACAGCATGACACAGACAGACAGACACACACACACACACAGCATGATACAGACAGACACACACACACACACACACAGCATGACAGACAGACACACACACACCATGACACACACACACACACACTCCCACTGACATACATACTTCTTGGTACCTGTGGGTGGCAGACTGATTGCTGTGCTGGCGGCCGCAGGGAGAACTTGAAAGGCGGCCGCAGGGGAAGCTCTTCATGAGGCCGCTGGGGGAGCAGGCTCTTCTGGGGGAGCAGGCTGTTCTGTCTCTGCTCCCCCTCCCCTCTGCTCCCCCTCCCTCGCGCGCAGCTTAATGAGACCGGAGCCGGAATATAACGTCATATTCCGGCCCTGCTCTCTTTCTAGCGTGCGAGGGAGGGGGAGCAGAGACAGAAGAGCCTGCTCCCCCAGCGGCCTCATGAAGAGCTTCCCCTGCGGCCGCCTTTCAAGTTCTCCCTGCGGCCGCAGGTCACCCCGGCCCCAGGTGCCGAAATTTCCCGGTATCCCGGTGGGCCAGTCCGGCCCTGCCAAATTCTAAAATCGCTCCACATTAAAAGTTTATTTTACTCCTTGTGCTTTGTGACCTGTAACTACCAAAAAAACTTAAAATCCCAGACACATTATATATTCTGTAAATCAGAACAACTAAATGAATTTCTTTTTAATTACTTTCCTTAACCTGCACTAATTGTGCATACATTATTATTTTTAAAACTGTACAAAAAAAAAAACGTTTTCATTTTTTTTTGCATTTTTCTGTATTTTTTATAACAAATAAGCACGTATATATATATATATATATATATATATATATATATATATATATATATATATATATATGTTACATCAAATTAAAGCCCTTTCTGTCCTTTAAAAAATGGTATATAATATGCGTTGGTGCAATGAATTAGTCAAATGCAAATTGCAGTTATATGCAAACAGCAAAAAATGCAGTTGTCATTAAGTGAAAGACAAGCTTCCGAAGCTCTGTCCTTAAGGGGTTAAAGAGAGACTACAGGATAAGCTAGAGATCTGCATAGTAGTGTGCATAATTCTTGGTAAAGCATGTGACATCATTAGATATACATCAGATGGGGCTATCAGAAGCCCCAATGACCGGAAAAAGTAGAAAGCACTAGGTGCTTTTCCCATACAAAACTGAAGACAAGCTCAGTCAAAAACCCAATCTATTAAATTAAAGGAACACTATAGTCATCTAAATTACTTTAGCTAAATAAAGCAGTTTTAGTGTATAGATCATTCCCCTGCAATTTCACTGCTCAATTCACTGTCATTTAGGAGTTAAATCACTTTGTTTCTGTTTATGGAGCCCTAGCCACACCTCCCCTGGCTATGATTGACAGAGCCTGCATGGAAAAAAAAACTGGTTTCACTTTCAAACAGATGTAATTTACCTTAAATAATTGTATCTCAATCTCTAAATTGAACTTTAACCCTTTAAGACCGGAGGGCGTACTATTACATCCTTTTTAAAGCGGCTCTAAACGCCGCAGGGCGTAATAGTACGCCCTCCGGTTTTTTGTTACTTACCCGGTCGCCGGCGGTCCCATGCCGGCGATCGTGGTTGGGGGGACTCCCAGGGAGCCCCCTGCGGCACCTCCGTCCTCTTCAGCCCCCCCGGGCCATGTGAGAGTGAGGTCCTTGCAAGGACCTCACAATCACATGGCCGGGATAGCTGGCTGCAGCAATGCCAGCAGGGGGACTAACTGTAATGACAGTTAGTCCCCCTGCTGGCTGGAAATCAATTAAAATAAGTAAAATCAGTGTAAAAAAAAAATATATATATACTTAGATCATATATATATATTATATATATATGATCTAAGTATATATATACACATATACATACACACACATACACCGTCTAGGTGTACTTTAATATTAATATATATATAATTATATATATATTAATATCAAATTACACATAGACTGATACTGATTAAATATGTATATAATTATTGTTATATATATTTATATATAATATAAAAAATATATATATATATTTATACGTATATATACACATATGTATATATATATACATATATTAATTCTACACATATATTTATGTAATCATTTTACATACCGTATTTTTCGCTCCATAAGACGCACCTCACCATAAGACGCACCTAGTTTTTAGAGGAAGAAACCCAGAAAACAATATATTCTGAACAAACTGTCCCATAGTGTTTCTTACTATGGGACAGTTTGTTCAGAATATTTTTTTTCTCCCATGTCCCATAGTGTCCCCCCCTCCCATAGTCTTCACCCCCCCTCCCCATAGTCTTCACCCCCCCTCCCCATAGTCTTAACCCCCCGTCCCCATAGTCTTCATCCACCCCACGTCCCCATAGTCTTCATCCACCCCCCCTCCCCATAGTCTTCATCCCCCCTCCCCATAGTCTTCATCCCCCCCTCCCCATAGTCTTCATCCCCTCCTCCCCATAGTCTTCACCCCCCTCCCCTCCCCATAGTCTTCAACCCCCTCCCCATAGTCTTCACCCCCCTCCCCTCTCCTCCCCATAGTCTTCATCCCCCATCCCCTCTCCTCCCCATAGTCTTCATCCCCCCTCCCCTCTCCTCCCCATAGTCCCCCCTCCCCTCCCCTCCCCTCCCCATAGTCTTCATCCCCCCTCCCCTCCCCTCCCCATAGTCTTCATCCCCCCTCCCCTCCCCATAGTCTTCATCCCCCCTCCCCTCCCCATAGTCTTAATTCCCCCTCCCCTCTCCCATACTGTCCCCCTCCCCTTGTCCCATAATTACTTACCTGTCTTGTAGTGTTTCTCGGCAGCACAGGGCGCACCGCGGTACTGGAACTTAAATTTCATGTTCCGGTTTCCGGCGGGACTGAAAGGAAGTGTGCACACTGAACTGAGTGCGCACTTCCTTTCAGTCCCGCTGGAAACCGGAACATGAAATAGAAGTTCCAGTACCGCGGTGCGCCCTGTGCTGCCGAGAAACGCTACAAGACAGGTAAGTAAAGCTTCATATTCGCTTCATAAGACGCACAGACATTTCCCCTCACTTTTGAGGGGAAAAAAAGTGCGTCTTATGGAGCGAAAAATACGGTAATTAGGTATCCTAATTAATTACAATTAGCGGGACCTGCCTGACAACCCATGCCGAAAGTATAGGGAATTTAATTTGCTAGCACTATATTTAACCCTATAACTTTCCAAGACACCATAAAACCTGTACATGGGGGGTACTGTTTTAATCGGGAGACTTCGCTGAACACAAATATTAGTGTTTCAAAACAGTAAAATGTATTACAACGATGATATCGCCAGTAAAAGTGAAGTTTTTTGCATTTTTCATGCACAAACAGCACTTACACGGACGATATTATTGCTGCAATACTTTTTACTGTTTTGAAACACAAATATTTGTGTTCAGCGAAGTCTCCCAAGTACAACAGTAACACTGGCCAAAATTGGCGTTTTTTTGCATTTTTCACACACAAACAAATACTAACGCTAACTTTGGCCAGTGTTTGTGACCAAATGGCTACTAAAAAAGACATACCCCATTTGCAATACCTGGGGTTGTCTACTATTGCAAATGGTATGCCATTATGGGTGTAAATTTAATTCCTGGGCTACTATACAGTCTCAAAGGCAACATAACCAATCTGGCGAATTTCAATTTTTAATGTAACACGCTATATTTGACCCTGTAACTTCCCAAAACACCATAAAACCTGTACATAAGGGGTACTGTTTTACACGTGAGACATAGCTGAATACAAATATGTGTATTGTATTGCAGTAAAAGCAAACAGTATTTTGACATCCACAGTTAAAATGTCACGTAGAACTAAAAAAATTTAAAAAAATTCTTATTTTCTTCCATTTTTTTATATTTTTTTTTACATTAAATTATGTTCCATACCTAAATATTTGATGTTAAATGAAAGCCCTGTTTCCCCTGAATAAAATGATATATAATAAGGGGGGTGCATTTAATATGAAAGAGGTGAATTACGGTTGGACAGACATATAGCGCAAATGCCAGGTTTTGTTTACGTTTTGTTCTGTTCACAACTTGTACATTTGGCTGCGGTCTTAAGGGGTTAATCACATACAGGAGGCTCTTGCAGGGTCTAGCAAGCTATTAACATAGCAGTGGATAAGACAATCTTAATTAAACAGAAATTGCAATAAAGAAAGCCTAAATAGGGCTCTCTTTACAGGAAGTGTTTATGGAAGGCTGTGAAGTCACAAGCAGGGAGGTGTGACTAGGGTTTCTAAACAAAGGGATTTAACTCCTAAATGGCAGAGGATTGAGCGGTGAGGCTGCAGGGGCATGTTTTATACACCAAAACCAAAAAAATTAAGCTAAAGTTGTTCAGGTGACTATAGTGTCCCTTTAAACCCTAGATTCCATGTATTTAGATATTCATTGTGTTACAAGCCTACAGAAAGCTCATATTAGTGTGTGCAACCTGCAATAAGTGAACCTCTTACTTCTGTTATTTTTATACCTTTTACAAAACATGTAATGGATAAATGTGCATATACAATGATAGTTCACTCTGTCTTTTATATAGGTATCAAATAACTCTAGTTTCTTCAGATTTGCAACAGAAGTACCATATACAATTTAAAGAGACATCTTCACCAAATAGATATAATGTGTATAGAAAGTCAAACATTAAATGCCCAATTTCTAAACATGCTCACGTACAGTACATAATTAAGGTGAATCTAAATAAAAAGAAAAATCCTAATACAGGGATACCAGAAAATAGTATATTAATTCCATAAAAAAAGGAAATAGTAATAATAAAACTAAGCACGTAATAACTTATAATTAGGAGATAGAGAGGGGAAGGGGGACAAATTATTGAAAGAGCAGAGGGGGCAAAGTAGAAACCCTACCCTTTAACACTTACTGTCAGTTTGTCTTATGGTGTGAATTAAGTGAAGATCACCAAAGGATCATCAGACAGATGTTGCAGTATCAGAGGGGAATCTAGGGAATATGAGATGAACAAGAGATGAACAACAGTTGATTTTGCAATGTTGCACTGCAAAAAGAGGACACAGAGGGAGTGTTACATGGGATGGGTATAAAACTAATTATGACTCTGCATATCAATCAGAGTACTCTGCCTGAAATTGCACAGTGTGGGAAAGCCTTTACTTGTAATTTTTCCCAGTTCAGGTTTTGTTTTTTATTTATAATTAATTTATTGATTTATAGTAGTAGGTTCTGCTTATTATGGATTTATATTTGGCCTTTTCTAGCTGAAGCAAAGATCACTTTGAAAGAAGCCCTATGATTAGAGATGTCGCGAACATAACATTTTCCGTTCGCGAATGGCGAACGCGAATTTCCGCAAATGTTCGCCAACAGGCGAACCGGGCGAACCGCCATAGACTTCAATAGGCAGGCGAATTTTAAGACCGACAGGGACTCGTTCTGGCCACAATAGTGATGGAAAAGTTGTTTCAAGGGGACTAACACCTGGACTGTGGCATGCCGGAGGGGGATCCATGGCAAAACTCCTATGGAAAATTGCATAGTTGATGCAGAGTCTGGTTTTAATCCATAAAGGGCATAAATCACCTAACATTCCTAAATTGTTTGGAATAACGTGCTTTAAAACATCAGGTATGATGTTGTATCGATCAGGTAGTGTAAGGGTTACACCCGCTTCACAGTGACAGACCAAACTCCCAGTTTAACGAACCGCAAACAGTCCATTTGGACAACCGCAAACTCCCCATTTGCACAAGGTTGGATACCAAGCTAGCCATGTCCCGTTACTTGTCCTCACTGATGTCATTGAAGGTCTCTTCCTCCACCCAGCCACGTACAACACCAAGGGTCCCTGAAAGGTGACAACAAGCCCCTTGGGACGCCTGCTGTGTTTGGTCTTCCACCTCCTCAAAGCCACCTTCCTCCTCTGACTCCTCTTCTTCAGACTCCTCTCTCTGCGTTGCCTCTCTCTGCGTTATTATAAGGTGTGTTAAGTAGTACTATTCCTATCAGTTTAATCCCTGTTACGTCCCCTATCAGGGGACGTGTATATAGCATAGATTTTAGGAACTGGGAGATGGAAAAAGATGCTTGGTCGGTCCTCCTACTTCAAATTTGGGGCACTACGCATGCAATCTAATGTGACACCAGATAGGAGTGGTGTGTTAAGTAGTACTATTCTTATCAGTTTAATCCCTGTTACATCCCCTATCAGGGGACGTGTATATGGCATCGATTTTAGGAACCGGAAGATGGAAAAAGATGCTTGGTCGGTCCTCCTACTTCAAATTTGGGGCACTGCGCGTGCAATCTAATGTGCCACCAGATAGGAGTGGTGTGTTAAGTAGTACTATTCTTATCAGTTTAATCCCTGTTACGTCCCCTATCAGGGGACGTGTATATGGCATCGATTTTAGGAACCGGGAGATGGAAAAAGATGCTTGGTCGGTCCTCCTACTTCAAATTTGGGGCACTGCGCGTGCAATCTAATGTGCCACCAGATAGGAGTGGTGTGTTAAGTAGTACTATTCTTATCAGTTTAATCCCTGTTACGTCCCCTATTAGGGGACGTGTATATAAGGCATCGATTTTAGGAAGCGGGAGATGGAAAAAGATGCTTGGTCGGTCCTCCTAGTTCAAATGTGGGGCACTGCGCGTGCAATCTAATGTGCCACCAGATAGAAGTGGTGTGTTAAGTAGTACTATTCTTATCAGTTTAATCCCTGTTACGTCCCCCTCATCAGGCCTTTTTTAGTCGAATGTATCGCCCACTGTCAGTCCCTTCAGGATCCATCCCTCATTCATCTTAATAAAGGTGAGGTAATCTAGACTTTTTTGACCTAGGCGACTTCTCTTCTCAGTGACAATACCGCCTGCTGCACTGAAGGTCCTTTCTGACAGGACACTTGAAGCGGGGCAGGCCAGAAGTTCTATCGCAAATTGGGATAGCTCAGGCCACAGGTCAAGCCTGCACACCCACTAGTCAAGGGGTTCATCACTCCTCAGAGTGTCGATATCTGCAGTTAAGGCGAGGTAGTCTGCTACCTGTCGGTCGAGTCGTTCTCTGAGGCTGTGGCGATGCATAGGACTTAAAAAGCTCTGCATGTCCTCCATCAACAACACGTCTGTAAAGCATCCTGTCCTTGCCGGCGTGGTCGTGGGAGGAGGAGGATTACTTTCATCTCTTCCCCTGTTAGATTCCCGTTGTGCTGTGACATCACCCTTATACGCTGTGTAGAGCATACTTTTTAATTTATTTTGGAACTGCTGCATTCTTTCCGACTTGCGGTAATTCGGTAACATTTCAGGCACTTTCTGCTTATACCAGGGGTCTAGTAGCGTGGACACCCAGTACAGGTCATTCTCCTTCAGCCTTTTTATACGAGGGTCCCTCAACAGGCACGACAGCATGAAAGACCCCATTTGCACAAGGTTGGATGCCGAGCTACTCATGTCCCGTTCCTCGTCCTCAGTGATCTCACTGAAGGTATGTTCTTCCCCCCCAGCCACGTACAACACCACGGGTACCAGATAGGTGACAACGAGCAACCTGGGATGCCTGTTGTGGTTGGTCTTCCTGCTCCTCCTCAAAGCCACATTCCTCCTCTGACTCCTCTTCCTCACATTCCTCTTCCAGCGTTGCCACAGGTCCAGCAAGCGGTGCTGATAAGGCTGTTTCTGGTGGTGATGGTGACCACAACTCTTCCTCTTCCTCTTCACGCTCATCTATGGCCTGGTCCAGTGCTCTTCGCAGGGCACGCTCCAGGAAGAAATGATATGATGTCGCTGATGGTGCCTTCGGTGCGACTGACTAGGTTTGTCACCTCCTCAAAAGGACGCATGAGCCTACAGACATTGCGCATGAGCGTCCAGTAACATGGCAAAAAAAAATCCCAGCTCCGCAGAGGCTGTCCTAGCACCCCAGTCATACAAATAGTTGTTAATGGCTTTTTCTTGTTGAAGCAGGCGGTCAAACATTAGGAGTGTTGCATTCCAATGTGTTGGGCTGTCGCAAATCAAGCGCCTCACTGGCATGTTGTTTCGCCGCTGGATATCTGAATAGTGCGCCATGGCCGTGTAGGAACACCTGAAATGGCCACACACCTTCCTGGCCTGCTTCAGGACGTCCTGTAAGCCTGGGTACTTATGCACAAAGCGTTGTACATGTGCACAGCACATGTGTCAACTTGCCCAAATTCAATGCCGCCAACAAATTTCTTCCGTTACAAACCACTTTGCCGATCTCCAGTTGGTGCGGAGTCAGCCACTGATCCACCTGTGACTGTGACCAGTGCTGGTCCGCTGTGACTCTCTGCTTTCAGGCAAGTCAACCCCAAGACGGCGTGACACTGCCGTATCCAGGATGTGGAATTGTACCTGGGGAGCTGGGGGGGTGCCGTTGATGTGGAGCAAGACGCAGCAGCAGAAGAGGACTCAGCCGAGGAGGTTATGGAAGAGGATGGAGTAGGAGGAGTAAAGGAGGTGGCAGCAGGCCAGCCTGCAAGTCGTGGCAGTGTCACCAACTCCTCTGCAGAGCCACGCATTCCATGCTTGGCAGCCATTAGCAGGTTTACCCAATGTGCAGTGTAGGTGATATAACTGCCCTGACCATGCTTTGCAGACCAGGTATCAGTGGTCAGATGGACCCTTGCCCCAACACTGTGTGCCAGGCATGCCATTACTTCATTTTGCACATTTGAGTACAGGTTGGGGATTGCCTTTTGTGCAAAGAAATTTCGGCCGGGTACCTTCCACTGCGGTGTCCCAATAGCTACAAATTTTTGGAACGCCTCAGACTCCACCAGCTTGTATGGTAAAAGCTGGCGGGCTAAGAGTTCAGACAAGCCAGCTGTCAGATGCCGGGCAAGGGGGTGACTTTGTGACATTGGCTTCTTATGCTCAAACATGTCCTTGACAGACACCTCACTGTGGGCAGATGAGCAGGAACTGCTCAAGGCGAGAGACGGAGTGGCGGATGGTTGAGAGGGGGCAAGGAGGACAGCAGTGGTTGTCTGAACTCTTGGCTGAAGATGCTGGACCAGGACTAGGATGGCAGCTTTGAGTTTGTGTGCTGCTTGTACTCATGTGTTGATCCCATAGGTGTTTGTGATGTGCGATCATGTGCCTTCGCAAAGCAGTTGTACCTAGGTGGGTGTTGGACTTCCCACGACTCATTTTCTTTTGGCATAAGTTGAAAATGGCATCGCTGTTGTCAGAGGCAGACACACCAAAAAAATGCCACACTGCTGAGCTCTGCAATGACGGCATTCTGGTGGTGGCAACAGCATGCGTTGATTGGCCTGCTGTCTGGCTGACCCCGGGTGCCGATGCATGCTGTCTGACTGTGCCACTAGCTCCTTGCGATGACATACCCCTGCTTCCAACTTGTCTCCTCCTCCTCTCTGTCTCCCCATCTGAACTTTCCCCCTGTTCTTCTTCTCTTCTAGCGGGCACCCACGTGACATCCACGGATGCATCGTCATCATCAACCGCTTCACTTGTATCTGACAACTCAGCAAAGGAAGCAGCAGCAGGTACAACATCATCATCATCACACCGTACATCCATGTGTGTTATGCTGCCTGACTGAGACATATCCCTGTTATCTACATCCTCTGGCAATAATGGTTGCGCATCACTCATTTTTTCCAACTCATGTGTAAATAACTCCTCTGACAGATCAAGTGAAGCGGCTGTGGTGCTAGTGTTGGTGGTGGCGGCAGGCGGGCGAGTGGTAACTTGAGAGGTGCCCGAAGCTAAGCTGGAGGAGGATGGTGCGTCAAGGTTCTGAGTGGAAGCTGTAGAAGATTGGGTGTCCTGTGTTAGCCAGTCAACTATGTCCTCAGAACTTTTCGAGTTCAGGGTACGTGGCCTCTGAACACTGGGCATTATTCTAGGGCCAAAGGGAATCACAGCACCACGACCACGACGGCCCTGCGGGGTGGCCTGCCTCTGCCTGTCATTTTTTTTTCGATTAGTGGTACTATGCGTGCAAGCTACTGTGACAACAGATATGAGTGGCACTGTGCACTGGCAGAAGTTGGCAGAGTAGACGCTGTAGGCCTGACACACACGCTTGCAGACAACTAACTGCTATTCAATCTATTACAGTCAATTTTTTTTAAATGCAAACTACTGTTACACCAGATATGAGTTGCACTGGTGTGACACTGTGCCCTGGCAGGCCCTGAAACGCACACGTGTGAAGGAAACTGACTGCTATTATTTCACAGTCAAATTTCTAGTTTTTTTTTTTTATGTACACTACTGTTACACCATATATGAGTTGCACTGGTGTGACACTGTGCCCTGGCAGGCCCTGAAACGCACACGCGTGAAGGAAACTGACGTCTATTATTTCACAGTCAAATTTCTAGTTTTTTTTTTTTTTTTTAAATGCAAGCTATTGTGACACCAGATATGAGTGGTGGCACTGGGCAAGTGGGCACAGTATACGCTGTGAGCCTGACACACACGCTGGCAGGCAGGCAACTGCAATTTGATTACACAGAGAAAAAAAAAGCAGACTGATGTACTAGCCCTAAAAAGGTCTTTTTGGGTTGCTGTCCTTACAGCAGAGATCAGATGAGTCCTTCAGGTCTGTAGTGGACACTGAATACACTAGCCTAGCTATCGATTTCCCTATTAAATCAGCAGCAGCTACACTGTCCCTCCTCTCACTAAGAATGCAGCTTCCGGGGGGGGCGGGGCCTTGCCAGCATGGCGGACCGACGTGCATGAAGTGTGCTCCCTGCATACAGCCTGCAAAGTGAGACACACAGAGGGAATAATACCTTTGGAGGTTGCTCACTGAACACTTACCTGTTCCTTAACACCAGGGAGCTTACCCGATCAAGTTTGTAGCAGCCTATGACTACGCACTGTCCTGCGGCCTATCTGCTCTGGGGGTTCTGTGGCAGGGAGAAGCGGCCGATCTCCCGGCATGGAGTTCTCATCGTGTCTGCACCCCATATCTACAGCCCCGTTTCCCCCCCCTCTGGACCGGTGGGGGTTATCCCGGTCCCCACCAGGGAAAGGCTAAAGTAACCCACAAGGCTAAATGGCCACTACTCACCCTGACAAAACGAGCCATCGTGTCTCAGCTAAGATGGCCGCCACTCCGACAGAGCAATCAAGCCCACACTGGGAAGCTAAGTTCCATGCAGCCTTTGATGCTCTCTGTGCAGCCTTCTGGAATCGGATTGAATCACGGCAGAGGGCTTTGCTACTCACCTCACCTAGGATGGAAGAGATCTCCAGAGGTGCCCAAGCATTGTGCTCTCCTTTGGAACAGAGAGCCAGGGGGGATGGCACGCCAACCAGCCGCCCACGATTGAACAGGACCGATCCCAGAACCTCACAGGTTACTTATACTGAAGCTGGAGGGCTGGGGGGCGACCAGGCATCTTCTTCCACAGTGGACTGGGCTCGGGGAGCAAGGGTGCTGATGCGCCGACCTGCTGACCCTCGTGGTCTGGTGCACCCGGCAGGCGGTGGAAGCACTACTAAGCGGCACATGGATGCGAGTAGAGACGACCACTCTCTGAAGCATGTCAGAGGAATTGGCTAAAACATCTCTGCTGCTGAGAATCTAAAATGCCTTTGTTATGAGGTGTAGTCAGTTGTTTAGCATTTAACAGCACTCACTAAGAGTTTATTTAGTCTACTTATTTCTAGTTTTGATATTCTGATTCACACATGTTGATCTATAACTGGTGGTGTTAATCCCCTTACCCCTCTTCAGTTCAAGCATGTGTATTCAAACTTACGAACACTCTCAACATGTCTGACGATTTCCCTATGCCATGCTTTTCACTTATATCAAGACAAGTTTACCTAGCATGATTGTTTTATATTTTAAAAATGTGCAGTTCCTCTTGACATTTTGTTTCATAACTCTAAATCTGTATTCCAACGTTTTGCATTGCACCATATGTCATTGTCACTACGTGTATGTTCACTGCAAAAAAAAAGAAAAAAAAGAATGCAGCTTCCGAATTAATCTAAAATGGATGCTGTCCAGCATCCAGGAGGGTCTGGGAGGGAGGGTCTGTTGCTGATTGGCTGGAATGTGTCTGCTGACTGTGAGGTACAGGGTCAAAGTTTACTCAATGATGACGAATAGGGGGCGGACCGAACATCGCATATGTTCGCCCGCCGTGGCGAACGCGAACAAGCTATGTTCGCCAGGAACTATTCGGGACATCTCTACCTATGTTATGACTTTTTTTACAGGTATTAGTTTTATTGGGCCCCCTCATTATTATTAGGGTGGGTGGGGTAGGTAGAATTTTCTTTGTGGGGGTTGGCTTGGGTCTTGGGGACATCTAGCCACTGGGAGGGGGGAGCCTAACATTTTGACATGCTATTGTCCACCCACCCAAACTTTTAGGTCAATTGACAAATTATTTATGTCATTAATACCCCCCATTTAAAGATCATGGGTAGGGGTTGTATAGTAGCATCTTTAACTACCTAATTGCATGGGTGAAGGGCATAGACAGTAGCACCTGTCCAACCCCTTTATTTAATTTGAAGGCACCATGGATGGGGGCATGGGATACCTGTGCTAGGTCCCTTCAATATTTTACAGGCTCCATGACCATCGAATAGGGTATTTCTTAGCAACTGTGCAGCAATAGCAGTCATTGGCTGTTCAGTGATTAGTAGATGTACTCCCACTGGTGGCATATCTCTCATACCAATATGAGGGTAATATTGATTGCCATAGGCTTTCTGATCTTTTTTTCCCCACACTTTCAGTTTATCTGAATCATTTGTCCAAAAAGATCACAGATGAAATTTGTCCATACCAAGATGTCAAATGGATGAACTCCAGTTAATCTAAACCAAAAATGTGTTTTCGGGCTTATCACATTGTTTTACTGTGTATAAGCCGTCTTCTTAGCAGTACTGTTTTAGTATTATTTTTTTTCTGTAGTATTCTTTATCTATTATATTACTACAGCTTTAATATAAAACTATAACTTCGACTATTCATAAAGTCTGTCTCTATAACTTCTTATTTTCTTGTATGACCCCCATCCTGCCCTTTGCCACATATATTTTGATACAATGACAGAAAATGTGTATTATGTAACAAGAGGTGCTTTCTATTAATTTTGTGGCAACACACTCAGTTTATGAAATATTGTGGATAGGCCTAGGTCAAAATACATGAGTTTTTTTTCAGCATTGCACATAATCTTCAATAAAAGTTTAATAAGTATAAGAATCATCTCTGACCTTTTCTTTCATTATGTACCAAAAGGAATTGCTCAAAATATTACAATATTATTTTTTAATAGAAACAAGCTATGCATTTAAAGCGTTTGAAAAGGAGCTGTTTACTCATTGCAACACACACTGATATATTAAGCTGTGCTAACTCAAACCGTACACTTGAAAAGGCCATGCATAAAATTATTAAGACGTAATACCATATGTCACAGCCTCACTATAAATAAATAGGACAGGCAGTACAGTATGAGACATTGCTGGAAAACATTTGTCATCAATTATGGTTGTTGGGTTTTTTTTTCAGCCGAGTTTGATGTCTTCTCCAAAAATTGAATTTTTTTGAGGTGAACAATGTGTCGGAATAAAGAGACCTACTAAACCAGGTCTTTGCTTGGACACAGTATCAACCATAAATCTAAAGAAATTGATTTTCTGACTCTGGAATGATCAGTTCAAAATGGTATGTGATGTATCACAGGAAATTATAGTATCTTTGAAGTGGCGGAGATTCCAACCACCTGTTTATTTTTCTACAACAATAAAACAAAAGGTCAGAGCTCAGTTAAGTTGGATGGTAAAAACATATGGCACAATATGTGAAAATACTTCTTTATCAGGATTACTCTTGCACTAGATGAACTGAACATTAACATTTATGACATAAAATCTATAATTCACACTTGAGGACAGATACAAATAGCAACAATATATCTAACTATAATGATATTAAATTTGATCATGACATTGTTTGATAATGAAGACACATAGAAAAATATTATTTATTATCATTTAAGCTCATTGATTTTTAGGGACTTGCCTAGAAAATTGTTAGTAGCCAGAGCAAAGAAGCAACCAAATTCTCACCATACTGAGATTGTGCTTAAATTGGCTGAGAGTGAAATACACCTAGATGTGGAATAGCAGCACAGGAACTATAGAAACTATAGAAACCTAGTGCACATAAAGGCAACTTGAGGGGGCTGAAAGAGACAGCAATTATTTAAAGTCAGAATATGTGACCAGAGGACAGAGATCTGGCGACCTATGATAATAGGAATAGAAAATAAAGCACTCAAAGGATATGTTGGTAATCATAAGGAAGAGGTTCTACAAAAACTAAGCAATGACCAGGCCTTTGCACTGAGTCTTATAGTGTGCACTACACATGTACTGTGTTTCATGTTGCCACACAATTAAGTCTACATTATTGGTACATTCATTGCATGTAATGATATACATAATACAAGGTCTGAATGAAAGTGCACTAATTTGATAGTTATGAGATGGAGTTGTTTTAGAAGGGTCAATGGTTTTTAATATGCATGATAAACCAACAAACAATGCACAAATGTTCCTAGCTCATTGAGTTTTCAGACTGGATGTAAAAAGAGCTTGGCAGCAAAAAGAATGAAGCATACCATTAAATAGGAAATCTACAGTAAGTGGAGGATCATCCATAAGATCAGATTGTAGGGCATAGTCACCAAAATCTGATTGAATGCTATGGGAAGTCTCTACCTCACCATCATTGGCTGCCTGGCAGACCTTATTGTTTGTTAATAGAGCTCACAGGCAGGACAAAAATTGCTCTTAGCAGAAAGGCCAGACTTTTTGAAGACCTTATCTTCAGAAGGATATTGATACTTTAGAAAGAATTCAGAGAAGGGCTACTAAACTGGTTCATGGATTGCAGGATAAAACTTACCAGGAAAGGTTAAAGGATCTTAACATGTATTGCTTGGAGGAAATATAAGACAAGGTGATATGATAGAAACATTTAATTATATAAAGGGAATCAACACAGTAAAGGAGGAGACTATATTTAAAAGAAGAAAAACTACCACACCAAGAGGACATAGTCTTAAATTAGAGGAGGTTTAAAAATAATTTAAGGAAGTATTACTTTACTGAGAGGGTAGTGGATGCATGGAATAGCCTTCCAGCTGAAGTGGTAGAGATTAACACAGTAACGGAGTTTAAGCATGCGTGGGATAGACATGAGGCTATCCTAAATATAAGATAAGGCCAGGGACTAATGAAAGTATTTAGAAAATTGGGCAGACTAGATGGGCCGAATGGTTCTTATCTGCCGTCACATTCTATGTTTCTATGTTTACTTGCCTACCTACGAGGCTCTTATAGCTATTTGCACCATGGGGTGGAGTTGTCATAAGAGGTATGTGGATCTGGTCTCCTCCCACCTGCTCTTACACCTTACTACTAGCCTCACACCCGCTTCTCTCTTTCCCTTCCAGCACTGTCTAACACTGCCTCACACAGCCCGCTCTTTCCCTGCCTCTTAGTCACCACTCTCTGTGCCTCTCCTTCTCTACCCCCTCACACAGCGTCCTCTCTTGCTGCCTCACACAGCCCCCTATTTCCCTGCCTGTTAGCCATTTCTCTCCTTCCCTCATAGCTTACTCTCTCCCTGCCTCATACAGCCCTCACTTGCCCTGCCTCTTAGCTCAGTCTCTCTCTCTCAGACATCACAAGTCTCCCGGTAGTTCCGAGAGACTCTTGCATTTTTAATGTTGCTCCCTAACACCCGCGTTATTTCCATGATATTATATATGCCAAAGGCTCTTAATAAATGGTCCATTCCGAATATCCACCTGATGGATATTATTGATGAACAGGGGCACGGTCTGGTGCTGCAGCCCTTTATGAGCCGACCCTGTGCTATCAGCTGGCTAAGAAGGAAGTCACAGTCTGTCACTTCCTCCCAGCTAAAAAGACAGCTACACAGGAGGGAGGAGAAGGACACTGGGGCACACGGGCAACATGGAGGCAGAAGGGAGGCTGGAGTGATCTGCTGCATGCTCACTCCCATCAGCCTCAGCCAGGACCCCAAGCAAGTCACCCTCCAGGACACAAGGTCAGCTAATAGGAGAATGGCTTCAAATCAAATTATTATATCATGTGTCTATTTATGTAAGATTGTGTGTATCTCTGTATGTGCTAGTGTGTATCAGTGTGTGTGTGTGTGTGTGTGTGTATGTGCAAGTTTGTGTATCTGTGTATATGTGTGTATCTAAGTGTGTGTGTATGTGCCAGTGTGTGTATCTGTGCGTGTATATGTGTGTCATTGTGTATCTAAGTGTGTATTTATGTGCAAGTGTGTATCTGTGTGTCAGTGTGCATCAGTGTGTGTGTGTGTGTGTCAGTGTGTGTATCTGAGAATATGTGCCAGTGTGTGTATCTGTGTGTATCTAAGTGTGTGTGCGTGTGTGTGTGTGTGTGAGAGAAAAAAACAAGTAGCAAAAGAGGTGAGAATGGACAACAGCTCAATTAGCCTGCCCTTACTCTTGCTCCCTGCTCAGATCTCAAGCTGGTTTTAGCTCATTTTGTGCCATTACAGAAAGAACATATCTGAAGCATATCAGCCTGGTCCCACCTGTACGGGCAGTCCAGATCCGAAATCCCAGCAAGTTCCCTCTTCACGAGAGATGCAGCAACCCCAGACAGTTAGGTTTGTGTTTGTGTGTGTATATATATATATATATATATATATATATATATATATATATATATATGTGTGTATCTGTGTTTTAGTGTGTATATGTGCCAGTGTGTGTATATGTGTGTGTCAAGGTGTTTGCATGTGTCTGTGTGTTAATAGTGTGTGTAAATAGTTGTAATATGTTGCTAAATAGTTATGTTCTGTCATAATGACATATCATGTCCTTGTTCATACATGTATAGTGACTGTGTGTATGTGTGTGTAGGGCACGCAGTTGCTGGTGAAGCCACCACCCTGAAATCAGTTTTTGTATGTTGGGATGTCTGCTGTCTACCACATACAGCTCCCTCTCTCCCTGCCCCACACAGTTCCCACAGTCCCTGCCTCACACAGCTCCCTTCCTCTTAGTCATGCCTCTCCCTGCCTCAGACAGCTCACTCTCTACCTGTGCTAGTAGCCAAATGCTTTGTGTTAAGAGGCTGGCAGTAGCTGCTAGCTCTGTTTTCAGAAGGGAAAGAGGGTACCAGCCAGCCATGATCTGTTTTAATTTGCATTAACGGCGGCAGGCACAGCTGTACCCCCTTTGTTCCCGTGCTGCCTGACTGGCATGTGCCTCAAATAGTAAGTCAAAGCATGGCAGACTGGCTCTCTCCTATGAACAGTGGTGTCTGCCACCCAGCTCCTCCAGCTCCTCCATCTAATATATTATAATATATTTCACATATATTAATTTCTTCTTCCTAGAGAATATGTCTATATGGTTTATGCCCTGTATATGGGATCATCTATATATTGTGGAGGTAGCGGTGCCATTTAGACATTTTCCTCTGCAGAATTTCAAGAGAAATAGGGGACGAGTTAAATCCATGTGTCGAGTCTGGCGCGCCACCAACATGAAATGTCACCAGACGACACTGTCTATAGCATATACTATCCTACGCAAACCCTCCCAAAACACACTTTGTGAAAAGATGCCAGCATAGCATTACATAAAAAAACAGCCTTCCATTGTCTGCTTCCTACTAATTTGCATGCATTTGAAAGCTCATTGAGCATTTGGTAAAGATTATAATGTAGATAGTAGTCAGGAGTCATCAGTTAATAACTCATGTGGTGAATTATTTTCTGTTGAATTAAAAAAAGTCTTTATTGTCAAACAAATACTGATTGAAAACCATAATTTTTGTTAACTCAATAATAAGAACACCAGGTTTGCAATTAAACTCTACAACCCAATTACAGGGGTGCAAAGGGGAGTATATATACTACTGGAGCTATGGGAACAGGAAGGAAGAAGACTAATAAAAAGCAATAATGGGGTCTTTTTCATCTTGTTTTAGTATTGTGCAATATTCCAGACTGTTCCTTTATGGCCTTCCTCTTTGTTGTTAAACACCAAACCCTGATTCATGAGGAGTGCCTTAACCACTAAGAAATTGAACAAATAACTTTTTAGAATAATTTGGCCGCATAAAATATGTAACATTTTGTTTATGATTAAAATATGGGGAAAAAATACAGTTTCAGTGGAACAAGAAAAACCTTTTCTTTATTTTTAAATTAGATTTATTTATTGTTTGCAGGAATCTTGCAACTAGTGGATAAGTTGTGACCATGGCAGATGTATTTTTAAAAAAATGTTAAGAGTAGTTTTCCTGTAAAGATCTAAACAGAGCAAACACAAAACAACACTTGCTACCTCAGGCTACGTAAAAGCACCTGCTTTAAAGCGGCACTATCATGCCAAACTTTATTTAATTGATTCTTCTTCCCTCCCTCTCTCAGTATCTGTTATTCATTTCTTCCTCTCTGCTCTAGTTTTCTTTAAAACATAAGACAAAGTAGGGACTATTTGTCTTATGGAGGTTTCCTACGCCTGACCATCTCTGACCAGCGGAGTTGCAGAGTGTGCTTCATTTCCGGTGGTCTGAGAAATTTCCCCACAATTCTTAGCTTTCCTCTCTGCTCCCGCGATGCTTCCTTTCACTTTTCCGAACGTCCTGTCATGAACGCCGGCAAAACTACCGAATTGCGTCTTAACAGAAGGAGAACAGTTTGTTCATTCATGTTAGGATATAATTCGGGACTTTGTTAGTTTCGGAATTTCATTAGAATGAATGAAACTCCGATCTGAAACTCCGATCCTAGTGTCTGCTCACTGTTAAAAAACAAAACCCTAGTACCCCCTCCCGAGCCCCCACCCGTGCTGCGTGAGTTGGGGCTATTAAACTGAGGGGAACTATTGTTCCAAATAACAATAAAGGGGGGGACCTATTGTCCTGCCCCGGCCCCCACCCATGACCGGCAAGTGGGGGCCCTAAATTAGAATGTGGGGGGGGACCTATTGTCCTCCCTCCCGGTCCCCACCCCTGAGCGGTGGGTGGGGGCTCTAAAGGAGAATGAGGTGGGCTATATACAATTAGCGCTCTGAGACTAATTGCAGGGCGTGGGAAGGCTTTATAAGGGGGGGTCTCTTTCTCCCTGGTGGTCTAGTGGCTGCTGGGCGGTGCTGGCGGGCGGGGGGCTGGCGAGGGAGCACTTTCCCTGAGCACTCTGCTCAGCTCCCTCGCGCGCCTCAGAGTGAGACTGGGAGCCAGAATATGACGTCATGAATGCACATGGAGAACCTTGCGAAGGTCAAGCGTGCAGAGACAAGTCCCTATTGGGTGTTAAGGATTTGAATTGTATCCGTTTGGTCGTAATGAAGGCCGAGTGATGCTTCGATGTTTGATATGAAACAAGTGGGAATTCTGTTTACCCTGTCTTTATTAGATTGCTAATGCTTTAAATCTGCATTGCATTGTATAAATGACGTAGACGTGATCATTGAGCGATGGTATGAGTCATGGTATAGTAATCTCAATGTACTGTAATGCCCCTAATGGGTCACCAAGTAATAAATAGTATACTCTGTAATGAATAAAATCTGGAAAGAAGTCACTATATGTACGTAAGCGTCTCGAGGACCTGATGATGGTCTAAATGGTACAATGGTACAATGTCTAAATATGCACAACGTGTAAACATAAAAGGCAGTGTGAGGCCCAATATACATCTTTAACTGAAAATATATATGTAAGGAATAAAACACCTGAAACAATTGCTGGAGGAACACCGCTGATCTTGGTTCCTTCTTTAAGATTACTACTAAATTGATATGGCACCTAGTGTATGTGGTATAACAGGATCACAAAGTGAGTGACAAGTTGGGGAAATATATATATTTGGGTATCATCCTTGTACTGCTATATCTAATTATCTAGTAGACCCTTAGCCTGTAAGTGATTGAAGTAAGTGATTGAAGTATTGAAAGCATGGATTAACCTTGTATGATAGAGGACTGACATACTGTTTGTATCACTGCCAGGGGTATATAAACTCAGAATCAAAACTAAAGCTATAAACGAGACGGGAAATAATCCACTAGGGCACCTGATCTTAGTATCGGGTCTGAAATATAGTGTGTATGCGTGACGGGGTCTGCAGGCGCCGTCTCCCAACTCTCTATTACCTGTGTTTTTGTGTGTGTGTGCTGGCTGACTAGCTAGTGCCGCAATGCAGCGAAACAATTACTCTAGGTTGGTGACAGGTGAGGCCCTGCTAGGTGCCAAGCGGCTTGAGAGGCTCTATCTATGCGTTGGTGCGAGGGGATAACGTGGCCACTGAACGTTGTGGCGGGGTGTCGGCCTCTCGGTGACAGTTAAACATAAGATAGAATGGGAGTGACAGGTGAGGCCCTATCTATGCCACAATGCGAGGCGACTAACTATGATTTTAGCCCGAGGGGCGTAGTACCTCCGAGTATGAGGATGGGTGTTGGCCTTGCGGGACCACTAACCTAAGGCGAAGAAGCCAGGGGGAATAACAACTAGTGGACACCTAGGAACTGATAAAATCAACCATCATTATTCATAAGATATGTAGTGGTGTAGATGTATGTCTGGTCAGACAGCTAACACGCAGAGATACTGATTGTTCATATTGGCAGTATTGTGAAGGCCACAGTCCATATTGTTATGCTGTGGTTGACCTGTATTTATTTATTTATTTATTTTTTAAACACCTGCTTGTTTATAAATTATAAACTTAATTTTCTCATAGATGGCAGTGTAAGTAACTTATAGAGGCTTGAACACTGATTTAGCTGAACGATATGCTTGGTGCGAATAGCCCTATGGGCTTTCCTGTACAAATTACTGTGTTGAGTGAATGAATTTGTTTAACCGTGTACGTGCCTATTGATTCGTGTGTTATTCATTTATGTACAAGTTACGTATTGATGTGTATTATTACATTTGTGTATATGCGATACCCGTTCGGTGGTTAGCGTGTTCGCATGTGTGTTTGTACACGTGAAATAAATGCAACTTATTGAGAGAGTTGGCTTCATTTCAGGCATTAACTTGGTAAAACTGAGGGTTCTGTACGTAAACAGCAATTAGAGGCAACAAAATAGCGTAAATATACTAGAGGAGAACAAGTGTTACTAGCCAGGAGCATAAATGGTTAATTTAGCCATGCGAGGAAAGGTTTACTCTTAAAGGGTCAATGAAACAATGTCAGAATCCTGCCTTGTTGAATGCTTATTACTTAAAAGTACATATGCTTATAACTAGATGTCGCAAACATAAAATTTTCAGTTCACGAACGGCGAACGCGAACTTCCGCAAATGTTCACGAACGGGCGAACTCGGCGAACCGCCATAGACTTCAATAGGCAGGCAAATTTTAAAACCCACAGGGACTCTTTCTGGCCACAATAGTGATGGAAAAGTTGTTTCAAGGGGACTAACACCTGGACTGTGGCATGCCGGAGGGGAATCCATGGCAAAACTCCCATGGAAAATTACATAGTTGATGCAGAGTCTGGTTTTAATCCATAAAGGGCATAAATCACCTAACATTCCTAAATTGTTTGGAATAATGTGCTTTAAAACATCAGGTATGATGTTGTATCGATCAGGTAGTGTAAGGGTTACGCCCGCTTCACAGTGACAGACCAAACTCCCCGTTTAACGCACTGCAAACAGTCCATTTGCACAACTCCCCATTTGCACAAGGTTGGATACCAAGCTAGCCATGTCCCGTTCCTTGTCCTCACTAATGTTATTGAAGGTCTCTTCCTCCACCCAGCTACGTTCAACACCAAGGGTCCCCGAAAGGTGACAACAAGCCCCCTGTATTTTTTTTTTTTAAATGTACACTACTGTTACACCAGATATGAGTTGCACTGGTGTGACACTGTGCCCTGGCAGGCCCTGAAACGCACACGTGTGAAGGAAACTGACTGCTATTATTTCACAGTCAAATTTCTAGGTTTTTTTTTTAATCTACACTACTGTTACACCAGATATGAGTTGCACTGGTGTGACACTGTGCCCTGGCAGGCCCTGAAACGCACACGTGTGAAGGAAACTGACTGCTATTATATTACAGTCAAAAAAAGTTGTTGTTTTTTAAATGCAAGCTATTGTGCCCTCAAAATGTTTGTGTGTGGGGGTGCTGGAATTACATGGGCCAATGGGAGCCTGAATCAACTTTTCTCGTGGGGAGGCAGGAGTGATCCAGCCATGCGTGGCTCAAGCTTAGGAGCCAGGTCGGTCCCAGGATAAGGTAAATACAGCCACAACCACTTATCCCAATCACACACCTTTCCTAACGTCCTATCCCATTAAAAGCATATTACCGCGTATTTAATAAAACAGATAGACCCCCTACTTCATCCAGGTTACCGATCAATGGTTTGATATTCTGAGCCCTCTCTGATTTACTGTACACGACTATTTGACATTCCCACAAATTTTATAAATGGTCCAACGATAAATGACTATGGGGGATAATGTATAATAAACACAGGTTACTGGCTATGGGGGGATAATGTATAATAAACACAGGTTACTGGCTATGGGAGGATAATGTATAATAAACACAGGTTACTGGCTATGGGGGGATAATGTATAATAAACACAGGTTACTGGCTATGGGAGGATAATGTATAATAAACACAGGTTACTGGCTATGGGAGGGATAATGTATAATAAACACAGGTTACTGGCTATGGGGAGGATAATGTATAATAAACACAGGTTACTGGCTATGGGAGGATAATGTATAATAAACACAGGTTACTGGCTATGGGGGATCATGTATAATAAACACAGGTTACTGGCTATGGGGGGATAATGTATAATAAACACAGGTTACTGGCTATGGGGGATAATGTATAATAAACACAGGTTACTGGCTATGGTGGATAATGTATAATAAACACAGGTTACTGGCCAAGGGGGGGTAATGTATAATAAACACAGGTTACTGGCTATGGGGGAGATAATGTATAATAAACACAGGTTACTGGCTATGGGGGGATAATGTATAATAAACACAGGTTACTGGCTATGGGAGGATAATGTATAATAAACACAGGTTACTGGCTATGGGAGGGATAATGTATAATAAACATAGGTTACTGGCTATGGGGAGGATAATGTATAATAAACACAGGTTACTGGCTATGGGAGGATAATGTATAATAAACACAGGTTACTGGCTATGGGGGATCATGTATAATAAACACAGGTTACTGGCTATGGGGGGATAATGTATAATAAACACAGGTTACTGGCTATGGGGATAATGTATAATAAACACAGGTTACTGGCTATGGGAGGGATAATGTATAATAAACACAGGTTACTGGCTATGGGGGGATAATGTATAATAAACACAGGTTACTGGCTATGGGGATAATGTATAATAAACACAGGTTACTGGCTATTGGAGGGATAATGTATAATAAACATAGGTTACTGGCAATGGGAGGGATAATGTATAATAAACATAGGTTACTGGCTATGGGGAGGATAATGTATAATAAACACAGGTTACTGGCTATGGGGGATCATGTATAATAAACACAGGTTACTGGCTATGGGGGATAATGTATAATAAACACAGGTTACTGGCCAAGGGGGATAATGTATAATAAACACAGGTTACTGGCTATGGGAGGATAATGTATAATAAACACAGGTTACTGGCTATGGGGGATCATGTATAATAAACACAGGTTACTGGCTATGGGGGATAATGTATAATAAACACAGGTTACTGGCTATGGTGGATAATGTATAATAAACACAGGTTACTGGCCAAGGGGGGTAATGTATAATAAACACAGGTTACTGGCTATGGTGGATAATGTATAATAAACACAGGTTACTGGCCAAGGGGGGATAATGTATAATAAACACAGGTTACTGGCTATGGGAGGATAATGTATAATAAACACAGGTTACTGGCTATGGGGGGATAATGTATAATAAACACAGGTTACTGGCTATGGGAGGATAATGTATAATAAACACAGGTTACTGGCTATGGGAGGGATAATGTATAATAAACACAGGTTACTGGCTATGGGGGATCATGCATAATAAACACAGGTTACTGGCTATGGGGGGATAATGTATAATAAACACAGGTTACTGGCTATGGGGGATAATGTATAATAAACACAGGTTACTGGCTATGGTGTTTAATGTGTAATAAACACAGGTTAATGGCCAAGGGGGGTAATGTATAATAAACAAAGGTTACTGGCTATGGAGGAGATAATGTATAATAAGCACAGGTTACTGGCTATGGGGGGATAATGTATAATAAACACAGATTACTGGCTATGGGAGGATAATGTATAATAAACACAGTTTACTGGCCAAGGGGGATAATATATAATAAACACAGGTTACTGGCTATGGGGGAGATAATGTATAATAAGCACAGGTTACTGGCTATGGGGGGATAATGTATAATAAACACAGGTTACTGGCCAAGGGGGATAATGTATAATAAACACAGGTTACTGGCTATGGGGGAGATAATGTATAATAAACACAGGTTACTGGCTATGGGGGATAATGTATAATAAACACAGGTTACTGGCTATGGGAGGGATAATGTATAATAAACACAGGTAACAGGTTACAGGACTCTGACTGGGCCACTTAAGAAGGCGTATTTTCTTCTGTTTAAGCCATTCTGTTGTTGATTTACTTCTATGCTTTGGGTCATTGTCCTGTTGCAACACCCATCTTCTGTTTTGCTTCAGCTGGTAGACAGATGGCCTTAAGTTCTCCTGCAAAATGTCTTGCTAAACTTGGGAATTCATTTTCCTTCGATGATAGCAAAGCCACCATCATACTTCACAGTTAGGATGAGCCTTCTTTGTTGGTGTGCTGTGCCTCTTTTTCGCCACACATAGTGTTGTGTGTTTCTTCCAAACAACTCAACTTTGGTTTCATCTGTCCACAGAATATTTTGCCAGTACTGCTGTGGAACATCCAGATGCTCTTGTGCAAACTGTAAATGTGCAGCAATGTTTTGTTTGGACAGCAGTGGCTTCCTCTGTGGTATCCTCCCATGAAATCCATTCTTGTTTAGTGTTTTACGTATTGTAGATTCGCTAACAGGGATGTTAGCATTTGCCAGTGACTTTTGTAAGTCTTTAGCGGACACTCTAGGATTCTTCTTCACCTCATTGAGCAGTCTGCGCTGTGCTCTTGCAGTCATCTTTACAGGACGGCCACTCCTAGGGAGAGTAGCAGCAGTGCTGAACTATCTCCATTTATAGACAATTTGTCTTACCGTGCACTGATGAACAGCAAGGCTTTTGGAGATACTTTTATAACCCTTTCCAGCTTTATGCAAGTCAACAATTCTTAATCGTAGGTCTTCTGAGAGCTCTTTTGTGCGAGGCATCATTCACATCAGGCAATGCTTCTTGTGAAAAGCAAACCCAGAACTGGTGTGTGTTTTTTATAGGGCAGGGCAGCTGTAACCAACCCCTCCAATCTCATCTCATTGATTGGACTCCAGTTGGCTGACATCTCACTCCAATTAGCTCTTGGAGATGTCATTAGTCTAGGGGTTCACATACTTTTTTCACCTGCACTGTGAATGTTTACATGGTGTGTTCAATAAAAACATGGCAACATTTCATTCTTTGTGTGTTATTAGTTTAAGCAGACTGTGATTGTCTATTGTTGTGACTGATGATCAGATCAAATTTTTGACCAATTTGTGCAGAAAGCCATATCATTCCAAAGGGTTCACATACTTTTTCTTGCAACTGTATATACAACTTCACACAAAAAAACGCATTCTATTTTGATCCCTCCACAGTCTCTTTAAATAGGGCGAATTGCCTCCTTCTGATGTGTGTTTCCGGAAGGGGGGGTTTCTGATTATGTGGCTTACAATAGGTTGTTAGTCTCTTATTGAGCTTTAGTAATACCGCCGGTGTTCTATCAAATTCCCCAACTTTGTGAAAATCCCCTACCCTCGTCACTTCCGGTGAGGGGAATCAGCTGAATCCTGTGCTGCACATTTGTGCTAGCACTCCTGCTACTCCTCCACAGCAAGGTCCTGGAAGGTAAGTAAAACTAGTTTCACACTTTCATTATAGTTAGTGCATTCACTAAGCTTAGGCACACGGGACATTTAGGGTTAAAGGAACACTATAGTTACCTAAATTACTTTAGCTAAATAAAGCAGTTTTAGTGTATAGATCATTCCCTTGCAATTTCACTGCTCAAATCACTGTCATTTAGGCGTTAAATCACTTTGTTTCAGTTTATGCAGCCCTAGTCACATGTCCCCTGCCTATGATTGACAGAGCCTGCATGAAAAAAAAACTGGTTTCACTTTCAAACAGATGTAATTTACCTTAAATAATTGTATCTCAATCTCTAAATTGAACTTTAATCACATACAGGAGGCTCTTGCAGGGTCTAGCAAGCTATTAACAGAGCAGGGGATAAGACAATCTTAATTAAACAGAACTTGCAATAAAGAAAGCCTAAATATGGCTCTCTTTACAGGAAGTGTTTATGGAAGGCTGTGCAAGTCACATACAGGGAGGTGTCACTAGGGTTCATAAACAAAGGGTTTTAACTCCTAAATGGCAGAGGATTGAGCAGTGAGCCTGCAGGGGCATGTTCTATACACCAAAACTGCTTCATTAAGCTAAAGTTGTTCAGGTGACTATAGTGTCCCTTTAAGTGAGGGTTCAAATTAGGGGTAGGTAAGTGATTGTAACCTCACTCACACTCTATTCTTACCCTAAAGTGTTAAAATAAAGTGTGAGAAATCACTGTTTATAGATATTCCCCTAATGTAAAATGTCACTAAATATGAACAAGTCCCTAATCCTAACCCTAATTTAAACCCTAACATTAAACCTAAATGTCCCATGTCCCAGGCTTAGTGAATGCATTAACTATAATGAAAGTGTAAAACTAGTTTTACTTACCTTCCAGGACCTTGCTATGGAGGAGTAGCAGGAGTGCGCTGATTCCCCTCACCGGAAGTGAAGAGGGTAGGGGATTTTCACGGGTAGGGAAATTTGATAGAACACTGGAATCTATTCTTCATCTGATTTTCGCACTGAAAAGTTCATAGGTGCCGTTTGCGTTCCAGCGCCATGACAGTTGTGTTCCACCATCGGCTTTCCATATCTATGGGAGTCGACCACGTGGACGCAACTATTTGTTACGCTCGATGCTCAACAGATAAAATGATATGCAAATACGGTTGTTAGAAAGCTATATAGCGAATTAATGTTTATATAATTTATATACTATTAAATATCAATTATATGCACCATAGATCCTATGTTCCTCCATCCTATAGCATAACGGAAACCATATTTTGTTACAAAAAAGGTTAATATTCAGAAACCAAAGAAAAAATAATAATGCAAAATAAAATAAAAATGAATACAAAAAAAGCACTAAAAAAATTATTTAAAGTAAAAAATAAATGAAGAATAATGAAACTAAGAATAAAAAAAGAAGATAGACTTAAAAATCATAATCTACATGAATATAGAAAAAGAAGAAAAAGAAATGAAAAATAAATAATTATTCACAAAAAAAAATTAAATACAAGAAATGAAATAAAAATTACAATTATGGATAAGATAGACAAAATAATGAAATAAAGTAAAATTAAATGTAAAAAATAGAATGTGAAAAATATAAATATGACAAAAAAATAAAAGAAAAATGGATATGAATATATATAAATATATATATATATATATATATATATATATATATATATTAAAAAAACAATATTTTTGATTTCTGATGTGTTTAGATATATGGAATCCCATTTTCACATTAACAAAATAATCTAGTGGGAAAAAAAGGAGCAAACAAATGAAAGAAAGGAGCAAAAAGGCAAAAAAAAGGGGGGGGGGGGGAGGGAAAAGAATGAGAAAAAAATACAGATCGGTGCATATTGATGTTATAAAAAGCACACCATGTCCACATTCATTCCCTTTGGTTCCAGTGTATCAAGCTTATAAATTCAATACATTTCTTGTTGTGACAATTTTAAATCTCTGTTTCCTCCCCTTCAGAGTGGTAGAAACTGTTCTATGCCCATACATTTAAAACCTTTCCAATTAAACAGGGGACAGTAGTTACAGTGAACTGGAACTGAGTGTGAATTTATTCTCCTCGTAATATTGTCGATACGCTCCATGATTCTCACCTTTAACATCCTCTTTGTCTTGCCCACATACTGCTTGCTGCACAGACATTGCAGTAAATAAACCAGAAAACATGTGCGGCAACCAATACAGAGTAGGGAAATTTTCACCTGTAATTGTACTGGTGAAATATGAAGAGTGACCCAAGTCCATCTTAAAACAAGCTTTGCATATGTGACACCCTTTGAAACCCTTGTTAGACTCCAAACCAACTAAGTTCCCATTGGGGATCCTTTATTTATATTTTTGTATTTAAGTGTATTAGCTTTTGGATAACATGATGCTACCAAACTTTTCAGATTTTGATTCTTTTTAGAAATAATCAGAGCTTTGTTTGGTAATATCTCTCCTAGTACAGGGTTTTGAAGTAATATTGGCCAATGTTTACTCAGACACTTTTTTATCCTCCAGTGATCTGTGTTATATTTAGTGATGAATGCCTATCGAAATTTTTCAACTGCAGGTTTGTTTGGATGCTAAGCCAGGAATTCATTTCTATCCTTTTTTGAGGAGTTTGTTTTTTATCAATTCATCTTGATTTCTAAAGTATGTTAGAGCAGTTCCTACGTACCCTAGTTATCTCCTTGCTATAACCAAGCCTGATGGTGAAATCTCTTTCTGTGAACATAGCTGCTCCCATCAGTCTTTTTGAAGAAGCATTTGGATCTAATGTTGTTCTTTCATAAAATAGGGTCAGGTCCAAAAAATGTATCTTATTTTTATCCCACACAGGGGTAAATTTAAGATTAAAATTGTTACAGTTAATATGTTGTACAAAACCCTCAATAGAACTTTTAGATCCTCGCCAAATAATAAGGACATAATCAATGTACCTCCGACATAGGACCAGGTTCGCTACCCAGCCAAGACAAATAGATCTTCCCACTTCCTCATGTAGATGTTCGAATAGCTGGGTGCGAACCTTATACCCATGGAAGTCCCTGTGACTTGGAAATAAAATGTATTGTTAAAGAAAAAACAATTGTGTTCTAAAATAAATTTAATAGCTGCCAAAATAAAGTTTTTTTAGTGAAGGGCCAACATCCGAATCCTGACTGATAGAGAAATGTATGGCCTCTAAACCTAAATGATGATGTATAACAGTATAAAGGGACTTAGCATCCAATGTGGCTCAATATGCAGATGTTGATGCATAGTAGTATATAGAGAAGAAAAAATACAATAGTGTGTCACTGAATGTGAATATTCAGTGGTAAAAGATAATGCACTCACAAGAAGGAAGCTTCTGATAAAAGCTGAATAGGTCAATAAGGTGTAATAATCCCCACCTAGAGGAAAAATCTAGTGTTACAGTTTCTTAATCAACAAAAATATGAAATATAAAAAAACTGAAGAAACAAAATAGTGCTCTCTCATAGGACAGATATGTGAATATCAAGTAGAAAAAACATACTCATATATTTACAGCAGTTAAACCACTCACTTTTGACAACATGGGTGGTATCATCCCCACCAAGGATGAGTTGCCCGTAAGTCTTCAAATCAGGATCTTCCACAAGGTATCAGGAACCAAAAAAGTTAAACAAAATAGAAGTAATAAATTCTATGGCAAATTTTGTTTATAAAAACTTTCAACACATTTCACTTATTTAGTAAGCTTCATCAAGGGAACTACAGATTGGTCACATGACAGACATAGTGATCATGTGACTAATAAGTATGAACAACAAACAAACTGCTGACCTGCTGATGCTGTGACTTGAGCGTAATCCTCGACTCATCCTATCCCTGCAAGCTTCAACTATATTGTGATTGATGAAGCCGGGCTGTGACTGACGAAACGCATCTCGGAGTGTGAACAATTTGGAAGTTTTTTATGTATGTTTTATTTAATAATTTTCTGTTATACTATTTAGAACAGTGTCCTGTGGATTATCTACTATTGCTTCTGCAGAGTAAAGGAGGGCTGTATCTCCCTTGATTGATACATCTACCCATAAACTTTGTGCCAGGTCCACCTTGAAAGGTGAGAAGCAAACTGTGCACTACAGTTGTAATCTGTGACTGTTAGGTTAATGCACTAGGATGGATTCTGCCCCCCCCGTCTCCCCTTTGTTTCATACTACATGAGGATATTGACCATCTATACTCCATAAGAAAAGGTTGAGTGTCACCAGAGTACACTAAAGCTGGAGTAATCTTAGCTTATACATACTGGGCTCTTAACCATGAGTGAATCATTTTTATATTAGTCCACTGACTAATTACCAACATTGTGACACTATATGTGTTTTTTCTTTTCTTTACAGTGATGTCATTTTTTAACCTCTAGTAGTAAGTGTTACACTAATTTTAGTGCTATGCGCTTTCTTTACTATTGGTATATCCTTACCATATAGTAATTCATTGTATATTCTGTTAAGTAGGTTAGGGGGTCCCTACATTTGTGTGGAAGCTGCTATCACTTTGCACTTTTCTATTTGTCTAAACACCTTTAAGCACAGAGTACTTTGTTGTTTTTGTTTTTTTTGATAAAGCAATAGCTTAGTCTCAACCTTTCACCTCGCGGTGGATGAAAATGGGATGATGTGCATCTGTGGTATTGAAAGCTGTCACAAGATTAACCTGTATATGAGCACTTGGTTTTCTAATGGTAATGGGAAGGCAGCTTGAGGTGTTAATAAAAATATTACTGGTTGAGTTACTTTCAGGTACTGGTAGGAGATGATGCTCCAACTTTTAAATGAGGCAGTTCTACTGCAGGTAAAGGCAAGCATAAAATTAAAATAAAGAGCCACAATACCAGACATATGAACACAGGAAATATTTATTCCTCCAAAGTGAGCCAGTCTTGATCAAGCCTAGACAGAGTGGTGAGTACACAATGTAAGGGCTTACCTGGTGTTGGAGTGCAGAGATAATGACAGCCCATGGTGACTAGTTAGATAAATCCCCTAGAGAGTAAATGTGTGCATAGGGGCTGTGCAAGAGGGCAGATCCGGAAGCACAGTACAGACAAGGGGATATTTAAATTCAGAGTATAAGACAAACTTAAAGATGAGGGCTGGCAGCTAGTATGCATATACAATAGTTCATTAATAGATGCACAAAACCAGAGAGTAGGTAAAATGATTCTAGAAATGTATCAATATGCTGACCCTGAATCTGATGAGAGGCAGAGCTTTCAAGTCAGTTAACAAACCAATGATGAGGCAAATGGCATCCCCACCAGAGATACAGGTTAAATTGCAAAACAAACTGACAGGGGTCAAACTGCAGTGGCTCATAGGTAACTGCTTCTTCTTCCCATCTTCTCTCTGTTGGTGTCCCCCAAGGTTCAGTCCTTGGTCCCCTACTGTTCTCGACCTATACTGCCTCCCTTGGTAAACTCATCAGCTCCTTTAGCCTCCAATATCATTTCTATGTGGATGGCACACAAATCTATCTGTCCTTTCCTGATCTCTCCCCGCCTCTCTTAAATAGTGTCTCTGACTGCCTCTCTTCTATTTCTAACTGGATTGCTGCCCACTTCCTTAAACTCAACTTATCCAAAACTGAACTTCTGCTCTTTCATCCCTCAAGTATTGCTACTTCTGTGTCTGTCTCCCTCCAAGTTAACGGTGCTACCATCAGCTCCACCACACAGGCTCGCTGTCTAGGTGTTCTCTTTGACTCCAACCTCTCCCTTACCACTCATGTTCAGCCTATAGCCAAATCCTGCTGCTTCCATCCTAAAAAACATTGTGCGCATCCGCCGCTACTTAACGCCAGATGCGGCTAAGGTGATGGTCCATACCACTGTCCTCTCTCATCTTGACTACTGCTGTCAGGAGTTTTAGTGTTTTAATACCGTTCTTTTAAGATGGCACTGACGCATGTAATGCTAGCTTATTTAAGCATCCGTTGTCAGTGCCTCAGGGCACAATTAATGTGTTAAAATCCTTGCTTGTGAATTTTGCCTTCCTTGCCTCTCCTAGGATCCTTCGCCGTGACTCTGAGTGCCTCGTCGTCTGAAACCCCGAATACCCCTTACCTGATTGATCCACTGTTGCCGACCTCAGACCGGATTTAACTTCTGGCTAACGGATTACCCTTTATACCTGCTGGATCTACTGTTGCCAACCTTGGACCTGATTTACCTTCTGCCTAATGAATTACTCTTTATTCCTGTTGGATCTACTGTTGCTGACTTCGGATCAGATTTACCTTCTGCCTAACGGATTACCCTTTATTCCTGCTGAATCTACTGTTGCCGACTTCGGACCGGATTTACCTTCTGCCAAACGGATTACCGTTTATTCCTGCTGGATCTACTGTTGCCGACTTCGGACCCGACTTACTTATTGCCTTAACAGATTACCCCTTATCTCTGCTCGACCTTTAGCTGCCGACTAGGAACTGGAAAAGACCTCCCTCTCATTGGACAATCATTTGGTATTCATCCAGATTGCCTTTCTGAAATTCACTAAAAGGGTGAGTGGATTGCATTTTTTTATATTTGTTTGACATTTGCAAATTGATGAATTACTTCTGCAATCCACTTGCAGCAGTCAAGACTTACCACTTACACATCTATAGGGCTTATTGGTTAAGATTGCTGTCATCATTCACATAATTTTCCCTCTCTCTCTCTTGTTTTGCCATTTTTCAGAAATCTGAAGCAATTTGGAACTTCGGCACTTTGCAATTTGGGAACTTCGGCACTTCAGCAATTTGGAACTTCTGCAATTCGGTTCGGCACTTCGGAACTACCAAACTTCGGCACTTCTAAGCTTCAGACATTCGTAAGCATCCGAATGTCCGAATTTCCCGAAATTCATCCGAATGTACATTCAGAACGAAACGAATTGCACATGTCTAGAACAAGCCTCCCTTCAAATCTAACTAGACAGGTAAAGGAAATAATAGAAACATAAAGTAATAAGATTAAAAACATCATACAAGCAAATGTGCCTGGATGTAAATACATGTGCTAAACACAAACATGAAATAATGTGCCCATTTAAAATGTCACAACAACCCGATGCGTGTTTCGGTGCAAAGGTATATGCACTTTAGTTAGGGTCCTGTTATTTATTATTTGTCCTGTTATTTATTTGTCCTGTTATTTGTCCTGTTATTTATTAGTATTATTTTGTCCCCCACCCTTTTTTGTCTTGTTACATTTGTTTTTCACTTACCATAGCCACGTATCATTCATTATATCCAGGGGGCATTCTTCTCACTGTCTGTGAGATTTTGCCCTTCCTTTTGTCTTCTCTAATACTGTCCTTACCTTTTGTGTCACCACACCCCTCTGTTCCTGTGTGTCCAACTTGTCTGGTTACAGTTACATGTTTGTTAGTCCACCCACTGTAAAGAGCTGCGTAATTTGTTGGCACTATATAATAATAATAATAATAATAATAATAATAATAATGTCACTGGTACAAGGCAAGGCTTCATAATACATATCACTGTAGATCTTGTGAAGACTGCAGGAACCAGTATCTCAGCTTGGAGTGAAGAAGTTGGCCAGGGTGTAAAGGCTTTTTAGGAGTACTAGTAGCAGGTTCATGGGGAGCAATAATTGAAATGTCTCCAATGGTTGGTGGTTTGTGAAAAAGAATGCAAACAAATGTGACAACAGCTATGATGCCTCAACTGTCCAGAGGGGGGGGGGGGGGGAAACGGGGCTGTAGATATGAGGAGCAAACACGATGAGAGCTCCAGGCCGGGAGAATGGCCGCTTCTCCCTGCCACAGAACCCCCAGAACCGATAGGCTGCAGGACAGTGCATAGTCACAGGCTGCTACAAACTTGATTGGGTAAGCTCCCTGGTGTTCAGGAACAGGTAAGTTTTCAGTGAGCAACCTCCAAAGGTATTATTCCCTCTGTGGGTCTCACTTTGCAGGCTGTATGCAGGGGGCTCACTTCATGCACGTCCGTCCGCCATGTTGGCCAGGCCCCCCCCCCCCCCCCAGAAGCTGCATTCTTAGTGAGAGGAGGGACAGTGTAGCTGCTGCTGATTTAATAGGGAAATCGATAGCTAGGCTAGTGTATTCAGTGTCCACTACAGTCCTGAAGGACTCATCTGATCTCTGCTGTAAGGACAGCACCCCAAAAAGCTATTTTTAGGGCTAGAACATCAGTCTGCTTTTTTTTTTTTTTTTTTTTTTTTTTACTGTGTAATCTAATTGCAGTTGCCTAAATATAGAACAACCAGAAATATTTGGGATACGGCTGAGAAATCTAAAATTAAAAGACATAAATATACATAGTGTAAATCTGTATCAAATAGTAGGTAAGTGTTCATGAAATGCACTCACAAGATTAGACGAAAGATAGCGCTCTAGGGTGCCTCCTCCGGTAGTAATGGGGGGCTATTATCTTCCTTCAGTTGCTCCAGAAGAATAGATGAAAAACAGGACTCACAGGATGGCGGAAAAAAAGTAAAACGGCTTTATTAAGGATGAGACATCACCCAGCAGTAAAAATAAAATATAAACTTAAAATGAGGTCCTACGCGTTTCGTTCACAGTCTGGAACTTCCTCAGGGACAAAAAATTAAAACCAAATGTTATACAACAATAACAAAGCATAAAATACAGCCTAATCCCACCCTCCCACTAGTCCTGTTTTATAGTCCTGAGTTGATCGGTGGTAATCTGGGCGTCCTCCTCTGTTTCATCCTTCATTGGTGAAGTGGTTGATCACATCCAGCTGACTTTTTCTTATTTTGATTGCAGTCAAAAATTCCCGCGGTCTATGTCAGCCGAAAACCGGAACCGGAAGTGAACACTCACTTCTGCGTTCCATTCAATCGTGCGTTCCAACAGGGGAGGTCAAGATGTTAAGATGTTTTTTAGTATGGCCCTCTGGTGGTTGCCAGGGGAATAGTCCCAAATAGTAGATATTGGAAACAGTCATATATCTATCAAGACAAAACATAATAGTATCGGCAGCAACATGGAGGAATAAAAGCATGAATTTATCATGAATTTATCATATTAGAATCCCCAATAAGTATTTGGTATAGATCTAATTTAAAAAAAAATAATAAAAATTATAATCTTAAATTAATTGTGAATAATGTGAAATATTAAAATACTAATACTAATAAAAGGAAAAAAAATATTTTTCTTTTCTTTTCTCCCCTTTCCTTTTATAACTAAAATGAAATAATAATATGTATAAATTTGGAAGAAACGGCACACACATCTACCGTGGATAATCTCTTAGTATATAAGCATTTATTTATCCAAATCAGATACCCTTGGTTGGATAATAAAATAGTTGTTAATCTGCTTTTTATTGGAAAAGTATATAAGGGATTATAGTATGAAAACTTAATCAATACAACTCTGTATCTCTGTGTAATTCCCAAAAGGTGGAGAGGGAAACACGAAAAAGAGGAAGAAAAGACCAAATATTAATATAATACAACGTAGAAGTATATAGACAGACCAGAAACCCAATATGATTTATGAAAAACAGACCAAATCAATGTCTACTTTAATCCCATTGGTTCTAATGTTTTTAGTTGGTGAATCCAAAAGGTTTCTCTTTGGGATAGATTGTTAATCCTATCACCATTTGGGATAGTGCCCACTTGCCCAGTGCCACCACTCATATCTGGTGTCACAATAGCTTGCATTTAAAAAAAAACAAAAAACTTTTTTGACTGTAATATAATAGCAGTCAGTTTCCTTCACACATGTGCGTTTCAGGGCCTGCCAGGGCACAGTGTCACACCAGTGCAACCAGGGGTGTATCTATCACGAGGCAAACAAGGCATTTGCCTAGGGCAGCACTTGCCAATGGGGCAGCAAAATGCCTTGTTTGCTTAGTGATAGTTACACAATAATATGCCAAATATATATTTTATTTTATTTTTTGACGGAGTCCGTTGCTTCACTATGCGAGCGGCATCGCCGGCGCCGCATAGTGAAGGAGTTGCTCCTCCTCCTGACTTCCTCCCGACCTCCCCTGCCTTTTTTTGCCGTCATGAGGAGAAGTCATGGGCCGGCAACGCTAGGGTGAGCCTTATCTCCTCCAGCTGCAGAGCGGTGCTGCACACGGTCACCGTGAACACTGAGCCCAGGCCCCAATGCACTGATCGGAGCCTGCTGTCTACCTGTCTTCAGAACTGTAAGTACTTAAATTACAGTCCTTCACTAAAAATAAATTACTTAGTTGTTTTATGGGGTAAGGGGTCTGGCTGGTTAAAGTAGGGAGGATTAGGTAGGGGTTAATACTGATCTCTAGCTGCACATTGTTTTAAAAAAAATAAGTAATCTGTAAAATACAGTATTTATATAACCATTTGATTTAATGTATTTGTGCTAATTGATGTGCTGTTGGAGAAGGGGGGGGGAGGGGGGGGGAGTGAAGGGCAGTATTACACAATCTTTATATATATTTTTTTTATACATGTAAAGATTGTGTAATACTGCCCTTCACTCCCCTCCAACCAACACAGAAATTAGCACAAATACATTAAATAAAATGGCTGCCTGTAACATTATTCTAAAAATTTAAAAAACACAACTTCTGACATAAATACTTTGTATTTACAGATTACTTTTTATATATTTGTTATGCATATGCAAGTAATCTCCAAAATACAAAATGTTTGTCAGACGCTAAAAATCAAACTAGGAATGTGCATAGTTTTTAGTTTTTTTTTTTGTTAAATAACTTTTAGATGATGCAGACATTTTATTTATTTGTGATGATTCTTTTTCTTCTCTATATTAAAGGGACACTATAGTCACCAGAACCACAACAGCTAAACGTAGTAGTTCTGGTGTCTATATCATGTCTCTGCAGGCTTTTTAATGTAAACACTGCCTTTTCAGAAAAATGCAGTATTTACATTACTGTCTATGAATACCTCTAGGGGCCACTCAACAGACGGCAACTAGAGGTGCTTCCTAGTCCAGTGTTGCACAACGTGTAGCACTGGCATTCACGCTGAACACTCCTCATAGAAATGCATTGATTTAATGCATCTCTATGAGGAGATGCTGATTGGTGCAGCACAGTGTTTTGTCACACATGCCCAATAGCCTCCCAATGCTTTCCTATGGGAAAGTAGTGGGTTGGCTGATATATACTGAGACACTGCACATTTTTGTGTGGGAAGCCAGGATCCAGGGGGCCCAAGTAAATTCTTGCCCAGGGTCCAATCAATATTAAAGACGGCCCTGCCCCTTGCCGCTCTCTCTCTGCTCTGTCCCTGCTTCCTGATTAATGTCTGACTGTTGCCACGGAGAGCAGACAGCAAGCCGACCTCCCACAAGAAGCAGCATGCTCCTTCAGAGCCTCCTTCCATTATAGCCAGGCAGCACGTGCTACATCTGTTGATTTTCACTGACGCTATTAGGTTTATTTTCATTGACGCTATTGCGGTTTATTTTCATTGACGCTATTGCAGTTGATTTTCATTGACACTATTGCGGTTGATTTTCATTGACACTATTGCAGTTGATTTTCATTGACACTATTGCGGTTGATTTTCATTGACGCTATTGCGGTTGATTTTCATTGACGTTATGGCGGTTGATTTTCATTGACGCTATGGCGGTTGATTTTCATTGACACTATTGCGGTTGATTTTCATTGACACTATTGCAGTTGATTTTCATTGACGCTATTGCGGTTGATTTTCATTGACGTTATGGCGGTTGATTTTCACTGACGCTATTAGGTTTATTTTCATTGACGCTATTGCGGTTTATTTTCATTGACGCTATTGCGGTTTATTTTCATTGACGCTATTGCGGTTGAGTTTCATTGACGCTATTGCGGTTGATTTTCATTGACACTATTGCAGTTGATTTTCATTGACACTATTGCGGTTGATTTTCATTGACGCTATTGTGGTTGATTTTCATTGACACTATTGCGGTTGATTTTCATTGACACTATTGCGGTTGATTTTCATTGACGCTATTGCGGTTGATTTTCATTGACGTTATGGCGGTTGATTTTCATTGACGCTATGGCGGTTGATTTTCATTGACACTATTGCGGTTGATTTTCATTGACACTATTGCGGTTGATTTTCATTGACGCTATTGCGGTTGATTTTCATTGACGTTATGGCGGTTGATTTTCATTGACGCTATGGCGGTTGATTTTCATTGACGCTATGGCGGTTGATTTTCATTGACGCTATGGCGGTTGATTTTCATTGACACTATTGCGGTTGATTTTCATTGACACTATTGCGGTTGATTTTCATTGACGCTATTGCGGTTGATTTTCATTGACGTTATGGCGGTTGATTTTCATTGACACTATGGCGGTTGATTTTCATTGACGCTATGCCTATTGATTTTTATTGACGCTATGCCTGTTGATTTTTATTAATTCTATGCCTGTTGATTTTTATTGATGCTATGCCTGTTGATTTTTATTGATGCTATGACTGTTGATTTTTATTGACGCTATGCCTGTTGACTTTTATTGACGCTATGCCGGTTTATTTTCATTGACGCTATGCCGGTTTATTTTCATTGACGCTATGCCGGTTTATTTTTATTGACGCTATGGCGGTTGATTTTCATTGACGCTATGGCGGTTGATTTTCACTGACACTATTGCGGTTGATTTTCATTGACGCTATTGCGGTTGATTTTCATTGACGCTATGCCTGTTGATTTTTATTGACGCTATGCCTGTTGATTTTTATTAATTCTATGCCTGTTGATTTTTATTGATGCTATGACTGTTGATTTTTATACGCTATGTCTGTTGATTTTTATTGACGCTATGCCTGTTGATTTTTATTGATGCTATGGCGGTTGATTTTCATTGACGCTATGGCGGTTGATTTTCATTGACGCTATGCCTGTTGATTTTTATTGACGCTATGCCTGTTGATTTTTATTGATGCTATGCCTGTTGATTTTTATTGATGCTATGACTGTTGATTTTTATTGACGCTATGCCTGTTGATTTTTATTGACGCTATGCCTGTTGATTTTTATTGACGCTGTGGCGGTTGATTTTCATTGACGCTATGGCGGTTGATTTTCATTGACGCTATGCCGGTCTATTTTCATTGACCTTATGCCGGTTTATTTTTATTGACGCTATGGCGGTTGATTTTCATTGACGCTATGGCGGTTGATTTTCATTGACGCTATGGCGGTTGATTTTTATTGACGCTATGGCGGTTGATTTTCACTGACGCTATGGCGGTTGATTTTTACTTATGCTATGTCGGTTGATTTTTACTTATGCTATGGCGGTTGATTTTCATTGACGCTATGGCGGTTGATTTTTATTGACGCTATGCCTGTTGATTTTTATTGACGCTATGGCGGTTGATTTTCATTGACGCTATAGCGGTTGATTTTCATTGACGCTATGCCGGTTTATTTTCATTGACCCTATGCCGGTTTATTTTTATTGACGCTATGGCGGTTGATTTTCATTGACGCTATGGCGGTTGATTTTCATTGACGCTATGGCGGTTGATTTTCATTGACGCTATGGCGGTTGATTTTCACTGACGCTATGGCGGTTGATTTTTACTTATGCTATGTCGGTTGATTTTTACTTATGCTATGTCGGTTGATTTTTACTTATGCTATCTCGGTTGATTTTTACTGATGCTATGCCGGTTGATTTTTACTGATGCTATGCCGGTTGATTTTCATTGACGTTATGTCGGTCGATTTTTACTAATGCTATGTCAGTTGATTTTTACTGATGCTATGTCGGTTGATTTTCACAGCATTGGTACTATCCTTAGCAGCCATGAGTGACGGGCGAAAAAGGCTAAGTGGAGCAGGTTACCGAAAAAATGCAAAAAATAGGCGTGAAAAACAAGCCAGGGAGCTTGAACAGACAGGAAAAATTTAACTATTTTTCTCAAAACCTGTGGCTTCTTCTAATACTGAGCAGGGTGAGGAGGTAGTTGAAGATTTAACTGCTGACATCTGTGAAACTGATGTAGTTGCTATATGCAGTTATGATACTTCACTAGCTACCAGTAGTTCTAGTATTGCCAGAGAAACTGAGACTTCCGAATCAGGTCCTTCGAGTTCAGTAGAATTTGATGATCCTGTTGTACAAATAGGAGTGAGCTCTGATCCTGCTGAATGGGTTTTAAATGATTGCACCAGAGACCATGTGGCTAAACATGGAATAATTCAAAATGAGAATCTGGACTTTACACAGTCGAGAAGGCTTTATGCTGACCATTCTAGATTGCTAACCAAACACCTTTTTGACAAAGAAAACTTTAATGGAGAGAAGCAAAAAAGGAGCTATTTGGTTTACTCCAAAAGCAAAGGAGTAGTGTTTTGTGCTCCATGTCATTTGTTTGGTGGCAAATCCCAGTTGGCAGAAAGTGGCTTCAATGACTGGAAAAATGGCACGGCTCGATTAAATGAGCACGAGCGTTCAGCTGAACACAAATCCTGCGTGCTATCTTTAAAATCAAGAGCATGTACACTGGGGAGAATTGATGAAAGTCTTACCAAGCAGCGTTCTGATGAAATTCAATATTGGAGAAATATTTTAAAAAGAGTTGTTGCTGCAGTTAAGGCACTTGGCACTCGGGGACTTGCTTTCAGAGGGAAAGATGACCGTTTTGGTTCCACACACAACGGAAACTACATGATGATGTTCGAATTTCTGTCAGAATTTGACCCATTTATAGCAGAACACATTGCCCGTTACGGCAGTGCAGGAAAAGGAGTCACATCTTACCTCTCATTCGTTACCTGTGAGCAGTTTATTCAGCTTATGGCAGATTCTGTTACAAAGCAGATGGTTAAGGAGGCAAAGGCTGCTAAATATTACTCTATCAGTGTTGATTCAACACCTGATAGCTCCCACACGGATCAGCTGGCCTTCATCTTAAGGTATGTCAAGGAAGATGGCTTACCGGTTGAGCGTTTTCTGCGTTTTATTCCAAATCCTGGTCATAAATCGGAACAACTGGCTGAAGTGGTCCTCACCACTCTGAAGTCATATGATCTTGATATTGCCAACTGTCGTGGTCAATCATATGACAATGCAAGCAATATGTCTGGCCATTATAGAGGATTGCAAGCCAGAATTCTGGAAAGAATCCCACTTGCTGTGTATATTCCATGCTCTGCACATACTTTAAATCTAGTAGGGAAGCATGCTGCTGAAAGTTGTCCGGAAGCCTGTTCATTCTTTGGTCTCCTACAATACCTTTACATTTTTTTTACTGCTTCCACTCACAGATAGGAGATTTTACAAGAACATCTATCATCTGTGCCAAACACTCTAGCGGTCAAGAGATTATCTGACACACGGTGGTCAGCCAGGGAAGATGCCTGTAGAAGCTTGAATCGAAATTGGACTCAAGTAATCGAAGCCTTAACAAAAATTAAGGAAAATACCACAGAGGCACCAGGAACATGCAAGTAAGCTGAAGGTCTTCTGAATAAAATATGACGTCTGGAGACTGCACTTATGAGTGGTTTGTGGGGTACTATCCTGGATAGATTTGGTGCAGTTAGCAAAAAACTCCAAAGCATTGGCATTGATGTTGGAATTGTAGGGGAGCTGTATGAGTCACTGATCCAGTTTGTTCGAGAAACCAGAGATATATTCCCGACTTTCGAAGCTGCTGCAATAGAAAAATCAGTTGTGAAGGATTATGAGACTAAGAGGAAAGGTGCACAAGCAAGGAAAGGTTCAGCAACTTCCAGCAAGACACAGGCAGAGGAAGCCCAAGAACATTTTCGCATTAACACCTTTTATGTTATTTGTGACAACTTGGTTGCTGAGCTTATGAGAAGAAAAACAGCATATGACTCTTTCTTTGGAAAGTTTAAATTTATTACTGATTTATCAAAAACTGAGCCATCAGCAATATTACAGTATGCAAACAACCTTTGTTCTTCTTACATAGTTACATAGTTACATAGTTGCATAGTTACATAGCTGAAAAGAGACTTGCGTCCATCAAGTTCAGCCTTCCTCACATATGTTTTTTGCTGTTGATCCAAAAGAAGGCAAAAAAAAAAAACCCAGTTTGAAGCACTTCCAATTTTGCAACAAGCTAGGAAAAAAAATTCCTTCTTGACCCCAGAATGGCAGTCAGATTTATCCTTGGATCAAGCAGTTATTACCCTACATTGAAAGATTATATCCTTGAATATTCTGTTTTTGCAAGTATGCATCTAGTAGCTGTTTGAACATCTGTATGGACTCTGATAAAACCACTTCTTCAGGCAGAGAATTCCACATCCTTATTGTTCTTACAGTAAAAAAACCTTTCCTTTGCCTTAGACGAAATCTTCTTTCTTCTAGTCTAAACGCATGACCTCGTGTCCTATGCAAAGTCCGGTTTGTGAATAGATTTCCACACAATGGTTTGTATTGGCCTCGAATATATTTGTATAATGTTATCATATCCCCTCTCAGGCGACGTTTTTCTAAACTAAATAGGTTTAAATTTGTTAACCTTTCTTCATAGCTGATATGTTCCATTCCTTTTATTAATTTTGTAGCCCGCCTCTGCACTTTTTCTAGTGCCATAATATCCTTCTTTAGAACAGGTGCCCAAAATTGCACAGCATATTCAATGTGTGGACTTACCAGTGATTTATAAAGAGGCAAAATGATATTCTCGTCCCGAGAATGAATGCCCTTTTTCATGCATGACAATACTGGCCTTGGCCACTGCTGATTGACATTGCACATTGTTGCATAGTTTGTTGTCTATAACAATTCCCAAGTCCTTTTCGTGTGTTGTTATCCCTAATTCGCTTCCATTAAGGGTATACGTTGCTTGTGTATTCTTTACGCCGAAGTGCATAACATTGCATTTTTCAACATTAAATTTCATCTGCCATTTGAGTGCCCAGTCCTCCAGTCTATCTAAATCCCTCTGCAGCAAAGTAATATCTTGCTCACATTGTATTATTTTACAAAGTTTTGTGTCATCTGCAAACACTGAAACATGACTTTCAATGCGGTCTTCAAGATCATTTATAAACATGTTAAATAGAAGGGGTCCCAGAACAGACCCCTGAGGGACACCACTTGCCACCTCTGTCCAGCTTGAAAATTTACCATTAACGACAACTCTTTGTACTCTGTTTTTAAGCCAATGTTCTACCCAAGAACAAGCATTTTCATCTAGACCGATTTCCTTGAGTTTGAACACTAATCTTCTGTGTGGAACTGTATCAAATGCCTTGGCAAAGTCCAAATAGATCACATCCACTGCAACACCCTGATCTATACTTCTACTTACTTCTTCGTAGAATGCAATCAAGTTAGTTTGACACGACCTGTGCTTCATAAAACCATGCTGATTTTTGCTGATAACCATGTTCTTCTCAAGGAATTCTTGAATATAATCCCTTAATAACCTTTCAAATATTTTCCCAGCCACAGAAGTTAAGCTCACAGGTCTATAATTTCCAGGCAAGGATTTTGAACCCTTTTTGAATATAAGAACAACATCTGCCTTCCTCCAATCCTCCGGAACACTTCCTGAAAGAAAAGAATCTTGAAAGATTAAAAACAGAGGTTCACTTATTTCTACACTTAGTTCCTTAAGTACACGTGGATGGATACCGTCAGGCCCTGGAGCTTTGTTTATATTAACTTTCTTTAGTTGCTGCAGCACCTTGTCTTGAGTTAACCAATTACAATTATTCTGCAAGTTTTTAGTAGCAATCATTTGCACATCTATTGCCATGGGTTCTTCCTTAATATATACAGAGGAGAAATAGTTATTTAAAATTCCTGCCTTTTCCTGGTCTTCATTGACTAACACCCCCGTTTCAGTTTTTAATGTAGCTACACTTTCATTTTTGTTTTTTTTTAGAATTTATGTACTTAAAAAATGCTTTAGGGTTGGTTTTGCTCTCTTTAGCTATCATTTTTTCATTTTGAAGTTTAGCAAGTCTAATTGCCTTTTTGCACGCATTATTTGCTTCCTTATATCTTTTATAAGATGCATCTGATTTGTCCGATTTAAATGCTTTAAATGCCCTTTTCTTATTTTTAATCTATTGTTTTACTTTTCTAGTAAGCCACATTGGTTTTAATTTGTTTCTTTTATATTTATTTCCCAATGGTACATACTGAGAAATGTACCTTTCTAATATTTGTTGGAAGATGATCCATTTATCCTCAGTGTTCTTTTCACTAAAGAGTTTATGCCAGTCAATATATTGTAAAGCTTCCCTTAACTTATTGAAATTGGCCTTTTTAAAATGATATGTTTTAGTATACCCCATGTGCTTTTGTTTTTTTGAGTTTATTTCAAAGGACACTATATTGTGATCACTATTTCCCAAGTGCTCACCTACTTGAATGTTGGTCAAAAGATCAACGTTGTTTGTTAAAACCAGGTCCAGACAAGCGTCCATTCTAGTTGGTGCTTGTACTAGTTGTGACATGAAGGTGTCATTTAACAAGTTTGAAAACCTAATTCCCTTTGCTGAGCTACTAGTCACTCTGTCCCAATTTATGTCCGGGTAATTAAAATCTCCAATAATTAAAGTGTTACCCAGATTTGCAGCTTTCTCAATTTGCTCAAACAGCTGTTGTTCCTCATCAATATTAACATTAGGTGGTTTATAACATATCCCAACCAATAGTTGGTTTCCCTTATTTTCCCCCAAGCAGATATTTACCCATAAAGCCTCCACATTTTCCTCATCGCATTCCATTTGCTTAAGATTTGGCTTTAAATCATGGTTGACATACAAACATACCCCACCACCCTTCTTGTTTTGCCTATCCTTCCTAAATAACATGTACCCATTTAAGTTAACTGCCCAGTCATGTGTCTCATCCCACCATGTTTCAGTTATGCCTATTATATCATATTGTTTAGTGTATGCTAATGCCTCTAGTTCCCCAATTTTGTTATTTAGGCTCCTTGCATTAGTAAGCATACATTTAATATCATGCATCACTTGTATATTTTGTGAATTATCAACATTACATAGCTTCTCTGTTCTGAGCTTGCCCCTCCCCCCGTCTCCACCCTCCTTGTACTGTGCTAAAGCCCATTTCCTTTCTGTCCTATCTCCATTTTGTAAATTGCTATGAACCTCCCCCCCCTACTACTAGTTTAAAATCTCCTCCAACCTTCTAGCCATCCTATCCCCCAGCACTGCAGACCCTCTCCCGTTTAGGTGCAATCCATCACTACTATAAAGGTTGTACCCAATCGCAAAGTCGGCCCAGTGCTCTAAAAACCCAAAACCCTCCTTCCTGCACCAAGACTTCAGCCACGCATTAACCTCTCTAATCTCCCGCTGCCTTTCCACTGTAGCGCGTGGCACAGGTAATATCTCAGAGAATACCACCTTGGAGGTCCTTTTCTTAAGTTTGCTACCTAATTCCCTGAAATCATTCTTTAGGACCTTTCATCCCCAGCCCCTCCCAATAATCCATCCACTCTATCAGCAACATGCCGGACCCGAGCACCCGGGAGACAGCAAACTGTCCGGTTGAGCCGATCAGAGCGGCAGATTGCCCTATCTGCTCTCCTAATGATAGAGTTCCCTACCACCAAAACAGCAAAGACTTACAGCAAAGACTTGGAACAGGAGTGTTTTTTTGATGAGTGCCTCCACTTTCGTTCATACCTAATAAGTTCTTCTGCAGAAGATACCTCTGTTCTGGCAATGTCCCGAATGATAAGGGAGAGAGGATTGCAAAGCATTTATTTAAATGTGGACATTGCTCTCATAATGTTTTTGTGTGCTGCAGCAACTAACTGCTCAGCTGAGCGTTCTTTCTCAACTTTAAAGCGAGTTAAAAACTACTTACGATCCAGAATGGATTGAACTCCCTGGCAGTGTTGGCAATAGAGTCTGAACTCACAAAATCTTTGGACTATGAAGAGCTCATCAACAGCTTTGCCACACAGAGAGTTTGGTGAAAGCCACTTTAGTTTAGTTTACAAGTATGATTTAGATCTAATAGTCTAATATTCAACAGTTTGCACTTATTTAAGTCAGAAATTTTACAGTTTTATTTGTTGTATTCAACAAGTTGCATTTCAGTTTAATATATTTATATATTTAATTAAAGTTATCTAAGTTATTAAAAACCTCATCGTGTCAGTTTCAGGATGGATTGATGTAAGTAAATGGTGTGTGAAAGTCTGTGCTATGGCTAAAGTAGTGTAATGGACTGGATGTGTTGATATGTACAGTGGCATTGTCTTGTATGAATGACACAAATTGTGTATGCATGTCCAGTAACAGCTGTTGAAACCTTGGTGCTGTTACTGCTATTATATGTAAAGATTCTCTTAAAATAATACATGCAACATTTGAAATGGTACAGAAAACACAAAATATTGGCCTTCGTTATTCACTTTTAAATACAGAAAGGAAGATGTGAAGCTCTAACCGGAGAGGGTGGAGCCTAAAGAGGAAGGGGTGGGGTTTACACAGGAAGGGGTGGCTCTTAAACAGAGGGGTTTGGCATTGACAGGAAGGGGTGGGTCAAATTTATATTAGGGGGGTGCCTGAGTTTAGTCTCGCCTAGGGCAGCACAAAATCAAGATACACCACTGAGTGCAACTCATATCTGGTGTAACAGTAGTGTACATTAAGAAAAAAAATAGAAATTTGACTGTGAAATAATAGCAGTCAGTTTCTATCACACGTGTGCGTTTCAGGGCCTGCCAGGGCACAGTGTCACACCAGTGCAACTCATATCTGGTGTAACAGTAGTGTACATAAAAAAAAACCTAGAAATTTGATTGTGAAATAATAGCAGTCAGTTTCCTTCACACGTGTGCGTTTCAGGGCCTGCCAGGGCACAGTGTCACACCAGTTCAACTCATATCTGGTGTAACAGTAGTGTACATTTAAAAAAAAAAAATGTTCTGCCAATGCACAGTGCCACTCATATCTGTTGTCACAGTAGCTTGCACGCATAGTACCACTAATCGAAAAAAAAACGACAGGCAGAGGCAGGCCACCCCGCAGGGGCCGTCGTGGTGCTGTGATTCCCTTTGGCCCTAGAATAATGCCCAGTGTTCAGAGGCCACGTACCCTGAACTCGAAAAGTTCTGAGGACATAGTTGAGTGGCTAACACAGGACACCCAATCTTCTACAGCTTCCGCTCGGAACCTTGATGCACCATCCTCCTCCAGCTTAGCTTCAGGCACCTCTGAAGTTACCACTCGCCCGCCTGCCGCCACCACCAACACTAGCACCACAGCCGCTTCACTTGATCTGTCAGAGGAGTTATTTACACATCAGTTGGAAGAAAAGAGTGATGCGCAACCATTATTGCCAGAGGATGTAGATAACAGGGATATGTCTCAGTCAGGCAGCATTACACACATGGACGTATGGTGTGATGATGATGATGTACCCGCTGCTGCTTCCTTTGCTGAGTTGTCAGATACAAGTGAAGCGGTTGATGATGACGATGCATCCGTGGATTTCAAGTGGGTGCCCGCTAGAAGAGAAGAAGAACAGGGGGAAAGTTCAGATGGGGAGACAGAGAGGAGGAGGAGATGAGTTGGAAGCAGGGGGAGGTCGTCGCAAGGAGCTAGTGGCACAGTCAAACTGCATGCATCGGCACCCGGGGTCAGCCAGACAGCACGCCAATCAACGCATGCTGTTGCCACCACCAGAATGCCGTCATTGCAGAGCTCAGCAGTGTGGCATTTTTTTTGTGTGTCTGCCTCTGACAACAGCGATGCCATTTGCAACCTGTGCCAAAAGAAACTGAGTCGTGGGAAGTCCAACACCCACCTAGGTACAACTGCTTTGCGAAGGCACATGATCACACATCACAAACACCTATGGGATCAACACATGAGTACAAGCAGCACACAAACTGAAAGCTGCCATCCTCCTCCTGGTCCAGCATCTTCAGCCACGTCAACCACTGCTGTCCTCCCTGCCCCCTCTCAACCATCCGCCACTCCGTCTCTCGCCTTGAGCAGTTCCTGCTCATCTGCCCACAGTCAGGTGTCTGTCAAGGACATGTTTGAGCGTAAGAAGCCAATGTCGCAAAGTCACCCCCTTGCCCGGCATCTGACAGCTGGCTTGTCTGAACTCTTAGCCCGCCAGCTTTTACCATACAAGGAGTATTGGGACACCGCAGTGGAAGGTACCCGGCCGAAATTTCTTTGCACAAAGGCAATCCCCAACCTGTACTCGATTGTGCAAAAGGAAGTAATGGCATGTCTGGCACACAGTGTTGGGGCAAGGGTCCATCTGACCACTGATACATGGTCTGCAAAGCATGGTCATGGCAGGTATATCACCTACACTGCGCATTGGGTAAACCTGCTGACGGCTGCCAAGCATGGGATGCGTGGCTCTGCAGAGGAGTTGGTGACACCGCCACGACTTGCAGGCAGGCCTGCTGCCACCTCCTCTACTCCTCCTACTCCATCCTCTTCCATAACCTCCTCAACTGAGTCCTCTTCTGCTGCTACGTCTTGCTCCACATCAACGGCACCCCTCCAGCTCCCAGATAATATTCCACATCCCGGATACGGCAGTGTCACGCCGTCTTGGGGTTGACTTGCCTGAAAGCAGAGAGTCACACCGGACCAGCACTCCTGTCCGCCCTGAACACACAGGTGGATCAGTGGCTGACTCCGCACCAACTGGAGATCGGCAAAGTGGTTTGTGACAACGGAAGAAATTTGTTGGCGGCATTGAATTTGGGCAAGTATACACATGTGCCGTGCATGGCATATGTGTGTAATCTGATCGTACAACGCTTTGTGCATAAGTACCTAGGCTTACAGGACGTCCTGAAGCAGGCCAGGAAGGTGTGTGGCCATTTCAGGCGTTCCTACATGGCCATGGCGCACTTTTCAGATATCCAGTGGCGAAACAACATGCCAGTGAGGCGCTTGATTTGCGACAGCCCGACACGTTGGAATTCAACACTCCTAATGTTCGACCGCCTGCTCCAACAAGAAAAAGTCGTTAACGACTATTTGTATGACCGGGGTGCTAGGACAGCCTCTGCGGAGCTGGGAATTTTTTTGCCACGTTACTGGACGCTCATGCGCAATGCCTGTAGGCTCATGTGTCCTTTTGAGGAGGTGACAAACCTAGTCAGTCGCACCGAAGGCACCATCAGCGACATCGTACCATTTGTTTTCTTCCTGGAGCGTGCCCTGCGAAGAGTGCTGGATCAGGCCGTAGATGAGCGTGAAGAGGAAGAGGAAGAGTTGTGGTCACCATCACCACCAGAAACAGCCTTATCAGCATTGCTTGCTGGAAGAGGATTGTGAGGAAGAGGAGTCAGAGGAGGAATGTGGCTTTGAGGAGGAGGAGGAAGACCAACCACAACAGGCATCCCAGGGTGCTCGTTGTCACCTATCTTGTACCCGTGGTGTTGTACGTGGCTTGGCGGAAGAACATACCTTGAGTGAGATCACTGAGGACGAGGAACGGGACATGAGTAGCTCGGCATCCAACCTTGTGCAAATGGGGTCTTTCATGCTGTCGTGCCTGTTGAGGGACCCTCGTATAAAAAGGCTGAAGGAGAACGACCTGTACTGGGTGTCCACGCTACAAGACCCCCGTTATAAGCAGAAAGTGCCTGAAATGTTACAGAATTACCACAAGTCGGAAAGGATGCAGCAGTTCTAAAATAAATTAAAAAGTATGCTTTACACAGCGTATAAGGGTGATGTCACAGCACAACAGGGGAAGAGGTGAAAGTAATCCTCCTCCTCCCACGACCACGCAGGCAAGGACAGGACGCTTTACAGACGTGTTGTTGATGGAGGACATGCAGAGCTTTTTAAGTCCTACGCATCGCCACAGCCCTTCGGGGTCCACCCTCAGAGAACGACTCGACCGACAGGTAGCAGACTACCTCGCCTTAACTGCAGATATCGACACTCTGAGGAGCGATGAACCCCTTGACTACTGGGTGTGCAGGCTTGACCTGTGACCTGAGCTATCCCAATTTGCGATAGAACTTCTGGCCTTCCCCGCTTCAAGTGTCCTGTCAGAAAGGACCTTCAGTGCAGCAGGAGGTATTGTCACTTAGAAGAGAAGTCGCCTAGGTCAAAAAAGTCTAGATTACCTCACCTTTATTAAGATGAATGAGGGATGGATACAGAAGGGACTGACAGTGGGCGACACATTCGACTAAAAAAGGCCTGATGAGGGGGACGTAACAGGGATTAAACTGATAAGAATAGTACTACTTAACACACCACTCCTATCTGGTGACACATTAGATTGCATGTGCAGTGCCCCAAATTTGAAGTAGGAGGACCGACCAAGCATCTTTTTCCATCTCCCGGTTCCTAAAATCGATGCCATATACACGTCCACTGATAGGGGACGTAACAGGGATTAAACTGATAAGAATAGCACTACTTAACACACCACTCCTATCTGGTGGCACATTAGATTAAGCGCGTAGTGCCCCAAATTTGAAGTAGGAGGACCAACCAAGCATCTTTTTCTATCTCCCGGTTCCTAAAATCGATGCCATATACACGTCCCCTGATAGGGGATGTAACAGGGATTAAACTGATAGGAATAGTACTACTTAACACACCTTATAATAACGCAGAGAGAGGCAATGCAGAAAGAGAGGAGTCTGAAGAAGAGGAGTCAGAGGAGGAAGGTGGCTTTGAGGAGGTGGAAGACCAAACACAGCAGGCATCCCAGGGGGCTTGTTGTCACCTTTCGGGGACCCTTGGTGTTGTACGTGGGTGGGTGGAGGAAGAGACCTTCAATGACATCAGTGAGGACAAGGAACGGGACATGGCTAGCTTGGTATCCAACCTTGTGCAAATGGGGAGTTTGCGGTTGTGCAAATGGACTGTTTGCGGTTGCTTGCGGTGCGTTAAACGGGGAGTTTGGTCTGTCACTGTGAAGCGGGTGTAACCCTTACACTACCTGATCGATACAACATCATACCTGATGTTTTAAAGCACGTTATTCGAAACAATTTAGGAATGTTAGGTGATTTATGCCCTTTATGGATTAAAACCAGACTCTGCATGGATCCCCCTGCATGAAAACCAGACTTTTGCCATGGATTCCTCCTCCGGCATGCCACAGTCCAGGTGTTAGTCCCCTTGAAACAACTTTTCCATCACTATTGTGGCCAGAAAGCGTCCCTGTGGGTTTGAAAATTCGCCTGCCTATTGAAGTCTATGGCGGTTCACCCGGTTCGCCCGTTCGCGAACATTTGCGGAAATTCGCGTTCGCCGTTCGTGAACGGAAAATTTTATGTTCGCGACATCTCTAACTGCAACAAGGAGGAGGCATTTCAATGTAAGCAAACAATCTGAAGATTCTACTAAAGGTTCAAACGGTGGAAGAGACAAAGCTTTTAATACCAAAGGCAGGTCCCAAGGTGGAAAAGGGTTCTAGCAATAGGTTTAACTTTTTTGACTACTGTAAGAAACCAGGCTATCATGGAGTCCAATGTCCACCTGGTTCCAGTAAGGACAGATAAGGCTGAGACCTGCACTAATAAAGAACTCAGGCTGTGACCTCTATCAAAACCTGTTTAAAGGAAATCCAAGATGTTGGAAACTGTGGGAGAAAAACAAAGAAATATTGTTATCCTTGTCTCATTCAGTTTCCATGCCGTTAAGTGGAGGTTGTTCGGAGATGGGTGGATTGTTGGCCCTTGAATCAAAAGATTGTGAATCTTTGGAAGTTCCAATGAAGGCACTGTTGACATGGACTTGAGGAGTGGGAACCATGGTCTGTGAGGCCAGAAAGGTATGATTGCAATCATCTGAAGACGTTCCAGCTTGATTTTCTTTAGAGTTCTCCAGATGAGCGGGAATGGAGGAAAAACATAGGCAAGATTGAAGAACCATCTGCTGGACAGGACATCTGTGGCCAAGTCCTTGGGGTGGAATGTTCGGGAGGAGAAATTCGGAAGCTGAGAATTCAAAGCTCTGAGAATTCAAAGCTGTCCATAGGATCTCTAAATGAAACAACTTCATCTAAGGGAAGTACTGTATTTCTGCATAGTCTGATGATAGCTGTGTCAACTTTAGCTGCTGTATTCCATGCTGAAGCATCTTCCTCTATAAAGGCAGGGCTGTCTATAATATGAATAGGACCCTAGGCAAAGCATTTTCTTGCCCCCCTTGGGCAATGTCACTGCGCCCCCCCCACCCCATTAGGCCCAACCCCCAATCACATTGACAGACATACTGACACATACACACACATACAGACATATTAAAACATTTGCATGTACATACTGACACACACATACACTGACACACAAATATATACTGGCAAACATATTGACACACATTCAGACATACTGATACACACACAGACACACACACACACACAGACACATACACTGACAGATATACTGACACACACACAGACACATACACTGACAGATATACTGAAACACACACAGACACATACACTGACAGATATAGTGACACACACAGACACATATACTGACAGAAATACTGAAACACACACAGACACATACACTGACAGAAATACTGAAACACACAGACATACTGACATACACACACACACACACACTGGCACACTGAGACATACTGCCCTACACACACACAGACATATACACACATAGTATGTCTGTGTTTGTGTGTTAGTATGGCTGTGTGTGTGTGTGTTAGTATGTCTGTGTGTATGTCAGTATGTCTGTGTGAGTGTGTCAGTATGTCTGTGTGTGTGTGTGTGTGTGTGTGTTAGTATGTCTGTGTGTGTGTGTGTGTTAGTATGTCTGTGTGTGTGTGTATGTCAGTATGTCTGTGTGTGTGTGTGTTAGTATGTCTGTGTGTGTTTGTATGTCAGTATGTCTCTGTGTGTGTGTGTCAGTATGTCTGTCATACTGACATACACACCCACAGAAATACTGACACACACACACACACAGACATACTGACACACACACACAGACATACTAACACACACACACACACACAGACATACTGACAAACACACACAGACATACTGACACACACACACAGACATACTAACACACACAGACATACTGACATACACACACACAGACATACTGACACACACACACACACACACACACACAGAGACATACTAACACACACAGAGACATACTAACACACACACACACACAGACATACTGACATACACACACACAGACATACTGACACACACACACACACACACACACAGACATACTAACACACACACAGACATACTGACATACACACACACAGACATACATTTAGCCACCCTCCAGGTTCTTACCTTTTTATGGAGGGTGGTTTCCCTGGGGTCCAGTGGCAGGCTGAGGCAGTTGGGAGTTATGGCTGCCTTCCTCCTCCCGTGTGGCTATTATCTCCGGTGGGAGGAAGTGACAAGCAGCACTCACTTCCTCCCAGCTGGTACAGGAAAGGGCCCGGTCGCGCTGTTTAAGCGTCACTGCGCCCGACCGGGCCCCTGCTGTCACATGGTCTCATGGTGGCTCTTAGTGCATGGGCCACCCGGGGGGCCTCCTTAGTTGGCGGGTCAGTGCGGCTCTGTGCAGCCGCACCGCCGGGTACACGGGGGTTGCTGAAATCGCGGGGCCCACGGGGCAGCTGCTCTGGGGCCCCCAAGAGCAACTGGGCCCGGGGCAGCTGCCCCATTTGCCCTGCGCTAAAGACGGCCCTGTATAAAGGGATACATTCTAGAGGCTTTCCCTTAAATTAAAACCTTTTTCTAGGGCTTCCTCGATTTAGCTTCAAACAGGTCTTTAGGAGCATCTTGGACCGGAAAGGATGGTCTCTTTTTCCTTAATTATAGAAAAAGATTAGATGTGGAAGGTTTATATTGATCCTAATCTTGTATCTTTAAAGTGTATATGATTGCCTTAATCAGTTTCTCTACTGTTTTAGCAACCAATTCTTCCTCTGTGGATTCAGAATCATCTGTGGAATAAAGTTATTCAGCCCCTTCAAATGGCATGTCCTCCTCTGATATATCAGAAGCAGATTCTCCCCATTTTTTCAGAGATGAGGGTCTGGGGCGTTTACGGGATCTATGTTGATCCGTTTACTGATTCATTGCCATTTGGATCCATTTTAACATTTCTGGGGTTCTTTAGAAATAACTCAAAAACAGAAAATAGAGTCAGCGCTAGTTGTATCAAAAGAAAGAAAAAGGCAGCAATCCCAAATAAGGACTCCCTCACGTGTCCTTGAAATTAATGGAAAAGGCAAACAAACAAAGAGATGGGACTGCACCAATAAACAAATAAATAAATTAAAGTCCTGGTAGGGATAGTGATAATACAATAGAGTCCAGTGTAGTGGAACTTGGATCCTAGATTGGTCTCTGGAGTTGTAGGGTTCTGCTCCTTACAGGTTATGAATGTATAGAAGAGGGCGATAAGTGATGAGAAGGGTAGTCCAAGAGATAATGTAAATAGAAGAGATCTTACTCACTTTTTGTAGAGCTTAAACCAGCTCTGGTGTGAATAGCTTGCAGCGGTATAATCCCCGCTTAAGGGATATGTGGTGAGTATCCTCTTCGGTGCAATAACAGACAGCCAATGGGAAGATAAAACGAAAACAATAATGGTGCAGTATGTTCCAAAATCAGATAAGTATTAAAATATAGTAGAACCACTCACATTTGAAAGAGCTTATGCTAGCTCGAGTGAAGTAGGCATACAGCGGTATGATCCCCGCCTCTGGGATATATGGTGAGCGTCCTTGGAGATGGTAACAGGAACTCGGAGAGAAGATAATAAAACAGCAATAGTGCTCTCAGTAAAATATTTCTGGTATATAAAATATTAAAAAATATACTTACAGTATATAGGGCAGACTAACTGCTCTATGACGCAGGCACGGGTGGTATAATCCCCACCTAAGGATTATTTAGAGTATAAGAAACAGTAAAATAAAGTAATAAGCAAGGTAGTAGTAAAAATAATAAAAATAAAAGATAATGGTGCAAAAGAGTAAAAGGACCAAAATCTATTTATTAACATATAAAAGCAGTACAATATCCAAACGCGTTATCACCAATATAGGCTTTATCAATGGATTACAAAACTTTGCAACCTGGCTAGTTAGGATACATATAGGCATGGGACAAATTGAAAATGGCGCCAAAACTGCTCTGACCAATTACAAAGCAGATTGTTATTGCACATCACTCATCGCCCTCTTCTATACATTCGTAACCTGTAAGGAGCAGAACCCTACAACTCCAGAGACCAATCTAGGATCCAAGTTCCACTACACTGGACTCTATTATATTATCACTATCCCTACCAGGACTTTGATTAATTTATTTGTTTATTGGCGCAGTCCCATCCCTTTGTTTGTTTGCCTTTAGAAATACCTGATGCTTTAGACAGACAGGAACTGCAGGGCTTTTCCCTTCAATAGCTTTATCGTCACAGGCAATACACCTCTCTAATTTGTGGGATCTCTTTCCACCACCACAGATTTCTCTGATGAGACATATTCATGGACACTGCAAAATATGCAAAAGTCCCAATAAGAATTTACATAATTGCTCTCTTTTCCCTAACTAATCAAAAGGCTAAAACGCTTACCTTGAAAGCCTAGAAGGGGACCTCCTAGAAGATTTACACGCTGACATAAGGGCAGCTAAAAAAAAATCAAATAGAAAGGAACGATAAATAAATACATTTGAATTTCCCAAAGAACAAAAAGAAAAGGAATTAAAAGTGCAAACTCACTTACCTTAACTAACACTCCAATAAGAATGAAGAGCAAAAAAATACAACATAATTCTTAATAACCATAGACACCTATAGTGGAGGAATCAAAGTGATCAGAGAAAAAACAATTAACCAGAACAAATAGGCTAAGAGAGCAAACTGATCCCATTAGACCTGTCCCACAACTGTTTTTATGTTACAGCGCATGCTCAGAAGGGTAAAAAAAATCACCAAAATTTTAATATTTGAAGTGAATAAAATTAACTGCTTTACTTGAGAATGAAAACTAACAAACATTCAAATGAACCATTCCCTTAGAAACAAATCTAAAATTACAAGCAAAAATACAGAACAGCAAGATTTTGTCGAACAGAAAACTAAACTAATAAAGGGAACGCCGAACAAGATGGCGAAAAGGCGCGAACACAACTATAGAAACTAAAGGGATAAGATAAGAGCAAGGCTCAAAACAGGTCTCCCATATGAAATAGATGATTTTTAAGTTCTTGGATTATAAATGTGACGCATTATTTCCTGAAAACATCCACACTTGATATGCAATATGCAATATTCCACATAATACATTGCTACCCTAAGGATCATAGCTGAAAAGGAAAAATAAATGTATTTTTACTGTATAATGTTCTGCTACCCAGAGGATCACGGCGGACAAATAAGAGTAGATGATGAAACGTACCACTTAATATACTGCTACCGATATGATCACAGCAACTTTTACCAGGGATCCTGCTACTAAGGATAACCTATCCCCAAGAACTTTTCCTTAAATGGGACTACGTACTTGGGGCTTACAAGGGAGAGAAGCTGACCATGCTAAATGAACATTACCCAAGGTAAGCAAAAATAAAAAGTAATATATAGGTAAGTTAAGTTACCTGATACCTTGTCCACAGCCAAGAGGGCAGGACAAAGGACTGAGGACTCAGAGAGGGGAGGTCATATTTGTAATTTAGTTCCTGTCCTAAACAGCCAAGTGGGCGGAGCTAACCATATTGTGATGCTGTCATGGATTAGCCAGGAATAGGTGCCCAAAATTGCACCACATATTCACTCTCAAATCTGCTACTGTTTTACTCTGTCACTTGCTATGCCGCAAACTGCCCTTGATATTGTGTTTCAATACCCCACCTCCTCTAGATTGTAAGCTTATTCAAACAGTTTCCTCATCAACCTACGTACCTGTGATATTTATAAAGAGTGACTTGACTGACAGGATACTGACAGGAGGGGGAAAGGGCTGTGTTTAAACTCCGATTTTATATAAATATAAACATTTGATAGAAATTCTGCTAGTACAATATATATATATAAAATTTGATTCCTTATCATTTAAGATTAAGTTTTTTTTTTTTTGTTTTTTTTTTTATCATGGCAGATACCCTTTATTTATTTCTTCCATCTAAGAAAGCAGTCTAAAGAGCCCTTTATATTTTCTATGTTATTATAAGACTTTATAAACCAAGGAAATTATTTTTTAAAAAGCCAGTAGTTTATGAAATTTATAATTTCATTTTATTTTTACCGAATTTTGGTTACCGGGAGAGCCTAACTAAAAGGAGAACAGATAGCCTTGGAGAAACATAAAAATATCATAAATATTACACTGACTTAAATATGCTTTCCATGCTGACCATATTGGTTCATTCGGGTGCTGGTTGGTTCTTGGAAGCATAAATAACTGCAATGCCTCATAGGACAGGAATGCTCAGGCCCTCTGGTCTTTGCTGGTCTTTGTGCCCAAGTCAATGTTTAAATGATTTACACATTACAATTTCTCACTGTGCAGTTTAAAGTGTATTTTGCTAATTTTTCCCAGATCAATTTGTGGCATTGCTGCTCTCAACCACAGGCAATTGCAGCAACATACAATTAATTCTTGTCAAATTGGTTTCTCCAACCTGACCCCAACTACATCTAATGTCATAGGGTACAAGAGTCTGCAACACATCAGTAAGACTTTGTTTATTCTCTGACAGACATGTTTAAGGCATCCCAGCTTATCTGAAGCCTCTCACTTCTGCAAAAGAGAGAGACAAACTAATTTGTTGAATGTTAGCAGTGACATTTGGCTTCAGTCAGTGACTATCCTATGATTAATTCCCCATATGGAAGTGTAACGTGAGATGCAATGAACCCAAGTATAAACACATATACACACACAGTTGAACATGAATTCGGCTGTGACTGAAAGAAGATTAAGTAGTAGGAGTAGGCCATTGTGGTGGAAATATGTACAGCAAGGATAAATAAGACTTGCCCGCGGGAATTCTAACTCAATGTTACTGGTCTGCTAAGTGCTTCTTAGATTGTATATACACTTTTAGTTAATAGGTTTGCAATAAATACCAGGATGAAATAAAAGATGACTCAAGCAGTGAGAATAATTCTCTAAACAGGGCCATTACTATAAACCATTACAAGGCACTTATCTCTGAGATTCCTTGGTAAGGTATTTCTGATGTTCTAATAAAATTTTGCGCCTCACAGATCTATTTAGATGATTTATCTAAGGACCAGCATTAAAGCAAATCTTTTTATACATATGGTATTCTTTCATATTAGATAAAGGAACACACTTAACCAAATAGAGATCATTTTGCTATTAAGGTCAAATTTGGCTAGTGCACATTCATAAATGCGCTGTACTGACATGAAAATTGCAAATAGTATTATAGTAAAAAGAAATATAAGAGTAGAATAGTTATACTGCAGTGTGGCTTTTAAAACGTAAAGTCACGTAAACGCCAATACCAGATGGTATGTTACGCCCCGCCTGGCTCCACTCTATAGGTCAGGACAGGGGTTAAAAGGTTAAATAAATAATAATATGTATTTATGTGGCACCTTTCTCCTAGTGGGACTCAGGATGTTCTTCAGCTCTTGGAGCTGACTAGTAGTTTATGTTAGCTTGTTTTGCCAACCTCAGATGGATGGAGTGCTGGGTTGGTCCTACTGGGATTTGAACATGCAGCCTTGCTGTTTTTAGCAGGCTTTGTGGTCAGGGATTTTGCCAGCTAAGCTGTCATTGGCAAGGTGTGTCTTCACTATGTTTTTGAGATGCAGAATATGTGACAACATGCCACATCCCTGGTAGACTGCAGAATAGAGTTTAGATACTCCGTCTCTCAGGACCTCCCACATTGAACAGCTGATGGCCATGTTTCATCAGCAATAGGTATTTTTTTATTTATTTATTTATTTATTTTAAACATCAGAAAGGTATTTATCCCATAAGTTTGGACCATTATCTCTTAATAATAGAATAAATACCAATTTGTCATATGTTGTTATATATAATGAAGTTTCTATTAAAAAAATAAAAAAATAGGGTATCAATATCTATCCAGGGTTCCCATATCTTGATGTGTATATTTGTGATGTTGAGATTTCTATATACCTGTTTCTCTATTAAATGCTGATATTTAAATGTATTTAAATGGAACAACAAGCTGCTCATGTTCACAGGCTCCTGACGACGGCGTTTTGAACACGCCGAAACTTGTGTCAAGCTTTTTCTTTAATCTCTTGGTAGCACTTTTTAATTTTTGCTAGCACTATGGTTATTGATTTTTAGGTGTTTATTTATTTATTTATAACTTTAGTAGGGAGAGTTGGTGCAGGTAGACACTAGTGGTTAGACCACGGTGTTGAGGTAACTTTTAGGGTGAATTGAGAGATTTATTTATTTATTTTTTGTGTGAGGCTTTTCATCTGCGTGTAGACCTGATTACCTGGTCCCTTGTTCTCTGGGGACCCTGTGCCTCTTCTCTCTCCCTAACCTCGTTTATACTACCTTCCTGTCAGTCGGACACTAGGGGAACTGGAACTTAGATGCTAGCTAGTACTTCAGACAATTGATCCCCTGGGCACCGTTTAGTAGATCTCCCTTTTTTCTTTTTTTTTTTTTTTAATTCTTTATTTTTGCAGTGCTTATAATGGTTACAGGCTTTCATATGGTACCCCAACGGCATTCCATACGTTGATTGCTAAACATGTGTTACAGTGGGTAGTAGATAGACAAAGCACTTTTTTTTTTTGATATTACATAGTAAACAGGCTTAAACGTAGAGTGAGATTACAAATTATATGAAGGTATCCGACTATTAGGCATCGCTTTTATGGTATAACATGCTTTGAGAATTAGCTAGCTGCGCTTAAGGTGATAAAGTAAATTAAATGATAAAAGTTACGCTTGACATCAGCATTTTACAGAAAAATATGCCATGTTGCAAGAACAATGCTTTATGAGAAAGGAGATATAGAAATTAACGTTGAAAACATAGATGATTGGCACACGTTTAGTTGCATCGCCTTTATACCATGCTATTTCAGTAGAGGGCTATTTATTCTGGATAAACTAGTGGCATGGTTGTGGCTGAAACAGTGGTTCCAGCTAAAGTTAAAGTAAAGCCCCCTAGCTACCTTAGCATCTTAGCTCAATATGCAGACCTCCATGTTGGCTGCGAGTGATGGGAGTTGTGAGAAACAAAAAGCAAAACTGAACATTAAACACAAGGTTGAGTAATAGAAACATGTCCAGTTCCAGTGGGGCACAGAGTCAGGTGTAAGACAATACTATGCCTGTGTTAGTGTCTCAGTCCGTTTGGGGTCAGCCGATGCCTTGACGGGGCTGGGTGAATACCCCCTGCTGTAGGTGGTGCAGCTGGTGCGATCTCCCTGGTGTCCGGGTGCCGAGATCCCCTGGGCTTTTCTGAGTTGCTGTTGGTGCTGAGTTTAGCTTCACCTGCTTTGTTTGGGGTGGTCTGGTGCTCGTTTTTGGCGGTCTCCTCTGCTTCCTCGCCTTGCCGGGGAGATGCCGGTTATTGACCCTCCTCCGCCTTCCATCATCTGCTTTTTTGGGTTGTGTGTCTCGCCTCTGCCCCCGCCGGTTCAGGTTAGCGCCCTTTTGCTGCTTCTGCCGTTGCCCTGCTATTTTACCCGGTTTGGCGTCTTGTGAGGTACCCTGTGGCAAAGGCTGGGGGAACTCTTCAGGCTCTGAGCCCCTCATGCGGGCCTCTAGAGACTCCCAGAAGGCATTGAATATGCTGTCCAGTCGCTTCTCGGTTTCCCGCCAAGTGTTGGACGTGACGGCGGTGCGAGAGGCATCCGCCATCTTGGAGGCCGTAGGGACGGTAGCTTTTTGTCTCCACTGAGCCGATTCTGGGCCATTGCTGTGCCCGGGAGTTGGTTGGGGGTGGACCGGGATAACCCCCACCGGTCCAGAGGGGGGGGAACGAGGGCTTGCAGTCAGCCTTCCGGCATGGCCTTGCTGCTGGGGAGCGGCCGCCTCCCCTGCGCCTGCCATGCTTGTAGGCCTCATTGTGTTCCGTGCTCGGTTTGTTGCCGGGGAGGTACCGATCTCTGCACCTCGGTATCCTCTCTCGAGTGGTAGCTTTGTGGTCGTGATTAAGTGCCTGTATGGCGGTCAATTTTGGCGTTAAGTCCCCGGTTTAGCAGGAGCTGCTGAGATGAGCGTCTGCACAGCTCTGCGGTTAGGCCACGCCCCCCGATCTCCCTTTTTTCAAGTGATACTTTTTGTTTGCATATCCCTTTTTATACTTAGATTGATTAAAGGTAGGGCCTCCCTTCCTCATTTCTTATACAGTGGAGCCCTCCTGATGTTGGTTTCCCCTTGTGGGACTCTACACATCACATACTCCTATTACCTACATATTTTTGAGGGTTACCCCCTCATTGGAGCTCCCTATTAGGTGGTTACAGTGGTGCAGCTCATGACTTGTATCCGGACTCTTGACCTGCACTCTGTTTACTTTATTTCTCTATTTTATATATCATTGTTATTTATTCTATTGGTCTATTTGGCGCAGCCCTTATCTCTGTGTTTATTCCTGTTGTACTTTAAGGGTTCTTGAGGGATTCCCTTAAAGGGATGCAGCCCAATTTTGTTATTTAGCGCTTACTCTCTCTCTTGATTTAATACAGTGTAGTATGTCTATAACAGCAGAGGCAGAATATAAGGGAAAAAAATTATTGCACTCAGATCAGCTCCAGATCACAGCGTATGGACGGTACAATCCCCGTCTGTGGATGTTAGGATGGTCCTGATTTCCTATGGTATCGTATCCCTGTGCTTATAATCCACGTGGTGTATTCCAGATGATGCTCTAGTTTTATATATATATATATATATATATATATATATGATATAAAAGAACAGGAATAGTGTTCTCTGTATTAATAAAATGAATTAAAAAAAAAAGAGAGAAATATACTCACAATGGATGAGCAAAGAGGGATTGCTCAGTCCTTTACAGCATAGGTGGTTTGTTCCCCACCCGGGAATGTGAGATACAGCTTATCCAATAAAAGATGTCCAATGAAGATCCAGGGGTACAATGCAGATTAATTTTATTAAACAAATAAAAAGAAAAGTAAGTAATACACTAACGCATTTCACCTATACAGAAGGCTTTTTCAAAGAGTTCACATTTTAGAGTGGCCTTTTATTTTGGCCAGCCTAAGGCACACCTGTGCAATAATCATGCTGTCTAATCATCATCTTGATATGCCACACCTGTGAGGTGGATGGATTATCTTGGCAAAGGATAAGTGCTCACTAACACAAATTTAGACAGATTTGTGAACAATATTTGAGAGAAATAGGCCTTTTGTGTACAAAGAAAAAGTCTTAGCTTAGCATTTTCAGCTCATGAAAAATGCTGGCAAAAACAAAAGTGTTGCGTTCATAATGTTGTTCAGTGTATTTCCGAATTTGGACTTCCTCTTCAAATCAGAGATGCAGGTTTGTACTAAATATCTTCTAAAAAAAAAAAAGGACATCAGTACTGATCAGAAACAGTGCTTAGAGTCTGCACTGCATTTGATTCTCAAATGGGTCTGTTCATTTACCAAAGAAATTTCTCATTTTTGGCCAACAAATTGGAAGGAGCAATAGAAAGTTTGGAAAACTTTTACAAATAGTTCATATTTAGGCATTGATTTCATATTTTACCTGTAGTTAGCCACTGTAATTTTCTGTGCATGCAGTTTTTATCATAGTCATTTAATTTTTCTGACCAATATGTAATGTACACAGTTATTAATATTTTGGGTGATAGAATTTGGTTGCTAAACTTTTCAATTGTATACAACACATGGCTATTCGACCCTCCCCCACTTTTTCCTATGCTCCTCCTGGCTGTAAATACCTTCATATAACTGTTCTATCTGCATCTCTGTTCTTCAGGCCTCACCTCACACTCATACTCACAGGAACAGCGGTAGTGAAGCTCTGCATTTTTTTCTCACCAAATCACCATCAATTGGTGCTTTATAAATACCAGTAGTAAATAAAATAAAAATAAATATTGTTGGATAAACTTTCCAAATTCTTTAATATTTTTGGATAAACTTTTAAAATACTTTGTTTGGCATGTTAAAATACCAAAACATATTATACATAAAATATATCAAAAAATATAAAAATGTACTTTTTTACAAATATTTTTCATTATATTAAATCATTTTAAGTGTTTATCCATGTGTCCCTATTTAGGAGAGACACTACCAGATTTTAGTCCATATTCTTCTGTTCTGCTCTTCTATCCTAATATTCCTCTTTTCTACAAGCTCCATAATGTTGGTGTGTGTAACAGTATATAACTGCAATAATACTCACAGTTATGTGCCTTTAAAAAATGTGTTTTAAAAATTAGTCTTTTTAAATAAAATTCACCCTTCTTGTTCAAAATTAGAATTTAGTTGCATACATTACCATTAGTAGAATTTAGCATTTGTTTTGTTAGGAACAGCAATTTATCCAAATTTAGTTGGATCAGGTGACCATATGAATGCCCGAAAACACAAACAGAAATGTAGCCAAATCACACATCAATAGAAATGCACACTGGACGAGCATGTTCTTTTAATCTTTCTTGAATTGTGACTCGGAATTCCGCTCATGGCATAAAAAAAAAAAGATGATTGATGGGAAAAAAGTTGATTGATATTTAGTGAACAGACACTAATTGTTGATTTTAATCACAGATCAGTTGAGGGAAAAAGGAGTAAAAAAATAAATCTATATTTATATTTTTATACATAATATATTTTATACATAGTATGTATGTGTGTGTATATATATATATATATATATATATATATATATATATATTACACTGATAGGCCCATGTTTGTGCCATTTGCTTCACAGATCAAGTTTAAAAAGCAAACAATAGAGGGAAAAAGAGGAGGAGCAATTATATACAGGTCTTGGAAAACGTTGAAACTGAAACGTTGACATTCTTTTGGTGTATCAAATTGCACAATTTTTTTGAAGATTCATTTATTGAGTACTGCGAGTGCACTTTCCTCTGGTTATAAATATGTATGTATATATAACTGCTTCTTTTTCCCTTTACTGTTTGCTTTTTCTATCTTGATTTTTTTTAAGCAAATAGCAGAAACTTTGACCTATCAGTGTACTGCAAAATATATACATAATATTTGTACACTTATTTGGCCCTTTTGGTTTGTCTGATTCTTTTTACCAAATCTTTCTTTCTTAAAGAAATTCGCATGAGTCCAACTGCTGGATGGCCTAAAATTGGCCATCCTGGATTTTTTTATTTCTATCTTTAAATTAAGCGGTCTGTTCAAAACAAATCTTTTTGGGTACAAGTGTAATTATTAGTAAATCAGCTACAATTTCTCAGAACAGCTCAGTCCCTGGCCACACATCCACTCATACCCAAAAAATTAAAGTGTCCCTCTGTTCGTTTGTAATATTGTTTATCGCTTTACATTGTGGGGAAACTCCTGGTCTGCTGCTTTAGGCCACCACATCTCCCCTGTAACTGGAGATTTCAGAGTCACCATTTTTTCATGACTCATATTACTTATATAAGTAACAAAGGTTTATAAAAGTAATATGAGTCATGGAAAACATGGTGATTCTGAAATCTCTTGATGGACAGCACACGGCCTGTGGTGTCCTACATTATACAGAATCAGAACTCTGCAGAAGGGATATCACATCATTAATCAATGAGGTATCCTGCAGTACATATATTCTATATAAAGCAGGGAAGTACTTTTCTTGGGCTGCCTTTCAACATGAAGAAATAATTGGTATCTTGGAAAACATGGTGGATTTGGTAAGCCTAGCTATAACTGCAATATTCTTGGTTATAGTTCTATGCTTGACTATGACACAAAACATTAGCCTTATGTACAGCGAGAATATTAAGTTCGGCAAACCATTTATTGTAAAAAAAAAAAAAATGTTGCAGGAATGCCAAATTTTGCCCATATGTTAGACTAGCTCATTAGAATTTTGGTTCCAAAAACCAGATTTAGGAAATTAATCAGACAAACCAAACGAGCCTAAAAATGGGCCAATCGTACTGAAAAATGTATACATAATATAAATATTTTTATGTATATATTTTGCCATACACTGATATGAGCATTTTCCCACCATTTGGGTCACAGACCAAGTGAGTAAAAGTAACCAATAGAGGGGAAAACAAGAAAGAGCAGTAAAATCTCTCTCTCTCTATATATATATTATAAATCTATTAAATATGTAATATATATATATATATATATATATATATATATATATTTTTTTTTTTTTACTGCTCCTCCTTTTTTGCCTTTATTGCTCATTTCTTACTTGACCTGTGGATAAAATTAACATTTAGTGACTGTCCGCTAGCCATCAGTCTGCTATTTTCCCATCAATCATTTCATTTTTTTTGGTGCTACGGGCAGAACTCAGAATCACAAATAAAAATAAAAATAATTAGTCATTTTGGGTTTCAGTTGGTCGTGATTTGGCTACATTTCATCTTGGCTTTTGGGAATTCAATAGATCAGCCCAAATTTGGATGAATTGTACTTTGGATTGAAATTAATCTCCAAGTGTACAAAACATATTGGCATATAACTCCAATGGGCACTTCTTGCTGTATCCTACAGGAGGAAAATTCTGCAGTGTTTTAAAAGGAGAACTTTTTATATTCTGACTATGAAAGGCAAAGTTCAATCAACCTTCAAAGGGTCAGCTGAAGCTGAGAAATATGTTTTTTGTTACAATCCCAATGTCTCTGTTGAATTGCGGGAGTTCTATATTTACTTGCCAAGCTCTTAACTTAATAGCCTTCATTTCTGTTTAATTCTGCACATTCCCAATTTTAAGGTGTTTCTGTAATAACTCTCAATTTTAACACATTCAAATTTGTATCACCATATGGAGGCTAAAATAGCCAAGCTGTCAATATAGGTGAGTTGAAGACTTTTTCTAGGACATTCATACTTGTCATTTTTGCCATTAAGCCAAAAGAGGGGGCATGAGGAGTCCTCCTTCAAGGGTTTTATCAGTTGCCATCTTATTACCTTATCACCTCTTTTTTTTTTTTTTTTGTTCAATTCCAGCATTAAATACAGTGCAAATCAAACAAATCTGGAATGCACAAGGGACCCAGTATAAGGTGTCCTCCTCCAAACACCATGCATCAGAAATGTTGTTGGACTCTATAACAGTAATGCCAACAAAATCAGCCTCGGCCTGTGGATGTAGTAAAAAATATATACAATTATTTTATTATGCAATAATCAATGTCAAAGGCAACAGAGGGAAAGAAGGAGAAAATGGTCTGAATAAAGCACAGGAAATAATAATTTCAGAATTGACCCTTAATATAAACTGCAAAATAAACAGTATTCAAGACCTCTAAATGTGCCGTATGGTATTTGGCAGCATGGCATTAGCAGCAGATCATTTAAGTCCTACAAGTTGTGAGGTGGGTCCTCCATGGATCAGATTTATTGCTTCAGCACATCCCACAGATGCTCAATCGGATTGAGATCTGGAGAATTTGGAGGCCAAAGCAACACCTTGAGCTCTTTGTCATGTTTCTAAAATGATTCCTGAACAATGTTTGCAGTGTGGCAGGATGCATTAACTTGCCGAAAGACACCACTGTCATCAGAGAACACCATTGCCATGAAGGGGTGTATGTGGTCTGCAACAATCTCTAGATAGGTAGTAAGTGTCACAGTAACATCCACATCAATTCCAGGACCCAATGCTTCCCATCAGAACATTTCCCAGAGCATAGCACTCCCTCTGGCTCCCTCTGGCCTGCATTCCCATAGTGCATCCTGCTATCAGCTCTTCCCTAGGTAAACGACACACATGTACTCGGCCATTCACATGATCTATCAGAAAACATAAATCAGCAGACTAAGCAACCTTTTTCCATTGCTCCATGGTCCAGTGCTCACATCCCCATTGAAGGCACCTTCAGCAGTGGACAGGGGTAATCATGGGCACTCTGGCAAGTCTGCGACAATTTGAGATGCAGTAGTTCTTCTGTGTGATTGGACCAGAAGGGCTAGCCATCACTTCTTAGTCATTTACTAAATCATCCAGAGAATACACTCATTCATTAAATGGCAATTTCAAAGCTCAAAGAATAGTGTTTTTTTAAAACATCTAACCTATGCAAAAATAATGGTTTTTTTTTTTGCTTTTTAGCAATTTGAGCTATGGTATCTTTTCTGTATGATTGGGCGAGATAGGCCAAGGATAGGCAACCTTCGGCACCCCAGATGTTGTGGACTACATCCCCATAATGCTCCTACACCCATAATGCTGGCAAAGCATCATGAGAGGTGTAATCCAAAACATCTGGAGTGCCGAAGGTTGCCTATGCCTGAGATAGGCTATTCTTCTCTCCCCATGTACATCAGTGAGTCTTGGCGCCCGTGACCTTGATGCCAGTTCACTGGTTGCCCTTTATCACACCACTTTTGGTAGATACTAATCACTGCATACAGGGAACACCCCTTGAGACTTGTAAATTTTGGAGATGCTCAGATTACTATTTGGCCCTTGTCAAAATAACAGATCTTTTTGCTTGCCCATTTTTTCTGCTTTAACCGACTGTTCACTTTCTCTTTAATATATATCACACCCCTTGACAGGCGTCTTTGTAACAATTTAATCAATGTTATTTACTTCACCTACCAGTGGTTTTAATGGTATATATTTCGATTTTTTTTAATCTATTGCTACATAGTATAACTCTTCAAATCTGTAAGTGAAGTGTTCTTACAATACAAGACATCTGTTGTTTTAAATGTTCAAATGCTTAATTCACAACTTAACTCATACCTCCTTCCTTCTCTGACCCCCCCAACTTATTAGTTATTTCTGTGAATTAGTTGCCATATTGATTATTGCTAAACTGATTGCCACATGCCAGAAAACATTAACCAAATAAACATCACTAAATAATTATATTAGCATGTCTGCCCTCTTATAGAACTAGATATAAAAAAAATTCACCTTAAATTACAAAAGGAGATATAATTTTTGTAAATAAATGAAAATGTATTCATTTTTTTTCAATTTGCTCAAGTCTTCAGAAGGGACGTTTACATTTGTACATTTGTTTTATGCTCACACGCTCAATTGCTAGTTGATGTTCTCTGACCACAAGGATGTATAGGTTGGTTTTGGTGAGTTGAGTTTGTAATTGAGACTCCAGCCTCTTTACTAAGGCTTGCTTTTTCCACAAAAATCTCAGATGTGCAGTGTTTTTACTACTATGAGGGATTTTGGGTGGGCATAGTTAAAAAACGAACTACCTTTATATACAATAAAACTTTATTTTTCAGATGAAGTTATTCAGCCAAACAAGATTTTGCCACCAGGCACAACTCTATTTATTAGTGAAAACATATGACTAATTATACATATGAAACATATTTATATAAGGACATATGGAACCATAGAATCTGTTAGAATGTGAGTGGTTAGGGTTGTAATAGATGGACAGGCAATTAGGCAGAGGCCATAGTTATGGTTGCACATATGAGGAGTAGGGAATAATGGGAAGTAGGCATGATCAGAAGAGGTGAACTGAGTAAGACCAGCAAGGTTATTTATTGTGCATGATGAGAAGAGAGATGTGGATAAATGTGAAGTATGCTTATACCTGTAGCAGAGGGCTGGGAGTGAGTGAGTATAGAAGAGAAAAATGAAGAAAAACAGGGTGAAAAAGTATTTGGGGGAATTGTTTTATGAGTACATGAAGATTGAATGGGCAGTAGTTGCTGAAGTAGAATTATAGTGTGTTGCAGAAGGTTGAGCAGTTGGAGTTGCAGTAGTCAAGGATGGTGAAGATGAGGCAGTGGTTAAGAAGATTTCAGGCAGAGAATATGAGAAGTTGGTGCATTTTCCCCAAAAGAAGTGACAGTGACAGACAGCAGTAATTATGGATATCTGTTTGTGAGATAACAACATCTAAGTTTTGAGCTGTTGGTGAGATTGGGATTGTGAAAAAGGGAAACAAATAATAGATGATGGAGATCCATTTTAGCTGGATTCATTTGATGAACAAATGTGGACATCAAGGAAGCAAGAGGTATGAGCAAAACATCATATCTAAAGGGGAAGGAAAGAATATTTAGAGGTTATCTGCAAAATATATTGAAACCATGTTAAGATGAGATCAGACAGTGGGAAATTCTAGAGGGAGAAGAGGTCAAAAGCTAAACCTTGAGTTCACCAATTGTTTTTAGGAATGGGTAGACTGGATGAATTATTGAAAGACATTGCGTAGCTATATGAAACCTGAACATACAAGATCCAGGGCACTCATTCACTAAACAGCAACCTCAAAGCTCGTATGTTGTGTAAATTGTGTAGGAACAGTAATAAAGGTAGCATAAATACCAGGTAAGACAGTATCTGTCATACCAAAGTTACCCTTGAGAGAAGGGTAGGGCGATCAACTGTATTAACTATGTTTAAGAGGTCAATATGGAGGAGAATGGAAGAGAGCTTACAATGCTGTGCTTTTGCAAGGAAGCTTTGGACAGAGAAGCCAGCTTGAATAGCTTGGAGAGTATAGTGAGAGTAAAAGAAAGTAGATATGTGGTGGAGGATAACATTTTTCATACTCTTGGAGAAATAGAAGAGATAAATAGGCTGTAAACTGATATGTGGGGCAAAATGTAGGAATTATTTTGACAAGTGGGTGAGGACTGCCATTTTGAAGGAATGGGAATAAAAACTCCTCAATAAAGTATTAAAAAAAAAATCTCAAAATGTGATTTGAAATGCTTTCTCTTCTCAAAATCTTATTGAAATTAATTTGTTGTTTTGAAATTTTTAGCTCTGAGACTTTGACTTTGATTCTGCTGATTGCTATGAAAGATAATCCATGATTAAAGGACACCTCAAGCATCATAACAATCTATGCTCCTGCATCTGTAAGCTCATCGACTCATAAACATGCATCTGTGTAGCATTACATATACTTGGACATTAAGGATGCATTACATACTTGAATCCACTTTCTCCAAGAGGCAGCCGGAGCCCTATTCATTCAGAAAAAAAATAATAAAAAAAAATTAATAAATCTGATCAGTATTATTTTAGCTTATGGTTTTGAAAATTAGAAAACCTTATAAACCTTTATAACTCCTACCCAAGCATATTTTATTATAGAAAATTGCCTGAATGTAGTACTATGCTACCAAAAAGTATATACATGTTTTCTCAGAACGTTTTTGGCTCCGGACCTAGTAATAAATAAGCCAGTGTTAGTCAGATTTCTAAAGTGTAAATTACCTCCCTAAATGAGATATTCTAGTCCTTTCCAGTATGATATCATGTTATCACTACAAATTAATAATGAAGAAGATAATTAATGGATCTATCATAGACAGATATATAGTTATCAGAACTTGCCAGTTCATTTCATTTTTAGTTTTGGAGCAGGTCACTGAAAGTCAGATAGACATGTTCTTTCCCTAGTAGTGTTTGTGAAGCCTGGTTGTTATTGTTGCTGTTACTTACTGTTTTTAATTCCACTGTGAACCATAATTGGTAAATGATGTGCTGATGAAGTGCTTTGAATCACTACATATTGTAGCATTTTTTACCTTGTTGATTATTTGCAATTAGTACATAGTTTAAAGGGACACTCCAGGCACCCAGACCACTTCTGCCCATTTCATAAACTGCAATATTTACCATGCAGGGTTAACTCCTCCTCTAGTGGCTGTCTCCTAGAGGGCAGTTCCGTGTTTATAGCACACATTCCGTTTGCTATAACATCACTGGACATCCTCACGCTATGGGTGGACCTCCAGCGTCGCTGAAATCCCCATAGGAAAGCATTAAAAGCATTTTTCAATGTTTTCCTATGGGGAGGTCTAATGTGCGGGCACGGCATTGCACTGGAGAGTCCCTTTAACATTAGGAGAGCACATCTCATCCATGCTTTCTTTCAAGTGCCATCCAATGCACAGAGCAAGTGTAAAAATACATTTTATGTATAACTTGAATGGAATCTAATGTGTAAACAAATTAATATTGTTTTGTTTTATTGTGTACAACATTTCCACCCTTAATTTCCTTGCACAATAATACTCGATTTGGGAGCATATGAAATGTATTTGCACTCCAAAAAAATCTACATTACTGAAAAAAGGCATCTTTAATCATATAGGCAGTTGAGGAGGAAAGGGAGAGAACACTTAACATTTCTCAAAACTGTCTGCTGCTGCTTAGAAGCAATTTAACATTAACTTCATTAGTGCATAGAAAGCATTTCCCTGGCTTCTGGATCATGTTTAGTGTTTGTAAATGGGAAAACCTTGATGTTCTTGCCATTATGTTTAAGCTCTTCAGATTCCGAAGCTATAGAAAAATCTCTCAAAAATATGGATGGAATTACAAATGGACTTGTATCTGTTCAATGGCAAATTAGTAGCTACAGATGTGATTTCTGCCGATGCATTTAATAGGTTACAGGTTCTGACTCCGATTCCATGGCTGTTTTCCCATACAAGGGTATTGTTTAGCACCAATTCAAATAATTTATAAGTATGAAGAACACCATATATAAAAAAACAAAACAAAACAAAAAATAATCCACCGGACAATGATTTAACAAAATGGTTAGGGTATCATGAACAATTTTTATTGTCACTTCCAGAGGAGCAACAGTTTCTCATTCTCATTAGTGAGGTCTAGAGTCTCTCTACTCTACTCTTTTTAAAAAAAAAAAAAAAAAACATTTTTTTGGTTCAATTCATGGGTAAAGAAGGTCAGTACATATAGTCATTAAGGATAAGAGACATCAAGAGCCAAACGCATATACCTGCCTAACAAACTGTGAAATTAAAATTAAAAAGGTATAACATAGTCAAATTAGGCATACATGTCTAAAAACTAGGTAGCAACAATTGTAGTAGGCAAATAAGATAGTCTTGACATGGAGAGTATTAGGTAAGAAACAGGTTTTAGGTAAGTAGAACCTTTAAGTTAGAAATCAGGAAGCTAGTACTCCGCCAGAAACTGTAGAAATTAATAGAGATTAAAAGGAATGTGCAACCCTAAAGAAAGGCAAGTGTCCAACTGATGTCAATGTGATAGGCAGTGATTGGACACAATGCAACAGTGAATCTCACCCCTAGTTGTGCTGATCAATCCACACCCTGTAGGGGCAAGCAAAGTCCTGCACTGGTGTTCTACTGTTTGGGCAAGCTAGCACACATGGAAGCAAATGCTGGATTCTAGCATGGTAAAAGGGTGGGTTTGGACTCACCAGAAGAGGTGCGAGAGTTCAGAGATCACTGTGAGACAACGTCAGATAGCACATCCCCTTGAAGACCCTCATTTTGCCAACATCAAGAGGGACTCCCAAAGGTGGTGTCTTTCTGGACAAGCCTGCTTAGTACATATATCCACGTTTCTCTGCTCAACCTTCTGCTGTGGTATCTGAGGTAAGTTTTAAGACAGGACTTCTGAAGCTGTAAGGCGCAAGCGAGCAGCCAGCTTTTGCCAAAAGTAGCTGAAAGTCTTGTTTAGTTGAAGCACCACATCCGACCTCTCATAGCAAGGGCTGAAGGAGCATGCCATGCTTTCACAGTATAATGTGAAAGTCAGAGGGAATACCATAATCACCCTCCCACTAGTCCAGAAGGGTGACAACAGGGCACCAACCAATGCATGGCTCGGCTTGGGTTGCTTCCTCTCTCGGGGCACACGAGGCCGCAGACCAGATGGACCTATCGGCAGAGACGTGTCCATACTTGGTAAGCCAAATCGATCAAGAATATGCTTCATCAAGGTTAGAATTGCATGGATAACTAGTTTCACTGCAGATGGGTCAAAAACATCCCCAATTTGAAGATTTATTATAATGCAGCTCTTGATAGACACATCTTAAAAGCGTGGCAATCAGTCCACCCCTACACCCTGAATGGAAAGTTTTAAACCAAACATATTCATAAGAGTCTCTCCACAACTGCTGAATAGGCAATTCCTATTCTCCTTCTGACCTTAAATTTATCATTACATTCAAGCTAACTTTTAAAAATAAACTAAGCAAAGTTTGAATATTGTGCAGTATAATACAAAGAAAAAAGCAGCTTGGTACTAGTGCGGAGGAGGTTAGGGTGTTTTATATATCCACTATGGCACTACCCACCCCAGTAAATGCACAGCAGGGGTACGCAACATTGTAGACTACAAGTCCTCTGATGCTTTGCCAGCATTGTGGCTGTAAGAGAATTATGGGAGATGTAGTCTACAACAGCAGGAGTGCCAATGTTTGCCTACCCCTGTACTATATTGTTAATTGGGTTGATAGAATGAGGAACTGGCACTTCTCTACAAGATGTCACAATTCAAATCTTGCATGTCGCATTTGAACCCTCCCTGGGAGAAACATAAAGGGTGGCCAGACTCATTTTCCTTTGCGGTCCAACTAATCTATAATTTATCACATGTAAATTTGGAAGGAAAACATATGTACTTTTTTATGTATATACCTTTAAATCTATGTTTATATTATAAGAGCTGTAAAAATGGTGTGACTTAAAGGAAAACTCCAGGCACCATAACAACTTCATGTTCTTACTCCCAAAAAAGGAATGCTACAAGATGCTATGGTGACATTTCAATAATATAATATGGCTAATCATTTAACTTCAGTGCATTTTTGAACACTGATATTGTCTATCTTCTTATAAAGAAAATCAACATATTAAATATGGAAGACATGAACATGTTTTTCATTTTAGACAAAGTTTAATAAACCCATTCTGCTTTCCGATGTTTTAAATATATCTCATCCGTTAAATCCATGTTTATTTTCAAGAAAGATTCAAGCCTGGCAGAGCTCCTGAGCCCTGACGTCAGTTATGAAAATTTAGAAGAATTAAATCACCTGAAATAGTAAATATTGCAGGAAGTAATAGGACTGGTATTAATAAAGAAACCAAAAAAAAACTAGAGGTTTATTGATTACATATATTTTAAAGTATTAAAAGATAAATATAAGATTGAACCATTTTGGGGATATTTGATAATGGAATCAAGTTAGTTCCAAGAGTTCGTGATTCAGCTTACGGTATTTGTTATTTGATTATAACTCAAGATAAAAGTGCCAAGCCCTCTCCAGCTGCCTTTTATTTTCTTGCTTATCCAGAATATACTTATACCATGTTACGGTTTTAAGCACTTTAAATAAAGATGCACTAAAGTCACCGGTAAAGACATACATTGATATGTACATATATTGGCATTGATATAAAATACATTTAATTGTAACATGGATTCCAGATCCTTACGAGTCAAGTCTGAGAACTGTATTGAGATGCAATACATATATATATTTTTCTTTTTATGTCAAGCCATACTATTTCTCAGGTTAATTTATTCATAAGATTGGAGGTATAGATTAACAAGAAGATGAATCTTGTAAACTTTTCTACATGCAGGCTACTCCAGTAAATTACCTGCTTCAGGGTTATGGATTTTGGATATATGCAATTTTTAATATAGTTTGAGCGCAGGACTTATTTTTGTGTATTTTTATTTACCTTTTGTATCACACAGTCATGTTATAGTGCTGCCGCCCATCCTATATGTTCCCTATAAATGGTTAATAAGCATGTATGGGTTTAAGAAAGAAATACCCCTCTCTCATTAGATATTTTCCCTTGCCTTTGGCTGAAGCAAGCAAGATGAATTGTTAGTGTAGGACGTACCTAAGAGGTTTGTCTTGACATGGCAAGTGGGCTTACATCTAATGGCCATTTGAGTGGAACTATAAACCTCCTTTTATATAAATATGCGCAGGGATTTGGAATAGTGTGCAAGTAACTTTTTTCCTTTGGTGTTTATTGTATGTATTGGGGATGATGTGTCCTATGGTCATTGCTGCCGCAGAGGAGTAGTGGGAGTTTGAGCGCAAGACTTATTTTTGTGCATATGTGTTTACCATTTGTTTTTACACAGCCATATTACAGTGCTGCCGCCCATCCCATATGTTCTCTATTAAAGGTTAATAAATATGTAGGGGTTTAAAAAAAAAAAAAAAAAAAAAATATATATATATATACCCCTCTCTGTCTCATTAGAGATTTTCATTTGCCTTAAGCTGAAGCAAGCACGGTGAATTGTTAGTGTAGGACCCACCTCAGAGGTTTGTCTTAACGTGGCAGGTGGGCTTACATCTAATGGCCGTTGGAGTGGAACTGTAAACCTCCATTTATATAAATATGCGCAGGGATTTGGAATAGTGTTCAAGTAACTTTTTTTCTTTGGTTTTTATATTTTAATATATACATATATATATTATATATATATATATATATATATATATATATATATATATATATAAAAAATGTGTATATAATATATATATATATATATATATATAATATATAGTACACAAGATCCAGCGCTCTCACTCATTCACTAAACAGCAACTTCAAAGCTCACAGACTTTAAGAATAAAAATTCCATGTGGGGCTCTCTGCAGTATAAGGTTTAATAAGGCCATGGAATGAGGCACCTGTGACAGGGAGGGGTGCAAATAATTTTTTTCCCCACGTAAGTGGATTACTCTCATACGAACGGACATTAGGTTGTTAGAGTAGGACCTGCCAAAGATGGGGTACATTGACGTTGTGGCAGACGTATGCAATGTATGATCATATAAAGTAACTAAACCCACATTATTTTTGCCTAGATTAGGTGTTTTTAAAAAACAAATAAAGTCTGTGAGCTTTAAAGTTGCTGTTTAGTGGATGAGTGAGAGCGCTGGAGCTTGTGTATTGTACGAGCAGCACTCCATTTGTGCATGTTAAGTTGAGTGCAGTCCCCGGTTTCATTTATAAAATATATATGTATATATTTTATTTTTTTATATATTTTTAATTAGAGGTATAGATACAATTACGATGAAGGTTAGGATTACAGCTGTGGTTAGGATTATGGTTTTGTTTAGGATTATGATTTCAACTATGGATAAAATTAAGGTTCTTTTAATTTAGGGCTGCATCACTACATATACGTAGAAGTCTGCACAGACCAAGTATTAGTTATGCTCACTGCCAGCAGTTGCTATATGCAGGTGCCACCATCATTTTATCCCCTGTCTCAATACAGACATACCAAGAAAGGAGTTTGGGAGAAAGAAAGAGAGAGAGTTTTCTTTTAAACCTTAGCTTACAGTATCAGAGTTATACAAACTCAATGATCCACCAAACAAATTGTGTACAGCTGAGATTATTAAAGAGACATTGCAAACCATATGAATTTGAAAAGTAACATAGCTGAAGGCATTTTACCGACCCACGGGGACAAAGAGCAGGTGGTGATGATTTACTGGAATAGGCGGAGGTATGGGCAATGACGTTAGTGCAACATAAACACTTAATCACCAATTGCAAAATACTGAGATTTGGAAAACACACAAGAGTGATGCAGGTTTATGGTTATTCCCATATTGAGTTGGTTGCAGGTGATAAACTATGCTTTTTTTTCTCTCTCTAGGTATAATGTATTTGTTAATTCCCTCACCTCTGCAGTGGTATTTAATAAGAAATATTTACTCATTAATTACATCTTTTTTAAATTGAATGCAATTTGTTTTCTACTGATTTCTGATTCTATACCATCATGAGTGATCACAGCATTAATAACTGTTCATTCAAGAAGTACTCTTAGTATTAACATATCCGATCAGATCCATCATTTCTGTCCAGTCACTAGAATACTTAGAAAACATAAAACCACCAATTCTGCATTGCAAAATAAAAGAGGCATAGATTTATAAGATTTCTAGTAGTATAATATATTTACAGCACGATTAATGCTTTTTCATTCTAAATTAGGAATGCAAAGATTTTTTATAGTGTCAAGTGCAGATAAATAATGAATTTTAACCCTTTCACCGCCAGAATCGAGCCCCATGCGTGCTTTAAATAGGGTGCATTTCTGACAATAACAATTACACATGTGCACAATAACTGATATATCCTAAAATTAGGTACCTTAAAGTATCACACACCATGCAAGGTCTGTATTGAAAATAATAGGTTAATTAGACATGTGTCACCTATTAGTATCATGAATACACTTGACTGTCTGTAATCTATAAGATGTAATGTAATCAAAACTCTTCCAACTTCCTAAAGTTTATACTTGATTTTAATGCAACACTTTTCTGACTTTAATGTTTAATGTTGTTAGCAGCAGAATAAAAAGTTGTCTTGAACAAAGCTTGTTCTATATAAGGTGAAAGTCAAACATTTTTATTGGTCAGCTAACCAGAGGCCATAATTGGTTAAAGTGAAAGCAGAAAGGTCAACTCGGTGGTAGAACAATGCACAGAATGATATAAAAAAACTAGTTGGTTCTAGTGTAAAGTCTCACAAGCATCTGCATGAAACCTGCCTAGAACTGGACAGTTGGACTGGATACGAGTGGTAATCTTTATAAGTTAAATATTTCACATATGAAGAGGAGAACCTATCAAAGGTTAGCAATGCCCTACATCTTTAGTAAGAAAAGGTTAAACAGACTTTAATAAATGTATACTTATTTGTAATATAAACAAGTGACTAATACACCAAATCACCTGGAAAAATACTTTTGCTGTGTATTTGGTTGTTTCTCTAGTCCTCCCCTTATTATGTGTGGTCGATGATGTCTTTCACATGTTGTGCTTTGTTTGATCTATCAGATTTCAATTAAGATAGGCTCTACATTTGCACTTGGTCTAGACACATTGGCCTACGTTTAAGTACCTCTGCTTGGACAATTCACAAGGCAGTTCCCACCCTTGTTCAGCGCAACCTGCAAGTTTCTCTTTTACTACTATAAAATCAAGTTTTCTTTAAAAAGAAAAAAAGTGTACTTCAGAGAGTGTCCTAAATGGCAAAATTGCCCAGGAGTACTTTGTATGTATTATACTATCTCTAAATGTAGAAACACAAAATCAGTGTGTGGCATTATATTATACAGAATTCCTAATTGTAGCATGATTATGGGATAAGTTAGGATCAAATGGACCAGGCATTATTCTCATACTTCAGCCATTGCTGAAAAGGTTAACAGAACAATGGTAAGTATACATAATGAGTAATAGACTATGATATTTAATAAAGGCCTTACTAACCAGATTCCAGGAAGGCTACACAGCTCCAAATTTCTTGGAAATATATTCTTTTATTCCCATACAAATTGAAGTTTCTTCTAATTCAGTTAGCTGAAAATTCACATATTGGTCCAATATATGTTACAATCCACAGCCCATCATAGGAGTATAATTATATCACTAACACATAGATGCTTAATGTGATGGAATGTTAACGTATAACTCCTCTCCTTGAGTTCTTATATATCCAATGCAGGCATTTGATTCTGCTTGAAACAGCTCTTTCTAAATTGAATTATTTTAATTATTTATTTATTTAGCAATTTTCGAATGATTGCAACATGTGTATGCACATTTGTTTACTACTGTTACGAAATATGTCTTACAGAATAAAAAAAAGGAAAAAAAGAGAAGAAATACAAAATTAGATCGAAACAATCATGGTGGGTGCTTCAGTGACTGGCATATATTTCCATATTTCCTTTATAGATCATTAGAGTAATGAAAAAATAATTCTTAAAATATTGAAACCAATCATTTTCTTAAGCTACGAAAAGTTGTTAAGTATTTAGAATGTCTTCTTCAGATTATATTTTCTCATTAAATGGCTGCGGCTTTTCTTCTCATTTTAGAGACTGTCTTTGTTTTCTACATTTTTGTCTTCCACTATTTTTTTTACCTTTTCCTCTTTGCTGCTGTTAAAAAATCCTGATATATAAAATAAAATAAATTTAAAAAAAAGCAGAACAAAATGTACAAAGAGAACACACGACATAACACGGTGCACTGATCCGAGTTCCATGAAAGCCATTTAAAAAAACAAAACAACAACATAAAATTTCGGTAGTCACTTAAGCAGGGATTGTGGTGAATACACAAACTTCAGCCCAATATAACTGAGAAGGAATAATTAGTCAACTTAGCTAGTTGTCCTGCAAGTCTGTGCAGTTCCACTAGAGGACTAGTTTTCATAGGAAAACAGCAAGTGTGCAAGCACTAATTAACAAGCACTAATTCTTTAAAAGCATATTGTTTATTATAATACACTTTAACTGCCATGCTACATCTTTAATATCACATATAAAAGACATAGGTCCTGATAAAAGTTCTGATACAGAACTGAAACAACAATTTTGTTTGGAATTTTCTATGTTTTGATTTGGAATATCAATAAAATAATGCTTTTAATGACAAGCAGAAGCCTGTGAGTGCTGGTCTATATATATAAAGTTTTAACAAATATATATACACACACACACAAACAAGCACACACAAATGAATAGAATCCCTAACAGCCCAAATATGCAAAACAGGCATTGATTCAAATACACCTGATGCAACTATTCAAAGGTGTGGCATGGCTTCATTAGTTGCACCAGATGTGCTTGAGCTGGAACACTTGAAATACCTGAACCTCGTAGGGGTTGATGAGTGTCATGTTTGACTGCATGTTAAAAACAAGTCAAAAGAATCATCCGGGGGCGTGGCCTAGCAGCGGAGCGGAATGGCTGCCTAATCTCTGAGCTCCTCCGTACTCGCCCTGCAAATCGCTAGAAAGCTGCCCCAAACGCAATTATGGGGAAACACACTAAGGCTGGGAGTACCCCCAAACCAGCGGCCACCCGCCCACCTGCAATCCAGGCATCGGTCAGGCAATACATGACCACACAGCCGGACCTATCATCCCAGGCCTCCGCTGAGGCCTTCCTGTACTCGGAGGCCTCATCCATGAGTCCGAACTCCCAGGTCGGCGAAGCAAGTGGAGAAACCACAGATCACCCACCGGCAGACTGGATGGCCCTGCTGAGAGCACTGCCCACCAGAGCTGACCTCACCCAAGCCACATCAGCCCTCCATGCCTCGATCCGGGCCGACCTCCAACTGATGAGAGCGGACATGCAAGGTATGGCAGACCGCATGGCGCGGCTGGAGGAGGAACAAGACAACCTCACTGTGGCCCACACAACCACAGAGTCCACGCTTCACGGCCACACTGCCCACATGCAAGCCATGGCGCGCCATGTCGAAGATCTCGACAACAGGGGCCGCAGAAACAACCTGCGGATCCGAGGCCTACCTGAAGGCGAAGAATCCTCAACCCGGCTCACTGACACACTTACCATCTTATTTAACGACCTTCTAGGCCGTCCTACGGACACGCCGATCGACTTCGTCCGCGCACACAGGGCACTGAGACCCAGAGGCCCTGAAGGAGCGCCGCCAAGAGATGTAATATGCTGCTTAACTATCTTCTCCCTAAAAGAAGACATACTACAGGCGGCTCGCAATGCGGGATCCATCACCCATGAGGATCACCCTATCCAGATATTTCCTGATCTTTGCCCGGCCACATTGGGCTACCGCAGGGCTCTGAAACCCCTCACTCGAGCCCTGACGGCTCAGAAGGTGAGATACCGATGGACTTTCCCGACCGGCCTAATTGCTCACACTCCCAACGGTCCCATGCCGGTACGCAATCAACAGGACCTGCAAGACCTCACTGTCGAGCTCCAGCTACCACCCTTAAACATGACTTGGCCGGACCCGCTAGACTTCTACGTTGGCCCACCAAGGCCGGCACGAGACGACCCGCTGCCACAAAGACGAACCAGATCCAGAATGGAGACGGCACGACCAGCCGGCAACCCCCGTTGAGTCCCGCGGCTCCTGAGAGACTCTGAGACCCACCGATTGAGGTATCTGTCTACGAACTATGACCCGCTGGGGAGCTTCCCATAAGGTACCTCACTAACCACACTGAACTGCCGGACTCCCTTTCTTGTTTCACTTTTGGGTGGGGGGCATAAACGGGGGATTTGACGACCCTGCGGCATACGCTATGCTCCGACTACCACCCCGATAGGGACCATTCTCTTGACCAGCTGAGCTGCCGTAAAGGGATTGACTCTGTCACATCACCAAACACAAGCCACAGAGACGTGGAGACTCGGTGCCACCGACACATTTTGTGAATACTGGTAGCGGAGATATAGGGTCTCTGTCCCAACATCTCTCTTTATCGAAGTGGACGGGTATATAACATGAGGAAGGGTAGGCAGGAGGGGGACACAGCCACCACACGCACACTTGCCGCTAGAGCTCATGGCCACACCACGACACGCCACCTAATTAGACACGCCATGAAGCTCACACACACACACGACTCATAAGGCTTGAAGCCTGGTCCACACAACACACATAATTTTTTCAGATACCCCACTCACAAGATCTCAGATAACCTAGGGGCTAGAGTACTCTTTGGGCGGGGCGGGTAGGGGGAAACCAGAGGGGCCTTCCACGTGGGAGTTTTTCTTTTTTCGTTGTCACCGCCATAGGTGACCCCGCGGGGAAACATCCCGTTCTATTCCCTTTCTTTTTTTTTTTTCTTCTTTCCTCTCCCCTCTCTGAACCGGGACCCTGGTGAGGGACCGGGTATATCCGAGAGGCATTTGGTAACCAATAGGCCACGTTCCCACCTGGCCGGGGTGTCAGGAAGAAAGGCAAGGGGACTCGACCGAACCGCTAATACGGACGGGACGACTCCACCTCGGCCTACACCCGAGCCATTACTTTGTATATATTTTTGTTTATTGTTCACATAGTGTTTATTTTATTCTGTCTCTGTACCTACTCCTAGGCACTCAAAGTCCGGCTGCGGTGTCCGCGAGGGGACTCGGGAAGGGGCCTCATCAAGGACCATCCGTCCAGGTAACACCCTCTCCCTACACCTCTGACTAGCACCTCCCCTGCACCCACCCAACACCTGGGTAGTAACACAGCCCGTAGGCCCACCACTTATCTGCCCACACTACCCCTGACAGAGAGGTCAACCGGAGTTCACGTCATGCAGACCCCGAAACCGCTAGCCAGGGCAGACATCAACATAATCTCTATTAACGCCAAGGGCCTTAACCAACCTGAGAAACGATCACAGGCGCTCCGCCACTTTCACAGCCAAAGAGCCCACATAGTATTTGTACAAGAGACCCATTTCAAGGAAGGTCTGACACCTAGAATGACTGACAAAAGGTTCGCCCAATGCTATCTCAGCAACAACCCAATAGGGAAATCCAAAGGCACGGCCATCCTCCTTCATAAATCGCTTCATTTCACACCCACAGCAACCCTGAAAGATGACTGGGGAAGGTTTATATGCGTTAAGGGAACGATAGCCGACCGTACGTACACGCTAGCCAACCTGTATGCTCCCAACACTGCTCAACACCGTTTTATGACTAAATCCCTGAAAGCCATCATGGCTTTTACGGAGGGTTGTCTGATCATGGGGGGAGACCTTAATGTGGCCCTACAACCAAGCCTCGACACATCTGTGGGCACCTCGACGATACCCAGACATGTGTTGACCACTATCAACAAAACCCTTAGGGACCAACGCCTGACCGACTGTTGGAGGGCGACACACCCTGACGACAGAGACTTCACCTTCTATTCTACTCCAAATAAGACGTACTCCAGACTGGACTACTTTTTCCTACAACACTACTACCTGACAGATGTTAAGTCTGTGACGATTGGAACCGCGTCATGGTCAGACCACGCACCACTCACCATGACGCTGACATCTCCCCTCTACAAACCGACGTGCAGCAACTGGCGACTGAACGAAGCCCTACTTAATGACCTAACAGTGACCACGGAATCCCGAACCAAACTTACTCAATACTTCACTGACAATGTTACTCCAGATGTGACACCCCTCTGCGTGTGGGAGGCCCATAAATGTGTTATACGAGGCTACTTCATAGCTAAAAGCGCAGCCATGAAAAAAGCAAAGGCTGCTAGATTGGCGACCATAATCGCGGAGATACAGGTGGTAGAGGCCAGGCACAAACTTACACGGCTCCAGAGCGATGGTGCCAAGCTACTGACACTACGCAGGGAACTGGCGTCCATCATGAACGCCAACTACCAAAGGGCGCACCTACATACCAAAGCCTTCTTTCATACACACGCCAACAAATGCGGGACCTTGTTGGCCCGTATGATCGCCAAAAAAAGAGCAGAATCCTACATACCTAAAATTCGCGACAAAGACGGACGACTGAAACAACTCCCGGGAGACATGGCAGAGGCTGTACGGGAATACTACGCGGAGCTCTATGCCATACACCCCGACAGGGAGCCACCGCGCCAGGGCGACGTCCTACCAGAGACTAGACAATACCTACACTCACGCATACAAAACCGACTTCCCCGGGAAGCCACGACTGCCCTTGACGAACCGATCACACCTCATGAGCTAGCCTGGGCCATAAAAGAGTCGAAATTGGGCAAATGCCCGGGCCCTGACGGTCTTCCCACTAGATACTATAAAAAGTTTGCTGACGTATTATCCCCACACCTCCTGACCGCCCTTAACACCCTACGTGACGGAGCCAGCCTACCCACACAGACTCTAGCGGCCAACATCTCCCTGATCCCAAAGGAAGGTAAAAACCCGGAACTCTGTGCAAGCTACAGACCTATCTCCCTACTAAATTGTGACCTTAAACTCTTCACAAAAATACTAGCCCGCAGACTACAAACCTACCTCCCTGATCTCATACATAGGGACCAGGCAGGGTTCACGCCCCAGAGAGAAGCGAGAGACAACACCACCAGGACACTCGATCTCATTCACAGGGCACAAGACGGTCAGGAAGGCCTCCTCTTGCTCTCCACAGACGCGGAGAAGGCCTTCGACCGCATAGATTGGGGCTACATGCTGGCAGTATTAGAAGCGATAGGTCTGGGCCCGCATATGATGAGCTGGATACGAGCACTGTACTCTAAACCCACAGCTAGGGTATGCGTGAACGGGTTGTTCACGGACCCGTTCCCCATCCGGAACGGCACAAGACAGGGATGCCCCTTGTCCCCATTGCTGTTTGTACTGGCACTGGAACCCTTTCTTAACTCTGTCCGGGACAACCAAGCCATAAAAGGGATACAGATAGGACGGACGAGACACGTAGTGGCTGCCTTTGCAGATGATCTGCTGTTTTATGTCACTCAGCCTGAAACATCAATGCCAGCAATCATGGCAGAGTTCCAGCTCTACGGCCAATTATCGAACTTCAAAGTTAACCTCGCCAAATCCTCGGTTCTGAATGTCTCGATCCCACCCTATAGAGCAGAAGCCCTGAAACGCACACTCCCATTCCAATGGTCTGACACCACTATAAGATACTTAGGCACCTCCATACCAAGAGACCTGTCACAAATATACACTGCTAATTTTCAACCCCTCCTGACCACAATACGCAGAGACTTGGAGGAATGGACTAAAGTCCGTCTTTCCTGGTTTGGACGCATTGGAGTATTAAAAATGAACATTCTACCCAGGCTGCTCTACTTGTTCCAGACACTACCAATTCACATCCCTGAGACATACTTTTCAACGCTGCGCTCCATGGCACTACGATTCACATGGCACAACCTACAGGCACGAGTCAAACACGACACTCTCACACTACCAAAACGGAAGGGTGGCCTGGCCCTCCCAGACTTCCAGGTCTATTACAAAGCAACCCATCTCCAGAGGGTGATGGAATGGTCCAAATCGGAGGTCCACAAGCTGTGGAAAGAAATAGAGTCAGACCAAATATCCAGACCGATAGGGCTCTTACCGTGGCTAGACCACCACCAGGGCAGACAGCTGGCTAACCCACACCCGCTAATTAGAGCGACCTTAATGGTTTGGCATAAAGTGGGGACACCCTCCTCCCTCACCACACCCATTTCCCCACTCTTACCCCTGACTCATAACGACGCCTTCCCACCTGGACTAGACGCAGGCCCGTTTCAACAAATGTTAGGAAACTCGCTACCTAGACTCTGCCACGCTACCACCAATGGCACGATACGGACTCTTGAGTCCCTGTTGCCCGTGGAGAGACCGACGTTCATGATGCAGTTCAGATACAAACAACTATCTGCCTACCTACTAATAATCACCAAAGACGTCCACACACACAGGCCGCTCACAGACTTTGAAAGGCTCTGCTATGACCCAAGCCCACTGGCCAGGGGACTGTCCATACTCTATAGCCTCCTCATGGACGCAAAGAGACTTCCCCCACCGAGCTTCATGAGTAAATGGGAAACTGACCTGGGTACTACACTCTCGCCAACCCAATGGGAAAAGATCTGTACCCTGTCCCTTCACTGTTCAACGTCCAGTACCATACAAGAAACGGCCTATAAGGTACTATCTCGCTGGTACCGCACGCCACTGGTCACCCATTCCTACGACCCAACCGCCACCAACAACTGTTGGAGATGTGAGAAAGCCCTAGGCACTCTCCTCCATATCTGGTGGACATGCCCCTTGATACAACCCTACTGGGCAGCGATCCACACGATCATCACCAAATTTTCTGATACTCCCCCCCACTTAGACCCAGCAGCCTTCCTCCTACACCACACCTCCACCCGTAGCTCATCCTACAAAAAATCACTAACGATCAGGATATTAAACACAGCCAAGAGCCTAATTCCCTTATACTGGAAACAAAAGACCCCACCACCTGTGTCGGCCTGGTTTAAACGCATGGAAGAGCTCAGGGCACTAGAGGAACTCACCTCACACGCAGAGGGGCGAGAACAGTCGTATATGACGACCTGGACACACTGGATACTGGCTACGACGAAACCCGACTTCCAGACACTTATCACAGACTGAGTAGACAGCAGTGGGAACATGAACCGAGACGATGGGTAGGGGTGACGTAGAATGACCGAAAAGACAGCGCATGTCATACGTAGAGCTACCACAGACAGAGATTAACACGATAATTTTAGCCCTGACGGGGACGAAGGGCCACATAAACCCATGGAGCAGGGAGGACGCTTTCCCAAACGCTGAGGAATCCCCCCCCCAATCTCTTCTCATCCCCCCCCCCCCCCCCCCCCCGGCCCGGGCGAACTTGCGGACCACGCAGCCGGACCAAGATACAGCGGACCACGGGTATGCCACTAAAGGCTTAAATGCACATGTGTTTGACCTGGAAACCTGCGCGTTTCCCTGCATTATTGTACCGATACTTATGATTCGCTAATACTGTGCCTCATAACTTGTATATGCCATTTATTGGAAACCTGCGTGTTTCACCGAACCACTCTTGAGACATTTACTTTTCTTGTTGTTTGCAAATTTACTCTTGAAAACCTTAATAAAATTTAATTCACAAAAAAAAAAAAAAAAAAAAAAAAAAGAATCATCCATAAAGTTAAAAGAAGAGATCATTGCCCTTTAGAAACCAGGAACAAGAGACAAAAAGATAGCAAAGGCAGCGTAGTTTGCAGGTTCAAAGTTGAAGGCAGAGTGGTTACACTACCTGGATGGAGCAGAAAAAGGAAGCTATCAATGGCTGCAACCAGATTTCTGAGAAGGCAGGTTGTGAAAAAACATCAAGTGACTGCAATAGACCTGCCACAAGACTTGGTGGCAACAGGCACTGAGATTTCAGTGAGCAGAGTAGGGTACGTAAGAAATGCAGAAGGTTTCCATGCCAGAACTCTAAGGCATACACCACTACTGACCTAAAAGCACAAGAAAAGTTGCCTCAAATATGTTCAAAATCATATTGAAGGAGCTAAGGTTAATAGGCCTGAAAGCAATTGATACACAAATATCAAAATTCTTGTGCTTTGTCTGACGTGTTCTTTTGGCCCATCTCAATAATTAGCTTGCAGAAACATTACTGATGCAGACTGTTACGTAATACCCAACAGGCAGAATGTAAATCCTCCAAAGGGATAGAGAGAGAGAAAAGGTCCCTAAACCGGTCCTTAGTGTGGCCGGATAAACAGGATAAATAATAGGAAAATAGAAATGTCAGAACAAATGAAGGTCAAGTTAAGCCAGAAAATCATGAAAACGAGAAACAGAGCCAAGTCAAGGGAACCAGAGAAACAGAGTAGTCAAAACAAAGCTAGATCAATGGCAAAATACAATACACAAACCAAGGTAAACACTATTGGGACACTAGAACATTAGAAACCACAACAGGGCACTGTGCCTTGGGTTGAGTGTGATTTTATATGTTTGGGGGCGTGTTTAGGGTAACCATGCCCCCTCAATGTGAGTGTTCATGAGCTCTAGTGTGTAGAGCCCCTCTGACATCATGACACCAGCTCGCATGCGCCACATCATAAAAAAGAGCAGGCGTACAGTGGCCAGCATCCAGGAGGCTGACCGGAGCACAGGATGCATGGGAGTGGCGGTCCGCCAGATCAAAGTGACAGCTTAGAACTGCCAAGCAGACGGGAACCACCAGAATGATCACGAAAGCAGGAAACAAAAGCCCTGAGCAAACATGGGGCATGGGCATCATCCACCGCCACCCAGGATCGTTCTTCAGGACCATATCCCTTCCAATTAATCAAGTATTGAAGAACACCCCGGGAGATTCGGGAATCCACAATAGACTGAACCTCATATTTTTCCTGTCCTTCAACCTCAACAGCAGAAGGAGCAATAACAGGTCAAGTGTACTTGTTACATGTAAGAGGCTTTCATAGAGAAACATGAAAGGTTAGGGATCTGCAATGCAGGGGACAGTTGTAACCTATACAAAACGGGTTTGATACGCCTTAGTATCCGATAGGGGCCTATGTAAGGAGGTGCGAACTTCATGGAAGGTACTTGCAGATTGATGTCTGCGCTGCTCTGCCAGGGCTGAGATGAGTAAGGCATACTTAATAAAACAGAAGGAAAGCAAGCGCTTAAATCTTAATATAAAACATGAAACACGAGTTGAGTCACATGAGTAATCAGTTGCGGTGCACCTCGTTCAGTTTGCTGTGGTAGGTATGCTAAACAGTTAAAGTCTTGTCATCTGCTGGAGTATTCTGCAACCCGGTGTTAGACAGTCCCCTTATTATAGGTACTTCACCCACTGCCCTGGCTGGGCACAGCTCGGAGATAGCCGCTCGATCTCACCATCTGGGCCATGCTGATGTCTAGAAGGTTGCTTTATCAGTCCCTGTCAGCCTATGCCCACTGGGTATGCATAACTGTCCAGCATGGATGTGACTTGCCAGTGAGCGAACACTCGCTTGGTGAGGAGATGTCTGGCCACTGATAGCATGAGGGGTGGCTCAGAGGTGGCTGTGCTGGTCTCTTGATGCAGCTTAGAACAGACGCTGGTAAAATGGGACTCACCATTCTATGGCAGCGGCGGTCAGGACATCGGTCTACACCTCGGTAGGTTGTAGCGCAGTTTGCACGGCTTACAAGTGGCAGATCTGCTGTGTTTTCCGGTGGTGGTATATGCTGCCTGTAGTCCTGCGGATGGATCTGCATGTAGGTAGGCAAAGTTGTTTGCGTTGCCGCCATTTTGGCGCCCTGGTATGGGATGCACTGTGCCCTGCAGGCTCAATGGGCCAGTATTAGGCTGTGATTCCCTCCAATGTGGACCGGGATAACCCTCTCGGTCCGTGAGGTGGGAGCGGGACCCGCAGGACACATCACTGGGCTGCTGCACGGCTTCCAGGCTCGGAAACAGGATGGCGGCCATCCGCCCCGTTCTAAACCCACATGGGCTGCAGGCCCAGGAGCCTCACATCACTCTCTGGGGCTGCAAGATTCCCGATCTTGGGGTCCGCAGTGGCACAGGCAACTACCTGGACACTGGAGGTTTTATCTTGACTCCGGGGCAGGCTGTAAACTTAGTATTTTTGTCGGAATAGGTCAAATCTTACAGGAGCCCCTCCAGCCTGCGACCGGTCAGCATGGCGGTAGGGCCCCGCTCCCCAATATCCCTTATTAACATAGACATCAAGCTATTCTCTTCTATTATTGCTCAAAGACTAAAAGCAATATTGAATTCTCTAATCCATTCTGATCAAATAGGCTTTGTACCTTAAAGAATGTCGAACAATAATCTAAGAAGATTGATTGACATAATAGATATATCACAGCAAAATTTTTGTCCTATGCTGATCATGTCACTAGATGCCGAAAAGGCATTTGACAGGGACAGTTGGGTCTTTATGAAAAACACTCTAGAGGCATTTGGAATATCAGGTTGGCTCCTTACTGCAATGTTAGCATTATATAGTAATCCAACAGACAGAACAATTGGACCTAACATTTGTTCAAACTAGTACAAATTGAAAAACGGCACTAGACAGAGTTGTACATTATCCCCCATTCTATATATATTAACTATAGAAGTACTGGACACTATAATTAGACAGCAGAGAAATAAGTGGTCATTTAAAAACATCAGCCGAGGGCTAAACTTTATAACAAGCGATGACAACCTCTCACACACTTTTGAGAAATGTTAGATAAGCAGGAAACCCTACTACTTTACTTTACTTAACTTAGTTAAAATGAGCAGTAAAACAACATAACCTTCATATTAAGAAACTGTGCACTGTTATAATGTCCTGGAATACGCTAGTGGAATGCCGTTGGGGTACCACTTGCATGTCTGTTTAATCCATATGCACTGCAAAAAATTAAAAAAGGGATATTTGGCGATGGCTTTTTACATTTTTTGGCTCTTTCCCAGGATTAAGTATTGGTACGATATTTGCTTTCAGCATCTCTCTTGGGAACCTTCTGTTAGATACAATGTTGTTAAAGGTGTTTGTTAAATGACTTACTATTTGAAATTCCATCTCCTTATAAAATCTATTATTGAATCCATCGGATCCTGGGGTTTTATAACTCTCTAATTTATCAAAAGCCTTTGTAAGCTCTTGATATTTCTTTATTCAATAAGATTAGATGTGCATTTGATAGTTTAGGCAAATTGGCTGATATGATATATTCTTTAACCATATCTGACAGAGTTGTATCTGTAAGATTATATAGTTTTTCATAATATTCATTAAAAGCCTTCCCTATTTCCTCAGGTAGTAAACATGTTTTATCATTTGTAACAATTTTTCGACCAACATATTTGAATTTCTTTTTCTAAGCACATTGGTTAATATCTTATCAGCTCTGTTATATTTATGATAATATTTGACTTTCAATTTTAACATATTTTTCTTAATTCTTTAGAAGGTTTTATTTTGAATCTCTTTTTTAATATTCACTATTTTGGACTGATTATCTCTAGGTTTTCTTTGCTTAAATTATATAATGTTATATGGAGGTTCATTAAACCTGCCCAAATTCTCTTATCTCTTAGTTTCTTTAGTTTTATACAATGACCTCTAATTACAGCTTTAGAGCACCATAAAATGTCGTCCTGAACCTGTCCGTTTTTATTTTCTTTGAGGTTAAAATGCATTATTTTATCTAAATGGTTTTTATATTCTTTATTTTGTAACAGAGTGTCATCTAATCTCCATGTTGTATTATAGTTTCAGCTACAATTGGTTTCATTTAACTCACAAATTACACTATTATGGTCTGACCATGTTGCTGGTTTAATTTCTATTTTATGCGTCCTTTCTATCAGCTTTGATTCTTCCAAAAAAAAATCTGAGGCCATGAATAAAATATAAATTCTTTAAGTAAAGGATTGTTAACTCTCAAAGATTTTAACATTTCTTTGAATATTTTTTATCTGTAAAGACCTTATTTGAGAGCTTATCTAATAACGGATCATATGTACAATTAAAATCTCCTGCAATAATTATTAGGCTTTGTCCCAGCTTTTCTACTCTATTTAACACCTACATCAGGAGCCTCATTGAGTTTTTATTAGGTAAATATAAGTTTACTATAGTAAACAATTCTTTATCAATAGTACATACAGTTATAATAAGCTGCACTCTGGTTCTTGATCTTTATATTTGATGTTGATTTTTAAAGAATTAGAAAAAGAAGATGGTTACTCCACATGTTTTGCCTTCTGTTCTAGATGCACATATTTTAAATGGAATGTTTTTACTATACCATCTGGTTTCATCCCTCTGACACCAATGAGTTTCCTGGACAAGTACAATTTGAATTTCTTTTTTCTTAATATTCTTGAAATGTCAGTCTCTTTTGTGGGATATTTAAACCTTGAATATTAATAGTGACCATTCTGACCATCTGTATATGTTACTGGACCTTCATTTTCCTGGGCTGACTAGGGGGCTTATGTTGACAGTTACATAAAACAAAAGTAAACATGCAGATCCACAATCATATACACAAACTATAAACGACATACATACATTCATTCTAGAGACTCTGAAAAGAGTCATAGCACAATCCAGTATGTGTACCTGTTTTGCACACACTTCAAACCTTACAGGATTGTGGCGGTGGAGGCTCAGCCTACAACTCAGGAATACTTTTCCATCATGTCATCACTATTTCTATGAAATCTTTTTGTTTCTATTTATTTTTTTACTAAACTAGTACTATTAGGTATCATTATGTTGTATCCTAATTTTCATCTGGATTTGTGGGTAAATATTTATTTCTATCCCTTCATCCAATTTTCTATTTCTCTCCCTTGTCTTGTCTTCTTATTTTCCTTTATCATAAGCACCTCCTATAAGCTTAGAATAACGGAAAATAAGAAGACAAGACAAGGGAGAGAAATAGAAAATTGACAAGACAATATAGAAAAGACAGGGAAGGCAAGAAACGGGGAGGGGTGGCCCTGTATGTAAAGGATAGCATAAAATCTAACCTAATAAAGGTTAGTGAGGCGAACGTAGAGTCCGTTTGGGTTACGTTAGAATTTGGTAATCACACAGTAACTCGTGTAGGTGTGATTTATAGGCCCCCAGGACAAATTGAAGAGTTAGATAATCTACTAGTTGAAGAAATAGCTAAAATGACAATGAAGGGGGAAGTTATCATCATGGGTGACTTTAATCTTCCTGATGTGAATTGGAAAACAAAAATAGCTACTTGTGCCAGGAGCACACATATTCTAAACTCCCTACTGGGATTGTCTCTTAAACAAGTCGTTGAGGAGCCAACTCGTAAAGAGGCCATACTAGATTTAGTGTTAACAAATGGAGATTTGGTATCAGATATTACTGTAGGTGAAAGTTTAGGCTCCAGTGATCATCAGTCAGTGTGGTTTAATATAAGAACAGTGACTGAGTCACGCCACACAAAAACAAAAGTTTTAGACTTTAGAAAAACAGACTTTTCTAAAATTAGAATATGTGTAAATGAGTCATTATCAGACTGGAGCAATTTAAATGGAGTCCAAAAGAAATGGGATTATTTAAAAGTTGCACTACTGAAGGCAACAGAAAATTGCATTAGGCTTGTCAGTAAAAGCAAAAAATTCAAGAAACCACTGTGGTACTCCGCAGATGTAGCCAAAATAGTAAAAAACAAAAAGTTAGCATTTAGTAATTATAAAAAAAAAAACAGAGTGAGGAAGACAGAATGACCTATAAGATTAGGCAGAAAGAGGCTAAGCAAGTTATAAGAGCTTCCAAATCACACACAGAAGAGAAAATAGCACAGTCAGTAAAAAAGGGGGACAAAACGTTTTTAGATACATAAATGAGAAAAGAAAAGTAAAACAAGGATTAGTTAGATTAAAAACAAAAGAAGGAAGGTATGTGTCAGGCCTTAAGCCTCCCGATGTCTCCTCATGCTTCCGGGTTTGACGGAGCTTAGCCACACCCCCATTGCCGCGGTCTGCTATTTAATGCGACCGCACCAGCTGATAGACACTGGATTATTGAAACGCGTACCGCGCCAAACTCACCGGCTCACATACCTCGCTGAGACGACCACTCGCTACTAGACCGGACCGGAGGAATATTCAAGTCCCCAACATCTCTCCTCATCAGAGAAAGATACCAGCACTCTCGGCAACCATTCACTGAAGCAACCGCCTCGGAAGAGAGCTGGGGACACAAACCCTCTACTTCTAGAAGTTAAGTAACTTACAGTCTCTGAGTTAAGAGCTAATAATGCTAAAGCTTTATTTCAACTTACTAAAGTCTGCTATCAAGTTCTCCAGCAAGCCTGCTACAGCTTTCCTCAAATCAAGTATTATTCAAGTTCAGCTGTACCTGTCTTGCTACAGATAATCTTATTTCTTCATACTAAAGTCTGCTATAAAATTCTCCAGCAAGCCTGCTACAGCTTTCCTCAAATCAAGTATTATTCAAGTTCAGCTGTACCTGTCTTGCTACAGATAATCTTATTTCTTCATACTAAAGTCTGCTATCAAGTTCTCCAGCAAGCCTGCTACAGCTTTCCCCAAATCAAGTATTATTCAAGTTCAGCTGTACCTGTCTTGCTACAGATAATCTTATTTCTTCATACTAAAGTCTGCTATCAAATTCTCCAGCAAGCCTGCTACAGCTTTCCTCAAATCAAGTATTATTCAAGTTCAGCTGTACCTGTCTTGCTACAGATAATCTTATTTCTTCATACTAAAGTCTGCTATCAAGTTCTCCAGCAAGCCTGCTACAGCTTTCCTCAAATCAAGTATTATTCAAGTTCAGCTGTACCTGTCTTGCTACAGATAATCTTATTTCTTCATACTAAAGTCTGCTATCAAGTTCTCCAGCAAGCCTGCTACAGCTTTCCTCAAATCAAGTATTATTCAAGTTCAGCTGTACCTGTCTTGCTACAGATAATCTTATTTCTTCATACTAAAGTCTGCTATCAAGTTGTCCAGCAAGCCTGCTACAGCATCCCTCAAAACAAGTACTATTTAAGTTTTGCTGCACCATTCTTGCTACTGATAATTCCAATGTGTATAATCTCTTATAATTTGAACTGTTAACAATAATAACGGACTCTAATGAATTCTGAACCTTGTCAATGCTAAGTGAAACAAACCGTTTATTATTTAAAGAAACAGTAACTGTAATTCTGGAACTGAAGTCTCCATCTAATTGTCTTAATAAAAGATCAAAGTCCTAAGAAATCTGCAGTTGTGTTCCACATCATTTACTGTGAACGTGACAGTATGTAGATGAGGATAAAGGTCTAGCTGACTGCCTCAATGAATATTTTTGTTCGGTATTTACAGATGAAAATGAAGGAAAGGGACCTCAGTTAAGAAAAAGGATAAATGAGTCATTTATTACACGTGAGTTTACAGAGGAAGAGGTTCTATTTCAACTGTCAAAAGTAAAGACAAATAAGTCAATGGGACCTGATGGAATACACCCAAAGCTATTAAAATAGCTTAGTGGTGTACTAGCAGAACCATTAACAGATTTATTTAACCAATCATTGATAACAGGAGTAGTCCCAGAAGATTGGAAGTTAGCGAATGTTGTGCCCATTCACAAGAAAGGTAATAGGGAGGAGTCGGGCAACTATAGGCCAGTTAGTCTTACTTCAGTAGTGGGGAAAGTGATGGAAACCATGTTAAAGGATAGGATTGTTGAACATCTAAAAACACATGGATTTCAAGATCAGAGACAACATGGGTTTACCTCAGGGAGATCATGCCAAACTAATCTTATTGATTTTTTTGATTGGGTAACTAAAATTATAGATCAGGGTGGTGCAGTAGACATTGCTTACAATGTAATAGAGCAGCAGGAAATGCTAGCAGAATGCTTGGTTGTATAGGGAGAGGTATTAGCAGTAGAAAGAGGGAAGTGCTCATGCCATTGTACAGAACACTGGTGAGACCTCACTTGGAGTACTGTACACAGTACTGGAGACCATATCTTCAGAAGGATATTGAAGGGCTACTAAACTGGTTCATGGATTGCAGGATAAAACTTACCAGGAAAGGTTAAAGGATCTTAACATGTATAGCATGGATGAAAGACGAGACAGGGGGGATATGATAGAAACATTTAAATACATAAAGGGAATCAACACAGTAAAGGAGGAGACTATATTTAAAAGAATAAAAACTACCACAACAAGAGGACATAGTCTTAAATTAGAGGGACAAAGGTTTAAAAATAATATCAGGAAGTATTACTTTACTGAGAGGGTAGTGGATGCATGGAATAGCCTTCCAGCAGAAGTGGTAGAGGTTAACACAGTAAAGGAGTTTAAGCATGCGTGGGATAGGCATAAGGCTATCCTAACTATAAGATAAGGCCAGGGACTAATGAAAGTATTTGGAAAACTGGGCAGACTAGATGGGCCGAATGGTTCTTATCTGCCGTCACATTCTATGTTTCTATGTTTCTAAGAGAGAGAGAGAAAATATGCAAATATGCAAATAAGAAGGAAAAAAAGGAAAACTTAATCTATACTATTAGTGTTGTTTATCACACTTTCCTATCTTTCTCCCAACTCTCCTACCCTTAGTGTTGACTTATTGCACTCTATCCGGCTCTTGTTGTGTTCTATGTGATATCACATTAGAAAAATTCCTCATGCACAGTGTTAATATATCCTGTAATTCCTTATTTTTCTTTCTGTGTTTTGTCAACCTACTACTTCTCTCTTTCTGGTTGTGACCTTACATGCATTAACTATTTCACTTAATTGAAACCTTACCTAATTGTGTTATTTCTATAATTTAGTGTTCCAAAATGTAATACATTTAATTTATCAAATTTAATAGATTTTTTATTTTATTTATCTGATATATCTATCTATTTACTTTTCCCCTTTTTTCACATTTACTTCCCTCCCCTCTTCCCTTTCTCTCTTTTTATCCCTTCTTTATCTTTGTGAATTTGAATAGTGTAAAAAGCAGATGAAGAAGAAGAAAAATTAAAAAAATCTGAATACATAAATGCTACAATTCATCGTTGATTACTTAGTTTACAAGTGTCCGGCTTTAATAATATTTTTAAACCGAGTCCTATATGGATGCTATTAATTATAGCCCAAGCTGTGCAAATCAGCATACAAAAAATAGAAAGGAGACAATAGGAGGGAGTAAAAAACTGAGAAACAGAGGAAAATCTTACTAGGAGTGCCTTGGAATAACTATTATACATAACATTTCTCTTGGGAATGATTTCCTTATGTTTTTAGAACCGACACACTCAATGCTCTATAAATAATCTTGAAATATCTTTTGGTGCTGAGCAGTCAAATATCTGTCCCCCATATCTTCTACTTTTTATCTCCATCCTCTCTACATCTCACCCTTCCCCCTTTCTCCACTCCTGCCCCTTAAAGTCAGGAATCATATCCTAGCTCTTATTTCTTGCCTCGAGTGCTCAAATTATTTTGCAGTCTTAAGACCATAATAAAAAAGTATTCTATTTTCCTGTCCTTCTCTCTTCTCCCTTCCCAAGTCGTCCGTCTTTTGATTCCTCTCTTTTTTTCCCCCTCTTCTTTGAGTCTTTAAAAATCGATCTTCCATTCTCCACCTCCATTTTTTTCAAAATTTATGCAGGGGACTCACTAACCATATTTTTCCTTTTAAACCAATTTTCAGTTTGTTTTATGTAGTCAAAAGTCTCTATTTGACCCTCTCTTATAATCCTAATCTTGTTAGGATAGCTCCAAAAATATATTTAGATTTCTTAGGATGCTTGTTACCGGAGTACATTTTCTTCTCTGTGACCTGGTGAGGAATGATAAGTCTTGAAAAATTATTATTTGTTTCCATAGTTATTTTGGCTCAAGTAGCACGTATTATAGTTTCTTTAAACTGAAATGATTAAAGATTTATTATGATAAATTGGCACAAGCCCCTGACGAAGTCTTCCAGACGAAACGCGTAGGGTGGCAAGCTTTATTTCACTTTTGAAAATTATTTTACTGTGGACTCTTTTCATCCAGTTTTGTCTTTTTATCCTGGCGGTTTCATCTGTACCTGGTAGCAGACAGTGGATGTATATATTGATGGGCCTTTTTAACTTCTTGTAAGTGTACACAATAAAGCATTTCTTGGAATATTATACAGTTATACACTATGCTTTTTTCTGTGCTTTGTTTTAAGTACTTATCTTCATACACAAGAAGAAAAGAAGCACTTGAAGAAGACTGATTATACCCTGCCTTTTTACTTCTATGTTTGTGTGTGTTTTATAGTTCCCCTTTTTTAATGTTTTTTTTAGTTCTTTTTTGTCTGCACTATTGGTCTCCCTTTGAACTTTTAGGTCGTGCTATTTATGGTTTTATGTATAAGATTTATTATGATGTCTCATGGTTGTTGTTCGGGTATAGCTTTTGGTTTTAAATAGGCGATGGTATCTTTCCATGTTGGTATTGTATTTTGATAGTTCTATCTTAAATGCTAACCACAACTTATCCAAAAATTCCTGGGATTTTTTCTTGTGTAACCGCCTCTGATTTTTTTTTTAAATTCTTTATTTTCAATGTGCAGGTAGGTACAAAACAGTATCCAATGCCACAACAGCGTACTTATTCTGTAGAAGCATTAGAATGGCAAGAGTTTGTGCACATTTTTAAAAATAAAATAAGGTTTTTTACTCAGTAGGAAAGTAGCAGGCAATATATATTCTGGCTTACGCAGAAGCCCCATTTACAGTTTGTCTATAGTTGCTTGTACCATGCTACTGGGTTACATTAGGGGTGGTATATCTAGAGGCTTACATAAGGTTCGAGTGGCTAGTTCCATCTCCATACTTTCTTCTGGAGATTTATTTTTAGTAAGAGAGTCCCTTGGAATCCAAGGGTCAGAGAAACTTAGAGATAGAGGTAGGATAGAATAGGATAGAAAAGGGGGGAGAGGGGGATGGGTGATGGGCCAGGGGTCATGCGGTCCGTACCGCTTCCCACCTCCAGACTATGCCTCAGTGCTGCGGGGTTCAGTTCTCCCGCCTATGGTTTTGGGCTATTCTTCTTGGGTGTGGACGTTCTTGCGTCATTCCCGCTATTTGCCCTATTGGTAATTGACCCGGGATCAGGGGTCACTTCTGCTTGTGTTATTCCATGAGTATACGTGAGGACTAATGTTCCCATGAATGGTATCGTATGTACGTACATGTGTCCTGAGTGTTCCGGATATGATTAAAACATTATTTTTCCATCTGTCTGCGTGTCAAGGGTATGTGCATCAGGTCTCCCTGTGAGTTTTACATGACAGTTATATGTGGTAGATATTGGAATAAGTATCCAGCAGGAAATCATTCAAAGCTGTTGTGTATCCCCTCTTGATTTGTGACCTATGTTCTCATCTTTCCGCTTTGCTGACATTGTGGACAGGGTAAGTATACCTTTTGATTTCGCTCATGGACTCTACCGATTAATACTCGTCTGTGTTAAACCCTGACGCAGATGTATAACTTATCATGTATTTCTATTCCGTAGGCGTTGGGGATTGTTCGAAGTTGGTGTGGGGGAAAGAGGGGGGGAGTAAACGGATGGGGGGGTCGACAGAGGCGGGGGGGGAGGTGGTACTGAGCATTTTCCCTTTGTACAGCTGTTGCGTGCTGCTGGGGGGGGGATAAGAATTATCAGCAGTATTCGCTGGCGTCCCACAAGTCCCAGATCTTATGGAAAGTTTTGGTGGACCCTCGAATTCTGGCTGTCAGATCGTCCATCAGTCTTATCTCTTTAATTCTAGCTATAATTTCTGATCTCTCTGGGGTAGTAGGTTTCAGCCAGGAGGCGGCTGCTGCCTTCCTAGCTGCCAACGTAATTTTGTGCAAGAGTTTTTGTTCTACTCTGGTCCAGCCCTCTATTTGTCTATTGAGTAAAAATACCCAAGAATCTAAGTCTATGGTCCTGGAGAACACTTGCCTGAGTATGCTTTGAACGCTATTCCAAAATCTAAGCATACTGGGCCATTCCCACCACATGTGGAGGTATGACCCTTTGAGTCCGCACCCTCGCCAGCATTCGTCACTCGTAGTTTTATGCATTCGGAGCAGTTGTACGGGGGTGGTGTACCACCTAAACATTGTTCTAAAGGATTGTTCCTGGAGAGTCACGCATATAGAGGTGGCTTTTGCCTCCCATATCTCCTGCCACTCAATCCCTTCCAGAACCTCACCTAGGTCCTGTTCCCATTGGTCCGTGTAGGTTAGTTTGCCCCATACCCCCGTCTCCGAGCAGAGATGGGCTTACAGCAATGTTATCATACCCCGCGGTAAGTTCCCGGAGAGGCACCACCGCTCAAAAAAAGGCAGTGATTGTGTCGCCGCTCTTTTGATATGCGGTTGTTTAATAAAGTCTTTCAGTTGGATGTATCGAAAGAAGTCGCTCGGTGTGAGATGTCTTTCCTGTGATAGGTCGTTAAAACCGACGATTTCTGTGCCTTTGTATGTAAATGGCATATCCTCTGAATCCCTGTTTGTTCTAAGTTCCTAAAGTCTCTGGCGGTCATGCCTGGGGTGAAGGCCCTATTGCAGAGGTAGGGCATTAGAGGTGAGGGCAAGGATGCTAATTTGTATTTTGTGTGCGCTTGGTCCCACAGTCGGAGTGAGTTCAAGATAGCTGGGCAAGTCACCTTGAGTATAGGCCTGTGTTCTTTGGGTACCCACATAGCGAATTGTGGTATATCGGCCCCTATCATGAGCGATTCTATATCTACCCATTTCCTTTCGTCTGGGGGTGTGTGCCACATCTCCACCTGAGCTAATTGGGCGGCCAGATAGTAGTGGTATAAGCAGGGCAGTCCCAATCCTTCCCTCACCTTTGGTCTGTAAAGGACTTGCCTCGAGATTCTTGGGCGTTTATTTTGCCAAATGAAAGCACCCACACTTCGTTGCAGTGGTAGTAGCTGGGGTTTTGATAAGTGTATGGGTAGTGCCTGGAACAGGAATAGGATACGTGGCAAAACGTTCATTTTTACCGAATGAATCCGGCCCACCCATGATATAGGCTTATCCAGCCACCTTTCCAGGTCTTTAGTGAGAATTTTAAATAGTGGGGTGTAGTTGCATTGGAATAACTTATCGGGGTTCACGGTTAAGTGGACTCCTAAGTATTTGATGGAGGCATGTTCGATTCTTATAGCATGCACGTTCCCTATTACTGTTGCAGCTGCCGCCGACATACCCACCGTTAGTGCGCTGGACTTGGCCATGTTCACTGCGTATCCCAAAATTTCCCCATAGCTCTGAAGGACTTCTTGTAGGGCTGCTAAAGATTGGGGTGGGTCCATCAGAGTTAAGAGTACGTCGTCGGCATATGCCGAGACTAAAAACTCGCTGCCACCCACTGTGATTCCGTTATTCTAGGGTGCTGCCGGAGGGTCTGTAACAGGGGCTCTAGGGATAGGATGAAGAGAAGCGGGGACAACGGGCACCCCTGCCTCGTGCCATTGTGGAGCTGAAAAGGGAGGAGCGGGGCCCCCCGAGACCTGCACCTGGGCTCGGACGTTACTATACATCACCCTGATGGTCCTTCTCTGGTTTGAGGAGGAGCACAATAGTGGCTAAGGACATATCCTGTGCCGGCGCGCCTCCTTCTCTAAACTCTTTGAACAGTCGTAGGAGGTAGGGTGTTAGTTCTTCCCTGAATGCCTTACAATATCCGCCATTGAAGCCATCAGGGTCCGGTGCCTTGTTGCCCTATAGAGCCGTTATGGCGCGATCTATTTCTTCTTCCGTAATTTTGGATGCAAGGGTTTCCCTGGCTTCGGGGGAGAGTGTAGGTAATTTTAAGTCTTTGAGGAAGTTGCTAATATTTGTCCCGTTGGTTGCTTCGTCACCCTCCTTGTTAGGGGTATGGTTGTATAGTTGTTTGTAATAGTCTGTAAACACTGCAGCTATGTCTGTCGGGGATGTCTTTGTCGTTCCGTCTGGGTGTCTAATTGAAGTGATGTGTGTGCGTCTTTGTCGGGGGTTTAGGGTTCTGGCAAGTAGTGTGTCCATTTTATTGGCTTTTTCGTAAAATGTCCGTCTCGAGTGAGTCATGGCCCTAGCTGTATCATCTTTTAATAGCGTCTTAATCTCATGTCTCTTGGCGTCTAGTCTCTGATAGGTCGGTCTGTCTGGGTGTAGTTGGTGGGCTTGTTCCAGCGGGCGGAGCTCTGTCAGGAGCAGTTCAAGTGCTTGGTATTTTAACTTTTTCTTCCGAGTGGCTAAGCGGATGAGTGTACCCCTTATCACCGTTTTGTGGGCCACCCATATTGTGTTGGCTGTCAATTCTGGACTATCATTAATATTAAAGTACTCCAAGAGTTCCTGTCTGACCCATTTCGTGATATCTTCATCCCTTAGCAAGGATGTATTCATCCTCCAGGTCCAAGGGGTTGCCCTACTTAGGTTGCCCAGGGTCAAGGTTATGTCAGCATGGTCAGACCATGCTATGGATCCAAATACAAAAAGAGAAGTCCTGCGCTTAGTCCCATTATTGCTGGACCAGCAGCAACGACTACAATACACATCAGCCCCAATATATAGTAAAAACCAAAGAAAAGAAAATGTTACTTGCGCTTTCTCCTTAATCCCTATGTATATTTAGACAAATGGAGGTAATTTAGTTGCTCCAATGGCCATTGGAGGGAATGCCCGCCTGCCAACATCAAGGCAGTCCCCCCTAAGCGGGTCCTAACACTGACCATGGATCCGACCGACGCATTCGTTACTCGTGCCATGCAGTGATCGTTGACCAGGAACAGGTCTATCCTGGAGTATGTACCATGTGGTGCGGAGTAGAAAGTGTAGTCAACTGTGTCTGGATGATGCGCTCTCCATACGTCCACTAAGCCCGTGTGAGTGATAAACTCATGGAGCAGTTTATCCTGGCCGCCTCGGTTTTGGGACCTAGGTATTCCCCGGTGAGCACTCCGATCAGCCGCGGGGCATGGCACCGCATTAAGGTCTCCCCCACTACGATCATACCGTGTGGCAGGGCCTGCACTATCCGTTGTATTTGTTCCCAGAACCGCGGTTCGGGTTGGTTAGGCGCGTAGACATTGACGAGGTGAACCGTATGTGAGAGTATGGTGCCGGTTAGAATAATATACCGGCCCTCAGGATCTATTTCGGTGTTGGAGACGCGTAGAGGGCAGCTATTACGAATTATTATTGAAACTCCATTGCGTTTTTTATGGGCGCGGGCTTCATATGAGTGTGATCGCGCAGCCGAAGCTGTAGGTGTTTAGGCAGGTGAGTTTCTTGTAGAAACGCCACGTCCGATTTCATTCTCCGCAGTTCGCGGAATAGGAGGCGTCTCTTTGTAGGCGCGTTTAATCCCTTAACATTTAGTGACATTATATGTAGGGCCATGACAAAGGAACAAGTGTTCTGCTATGCTGTACGCCCATCTCCATTCGAGGAGCCCCCCCGTCGCCCAAGTCACAAGTTACCACTCCCAGATGAGGCATCAGCCCCACACTCCGTACACCAACAGGTCTGCCCAGTTCCACAAGGGGGGAGGGAGGGGTAGGAAAGAGAGGAAAGAGGGTTAGAAGAGAAGTAAGTAGTACACCTCCTTGAGTAGGTGATACAGGTCTGGTCTTATCCGTTGCCAGCCACATTATGGGTACATGGGACTGCTCCTCTACCGTGACCAGCGGGCCCATGAGCCATGACCGTATCCCGCTGCATAGCTAAAAGTCAGCTCAAGGTTGTCCCCCTCTGGGAGGGGGGGCGCCCACGCATGTGCGCCCACCCTGCGTGGGGGTCTTGTCGCTGCCGACAACCCAATCCAAGTCTCAGTGCCTTTGAAACAACTATTATACATATGAGTATACTGATTAATAACAACTTTCAACATTTAACATTTCTATTACTGGTACAGGGGTGTAGACCGTTGTCTTGCCCTTATTCCGGAACACTATTTATCAGGGGGGGGGTTCAGGAGGGATAGCCCACAACGAGTGGGACGGGCACACCTGGGAGGGTGGACCTGGTACATATGTTGTAGGCCCGGCTAGGGACCAATGAGGTATTGTCTCCTACCCCCGTGTGGTGGTCAGTGGCCTCTGCTGGTATCACAGTGCTGGGTGTGTGCCTAGGGGTATGTGTAACAGGTGGGCTGGTCAGCATGTTCCGTTGTTCGTGCACTTTTTATATACGAATTTTCCATCTTGACCTGCCGCATGGTGGCATTTGTTCTGTAGTCAAGGGTCTAGCAGGGTGGTGTGTTGATGTGGTTTTAGTTAGTTATTATGTTTAGTGTGTACACCATATTTCGGAGCTGGGGGAACCTCCTTGGTACAATTCATGTGTGGAAAAATAGGAAATATTTTTGTTTTCGTCATTGTGTTCTAAGGTTTTTTTTTTTTTTTACCCCCCCTCCCCTCTTTCCCGTCCCTTAATGTGTATCTGTCTCCTCGTGAGGTTGTGTGTGGGGTGTCAAAATGTGCATCTAAGTGTCGTTTGCCCCCTACCCGCCACTGCTACCCCTGTTGCATATCTGAGTAAGTTCCCTGTCTCAGTGGGTCGGGGGGACGTGGAGTGGTAGGAACCCTGAGGACATTTGTCCTGTATCATGTTGTTGTGTGTCAACCATGGCTCATACGAGTGAGCGGGGGGGGGAGGAAAGTCACAGTGAGGGGGACGTCCCCAGGTATCTAGCTCCACTGTTGGCAGCGGTCCCCAGTCTGCTTCTTTCACTATACATGTGGCGCTATGGTTGCTCTGGAGTATGGTGGTAGACTCTCAGTTAAGCAAGGGAGGTAGGTGGCCATCACCCGTAATGTCTCTGGGAGCCACCCGCTGCGGGAGGGGCGGCCATCCTGGTGTGTGGTCCCGCTGGAGTCCCTCTGTGTCCCAGTGATTATTTTCGATCCCCCGGCAGTGCTCAGAGCTGAGCTCGGCCCCATGCTCTGTGGTAGAAGCCTCCAGTCCCCCACCCCAAATGTCCCTAGCACCCGAGCGTATGCCCTGCCGGAGCAATGAGAGAGGGGGGGAAGCAGTCCCTACGCATAGCTCCTGTGACCACCGTCCCCCCCATAACAAGATCCCCCCCAGTCCCCCTCAAGTCGCCTGTGGGTTTACATGGTCCCTAATGGTCAATAGTCGGTCTCAGCCCCTGTATATACGATACCCTCACTGCCGCTGGTGTCGAGCCTCGCCGACATCCTGCCACTCAGTCTGTAGGCTGCTCAGGTCTTCTGGCACCGCAGGTACCGTAGGCAGGTTAAGTGGTGGTTGCAGTCCCAGGCTCCGGAACAGTTGTTTAGGGTCTCCACCGTGTTGAAGCACGTGTGTCCGGCCATCTTTAAAAGCAAGGATCTTGAACGGGAATCCCCAGGCATATTTGATCCCGGCCCATCGTAGGGCTTCTGTTATGGGTCTCCAGTCGCGTCTGCGTTGTAAGGTGCAGGGAGCCAAGTCCTGGTATATGGAGATCTCCTCTCCTTCGTACTTGATGGGGCCTTCCCGGCTCTTGCGTAGTAGGGCCTCTTTAGTTTGGTAATGTAGGAATCGTATCACTACGTCCCTCGGGTGGGCTGCATCCGCTCTCCGGGCACGTAATGCTCTGTGAGCCCGCTCGATGGTCCAGTGATCATTCGAAAGGTCGGGTAATAAGGGCCGCATGGCCTTCAACACGAGGTCTCCCATCGGGCCTTCATTTTCCTTCTCCGGTAGGCCCCTCAGTCTGAGGTTGCTTCGCCTCGATCTGTTGGCCATGTCTTCAATCAGCAGTTCGGCCTCAGTCATGCGGTGGGTAAGGCTATTGACCTGGGTCACCACTGCGTTATGTGCAGCAGTAGTGGCCTCCAGACGAGTCTCCAGGCGGTGTGTTCTTGCTCCAAGAGCGTGTATCTCGGCCTGAATGACGGCGGTGGATTTCTCGATCTCCCCGGCTAGTTAAGATCTGACCTCCGTCAACTTGGCTAAAATCTGCGTCGTGTTGTCAGCCATTGTGTCGGCATTGGTTGCCCCGCACGGTGAAGGCGGCTGCGACGGCTTTCCCTCTCCCGTGCCATCTTGAGCTTCTGGTTGGCCGGTTCTCTGTGCTGAAAAGAGACTCGCCACGGAGTTGTTGCCCTCTGGGCCCCGTTTGGGAGCCTTTTTTGGGTGTCGCTTCTCCATTGGTAGGGTATTTAGCTAATTTTACAAAGCTGTTGTAGGCTAAGTGCAGCGCGATCGGAGCGGAGCACTAGTGAGATGCGTCCATCTTCCTTGACGGTCAGGCCACGCTCCCCTAACTCTCTGATTTTATCTTCCATAATTCTCAATTGATTAGTCAGCTGTTCATTTCGATCTTTCAGTATCTTTTCTTAATATTCCAGAGCTGTAGTTTTTTTTCTTCGTTTATTTGTAATCTTTTAGATAGATCTTTAATTGAGTTTTAATTTCGTCAGAATTTCTGTTAGTTAGTTATAGCTTTGAAGTGCATTTCTAAACACCGTTTCAGGAAGTCTGCTGTAATAAAGTTTTCAGTTTTACTCGAAGAACTTTGTATTGATTCTTCACATCATGACGAAGAAAGATAGATTGTCTTGTTTTATTTCTTTTGTAGTCTTGCTTATTGGTGAGAAAAAAAATTTAAGGTTCTGTTTTCTGTTCCTTTTTCTTTTCTTTTTTTTGCAGGCAGGTTCTCTGTAGATTTGGTTGTCATGTTTTATAGTTGTTTAGAAAATCCCTCTCTGGAGATCTTGTGTTTTACCTGAGAGAGAAAGGATAGGGGGAACAGGTAGCACATAAGGACCAAACAAGTGGTGGAAAAAAAAACATCTAAAATTTTTTTTTTTTTCCAGACTTGAAGCTTAATTTTCATCAGTTTCAGTCCTCTTTCCCCTTAATTTACGCTCTTTCTTATCCCCTCTTTTTTTTCTTCAGGGTTTAGTACTAAATCTGTGAATGATGTGCTTATGTTAATATATATTATCAATTTTCACTTAAATGGCTTTTTATTATTTTATTAACCGTCCGTTAATAATCCCTAATGCTTTTTACAATTCTCCCTTATTTTCCTTGTGTTTCTTTAATGTATTTCTAGGTATATTCAAGTTGTATAAATTGTATTGATGTTTTCCTGCAGTCTTTAAATCTTGCTAAACAGACAATAAGCAGCTGTTCTAGTTATATATTACAATTACCGTATATACTCGAGTATAAGCCGAGTTTTTCAGCACATTTTTTGTGCTGAAAAACCCCAACTCGGCTTATACTCGAGTCAATAGTCTGTATTATGGCAATTTGCATTGCCATAATACAGACAGGGGCTGTGGGGGCTGCAGAGAGATGTTACTTACCTTTCCTGCAGCTCCTGTCAGCTCTCTCCTCCTCCGCCGGTCCGTTCAGCTCTATTGTCAGCTCGCGAGATTTACACTGGGAGCTGACCGAGGTGCTGAACGGACCGGCGGAGGAGGAGAGAGCTGACAGGATCTGCAGGAAAGGTAAGTAACATCTCTCTGCAGCCCCCACAGCCCCCTCCTACACAGTGCCCATCCACTGGACCACCAGGGAAGGAGAGCCCCCCTCCCTGGCCAGCTAGTAAGCAGGGAGGGGGGACGAAAAAATGTGTATATATATATTAATAATAATAAAAATAAATAAAAATAATAATTAAAAAAAAAAATGTAATAAAACAAAAAAAATATTAAAATAATAATTAAAAAATAAAAATGCCTACCCCCCACCAAGGCTCTGCATCACACACACACATACACACACTGCATTCATACACACACACTGCACTCATACACACAGCATTCTCATACACACACTGCACTCATACACACACACAGCATTCATACACATACTGCATTCATACACACACACTGCACTCATACACACACACACACTGCATTCATACACACACACTGCACTCATACACACAGCGTTCTCATACACACACACTGCACACACACTGCACTCATACACACTGCACTCATACACACACTGTACTCATACACACACTGCACTCATACACACACTGCACTCATACACAGCATTCTCATACACACACACTGCACTCATACACACACACTGCACTCATACACAGCATTCTCATACACACACACTGCACTCATACACACACTGCACTCATACACACACTGCACTCATACACAGCATTCTCATACACACACACTGCACTCATACACACAGCATTCTCATACACACACACTGCATTCATATACACACTGCACTCATACACACACTGCATTCTCATACACACACTGCATTCTAATACACACACACTGCATTCTCATACACACACTGCATTCATTATATACACACACTGTAAATAAATATTCAATTAATATAATTTTTTAAGGATCTAATTTTATTTAGAAATTTACCAGTAGCTGCTGCATTTCCCACCCTAGTCTTATACTCGAGTCAATACGTTTTCCCAGTTTTTTGGGGTAAAATTAGGGGCCTCGGCTTATATTCGGGTCGGCTTATACTCGAGTATATACGGTAATCACGTTGCATATACTTATCTTTTAAGAATAGGTTCTTGGCTTGTTGATGCAGACTTCCTCCTATCTTTATGCCTTGTGCGTCTGATTTGTCATCTCCATGCTAGTAGTTAACACTCTGTGATGGAGTTGTTTGGCGTTTCTCCAACTCTGCAACTCTGCACGAGCAGATACCTTCTCGAGCTGGGGTCGCCAACTCTCTCTCCACTCACTGCTAGCCTGCCCTTGTGCTGCTTGTGGCCAAAATCGCCTTTCTGGTCACCCCCTCGTGCAGACAAAATTCTTTGTTGCTAGAAGTCCTTCCCTTACCGAAGCTCCGTCTCCCCACCTCAGGATGAGTGTGTGCACCTCCTATGTCATCACGCAACCACCGATTGTGATTACAACTGTATAAATATATATACACACACAAACACATATATATAGATGTAAAATGACAGATTCAATTCTTATCTTAAGTAGAGTACCACAGCACGTAGTATTTAGTTAAAAATCCTCTCAAGCACAAAGTGCAAGGAGTGCAGCACTAAAAAAACAATACCCAAAATATTAAAACTGTGACTTACCCCTCAAACTGTGGGGTGAAGATAAAATTTAGCATAAAACAGAAAAGATAAAAAGTACATATAGTTCTATAATGTAACATAAAATTAAATATAATTATAAGGTTGAGTGGAAATAAACTCACATGATTTAGAGCCTTTTAAAACATAGGCTGTAAACCTTATCGCTTGTATGCTTTAAGGTGGCATACACACCCATCTTCTGTTGGATATTCAGGTCAGCACATCTCCATATGGTATATAAAACAAAAGAAAGTGGAGAATATCTCCTAAGAGCAGTATGTTTGCATACCATGATAAGTGAGACACACTATTGTGGAAACTCTCACCTGTTTAGGAGGGTAACACTTCCCGTTGTTGGAACCCGGCAGAGGAATCAGGATCAGGACACTATGATGTAAAATATACCTTTATTGGTTGGAAACATATAATAATAAAAAAAAACTTCAAAAATAAAGATTGAAAATGAAGTAAGATAAAATAATAATGGTGCTCCTTGTCCTTGTATCCTCTAAGATGCATTTCACATACCAAATGGGCTTTTTGAATCGGTTAAGCTGGCTTGTTCCTGGTTCCTGTTTTAAATTCCTATTCTTCCCGCCAATGGGTGGTATAGTCCAATAGTTACCATCTGCAGTGTCGTCCGTGGTTATCCCACCCATTCATTCGGGCTCTGATCATGCCTAAAATATCGACGTTAGCTTGCACTGGCGTCACGTTCGATCTCCTCTCGGAATCACAATCCCCATAATACGTTGCATCGCTAAATCGCAATCGCTGTGTCCACCAATTTCAAACAGATTTCTTGTCCAATACATAGTCCATATAAATAAAACAGAAGAAATATGGAGACAATATATCCAATATTAGAAGTATTATGTCGATAAATAAAATATAAATATATGTGCAGAAAGAAATAAGAAGGGTATATGTATGCTATAATTGGACAAATGTGAAAAACAATCAAAATGATTGGTTCTAATATGTATACATCTAACATTTATGTAGTGGATATTTAATATTTAGATGCTGTAATATTTCTAAGTCCAACCCAGATGTAATGGTTGTAATCTAAAGTTCCCATATATACCACAACATACAGTTAATATACACTATGCTGGTTAGTCCCTGAATGGACTTATACATTGTTAGAATTATAATGCACCCAAAAGTGAATTAGTGTATACTAAAAGTGGTAATAAGTAATACGTTAAAATAAAGAAATATATTTTTATAAAATAAAAAAATGAAAATGTCATAAAGCGCTGCACTTCTTGCACTTTGTGTTTGAGGGGATTGTCACCTAAATACTAAGTGCTGTGGTACACTACTTTTTATATTGGTGGTTGATTTGGAGCACCCAGATAGTGCTTATAGCTGCTATACCTTTATTAATATTAATAAATCACAACAGAAGCGCCTAGAATCATACTCATCTGTTTTGTATATGCAATTTTTGTATCTTGTAATACCTTTTTTATTGGACTAACAGAATTTTGTAATGACAAGCTTTCGGGGGAGAACCTGTCTTTCTCAAGTCTAAAGCATTTCTGAACAAAGACGAAACATAGAATTCAAAGCTGAGTTGTGATAAAGGAATTAAAGTGACATGAATGCAGATAAGATACAGGTTTGATAGAAACTAGACACCATTCTCCATTTTCAACCTGTGTCTTATTTGCACGTATCTGCAAAAAAGATGTTAATATCATCAGTGAAAGTGCGGTTTTGTGTGTGAAAAATGCAAAAAAACAAATATGAACGCTAACTTTGGCCAGGGTTTGTGACTGGACATACAACATTTTAAATGCCCTGATTGTCTACTTTTGCAAATGGTATGCCATGTTGGAGTAATTCTCATTCCTGGGATGCCGTATGGTCTCAAGGGCAACATAACCAAGCTGGCAAATTTCAATGTGTGAAAACTGAAAAGGGGAAAGCTCTATATTTGACCCTGTAGGTTTCCAAACCCCATTAAACCTTTATATGGCATATATGGCCCGTTAGACATCACTGAACACAACTATGTGTATTTTATTGCAGTAAAAGTTAACCATATTATAACATTAACAGTTAAAATACCATGCAGAACTAAGGATGATTTCCTAATGTCTCAAACTTTTTTAGATTTAATTCACATTCAATTATTTTTTTATATAAATGTTTGATGTTAAATGAAAGCCCTGTTTCTCGAAATGAAAAGTGAGTGCACTTAATATGAAAGAGGTAAATTATGGTTGAACAGACATATGTATATCTCAAGGATAGAAAAACAAGTAGCAAGATAGGTGAGAACGGACAACAGCTCAATTAGCCTGCCCTTTAGTGGGTCCCCGCTCAGATCTCAAGGTGGTTTTAGCTCATCTTGTGCCATTACAGAGAAAACATATCTGAAGCATATCAGACTGGTCTCACCCATGCGGGCAGTACAGATCCGAAATGCCAGCAAACTCACTCTGCACGAGAGATACAGCAACCCCAAACGACCGTTTCTACCTTGTAAGATATCATCAGTGAGGTATAGACAATATCCCTCTAGGCACCATGAGCAAGGGTATAAACGGAAAGAAGAGGGTTAGCGCTTTAAAACAGAACAAGGCAGCAACTTTAAAAAAGGAATCCCTCAAAACCCTTAAAGCACAATAGGTAAAATAAAAGTAAAAGCTGCGCCAGACAAATCAATAAAAGTAGAGATAATAAAATAAATAAAATAGTCCAAATAAGAGAAGTCCAAATAAAATAAAGTAAAAGTCAGTCTTAGCTGGATGAATCTTCTTTAAATAAGATAAGTTCTATAATGGTGGTATCCTCGTAGTCCTTCCTCAGGTAAATCCAATAATATGAAAAGATAAAACAGATATCCAAAATAGTGTAATATGTTCTCTAAAATATAATGTATAAAAAGAGAATGATATAGCACTCACATTTGATAGAGCTATAACTAGCTCTAGTGTAGAAAGCGTACAGCGGTATAAATCCCCGCTTATGGGATACAATGCGATTTCCTTTTCTTCAGGGGTAAGTGCCACTCAAAGAGAAGATAAAAAAACAATAGTGTTCTCTGTATAAAAGCAGTAGGAAAATAAAATGGTACTCACAAAGGTGGAGCAGGCTGACTGCTCCTTGATGACAGTGTAGGTGGAAAAATCCCCACCAAGGATTACTTGGAGTCCAGAAGTATAAAATGCCAGGTGATGAAGTGTATATAAAGATTCTTGGCACAAGCAAAATAGTGACCAAAAAAATCTTTAATATATAAAATGTACAATTAAATGTCCATAAACGCGTTTCGCCTATAATGGCTTTATCAATATGGAATATGGTTTTATTGCACTATTGTTTTTTTATCTTCTCTTTGAGTGGCACTTACCCCTGAAGAAAAGGAAATCGCATTGTATCCCATAAGCGGGGATTTATACCGCTGTACGCTTTCTACACTAGAGCTGGTTATAGCTCTATCAAATGTGAGTGCTATATCATTCTCTTTTTATACATTATATTTTAGAGAACATATTACACTATTTTGGATATCTGTTTTGTCTTTTCATATTATTGGATTTACCTGAGGAAGGAATACGAAGATACCACCATTGTAGAACTTATCTTATTTAAAGAAGATTCATCCAGCTAAGACTGACTTTTACTTTATTTTATTTGGACTTCTCTTATTTGGACTATTTTATTATCTCTACTTTTATTGATTTGTCTGGCGCAGCTTTTACTTTTATTTTACCATGAGCAAGGGGTCCACGTCTGGATTGCCCTTTAAACTTAAGGAGAAAAACAAATAGCAAGAGAGACATATATCTCAAATTCCATATTTTGTTTTGATCAGAACTCGTACAATTGCTTCCGTCCTTAAGGCAATAAGAAGAGGAGCAGGAGACTTGCACTATTTAGTAGTGAGCCAAGGGAATGATGGTGAGGTGGGCAAATAGTCTAAGGTGGACAGCAGCAGACTTTGGCTCTTGTGATGTGAGCACAAGGAAAAGGTTGATATGCACAACAGCAGCATGCTTTGGACGTGAGTCACCAGTTTTGTCATACATTTTTAGAACAATTTAACAACTTAACTAAGTCCACCTTCAAGTTTCTCTGTGCAAGACATAATTTAGCTTTATGAAGGTACCTGGCATTCTTCTGCAAGAAATGGCCAGGTGTCAGTGCCTGGCGAACCCATGGAAATTGTCAAATTGCCTAAACAGCGAGGTGTGTGTGAAGTGTGGTAGCTGTGTGATGCATATGTTTTGACTGTGTATGAGGTGACTGTATGATGTATGTGACAGTCCATATATGTGAATTATGAAAGTTATCTTATGTACTATAGACTGATAATAATGATGATACTGTTTGATGTACCCTACTGATTCACAATAATAAAACACTTTAAACTAATTAAGGTGAATTCAAAGTGAATTTAACATTTACGGCCAGAGTAGCCAAAGTAAAAGCATAGATATTTTTTCATTTTGGCTATTTTGTTGATCAATATCAAATAGCACTGCTATTTGTTATTGGCTTTCTGCGCACCGTGAACAAATGGCATTTAATGCAATTCTTTCAGCGACCCATTCCTTTATTCATTATTTGTTTATATTGCAATTTTAAATACATTTACAAAATGTTAATTTGGCCATTTATTAAAAATAAATGTGCATGTCTAATAATCCACACACAAGAACATCTATTTGTATCACTATATGTGAAACTGAGTATGAAAACAAATCTACTAAAATACGCAACAATAAAAAATGGCAATACATACCAAAAAACCTACAATATAAGTACAAAGGCAAAGCAGAAATTAGAAGATCACTTGGAGAATATTGCAAGAACGATAGTATATAATGTGTAACTGTACTAGATTTTGTTCATATCAACTTAAAGTGAACCTACTGCTAGTGAATGTTTTCTTGGCATGTCTTCATCATTATTTGCTATTTTCTAATTTGAAAATGTAGGTGTTTAGTGCTTCTGTAATGTTTTAGGAGCTAGTGTATGAAATTATTCACAGCATTAAATATAGAAATAATGTCCAAATAAGATTTAAAAAAAGTTATTTTTATTAAAGTTCTTATCACTTATTGCATCTATCAAATAATTTGGAGAAGGTTACTTGGCTACAGACAGTGGAAGTCATCAGACAAAAGCAAAATAAACTAAAAGCAATGCTTGACAAATAAACAACTTCAATAGTGAAAACACATGTTGGCAGAGTTTTTAATTTAACCTGACAATGGGGATAATGAGATCACTGTACACTGCAGAATGTATGCACATTATGTGGGAGTGATTGCCAAATAAATACATTACTTTATTTTAAAAACATCTACATCATTTACAAACCCCATCTGCACCCCCTGATATCTCTGTGTTATTTTTTGTTGCTTTCAAAACTCAATTTGGAATATCTCTTTATCTCAAATAGTACGTACATTTTTTCTCAATGTGTGGTTAGTGATAAGCTGTGCTGTTTCGGGTGCTGGAAAATTGATTTAATCCTAGAAGGTAAGATGGTGCCCAGACACTCCTGCCCCCATGAGAACTTGAATGAGCTGAAGTTGTTATTGGTGGTGGTAGTGTTTCTTTAGTGTTTGTTTCTCAAACCAGTACTTATGGCCCAACAACAAACCAGGATTTATTATTTCTCTTTATTATTCCAATGTAGATACTGACAAAACCTGGACTGTTGATGGGTTGTGAGGATTGGTTTGGGACCCACTGATTAAGTATTCGGAATACTAACATATATTTCTAATGTTACAGTGTTTTCTCCAACACTTAAGTTATTTAAATTAAGACCCCCAAATAATTAAATAAATACATTTTAATCACTTTAGTCTTACAATCTCAGCCAATCCAATATTTCCACCTTACAAAAGCACTGGTGGGGAGGGCCATTTGTGCATGTGCAGCAATTGCCATGCTGCATCAATCAGCTTCTCCTCTTAGACATGATTTGACTCAATGCATGTCAATGGGGAGAATTCAGCATCTTCACACAGAGAGTAAACACTGAATGTTGGTCCTGCAAATGTTGAGGAAAGTCACTGGAGCTGGTCATAGATATGAGGCAATATAATTACTACATTTTCTCAGAAAAGAAAGTGTTTATATTGCGTATATGTCAGGTACAGTCTTTTTACACCAAAAACACCATATTAAGCTGCAATGGTTCTGGTGCTATGAGTGTTCCTTTACAGGTGCTACTTCAAATATATTCATGCTTTGAAAGTCTACAAGAGATAAAAACCGAATGTGAAATTAGAATACCAGAACATGGTCATGAATGCATCCTCTTACTGTGCAGAGCATAAATTCAAGCATGGATCCTGATTTACAATAGCAAGATCCAGGCCCGGACTGGCCATCGGGCACACCGGGCAAATGCCCGGTGGGCCGCGATGGCCGTGGGGCCGAGGCCGGCAGGGGAGATCACAGGATCTCCCCTGCCAGCCCCAGCAGGGCCAGCGCGCTACCCGAGCACCGGCCCTGCTCTGTGCCTCCATGGGCTGGTGGGTAGATCAAAGATCTCCGTCACCGGCCCAGAGACACTGACAGGCGGCCGCCGGCTGTGGGGTGTGAGGGAGGCAGCAGAGAGGACCGGCGGAGCACAATCCAGCAGCTCCGCCGGGTCCTCTCGCGAGGTCTGAGCGTTGCCGCGGTTACCGCGGCAACGCTCAGATCTCGCGAGAGTGAACTCTGGACCACCAGGGAAGGAAGCTGCAGAAAGGATCCCCACAAGCAGAACGGCTCCTCGCAGGCAGAACGGCTCCCCCCCTCCCATGCTAAAGGTAAGAAGGGAGGGGGGGATATAACTTTTTTTTTTTTTTAATTATTAATAATATATTTAAATTAAAAAAAAAAAAATTATTAATAATATATTTAAATTAAAATATTTAAATAAATAAAAAATCACACCAACAGCCCCCTCACACACACACATCACCCCCAGAACACACAGCCCCCCCCAGACACACACAGCCCCCCCAGACACACACAGCCCCCCCCAGACACACACAGCCCCCCCCCAGACACACACAGCCCCCCCAGACACACACAGCACCCAAACACATACAACACCCCCAGACACACACAGCCCCCCCAGACACACACAGCACCCAAACACACACAGCACCCCCAGACACACACAGCACCCCCAGACTCACACAGCACCCCTAGACACACACAGCACCCCCAGACACACACAGCACCCCAGACACACAGCACCCCCAAACACTCACAGCGCACCCAGACACACAGCGCACCCAGACACACAGCGCACCCAGACACACAGCGCACCCAGACACACAGCGCACCCAGACACTCAGCACACATCACCCTCAGACACTCAGCACACATCACCCTCAGACACTCAGCACACATCACCTTCAGACACATGCAGCACCCTCAGACACACACAGCACCCTCAGACAGACAGCACCCTCAGACAGACAGCACCCTCAGACAGACAGCACTCTCAGACAGACAGCACTCTCAGACAGACAGCACCCTCAGACAGACGGCACCCTCAGACAGACGGCACCCTCGCTCACACACATACACATATATAAAATAACCCTCAGTGAGTTAACAGACAAAGAAAATTAGAAACCTAGAATGTGACGGCAGATAAAAACACCCTCACACACAGCACCCCTCTTAAATACACACACACTGCGCCCCTCACACATACAATACGTCCAAATATATATATATATATATATATATATACACACACACACACACTACAGCACCCCTCACACTGCACCACCACACACATTACGCTCCAGATACACGCTAGATCCCTTACCCTATATGCACTCTTAATCCTCTATATATACACACACACACACACACACACACAGAATCTCCTATACACACTCTGGGTCCTTTACACACTAGATCTCCTACACACCCTCTCTACAACACCTATACACACACACACACACTACAGCCTGTATGCACACACTCGCTACATCCCCTATAACACTATGCCCCCTATACACACACTATCTACAGCCCCTAGCCACACATATTACACCACAAACACAAATGAAATTGACCTATTTACACAATACCACACCACACTCTACACACACGCAATTTCACAAGCATGCTCCAAACACATGCACCATACACTTTCCTGGCCCAATTGTCCTCTGGTATCCCACTTGTGGAGACACCAGAGACAATTTAAAAGCAAACACAGCGCAAGCCTTTTTCTAATGCCAGAGCTCTTCAGCGCGGCTCTGCGCATTGAACCAACTTGCTCACTTTGAGAGGGGGTGTGCTTGTCATTAGTGATGACAAAACACACCCTCTCTGGCCCCGCCCCCTTCTTAGGGGGCCGCTCTGATTGAAAAATGCCCGGGCCTCATTTTTTTCCCAGTCCGGCCCTGGCAAGATCACATCAACTTTTTTATTTTATTTTATTTTAAAAGACCAAAACATAATCCCCCCTAGGCATATTCCAAGAGCCCCCTATTGCATTTTTTATGATAAATGTATTTATCTAATTAATTCCATTCACTTCCTGCTGTTTCTGTATATCTATAAATTACGTAATGCTGGTGTGAGCCAGGTTTATCAATAATTCCTTTTTGTAATATAGCCAGAAGCTAAATGTTTTCCTATTGGTGGGTTAACCTGAAGTTTGAAGGCCAACAAAGTTATTTATTATTAGAGAACACACTTAAATATCAATCCTAATCACATTAATCATAACAGCTTTCTAAAAAATGAGATCACATTAACACTTCCAGATTATCAACAAGATTCACTAAACAATATATGGTAAAAGAGATGTTGCTGCAAAGTTGAGACTACCTTCCTTGCAATATGTCCCACTTATGTGCTTGTGTTACGCTTTCTTGTGAAAGTTCCCTGGTGTCCTGAAAAGTGAGACAACAGGAAACAAAATCTGGATGTAAGATAGGCCCCTAAAATGTGCCACAGAAATTGGGACAATTGGGAGGAATGTGAATATTATAAGGATATTATAAGGATACTGCTAAGCCCAGTTAGTACAATAAGCAGAATCCAGTGTACTTAAAATCAGCTTCATGACATCTGCACCGTCGTTATTCGGCAGGTGCTACTTTTAGTTTTACCTTAAATAAAACACTGACACCAAATTTATCTGTTGGATTATAACGTCCACAGCTTTATTAATTATTAAATATATAAATAAATAAATTAACAATTTAGGGTCATTGTCCAGCTAACATTATATTACTATCCCCCCGCACAATACCCCTGACAATGACCCTATCTTTTGAACAATAATTAACATTCAATTAACATATAACTAGTAACACACGGCCTACCAGAGAGGCCCCAAAACCATACTGCTAACTGTAGGGGTGTACCCAGACACCCCTACCCCCTAGGTTTGAAGCCACCGAAGAGCTTGAACCTACCAACACTCTAATCCATCTGGCCTACTCCAGCCTAGGCCTTGGCCTGTCCATTCCCAATTCCAGCTAACTCCTGGCTTTAACACGCCCTGTTCCCGCCGCTGTGACCAAACGGGATCAAACCTCAACTATAGGGAGGGAGGGAGGGACAAGTGACAGGTCAGTGCAATTCAGATTAACTGGCTCCTCACTTAAGATGGCCGGCTATTTACACTACCTGACTCCTCCCCTACTTAGCCCCACCCTAAACCATCCCATAATTCTCCACCTGCCCACTTCCTGGCCTTGTCAAGGCCCACTCCCCTGTTTCACTGTTCCATGGGCTTCATGACATCTGCACCGTCGTTATTCGGCAGGTGCTACTTTTAGTTTTACCTTAAATAAAACACTGACACCAAATTTATCTGTTGGATTATAACGTCCACAGCTTTATTAATTATTAAATATATAAATAAATAAATTAACAATTTAGGGTCATTGTCCAGCTAACATTATATTACTATCCCCCCGCACAATACCCCTGACAATGACCCTATCTTTTGAACAATAATTAACATTCAATTAACATATAACTAGTAACACACGGCCTACCAGAGAGGCCCCAAAACCATACTGTTAACTGTAGGGGTGTACCCAGACACCCCTACCCCCTAGGTTCGAAGCCACCGAAGAGCTTGAACCTACCAACACTCTAATCCATCTGGCCTACTCCAGCCTAGGCCTTGGCCTGTCCATTCCCAATTCCAGCTAACTCCTGGCTTTAACACGCCCTGTTCCGCCATAGCACATGACTTGATCCCTTAAGGACATGTGCGCCCCCCACCACCCTGAAACAGGGCCAAGCTAATCCCTTCCTGAAAGCCTAGGTTGAGCAAGTCACAACCCACGTCCGACAAGTGTACCCCGTCTCTCCTAAAATAACCCGGCAACATGTCTTCCAGTTCCCTATGCCGAACAACAATGCCCCCCACTCGCCGCACAAAGCTCGCCATTGCCCTGTTAACCTTGCCCCTGCATCGAGCCACTGCAGCTGGATCCCTGGCGTGCCGCCACGTGAAACGGGGAACCATTTCCGACCACACCACCACCACGCCAGGGACCAGGTCCAACAGCCGATCATTGTCTCTCTTCATCCGTCTAACCAACTCCCTTTGCGGAATCAGACCCAAATCATTCCCACCCCCGTGTATTAAAACTATGTCTGGTGAGGACCCTCCGGCCAACCTGCTAAACAACGTGCTACTAAGGCTTTGCCAGCTAAACCCCCTAAAGCCGAACCATGAAATTGACACTTCTCCTTGAAGAAAACCCAGCTGTGCTCCGCTTCTCCGAACAGCAGCCCTCTTCTGAGCCCAATAGATATAGGAGTGCCCCCAGATCCACACCTTCCTTCCTGTAAAGAAAAACACGTTAATACCAAACAGATGGATTCCACTTCCATCACAGCATAACACCGCCCTTCTCACACCAGCCTGTCCGGTCTAACGTATGATCGAAAACGCAAGGATTCCCACCTCCCAATGCGTTTAATCCTTTCATCCCCCAGCCCCAACCGTGCGGCCTCGGTCGCCGCCCCAATTCGAAAGGAGTGAGTCCCAAATTGCCCAGGCTCCAGGCCCAGCTTACTTACTCCCATCCGAAACACCCTCGTAAATTGGAAACGCGACAAGGCCGAGCCGTTTTGGTGCACCAGGAAGCAACCATCACCTCCCGGGCGCAATGCCCGGTACTTCGACCCCGTTTCCACTGGGCACACCCCAGAACCAGGCAACCCAAACAGGACAATTGTGCAACCTTTACCAAAAATGTCCGTCTTCGAGCGGCGCAACTGAATTTGCACCCTGTCCCTACGAACCTCCACATCCGCAAGCTGAAGACCCCCAAGACCCATCTTGTTTGCGCTAACCAACTCCCCGATCCGAAATGCCCCGAAAAAAGCCCACACAAATGCCACCGTGAACAACGTTACCTCGAACGTGGAGCTGCAAATTCCCGGTAGAACCCTCACCAGCTCCCGCAACAAATCAAAGGACACAGGCCTACGCGTGTCCACAGTTTTCTTCCCCCTCTTGAATCCCTTCACTGCTTGACGGACCAGGAAGTGTTTGGTATCATCAGCCCAGCCATTGAACTTAAACAGGAAAGCCAAGGCAGATAGGTGTCTGTCCACCATGGCAGGCGACGCCTGAGCCGCAAACAATCGACAGAGCAACCATAAAAGTGCATCCAAGCGCTGCCCCTCCGTAGGGGCGCTACTCACCTGAGCCACCGTCTCGTCCCATAGCTTCCAAACCTTTACGTAAGACGACCAAGTGCTCGGCGCCAGTGACCTCCTCACACAGTCTCCAAGCAGGCCGTCCCGAGTTGCCACATCACACCCGGGCACTCCTGCCCTCGGGCCTGCGCGTCCGGTGCTGCCTCCCGAAAGCGTTCCCACTGAAAACGAGACAGTGAGTCAGCCACCACATTCTGGAGCCCCGGAATGTGCCTAGCCCTGAACACTATGTTGAACGACATACAACCAAGCACCAATTGTCGCAGCAAGCGTACTACCGGGGGCGACGAGGCGGTCAAGCTATTAATCGCTTGCACTACCGCCATGTTATCGGAGTACAATACCACCTTTTCGTTAGCCAACTCCGTACCCCAGAGTACCACTGCGACAACGATGGGAAACAACTCCAAGAATGCCAAGTTCTTAATCAGAGGACTCACCTTCCACGGTTCCGGCCATGCCTCCGCGCACCACTTACCTGCCAGGTATGCCCCAAAACCAATGCTGCCGGAAGCGTCTGTAAACAACTTAATCGCGGCCGACGACACCGTCGGTTCCCGAAAGAACACTGTCCCGTTAAAGTTGTCCAAAAACTGTTCCCAAATCCCCAAATCGTCTTTCATCTCGGCTGACACCCGAATGTAGTGAGACGGCCGCCTCACTCCACTGGTTGCTTGTGCCAACCTCCGACAAAATATCCTCCCCATGGGGATCACCCTGCACGCAAAATTGAGGCTCCCCACGAGGGACTGGAGCCCTTGCAAGGTCACTTTCCTTGCCCCCTTGACTATTGCCACTAGCTGTCGCAGATGCCGCAGCTTGTCACTAGGCAACCTGCATTCCCGAGCTCCGAATCAATTTCGAGCCCCAAGAAGCTAAGGCACGTGGTGGGGCCCACCGTCTTGTCCCCAGCCAACGGCACCCCGAAGGTATGAGCCACCCGCTGGAACACCCTCAGCACCTGAGCGCACCGCTCAGAGTCCCGTGGGCCGACACACAGAAAATCATCCAAGTAGTGCACTACTGCACCCCCCGCCGATTCCATGCGCACCACCCATTCCAAGAAGGTACTAAACCTCTCGAAGTAGGCACAAGAGATGGAACCCCATAGGCAGACACAAGTCCACGAAGATTTCCCCCTCAAAGTGACACCCCAACAGGTGGTGACAGTCCGGGTGTATGGGCAGCAGCAGAAAAGCCGCCTCCACGTCCACCTTGGCCATCAGCGCCCCGCGCCCCGCTCTCCTAACCAGCTCGACGGCTTTGTCGAATGACGTGTAGGAGACCGAGCATAGGTCGGCGTCGATGTCATCATTCACCGAAGACCCCTTCGGGTGCGATAAATGATGAATCAAACGGAACTTTCCCTCTTCCTTCTTAGGGACCACCCCCAATGGTGACAACCTCAGATTCGCCAAGGGCGGGGCCGGAAATGGCCCCGCCATCCTCCCTAATTGGACTTCCTTGGCTAATTTCTCCCGCACCACCCCCGGGTGTTCCCTGACCGACCTGAGGTTCTCACAAGGTGCACCCGGTCCCATAGCTTTGAAGGGAATTTTAAAACCCCCGGCAAAGCCCGCCCGAAGGAATTCTGCTACTGCTTGATCAGCGTATTGCCTTAGCCAAGGCAACATCACGCCTACTTTCACTGGTGACACCCCCAGCGGGAGCTGCGGGAGCGACCGCTCCCATTGCTCCTCCCCTGCGGCCGACTTACCCTTCTTGAAGCACCTGTTGACCCCGTGGTTCCCGCCGCACCCTGAGCATTCATGCCGGAATCTACAAGCGGATCCCCACTTACACTGTCCCTCGTTGTAAGCCCAGCAGTTACCTTTCTTTTGACCTGCCGCCACCGCCCCCCCGGCGACGGTGCCGGCAGTCCCTGGAAAGGGCGCAGTCTTTTGCGCCATCATTAACCGCATCCACAGCGGCAGGTCCATTTGGTCCCAGCGCATGGAAGGGTTGGCCGCCAGTCGCTGACGGAACTGCTCATCGTACCTCCACCATGCCAACCCCCCATAGGTGCGGTATGCGTCCCCAATTCCGTCTAAGTAACAAAACAACGGCGAGCAGCATTCCGTCCGCTTCTCCCCGATGACACTAGCCAAAATGCAAAAGGCCCGTAGCCAATTGCCGAAGGTCTTCGGTATCTTCCGATACCTTCGCCTTTTCTCCTCCTCCTCTTTTTTGGCGTCCTTCTTATCCTCCTCTTTTAAATCTAAGAATTCCTCCAGAGGAAGAAGGGAAAAATTTCCATGAATTCCCCTTTCGCAATCTTCTCTTTCACCTCCCCTTTCAAATGGCAACCTAACGGCCCCGCGAAGGACACATGGACATTCTGACGCGCAGCTTCCGCAATGTCCCCACCCGTCACGTCAAGTACCCCGTCCCCCGCCGACGATCCATCGGGCTTATCAGTGGGCCTCGTTTCTTCCCCGTTACTACCTGTCACTCCTGAGGTCGCCCTCTCCAACCCATACCCGCTGCCGTCACCTGCTGACCAAACCTTATCGAACCTAAGCAGTTCCCTATCCTCTGACCATGAATCTATGAATGACTTCAAACAGTGTATGAATGTCCCAGGGTGTGGTGTAGAGGAAGACTCACCGCTGATGCCCCTGGCCGCCGCAAGCCGCGGGGTTGCAGTCCCTCCATCCGCCATTTCAGACACTGGAGCTCCCAATAGTCGCCGACTCCTGCCCGCCTGGTCCCGCCTCGGAACCGCTGGTGAGTTACTCCGCGACCTGTAAGGAGAAGACATCCTGGGTAGTCTGCCCGAGTAGCTCCCTACCCGCCCTTCCTCCCTACGCTCTTCTCCGACTGCCCTGGATCCTCTCCTCAGCTCCGTCCGACCTCCCTTGCTGTGTCCTCCCCGCCGCTGCTCCCTGAAGCTCCTCTCCGAAGATCCCGATTCACTGCGCCTTCTGCCCCGCCTCCCTTCCTCTGACCTGGACCTCCTTCTCCTCTCCCTGGCGCTGAACCTTGACTCGCTGTGGCCTAGCCGTGAATGGCTCCTGTCCCTGCTCTCCTGTCTTCCCGACCAGCTCCTGTCACTGCTGCACCTGGCGCTGCTGCTGCGCCGCTCGCCGCCCTGGCCCCTTACTGCCGCTCCCCTGTCACTTGGCTGTGCCTGGGGGCAGCCGGATGGGCCCCCCCGCTCTATACTGCCGCCCCTTGCATCCCTGTAGCGCGTCGAACCCACTGGCTCTCCCACTGCCGCCGCGCCTGGCCTCTCTCCGGCCGCCCTGTCTGACTCCGCCAGGACCCCCTGGGATAGGCCGCCTGTCGCCTTCCTAGCTCCCGAAAACCTTTGAGCTGCCCGACCCGCTCCGCTGCTTTCTCCTCCCATTCCACTGTGCTCAGTACTGATCCTCCCTCCGGCCGCCCCTTCGGATCCCCTGCTGACCTGGTCTCCCCGCAATGCCTGGCGGACCGCTTGAACTATGGGACCCCGTTTGGCGTTCCCCTTTTGCCCCTCAGTGATACCGCTGGAGGTTGACTCACCGGGACGCTCCGTCTGTTGTCCACTGGCCGCGTGGGTGATGCCATCCGCAGCCGCATGGTCCGCTGGCGTTGCTGCACTCCCGCTTCCTGCTGTCCCGCCGGCCGCCATTACGCGGGGCGCCTTTGGACCTCGTGGCCTCCGCTTCGCGCCCGCTGTCGCCTGCCCGGCGGGTCCGCCCGATGGCGCCCGCCGCACTCTGTCCTCCGCCGCTGTGCTCGGTCCGGCAGCCGGCCTGCCGACCGCCGAAGGGCTCCTTCGCCTCCGGGCCGCAGGGGCCTCCCCTGGGCTCAACCTCTGCGGCGGCCTGGTCCTCCGCGCTGACCTCCTCTCCGGACCCTCCGCGTGGGTGGCAGCAGCCCCGATCTGTTCATGCAGCCACGCCAGTCCTCTGTCACGAACCGCCGCCCGAACTCCGTCCAGAATCTCCTCCAGGGACGCCATTACCTGCAGAGGGAGAAAAAAGAAAAGAACTCCGCCGACCAGCCACAAGTGACAGGTCAGTGCAATTCAGATTAACTGGCTCCTCACTTAAGATGGCCGCCTATTTACACTACCTGACTCCTCCCCTACTTAGCCCCACCCTAAACCATCCCATAATTCTCCACCTGCCCACTTCCTGGCCTTGTCAAGGCCCACTCCCCTGTTTCACTGTTCCATGGGCTTCAAAACTCACACAGTTATTTAAAAATATGCTATGCCTAAGGAAGACCTCCCAACAGTCTTGACAGTGCCGATTTTAGAGTCCAACCAGGGACACCAGGGAACTAGTGTATCATTAGATTCAAATAAAGACAAAATCTGCCCAAACTAAATTAGGAAGAATAAAAATGGGATCCAGATCATACAGAAACCACACAGTAGATATAAATCAATTAAACCATTTTTAAAATCAACTAATTTAGATAAAATATAACTATAGTCCATAGAACAAAGAATATGATGAATAAGTAAATAAATAATGCATATAAATGATGTCCTAATAGATGCAGAATAAGATTCTAGCATGTTAAATCAGCAAAATAAAATCAGAGTATCGTAGTGCTTTTTGTATGCAATATTTTACTTGGACGCACATTTAAAAAACATAGTAAAATACATTAGTCAACACATAATAAAGGTTGTTGTGACCGCTGCCAATCTCTAGAGCTTTTATTTAGTGCCTGGAAATGTCCCTGCTTTGTTTTTCACTGCTAGAATCCAAAGACCTTCTTTGGCGTGCATTCCAGCACTTCAGAACTTGGTCACTTCATCAGTGGAATGTTGTCTATATGTTGTATCACTTAAAGGGACACGTTGGACCCCTAAAGCACTTCAGGTTGCCGAAAAGCTTTATGTGTGAATAATATGTCCTAATTTTTTTCATTTTGCAAAATGTGCAGATTTCAATAGAAGAATATAAATTAACCTTGTTACACCCTTTGGCTGTCAGACAACTGGTTCTGTTACTTCCTGGTTTGGTTAGCTCAGTGGAGTTAAACTCAAGAGGCAGAAATTGCCCTGAGCACATTGCAAAGGCTTCTGATTGCAGCTTTTGCAAACTGTTTTTGGACAAAACCCCCAATAAAAAATGCACAATTAAAGACAGGCAAGTTTTCATTTTGAGTATATATACTAAACAGTGTTTTGTATGTCTTTTGTATTTGGGCAGGAGAGTGTCCCTTTAATATATACTCTACACAGTATTCATTATTCAGGTTCTCTTAATCACCAAGTCTTATACAAATGAAAATCAAATCAATTAATACAATATTTATTTGGACCAATAAAATGTATATTTTTTTTACATAACCCAAAACTGAGACTATGAAACATATTCAAACTTTTAGATATTCTCATTTGTAATTGAAGATTATGCTAGCTTTAGTGTATTCATAATCTGTCTTTTAGTATTGACCTGGAAGTCAGAATCGAATGGTGACATAGCCCCTTTGCAAACCATCCCTGACAAAAAACAACCCTTGGAGGTGTGGTCTTGAAGATGAGGTCTGGATCTAGTTGAATGAAGTAAACACAATCATGTGCTTATGCATCTCCTTCATAAAAGCTTTGCCAAATAGTCTTCCATGTGCCTGTGGACAATGTTAGTGTTGCCAGTAAAGCAAAAACACAGTTGGGCCCATACTTGAATATCATGGGCCAATTCATGTACATCCATCAAAAATAGTGTCCAAAGACTCTGCCAAATACATAATGCAAGAGAGATGCCCAATCACGTCCAAGAGCTTCTCTTGAGTTCCATTAAAACCCTTCTCAATACTCCTATATGGTATGTGCCCACTACGCACCATGAATGCCATCATGAGGGGTTCAAATCTGGGTCTCTGGGTAATCTTATCCAGCAAAGAAGGCTGTGGGCTACAAATGCATAAACTTTGCTAGAAGATCTGGCGCTGTCCAGTCCTCAGAGCATGGATGCCTGATATTACTGGGATCATCCTCTGGCCTTGTGCAACCAGGACAATGTTGAATTCCTCCAGTGGAGCTGTATCTTGGCCCCCACTCACTTCCTTCATCTGGGACTCACCAAGAAATAGTTCACAAACAAAAACAACTTTGAGCTGGTCCCAACTTCCCATGCCTCATCGTCCGAAGCCGAGTTATCTGACTGCCATTCATCCATGACAGAGAGTGACTGGGGTGAATCCTGGGCATCACCATAAGAGGAATAAGTAGGAAGGCATTCAGAGCAGGCACAGTAACGTGTCTGTACCACTCCACAGGAGTCTTGCTTTTGGATTACTTGGGACATGTGCCTTCACTTTTCCAATAGTGTTTGGTGGGGATGAAATAATCTCTGGCTGACAAGTCAGCAGACTCAACCACTCTGTGTACAGAATGTCTAGCTGAAAGAGTGCTTAGCGAGCTCAAATGTAAAGAAAACTTTAGATAGGGCTTTCTCCTCATTAATCATTTACTGCCAGTCGGTGGTGGTTACCTCTGACTCTTTCATGGTGTACTGAGTAACTGCACAACAATAAGCAAAGGGGGGGTCACCCAACAGACAATAAACTCATACAGAAGAAAGGCACAATATGTTAGCAGAGGGGCTCACCCAGTAATATAATATGAATGAGGCACCACTTCTAACAGGTTTGACTCACACACAGAGGCTGAATAACATGCTTCACTAGGAAGAAAAGAGCTAGACTGTTCAGTCAGTAATAATGGGCTCACCCAGGGCAGAGGCTGGAGTTATAGACTCATATGCCCATAAAAACGGACACTGGTGGAAAAAATTGTTATAGACACACATGAAGATGACTCATCTCGAGCATAAAGCATGCAATGTGTGACAATTGCAATATGCTAGTGAAGGCCCTTGGCCAGCAAAGTTAACAGAGTGGAATTAGCAGTAGGACTCACTCACTAACGTTAATAATGCAGGTATAATTGCGATTTATTTAGAAATTCTAACCTCGGAACAGTTGAAATATAGCTTCTCTCTCACTGCAGAAACTTCCTCTATGCATTGCACAACATCAAAAACAAGATGACCACCGCATTTTCACGAGATGCAAGACTCAAGGTGGCCCCATGTTCACAATACAGGGACAGGATTGAGGAACCGGAATTGGAGGGAGAGGCTTCCACACCTCAATGAAAACACCAATCAGCCTCAGAAGGCTCACGTGTCCCCAGAAACATGAGAAACAACATTTAGTGCAAAGGAATGCCAGCAGTAAATCAGCTGTGACTAGGGGCTTTGAAACCACAATTCGAGGAGGACCAAAGCTGGCAAATACTGTCACCCGATGGAGATGGATTTTCAGGGAGCCTGGTCAGTGCCGGGCACTTTAACTGTGATGACATCACTGCTGATGTATGTGTGTCTGTATGTATGTATGTGTGTCTGTATGTATGTATGTATGTATGTATGTGTGTTTGTATGTATGTGTTTCCGGGTGCCTGTTGAGGGGGGGAGAGCAAAGGGGGGACATATAAGGGAGGGAGGGGGGCCCATGGATCAGTTTTGCACCGGGGCCCCATGGATTGTGTGTATGCCACTGTATGCAAGATAGAAATATCAGTTCCCCCCCTTTTATTTAGTTCCTCCTTTTTTTTGTTTGCATTAACTTGTAATTGTATCAAATACCCTCTGTAATTTTCGTTAAAATACAGATCTGTCATTTTCCTAATGTAGTCTACATTTTCTTCCTTATATAGCAGTTTTTTATTTAACCTACATTCTCTTTGGGGAAATTGTTCTGACTTTGGTTGACCAAACCACTGCATTGTGGTCAGACCACACTATATGCTTTATTCAAAATTGTATTATTATATACACTACAGAGACATCTCCCATTACCATATAGATTATGGCATAAAAGCAGTGTACAGTGAAGAAATTAGTATAATCTCTTAAATGGGAATTCATAATCCTCCACATATCATCAAATTAAAAAAATAAAAAAAATATTTAAAAACAAATAAAAAAAATGTGTTCTTCAGAGGAACAAATAGTCTTACACCCCCCCAACAGCAGTAGCAAGATAATTAGTATACATAGATAAACAGCAAAGGGCAGATAAAACAGCAAATTTTTTTGTAATAATACATTTTGCGTAGATAGTAGTACATACAAGCTGAGAGACATTTTAGCAGATAGTTATGAGAATAAACATGAGCGGTGTAGCTAAAACATGTCATAAGAAAAACACTGCACTTTTTATGATTTGGAACAGGGTAGGCACGTAGGAAATATAGTAACCTAGGTGTTAAGTAACACGCTTGACTAGTAGGTTGAATGAAGAGAACAAGGTGTAAAGCATATGACAGGAGAAGTCCCCTAGGAGGCCCCAAACCAGTCAGAGGGCTATCTTGGTGGCTGTGGAGCAAGTCATTTAGGAACAGCATAAGAATGCGCTAAAGTAGTTGGACGTGGCCCCTATATATTCTTAGAGGGTAAGGTGAATGGCCTATAAGCATTTCAGGCCTAGGTTAACCTATAACATAGGAACAACAAGAAGGTGGATGGGTGGAGTGAGTGGTTATAATGAAGTGCAGGCAAGCCTCTGCTTAAAGATCACTCCAAACCTTTATAAACATAGAGATACAAAGTAAAGAAAAAAATCAATGCAAAATAACAGCGCGCCACAAACACTAATATTTACCAGCTTCGTATGGAATATCTCAAAACAATAAAGAGAAAACTGAAAAAAATATATATAGTTAGTAAAACCAATACACAATTTATTGAAAACAAAGAAAAGATAACATTTAAACACATTTGTTAAAATTTGACACAAAAAATATATATGTACAATTAACAATAATAAGCCTGAGTAGGCTTGGGACCCTTATGGCTAGCAGCTTTCTCACAGCACGAAATTCATATTCTACAAAGTGCAAGTGCTAAAGTGCTGAAAGGGTTTTTTAAAAATACACAAGAAAGAAAAACTTTGAAACCAGAGTGATCAAATTGTTTAACAGCAAGAATAGAGGACTAAATATTGATTTGGGTTTCCTGTCCCACTAACAACACTTTACATGAACACTCCCCCACATTATCTTACTGTTCTGTCATATGTATCAACACTTTAAAATACATTCCAATATGTTTATTCTATCAATATATAGGTACCATGTGTAGACCTATGCCTTCCCATTTCCCATACTCCTATGCATGTATGCTTATTAGTGATGTCCCGAACGGTTCCTGGCGAATAGTTCCTGGCGAACATCGCTTGTTCACGTTCGCCACGGACGACGAACATATGCCCTGTTCTGTCTGTTACGGACCGTTTCAGCATAAAAGGGGAAAAATCCGTTTAGGCGATAATCCCCTTTTCACAAAAAGGCACAGCTACTGTAAAAGCACCAAAACTCACGAATTGGATATAGGTGAATGCACCAAACTCCCGAACTGCATACAAGGGAATAAGGTAGCACTCCAAACTCCCGAACTGGAACCTCACGAATTGCTGCTAGCAGACGAACAGGAAAAGCTCCCAAGCGGCTTACACTCCTGGCAGTCAGTCCCTATCAGCATACAGTGAATCCCCCCAAGAACGAGACAAGGCTCCGTGTTGAAGGTCAAGCAGTGGTCTGTTTATTCAGGGCTACCTGCCCCTGTATTTATGCAGGTCTCCCACCTGGTGGACACTCCCCTAGGGGACCAGATGGAAGACTGAAACAGCAGACAGACATGTATCATTTTCGTACACACAGCCACAATACTTTCCCACCATGCATCTTGATTTCCTCCTCCCTGCCCTGGAGATAATTAATGAAGTCATTCAATTATCTCCTAGGACAAAGGCCAGACTCCATTATGCACATGGTGACACAGAAACAGACTATCACTTTAAAATACATACAGACACATTTTATACACCAAACACAGACATGTAACATATCCCCAGATAGCTCAGGTCTGGGTGCACATTATTAGGTGAATGGCACCCAGATCACACAAATACATTTTAATTGCCATGGAGCCAAAGTCTTTAATTATACGAACAGGCTCCATGGCAGGCTATCTGGGTTACTACAGTTCACATAAAACAAACTACCGAATTTCCCTGCATTCACCAATTTCATACGAATGAGAACCAGGGGCTGGAGGTTCAGCGGTGCCTGCACGGAAAAGTGTCCGATTTTGGTGCATGAAAGCCGGGCAGAAAAGTGCTGGCTGCCCGGGGAGCTCCAGAACAGCGCCACCTAGCGGCCGCTAAGTGTAACAGCGGCCACACAGTTAACAGGCAATTAAGCTGCGGTTAACCGCAGCTTCAGGGAGGTAAATTGGCTGTGCAGAAAGGGAGAAATAAATCCTTCTGCACAGTAAAATTAACCCTTTAGCTGCCGGTCCATAGTCCAGAGGCAGCAGGCGGGCAACCAGGCTCCTCCAATACAATGTGGCGAGATTGGTTTCGTCACACTGTCCGCCCCCTATTCGTCATCATTGAGTAAACTTTGACCCTGTACCTCACAGTCAGCAGACACATTCCAGTCAATCAGCAGCAGACCCTCCCTCCTAGACCCTCCCACCTCCTGGACAGCATCCATTTTACATTCATTGTGAAGCTGCATTCTTAGTGAGAGGAAGGACAGTGTAGCTGCTGCTGATTTGATAGGGAAATTGATAGCTAGGCTAGTGTATTCAGTGTCCACTACAGTCCTGAAGGACTCATCTGATCTCTGCTGTAAGGACAGCACCCCAAAAAGCCCTTTTTAGGGCTAGAACATCAGTCTGCTTTTTTTTTCTGTGTAATGTAATTGCAGCTGCCTGCCTGCCAGCCTGTGTGTCAGGCTCACAGCATATACTGTGCCCACTTACCCAGTGCCGCCACTCACTCACTGGTGTTACAATAGCTTGCATTTAAAAAACAAACAAAAAAATAACTTTTTTGACTGTTATATAATAGCAGTCAGTTTCCTTTATGAGTGTGCGTTTCAGGGCCTGCCCAGTGCCACCACTCACTCACTGGTGCCCCAATAGCTTGCATTTAAAAAAACCTAAACTTCTTGGACTGTAATATAATAGCAGTCAGTTTCCTTCACGCGTGTGCGTTTCAGGGCCTGCCCAGTGCCACAACTCACTCACTGGTGTCCCAATAGCTTGCATTTAAAAAAACAAAACTTTTTTGACTGTAATATAATAGCAGTCAGTTTCCTTCACACGTGTGCGTTTCAGGGCCTGCCCAGTGCCACAACTCGCTCACTGGTGTCACAATAGCTTGCATTTAAAAACAAACAAAACTTTTTTGACTGTAATATAATAGCAGTCAGTTTCCTTCACGCGTGTGCGTTTCAGGGCCTGCCAGGGCACAGTGTCACACCAGTGCAACTCATATCTGGTGTAACAGTAGTGTACATTTAAAAAAAAAAAAATACAATTTTGACTGTAATAGATTGAATAGCAGTTAGTTGTCTGCCAGCGTGTGTGTCAGGCTCACAGCGTATACTGTGCCCACTTGCCCAGTGCCACCACTCACATCTGGTGTCAAAATAGCTTGCATTTAAAAAAAAATAAACTTTTTTGACTGTAATATAATAGCAGTCAGTTTCCTTCACGCGTGTGTGTTTCAGGGCCTGCCCAGTGCCACAACTCGTTAACTGGTGTCCCAATAGCTTGCATTTAAAAAAAAAATAACTTTTTTGACTGTTATATAATAGCAGTCAGTTTCCTTCACGCGTGTGCGTTTCAGGGCCTGCCAGGGCACAGTGTCACACCAGTGCAACTCATATCTGGTGTAACAGTAGTGTACATTTAAAAAGAAAAAATACAATTTTGACTGTAATAGATTGAATAGCAGTTAGTTGTATGCCAGCGTGTGTGTCAAGCTCACAGCGTATACTGTGCCCACTTGCCCAGTGCCACCACTCATATCTGGTGTCACAATAGCTTGCATTTAAAAAAAAAAAAACTTTTTGGACTGTAATATAGCAGTCAGTTTCCTTCACGAGTGTGCATTTCAGGGCCTGTCTAGTGCCACCACTCACTCACTGGTGTCCCAATAGCTTGCATTTAAAAAAAACAAAACTTTTTTGACTGTAATATAATAGCAGTCATTTTCCTTCACGAGTGTGCGTTTCAGGGCCTGCCCAGTGCCACCACTCACTCATATCTGGTGTCCCAATACCTTGCATTTAAAAAAACAAACAAACTTTTTTGACTGTAATAGATTGAATAGCAGTTAGTTGTCTGCAAGCGTGTGTGTCAGGCCTACAGCGTCTACTCTGCCAACTTCTGCCTCTGCACAGTGCCACTCATATCTGTTGTCACAGTAGCTTGCACGCTGTGACGATACCTTACCTTTCTCCGCCGAACCCGTGCAGCGTGGCGATCCCTCTGGCTGCTTCCGGGAGGCGGCGCAGCCTGTCTGAAGCTGGCCGCACGCGGCAAAATCCCTCTTATGACGCGGCGCATGCGTGCCGACGTCATCAAGATTTTGCAGCGAAAATATACACCTCATTATAAAAGGGCATTCCTGTCCTACCCTCAGTGCCCTAGTGTGGTTCTTGATCGTTCCCTCTGGTGCTCTTGATAATATTCATCTGTTTTTCTGGTATTTTGACCCTTGGCTTCCTTACTGACTATTCTCCTCTTTGGCTCCCTGACTTTTGGCTTGGCTTTCTCGTGTATTCTGTTTTCCATACTTCCATGACCTTTGGCTATTAATTTGACTATTCTCTGACGTTAAGTTCGGCCACCCTAAGGTCCGGTATACGTCTCTCTCTAGGTTACCATCTGTGTGAAGGGGTCACTGTTGTGACATTACACTAGGGCCATGGACCCTGCAGGTGCTAATCCTCATGGGCCAGTTCCTGATAACCGGTTTGAGGAACTGGACTATCATATGGACCAGTTTGCTGTAGCTGTTCAGACCTTGTTAGCCCGTACTGCTCATCTCTAGCCGGAGGAACATATCCCTGGTCATAGACCTCAGGAACCTCATATGGAGATGGTGGCAGGGGGGGCTTCTGCCCACGCTACATCCCCTCTTCATTATGGGGGTGATCCCAAAGGATGTCGTGGTTTCCTCAACCAAGTTAGCATAAATTTTGAACTTCATCCTAGGGCTTATCCTACTGATAGATCAAAAGGTGGTTACATTATAACTTTGTTAGTGGATAGAGCACTAGTTTGGGCCAATCCATTGTGGGAGAACGACAATCCCATAGTTTTTAACTATGCAGAGTTTGTCGCCGCCTTTAGGAGAACATTTGATCCCCCTGGAAGACGTTCTAATGCCGCTAAAACCCTCTTACGAATGAGACAAGGATCTCGCTCCCTGGTTGACTATGCCCTGGAATTCCGCACTTATGCCGCCAAGGTTAGATGGAATGAGCAGGCCTTTGTAAATGTGTTCATGAATGGGCTTTCTGATAAGCTTTTAGACGAGGTGGCTACCAGAGATCTACCTAATGTGTTGGAGGAATTAATTACCTACCTAGCACATATAGACGAACGCCTCCGACATAGACAAAACACCAGGGATAGACCTAGACGTGTGCCGGAACGCCTGGCTTTGACAATCCCTTCGTCTGAGGCAACCGCTGTCGCTCCAGCAGAACCCATGCAATTGGGAACCACACGGTTACCTGAACCAGAGAGACAATATAGACGAAGGGAGGGTCTTTGTATGTATTGTGGGAAAAGAGGGCATTCCCGCTTACACTGTCCAAGCAGGCCAGAAAACTCCAACGCCTAAGCCCTCAAGGAGGACAGGCCTTGGGTGTAATGTGTATGTCCTCCTTCAATGACAGGAAAGAACTCAGGCTTCTTCTACCTATAACCATATAATGGGAGGGCAAGATAGTAACTACCACTGCGTTAATAGATTCTGGGGCAGCAGAGAATTTTATTGATCGTACATTCGGTCAGCATCACAATCTCTCATTCCAAGAAAGATCAACACCCTTGGCCGTTGAGGCCATAGATGGTAGACCACTATCAATTCCTTTTATTACTCAGGAAACTAATCCCTTAGTCTTGACTGTAGGTTTAACTATAACCCTACAGCAAATACCTTCTCCCACCTTTCCGGTTATACTTGGGTTTCCTTGGCTCACCAAACACAATCCTCTAATAGACTGCGAGAGAAAAGAGATTGTGAAATGGGGCGACTCTTGTTTTAAGGAGTGTATCATCCGAGTCAAACCTATAGGGCTACTTAACGTTCCTACCATGGAACCTTTAACCACCCGAGTACCCAAACAATATCGGGATCTCAAGGCGGCCTTTGAACCAAGGGAAGCAATCAAATTACCACCCCATCGTTCCTACGACTGCGCTATTGACTTATTACCCGGTACTATGCCCCCTAGGGGTACCGTGTATCCCCTCTCTGTGACCGAAAATAAAGTACTTGAAGAGTACATCACAGAGAATTTGAAGAAGGGTTTTATTACGAAGTCTTCCTCCCCGGCTGGAGCCGGGTTTTTCTTTGTTTCTAAAAAGGAGGGAGACTTGAGACCTTGCATCGACTATCGGGGTTTAAACAAAATAACGAAACGCTTATCCTATCTGCTTATAACTGAGCTTTTTGATAGGTTGGAAGGAGCAACCATATTCACTAAGCTAGATTTACGGGGAGCATATAATTTAGTTCGAATTAAGAAGGGACATGAGTTGAAGACTGCTTTCAATACTCGCTATGGCCATTATCAATATAGGGTTATGCAACGCCCCTACAGTCTTTCAAGATTTTATAAACGATGTATTAAGGGATTATCTACAAATGTTTGTTGTTGTTTATTTAGACAACATACTCATCTACTCTAAGAATATCAAGGAGCACCATAGACACGTTAGGTTGGTCCTCACTAAATTATTGAAAAACGGACTCTATTGTAAACTAGAAAAATGTCTGTTTGACGTGGAAAAGCTTAATTTTCTGGGTTATATAATTTCAGGTTCAGGCTTTCAAATGGAACCTAAGAAACTGGAAGCAATCTTAAATTGGCCCCTACCCATTGGACTTAAGGCCATCCAACGTTTCCTGGGATTTGCTAATTACTATAGAAAATTTATCAGAGGATTTTCCTCTATTACCGCTCCTACTACCGCCATGACAAAAAAGAATAGAAGTCATACGGTGTGGAGTCCCGAAGCTAAGGAAGCCTTTGAGAAATTAAAGATAGCTTTTTCTTCAGCCCCGCTATTAAGTCACCCTAATCCTTTGTGTCCCTTTCTATTAGAGGTAGATGCCTCAGAGACAGGGATAGGGGCTGTACTCTCTCAGAGATCCTTGAATGATCAACCCCTACATCCCTGTGGCTATTTCTCTAAAAAACTGATGGAAACGGAACGAAGATATGATATAGGAGATAGGAAACTGTTGGCTATTATTTCTGTGCTCAAAGAATGGCGTCATCTATTAGAGGGGTCATCTGAACTGATCACCATTCTCACTGATCACAAAAACCTTTCCTATATTGAGAGGCGAAAAGAATGTCTGACAGGCAGATTCATTGGTCTTTGTTTTTAACACGCTTTAACTACATAGTGACGTATAGACCCGGATCTAAGAATACCAAAGCGGATGCCCTATCTCGACAACATGAACATCTATCTCCTCCCGTAACCCATTTATCCTCCATAATCCCTACCTCACAAATAGTAGCCACAGTTCATACTAAAATCTCTTCTAGTTTAATGGAGGTATTGTCCAAATGCCAAGATCACAACTCCATGACTATCCCTCAGGGGAAGTTATACGTACCTTTAAATTATAGGAGACAAATCCTATCCTTGGTACACGACTCTAAGATTGCCGGTCATCCCGGTATCCATAAGACAGAATCAATACTCGAAAAACAATTCTGGTGGCCCTCTTACAAGAAGGACGTCTGAGAATTTGTTCTAGCTTGTAACATCTGTTCCTCTAATAAATCTCCTAAAGGTCGCCCTTTAGGCCTCCTCATGCCGTTGCCTATTCCCGATAAGCCCTGGTTATTCCCGATAAACCATGGATTTCATAGTGGACCTACCACTTTCCAAAAATCACCGGGTAATCCTGACTATCATAGACATATTTTCCAAGATGACCCATCTTGTCCCTTTAATCAAACTTCCTTCGTCCTCCGAACTGGCCACGGTATTTATAAGGGAGGTGGTTCGTTTACACGGTATACCCGCGGATATAGTTTTAGACCGAGGCCCACAATTTATTTCCAGGTTTTGGAAAGCATTTTGTACTCAATTGGGTATCAAACTTAATCTCTCTTCTTCATATCATCCCCAATCTAACGGAGTTACAGAAAGGATGAATCAATCACTAGAACAATACATTCGCTGCTTCACCTCCGATCACCAAGATGATTGGATGGAGTTACTTCCTTGGGCTGAATTTGCCCGCAATAACTGGGTTCACGAATCTACACAACATAGTCCCTTTTATATAAATTATGGCTTTGACCCTATTACTCTTCCGAGTTCCTTTTCATCCACGGCAGTGCCAAGCATCGACTACACAGTTAAGAATATGAAGGAAACTTGGATAGGGGTCAAAGGTATCCTGACTCAAAAGGCTGAAACTCAAAAATGTAAAGCGGACACTCAGCGAAAGAATGCTCCAAATTTTATAGTAGGGGATAGAGTGTGGTTGAGTACACGCAATATTAAATTAAGAGTCCCCTCTATGAAATTCGCTCCGCATTTCATTGGTCCTTTTAAAATCCTCAAACGGATTAATCCAGTCTGTTATCGCCCGGACTTGCCGGTTATTAAGAAGATACCCAACTCTAGTGTTGTCGCGAACCCGAAATTTTCGGTTCGCGAACGGCGAACGCGAACTTCCGCAAATGTTCGCGAACCGGCGAACCGCGCGAACCGCCATTGACTTCAATGGGCAGGCGAATTTTAAAAACAACAGGGACTCTTTCTGGCCACAAAAGTGATGGAAAAGTTGTTTCAAGGGGACGAACACCTGGACTGTGGCATGCCGGAGGGGGATCCATGGCAAAACTCCCATGGAAAATTGCACAGTTGATGCAGAGTCTGCTTTTAATCCATAAAGGGCAGAAATCACCTAACATTGACACCTGTCCTCAAAGCCCAGCCCTGATACACACTGACACAGAGCAGAATAGAGACTGTTCCCCGTCCTCAGAGACCATGATACACACTGACACAGAGCAGAATAGGGACTGTTCCTCCTACATAGGGTCACTTGGCAGATATGGATTGACACCTGTCCTCAAAACCCCTGATACACACTGACACAGAGCAGAATAGAGACTGTTCCCTGTCCACAGAGACCATGATACACACTGACACAGAGCAGAATAGGGACTGTTCCTCCTACATAGGGTCACTTGGCAGATATGGATTGACACCTATCCTAATGATCCCTGATACACACTGACACAGAGCAGAATAGAGACTGTTCCCCCTACATAGGGTCACTTGGCAGATATGGATTGACACCTGTACTCAAAACCCCTGATACACACTGACACAGAGCAGAATAGAGACTGTTCCCTGTCCACAGAGACCATGATACACACTGACACAGAGCAGAATAGAGACTGTTCACCGTCCACAGAGACCATGATACACACTGACACAGAGCAGAAAAGAGACTGTCCCCCCTACATAGGGTAACTTGGCAGGTATGGATTGACACCTGTCCTCAAAGCCCCTGATACACACTGACACAGAGCAGAATAGGGACTGTTCCTCCTACATAGGGTCACTTGGCAGATATGGATTGACACCTATCCTAATGATCCCTGATACACACTGACACAGAGCAGAATAGAGACTGTTCCCCCTACATAGGGTCACTTGGCAGATATGGATTGACACCTGTCCTCAAAACCCCTGATACACACTGACACAGAGCAGAATAGAGACTGTTCCCTGTCCACAGAGACCATGATACACACTGACACAGAGCAGAATAGAGACTGTTCACCGTTCACAGAGACCATGATACACACTGACACAGAGCAGAATAGAGACTGTCCCCCCTACATTGGGTCACTTGGCAGGTATGGATTGACACCTGTCCTCAAAGCCCCTGATACACACTGACACAGAGCAGAATAGGGACTGTTCCTCCTACATAGGGTCACTTGGCAGATATGGATTGACACCTGTCCTCAAAACCCCTGATACACACTGACACAGAGCAGAATAGGGACTGTTCCCTGTCCACAGAGTCCATGATACACACTGACACAGAGCAGAATAGAGACTGTTCCCCGTCCACAGAGACCATGATACACTCTGACACAGAGCAGAATAGGGACTGTTACCCCTACATAGGGTCACTTGGCAGGTATGGATTGACACCTGTCCTCAAAGCCCATTATACACACTGGGGGGAGCTACTGTCCTCCCCAACCCCTGCGCGGTGGGTGGGGGCCATAAATCACAATGGGGGGACCTACTGTCCTCCCCCCCTCGGCCCCCACCCCTGCGCGGTGGGTGGGGGCCATAAATCACCCCACAGTGTTTGGTTCTAATGAGTGCAACGTAAATGGCTGCACAGGAGCTGGCCAACTGGAGAATTCAAAAGAGAAAACATGCACTGGAACTAATCGAGAAAGAGGAAAGACAGCCATACCAGATTCAGATGACAAAGCTGACACACAAGGTGTTAATTGAAATTGATACCGTGCCCGATCAGAACTTGACCCTAGAGGATCTGTCTGATTCTGTGTGGCAGCCTCAGGATTCTCAGCAGGATTGCATCTCAGAGAAAAGGGACACAACATCCCAACACAAGAGCCACCTTTTAGATCAGGACTGCCTTATATGCAAAGGGCTGATAAACCCCCCAGGTGATGCTGACTTAAGCCAATGGGTAATTACCAAGAAACCATGAATATGCTCCAAAATTTGAGCAAGTTCCCAGGAGAATTCTCTGTAATTATAGGAGAGAGTCAGGGTGCTAATATTATGCCACCTCTCCATGTGCCAAATACTGTTCCAGCAGGTCTCCCATATCCATCTTTTCCATTGTATCCAGAAGCAGCCTACCCTGGCTGGCATGGTATGTTACCCCCTACTCATGCAGTAAATCCATTGTCCATTGACCCAGCCAATCTCTTCTCTTACCCGCTTTCACAAATAATACCACCTAACTTCTTATCAGATCAACATTTTACTGCAGGACCTCAACCTTTTGCATAAATGTTGTAGTTTTGTTATATTTACGTTTTTTGTTTTTTTTTAACTGTTATGTTTTAGCGAAATATTGAAAAAAATACATGTAATGTGCTGAACATCAAAGCTGAAATTTTAGTTGAAAGCCATACTTTCTATGGGAGTTTCAAATGTTCAATAATTGTTTTCTGAAGAAAGCATAACTGTCTGTTTTTAGCAAGCAACAACCCCATATTAAGCTGTTTATTCACTGAACATCTATTTGTACTGAATTGAAAACTGAATGACAAAATGTAGGCAGAAAACGAATGATTTGAATATATTCTTCAAATACCAGAATTTTTTAATTTGTTTTTTAGTTCACTACTATTCTGTGTTTAGTAATGTATAAGTGTGCCAGATGTGACAAGTTTACATAGGTTAATTATAGCCACTGTTATATCTGGGCTACAAATACATGCATTTTGGCAAACACCTCAAAGCCCATGTAAGCTTTGTGTTGTTGAATTTCAGTGATTTCTTTTCTGTTGCATGTGTACAGTTGTACTGTAAAATGGGTAAAGCATGGGATATGTTTTTACATTTGTATACTAAAAATTTTAATATATGTTAAAAAAAAAAAAAAAAAAAAAAAAAGGACGCATGAGCCTACAGGCATTGCGCATGAGCGTCCAGTAACGTGGCAAAAAAATTCCCAGCTCCCCAGAGGCTGTCCTAGCACCCCGGTCATACAAATATTCATTAACAGCTTTTTCTTGTTGGAGCAGGCGGTCGAACATTAGGAGTGTTGAATTCCAACGTGTAGGGCTGTCGCAAATCAAGCGCCTCACTGGCATGTTGTTTCGCCGCTGGATATCGGCAAAGTGAGCCATGGCCGTGTAGGAACGCCTGAAATGGCCACACACCTTCCTGGCCTGCTTCAGGACGTCCTGTAAGCCTGTGTACTTATGCACAAAGCGTTGTACGATCAGATTACACACATGTGCCATGCACGGCACATGTGCCAACTTGCCCAACTTCAATGCCGCTATCAAATTTTTTCCGTTGTCACACACCACTTTGCCGATATCCAGTTGCTGCGGAGTCAGCCACTTTTCCACCTGTGCGTTCAGGGCGGACAGGAGTGCTTGTCCGGTGTGACTCTCTGCTTTCAAGCAAGTCAAACCCAAGACGGAGTGACACTGCCGTATCCGGGATGTGGAATAGTACCTGGGGAGCTGGGGGGGTGCAGTTGATGTGGAGCAAGAAGCAGCGGCACAAGAGGACTCAGCCGAGGAGGTTATGGAAGAGGATGGAGTAGGAGGAGTAGAGGAGGTGGCAGCAGGACTGCCTGCAATTCGTGGCGGTGTCACCAACTCCTCTGCAATGCCACGCATTCCTTGCTTGTCAGCCGTCAGCAGGTTTACCCAATGCGCAGTGTAGGTGATATACCTGCCCTGACCATGCTTTGCAGACCAGGTATCAGTGGTCAGATGGACCCTTGCCCCAACACTGTGTGCCAGACATGCCATGACTTCCTTTTGCACAATCGAGTACAAGTTGGGGATTGCCTTTTGTGAAAAGAAATTCCTGCCGGGTACCTTCCACTGCGGTGTCCCAATAGCTACAAATTTTTTGAACGCCTCAGACTCAACCAGATTGTATGGTAAAAGCTGGCGGGCTAATAGTTCGGACAAGCCAGCTGTCAGACGCTGGGCAAGGGGGTGACTTGGTGACATTGGCTTCTTACGGTCAAACATGTCCTTGACAGAAACACAGTACTGTGGGCAGATGAGCAGGAACTGCTCAAGGCGGGAGACGGAGTGGCGGATGGTTGAGAGGGGGCAAGAAGGACAGCAGTGGTTGACGTGGCTGAAGATGCTGGACCAGGAGGAGGATGGCGGCTTAGAGTAGGCGTGCTGCTTCTACTCATGTGTTGATCCCATAGGCGTTTGTGATGTGAGATCATGTGCCTACGCAAAGCAGTTGTACCTAGGTGGGTGTTGGACCTCCCACGACTCAGTTTCCTTTGGCACAGGTTGCAAATGCATCGCTGTTGTCAGAGGCAGACACACAAAAAAAATGCCACACTGCTGAGCTCTGCAATGACGGCATTCTGGTGGTGGACACAGCATGCGTTGATTGGCGTGCTGTCGGGCTGACCCCGGGTGCCGATGCATGCTGTCTGACTGTGCCACTAGCTCCTTGCGACGACCCCCCCCCTGCTTCCAACTCGTCTCCTCCTCCTCTCTGTCTCCCCATCTGAACTTTCGCCCTGTTCTTCTTCTTGCCGAGCGGGCACCCACGTGACATCCATGGACGCATCGTCATCATCAACCGCTTCGCTTGTATCTGACAACTCAGAAAAGGAAGCAGCAGCGGGTACAACATCATCATCATCACACCGTACCTCCATGTGTTTAATGCTGCCTGCCTGAGACATATCCCTGTTATCTACAACCTCTAGCAATAATGGTTGCGCATCACTCATTTCTTCAAACGGGTGTGTGAATAACTCCTCTGACATACCAAGTAAAGCGGCTGTGGTGCTAGTTTTGGTGGTGGCGGCAGGCGGGTGAGTGGTATCTTGAGAGGTGCCTGAAGCTAAGCTGGAGGAGGATGGTGCGTCAAGGTTCCGAGCGGAGGCTGTACAAGATTGGGTGTCCTGTGTTAGCCAGTCAACTATGTCCTCAGAACTTTTCAAGTTCAGGGTACGTGGCTTCTGAAAACTGGGCATTATTCTAGGGCAAAAGGGAATCACAGGACCACGACCACGACGGCCCCTGCGGGGTGGCCTGCCTCTGCCTGTCATTTTTTTGGGGATTAGTGGTACTATGCGTGCAAGCTACTGTGAGACCAGATTTGATTGGCAATGTGAACTGTAACAGTTCTGCAGAGCACACACTGTAGGCCTGACACACCCGCTTGAAGACAAGTAACTGCTATTCAATCTATAACAGTGAAAAACTAATTTTGGTTTTAAAAGCACGCTATAGAGACACCAGATATGATTGGCAATGTGCACTGGAACAGTTCTGCAGAGCACACACTGTAGGCCTGAGACACCCGCTTGAAGACAAGTAACTGCTATTCAATCTATAACAGTGAAAAATAAATTTTGGTTTTAAAAGCACGCTATAGAGACACCAGATATGATTGGCAATGTGCACTGGAACAGTTCTGCAGAGCACACACTGTAGGCCTGAGACACCCGCTTGAAGACAAGTAACTGCTATTCAATCTATAACAGTGAAAAATAAATTTTGGTTTTAAAAGCACGCTATAGAGACACCAGATATGATTGGCAATGTGCACTGGAACAGTTCTGCAGAGCACACGCTGAAGGAAGGACTGACAGAGCCGCTTGAAGACAAGTAACTGCTATTCAATCTATAACAGTGAAAAACAAATTTTGGTTTTAAAAGCACGCTATAGAGACACCAGATATGAGTGGCAACTGTCAAAGTACGCTGGCAGGGTTGTGCAGGGCACACGCTGAAGGAAGGCCTGACAGAGCCGCTTGAAGGACACTGACTGGCTGCTATTAGCTTACACTGGAAACCTTTTTTCTTTGTAAAAGCACGCTAAAGAGACACCAGATATGATTGGCAACTGTCAAAGCACGCTGGCACAGGTCTGCAGAGCACACGCTGAAGTAGGCCTGACACCCAGACGCTTGCAGACAACTAACTGATCTTCTATTACAGTGAAAAAAAATAATTTCTTTAAAATCTAAAGCTTAAGCTATTGTTAAAACAGATATGAGTGGTGGCACTGGGCAAGTAGGCACAGTATCCAATGTGAACCTCACACAGAAGCTGTCAGGCAGGCAACTGCTCTTCTATTACAGTGAAAAAAATAATTTCTTTAAAATCTAAAGCTTAACCAATTGTTAAAACAGTTATGAGTGGTGGCACTGACTGTGCAAATGGGCAAGGCATCCAACCTGACACAGAAGCTGGCAGGCAGGCAGGCAACTGCTCTTCTATTACAGTGAAAACAAATTATTTATTTTAAATCTAAAGCTTAACCAATTGTTAAAACAGATATGAGTGGTGGCACTGGGCAAGTGGGCACAGTATCCAATGTGAACCTCACACAGAAGCTGGCAGGCAGGCAACTGCTCTTCTATTACAGTGGAAACAAAATTTTGGTTGTAAAAGCACGCTATAGAGACACCAGATATGAGTGGCAACTGTCAAAGTACGCTGGCAGGGTTGTGCAGGGCACACGCTGAAGGAAGGCCTGACAGAGCCGCTTGAAGGACACTGACTGGCTGCTATTAGCTTACACTGGAAACCTTTTTTCTTTGTAAAAGCACGCTAAAGAGACACCAGATATGATTGGCAACTGTCAAAGCACGCTGGCACAGGTCTGCAGAGCACACGCTGAAGTAGGCCTGACACCCAGACGCTTGCAGACAACTAACTGATCTTCTATTACAGTGAAAAAAAATAATTTCTTTAAAATCTAAAGCTTAAGCTATTGTTAAAACAGATATGAGTGGTGGCACTGGGCAAGTAGGCACAGTATCCAATGTGAACCTCACACAGAAGCTGTCAGGCAGGCAACTGCTCTTCTATTACAGTGAAAAAAATAATTTCTTTAAAATCTAAAGCTTAACCAATTGTTAAAACAGTTATGAGTGGTGGCACTGACTGTGCAAATGGGCAAGGCATCCAACCTGACACAGAAGCTGGCAGGCAGGCAGGCAACTGCTCTTCTATTACAGTGAAAACAAATTATTTATTTTAAATCTAAAGCTTAACCAATTGTTAAAACAGATATGAGTGGTGGCACTGGGCAAGTGGGCACAGTATCCAATGTGAACCTCACACAGAAGCTGGCAGGCAGGCAACTGCTCTTCTATTACAGTGGAAACAAAATTTTGGTTGTAAAAGCACGCTATAGAGACACCAGATATGAGTGGCAACTGTCAAAGTACGCTGGCAGGGTTGTGCAGGGCACACGCTGAAGGAAGGCCTGACAGAGCCGCTTGAAGGACACTGACTGGCTGCTATTAGCTTACACTGGAAACCTTTTTTCTTTGTGAAAGCACGCTAAAGAGACACCAGATATGATTGGCAACTGTCAAAGCACGCTGGCACAGGTCTGCAGAGCACACGCTGAAATAGGCCTGACACCCAGACGCTTGCAGACAACTAACTGATCTTCTATTACAGTGAAAAAAATGATTTCTTTAAAATCTAAAGCTTAAGCTATTGTTAAAACAGATATGAGTGGTGGCACTGGGCAAGTAGGCACAGTATCCAATGTGAACCTCACACAGAAGCTGGCAGGCAGGCACCTGCAATTACATTACACAGAAAAAAAAAAAAAAAAAAAAAGCAGCCTGATGTTATAGCCCTAAAAAGGGCTTTTTGGGGTGCTGTCCTCACAGCAGAGATCAGATGAGTCCTTCAGGATTGTAGTGGACACTGAATACCCTAGCCTAGCTATCAATGTCCCTATCTAATCAGCAGCAGCTAAACTTTCCCTCCTCTCACTAAGCATGCATCTTCCGAATGAATCGAAAATGGATGCTGGGAGGGAGGTTGGAGGGTGTGGATGGGAGGGAGTGCTGCTGATTGGCTGGAATGTGTCTGCTGACCGAGAGGCACAGGGTCAAAGTTTGCCCAATGATGACGAATAGGGGGCGGATCGAACTGCGCATGTGTCCACCCGCCGCGGCGAATGCGAACACGCTAAGTTCGCCGGGAACTGTTCGCCGGCGGACAGTTCGGTACATCACTACCCAACTCCTTTCATGTTTCTCTTCTTAAACCTTTGATTTGTAATCGTTTTACTCGAAAACCCAGGAGACCTCCTTCTACACTCGTTGAAGGCCAAAACGAATACGAAGTAAAATCTATTTTGGAATCTCATGTCTCTAGAGGTCGTCTCCAGTATCTATTGGATTGGAAAGGGTACGGTCCAGAGGAAAGGTCGTGGGTGGATGCCTCAGATGTGCACGCTCTTCGCCTGGTTCGTTCATTTCGTTCATTTGCTAGACGTCGTTCTCGCGGGCCGAGTCCTCCCCGCCCTGGGGGCGGTTCTCGAGGAGGGGGTACTGTGACGATACCTTACCTTTCTCCACCGAACCCGCGCAGCACGGCGATCCCTCTGGCTGCTTCCGGGAGGCAGCGCAGCTTGTCGGACGCTGGACGCTCGCGGCAAAATCCCTCATATGACGCGACAGCGGTTGCCTCAGACGAAGGGATTTTGCCGCGAAAATTCAAACGTGGCCACGCTCCCGGACCTTTTGGGGGCGTGGCTTTAAAGAGAAACACACCTCATTATAAAATGGCACCCCTGTCCTACCCTCAGTGCCCTAGTGTGGTTCTTGATCGTTCCCTCTGGTGCTCTTGATAATATTAATCTGTTTTCCTGATATTTTGACCCTTGGCTTCCTTACTGACTATTCTCCTCTCTGGCTCCCCGACTTTTGGCTTGGCTTTCTCGTGTATTCCGTTTTCCGTACTTCCTTGACCTTTGGCTACTAATTTGACTATTCTCTGACGTTAAGTCCGTCCACCCTAAGGTCCGGTATACGTCTCTCTCTGGGTTACCATCTGTGTGAAGGGGTCACTGTCGTGACACACGGATAGTACCACTAATCGAAAAAAAAATGACAGGCAGAGGCAGGCCACCCTGCAGGGGCCATCGTGGTCGTGGTGCTGTGATTCCCTTTGGCCCTAGAATAATGCCCAGTGTTCAGAGGCCACGTACCCTGAACTCAAAAAGTTCTGAGGACATAGTTGACTGGCTAACTCAGGACACCCAATCTTCTACAGCTTCAGCTCGGAACCTTGACGCACCATCCTCCTCCAGCTTAGCTTCGGGCACCTCTCAATTTACCACTCGACCGCCTGCCGCCACCACCCACACTAGCACCACAGCCGCTTCACTTGGTATGTCAGAGGAGTTATTTACACATCAGTTGGAAGAAATGAGTGATGCGCAACCATTATTGCCAGAGGATGTAGATAACAGGGATATGTCTCAGTCAGGCAGCATTACACACGTACGGTGTGATGATGATGATGTTGTACCCACTGCTGCTTCCTTTGCTGAGTTGTCAGATACAAGTGAAGTGGTTGATGATGACGATGCGTCCGAGGATGTCACGTGGGTGCCCGCTAGAAGAGAAGAAGAACAGGGGGAAAGTTCAGATGGGGAGACAGAGAGGAGGAGGAGGAGACGAGTTGGAAGCAGGGGGAGGTCGTCGCAAGGAGATAGTGGCACAGTCAGACAGCATGCATCGGCACCCGGGGTCAGCCAGACAGCACGCCAATCAACGCATGCTGTTGCCACCACCAGAATGCCGTCATTGCAGAGCTCAGCAGTGTGGCATTTTTTTTGTGTGTCTGCCTCTGACAACAGCGATGCCAGTTGCAACCTGTGCCAAAAGAAACTGAGTCGTGGGAAGTCCAACACCCACCTAGGTACAACTGCTTTGCGAAGGCACATGATCGCACATCAGAAACGCCTATGGGATCAACACATGAGTACAAGCAGCACACAAACTCAAAGCCGCCATCCTCCTCCTGGTCCAGCATCTTCAGCCACGTTAACCACTGCTGTCCTCCTTGCCCCCTCTCAACCATCCGCCCCTCCGTCTCTCGCCTTGAGCAGTTCCTGCTCAACTGCCCACAGTCAGGTGTCTGTCAAGGACATGTTTGAGCGTAAGAAGCCAATGTCACAAAGTCACCCCCTTGCCCGGCATCTGACAGCTGGCTTGACTGAACTCTTAGCCCGCCAGCTTTTACCATACAAGCTGGTGGAGTCTGAGGCGTTCAAAAAAATTGTAGCTATTGGGACACCGCAGTGGAAGGTACCCGGTCGAAATTTCTTTGTACAAAAGGCAATCTCCAACCTGTACTCGATTGTGCAAAAGGAAGTAATGGCATGTCTGGCACACAGTATTGGGGCAAGGGCCCATCTGACCACTGATACCTGGTCTGCAAAGCATGGTCAGGGCAGGTATATCACCTACCCTACGCATTGGGTAAACCTGCTGATGGCTGCCAAGCATGGAATGCGTGGCTCTGCAGAGGAGTTGGCGACACCGCCACGACTTGCAGGCAGGCCTGCTGCCACCTCCTCTACTCCTCCATCTACTCCTCCTCTACTCCTCCATCTTCTTCCATAACCTCATCGGCTGAGTCCTCTTCTGCTGCTGCGTCTTGCTCCACATCAACGGCACCCCCCCAGCTCCTCAGGTATTGTTCCACATCCTGGATACGGCAGTGTCACGCCGTCTTGGGGTTGACTTGCCTGAAAGCAGAGAGTCACACCGGACCAGCACTCCTGTCCGCCCTGAACGCACAGGTGGATCAGTGGCTGACTCCGCACGAACTGGAGATCGGCAAAGTGGTTTGTGACAACGGAAGAAATTTGTTGGCGGCATTGCATTTGGGCAAGTTGACACATGTGCCGTGCATGGCACATGTGTGTAATCTGATCGTACAACACTTTGTCCATAAGTACCCAGGCTTACAGGACGTCCTTAAGCAGGCCAGGAAGGTGTGTGGCCATTTCAGGTGTTTCTACATGGCCATGGCACACTTATCCAGCGGTGAAAAAACATGCCAGTGAGGCGCTTGATTTGCGACAGCCCGACACGTTGGAATTCAACACTCCTAATGTTCGACCGCCTGCTCCAACAAGAAAAAGCCGTTAACGACTGTTTGTATGACCGGGGTGCTAGGACAGCCTCTGCGGAGCTGGGAATTGTTTTGCCACGTTACTGGACGCTCATGCGCAATGCCTGTAGGCTCATGCGTCCTTTTGAGGAGGTGACAAACCTAGTCAGTCGCACCGAAGGCACCATCAGCGGCATCATACCATTTGTTTTCTTCCTGGAGCGTGCCCTGCGAAGAGTGCTGGATCAGGCCGTAGATGAGCGTGAAGAGGAAGAGTTGTGGTCACCATCACTACCAGAAACAGCCTTATCAGCATCGCTTGCTGGACCTGCAGCAACACTGGAAGAGGATTGTGAGGAAGAGGAGTCAGAGGAGGAATGTGGCTTTGAGGAGGAGGAGGAAGACCAACCACAACAGGCATCCCAGGGTGCTCGTTGTCACCTATCTGGTACCCGTGGTGTTGTACGTGGCTGGGGGGAAGAACATACCTTCAGTGAGATCACTGAGGACGAGGAACAGGACATGAGTAGCTCAGCATCGAACCTTGTGCAAATGGGGTCTTTCATGCTGTCGTGCCTGTTGAGGGACCCTCGTATGAAAAGGCTGAAGGAGAACGACCTGTACTGGGTGTCCACGCTACTAGACCCCCGGTATAAGCAGAAAGTGCCTGAAATGTTACCGAATTACGGCAAGTCAGAAAGGATGCAGCAGTTCCAAAATCAATTAAAAAGTATGCTTTACACAGCGTATAAGGTTGATGTCACAGCACAACGGGAATCTAACAGGGGAAGAGGTGAAAGTAATCCTCCTCCTCCCACGACCACGCCGGCAAGGACAGGATGCTTTACAGAGGTGTTGTTGATGGAGGACATGCAGAGCTTTTTAAGTCCTACGCATCACCACAGCCCTTCGGGGTCCACCCTCAGAGAACGACTCGACCGACAGGTAGCAGACTAGCTCACCTTAACTGCAGATATCGACACTCTGAGGAGCGATGAACCCCTTGACTACTGGGTGTGCAGGCTTGACCTGTGGCCTGAGCTATCCCAATTTGTGATAGAACTTCTGGCCTGCACCGCTTCAAGTGTCCTGTCAGAAAGGACCTTCAGTGCAGCAGGAGGTATTGTCACTGAGAAGAGAAGTCGCCTAGGTCAAAAAAGTCTAGATTACCTCACCTTTATTAAGATGAATGAGGGATGAATCCCGAAGGGACTGACAGTGGGCGATACATTCGACTAAAAAAGGCCTGATGAGGGGGACGTAAAAGGGTGTCGCGGCTGCTGGCCCGCCGCATGATATTTAAATCCCTAGCTCACCCCAGTACCTTGCCCTGTCGTGGTTTCCTGTTCCTGGTTTCCTGAGAGTGCTTTATCATTGTGAATCTGATTTCCTGGTATCCTGATCTTGGCTTTTCCCTGGTTATTCTGAATTCTGGTTTCCCTGACTTAGCTTGTGTAAACGGTATTGTGTATTTTCTGGCTTCCTTGACCTCGGCTTTCCCTTTGACCATTCTCTGTCTCTAGCGTATTAGTCCAGCCATTCTAAAGTCCAGTTTACGCTCTGTCCTTTTATTTTCCTTTTCTTGCCTATGTATATGTTTACATAGTTTCTGCGTGCTGGACCATACTAGTAGTCGTGACATTGGGATTAAACTGATAAGAATAGTACTACTTAACACACCACTCCTATCTGGTGGTTCATTAGATTGCACGCGCAGTGCCCCAAATTTGAAGAAGGAGGACCGACCAAGCATCTTTTTCCATCTCCCGGTTCCTAAAATCGATGCCTTATATACACATCCCCTGATAGGGGACGTAACAGGGATTTAACTGATAAGAATAGTACTTCTTAACACACCACTCCTATCTGGTGGCACATTAGATTGCACGTGCAGTGCCCCAAATTTGAAGTAGGAGGACCGACCAAGCATCTTTTTCCATCTCCCGGTTCCTAAAATCGATGCCTTATATACACATCCCCTGATAGGGGACGTAACAGGGATTTAACTGATAAGAATAGTACTTCTTAACACACCACTCCTATCTGGTGGCACATTAGATTGCACGTGCAGTGCCCCATATTTGAAGTAGGAGGACCGACCAAGCATCTTTTTCCATCTCCCGGTTCCTAAAATCGATGCCTTATATACACGTCCCCTGATAGTTTACCTGTGTATGTGCCTGAGAGTGTGTCTGACAGAGAGTATCCTTGTGTGTGTGTGTGTGTGTGTGAATGTATGTCTCTGTGAGCATGTTTGCGTTTTTGTCTGGTACCCTATGTGTATGGGGTAGCTGCTTGAAGTGTGTTATGTGATGGTGAGAGGGAGGAGGGTGATGGTGAGAGGGAGAGGGGAGTGATGGTGAGAGAGAGAGGGGGGTGATGGTGAGAGGGAGAGGGGGGTGATGGTGGGGGAGGTGATGCTGAGGGGGGAAGTGATGATGAGGGGATGTAATGCTGAGGGAGGGGGTGATGGTGATGGAGGGGGTAATGATGCTGAGGGAGTGATGGTGAGGGGGGTAATTCTGAGGGTGGTGATGCTGAGGGAGGGGTGTAATGCTGAGGGTGGTCAGGGGGGTGATAGTGAGCAGAGGGTGATGGTGAGGGGGTAATGCTGTGGGTGGTGGGGGGTGATGCTGAGGGTGGTGAGGGGGTGATAGTGAGGGGGGTGATGCTGAGGGAGGGGGGATGCTGAGGGAAGTGAGGGGGTAATAGTGAGGGGGTAATAGTGAGGGGGTGATGCTGAGGGTGGTGAGGGGAGGTGATAGTGAGGGGGGTAATGCTGAGGGTGTGAGAGGGGGTGATAGTGAGGGGGTGATGCTGAGGGTGGTGAGAGGGGTGATGATGAGGGGGGTGATGCTGAGGAAGGCGGTAATGCTGAGGGTGTGAGAGGGGGTGATGCTGAGGGTGGTGAGGGGGGGTGATAGTGAGGGGGGTGATGATGAGGGTGTGAGAGGGGGTGATGCTGAGGGTGGTGAGGGGGGGGTGATAGTGAGGGGGTGATGCTGAAGGTGTGAGAGGGGGTGATGGTGAGGGTGTTGATAGTGAGGGGGTAATGCTGAGGGTGGTGAGGGGGGTAATAGTGAGGGGGTAATGCTGAGGGTGGTGAGGGGGGTGATAGTGAGGGAGGGTGATAGTGAGGGGGGTAATGCTGAGGGTGTGAGGTGGGGTAATAGTGAGGGGGGTAATGCTGAGGGTGGTGATAGTGGGGGGGGTGATAGTGAGGGGGTGATGCTGAGAGTGGTGAGGGGGTAATAGTGAGGGGGTAATGCTGAGGGTGTGAGGGGGGTAATAGTGAGGTTGGTAATAGTGAGGGGGGTAATGCTGAGGGTGTGAGGGGGGTTATGCTGAGGGGGGTAATAGTGCCCCCCATCCCTCACTTACCTGCTCTGTAGGCTGCCTCTGTGCTGCTCCCCTGTGGTTTCAGTCATGTGGGAGAGGCAGGGATAAGCTGTAGCTTCCTGCCTTTCAACGGTTTGTCTATTCTCACACAAACCAAAAATAGCAGCACAAGCTGAAAAATCCAGGGTGGGGGGCAAATGCCCCCTCTTGCCCATGCCCGGTAAGATGTTACCTTTAGTCGTAGGTGTGATATAATTCTGGATCAACTAGTGTCCTGTCAATTGCTGCTAAAGGTGGTTTTACAAGCTATGGAATCATAAAGTACTTAGTTTTTCACACATTTTGGCTTTATTTTTCTTAAATATGTCATATGTTTTTGTTCATCTGAGGTTGCATTAACCAATTTTAAGACCGGTCAATGAACAGATTGTTATTATGTTCTTATATGTAAAACCATAGAATTCAGAGAGGGTGTGCTTTCAATTTTCCACAGATGTATATTGTTAGGTGTCTTGTTTCTGGTTAGGTGATGTAACTGGGATTCAAACATGGGTTTCAAAGTTATAAGACAGTGTTACCACTGCTCTAGCCCAGTAAACCTTACTGGGGGCTCTGTAATACCCAGCAAACACTGAATGTTATGAGTGGGTGTGTAATACTCCTGTAAATTGCACATTTGTACGGGATCTGCCATTTCTCACCTTATGCACACAGTGGTCCCCTTTCTGTTAAATTTTCCTTTTACTGTATAACTCAGTCTTACAACCTCCACTCATTGAGAGTGAGTACTCCACACAAAAAGGCTGTAATGAACTTGACTCAATTTGCCAATTAATACAACTTCTTTGGCTTTCAATTCTCATCAAATGTAGTAAGAATCAGACAGCATGATGGCAGCTGTAGGTCAGAGCAGGGAAGGCAAGCCATGGCATCTTAAAATGTAGTTCCAATGAGTAAATGTTATATCTAATAAGTCTGCATATATGCATTCCTTAGAGCTTTTAATATTTAGTCCAATTCATAGTTTCTTTACTTTGGCCTAGGTGTATTTATCTCATGAGGTTTGAGTAGTGCTGGATGGACAGGATAACCCCTAGTGGACCAAAGCAGTTGAAACTTTTCAGACTGCAAGATAACTTGTTGATTTCCAGATTCCCAGGCTGCTAGGGCTTGGTCAATTCAAAAGCAATGCTGGTAGAAAAACAAGACAAAAAAATGATATCCACTACTCCAGGGCCGGACTGGAGATACAAAGCAGCCCTGGAAAAAAATCTATGTCAGCCCCGCAGCACGGCGTGGAAAAAAAAAAGGTGAGTAAAAACACACACACACACACACCTTGACAGGCACTCACCATGACACAGACAGACCATGACACAGACAGACACACACACACACCATGACACAGACAGACCATGACACAGACACATACACCTTGACACAGACAGACACCATGACACAGACAGACACGCACGCACACCATGACACAGACAGACCATGACACAGACACATACACCTTGACACAGACAGACACACACACACACACACACCATGACACAGACATACACACACACACCATGACAGACAGACACACACACACACACACACACACATCATGACACAGACACACACAGCATGACAGACACACACAGCATGACAGACACACACACCATGACAGACACACACACACACCATGACAGACAGACACAGACCATGACACAGACACATACACACTGACAGACTGACACATAATATAGCTACCTGTTGGCGACCGGACAGGAGTCTTGCAGGGCAGACAGCTGGGTCAGGTGTGCTGGCGGCCACAGGGGTAGCTGGCTGTTTCGGCAGCCGCAGGGGGGAGCTGGCTGTGCTGGCTCTGCTCCCCAGCGTGCAGCTTAATGAGACCGGATATTCCGGCCCCGGTCTCATTAAGTAGCGCGCGCGGGCGGGGGAGCAGAGCCAGCACAGCCAGCTCCCCCCAGCGGCCGCCGGAACAGCCAGCTCCCCCTGCGGCCCCAGGTGCGGACGGCCCACCGGGAAATTTCCCGGTATCGCGGTGGGCCAGTCCGGCCCTGCACTACTCCTTGTATCAAGTGACATGCTCCATTTCTCATTCTCTAATTGTATCCCTCTGTTTTTGTTTTATTTCTCTATGCCGACTTCCAGGTACCAAGGCTTATAACCATAATTGACAATTCAGTAGGATTTTCCAGAAGTGGCCCTGTAAAGTGATTAGGGATTTTGTGAAACTCAAGGGTAAAGTTAATGATTTATCTTTTGCAGGCATGTTACTAAGCACTTATCCATAATGAGCCTGAGACATCGTTAATCATACGCTTTTGGAGGTTACCTGTAGAGGAAAGCTAAACACACTGAGAGCCCGGTTGCGCTAGAGAATTCTTGGTCCAACAGACCAGTAATGGTGTTTTAGGAAACACCATTAATTACCATTAATTAATTAGATGAGGAATTGGGGATTTATGTATCATAGGGTCATAGCCAAGAGAGCCCCCAAGGCCCCATACTACTTGTACTATAGCTCATACCCAAACAGGGAAGAGATTGCATGGATATTTCATCTATGCCACATTGGTTTTTTTTTTTTTCTGGAACCAGTTTAGAGAGAGGTGCAATAGTAAACATTATCTATTAATCCAATTAAAGAGCACCATGAACGTCAGAAAAGCTGTTGTAGCCTAACCATTCTTGATACTCCTGCACTTGGTTGTACAGTTACCATGGACTATGTATACAGATTGAACTATCAACAGAGAAATTGTGGAAAACATGAATTTATGCACTAAGTTAAAATATTACTTTATTTAAATTACCGTATATACTCGAGTATAAGCCGAGTTTTTCAGCACATTTTTTGTGCTGAAAAACCCCAACTCGGCTTATACTCGAGTCAATAGTCTGTATTATGGCAATTTGCATTGCCATAATACAGACAGGGGCTGTGGGGGCTGTGAGAGAGCGTTACTTACCTCTCCTGCAGCTCCTGTCAGCTCTCTCCTCCTCCGCGACGTCCGTTCAGCACCTCGGTCAGCTCCCAGTGTAAATCTCGCGAGAGCCGCGGCTCTCGCGAGACTTACACTGTGAGCTGACAGAAGAGCTGCACGGACCGGCGGAGGAGGAGAGAGCTGACAGGAGCTGCAGGAAAGGTAAGTAACATCTCTGCAGCCCCCACAGCCCCCTCCTACACAGTGCCCATCCACTGGACCACCAGGGAAGGAGCCCCCCTCCCTGGCCAGCTAGCAAGCAGGGAGGGGGGACGAAACAAAAATAAATTAATAATAAAATAATAATAAAAAAAAAAAAATAACATTACAAATAATAAATAATAATAATAAAATATGAAAATAATTAAAAAAAATAATAAGTAAATAAAAAAAATAATGAAAAAAAAATATTAAAATAATGTAAAAAAAAATAATAAAATTGCCCCCCCAAGGCTCTGCAACACACACATACACACACACACACTGCACTCATACACACACACGCTGCACTCATACACACTGCACTCATACACGCTGCACTCATACACGCTGCACTCATACACACGCTGCACTCATACACACACTGCACTCATACACACACACTGCACTCATACACACACACTGCACTCATACACACACACTGCACTCATACACACACACTGCATTCATACACACACACTGCATTCATACACACACACTGCATTCATACACACGCTGCATTCATACACACACACTGCATTCATACACACGCTGCATTCATTATATACACACACTGGAAATAAATATTCAATTAATATAATTTTTTTAGGATCTAATTTTATTTAGAAATTTACCAGTAGCTGCTGCATTTCCCACCCTAGTCTTATACTCGAGTCAATAAGTTTTCCCAGTTTTTTGGGGTAAAATTAGGGGCCTCGGCTTATATTCGGGTCGGCTTATACTCGAGTATATACGGTACTTAAAATTTCACACTTGCCATTAGTAGTGTTGCATTAACCAAAATAAGAATAGAACAGTTCCCTAGACACATTACATCATCCTAAATAATAATAATAAACAACATAATCAAAATAAATCTTCAAAGGAACGATAATAAGGAAAAATAAGTAAATGTACCAGTAAAATTATATCTAAATATAACTCCCTGTATGTTACCATGGTTCTGTATACAGACTGAGCTTACTAATTTTTATTTGTAAACTGTATCTGAGGTCACTTTCATCTCAATTCTTTACCATTTTAGTCTATCGCATTAGTGCATTTTATGGGAAAAACCTTTTAAATGCATTTCTTGTGTGGAAATTGAGTTGTAGTGGTGCTTTAGTCTTTGTGAGTACAGGGCAGTCACTTTCTCCCAGCGTCTGACATCATCAGAGGGGGATACGTCATTATTACAACACCGCAGCACTGATTGGGCCCCCTGGAAATACTTTGCCATCTGGTGGCCCTAACAGCATGGGCCACCTGATGGGCCCCTGAACGCACGGCTCCGGCGGTTATACCACACGGGCTGGGGCCACGTTACATAGCCAGGGGGCACGCAGGGCGGCCTGGCCCCCTAGAGTGACGGGCCTGATCACAACGGCAATTCCACTAAGCAATATGGGTTTCTACATCAATTTTTTTTTCAGACCTCTCAGAAACATATTTGTATGGGACAAGTAAACTTATTCTTAAAAAGTGACAGTTCCATTTAAAACCACTACCTTTGTGGTTTGTCACTTTTTGAAATGGTATCCTATTAACAACTTAAAGGAACAATATAGGGTCAGGAACACAAACATGTATTACTGAGCTATAGTGCGATTTAGGTCACTTGCCCCCCCCCCCCCCCCCCCCCTTAGCTCTCTCAGAATGGGTTAAAACTCACCTTTTTTTAAGCTCTCCATGGGTCCGCCGGCACTGGCCCCACCCCCTTGGTGACATAATCAGAATTGCCCATAGGGAAAGCATTGGATTGGCTAAAATCTGCAAGGGGTCAGGGCCAAACGCCAATCAGCACCTCCTCATAGAGATGCATTGAATCAACATTTCTATGAGGAAAATTCAGCGTCCCCATGCAGAGCATTGGGACGCTGAACGGCAGAGCTGCCTATTGTACAGCACTGAGCCAGGAAGCACCTCCAGTGGCCATCTGAGGAGTGGACACTTGGAGGTGTCCCTAGGGGCAATGTAAACAAAATGCAGTGTTTGCGTTAAAATGCCTGAAGGCAATGATTATACTCACCAGAACAACTACATGAGGCTGTAGTTGTTCTGGTGACTATAGTGTTTTAACCCCTTAAGGACACATGATATGTGTGACATGTCGTGATTCCCTTTTATTCCAGAAGTTTGGTCCTTAAGGGGTTAAATATGTATACATTTACTCTCATCACAATAAATGTATTTAAGTACAGTACATCATCCATATACTTCTTTATTTCCAAGTGCATATTTTCAAATTACACGGAACATGCTAGCAACAGGTTCCCCCAAAATATTACAGATGCTAAAGTGACCAAATGTATGTTTACTTAAAGAGCACTCCAGACACCTAAAGCATTTCCGCTTGCTGAAGTGCCCGTTGTGTCAAGAGTAGGTCCATTTATTTCAAGAAAGTGCAGATATCAATAGATATTAACACTTTTGTAGGGCTTGGGTTTGGAGAGCAAAGGCATCAGACAAAAGACTTGTATTCTTTACAAGCTGTTTTTAGATAATCCACCTATGAAAAAAAAAAAGTCCAGTTAAATACATGTATGCTTTCATTGAAGATATATTTATGAAACAGTGTTTTTTTTTTTTTTTTTTCAAGCAGTGGAGTGTCCCTAAAACAACTCTTCTTTTTACATCTGTTCCTGGAAGTACGCGTCTTAATGTGTTGCAATTATTATAATTTTTTTAAACACACTTCAAAAATAATCTTATTTATCTTTAAAAAAATCTTATAATTTCAGTAATTTAACATTAGTGATTGATAGTAAATGAAAGGCCACAAAATAATAAATATATAGAAATTGACTTTTATTTATATTAGTGGAAAGTTGGGGAATTTCCACAAAATAAAATATATAGTACACAAAGGACATTTGGCATTTAATGAAGATATTTATTTTCTTCAGGCTGTAAGTAGATGGCAGTGTAATGTTGTTTCTCTGGACTGGTAAACAAAGTAATGTTAAAAAAAAAAAAAAAACAGGGATAGACAATTTCAGAGCAATGCCAGTATCTGTTGCAATGGTCAGTCAATACAGAGAAAAAAAATCATAATGTTTATATCACAACTGACTTTGTTTTATGTAACTTATAATGTTGGCCATTGAAGACTTTTCTGAAAATTGTTGCCATGATTAGCTCAGATAAAGTCCATGTCTTTCTCCTTGGCTTCCTTGATTTGTCTCTCAGTCTCCATGAAGAGCAAATAAAGTTTTGATTTTTTCAAAACAACAACCTGACTAGAGTCAGATAATGTTTTTTTTTTTTTTTTTTTTTTTATTGTGGCTTACCTGTTTGGGAATCTGGTGTTCACTTGTTCATATAGCGGCTCTTATGATTCCAAAGGGCAATATTCAACAATATTCATAAATGTAAATTACATACACAATATGCTTGGAGCTAAAGAGATGTTAAGTGACACGTGGAAGAAGTGGTAGTATTTAGGAGACTAAAATTATAAATGCTATTACTTGAGAATCCCCATTTTTGGAGCATGTGTTCCCATTCTAACTTCAGACAAAGCTTGGTAAACATTGACAAATGTAAGAACTAAAGGGTAAGAGGTCATAATATAAATGTCTGGCAACTCCTACGTGAGCGCATATCTAATAAGAGCAATTAATCAATTTGCTGCCAAATATCCATTAGGAAAAGGGTGTTTATGGTTTTAAAGAACTGGAAACTTTGCAATAGTCCTAAATTTATTTTCCTAAAAATCCCGTAGGCAAGATTCTGAGATAGAAATAGGAACAACAGAAAGTCAAAGATTTAGAGTAGTGGAGGGTATGACTTGGAAGGAACTTATTACTTAAAGATGATATGTATTTTCAAAAGTATTCTAGTATTTAATGGTGAATACTAGAATATAAAAATATATTGAAATGATATGAAAAGCTACTATAAGGACTGACAGACAGAATGTTTTTTCCCCATGTTTTCTCATGTATTATGGACGTTAATGATGCAAGGTTATTATTTGATACAGTTTAAAAAGTGGTTTACAGTAGGCAAGAATGGACATGTATGCATGATCAAAAGTATCCTTTGCATCTTTTGAGAGATAGAGGGGTATTTGAGGGAAAGATAATATTTATGTTATGGTGTATGTGGAAGAAAAAAGGTGAGTCACGATCAATACAGACAGTAAGCATGCAAGCATGGTTGATGATTGTGCCACTGACCACAATTCTGAATTAAACACGAGATCTTGTATAAAAAAAGAAAAGGAAAAGGTATCAGTGTTGGGCAGAGACATGCATGGTAGTTATGGCTGCACAATTCAGAATTTCATTTGTCTGAATGAACTTCCAAAACTAAAATAATAACAACAAACAAATGAAATTCAGTTTGGATGTAACAAGATTTTTTCGTCTGAAAAACAAAAATGTAATGGTGTCCAAGTTTACTTGTCAGTGCGCATCTCATGCAGTTGACCTCACCACATATGTCATGTACATATTGAAATACCCAGGTATATAAGTAGGTGAAACTACACAGAAGATTAAGGATAGACTATCGTAATATCGTTCCACAATTCGTACAAACAAATTGTACATTCCGGTACTACAATATTTTTTAGATGCAAGGCATGGTATTTTTCAATGAAAATATCAGGTTATAGACCACGTCCTGGAACTTAGGAGATGGGGAGACAGACAAAGCTTATTGAAACAAAATGAGCTCTTTTGGAGTAAGGAATTTAAACGTTACAACCAGTGGGTTTGAATAAAGATTCTGATTTGTCCCCCTTCCTATAAGATTGTAACTTTATCTGCTGTGTTTGTTTACAGGTTAGAAATGAGAACCAAACATAAAGACATGGTAGCCTTGATATGTGGCCTTCATAGGTCCATGAAGTCAGTGATATAATCCAAAATTAATGCATTAGAGATGTTTTTACCTACGTTTTTCTATAAATATTTCATACATTTAAATCAAGGTTCTGCATGTTTCCTGAATATTGTGATGTATATTTTTCCTCCTTAGGTATGGAGTCTTAACACTGTTTAGTAGATATACCCTGGTATGGGATAAGAGAATGACATAAAGCACCATTTAATATCTTCACATTTTACTAGGAATTGTATTCACATTTTGATTTTGTTTATGGTTGACATGGTTACTCTTTGGTTGTCTTGTCACATAAACTGGAAGCATTTTCTCATTTCCTATATAGGGATATTTACTGAGAGCATGCTATGTGTTTATTAGCTTGATAAAGACTCTTGTAGGAGTCAAAACATTGCTGTTTTACACTTTGGACACCTGAATGAGAAGGAACACTACTTTCAAAAGGAAGTGTGGAATATATATTTTTACTTTCCTGAATATACACTGGTTTGGGTTGAACCTGATTCCTTGCACCATTGTGTGGTTAACATGTACTGTTCTCATTTCCTATTTTGGTGTTATTCAAAATCAGAGATGACCAACTCGATGAGCTAATGCCAGAAGGGCTGACGGTTGGCACAGGGGCACAGCATCACACATAATTACTAACACTGAAAGGTTCAAAAGCTTTGATAACACCTTTAGGCCAGAGTAATACTGCACAGAGCTTGGAGATAGAAAAAAAAAGAAAGCAGTGGTGGCACTAAAGAGAGGTGAAGCAGAGATTTGCCTTGTTGCCCTAAAAGGAAATAGCGTGCTAGCAAACCTGAAGAATGCATTGTATATACCTTCATATCCTCAAGACATGTTCTCTGTAGAGGCAGCAACAAATAATGGTGCAACAGTTAACTCTAAACAAGGTAGAATTTAACTCATTTGCAATTACAGAACCAAATTCATAATTAAAAAATACAATAGACTTTACTATCTTAATACTTTTGCAGATAATGAAGATAGCAGCCATGCATAATATGATATTCAAACTTGGCACCAAATTCTAGGCCATTGTAATTATGATGAACAACTTACTTGTACTTGTGCCGAAGGATTAAGGATTAAGAATCAAATTAATAGGTCTGTCACTAAGAAATTTGCACACAAGAAAATATTGTTCAAAGTAGAAGCCTGATGCCAGAGCCACAGCAACACTAGAACTACTGTATACTGACTTAGCAGGTCTCATAGAACCACAAGCTAAATAATGTTTAAAACATGCCATGGCATTCGCTGAAGACTATTCATGAAGTATGTAAGAACTGACAATGGTTTTGAAATCATAATTGAGAGTTTTATGTCACTACTAAACAAACAAGGTATTATGCATGAGACTTCAGCACCTTACTCACCCCATGAAAATGGTACTCTGAGAGAAAATATAGAACACTATGTGAATGACTAGATGTCTGTTAATTGGACATAAATTGTCAAAGGAAAGATAGACATTTACAGTAATATGCAAGATGAAGAAAGAGGGTTGCAGCGCCTTGTGAGTGTCTTCTGATCCAGATGGTGCTCAGTGCATGTAAAAGAGCAGGAGACGGGGCGGAGTCTGACCGCCAAGCAGCACGGACGTGCGGGGAAAGAGCTCTAGCCAGGCGGACAGCAAAAAAGCCGATACCGGCGGCCATAAAGCTTATACACCCATCGGGGTGCGCCACCCGAGACGGGGGTGCATTACAGCACCGGAGGATCCCTTTCCTGAGCCTGTCGGAGCCTGTAGCCCGACACACGACTTGCGGCCTGCGGGTGTGGATGCCGGGGAGAGGCGGCCGCTCTCCTCGACGCCGGAATCCCCAGACTTAATACCGATCTCCTACCCCCCCCCCCCTCTGGACCGGTGGGGGTTATCCCGGTCCATATCAGCCAAGCGGACACAGTTTGAGGTAGAGAAACACGGCCAAACAGTGAGACAAAGGGTGTCTGAGCATGCCTAAAATGGCCGCCCAGCAAGGGCCAGAGAGGGAGCACGCAGACAGCTACCCACACTCGCAGCACCTAGAAGCACTGGACCGACTTTGCTTAAAATTCTACGTGATACTATGTGACAGAGGGGTGTTGTACCTTCAAGCGGCTAAGATGGTCTCCTCATGGATCCGTCCTGACACCCGCCGACGCCACTACGGAGCTCCACTGTGGGCCTTCAGGGTGGACAAGCGGAACAAAAAGCACCGGCAACAGCGGCGGCGGGTGAAGGTTCGGAGCACACTGGGTGCATGCAACCACTCTCCTACAAATAAAAGCGGGACAGCCAGGCAGCCACAAATCCCCGGCAAAGCACCTGGATACAGCACCTTTGACCAGCAAGCCCATACCCTGCAAACTTGGAATGCAGCAATATACCAAGCCACAGTACAGCTTATTGCCGCACGCGATCAAGCCAGAGAGGAACACTGGCCCTCCCCAGTTGCAGAGACTGTTTCTCCTAAATGGCCCATGTGCGGGGTCGGGTGATCCGGGACTGGAACTGGTATAATCGCAAGAGGCACTGGCGGACAATCCAATCCCAAGAACAAACTTACATTTCTATAATTTTGTTATCAATTGTTTATTTAACAGTGCTATCACCTTATACCTAGCAACCTACTGCCTGAGGTCACTTACATGTTACACTGAACCATATCGTTTAAATTTTTTAACACACTCAGTAGGCATGCATTTACATAACAAGTTTGCATAACAGTAGAATGTTACCTAGGCTTGCCTAATACTCAGTAACTCTAGGGCCTATCCTATACACGAGGGGAAGGTCCGCTTAACCTCCATCCCACACTCTACCCATAGCTATTGTCAAACATAGGATGTCATACTTAAGACTGCTGTGTAACTCCTGCTAGAATAGGTTAATGTTATGCCTCTTGCTTTGATTTCTGTGTTTTGCCATAAGCTTAAGTGTACTCAACTGTAATACCCTGACTGTAGTATCAATGCACTTCGTCTTCGCCTGTACCAATCAGTTCATTTGTTCCTTCATGGTAATCGTAGTCACTTTAGCAAAGATGCTATTAACTACACCTGTTATAATAGGCTACCTTTTCTTTTATATTATATTGATATGTAACTATCTGTGACTCACACGTATGTTGCAGCTAGACCTAGCTTGTACCAATCAGTTCATAAGTTAAGATATTAACGGGTAACCACGGCGACTTTAGCAAGGTTACATGCAGTTATAACGGTTAAAATACGCTGCCTCTTCATTTTTTATTTTTATTGACCTTATTGTATAGCCGAGCTAATGTTTAATATTAATATACAAAAATGTGCACTTCCTCTTGCCACTGTTCAACCTAAGTATGTTCTTAGACACGCTGTTGTGGCGTTTGACGTCGCTATGTAAAACTTGCACAACAAAAATAAAGAATTTAAAAAAAAAAAAAAAAAAAGAGCAGGAGACATACTATAGTATAGTACATACTTATACTTGGTGAAGAAAATATAGAAATGCACTTACAGTTTTTTGGAGTTTCTGATTACCTTCAAATAGTAGCGCTTGGGTGGTATGATACCCTGCGGTGGATATACTGGTGCAGCAACAATTTTCCAGGAAGTGTGTCAGGATCCAGATGCACTGTATGGGAGTCCTGGCATAGGTAGTAGAAGCTCACCGATGCAGACGTGGCATAAAAGGCATATAAAAACAACCAATAGTTCTCACTGATGAAAAAAAGCAGTATTAAAATAAAATTAAAAAGTGGGGTACTCAAAAAAGGTGAGCAAAATTGGTTTTCCTCAATCCAAATAGCATAGCAAAAAGTATACTCTTTTATTATAAAAATTTAAAAATACACTTTACTCGTTACACCAAATCACAGGCTTTCTCTAAAGTGTTTAAAAATATAAGGAACATGCTGGTTATATTCCTTTTTAACCCCTTAAGGATACATGACATGTCTGACATGTCATGATTCCCTTTTATTCCAGAAGTTTGGTCCTTAAGGGGTTAAAAAAAATGGTTGTGTAATTAGGACAAAAACATACAAAACCAGTTAATACATGGTTAACCCGTTAGTGACCAGACCATTTTTAAATTTTCTTACCATTAATGTTTTTACATTACTACAGTGTTTATGTTTAGCTGTAATTTTCCTCTTACTCATTTACTGTACCCACACATATTATATTGTTTTTCTCGCCATTAAATGGTCTTTCTAAAGATACCATTATTTTCATCATATCATATAATTTACTATAAAAACAATTGTAAAATATGATGACAAAATTAAAAAAACACACTTTTTCCAACTTTGACCCCCAAAATCTGTCATACATCTATTACTGCCAAAAAACACCCGTGCTAAATAGTTTCTAAATTTTGTCCTGAGTTTAGAAGTACCCAATGTTAACATGTTCTGAGCTTTTTTTGGAAAGTCATAGGGCAATAAGTACAAGTAGCACTTTGATATTTCCAAACCATTTTTTTTTTAAATTAACGAAAGTAACACTGATATCTGTCAGGAATCCCTTAACCCCTTAAGGACTGGACTGTTTTTGTGATGTTGTACATTTGCGACCAGGCCTCTTTTTACACTTTTGTGGTGTTTGTGTTTAGCTGTAATTTTCCGCTCTCTAATTTACTGTTCCTATACAAATTATATGTTTTTTTTATTCAGGACAAAAAGGGCTTTCTTTACATACCATTATTTATATAATCTCATGTAATTTAATTTAAAAAAAAAATATGATGAAAAAAATGAAAAAAATACATGTTTTTTACTTTTACTTGAAAAATCTTTTACTCATCTACAAAAGCGAATAAAAAAAACTGCTAAATAGATTCGACATTTTGTCCTGAGTTTTAAAATATCCAGTGTTTACATGCTTTTTTGCTTTTTTTTGCAAGTTATAGGGCTATAGGTACAAGTAGGATATTGTGGTTTCAAAACATACATTTTTTCAAATTTATCAATAGTGACATTGTAACACTATTATCTGTCAAAATTCTCTGAATAACACCCCACATGTACATATTTTTTTTTAAAGTAGACAACCCAGGGTATTCAATATGGGGTATGTCTAGTCTTTTTTAGTAGCCACCTAGTCGCAAACACTGGCCAAAGTTAGCGTTCATATTTGTTTGTGTGTGAAAAAGTAAAAAACTAAATTGAACGCTAATTTTGGCCAGTGTTTGTGACTAAGTGGCTACTAAAAAAGACTGGACATACCCCATTTGCAATACCTTGGGTTGTCTTCTTTTGCAAATGTATGCCATCATGGGCGTAATTCTCATTCCTGGGCTACCATACGCTCTCAAAGGCAACGTAACCAACCTGGCCATTTTCAATGTAAAAATATTTGACCCATATATTTGACCCTGTAACTTTCAAAAACGCTATAAAATCTGTACATGGGGGTACTGTTAAACTCGGGAGACTTTGCTGAACACAAATATTAGTGTTTCAAAACAGGAAAACGTATCACAACAATTATATCATCAGTAAAAGTGCTGTTTGTGTGTGAAAAATTTGAAAAAAAGTCACTTTCACTGACAATATCATCGCTGTGATAGGTTTTACTGTTTGGAATAACTAATATTTGTGTTCAGCAAAATCTCCCGAGTAAAACGGTACCCCCCATGTACAGGTTTTAGGGTGTCATAGAAAGTTACAGGGTAAAATACAGTGCTAGCAAATTAAATTCTCTGCAATTTCGGCCTGGGTTGGCAGGCAGGTCCCTCAAATTGCCATTAATAAAATTATTTAATTATGCAAAAATATTACATAAATACGCACGTAGAATTTAAATATATATGCACATTTATATATTTGAAGTCTACGTGTATATTTATATAATTATTTATGTAATTTTGTATTTATACAAATGTATATTTCGTATTATTTTTATTTATTTATATATATACATAGATATATATACAATTTCATTCTAAGTGTATTTTGATATAAATGTATATATTTTAATATCAAAATACAGTTAGAATAAAATTTCATATAGATATATAATTTTTTTTTATTTTTTATTATTATTTAAAAAAAAATAATTTAATTTAATTGACTTATTTGTATTTTATAATAATATACATATATACAATATATATAGTTATTATATATATTATATATATACGTGTGTAATTTAATTATAAGTGTATTTTTATGTTAATATATGTACATATTAATATAAAAATACACTTAGCATGACATTATATATATGATATATAGACATATATTATAAAGATATAATATATGTATATTTGTGTGAAGGGCTCATGATGGCAAAGAGAAATAAGACCTAATAAGTGTAGGATGGTATAAAAGTAGCAAGTCGGTTGTGGTGTGCCGAAACCGACGATGAGGTAGGCCTGAAAATAAAGAGGGCCCACCAAGAAGAAATGTAAGAAAAAGGAGTTGATAAAGAGGTGTGGGTGGGAGGGTGATGCAACGCTGACCTCGAAGGTATGGAGCCAGGTAAGGGGTGTCCCTTAAGTAGGGAAGGGGTGTGTCATACGCCCCTCCCACAAACACAGGCCAAAAGGCCTTACTACTTGTGTGAAGGGCTCATGATGGCAAAGAGAAATAAGACCTAATAAGTGTAGGATGGTATAAAAGTAGCAAGTCGGTTGTGGTGTGCCGAAACCGACGATGAGGTAGGCCTGAAAATAAAGAGGGCAAAAATAGAAATTTCAACATTTTAATACAAACTACCAATATACAAACTTAACAAGACATGTTCTGAAAAGCATTCCTTACTTCTTGTACAGGGTTAGGAATGTACCGTGTGTAAGCGGATGATTTCCAGCGCCCCAGTGTCTTGATAACATGAACCGGTATGTTAACACTGGAGGCTGTGGAGGCCGCTCCTATGCGGAAGGAGTGGCCTGAATAGTTAGCTGGCTTGAGTCCCAGCTGTGTTAGTAATGACCTAACGTGGGTCATGAAGTTGGTAGTAGTGAGAACTGAACCTCGTAGAACAAAAAGTGGTTGTGATGGTGGTGCCTTGAGACTCTCTGTATAAGAGTCCAGTATTTGGACGGGGCACCAACTGTTGTGAGTCGGATAGTATTTAACCTCTACGGGTGGAGCGTGTTGACTGTTTTTTGAATGAGGTAGTGTCAGGATATAATAGTCCATGTGTTTGGTTAAGTGCGAATGAAGCAGTAGGTGAGTGGATTGTGTTGTATTGATGGCGGTAAACTCTCTAGGTCTCAGAAACCCATAAAAAGCCACATAAATAGCTGTTTTGATGACTAGTGTTGTGTTGAAGGAGAAGGGTTTTAGATCTAGTAGTTGTGATAATTTCTTAAGGATATGAAAATCTATAGGAAGACTCTGTGCTGTATGCGGGGGTTCGGATCTTTGTATACCCCTAAGGATGTTCTTGATTTGGTATGATGACATGAAACTTGAGTTGTTGGGTTGTAAGGTCAGCATGTGATGTTGGATGCCTGTAAGATATAGTTTGATTGTGTTGTAAGAAAGTTTGAGTTTGAGGTGGCAAAAAGAGGCAAAACCTAAAAAAGATGTCATGATGAATGGTTGTAATATGTTGTGTTCCAAAAGGAATCTTTTGAATAAACTGAAAGCTCTGTTGTAGGTTTTCCTGGTATTTGTAGATAGAGCTAGTTGGGACAAAGTTCTGCTATGTTGCATGATAACGTCTAGTCCATTGTTAGCTGATGGAACAGTGGAGTGGCCGTGGCTGTGAGCGCGGCTGATGGGAGAAGTTGATGAAAGGCCTGGAATTTAAAACGAGACAAATTATCAGCTGCCTCGTTACAAATACCTGGAATATGAACACAGTGCAAGAAAAAATTATGACATGCTGCCAACCAAGTGAGTTTCCTCAAAAATCTCATGATAGTAAGGGAGTTGGAGCGACCTTTGTTGATAATGGAACAGGTTGCTTGGTTGTCTGAGTAACACCTGACTGATGAACCTGTCCATAGATGTCCCCATGCCACGGCAGCCGCCACGATGGGATATATCTCGAAAAGAGCTGAGGTAGAGAAAAAACACTCCAGGTCCTGCACCTCTGAAGGCCAGCTACCCCAAAGCCATTCGTTCCCAAAAATTGCTGCAAAACCTGTGGTAGACGCCGCGTCTGTCCAAACAGTAGGAGAAGTGTCAGACAATTGAGGGAGGAACATGCTTTTTCCGTTCCAGGAGTTTAAAAAGTTTCTCCACATGAGAAGGTCTGCCGTGGCTTGGGTATCTAGGGTTAATCTGAAAGACAAATATATCCGAAAACGCTTCCTGGTTGCAGTCCGGTCACGTGATCGCTTCCGGGTCCGCCCTCCAATGACGTCCGTGTGACGCGTTTCGCCCGCCTCCACAGGCTTCTTCCGAGGTCGGAAGAAGCCTGTGGAGGCGGGCGAAACGCGTCACACGGACGTCATTGGAGGGCGGACCCGGAAGCGATCACGTGACCGGACTGCAACCAGGAAGCGTTTTCGGATATATTTGTCTTATGCTTTTATGTGGGTGACTCTGCGAGTTTATACCCACCACATCCCAAGTAAGGGTTTTTAACTTCTTTTGTACAAATAAACTGAATTGTGATATTATTCAATTGGAGGTCCTGCCCTTCTTTTTCCTACACACAGCAAAATGGAATCACCAGCTGATACATTCTGTGGAAGATCCTGCAGTGTGGGGATATCCCCTCTTCCAAAGAGCCTTACAAACCCAGAGCCAGGGGTGATAGGGCTCTGGGACATGTGAGTTTTTCTCCTATCACTCCTATTTCTTATATTATTATTACCAGATGGTCTGCACTATTATGTGTGTTTTTTATGTTTACAGATCGATTTAGCGCGGTTTTTTGGCAACTATTATTGTGCTTTTCACACATTTTGTTGTGCATTGTATTTTTAAACGCTGCCATATTGTCTGTATGGGACTCTAGCGCTCACTCTTTTGGTTATTAATCTGTGTGCATCATGTAGAAACCGTGGGAACATGCTGAGGAGACGTGATATGAAAGCACGGCCTTGAGGTATAATACGCATGGCAAAATTGAGTGACCCCAGTAAAGATTGTAATTCTTTGCGATTGCAAGTGCGTAGTTGTATATAGAGGTTGATGTTTGTCAGAATGTTTTCTACCTTGGTGCGTGGTAGGCTAGCTTGCATGTTGGCTGAGTCTAGCATGATGCCCAGGAAAGTGATGATGGTATCTGGGCCTTCGGTCTTGGTAGGGGAGACTGGGACCCCCAACTGGTTGAATAGGCTGACAGTTTCTTTGAGGCTAGTGGGAGGGGAAGAATTCTCCTCGACCATTAGGAAATTGTCCAGATAATGTATGACTGTAGGGCATCTGGATATATTGAGTAGTAACCAGCATAGGATTTCGGCAAATGTGTCAAATATGGCTGGACTACTTTTAGAACCAAAAGTTAGTCGTGAGAAAAAGTAGTAGTTCCCTTCCCACTTGATGCCATGTAGGTGCCACAGTGTGGGGTGGATTGGTAGTAGTTTGAATGCATTTGTTATGTCGGTCTTACTGAGCCATGCACCGACTCCTGCCTGTAAGATAGCCGTAATGGCGTGGTCTATAGTGGAATATTGCAGAGAGAATTCCTCCGATGGTATTAGGGAGTTGAGGCTAGGAGTGGTAGAGGTGTGTGGTGCCGACAAATCGATAATAAGTCTCTGCTTGTTGGAAGATTTTCCTGTGACAACCCCGATAGGGTTTGTCCTCCATGTAGTGAAAGGAGGGGATTGAAAAGGTCCCAATAAAAAACCTTCTGACACTTCTTTAGCTATGAGTGTGTCAACAGCTGTAGGGTTGTGTTGGGCGGATTGTAGATTTGGACATTCCAGGATTCCTGAAGGCATATGTATGATACCTGTGTGGAATCCTTCTGATAGACCAGAGATTATGAAATCTACTAAATGTGTAGATGGATGCTGTGACAGAAATGTCGCAAGTAGGGATATGTTGATAGACGTTAGGTACTGTTTGGGATACATTTTATTGGGACACATGATTTTTGCATGTGCCCTGAAACATTTTGAGCATATGTGCAATAAACGACAACCGCTGTAATTACATGTATCAACATTAAAGTTATTACATATCTGGGATTTGCCCAGAAACTTGATAGGTCTACCCAGTTTGTCTTTGGCTATTTTCTCCGTAGGACCAGCGGAGCTAGGTCCTTGCACGTGGGTATGCTCGTTAGCAGTGGTGGGACAAAAATTTGCAGAATGAGACATGGAGGAGCAGTATGCACAAGCCGGCGTCCTTAGCCCTGCAAAGTGTCTGCAGAAAATCACTGTGTCTATCTTACTCCAGTTGGACCTTGTCCCGTACTGTGAGAAGGCGCCTGACACTTTTGCAGAAAAAGATCTATGGTAATCGTAGAATGCCGATCCACCATATTTATTGCCCAGGTCCACCAGCTTGTGCATATACATGTCAAATTCCTCACGCCTGTGAGGGTAAACGGCACATATGACATCCCGGTAGATGCCAAAAGCCAACACAAATTCCGGGATGGTGAGTTTCCTGTTTAGGCGTGCATCCCTGGACTTGACCACCACAGAAATATCCTCATACGCATAAGTTTTATGCTCCACCACATCCTGGGAGGCAATTAGTAGTGCAGCTAAGTTGACATCTTTACCTTCCAGGATGTCTTTCTTAAGGTGCTCAGGTATCATATGGGCAGGGTTAACCTCCTGCTCGTCAGAGGTGGTGGCTGGAGAAACTAGTGGCAACTCGACCAGTGGCGGAGGGGTCACAGTGACTGACCCAGCCAAGGTAAGGGCTGTGGTGACCGATTCCAGTTTCTCCAGCCTGGAGTTTACCTTGCCCATGGATGACATGAGGGATGTAACCATGCCATGTATATCTGTCGGGTTAGACTGGCTAGTCCCTTCCCCTGCATCAGAGTTATCAGTTGAGGTGTGCAACAGTTTGTATAGTTCCGCTTTCCTGGCAGTAGCGGGGAAAGGAATGTGTCGCCTCCTGAGTTCGCTAGTTATGCGAGGGATTGTCCAGGACCTGAATGATGCAGGACTAGCCATGTCTTCTTCCGGTGGTGGGGAGTTTGGTCTAGCCGGAGTGCTCGGGATGGAGAAATCCTCTACCCCTTCTTGAGACATACTAGATGAGAAAATATACCGTTAGTGTTGAAACCCAGGGGATGTACTGGCGGGCTAATTATGCCGTGTGAGGCGAAAAAATTAATCTTGTCCTTTGGTGACAGGTGAGGCCCTGCTATTTGCCAAGTGGCTATGAGAGGCTCTATCTATGCGTTGGCGCGAGGGAATATTGAGGCCACCCATGTAGTGGCAGGAATTCGTAGGCCTCTCGGTGACAATAAAAGAAAAACAGGGGAAGGGAGTGACAGGTGACGCCCTCTCTAAACTTTGCGAGGCGGCTAACTAACGTGTGGCCCGAGGGGTGTATGCCTCCGAAACGTTTGAGGCGGGGTGTTGGCCTCGCGGACCTCTAAACTATAGGCGGTATGCCAAGAGGGGAGATACCTATTTGGGCCTATACCCCTAACTTGCCAGTACTCTATGTCCTATTTAGGGAGAACGTATGTGACACGTGAGCAGGCTTACGTACCTGATAGTATGTATACGTATATGGTGCGTAAGGTATAGAAAACCTGGATAAACCTAAAAGGGTAGAAATAGATATGATAGTATGAGAAATGGATCCTGTGATACTAACGTAGACTAGATATGCTGTGGTTGATTTATTAACCGTATGTGTTGAAGGGGAACAATTAGAGTAAGGAAGTACCCCGCCTGATTGTTATGGAGAAAAACCGTAACGCAGGATTAGCTTGTAGTGTCTACATATAATGTGTATACCTGGTGACCAAAATTTAAAATATATATATGGCCGTGCTACTGTAGTAATCATAGTGCAGGGAGTATGAGTTTAAACTATGAAAATTGACCATATGCAGAAAAGTTGACGTATGAGAGGTTAAACCAAAAGTGTGATTCAAACCTGAAAGTGTGAGATGTTGGGACCGTGTTCTGTATACACGATATATCGTTTGAGTATATGCAGAAAGGTCAGGAAATGTACGTGCCATGTAAACGGGTGTACATGGTAGTGACAACGTAACATACACAATTAAATTAGAGAAAACCTTATCACATATATACATTATACCTATTCCTGATTAATTATCTGAGTTTCTAGTGTATGTAATTTGAGTACATAAAGAAAAGTCAGCATATGACACGTGCCATGTAATGAAAAGTGTACATGGTGTGTTTAAACAGGAAAAAAAAAAAAAAAAACGTTTGTTTAAAACAAATTTCCTAAGTGTAAATGGAAGGTACACAAAAAGTAAAGTTGTTCAAGCAAAACTATGTATATGTATACCAGGATAATATCATGAACTAATAATACATGAGCCCTAACCTAGGTATAATTAATGTGACAGCATAAATTATGAAATACCTGCTATAATCGTTATATGTATATAAAACAGACTGGTATTTAATAAACTATAATCAGCATTAAAAATGAATAATCCTACTATCAGGTACTAAAAACTTATATAGAAACAAACTGAAATAAAGGAGGGAAAAAGTAAAGCATAAGAATGCTACATACTTAGTACTTGGTTTCCGGAAACCGGAGGGTTAATTTGCCTGAGACTTTGGCCGTAAAGCGTGTGGCCGTAAAGTGAGGCTGAAAATTAATGCGACGCCGTGGGAAGTGATCCGGGCGACGGACTTACGTTTGAGAAGTCCTGAGGACTCGATCAGCGAAGAAGACCGGGTTTTTTGTGCGTGGCTGGCCGTGGAAAGACCTGTAAGGAGTTCCTGGACACAGCTGACACCGAAGAAAAACGCGGGTTTCCGAAAGCAAGATGGCGCCGTCCGTGAACCGGAAGTGGATTCAGGATGCAACGCTGACCTCGAAGGTATGGAGCCAGGTAAGGGGTGTCCCTTAAGTAGGGAAGGGGTGTGTCATACGCCCCTCCCACAAACACAGGCCAAAAGGCCTTACTACATATCATATATATATACACATATATAATTATTATTTTTATTTTTTAACATTAACCTTTATTGTATTTTTATGATTTTACACAAGCAGGGAGACTGCCTGTCAGCACAGACAGTCCCCCTGCAGGCAGACACATGGACACCTATTGTGACCATGTGGTCGCCCTGTTGAGCGATCACATGGCCCCAGGGGTCCTAATCCGCCATGGGGAGACTGTCTGGGCTGCAGGCAGTCTCCCCACAATGGGAGCACCGCCGATCGTCGCCGGGGGAACGACGGCGATCAGGTAAGTACATCTTAAAGTTAGGACGGTTCAGGACCGTCATCGGTCGGCAATGCAAAAATGCCGATGACGGTCTTGAACCGTCCTAAGTCCTTAAGGGGTTAATAACCCTTCACGTGCATATATTTTTTAAAAGAAGAAAACCTAAGGTATTAAACTTGGGGTATATTGACTCTTTTCATGCAACCATTTTACCACCAATCTATGCCAAATTTAAAAATAAATAAATAATTGTTGATTTTTTTTTTTACACACAGAGCAATTTAAGATTATACATGTACTGAGAACTTTAAGGGTTACTGCCAAAGAACACCCCAATATGTGCTCAGCAACATCTAAAAGAACATAACCAATCTGGCAATCTGGCAAAATTGGGTATGCATTACAGTTTTCCAACTTAGAATTTTCATAACTGGTCATTGTGGCAGAACCCGTCTCGCCACTGGGCATTGGAGGGGCCTGGCTGCCTGCCTCCTACCTGCTGACTATGGCCCCTGGAAAATTGGTACGTTTGAACTATATTTGGGCATGTTCTATTTTGTATTGTTGCTGCTGGCCCTTTTAGAATCATCCATGGACATATTGGGACTTTTGGGAATAATGTTCCTTTAAGACTTTGTAGCATATTGCAGTAATACTGTCTTAATTATATATGTATGTTATTATGTGTTCGGTTAAATTGTATTCATGTATGCAGCATTCATCTAATTGTTCGGTAGAATCACTCCATTCATTATATGGATTGAAACTACCGAACAACCAGACCACCCAGGAATAAGTGTGCCTCCAATTACCGTTTGCAACAATGTTGCAAATGGGTAATTGGCAATCTATGTAATGTGTTCTTTGTCCTCTGGGTGGCCGCCATTCGGGAAACAAACACGTGGCGGTGGCCATCTTAAACTCCCGAACAGCGGTGTTTTGCCGTCGAGTGTCTGGAACTAAAATGGGACACTCGACTAGGCAAACACCGCTGAGACCTCCAGACTTCCAGTATTCCGTGTAGAAACTACCGAACGGCCCGCCGTTCGGTAGAAAGAATCCCACGAACTAGGGGATTCATTTTAATCCTCCCCAGGCTCCATAACAGAGGCAATTCGTATGTTTTTATTCCCTTTTCTGTGACCGACCGCAGGGCCAAAATACATGGAACCATTTTCGGATACTTTACCCATGCGGTCGGTCAAATCTTTGCCTGCCCATAACTCCCGAACCCCTTGTCCGATCTGGGTGATTTTTGAGTATGTTGGTCACCCAGATCAGGGCTATCACGGGAGATCAGGTGTATCATATATATTTGGGGTACATCTGAAACTTAGGGGAAATGGTGTACTGTTTAATTGTGTTAACAGATAAGTTAGAGGGAGGAGATGTGTGGGTTGTACCTTAAACTGTATTGGTGGCTGTACTAATTGTGGTAAATCCCTCCCTTGCATGGGAGAATGTCTTAAAAGGAGGTTGTGTGAATAAATCAGTAGTTCCTGTTTTAACCCTCAAAGTGAAGTGTCGTCTCATTCTTGGGGGAGGATTTATTGTATGCTGTTCCAGTTTGACTGCTAGGAGTGTAAACCTACGCGTATGGTTTCCTATTCAACTGTCTACAGCATTCATATGCTTGAGAGGATTGATATGCTTCTTCGGTTCGGTGATTGTGGTGTCTGCCAGAGTGCTTGGAGACCTCAGGAAACGCTTGGAGCATCCTTTAACGGAGGTACCCAGTCGGGGTGCCAGGTGATCCGTTACAGTCAACATGCACCCATGTCCTATTTTGGACATTTTTGAAGCAGGCCAATGTAATTTACCCCCATCAAACCATATATTTTTGAAACGTAGACACCCTAGGGCAGTGATGGTGAACCTATGGCACGCGTGCCACAGGTGGCATGCCGGGCCCTCTCTGTGGGCACGCGGCCATAGGTTCGCCATTAATGCAGAGTAGGCACCTGCCTGCCCCCCTACCTCCCCACACACCACAGCACCTCTCTCACACAGCACCCCTCATACACACACACACACACACACACATACAGCACCCCTCACACACACATACAGCACCCCTCATAAACACACTGTCAGGATCCCGCGGGCGGCTGCGAGGGGAGGCTGCAGTCCGCTCACGGCACCCACCCTCCAGCCGTCCGCGGTCCCCTTCCTGCCATGTGTTCGGCGGGCGGCATCCTCCCAGCCACGGATGCCGCCCGCGTCTTCCTCCAAGTCCCCCAGCGGCAGCATGTATGACGCTGCATGCTGGGAGACCGCCCAATTTGTTACACGCCGGGGTCAGTCACCTGACCCGGCGTTAAAGGCACAGTGCCTCAATCACAGTGGGAGGTTTAGATATCTCCCACGTGTGATTGTTAATTTTGATTGGAAATTATCCAATCAGAATTAACCTTCTGGTTTAAATACTTACCTTTCCTGTTCCTCCCTGCCCTGTTGTGGTCTTTGCTTTATAGTATTGATTCTGAACGTGTGCTTTCTGGTTACATACTCTCTGGCTTGTTATACTGACTTTGTGACTTTCTCCTACCCTTTGACCTCGGCTTTGTTTCTAGTTATTCTGGTTCCCCTTACTCGGCTTGTCTCCTGACTATTCTGTGTGTGCTCAACCCGGCCACTCTAAGGACCGTTACTGCACACTTTCTGTGTGTGTGTCTGTGTGTGTGTGTTAGCGTGTTGGGTTCCTCGAATCGTGACATTACAGGGATCCTCAATTTGTCTCTCAGTTTTGGAGGGGCTTTTGTGCTGAGATGGGGGTCTCCTTGTCGTTCACTTCCTCCTATCACCCTATCTAATGGTGCAGCCGAACGTGCTAACCAGTCTGTGGAATTGTATTTGCGCTGCTTCACTAATGCGCACCAGGACGACTGGTCTCACCTCCTTCCGTGGGCTGAGTTTGCCAGGAATACGGTGTCTCACTCATCTACTGGCTTAAGTCCTTTTGAGGTTGCTTATGGGTTTCGGCCTTCTTTCCTTCCCGGTGCGTTCTCCGACAAGAGAATGCCCGCCTTGGACCAGCACCTCGCCTCTTTGCGGAAGATGTGGGATCAGGTCCATGTTGCGCTGTCTCGTTCAGCAGCTGCTCAGCAGAGGTTTGCTGATCACCGTAGGGTTGCGGCCCCTTCTTATGTTCCGGGTGATAGGGTATGGTTGTCCTCCAGGAACCTCCGTCTCAAGGTTCCCTCGATTGAATTTGCTCCCAGATTTCTTGGTCCCTACAAGGTGTTACGTAGGGTTAACCCCGTTTCCTACTCCCTTGACCTGCCTCCTTCCATGCGTATTCCGAACACGTTTCACGTCTCGCTTTTGAAACCCTTGTTGTGTAACCGGTTCTCTCGTCCCCTCAGGCGGCCCGTTTCCCCTCGCGCGGTCCCCAGTGACGTGTACGAGGTGGCTGCCCTTCTTGACTCTCGTGTTTCTAGGGGTCGGCTGCAATATCTGGTGGATTGGAAGACCACAACAGGGCAGGGAGGAACAGGAAAGGTAAGTATTTAAACCAGAAGGTTAATTCTGATTGGATAATTTCCAATCAGAATTAACAATCACACGTGGGAGATATCTAAACCTCCCACTGTGATTGAGGCACTGTGCCTATAACGCCGGGTCAGGTGACTGACCCCGGCGTGTAACAAATTGGGCGGTCTCCCAGCGTGCAGCATCATGCATGCTGCCGCTGGGGGACTTGGAGGAAGACGCAGGTGGCATCCGTGGCTGGGAGGATGCCGCCCGCCGAACACATGGCAGGAAGGGGACCGCGGACGGCTGGAGGGTGAGTGCCGTGAGCGGACTGCAGCCTCCCCTCGCAGCCGCCCGCGGGATCCTGACAGTGTGTTTATGAGGGGTGCTGTATGTGTGTGTGTGTGTGTATGAGGGGTGCTGTGTGAGAGAGGTGCTGTGGTGTGTGGGGAGGTAGGGGTGCTGGGCGGGTGTAAGGGTGCTGTGTGTGGTGTGATGTGTGTGTGTGTGTGTGTGTGGGGTGGTGTGTGTGTGTATGAGTGGTGCTGTATGTGTGTTTGTGTATGAGGGCTGCTGTATGTGTGTCTGTGTGTGAGGGGTGCTGTGTGTGTGTGTGTGTGTGGGAGGGGGGGTGCTGTGTGTGTGTGTGTGTGTATGAGGGGTGCTGTGCTGTGTGGGGGTGGGGGTGCTGGGCGGGGGTAAGGGTGCTGTGTGTGTTGTGGGGGTGCTGTGTGTGTGTGAGGGGTGCTGTATGTGTGTGTGAGGGGTACTGTATGTGTGTGTGTGTGCATGAGGGGTGCTGTGCTGTGTGGGGAGGTAGGATTGCTGTGCTGTGTGGGGGGATGGGTGCTGGGCGGGGGTAAGGGTGCTGTGTGTGTTGTGGGGGTGTAGGGCTGCTGTGTGGGGAGGTAGGGCTGCTATGTGTGGGGGGTAGGGGTACTGTGTGTGTGTGAGGGGGGCTGTATGTGTGTGTGAGGGGTGCTGTATGTGTGTGCATGTATGAGGGGTGCTGTATGTGTGTGTGAGGGGTGTTGTATGTGTGTGTGTGTGTGTGTATGAGGGGTGCTGTGTGAGAGGGGTGCTGTGATGTGTGGGGAGGTAGGGTTGCTGTGCTGTGTGGGAGGTAGGGGTGCTGGGCGGGGGTAAGGATGCTGTGTAGGGGAAGGGAGGGGTGCTGGGTGTGGGGGAGGGGTGCTGGGGAGAGGAGGGGTGCTGTGTGTGGGGGGTAGGGGTGCTGTGTGTGGGGGGTAGGGGTGCTGTGTGTGGGGGGTAGGGGTACTGTGTGTGGGGGTAAGGGTACTGTGTGTGGGGGGTAGGGGTAGTGTGTGGGGGGTAGGGGTACTGTGTGGGGGGTAGGGGTACTGTGTGGTGGGGCAGGGGTACTGCTGGGGGGTAGGGGTACTGTGTGTGGGGGTAGGGGTACTGTGTGTGGGGGTAGGGGTACTGTGTGGGGGTAAGGGTACTGCTGAAGGGTAGGGGTGCTGTGTGGGGGGGTAGGGGTACTGCTGGGGGGTAGGGGTGCTGTGTGTGTGGGGGGATAGGGGTACTGCTGGGGGTAGGGGTGCTGTGTGTGGGGGGGTGGGGGTACTGCTGGGGTGTAGGGGTGCTGTGTGTGGGGGGGTAGGGGTACTGCTGGGGGTAGGGTTGCTGTGTGTGGGGGTAGGGGTACTGCTGGGGGGTAGAGTTGCTGTGTGCGGGGGGGTAGGGGTACTGCTGGGGGGTAGGGGTGCTGTGTGGGGGTAGGGGTACTGCTGGGGGGTAGGGGTGCTGTGTGTGGGGGAGGTAGGGGTTTTGCTGGGGGGTAGGGGTACTGCTGGGGGGTAGGGGTGCTGTGTGTGTGGGGGGGTAGGGGTACTGCTGGGAGGTTGGGGTGCTGTGTGTGTGTGGGGTAGGGGTACTGCTGGGGGGTAGGGGTGCTGTGTGTGGGGGGATGGGGGGGCAAACGTTTAAAAAAAAAAGTATTGTAAATCATTATCTTGTCCGCCCCACCCTTCTTATCTTTAATGAAGGAGGGGGGGACACAGTCATCCCTGGTGGTCCGGTGGTGGCAAGTACTGCTTCCGGGTCGAGAGGCAGGGGAGGGATCTGTGAGGCAGCTCCCCTGTCCTCCCGCGCGATGCTGTGTGGAGCGTTGCAATGGTAACGCACGGCAACGCTCCACACTGATTGCTTGCAGGAGGACAGGGGAGCTGCCTCACAGATCCCTCCCCTGCCTCCCGACCCGGAAGCAGAGTAGGCGCCTGCCATTTCGGGCCTCCCCTCGCAGCCGCCCGCTGAATCCTGACACACACACACATACAGCACCCCTCACACACACATACAGCACCCCTCACACACACACAGTACCCCTACCCCCCACACATAGCAGCCCTACCCCCCACACAGCAGCCCTACACCCCCACACAGCACCCCCACAACACACACAGCACCCTGACTCCCACCCCCCACACAGCACAGCAATCCTACCTCCCCACACAGCACAGCACCCCTCATACACACACACACACATACAGCACCCCTCACACACACATACAGCACCCCTCACACACACACAGCACCCCCACAACACACACAGCACCCTTACCCCCGCCCAGCACCCCCACCCCCACAGAGCACAGCACCCCTCATACACACACACACACACACGCACAGCACCCCTCACACACACACACAGCCCCCCTCACACACACACAGCACCCCTCACACACAAACACACATACAGCACCCCTCATACACAAACACACATACAGCACCCCTCATACACACACACCACCCCTCATACACAACACACACAGCACCCCTGACACACACACACACACACACACACACACAGCACCCCACAGTCATATGTCTAGTTCTGTTTCTGGTAATGTCTCTGGTTCTTAATCTATTATCAATTTGCATAACAAATGTGATAAAACTATTTGCATAACAAATGTGATAAAACTCATTTATTTTTTTTTAGGTAGAAATATAATAGTAATGTAGTGAGAGCACACACAAAAACAATATAAGTATGTTACCCTTTGGTCAAATGGATTCCTGCAGAAACAAGACAGGAAAAACAATCATAGGGTAAAAACGTACAAATAGTTGAAATAGTGAATAAATCACATATTTCTGAGCCACTTAAATTAAAGCTGGCTCAGACTAAGAACGTAGAATGGATAAGGAGTAGTGTAAGCTGGATGCAAATTCTGACTGTTTTCTTCCCCCTTTTTTTAAATGCCCAGGATGCAGGTTCTTGGTTAAAAAAGGTTTTATTAAACAGGATAAAAACAGCAGCAAAAATAAAAATCAGCTACAGCAATCTCCATACACTGATGCGTTTCAGCCTAAAGCTTTTTTCAAAGTGTGAATCCATTCAGTTTGTTCTTAGTTTAAATAGGTGTCATTTTTGCGCTGTTTTCAGCGTTCAGTTTCGGGCTCCTCCCCTTTCTTCTTACGTATAGATGCTACCATTATCCCGGGCATCCTAGCGTCCTTAGTTACTTCCGCACTGTGACGCGGGTGAGTTCTTTTACTTCCGCATTCGTCACAATGACGTCAGGGAATCTCCTTTCTTGCGTCGGAGAGTTCATTGTTTTAAAAGTTCACTTACAATTCGTACAGCAAAACATTAAAAAGCAATAAGGAGTCACTCAGAGGAATACTTGATACATACAAATAAATAATTAATAATGAGCAGATATATAAAAAAATATAATTAAGAGAATATCCTGTACTAAGAAATAGGGAGATAAAAAATAATAATTAGGGTAGAATCAATACAGTAAAGAAACAGTACCTAAAAATATCCAATGCAATTCATTATAATTCATATATAAATATAGACAAATATACATATGGAATACAAATTTAAAGTTATACATAAAAATTATGACTAATAAGAATCCAAAGTTGATTAAACAATCAATTAAAATGAATTCTATAATAAAATTATTAAATTCAATATAAAGCCTAGATATAAGAATTAATTTTGAAGTCAACATTGAGACCCTTGGGTATAAGTGTGTTTAGATCCATTTCATTTCAGTCTTACTAAGGAGGCTACTTTTATCTCCTCCCCTCCAATGGATGTTAAAAAGTTCAATTGCAAAAATTTCTAAACCACTAGCATCACCATTGTGATGTTCCATAAAATGTTTGGACACATAATGGTTGGGAAATTTTCTTTGGATGTTGTATATATGCTCCCTGATTCGTGTCTTCAATGGACATGATGTCTTCCCTATATATTGTAATTGACAGGGGCATGTATACAACATCAGTAGTGTTGCATGTAATAAAGTGCTTAATATCATATTCATTTTTAGTATTAAAGGAAGTAAATTTAAAAACTTTTCTGTTTTTATTAGTTCTCACTTTGCAACCTCTACAATCTCCACAATAAAAAAATCCCTTTTGTTCTTTTAAGAAATTATTTGGACATTCTTTCTTTTCTTTATCTAAAAAGCTTTTAGTTAAGATCTGTTTAACATTTCTAGCTCCCCTAAAAATGAGCCTGGGCTTATCTCCTATATATGGTCGAATCTCGTCATCTATATTTAAAACATGCCAGTTTTTACTGATAATTTTTCGTAAATTATGGTTATTAGAATTGAAATTAAAAATCAGAGGAATACTTTCTTGTGCCTCTTTCTTAACCCTATTATCCTTATATTTTAGCAGTTCCAATCTATTTTCTTTCCTAACTTTCTCATGCGCTTTATCTAAAAAACTTTTCTCATACCCTTTCTCTAAAAATTGTTTCTCTAAAATCTTCGATTGGTGATCAAAATCTTGTTCTTCTATACAATTTCTTTTGAGCTTTAAAAAGTGTCCTTTCGGTATATTGGATAACCATGGTTTAAAATGGCAACTGCTAAAATCAATAAAACTATTAACATCCACGGATTTAAAATAGGTCCGACTTTTTATTAAATAATTTTCTATAAAAATCTCAAGGTCTAAAAAAATTAATATTTGATGGACTCATTTCGTTGGTAAGCTTAATGTTCCGTAATTTATCATTGAGGGAATCTATAAAATTCAACAGGGATTCTGAACTTCCCTTCCATATAATAAAAATATCATCAATATAGCGCTAATATATGACTAGGTTTGCCCCAATGTCCAACCTGGAAAAAAACATACAATTCCTCCCAGTAGGACATAAATAAATTGGCGTAACTTGGGGCAAAGTCCATCAAATATTATTTTTTAGACCTTGAGATTTTTATAGAAAATGGTTATAAAAAGTCGGACCTTTTTTAAATCCGTCCAGGATGTCTTTTTTTGACATTTGCAGGTACCATATGGGCAGGGGTGATGATATGAGTACCCGACTCCGAGAGTACGTTATTACCCGATTGTATCTGTGGTGAAACTGGAACTTCAACAGCTAAAGCCAAAGATGAAGGAAGGATATGAGCCTCAATTCTATCCAGTCTTTTAACTTTCCCCATGGAGGAAACAAGTGAGAAAATCATGGCTTGGAGCTCAATGCACTTGTTCCTTCTCCAGCCCAAGCAATGTCAGTATGTGTCTGCATGAGCCGAAACAGTTCAACATTCCTGGCCGTTGCCGGGAAAGGGATGTTGCTTTTAGGAAGTTCCACTGTGATGCGGGGAATGCTCCAGGACCTAATCGATGCAAGGCTACTGCCTTTTTTTCATCACCTTTTTGAGTAGGAGAAATGGACCTGACAGGAGTGAGCCCATGAGTCTGTCTTCCATGATTACGTGCGAATGCAGTTGTGTGCCTAAATGACCCGTTTGTCTGGTAAAGTGCTGTGGGGGGGGGGGGGGGATGTAATAAAAAGGCTACCAATAAAATAATAGACATAACCCATTTTTGTGAAAACGAGCCAAACGGATAAGTAGAAAAAAGGACACAAATGCTCTATGCGGCAATAGAGCCCTCGTGTCCGCATATCAAACATGTAATTGAAAGAAAAGCCCAAACCGTGAATAAGCCAGTAGAGGGCGCCAGTGCGACTGCTCGGTCCACGGTCAGGTCAGGCTGGAACTACCTGATTGGAAGGCCGTACGGAAGACCGTCGGAGGAACGGAATGTAGCCACGATGACCTAGGGATCCAGACAGCAGGCGACAGCAATTCCCATGGACAGGTAGTAGGTGAGATGGCGGTCTGTATGTACCGGAAGTAGTAGCATGCAGATCGCCAGACCAATGACGGTGAGGTAGGCCAGGGGGAAGACCCTTATTTATGTCCAGGCAAAACCTTTATATTTTATATATACACACTGAACAAAATTATAAACGCAACACTTTTGTTTTTGCCCCCATTTTTCATGAGCTGAACTCAAAGATCTAAGACTTCTATGTTCACAAAAAGCCTATTTCTCTCAAATATTGTTCACAAACCTATGCAATAATCATGCTGTCTAATCAGTATCCTGATATGCCACACCTGTGAGGTGGATTGATTATCTCGGCAAAGGAGAAGTGCTCACTAACACAGATTTAGACAGATTTGTGAGCACTGTTGGAGAAAAATAGGTATTTTGTGTACATAGAAAAAGTCTTAGATCTTTGAGTTCAGCTCATGAAAAATGGTGGAAAATCAAAAGTGTTGCGTATATATATATATATATATATATATATATATATATATAAAATGTTCAAAGTCTGGCACTCTACCTTTAAATAGATTCCAATAAAAAAAAGCCTCGGTGCTGCAGAGCGTGGATATATATGCAGATAGTAGATAGAGCACTCCAGAGGTCTTGTTTAAGATTAGTTATTCGGTGTAGAAAAAATCAACGTTTCGACCCTAAGGTCTTTATCAAGAGATCTTGATAAAGACCTTAGGGTCGAAACGTTGATTTTTTCTACACCGAATAAATAATCTTAAACAAGACCTCTGGAGTGCTCTATCTACTATCTGCATATATATATATATATATATATATATATATATATATATATATATATATATATATATACACACACACACTTTTATTTCCTATATATGTATAATATATTATAATTAAAGCATTTACAATATATTATACATATATAATGCATATATATGATTTCATCATAAGTGTATTTTGAGATATATTTTGAGTGTATTATGAGATATATTGAGATATATTGAGATATATTGAGCTCAGGCAGTTCCCTTGCTGGCAGATCCATAGACTCCTATTGCGGCCATGTTGTCATGGTGATTTATTTATTTTATTTACCGTATATACTCGAGTATAAGACGAGTTTTTCAGCACATTTTTTGTGCTGAAAAACACTAACTCGTCTTATACTCGAGTCAGTTGTCTGTATTATGGCAATTTACATTGCCATAATACAGACATGGACCGGGGGCTGTCAGGAAGCTGTTACTTACCTTCACAGCAGCTCCTGTCAGCTCCCTTCTCTCTTCTCCGGTGCGTGCAGCTCCCAGGTCAGCTCCCTCTGCAACTCTCGCGAGAGCCGCGGGGTCAGAGCGTTGCCACGGGTTACCGTGGCAACGCTCCGCGCGGCCGCGAGAGTTGCAGAGGGAGCTGACCTGGGAGCTGCACGCACCGGAGAAGAGAGAAGGGAGCTGACAGGAGCTGCTGTGAAGGTAAGTAACAGCTTCCTGACAGCCCCCTCCTACAGCCCATCCACTGGACCACCAGGGAGTGAGAGCCCCCCTCCCTGGCCAGCTAACAAGCAGGGAGGGGGGACGAAAAAATACAAATATTAATAATAAAACAAAAAATAATTAAAATAATAACATAAAAATAATAATACAAATAATAATAAAATAAAAAAAAATAGTTACCTAAAAAAAATAACATTTAAAAAAAATATTAAAATAATAATTAAATAATAATTAATAAAATGCCCACCCCCCACCAATGCTCTGCACTCATACACACACACTGCACATACACACACTGCACATACACACACTGCACATACACACACTGCACTGCATTCATTATAAACACACTGCATTCATACACACTGCACTCACAAACACTGCACTCATATACACACACTGCACTGCATTCATTATACACACACTGCATACACACTGCACTCATACACACACACTGCACTCATACACACACTGCACTGCATTCATTATATACACACTGCACTCATATACACACACTGCACTGCATTCATTATACACACACTGCATACACACTGCACTCATACATACACACTGCACTCATATACACACTGCACTGCACTCATTATACACACACTGCACTGCATTCATTATACACACACTGCACTCATACACACACACTGCACTCATACACACACACACACTGCATTCATACACACTGCACTCATACACACACACACTGCACTCATACACTCACACTGCACTCATACACACACACTGCACTCATACACACACACTGCACTCATACACACACACACTGCATTCATACACACTGCACTCATACACATACACACTGCACTCATACACACACACACTGCACTCATACACACACACACTGCACTCATACACACACACTGCACTCATGCACACACACTGCACTCATGCACACACACTGCACTCATGCACACAAACTGCACTCATGCACACACACTGCACTCATACATACACACTGCACTGCATTCATTATACACACACTGCACTCATACACACACACTGCACTCCATTCATTATATACACACTGCACTCATACACACTGCACTCATACACACACTGCATACACACACACTGCATACACACACACAGCACTCACACACACACACTGCATTAATTATATACACACACTGTAAATAAATATTCAGTTAATATAATTTTTTTAGGATCTAATTTTATTTAGAAATTTACCAGTAGCTGCTGCATTTCCCACCCTAGTCTTATACTCGAGTCAATAAGTTTTCCCAGTTTTTTGGGGTAAAATTAGGGGCCTCGGCTTATATTCGGGTCGGCTTATACTCGAGTATATACGGTATCTATTTATTACTGGTATTTATAAAGCGCCAACAGATTCCGGAGCGCTGTACAATTAGTAGAGAACGTACAATATACACAGACAAATACAAGAGGTAGAGAAAGCCCTACCTGTAAGCTGATATCTAGCCATTGGAGCTCTTCTATACAAAGTGTCAAAATACAAGTAGAACAAATATAAACCGCTTTATGTTTTTTTAATGTATTTATTTATTATTTGTATTATTTATTTCTATATATATATATATATATATATATATATATAAACTTAATGTCATTCTAATTGTATTTTAATATTAATATATATAAATTAATATATATAAATTAATATTAAAATGACCTCCCAGACAGACTCCAGGATTGCGATTGCTGGCGGGGGATCACCAACGATCAGGTAAGTGGCTATTTACTTAATGACGTAACTGGTACGTTCACTGTCATTACCGACCGTTCTTTGGCAGATGTACCTGGTACGTCATTGGTCGGGAAGGGGTTAAACATACGGGTAATATGTAAAAAGTGTAAAGACAAATGTTTATTCTAAGTAAGAAATATAAAATAAATAATATTTTGTAGGTCCCTTTAAGAGGAGTACCAATCACGAGATGGAGGAGAGAAAGATAGATTAAAGAGGCATGCTGGGAGATGTAGTCTTAAGGGGGGAAACACCATATAAGAAGAGCATAGTAGGAAGATACACAGAAAAGACTGATGGGAAATGTAGTAAAAGGAGGGGAGAGAAGAATGGAAAAAAAGAATAAGGGGATGATATGATGTAGAAAATAATAATGTTGGTGCTGCATGTAAAGATAAATGAAATAAAAAAATGTATGATAAGAAGATAAAAACAAGTTATAATAAACACATTAAAAAAGTGTGTGTATATATATATTCTTGTAGAAAATTGCACAGATCAAAATCTGCATTTAACCCTTCAGGTATAAAAGTGTTCAAATTAAAAACCCAGACCATACCTTTTTTACCTAGAATATTTGAAAGTTTTTTTGTCTGGGATGGTACTATTAATGATTTGAACATTCAGTGTTCACTTTTTAGATTTAGAAATGTATATCTATTACAATATTTTGTACACAAAACCTTCTTTAAGAAGGTGCACAAAAATACTTGTATAGACCCCTCAAGTTGTCATTACCCTTCCTGGCTCAAAAGTATTCCAATGAGTCACACCTCGACTGATTTACACATAAAATCAGCTCACAACCCAGACAACAGAGCTTGGGCATTACCAAGTTATTACACCTGTGTTTATTAAAGCAACAGTAATTCGACGAAAAAACAAATAAAACAATGAATATCTAAAGAACATAACAGAGGCTTACAAATCTGATATACAGCACTACTAAACATCAAACACAATTAATTATGACTCACTAAACCGATCATTCTGTACTGCTCATGACATGTATACGCCCAAGAATATTACAAGACAATCTCGGTATAAGATGTGTCAATAGATTTTAACTTAGCATTATCTCTGTTGTAACTACTGTTGACCTAGATAGGAAACAAATGTAAGCTGATTGTTATAATTTGAAAAAATCGCAATAAAAACAAAATAAATATAAAAAAATAAAAATAAAACATATTTTACCTGAGAAACTAAACATCATATTTAGAGGTGCCCCTAATCTATAAACAATTCTTAGCAAAAATTACACATAAAAAACTACGAAAATGTCCTCCTTTTTTTAGGAACATAAAGGTTTTTAAAAATACTAATGATACGTAGCAAAAGTAGCGACACCCATCTTAAAATCTCTGATTTTTAAATCAAAACATTTTTTTCTAAAACATACATTTTTAAATCTAACTTATCTTTATATGCAGCACACTGTATGTACCACCATCTATTATTTTCTACAACATCATATACTCCCCTTACCCCTTTTTTCCCTTCTTCTGTCCTCTCCTTTTACTACATTTCCCATCAGTTTTTTCTGTGCATCTTCCTACTATGCTCTCCTTATATGTTGTTTTCCTTCTTCAAACTACATCTCACATGCCTCTTTAATTTCTGTGTCTCTCCTATAAGGCAATCTTATACGTTCTGGTAAAAACAAAATCAAAACCTAGAATGGCTGCTATTTGTATTTTACCCTAATTCAACTCTTTCATATTCAGTACACCCAAACTTATTATATATAATTTTGTTCAGGGGAAACAAGGCTTTTATTTCACATCAAATATTAATATATAAAACATAATTAATTATGAATAAAATCTAAAAAAAAATAAGATTTTTTTCTGTGGATAGAGAGTATTTGAATAATTATTAAGGGATACTATTAATTAATTAATTGGGAATAACAATTTCATGCATGGTTTTATGAAACATAGATTATGCCAAATTAACTTAATTTTAATTATATGAAGAAGTACATAGAAGTATAGATCAGGGTGTTGCAGTGGATATGATCTACTTGGATTTGTGGTATCCCTCGGGTGATTGCTATACATGATTTTAAAATATGTATTGAAAGTCATGTGTAGGGGTTTGCAGATTGCACAAAACTAGATAACAGTGTGAACAGGATATTACTTCCCATAGATTATGGGACATGACACTTAAATGGCAGATGAAATTTATGGTAGATACATGCAAAGTTATACACTTCAGGATGAGGACTGCACAAGCAACTTACACCCTAAATGGTAGTGATTTAGGGAAAACAACAAATGAGAAAGATTTGTGAATTATTTTAGATAACAAACTAGGACACAATATCCAACGTCAAACAGCAGTTCCTAAGGTCAGGAATGTAATAACTTTGCCTTTTTATAAATCAATGCCAAGACCACAACTTGAATATGCTGTTCATTTTGGGCACCTGTTCTATAGAAGGATATTATGGCACTAGATAAAGTACAAAATAACAAAACAACAGTTATGGAATGGGCGATTTTAAGTTTTAGTTATGAAGAAAGGCTAACAAATTTAAATCTGTTTAGTTTTGAAAAAAACTGCACATCAAAGGGGATATGATAGCATTGTACAAATACATAGGACAGGAGGTTACCAATTTAGTACCTCCATATATAGGACAGGAGGTTACCAATTTAGACTGGAAGAAAGGAGATTTAACCTAAGGCAAAAAAAGGGTTCCTTACCTTAAGAACAATAGGGATGTGGAATTCTCTGCTCAAACAGGTGGTGTTATCAGAGCCTGTACAGCTTTTTAAACAGTGACTGGGTAAATTCTTGCAAGAACTGACTGCCATTCTGGGATCAAGAAGTAATGCCAGTTTGTTGCAAAATTAGAAAGGGCTTCAAACAGGATTGCTTTGCCTTCTTTTAACAGCCATTCTATGATGTTTTGTAAAACTGTTTTAATATCTTTGGCATAACTTATACATACTATTGTAAATGGATGATAAGAGATCCACTAAACTGCAGTAATTTAACACTTATTTAACCACTTAAGGACACATGACATGTGTGACATGTCATGATTCCTTTTTATTCCAGAAGTTTGGTCCTTAAGGGGTTAAAACAAACTTCATACTAATCTGTTAAAGATCAATAAATAATATACCATGTCATCATAAAAATGCTAGAAAACCTACCATGACATGTTCATATAATTTTGCTCTTCAGTGATAGTAGCTATGTAGAACATTTCTTTTTTAGGTTTGTGATGATTGTATGAGTTTCTGTTGGTTCACAAGGGGTTAAATACATTTTCTGCCATCACTGTGTTGCCATGTTGCTCTGATTCCTAGCAAACAAAAGAGGCTAATACATTGTGTCCATGTGCCTTATATTCATGTGGTATTAATTATGTCTTACACATCCACACAATAATTCCCTGGAAATACATTTGCCATTAATATGAAGATGTTCCCATTAATTGTTTTCAAATATCCCAAAATTAGCCCAGTCCATCTCATATTTTAAATTAAAATGTTATTTGAAATTTATTTACGACGTGGAAATACCAAGTGAAGCAATGTTCTGCCAAACTTAGAGGGTCTTTTTTGAAATTATTGTTATTGAAACATTAAGAGTAGGAGAATGAAACAAACTATCATGTCATCTCAATATAATGTAAAAAAATATTGTTTAAGTGTTATTATGTTTGGTCAAACTACAGTAAGCCTGGATTTTAAAAGCAAGAATATTGCCGTTTATATTCATCATTTGCGACCCCGGCCCATGTGGTAAACCACGGGGCTGCATGTTAAGGTGCCCATGCTGTCAGGGCCACCTGATGGGTATGGATTTTCATGGGGCCCGGTCAGCGATGCGGTGCTTTAACAGCGCAACTGGGCCCCCTGTGATGAGATCATCAAACGCTGGGAGGAAGTGACTCCCCGTCACTCCTCCCAGCTATCACGAGAGCTTGCGCGGGAGGAATCAGATGGAGTCAGAGTGGGAACTCTGACTCCCATCAACCTGAGCCACCACTGGACCCCAAGGATAATCACCCTCCTGCAGTTGAAAGGTTGGAAACAGGAGGATGACTTATATATTATATGTGTGTGTGTGTGTGTTTGTTTGCATGTATGTATGTGTCTGTGTCTATCTGTCTGTATGTATGTGTGCCTGTCTGTTTGTATGTATGTATGTGTGTGTGTCTGTATGTTTGTGTGTGTCTGTATGTATGTATGTATGTGTGTGTGTCTGTCTGTCTGTCTGTATGTATGTGTGCCTGTCTGATTTTATGTATGTATGTGTCTGTCTGTCTGTTTGTATGTATGTATGTATGTATGTATGTGTCTTGTCTGTATGTATGTGTGCATGTGTGCATGTCTGTCTATTTGTATGTATGTGTCTTTGTATGTATGTTTGTCGTGTGTGTGTGTCTGTCTGTATGTATGTGTGGGTCTGTATGTATGTGTGCCTGTCTGTTTGTATGTTTTTGCCAATGATATACGGCAGGTTGCTTCCACACTGTCATTCTCTGAAGTTCTGCCTGTGCATAACACTCAGAATGACAGGCGGATGCGTATTAGGGACTTTAACTTGTGGCTTGGTGAATGGTGTCGGGAGCAAGGATTTGGCTTTATTGCTCATGGTAGCTCTGTTTGGAATGAAAATAAACTGTACAAAAAAGATGGTTTGCATCTTTCTCAAAAGGGAACAAATGTTCTCAGTGAGCAGTTCAGAGGTTTTGCTACGATGTATTTAAACTAGGAGGGGGGAGGGGGAGGCAAAAGGGTGATAAAACATCAATCCAATTGTCCCCCAAAACAAGGACAGAAGGTGCCTGTAGCAAGTGTGTTAAAAAATATATAAGCTTAGAGTCATGTCTACAAATGCTCGCAGTTTAGGGAATAAGATCCATGAACTTGTGTCAATAATGGCAACTGATAGTGTAGATTTAGTCGCTGTTACTGAGACATGGTATAATGAGAAAAATGACTGGGACATAGCAATACCAGGGTACTCTTTATATAGAAAAGACAGGGAAGGCAAGAAAGGGGAGGGGTGGCCCTGTATGTGAAGGATAGCATAAAATCTAGCCTAATAAAGGTTAGTGAGGCGAACATAGAGTCCGTTTGGGTTACGTTAGAATTTGATAATCCCACAGTAACTCGTATAGGTGTGATTTATAGGCCCCCAGGACAAATTGAAGAGTTAGATAATCTACTAGTTGAAGAAATAGCTAACATGACAATGGAGGGGGAAGTTATCATCCTGGGTGACTTTAATCTTCCTGATGTGAATTGGAAAACAAAAATAGCTGCTTGTGCCAGGAGCACACATATTCTAAACTCCCTACTGGGATTGTCTTTAAAACAAGTCGTTGAGGAGCCAACTCGTAAAGAGGCCATACTAGATTTAGTGTTAACAAATGGAGATTTGGTATCAGATATTAATGTAGGTGAAAGTTTAGGATCCAGTGATCATCAGTCAGTGTGGTTTAATATAAGAGTCACACCACACAAAAACAAAAGTTTTAGACTTTAGAAAAACAGACTTTTCTAAAATTAGAATATGTGTAAAGGAGTCATTATCAGACTGGAACAATTTAAATGGAGTCCAAAAGAAATGGGATTATTTTAAAGTTGCACTACTGAAGGCAACAGGAAATTGCATTAGGCATGTCGGTAAAAGCAAAAAAATCAAGAAACCACTGTGGTACTCCGCAGATGTGGCCAAAATAGTAAAAAACAAAAAGTTAGCATTTAGTAATTGTAAAAAAAAACAGAGTGAGGAAGACAGAATGACCTATAAGATTAGGCAGAAAGAGGCTAAGCAAGTTATAAGAGCTTCCAAATCAAACACAGAAGAGAAAATAGCACAGTCAGTAAAAAAAGGGGGACAAAACTTTTTTTAGATACAGAAATGAGAAAAGAAAAGTGAAACAAGGATTAGTTAGATTAAAAACAAAAGAAGGAAGAGCTGACTGCCTCAATTAATATTTTTGTTCGGTATTTACAGATGAAAATGAAGGAAAGGGACCTCAGTTAAGAAAAAGGATAAATGAGTCATTTATTACATGTGAGTTTACAGAGGAAGAGGTTTTATTTCAACTGTCAAAAGTAAAGACAAATAAGTCAATGGGACCTGATGGAATACACCCAAAGCTATTAAAAGAGCTTAGTGGTGTACTAGCAAAACCATTAACAGATTTATTTAACCAATCATTGTTAACAGGAGTAGTCCCAGAAGATTGGAAGTTAGCGAATGTTGTGCCCATTCACAAGAAAGGTAATAGGGAGGAGTCGGGCAACTATAGGCCAGTAAGCCTTAGTTCAGTAGTGGGGAAAGTGATGGAAACCATGTTAAAGGATAGGATTGTTGAACATCTAAAAACACATGGATTTCAAGATCAGAGACAACATGGGTTTACTTCAGCGAGATCATGCCAAACTAATCTTATTGATTTTTTTGATTGGGTAACTAAAATTATAGATCAGGGTGGTGCAGTAGACATTGCTTACCTAGATTTCAGTAAGGCTTTTGACACTGTTGCACATAGAAGGCTTATCAATAAACTACAATCTTTGAGTTTGGATTCCAATATTGTTGAATGGGTAAGGCAGTGGCTGAGTGACAGGCAACAGAGGGTTGTAGTCAATGGAGTATATTCGAAGCTTGGGCTTGTCACCACTGGGGTACCTCAGGGATCTGTACTTGGACCCATTCTCTTTAATATTTTTATTAGTGATATTGCAGAAGGTCTTGATGGTAAGGTGTGTCTTTTTGCGGATGATACTAAGATATGTAACAGGGTTGATGTTCCAGGAGGGATAAGCCAAATGGCAAATGATTTAGGTAAACTAGAAAAATGGTCAGAGTTGTGGCAACTGACATTTAATGTGGATAAGTGCAAGATAATGCATCTTGGACGTAAAAACCCAAGGGCAGAGTACAGAATATTTGATAGACTCCTAACCTCAACATCTGAGGAAAGGGATTTAGGGGTGATTATTTCTGATGACTTAAAGGTAGGCAGACAATGTAATAGAGCAGCAGGAAATGCTAGCAGAATGCTTGGTTGTATAGCGAGAGGTATTAGCAGTAGAAAGAGGAAAGTGCTCATGCCATTGTACAGAACACTGGTGAGACCTCACTTGGAGTACTGTACACAGTACTGGAGACCATATCTTCAGAAGAATATTGATACCTTAGAGAGAGTTCAAAGAAGGGCTACTAAACTGGTGCATGGATTGCAGGATACAACTTAAGGAATAGGAATGGAGAGGAGAGACAACTATGGGACATTGGGGCAGGGAGATCACAGGGTGACAGGGGAGAGAACTAAAGAACAGGAAGGGAAGGGGAGAGCACTAAGGGATGGGAGAGCACTAAGGGACAGGAAGGGATGGGAGAGCACATGGGGAGAAGAGGGGACCACTAATGGGCAGGGGGAGGAGTAGAGATGAGACCACTAAGAGACGAGGGAAGTGAAAGCGATAATTAAGGGATGGGGGGAGTGTAAGACACACAGAGAGGCTGAGGAGGGGGTGCACAGAGAAGCACAGAGGGGCCTGGGGAGAAAAGAGACACACAAAGGAGCTGGGAAGAGTAAGACACAAAGGGGCTTGGGGGAGTAAGACATGCAAAGGGATTGGGAGAATGTAGGAGACATACAAAGGGGGGATAAGAGACACTAAAGGGGCTTGTAAGAGATACACTAAAGGGGGTATAAGACACAAAAAAATACACAAAAAAAATATAAATATACAAACAAATTCAATTCAGCTCTGCCTTCAGGAAGTCCAGAGAGACAAAACCGGTCGGAATTGAGGAGCGATCTAATTTTCTCCAGTTTGGCATTATCTATGCTTGGATTCTGTTTCTACTCCCCCACTTGAAGGGATCTGGACCCAGCACAGGAGGGTCGATTGAGGACTGGACCCTTTTCCAGAAACATACCTACGATATGCTACAGGGCTTTTACTTCCCTGTGATATGCCCTACTGACCACTTTTAGTGGTACCACGTTTGTGAGTGCAATTATATTTCCTATTTTATTGGTGTTGTTGGTTTTATACTATGTTGTGAATGGAACACCCGATGGAAAGTTAATAGGTATAAACATTGTAATACACCTATATTCTCATTGCACCTTGAATGCACCACACTATTCCTTTCATTGTTTTTATATATATCATGGTTTTCAGAGTTTACCGGGGTGTTGGTGTTTAGGATGGACACTATTGTTGTTTATATATATTTGATGTAGAATTATTAAAAACCTTTATTAAACCTGTATTGAATTTTTTTGTACTAACTCCATTTTAACTTCATTACATGACAGATTTCCTAACAGCATTTAGAATACTGCATAGAGACTGTATTTTCTAGAAGGACATGACTAACACCGGAATTACCAAGTTCCTGTAATATGAAACAATGTATTTTATAGCTAGGCCATGAGAAAGCTGCTCTAATGAAATGTTCTTTCATAAAAAAAGACCCTGAACCTGACCACGAGTCTGACATCACTAACTACCCAAAATGACGCCCAAGCCCCCCTTCCCACCGAGTAAGCCTAGTGCTGGGAAAGATGGCGTTTGAGCCATCTGTCCACACCCGTGTCCAAAATGACGCCACCTCCCGGTGGGAGGACACCTAGTTAGCCACTTAGTACTTGAGCCAATTAGTAATATTGATGGGTGGACATTGACATAACCACTTAACACTTAATCCAATTAATGATGTTTATTTGTTGTTATCTTGATATACAATGATGATGTAATTTTGCTCTTATAAGGGTCTGCGAGCCCGCTTTTAACCAGATGCCATTAAATTTTCTCGAAGTGCTTTTAACCTGAACTCCGTGTGTCAGTGTGAACTTACTTGTGCGTATACGCAATTTAATCATCTCAGATTTGGACAGGAACAGATAGACATTTAAACATATTTGTTTATTTCTAAATTAATCTACATCATATTTGTAGTTAGCAATGTCCCACGAGCAAAATAGTTTTCCCTCCATGAACAGGTTTTATGGTGCTTTGAAAAGTTACAGGGTCAAATATAGCACATTACATTTTTCAGTTTATACACATTGAAATTTCCCAGACTAGTTACAGTGGTGTACCTACCAAAGTCGTAGGGGGTCACAGCTGCAACCGGGCCCCTCACTTTCAGAGAAATGTCATACAAAGAAAATAATCATAATTAGCTAAATGTGTTGCGGTACCTGACATGACTTTTTTATGTGTGCACATACATGAAACAAAAAATAGCATGACATACATAACAGAAAACAACTAAGAAACAATAAAAAATGATTATTAAGGACTCTTCTTAAACAAGCTTCAATTTACTGGAGATGAGTAATAAAACCAAAAGATAAATAACAATATAGAGGAAAAGATCAACAAGTGTAGCTGTAGAGTTGGAAGGTAGTAGAGTGAAGCTGACTGTGGAGTCACAAATGATGATGAAAAGGTGGCAGAGAGCTTAAGAAATATAAATTACCCATGGAAGCTATGGGCTTGGTGGATAAAAAGAGTTTTAAGGGACTTCTTAAAGGCTTGAAGACAATGGGAAATTCTGACAGTGGGAGCAGTCTGTTCCATTGGAATGAAACTGTCCTTGAGAAATTCTATAGGTGTAAATTAGCAGCATGGGTGCAAACAATAGACATGATAAGGTCACTGCAAGAGCTGTGTGATTAAGGTTATATTTGTGACTTAGTGAAGAACTTTATCGGGAGGCTGAGTTGCTGAGTGTTGAGAAATTTGCATGTAAATGGTAGTATCTTGAATTGAATCCTAATGGGTACAGGAATCCAATGTAATGATTGGCAGAGGGTATGAGAGGTGCAAGGATAATGATAAATACACCTGGCAGTAGCAAACATTATGGATTGTAGAGAGGCAGCATGGCTTATTGAGAGACCAAGTAAGAGATAATTACATCACTCTGGGATTATGTATTAAGAATGAACTAGCTCCATGGTAGCATCATGTTTAAGAGGGTCAAATGCTAGCAATGATTTTAAGGTGAAAATTACATTATTTGAAGAAAGACTGGAAATAGGATGTAAAGGTGAGACCAGAGACAGGAAGTTTGCACTAGACTATGCTTGTTCTGGGATGGCTAAGGACACCCCAATAATGTTGCCAGAGTTGGATTTATATCTCTGTCAGCAAAGGGGTTAAACTCCATATGGGCCGAGTTTCATAACGGTACATTGCACTTACAGTCTCCAGTCACAGTGACCACTACATATCGCTGAATTGGCCATAGTTCTTGGAGTAAAACTTTAATTCAACAAACACAATATCTCTTGTAAATAAAGGTGCCTTATCAAGAATGTTTTAGTTTCAGTGATTTTGAAGCCTTGTTCTAAAAAGGCAAAATAATTGCAAACTCAACTGTTGTAAACTGGTTGAAACTACAGGAAGCATTTGAAAATTATATGACTTCATATGATTAACTAGGCAGTTATGATGAAACCTAATGTAAACCTAAGTCATAAAAAGATTTCTGTGTTTAAATGTTAATACTAAAAGATGTGTTATTTGACATGCCCATTTTACCTCTTGAATGGAACCTTGACGTTTTAAGATCTTTTATTATGTTATGAACTGGAAAATGTCATAAAAAGGGAGAAGATTAAAAGAACCAGATGAATTGACAACATCAGAAGAATGACTCACAAGTCCTTCAGTATGGTCCATGGGGTGCAAAGCCACTGGAGTATTTAGAACAATACAATGAAGCAAAGGAAAAGCTGCATTGCTGGACTAGAGGAAGTAATTCCTATTAAAAATGTTTTAATAAAAAAGTTTACTGTTAATTGTTAAAAAATATATATATACAGAGTAGACAGGGTCTTGCAGCTTTCCATTCATCTAACTTGTTTGTCAGTATACAACTTTAAATATAAACATTGAGTGGCAGCTGTTTTTTTTTTTTTTTGTATGAGCTGTAGTTTTTTTCCACATCAACTAGTATTGTTTTCACAGAGGCAGTTGATTTAATATGTGACCATCTGACTTGTGATTACAACTTTGGACTGGATAATTTTTATATAGCCTTTATATTCTTGTAACCTGCCAAAATCTGCTGATTATCTTCTGTCCTAGAATCCAACTCAAGATTGTCCTAGGGGGGGAGGAGCGATGACGTAGGACGTGAACGCAAGGGAGCGTACGTCCTCGCTCGCGGAGATGCTGGCGCCCTAGGGAGATGAGCCGCAGGATGCCCCAGACGGACGGACGGCATTAAGCCAAGTTGCAGCCGCGAAGCAGGAGAGGACCGAGAGTTCTGACCGAGAGTTGGGACCGAGAGGACTGGGAAGAAGCTAGAGGAGGGTTGCAGAGCTGCCCGTAAGACTGTGCTGCCCGCAAGACTGTGTCCGTAAGAGTGCTCACTCGGTAAAGACCCACCGGAAGCGAGACACCGTGAGACACCGCTGGCTGAGGGAAGGAGGCAGAATGCTTAACAGAGAGTGAGTGGAAAACGCACTAACGGCTGTCGGGAGGATAAGTGGAGCGGTCTCTGTTTGGGCTTCGCTCAATATACCCCGAGAAGAAACGTAAGTGCAGCTTGGCGGGGGGAGAACCCAGGGATCTCCGGAGTAATGGGGAAATAGCCTCACTAAGTAACTTGGAGTAACTTCAGGGGAGAATCCCCTATAAACAAGGGAGAATCTCCTTTAAACCTCCTATAAATCTCCTCCTATAAATCTCTTAATCTCCTATCAATATTATAATACTTATCTATATAACCCTGAAAAATCAAGATCTATAAAAGAGACAAAGGGAGAGAAGAGGGAAAAGGAGGGGAAAAATATATATGTATATATACAGATAAGAGAAAGGGGAAAAAAAAGAGGAAGAGCATCTCTCTGCGGGCAGCGGAGTTTATGTTAACAGCAATATAGGAAGACCGAGCAATTCTGCTGAAGTAAAAGAGAAAAACTGGAAAAACAGATAAATCAGAGAGGCAAAAAAAAAAAAATGAAAAAAAAAGTTTTAACAAGAAAAGTGAAACAAGTATAGGATTCTAAAATCTGCCAATCTGAAACAATTAAATATTGATTTATGACTAGAAACCAGCACAAAGGCTTCAAAAAGTGATCTAACATCAAAAGGTCCGTCTGAACCTGGTGTGTTTTTTTTTTTTTTTTTCTTCCTTTTCTTCCTCTTCTCCGGTCTGAAATGGCGTCCAGGAAAGGGCAAGAGAATAAACAGCAGATGAAGAGAGAAAGAGAGAAGAAGTTAGAAAGCAAGACAGAAAGAAGGCTTTCCTCCACAGTTTCGGTGCAAACACAGAAACAAGAACTAGAACAACAAAATCTATCAGACTCCTCATCCCAATCATTTAAAGAAGTAGACAACCTATCTCCAAAAAGGATACTTACAAATCCAGGTTCAAAAGAATATAGTTCGGACGAAATACTTATGCATCTAGAGTCCTGCTTTGAGCGTCAGTCAGAAAAAATCAAAAAAGAGATCCATGAAGGCTTTATGGAATTCAAAATGGAGCTATCACAGATGGGAAAAAAACTTAAGCAGAATGAAGAAAAAATAGAATCGATAGAATTTCAGCAAGCTTCAATAGAAGACACTCTTGGTAAGACAAATAAAAAAATAGAGGAGTTGGAACTTAAAATTGCAGATCTGGAAGATCGCTCTCGGCGCAACAATCTTAGAATTAGGGGAATCCCAGAATCCATTAACAGTGATAAACTGCAAGACTATATAATGGAGATTTTTTCCCAATTGGGCATACAAACATCAGATCCAGCAAACTGTTTGGAAAGAAGCCACCGCGTTAGGAAACCAGACTTTGTGTCCCAAAGCGAACATAGAGATGTAATGATCTGCTGCTCGTCATATAAAACGAAAGAACAAGTCTTAAAAGCATCAAGACTTATTAGGCTGAAGGATCCATATAGAGAAATTATGATTTTTCCGGATATCTCCTATCATACTAGGATTAAAAGAAAACCATTTGCAATTTATACAAAGACTCTACGCCAGAAGAATATTAGATATGCTTGGGGACATCCCTGTAAAATCATCGTTTCACATGACGCAAGGACATATTCCTTTTCGGAGGTTACAGCAATTTCGAAATGGTTCAGAGAGCAGCATTTTGAATTGGACAAACCAGCAGATGAGGATAAAGGTCGCAGGAGAGAAGCTGTAAAATAAACAAAGACTTTTTTTTTTTTCTCTCTGTCACCCCTGCCTCCCCTTTACTATCCATAACCGGCCCAAAAGGCAGAAAAAGCAAAGAAAAGGAAGGGATATCCTATTAACGATAAAGGGTTAAAATCATTGAATAATTACTGCTTACGCCGGAGGCCATGAGACTGACCCCACTTCCAGGGACTCTCCTAAAACCTGTTTACATAGACCGCAAAATGATACTGCGTATTAAGAGTAATGCAATTATTATTTATTTATTTATTATTGCCATTTATATAGCGCCAACAGATTCCGTAGCGCTTTACAATATTATGAGAGGGGGATTTAACTATAAATAGGACAATTACAAATAAACTTACAGGAACAATAGGTTGAAGAGGACCCTGCTCAAACGAGCTTACATTCTATAGGAGGTGGGGTGTAAAACACATTAGGACAGGAATTTACAATCAAATAAGGTGGGCTGCCCTTTAGGAGAGGGCAAGAGACAGGTATGTGAGGTAAGGGTTAGTCTTGGAGGCCATAAGCTTTCCTAAAGAGATGGGTTTTAAGGCACTTCTTAAAAGATGCAAGACTAGGGGAGAGTCTGATGGCGGTAGGCAGGCTATTCCATAGGAAGGGAGCCGCCCGTGAGAAGTCCTGCAAGCGCGAGTTGGCCGTACGAGTGCGGACAACGGACAGGAGGTGGTCACGGGCAGAACGGAGAGACCGAGAAGGGACATACCTATGGATCTGTGAGGAGATATAAGAGGGGCTAGAGTTGTTCAGTGCTTTATAGGTGTGAGTTAGTACCTTGAATTGACTCCTATAGCATACAGGAAGCCAATGTAAGGACTGGCAGAGGGGTGAGGTGTGAGAGAAACGACTAGAGAGGAAAATCAATCTAGCAGCAGCATTCATTACGGACTGTAAGGGTGCAGTACGGCTATTGGGGAGACCAATCAGGAGAGGGTTACAATAATCCATGCGGGAAATTACTAGAGCATGGACAAGCTCCTTGGTAGTATCTGGTGCGAGAAAGGGGCGGATGCGGGCTATGTTTTTAAGATGGAATCTACAGGATTTGGCAACATGCTGGATGTGAGGCTCAAAGGTGAGACCAGAGTCAAGTATGACGCCAAGACAGCGCGCTTGCAAGGATGGACTGATGTTGGTACCACAAACTTGGAGGGAGAGCGAAAGAGGAGGATCAGTATTAGGAGGAGGAAAGACAAGGAGCTCAGTTTTTGAGAGATTGAGTTTCAGAAAGCGGGAGGACATCCAGTCAGAGATGGAAGAAAGGCAAGCAGTGACACGTTGCAGGACGGCAGGGGAGAGGTCCGGGGAGGAGAGATATAGCTGGGTGTCATCAGCATACAGGTGGTAGTGAAATCCAAAAGAGGTAATAAGTTTGCCAAGAGAGGCAGTATAAAGAGAAAATAGAAGGGGACCAAGGACGGAGCCTTGGGGAACTCCAACTGAGACAGGGCAAGGGGAGGAGGTATCATTAGAAAAGGAGACACTGAATGAGCGTTGGGAGAGATAAGAGGAAAACCATGAGAGGACAGAGTCACAGAGACCAAGCGATTGAAGAGTTTGAAGAAGGAGAGCATGATCAACGGTGTCAAAGGCCGCTGAGAGGTCAAGAAGAATTAGTATGGAGTAGTGGCCTTTGGATTTAGCTGCGATTAGGTCGTTAGTAACTTTGATAAGGGCAGTCTCTGTAGAGTGGAGAGGGCGGAAGCCAGATTGAAGAGGGTCAAGGAGAGAGTTGGAATTGAGGAAATGAGACACACGGGTAAAGACAAGTCTTTCCAGAAGCTTTGAGGAAAAAGGGAGCAGGGATATGGGACGGTAGTTAGAGGGGGTGGATGGGTCGAGGGATGGTTTTTTTAGTATAGGTACTACAGTGGCATGTTTAAGGTCAGCAGGGACGATGCCAGAGGAGAGCGAGCAGTTGAAGATGTGTGTTAGAGAAGGCATGAGACAAGTGGAGAGAGATCTAATAAGGTGAGATGGGACAGGATCGAGCGGGCAAGTGGTGGGGCGAGAGGAGCAAAGAAGAGCAGCCACCTCTTGGAGGTGAAGTCACATAAATAATTGAAATTTAAGATTGAATGCTTTTTTTTTTTTCCTATTGTTTTTCACTTGAAAATGATTACGGCACACTAAGTTGGACCACTTAAAATTCTAATGAACACACAACCACTAGCTTTTTTTATATCAAATTTAAATTAGTCAGAGTGTGGGATGAAGCTTGGGAGCTAAAATTGCCCTTGACCTAATAAATCACAAAAGTATGAGGAATGAATAATTAAATTTAAAAATGAGAAATGTGAGTATTGCTATTCACACTTATAGATATAGTCTGAGAATTTCAAGGCACAATTAGAAGAATTTAAGGCTACAAAAGACATACTGAAAATTGAATGTAAATTATTAGCACTATTTAAGGATAGAAAGACACAGTTGGATATGATATATAAATTTTTGAAAGGGGGGGTTTAGGCACTAAGGGTCACTATGAATTCTATAATAATATATGCTAACCAGAGATTAAAGTATTAGAAGGAACGGTATGAAGACATAGAGACATGAGGAGAAGAAAAATGTGGGGGGGAGGGGGGGGGGCGGGGGGAGGGGGAAGGCAGAGGATAGAGACAGGCATAAAGAAATGTATATAATTTTTTTTTTTTTTGGCATCTAGGAAAGTGTATTATCTTGGGGCCTAATTGAAATATCTGGCTCTAATGCTCTCTAAGAGGGGCAGTTCAGTATCACTAAATTGATCCTGTATTGGATCTAATTGGAGGTTATGCGAAAGAGGGTATATCGCAGGACCATCCATACTTCCTTGAAGGGATGTTTTTTTGTAAATGTATTTGTCAATGTAAATGTTGTGTGGTTTTTTTGAATGGTTTAAGTTGACGATGAAAGATAAAATTCAACTATATAAAATAGTAAAGAAAGTTGCCTATCCTGAAGAGAATGTAACCTTGAGTAAGAGAGAAAGGAAACAGAAAGAGAAGGAGAGAAGGGAAGAAAGAGAGAGTAGGAGGAAAGTAGGATAAAATTCACATGTTAAATATTGTTTCAATCAATGCGCAAGGTTTGAATTGCCCGCAGAAAAGAAGGCTCCTATTTGATCATACTAAAAGGGAAAAGGCGCAAATTATAGGCATTCAAGAGACCCATTGGCGCAGAGCAGATGAAGGGAAATTTAACTCGAAAGACTTCCCCAGCTCAGTATGCTCTTCTCTTAAAGATAAAAAAAAGAGGGGAGTAGCCATTTTTTTTTTTCAGCGACAGTAAATGCTGTGATTAAATATTTAAAAACCGATGCGCTGGGCAGATGGATTATCTTAGTCTGCACAATAGAGGATAAACTTTATACAATTGCTAATATATATGCCCCGAATACTTCGCAGATTCAGTTTCTATATAATTTTTTTACGCAATTAAATAAATTCAAACAAGGACAAACTGTAGTTATGGGTGATTTTAATTTAGTAATGGATCCCTACATAGATAGAAAGTCTGAAAAGTCCAAAACTCCATCGAGGAATGCTTCAAATCCTGCAAAAAAAATCCGAAACATAATACAAAGTGAAGCTCTCCTCGATTGTTGGAGGACACTCCACCCTATGGAGGAAGATTTCACATGTTTTAGCAAGACTCATTGTTCATACTCAAGAATAGACTTTATATTTGCTGATCGGAATTTAATGGAAAATGTAAAATCTACGAATATAATTACGGTGACATGGTCAGACCATAACATGGTGAAAATACAATTAAAGAATAACTCCCCAAAGCATAGGCCAGAGTGGAAATTAAATGACAAGCTATTAATCCCTAAATCTAATAAGGAACAGATTGCAAAGGCGATAGACCTGTACTGGCTAGATAATGATAATAACGAAGTATCCTCAATCACAAAGTGGTGCGCATTCAAAAGTGTTATAAGGGGACACCTTATTAGTTTAGAAGCTCAGGATAGGAAAAATCGTCAGGAATCCCTCTCCAGCCTATACATTGAATTAAGTGAGTGCTATAAAAAAAACACTACGACACCGACAAGAACAATTTCGAATCAAATTAGGACAATAGAAAATAAAATAAATGAAATTCTGATAGCTAAAATAAATAAGAATCTCCAGTATATGAAAATAAATTATTATTATAGGGGGAATAAGGCGGATAAACTCCTTACTAAAAAAGTTAAAAATATACAAAAAAATAAATTTATTACAAAAATAAAACAGGGAAGTGAAATAGTATTAGACCCCCAAAAAATTGGAGAAATATTTAGAAATTACTATTATAAACTTTATAATTTACCGGTTACATCCTCTCAGGAGGAGTTAGACAGTTATTTTTTAAATATCCATCTCCCTAGACTAGATGATTCTCAATTAGAACAATTGAATACAGAGATTTCATTTCAAGAAGTTCATGATGCCATTGTCACTATGAAAAAAAAAAAAAGCACCGGGCCCAGATGGGTTTACAGATTCCTTTTTTAAAACATATAAGGATAGGCTGATTCAGAGATTGGCAGATTGCTATAATTTAGCGATGAATACAGGTAAACTACCTAAAGAAATGCTGGTGGCAAATATTTTACCTATTCTAAAAAACAATAAAAATCCAGAAGAAATTAATAATTATCGACCAATAGCACTTTTAAATAATGACTATAAAATTTATGCCTCTATTATTGCCAAAAGAATTAGGAGTATAATCTCCTCTTTGATCTCGGAAGACCAGGCAGGATTTATACCGGGTAGGATGTCTTCCAATCATATCAGGAAGATATTAAATATATTTACAAAGATCCATATGAATAAAATCCCCTTTTTAACGATGGCCTTAGATGGAGAAAAGGCATTCGACAGAGTCGGATGGAACTTCATGCAATCAACTCTAAAGGCTTTTGGATTTGCAGGGCGGATTATCCCGGCAATTCTGGCCTGTTACTCCTCGCCATCTAGCAGGATTGTAGGAGGGGGGATTAAGTCTGATTGGTTCTCGGTATCAAATGGCACCCGTCAAGGATGCCCTTTATCCCCATTACTATACATTTTATCAGCTGAACCCTTGGCATATGAAATACGGAAAAATGCTGGAATAACAGGGCTAAAAAAAAGAGATAAACATTTTAAGATATGCCAATATGCGGACGATACACTGTTAATGCTAACTAACCCAACCAAATCGGTACCAGCCGCTATGCAGGCAATTGAAAATTATAGCCGCCTTTCAAATTATAAACTTAATGTTCAAAAAACTTCGGTATTGCCCTTCTATATGCAAGAGACAGATTATCAGTATTTATCTGAACACTTTGCCTTTAGGTGGGAAAAAAAGGGATTTGTTTATCTTGGGATCAATATAGTGAAAAATCCGGAAAATATAATGATGGCTAACGTAATCCCCTTGATTGAAGAATGTACTCAATCGTTAAAACACTGGAACTCTATGCAGCTATCCTGGTGGGGGCGGGTTAATTTCATAAAGGCATATATTTTTCCTAGGTTTATTTATCTATTGAGGATGATTCCGATTCAGATGCACCCCCATCGACTTAAGCTTATAAATAAGATTTTTAGAGACTATGTATGGCTTCAGAAGAAACCCAGATTGGGACAGGATCTTCTGTATATGAAATATAAGCAAGGCGGTATTGGTTTTCCAAATATCTTCCTATATCATCAAGCGGCTCAGTTAATGCATACCCTTCCACTAATTAGACAGGATAAAATTTCACAAAATTGGTTTGAAATAGAGGGGGAAGATATTACTACTCCTTATAACAATGTAGATCTAATGTGGCCTACAAGAGAAAAAAAACGAAATAAAAATATAGGGTGTACCACGGATAACATGATAACAAAACCTCTTGTAAAATTTTGGATCCAGTTTAAAAACCAATTGGATTTAAAATACAAAATATTACCCGCTATGCCCTTTAAAGCCTTAGAGGTCTGGCTAGAAAACCTGGATACAACAGAATGGATTGAGAAGGGGATTAAAAAAGTGTCAGACATATCAGAAGACGGTAGGATTCTTCCCTTCCCTGAGATTAGGAGAATATACGGTCTTTCAAATGCACAGACTTTTAACTTCATTAGGATTAGGAGCTTTTTACAAAGCTCCCTCAGCAGGATATCAAAGTCATCTTCAGTAGCTAAACTAAATGAATTAATAGACTCAGAGAAGGACATAAAATTATTAACCAGATGTGTTGAGATTATGAAAAGCGTAAAAGGATATGTTCAGCCTCTAGCAAAATGTAAATGGGAAAGAGATCTATCGATAGAAATCAATATAAAGGAATGGAACAGGGCCCTCCAAACAGTATACTCAACGGTACACTGTTTAAATATAAGGGAAGCCCATTATAAGCTTCTAAATCGATGGTACTTGACCCCAAAACAGATTCAGAAATTTTCGAAGGAAGAAACCGCCAGCTGCTGGAGATGCGGCAGTGGGGGGGCTAACGAACTGCATATATGGTGGGAATGCCCTCCAATTAAAGCAGCATGGGATCAATATATGGGTCATATTAATGATCTTCTGGATATTACGCATATCTGGACTCCAGATGCTTTGTTACTACATATAAATCTGCCGCATTTAACTAAAGATAAGAAATGTTTGCTGATACATGCTCTGATGGCATTTAAGGTAGCCATAGCAAGAAATTGGAAGAAAACTGCAATTGACTCCTGGCCACTCATTAAGGCGACTATTTTAACCCAATGCAAAATGGAAAGGGGTATAGCATTACGCTTAAATATTAATACTCGCTTATTCGAGATATGGGATGAATGGATAAAGGTTCTTGAAAATTCAACCGATAGTTTATTCTGTGACTAATAGGACCCCTCAGAAAATGAGAAAATAATTATGAATCAGGATAGGCAATAAATCTTTATATGACCGACAAATAATGAAATGTCAACTTTACTATTTGTATGTCTGTTTATGAATGTGTTCAGTGACATTACGCGCGAAGGATAGAAAGTGAAGGAGATTTTGACTCCGACACCCTTGTTTCCAGCAGAGTTTATACGGGGGAAGAATTGTATGGAGAGCAGACAAAATGCTCAATCTCTCATATTGAGGGATACGTGTTGTATTATAGAGCATATGCTCCCCTACCTTTAATTATACATATAATGTACTGTACTGACTGGTGTACGCTTTATCTGATGATAAGGGGCATTGGGATTTGTCTACAGTTTCTAAAGACAGGATGAGGCACTGGCTTCAGAGGCAGTGCGGGGTAGAAGGAAATTTCGGCACTATTTTCTTTACTAAAGACTATTTGATGGAAGTATCTGATGGGGAATAGACAAATTACACAAACGTCTTTATTGTACAATATGAAGGTAATACTGAGTATATGCTTCTATATCCCTATTCACATATACATTGTACTGTACTGTGGGTTGAATGTTTTACTTGTTTTGTATTTTATATTTATTTAAAAATACCAATAAATTCTATAAAAAAAAAAAAAGATTGTCCTAGACTACTGCTTGCTTGCTGTGTTAATTCTGACCCTTATAAAGCATTAGGGCTTGCCTTTTTTGTCCTGTGTTGTCTTTAATCTCATTGAAAACACGCCTGGAAAGAAGAAAAGTGATTACAGGTGGTCCTCATTTTGTGACCTACCTGTTTTACGATGGCTCGCACTTACGACCAGCTCTCTCGCAGGCTGGTAAGTGCGAGCCGTCGTGGGAATTAGAGGGATTCCCTGATCTGCTGCGTTCGTCTATGTGTGTGTTGTGTGTTCGTCTATGTTCGGGGAAATGTCCCTGAGCACAGACATGTACACCACAGCAGGGAATCCCTCTAATCTATGCTTAGGGAAATTTCCCCGAACATAGATTAGAGGGATTTCCTGCTCTGGTGCGTTTGTCTATGTTCGGGGAAATTTCGAATAGTTTTTATTGAAAGATTTAACATTTTACAATGAAATGAACAATCAATATGAGATAAGTAAAATATTGATAATGTGGGTTTAAAATACCCAAGAAGGATCTATAGTAAGACATTGTGCAACCATTAGGTCCCAGAGCTTTACCAGTTGGTATTACATTAATGGCATTTAGTACTTCTTTTATTGAAATAGGTAAGTCAAGAGTGTTTAATTTGTCGGCTGAAATATTTTTTAAAGGAACTTTATCCAGAAATGAAGAATTCTTTCTGATGTGGGCTGGGCTATATTATATTATATCTAAGGCCAGATTGTATAATTTCTTGTAGTAACTTGCGAACGTATTACTGATTTTAATAGGGTGGGTAATTTTTATGCCTTCATCATTAAATACATGTTCAAACCTGGATTGTGACATTTTTTTTATCGAAATTTACAAGTCAATAATGATGAGGCTTTGTTTCCTTTTGAATAAAATACTTAATTTAGTCTCCTCAACATCAGAGCAGTATGCTCCAATTGTCATGATCCTATCCTGACCACCAAGTTATTCTTCTTATTATTTCATGCAATACTTGCTTCTTGCCACTAGTGGCCTCCCTTACCATTACCCTTGCAAGTCACCTTATCATCCTCACCTGCCTAGACTAATGAAGAGGCTGCATAAGGCTACATCCTGCTCACAACAGGGCCTTTACATTGAGAGAGAGAGATCGTGCTGGCTCTTACTGAGACTTGTTATAACCTGACAAAGACCTGTACCTAACTCAACTGAATCCTGACATCCTGCTCCAACTTTACTTACCTGCAACCATCTTGATTCATTCAATTCAACCCTGCTTTATTTCTAAACTGGACTTTGGTTTCATATTGTTTTTCCTCCCAACCTGCCTGGATATTATGGACATTATTATTTGCAAGTATCCTCAAACACCCTGAATCTACAGTTTTGTTTATAATCCAAAGAGGCTGATCACCTCCATTACTTTGCTTCAACCTGTTATACTTTATCTCTTTATATTCCTGTTTAGTTTTTACTAATTGTTTCCCTATTTCCTGTATTCCTATTTTGGGGCATATTGCCTAAACCTCTATTACAGGCATAGGCAACCTTCGGCACTCCAAATGTTTTGGACTACACCTCCCATGATGTTTTGTCAGCATTATGTTTGTAAGAGCATTATGGGGGATGTAGTCCAAAACATCTGGACTGCCGAAGGTTGCCTATCCCTGCTCTATTATTTCACCTTCTTCTAACTCACCTGTAATTCTGTTTTCCCCCTTTATCTTTATTATTCATTTTCTCTGGTTATCTTGTTATTCATATTGTTTCCTTTGCCTGAACCATGCCTAAAAAATCAAATAAACTACCTGAAATAAACCCCGGCATAAGTCTCCTGTCTGACCTCCTGCGCAGAATCATGACATCAACTGCAAAGTTTTACGTTTCGCTTTAACTTCAGAAATCCTTGCAGATACAGACAAAGAAGGATCAATATTAGCCAGATTTAATTTGCATAATAATAATAATAATAATTTGTATAACTCATTTACATGTTGGAACAAATTTTGTTCAAATATGATGCCCTCTAAATAAAATGTCCTCTTAATAATGCTTTATGGGCATTCCATATTGAAGTGATATTTAAATTTGGGGTCACATTTTCCTGAAAATTATTTTGTAATTAATTTTCAGCAAGCACCTTGTTTTTCGGGGTTATTAACCAGGTAATCACTAAGTCTCCATGATCGTTCCGGAGATGACTGAAAGGACTCTTCTAAATGTAATGTAATGGGGGCATGGTCTGACCAGTTAACATTTAAAATGTCAGAGGCCCTTCAAAAAGGGTATCTCAGAGACTATACTAGATGAGATAGCCGCTAAAGAATTACCTAAGAGTCTTAACAAATTTATTACGTTTGTCATGCATATTGATAATAGGTTAAGACTCAGAGAAGTCACCAGAAGCAAGACCAGACGTACGGCTATGTCTCTAGCACCTCAATTCTCTAAACCTGTTTTGTCTAACCTCCCTGTACAGTCCGAACCCGAACCTATGCAGTTGGGGGTCACTAGACTGTCGGAGGCTGTAAAACAGTATAGGAGAAGGGAGGGGTTATGCATTTATTGTGGTAGAAAGGGACAAATGATAACTAATTGCCCAGTGCGTCCGGAAAACTTCCGCACCTAAGAACCTTAAGGGGACAGATTTTAGGTGTGATGGAGTTGTCCTCTAACAAAAACAAAAGTAGATTCCTCCTTGAGGTATCTATTTCCCTTGATAACAAGAAGTTTTCTTGCAGTGCCCTAATGGAAATTTTATTGATGTCCAGTTTATAAGGGGTAATGAGATACCGGTCAGGGAGAGACCTACGCCGCTAGCTGTAGAGGCTATTGATGGTAGACCACTCACACAACCGCTTATAACCCACAAAACTGTCCCTATTACGATCTCTATTGGGGCCTCCCATAGGGAGGAGATGACGTTTCAGGTTATTACTTCTCCATCATGTCCTATCATATTAGGGTTTCCGTGGCTGAGTAAGCACAATCACTATATTGACTGGGCTAATGGGGAGATATTAGAATGGGGTAAAGAGTGTATGGGGAGATGTATAAAACCAGTACTAAAGAGATTGGGTACTATTGACCTTCCCACTACCACTCCCCAAACTCCTGGAGTTCCCATACAATACCGAGAACTTCAGGAGGTGTTTAACAAGGCTCAATCCGATGTATTGCCTCCCCACAGAGCATATGACTGTGCCATTTACCTGTTTCCAGGCGCTATGCCACCTAAGGGGGCAGTTTATGCCTTATCTCCCCAGGAGAGTAAAATAATGGAGGAATACATCAAAGAATCCTTGAACAAAGGGCACATAAGAAAGTCATCCTCACCAGCTGGTGCAGGATTCTTTTTTGTTGAGAAAAAGGGTGTTGAGTTACACCCTTGCATAGACTACAGGGCACTTAATAAAATCACTGTAAAAAATGCATACCCTATCCCACTCATTTCCAAATTGTTCGATAGACTTCAGGGAGCTAAAGTATTTACTAAGCTTGACCTTAGGAGTGCTTACAATTTGGTTAGAATTAAAGAGAATCATGAGTGGAAGATGGCATTTAATACCCGTAGTGGACACTATGAATATCTGGTAATGCCATTTGGATTATGCAATGCCCCGGCCATATTCCAAGACTTTATAAATGATGTACTGAGGGAATTCATGTACTCGTTTGTCTTGGTTTATTTGGATGATATTTTGGTGTATTCCCCTGATCTTCAAACTCACCACTCCCATGTGAAACAGGTTCTGCAGACGTTGTTGAAAAATAAACTTTATTGTAAATTAGAAAAGTGCATATTTGACCAGCGTGAAGTCCACTTTTTGGGTTACAACATCTCTGCATCGGGATTTCAAATGGATCCTAAAAAACTAGAGGCTGTACTACACTGGCCATTACCCTCTGGTTTAAAAGCCATTCAAAGGTTTATTGGTTTTGCCAACTATTACAGAAGATTCATCAAGGGATTTTCTTCTGTAATAACCCCAATCACTAATATGACTCGCAAAGGGGTTAGTAGCACGGTATGGTCCAAAGAGGCTGTGAATGCTTTTGAGACTCTTAAACAAAGATTTGCCTCTGCGGACATACTAAAACATCCCGACACCAGTAAACCTTTTATATTGGAGGTCGATGCATCCAAGACAGGGGTAGGGGCTGTTCTCTCTCAGAGAGAAAGCCAGGGAACACCATTGCATCCTTGTGGCTACTTCTCCAGAAAGATGTCTCCTGCTGAGCGCAACTACGATATTGGCAATAGAGAACTGTTGGCCCCTATTCTTGCCCTCAAGGAGTGGCAACATCTTTTGGAGGGTCCCAAGGACCCCCTGTTGATCATAACTGACCACAAAAATCTGGCATATATAGGGGATGCAAAACGTTTGTCTTCCAGACAGGCTAGATGGTCACTGTTCCTTTCACGTTTTAACTTTCTCATTACTTATAGACCTGGTTCTAAAAATACCAAGGCTGATGCCTTGTCCAGGCAATTTGATAATGAGTCAGCTCCGGAACAGGTGACATCTCCTATTATTCCACCAGAGTGTATTATTGCTACTCCTCTCATTGTCTTCTCCACTGCTTGGCACCATACTGGAGGCCCAGCCTCAGGCGCCCAGTGGTAAACCGTGTGATAAACTGTTCGTTCCCCTATGTGAAAGGGTTAATATCATGAAAGTGTTCCATGACAATATAACTGCTGGACACCCGGGCATCAATAAGTCCACTGCCGCGATCACTAGATCATTTTGGTGGGATTCACTCAGGAAAGATGTAAAGGAGTATGTGCAGGCATGTTCTGTGTGTGCAGTTTCTAAGGTGACTTATGCACTTCCTTGTGGCCTGTTGCAGCCTCTTCCTGTTCTTGAGATTCCATGGTCCCACTTATCCATGGACTTTATTGTTGAGCTTCCTAGCTCTGCTGGGTTCACTACTATTCTCATGGTTGTAGACCGATTTTCTAAGATGGCTCACTTCATTCCTCTCAAGAAGTTGCCATCTTCGCAAGAATTGGTCCCAATTTTCATACGTGAAATTGTCCATTTGCATGGCATCCCTCACAATATTGTGTCTGATAGGGGCTCTCAGTTTGTGTCCAGGTTCTGGAGGGTGTTCAGTAAACAATTGGGGATTGATCTCTCCTTCTCCTCCTCCTACCATCCACAGACCAATGGTACAGCTGAGAGGGCTAACCAGTCATTAGAAGTTTATTTGCGTTGTTTTATTAAAAGCACACAGGACAATTGGTCCGAACTACTCTCGTGGGCCGAGTTCGCTAGAAACAATGCTGTTCATGACTCCTCTGGGCACAGTCCATTTTTGTCAATAATGGTAGGCATCCTACGGTTTTCCCTGCGGTATTTTCTGATACTGCCATTCCTGCTCTGGATGAGCGTCTGGCCTCCATTCCGGATACCTGGGTTAAGGTTCAAACTGCTCTAGGGGCTGCTGCTGAACGCTTCAAACATTTTGCTGATAAGCATAGGAGTGCCAACCCGGTGTACCAAGTGGGGGACCGGGTTTGGTTGTCATCTCGCAACATCAAGCTTAAGGTCCCTAGCATGAAGTTTGCCCCCAGATTCCTTGGTCCCTGTAGAGTGCTTCGTAGGATCAATCCAGTGTCTTACTCTCTGGCTCTTCCTGCATCTTTAGGGATTCCCAACACTTATCATGTGTCCTTACTCAAACCTCTTGTCTGCAATAGATATACTGTTCCTTGTGTTCCTCCCCCTCCGGTGGTGGTGGGTGGTCAGGAGGAGTATGAGGTATCTTCTATCGTGGTTTCTAGGTTTTCTCGGGGTACTTTACAGTACTTGGTTGTTTGGAAAGGTTACGGTCCTGCTGATCGTTCTTGGGTTTCGGCTCCTGACCTGCATGCGGGCCGTGAGATCCGCGCTTTTTACGCCAAATTTCCTCTCAAACCTGGTCCTGCCCGCCCGGGGGTAATGTCACATATTCATCTGCTTATAGAAATGTGGTTAATGACATTTACTGTCCACACAGGAAAAGTTGTGCCGAGCACGGGGGTAATGTCACATATTCATCCGCTTATAGAAATGTGGTTAATGACATTTACTGTCCACACAGGAAAAGTTGTGCCGAGCAGCAACTGAGGAAGCCTCTAATTGAGGCGAAACGCGTTTTGCTACACCAGAAGACATATTTATTATTTACCTTCAATAATAAGGTCTTGTTTTTTATATTTTACATTTATTATGTTTGTGCATTAATTACAATACAGCACTTTATAATTACCTTGGAGAGGATATTTATACTTACCTTGGAGAAGATATTGGATTTCTTACCATCCCCTGGCAGTGTAAAGAAGGCAGTGGGAACCTATTTTTTCCACAACGCTGGAACATTGAGGCTTAATTATAGGCTATTATCTTGTGAGTGATATTCCACCTATTTCTTGCACTTACTTATATTGCACAGACAATATTGCACTATTATGTGTTTCATTCTGTTTTATCTCTAGGATTTTAATTCTATTATTTGTCATAATAAGAAGATACTCCGCCTTATATCGTATGTAATTTCTGTTTTATGTGAGGGTAAAGGGAAACTCACAAAGGTGTACTTGAGCATCTCTTAATATTTATTGTATACTCCACTGGTAATACTGTACTTTCTCCTTTCTCTAGAAAAACAAATGCATCATTGTGAATGTTACAATCATATCAAAGTTGCTGTAGAAAGGCTGTACAATGTTTAACCCCTTAAGGACCAAACTTCTGGAATAAAAGGGAATCATGACATGTCACACATGACGAATAGACTAGTAGACAAAAAGACTAAGGGCTTCAGCCTAACAGTAAAGTTTATGTCATCCCACATATATTTAAAGAATAATTTCAAAATGTATCATGGTCTGAAATGAAGTCTTAAGTACTAATGCTGGACAATCACCACTGCAACCACTGGAACTGGATTGGTAACTTTGCCCCATTTTCATGTTTGCATCGGTTTTTAAACCACAACTTTTTTATACATCCAAAAAACAACACTATACCATTCCTTATGACCAACTGTAAACCCTACGATATTTTGTGAATCACAAATCTTTGAATTAGTGATGTACCGAACTGTCCGCCGGCGAACAGTTCCCGGCGAACTTAGCGTGTTTGCGTTCGCCGCGGCGGGCGGACACATGCGCAGTTCGATCCGCCCCCTATTCGTCATCATTGGGCAAACTTTGACCCTGTGCCTCTCGGTCAGCAGACACATTCCAGCCAATCAGCAGCACTCCCTCCCTTCCACACCCTCCAACCTCCCTCCCAGCATCCATTTTCGATTCATTCTGAAGCTGCATGCTTAGTGAGAGGAGGGAAAGTTTAGCTGCTGCTGATTAGATAGGGAAATTGATAGCTAGGCTAGGGTATTCAGTGTCCACTACAATCCTGAAGGACTCATCTGATCTCTGCTGTAAGGACAGCACCCCAAAAAGTCCTTTTTAGGGCTATAACATCAGGCTGCTTTTTTTTTTTTTTTTCCTGTGTAATGTAATTGCAGGTGCCTGCCTGCCAGCTTCTGTGTGAGGTTTACATTGGATACTGTGCCTACTTGCCCAGTGCCACCACTCATATCTGTTTTTACAATAGGTTAAGCTTTACATTTAAAATAAATATTTTTTTTTCAATGTAATAGAAGAGCAGTTGCCTGCCTGCCAGCTTCTGTGTCAGGTTGGATGCCTTGCCCATTTGCACAGTCAGTGCCACCACTCATATCTGTTTTAACAATAGGTTAAGCTTTACATTTAAAATAAATATTTTTTTTTTCACTGTAATAGAAGAGCAGTTGCCTGCCTGCCAGCTTCTGTGTCAGGTTGGATGCCTTGCCCATTTTCACAGTCAGTGCCACCACTCATATCTGTTTTAATAATAGGTTATGCTTTACATTTAAAATAAATATTTTTTTTTCACTGTAATAGAAGAGCAGTTGCCTGCCTGCCAGCTTCTGTGTCAGGTTGGATGCCTTGCCCATTTGCACAGTCAGTGCCACCACTCATATCTGTTTTAACAATAGGTTAAGCTTTACATTTAAAATAAATATTTTTTTTCACTGTAATAGAAGAGCAGTTGCCTGCCTGCCAGCTTCTGTGTCAGGTTGGATGCCTTGCCCATTTGCACAGTCAGTGCCACCACTCATATCTGTTTTAACAATAGGTTAAGCTTTACATTTAAAATAAATATTTTTTTTTCACTGTAATAGAAGAGAAGTTGCCTGCCTGCCAGCTTCTGTGTCAGGTTGGATGCCTTGCCCATTTGCACAGTCAGTGCCACCACTCATATCTGTTTTAACAATAGGTTAAGCTTTACATTTAAAATGAATATTTTTTTTTCACTGTAATAGAAGAGCAGTTGCCTGCCTGCCAGCTTCTGTGTCAGGTTGGATGCCTTGCCAATTTGCACAGTCAGTGCCACCACTCATATCTGTTTTAACAATAGGTTAAGCTTTACATTTAAAAGAAATAATTTTTTTTCACTGTAATAGAAGAGCAGTTAGTTGTCTGCAAGCGTCTGGGTGTCAGGCCTACTTCAGCGTGTGCTCTGCAGACCTGTGCCAGCGTGCTTTGACAGTTGCCAATCATATCTGGTGTCTCTTTAGCGTGATTTTACAAAGAAAAAAGGTTTCTAGTGTAAGCTAATAGCAGCCAGTCAGTGTCCTTCAAGCGGCTCTGTCAGTCCTTCCTTCAGCGTGTGCTCTGCAGAACTGTTCCAGTGCACATTGCCAATCATATCTGGTGTCTCTATAGCGTGCTTTTACAAAGAAAAAAGGTTTCTAGTGTAAGCTAATAGCAGCCAGTCAGTGTCCTTCAAGCGGCTCTGTCAGTCCTTCCTTCAGCGTGTGCTCTGCAGAACTGTTCCAGTGCACATTGCCAATCATATCTGGTGTCTCTATAGTGTGCTTTTAAAACCAAAATTTATTTTTCACTGTTATAGATTGAATAGCAGTTACTTGTCTTCAAGCGGCTCTGTCAGGCCTACAGTGTGTGCTCTGCAGAACTGTTCAAGTGCACATTGCCAATCATATCTGGTGTCTCTATAGCGTGCTTTTAAAACCAAAATTTATTTTTCACTGTTATAGATTGAATAGCAGTTACTGGTCTTCAAGCGGCTCTGTCAGTCCTTCCTTCAGCGTGTGCTCTGCAGAACTGTTCCAGTGCACATTGCCAATCATATCTGGTGTCTCTATAGCGTGCTTTTAAAACCAAAATTTATTTTTCACTGTTATAGATTGAATAGCAGTTACTTGTCTTCAAGCGGCTCTGTCAGTCCTTCCTTCAGTGTGTGCTCTGCAGAACTGTTCAAGTGCACATTGCCAATCATATCTGGTGTCTCTATAGCGTGCTTTTAAAACCAAAATTTATTTTTCACTGTTATAGATTGAATAGCAGTTACTTGTCTTCAAGCGGCTCTGTCAGTCCTTCCTTCAGCGTGTGCTCTGCAGAACTGTTCCAGTGCACATTGCCAATCATATCTGGTGTCTCTATAGCGTGCTTTTAAAACCAAAATTTATTTTTCACTGTTATAGATTGAATAGCAGTTACTTGTCTTCAAGCGGCTCTGTCAGTCCTTCCTTCAGTGTGTGCTCTGCAGAACTGTTCAAGTGCACATTGCCAATCATATCTGGTGTCTCTATAGCGTGCTTTTAAAACCAAAATTTATTTTTCACTGTTATAGATTGAATAGCAGTTACTTGTCTTCAAGCGGCTCTGTCAGTCCTTCCTTCAGCGTGTGCTCTGCAGAACTGTTCCAGTGCACATTGCCAATCATATCTGGTGTCTCTATAGCGTGCTTTTAAAACCAAAATTTATTTTTCACTGTTATAGATTGAATAGCAGTTACTTGTCTTCAAGCGGCTCTGTCAGTCCTTCCTTCAGCGTGTGCTCTGCAGAACTGTTCCAGTGCACATTGCCAATCATATCTGGTGTCTCTATAGCGTGCTTTTAAAACCAAAATTTATTTTTCACTGTTATAGATTGAATAGCAATTACTTGTCTTCAAGCGGCTCTGTCAGTCCTTCCTTCAGTGTGTGCTCTGCAGAACTGTTCAAGTGCACATTGCCAATCATATCTGGTGTCTCTATAGCGTGCTTTTAAAACCAAAATTTATTTTTCACTGTTATAGATTGAATAGCAGTTACTTGTCTTCAAGCGGCTCTGTCAGTCCTTCCTTCAGCGTGTGCTCTGCAGAACTGTTCCAGTGCACATTGACAATCATATCTGGTGTCTCTATAGCGTGCTTTTAAAACCAAAATTTATTTTTCACTGTTATAGATTGAATAGCAGTTACTTGTCTTCAAGCGGGTGTGTCAGGCCTACAGTGTGTGCTCTGCAGAACTGTTCAAGTGCACATTGCCAATCATATCTGGTGTCTCTATAGCGTGCTTTTACAAAGAAAAAAGGTTTCTAGTGTAAGCTAATAGCAGCCAGTCAGTGTCCTTCAAGCGGTTCTGTCAGTCCTTCCTTCAGCGTGTGCTCTGCAGAACTGTTCCAGTGCACATTGCCAATCATAGCTGGTGTCTCTATAGCGTGCTTTTAAAACCAAAATTTATTTTTCACTGTTATAGATTGAATAGCAGTTACTTGTCTTCAAGCGGCTCTGTCAGGCCTACAGTGTGTGCTCTGCAGAACTGTTCAAGTGCACATTGCCAATCATATCTGGTGTCTCTATAGCGTGCTTTTAAAACCAAAATTTATTTTTCACTGTTATAGATTGAATAGCAGTTACTTGTCTTCAAGCGGCTCTGTCAGGCCTACAGTGTGTGCTCTGCAGAACTGTTCAAGTGCACATTGCCAATCATATCTGGTGTCTCTATAGCGTGCTTTTAAAACCAAAATTTATTTTTCACTGTTATAGATTGAATAGCAGTTACTTGTCTTCAAGCGGCTCTGTCAGTCCTTCCTTCAGCGTGTGCTCTGCAGAACTGTTCCAGTGCACATTGCCAATCATATCTGGTGTCTCTATAGCGTGCTTTTAAAACCGAAATTAATTTTTCACTGTTATAGATTGAATAGCAGTTACTTGTCTTCAAGCGGGTGTGTCAGGCCTACAGTGTGTGCTCTGCAGAACTGTTACAGTTCACATTGCCAATCATATCTGGTCTCACAGTAGCTTGCACGCATAGTACCACTAATCCCCCAAAAAATGACAGGCAGAGGCAGGCCACCCCGCAGGGGCCGTCGTGGTCGTGGTGCTGTGATTCCCTTTTGCCCTAGAATAATGCCCAGTTTTCAGAAGCCACGTACCCTGAACTTGAAAAGTTCTGAGGACATAGTTGACTGGCTAACACAGGACACCCAATCTTGTACAGCCTCCGCTCGGAACCTTGACGCACCATCCTCCTCCAGCTTAGCTTCAGGCACCTCTCAAGATACCACTCACCCGCCTGCCGCCACCACCAAAACTAGCACCACAGCCGCTTTACTTGGTATGTCAGAGGAGTTATTCACACACCCGTTTGAAGAAATGAGTGATGCGCAACCATTATTGCTAGAGGATGTAGATAACAGGGATATGTCTCAGGCAGGCAGCATTAAACACATGGAGGTACGGTGTGATGATGATGATGTTGTACCCGCTGCTGCTTCCTTTTCTGAGTTGTCAGATACAAGCGAAGCGGTTGATGATGACGATGCGTCCATGGATGTCACGTGGGTGCCCGCTCAGCAAGAAGAAGAACAGGGCGAAAGTTCAGATGGGGAGACAGAGAGGAGGAGGAGACGAGTTGGAAGCAGGGGGGGGTCGTCGCAAGGAGCTAGTGGCACAGTCAGACAGCATGCATCGGCACACGGGGTTAGCCCGGCAGCACGCCAATCAACGCATGCTGTGTCCACCACCAGAATGCCGTAATTGCAGAGCTCAGCAGTGTGGCATTTTTTTTGTGTGTCTGCCTCTGACAACAGCGATGCCATTTGCAACCTGTGCCAAAGGAAACTGAGTCGTGGGAGGTCCAACACCCACCTAGGTACAACTGCTTTGCGTAGGCACATGATCTCACATCACAAACGCCTATGGGATCAACACATGAGTACAAGCAGCACGCCTACTCTAAGCCGCCATCCTCCTCCTGGTCCAGCATCTTCAGCCACGTCAACCACTGCTGTCCTTCTTGCCCCCTCTCAACCATCCGCCACTCCGTCTCCCGCCTTGAGCAGTTCCCGCTCATCTGCCCACAGTCATGTGTCTGTCAAGGACATGTTTGAGCGTAAGAAGCCAATGTCACCAAGTCACCCCCTTGCCCAGCGTCTGACAGCTGGCTTGTCCGAACTATTAGCACGCCAGCTTTTACCATACAATCTGGTTGAGTCTGAGGCGTTCAAAAAATTTGTAGCTATTGGGACACCGCAGTGGAAGGTACCCGGCCGGAATTTCTTTTCACAAAAGGCAATCCCCAACTTGTACTCGATTGTGCAAAAGGAAGTCATGGCATGTCTGGCACACAGTGTCTGACCACTGATACCTGGTCTGCAAAGCATGGTCAGGGCAGGTATATCACCTACACTGCGCATTGGGTAAACCTGCTGACAGCTGACAAGCAAGGAATGCGTGGCATTGCAGAGGAGTTGGTGACACCACCACGAATTGCAGGCAGTCCTGCTGCCACCTCCTCTACTCCTCCTACTCCATCCTCTTCCATAACCTCCTTTGCTGAGTCCTCTTGTGCCGCTGCTTCTTGCTCCACATCAACGGCACCCCCCAGCTCCCCAGGTACTATTCCACATCCCGGATACGGCAGTGTCACGCCGTCTTGGGTTTGACTTGCTTGAAAGCAGAGAGTCACACCGGACAAGCACTCCTGTCCGCCCTGAACGCACAGGTGGAAAAGTGGCTGACTCCGCAGCAACTGGATATCGGCAAAGTGGTGTGTGACAACGGAAAAAATTTGATAGCGGCATTGAAGTTGGGCAAGTTGACACATGTGCCGTGCATGGCACATGTGTGTAATCTGATCGTACAACGCTTTGTGCATAAGTACACAGGCTTACAGGACATCCTGAAGCAGGCCAGGAAGGTGTGTGGCCATTTCAGGCGTTCCTACACGGCCATGGCTCACTTTGCCGATTTCCAACGCCGAAACAACATGCCAGTGAGGCGCTTGATTTGCGACAGCCCTACACGTTGGAATTCAACACTCCTAATGTTCGACCGCCTGCTCCAACAAGAAAAAGCTGTTAATGAATATTTGTATGACCGGGGTGCTAGGACAGCCTCTGGGGAGCTGGGAATTTTTTTGCCACGTTACTGGACGCTCATGCGCAATGCCTGTAGGCTCATGCGTCCATTTGAGGAGGTGACAAACCTAGTCAGTCGCAACGAAGGCACCATCAGCGACATCATACCATTTGTTTTCTTCCTGGAGCGTGCCCTGCGAAGAGTGCTGGATCAGGCTGTAGATGAGCGTGAAGAGGAAGAGGAAGAGTTGTGGTCACCATCACCACCAGAAACAGCCTTATCAGCATCGCTTGCTGGACCTGCGGCAACGCTGGAAGAGGATTGTGAGGAAGAGGAGTCAGAGGAGGATTGTAGCTTTGAGGAGGAGGAGGAGGAGCAAGACCAAACACAACATGCATCCCAGGGTGCTCGTTGTCACCTATCTGGTACCCGTGGTGTTGTACGTGGCTGGGGGGAAGAACATACCTTCAATGACATCAGTGAGGAGGAGGAACGGGAAATGAGTAGCTCAGCATCCAACCTTGTGCAAATGGGGTCTTTCATGCTGTCCTGCCTGTTGAGGGACCCTCGTATAAAAAGGCTGAAGGAGAACGACCTGTACTGGGTGTCCACGCTACTAGACCCCCGGTATAAGCAGAAAGTGGCGGAAATGTTACCGAATTACAACAAGTCGGAAAGGATGCAGCATTTGCAAAATAAATTAAAAAGTATGCTTTACACAGCGTATAAGGGTGATGTCACAGCACAACGGGAATCTAACAGGGGGAGAGGTGGAAGTCATCCTCCTCCTCCTCCTCCCATGACCACGCCGGCAAGGACAGGACGCTTTAAAGACGTGTTGTTGATGGAGGACATGCGGACCTTTTTAAGTCCTATGCATCGCCACAGCCCTTCGGGATCCACCCTCAGAGAGCGACTCGACCGACAGGTAGCAGACTACCTCGCCTTAACTGCAGATATCGACACTCTGAGGAGCGATGAACCCCTTGACTACTGGGTGTGCAGGCTTGACCTGTGGCCTGAGCTATCCCAATTTGCAATAGAACTTCTGGCCTGCCCGCTTCAAGTGTCCTGTCAGAAAGGACCTTCAGTGCAGCAGGAGGTATTGTCACTGAGAAGAGAAGTCGCCTAGGTCAAAAAAGTCTAGATTACCTCACCTTTATTAAGATGAATGAGGGATGGATCCCGAAGGGACTGACACTGGGCGATACATTCGATTAAAAAAGGCCTGATGAGATGAGCTGCCTTGGGCTAAAAATGGTCCACACGCTGCTGTATTTTAGCTCTGAATGACGTTTGACTTGCGTGACTTATCCGCCACCAACTAGGGTTCAAGCCGCCATGTTTTAGGGCACTTTCTGCCTGTGAAACAAACATCAATTTTTCTGGCCGCTGCTACAGCAGCGGCTGCAACAATACCACATTTTTCAGGCATGTGTACATGCCTAATTTTTAGGCCCACTGGTGCAGCACTGTGGCTTTAAAAACCAAACCAAAAAAAAATCCTCCAAGATGGCACCAATATACCAGTGGTCTAAGCATCTTCCCACCTTGGCCTAAAAAGGGGAGGTGATTCAACAATTAAAAATCTCTGCCATTTACACGTCCACTGATAGGAGACGCGGAAGGTATTAAACTGATATGAACAATACTAAACTCACCACTCCTATCTGGTGGCACATTAGCTTGCCCGTGCAGTGCCCCAAATTTCAAGTAAGAGGACCGACCAAGCATCTTCTTCCATCTCCCTGTTACATAAATCAATGCCATATCCATAGAAATTGTAGAGAATATCCAGGATAGTTTTACAGGGCCAAATCATGTCGCCTGTTGAAAGAGGTGACCTTGCTCGGGTCCCAGGTGTGCGGTTCCTAAAATGGCTGCCATATACATGTCCTCTGATCGGAGACGCGGAAGGTATTAAACTGATATGAACATTTACTAAACTCACCACTCCGAGTGCTGTTATTTATTTAATTTTTTTGTGGTGAGGCTTTACAGGACAGAGTGCTTCTCCACGGGACATGTTAACTCACGGGCAGCTGGCTCATCAAGGAACCAGAGCAGCTTGAACGAGGTGACCTTGCTCGGGTCCCAGGTGTGCGGTTCCTAAAATGGCTGCCATATACACGTCCACTGATAGGAGACGCGGAAGGTATTAAACTGATATGAACAATACTCCACTCCTATCAGTAGGTCCGTCCCATTGTGATTTATGCCCCCCACCCACTGCGCAGGGGTGGGGGCCGAGGGGGGAGGACAGTAGGTCCCCCCATTGTGATTTATGGCCCCCACCCACCGCGCCGGGGTTGGGGAGGACAGTAGCTCCCCCCAGTGTGTATCATGGGCTTTGAGGACAGGTGTCAATCCATACCTGCCAAGTGACCCTATGTAGGGGTAACAGTCCCTACTCTGCTCTGTTTCAGTGTGTATCATGGTCTCTGTGGACGGGAAACAGTCTCTATTCTGCTCTGTGTCAGTGTGTATCATGGTCTCTGTGGACGGGGAACAGTCTCTATTCTGCTCTGTGTCAGTTTGTATCATGGACTCTGTGGACGGGGAACAGTCTCTATTCTGCTCTGTGTCAGTGTGTATCATGGTCTCTGTGGATGGGGAACAGTCTCTATTCTGCTCTGTGTCAGTGTGTATCATGGTCTCTGTGGACGGGGAACAGTCTCTATTCTGCTCTGTGTCAGTGTGTATCATGGACTCTGTGGACGGGGAACAGTCTCTATTCTGCTCTGTGTCAGTGTGTATCATGGTCTCTGTGGACGGGGAACAGTCTCTATTCTGCTCTTTGTCAGTGTGTATCATGGTCTCTGTGGACGGGGAACAGTCTCTATTCTGCTCTGTGTCAGTGTGTATCATGGACTCTGTGGACGGGGAACAGTCTCTATTCTGCTCTGTTTCAGTGTGTATCATGGTCTCTGTGGACGGGAAACAGTCTCTATTCTGCTCTGTGTCAGTGTGTATCATGGTCTCTGTGGACGGGGAACAGTCTCTATTCTGCTCTGTGTCAGTGTGTATCATGGACTCTGTGGACGGGGAACAGTCTCTATTCTGCTCTGTGTCAGTGTGTATCATGGTCTCTGTGGATGGGGAACAGTCTCTATTCTGCTCTGTGTCAGTGTGTATCATGGTCTCTGTGGACGGGGAACAGTCTCTATTCTGCTCTGTGTCAGTGTGTATCATGGACTCTGTGGACGGGGAACAGTCTCTATTCTGCTCTGTGTCAGTGTGTATCATGGTCTCTGTGGACGGGGAACAGTCTCTATTCTGCTCTTTGTCAGTGTGTATCATGGTCTCTGTGGACGGGGAACAGTCTCTATTCTGCTCTGTGTCAGTGTGTATCATGGACTCTGTGGACGGGGAACAGTCTCTATTCTGCTCTGTGTCAGTGTGTATCATGGTCTCTGTGGACGGGGAACAGTCTCTATTCTGCTCTGTGTCAGTGTGTATCATGGTCTCTGTGGACGGGGAACAGTCTCTATTCTGCTCTTTGTCAGTGTGTATCATGGTCTCTGTGGACGGGGAACAGTCTCTATTCTGCTCTGTGTCAGTGTGTATCATGGACTCTGTGGACGGGGAACAGTCTCTATTCTGCTCTGTGTCAGTGTGTATCATGGTCTCTGTGGACGGGGAACAGTCTCTATTCTGCTCTGTGTCAGTGTGTATCATGGTCTCTGTGGACGGTGAACAGTCTCTATTCTGCTCTGTGTCAGTGTGTATCATGGTCTCTGTGGACAGGGAACAGTCTCTATTCTGCTCTGTGTCAGTGTGTATCATGGTCTCTGTGGACAGGGAACAGTCTCTATTCTGCTCTGTGTCAGTGTGTATCAGGGGTTTTGAGGACAGGTGTCAATCCATATCTGCCAAGTGACCCTATGTAGGGGGAACAGTCCCTATTCTGCTCTGTGTCGGTGTGTATCAGGGGTTTTGAGGACAGGTGTCAATCCATATCTGCCAAGTGACCCTATGTAGGGGGAACAGTCCCTATTCTGCTCTGTGTCAGTGTGTATCATGGTCTCTGTGGACGGTGAACAGTCTCTATTCTGCTCTGTGTCAGTGTGTATCATGGTCTCTGTGGACAGGGAACAGTCTCTATCCTGCTCTGTGTCAGTGTGTATCAGGGGTTTTGAGGACAGGTGTCAATCCATATCTGCCAAGTGACCCTATGTAGGGGGAACAGTCCCTATTCTGCTCTGTGTCAGTGTGTATCAGGGGTTTTGAGGACAGGTGTCAATCCATATCTGCCAAGTGACCCTATGTAGGGGGAACAGTCCCTATTCTACTCTGTGTCAGTGTGTATCAGGGGTTTTGAGGACAGGTGTCAATCCATATCTGCCAAGTGACCCTATGTAGGGGGAACAGTCCCTATTCTACTCTGTGTCAGTGTGTATCAGGGGTTTTGAGGACAGGTGTCAATCCATATCTGCCAAGTGACCCTATGTAGGGGGAACAGTCTCTATTCTGCTCTGTGTCAGTGTGTATCAGGGATCATTAGGATAGGTGTCAATCCATATCTGCCAAGTGACCCTATGTAGGGGGAACAGTCCCTATTCTGCTCTGTGTCAGTGTGTATCAGGGATTTGACTATCTTTATTCAGATTGAAAAATTACAATTCCAGGAAAAATTTAACAAACATTTACAAGAACATGTTATGCACATCATAGAAACAACGTAAACCTCTTTAAAGCCACAAACTTAAGACAAAAAATACGTACACACAATGTGAAAGGGTTTGAAAGAATATTCTGAATCCTTACACGTTTACTTTATCGTTTGTTTGATTTTTGTGAACCATATATAAACTACAAGCAGCGTGAAAACTATAAAAACTCAAGTGGCCATGCTGATCAAATTAAATAGTATGCTTTACACAGCGTATAAGGGTGATGTCACAGCACAACGGGAATGTAACAGGGGAAGAGGTGAAAGTCATCCTCCCCCTCCCACGACCCCGCCATATCTGCCAAGTGACCCTATGTAGGGGTAACAGTCTCTATTCTGCTCTGTGTCAGTGTGTATCATGGTCTCTGAGGACGGGGAACAGTCTCTATTCTGCTCTGTGTCAGTGTGTATCAGGGCAGGGCTTTGAGGACAGGTGTCAATGTTAGGTGATTTCTGCCCTTTATGGATTAAAAGCAGACTCTGCATCAACTGTGCAATTTTCCATGGGAGTTTTGCCATGGATCCCCCTCCGGCATGCCACAGTCCAGGTGTTAGTCCCCTTGAAACAACTTTTCCATCACTTTTGTGGCCAGAAAGAGTCCCTGTTGGTTTTAAAATTCGCCTGCCCATTGAAGTCAATGGCGGTTCGCGCGGTTCGCCGGTTCGCGAACATTTGCGGAAGTTCGCGTTCGCCGTTCGCGAACCGAAAATTTCGGGTTCGCGACAACACTACTTTGAATGATTATAGTGTGTTCAAACAAAAAACTATATGTATAATAATCACACCAGCTGCACTAACCCCACACCATTCTGTTTTAACCCTGCACTCACAGCATTAATCCAAAAACTTGCAACATTAATCCTGCACCTACAGCTATACCCTAATACTGCCCCGGATAATCCACTACAAATACATTGAAGTTGAACTATTATTGGATGTATTTTTCTTTTTCTGTTCCAGGGCAACTGGGAATAATAATGAAAGGGTGTTAACAGCAGACCCCAAAGAGAACTTCAGCACAATTTAGCCTCTCCAGATAATAGATATAAGCATCCTGTTTTTGTTTATTCCTGCTGACCAACTTTCAAACTTTAATATCGGTAAGAGAAACACACATAAAATAAATATTGTGCCCAAATGTACATTAGAATCCCATGTACACTCAATTTCCATCCATTGTCAAGCTCAAGTGTATTCACTTTAGAGTTTTTATTCTGCTGTACTTCATGTTCTGTTCATAATCCATGAAGACTTCTCATTAATGTTCCTAGGGTTACAAAGGAATGAACTTCTGAAACTCTGGATGCATTTTCTGAACACGTCTTTGACAATTCTTTTTTATTTTTGTTCATGAGGTTGATGCTGAATTCCACAGGAAAGGTTTTATAGTAAGCTATACTCACGTACATTTATCTCCAAAATATATTCTAGTGGTGCGAGAAGACATTTAATCAGCAGTATGGAATTACTTACCATAAATGTAGGTTTATCAGAGTGATGACATCTCTTTGGAAGGAGTTTAAGAAGCTGTCCACATATCCAGTGACGACCGAAAACAAGGATAAAAGGGCACCACCAAAAGACTAAATACTAAGGAAGCCTGCCAGACTCATATTTATTTTGCTTTCTGAATTTGTTTTTTCACTCGTGCATACCCTGTGGGTGTTAATCCATCTCCAAACCTTATGTATGCATGATCTTTATTATTTTGTGCAAAGATGCCACAAGATGACATGTTCACTGAAGTCGAGTCGGAACATTGCCAGTTTCACATAGTGGAATAAATCTCTCTGACATTAAATTTGGTGCTGTGGCTCCTTATTGTTTTTCTACTACATGTATTCTACTACTTGAGGTATTGGAAGGAGATTTTGGAGATTTTCACCCAAATGTCTAGTGGTATCCTGGCTTTCCCTATTGGTTTGCACTTGTGGGAAGATGGCTGAAGGAAGGGGTTGACATAATTTCCTTAAGTTGTCCCTTCTGAGCATAGCCATCTTCTTGTTATCATGTTAAGGAGTCCTAGTATAATGTCATGTATTTCTTATTGGTTTGGAGTTTCACAGGAAGTCTAACTTTGTGAAAAACTTAAAAGTGACAGCTGGTTTAAATGATCGCTATCAAAGTACAAAACCAGGGACCTACTGTCAAGATTATTTCCAGTTTCAGTTATATCATTGAAAAGATTATTATTGGCGAATAGTACCCGTGATATGAATCTTATAATGAAGGCCCATGTGAAGACCTATCTCAAAATTCATCAGGTTTAACTAGGTACCAGAGTTGGCGTATTAGTAAGATGAGCTCACTAGACATCATTTAATATCTTGCCTAACAAACCTCCTTTGAACATAGGATAACTTTTATATTTTTTTGCATTACAAAGCAATGAAGACCAACATGTTGGCCATAAAATCCCATTTGACTATCCCATTGCTCCAGTGCTAAATTTTTATCAGGCAGAGAAAGCAAAATTCACTATCAGGCCCCATTCTGTACTTCAGAATCTGTGCAGAAAGACTAAATTCCTATAACCATGGAGTCCTTTATAGGTCAATCTAAAGGGCCCCATTCTAGCAGCCTGCGAGTGGAGAGAATGAAACATAAAATAAATAAAGAAAGAAAAAAAGAAATACATAAATAAAAACAAACACGAAGAAATATGTTGGAGAAAGGCCATGATCTTTATTGAATAGGGGTGGGAGTTAACCTTTTAACCCCTTAAGGACCAAACTTCTGTAATAAAAGGGAATCATGATGTGTCACACACGTCATGTGTCCTTAAGGGGTTAATAACAAAACCATATGTAAACCACAAAACCATATCATAGATAACTCATATCATATCATAGATAACTCCTTTGCATAATTCTCTTAACATATACCACATTTCTTACCACTCAGTTCTGCCCTGAAAGCCTGAACTTCCACTTAATTACCACCAATATCCACCCTATGTCTAATTGACATGAAGGGCGACTTGTACCCTCTCTTAAAAGATCACGACAAATGACAAGCAAATAAATAAAGGGAGGGAGGGTGGGTGGGACTTCCTCAGCTGGTCCACTGTAACTTAGACTGTTGTGCTGCACTGCAGCCAATCAACCCTGCACTAAAAGCAGACGCTACATAGATAAATAAACTAATCCTTACCTAGCTGACTCTAACCTAAGTCCCAACAATTCCCATGATACCCGATATGCTTATAGATATCTGCTCTTACCATATTGATTATACTGCAGTGATTATTTGCAGACCGCGGTACAGGAGCTTCAGTTTCCTGTACCCGGCCAGACTGACAGTAAGTGCTCACATAGAGAGCACTTCCTTTCAGTCCGGTCAGGTACAGGAAACAGAACTACTGTACCACGGTCCGCCCCGCTCGGCCACGTTACACTGAGTGACAGGTAGGGGGGAGCACTGTGTGCTTTCCTCCTACCAGGTCACTGAAATCTGGCAACCCCCAGGCTGGTGCGCCATAGGCGACTGCCTAAGTCGCCTATAGGTTGCGCTGGTCCTGGTCACACCTACATATATGCAAGGAAATGGAAGGTCCCCTTTCTATGATAAGGATACAAGGATATTGTATAATATCATAAATATTTTATTTACGCCATTATTATTATTATTGAGGATATCCTCATTTACAAACTGTTAAATACTAAAGTTGCCCAGATGGTACTAAACTGCTTAGTTTATCTTCCTCTGCCTCAGTCCCTGTGTCATGATCTTGTGCAGGTCAGACAGGAGACTTATTCCAGGGTTGACTTCAGGTACTTTATTAGTGATTTTAGACATATTCTGAAACTTGAGGCAAAACCGAATTTAGGCAACATGCCACAAATCAGAATACTTGCCACGGACAGGTTACTTGCAAAAAGTAAAGAATGTCTTATTTCCAGTCTGGTAACAGAGGCAGGCTGGTTTGAAGTATAGGTAAGGATGGAGCAGGTTATTGTTAGGAGCAGGTTGGTATGGAGCAGGTTCAGTGGCGTACACATGACCCATGGGGCCCCGGTGCGAAAATTGATCCATGGGCCCCCCTATCCCCCGTGCTTACTCTGCGCGGGCCGGGGCCACAACACATGGCGGTGGGCACCTGGTCGCAGGGGTTGCAGTGCTGCGACCCCTGCGACCGCGGTATGTACGCCAGTGCATGCAGATGCACACACACTTAAAGGACCACTACAGACACCCAGATCACATCAGCTCAATGAAGTGGTCTGGGTGTCAGGTCCCTCTAGTTTAAACCCTGCAGCTGAAAACATAGCAGTTTCAGAGAAACTGCTATGTTTCACTGAGGGTTAATCCAGCCTGTAGTGGCTGTCTCACTGACAGCCGCTAGAGGCGCTTCCGCGATTCTAAGACACTGAACGTCCATAGGAAAGCATTGAGTAATGCTTTCCTATGGGCGGTTTGAATGCGTGTGCAGCTCTTGCTGCGCATGCGCATTCGGAGCTGAGAGGCGGAGGGATCCCCAGCGCCATTGGAGTCCGGCGCTGGAGAAAGGTAAGTGCTGAAGACACACACACACTCTCATGAACAGACGCATACACACTAGCTAACAGACACACACATTTACTGACAGAGACACACTCAGCAACAGACATACATACACACTCACTTAAAAACATACTCTCACCGACAAACACTCACTAACAGACATCAAACAGACTCACTAACACACACACAAACACACTCAGTAACAGACACACACAGTAACACACTCACTGACACACACTCAACAGACACACTCACTGACACTCACTAGCAGACACACACACTCTAACACACACACCAACACTCACACTAACACTCACACACACTAACACACTCACACACACTAACACACACAAACACACACTAACACTCACACACACACTAACACACACACACACACTAACACACTAACACTCACACACACACACACTATCACACACACACTATCACACACACACTAACACACACAAACACACTCTAACACTCACACACACACACTAACACTCACACACACAAACACACACTAACACTATCACAGACACTCACACATGTTTTTTTTTTTTAAATGTAATCCCCCCAGCCTCCTTATCTTTTGGAGTGCTGAGGGGATTCCCTGGGGTCCAGTGGTGCTGCTGGTCACCCGGCGGGCAGGCTGGCTGACTGGCTGGCTGGCGCGCGAGGGAGCACTCTCCCCTGAGTGCTTCCTCTTCAGCTCCCTCGCGCGCCGCGTAGGGATGCCGGCGCCGGAAGATGACGTCATCTTCCGGCTCCGGTTTCAGTGCGGTGCGCGAGGGAGCTGAAGAGGAAGCACTCAGGGGAGAGTGCTCCCTCGCGCGCCTGCAGGATCGGCCGTGGGGTGATAGCAGGGCCAGCCTCGGGGGGCCCGGAGGTGGCCGGCTCTTGGGCCCCCCAGGAGAAGAGGCTGGCCCAATTGGTACATACAGGATGGCAGGGGCGACCGGGCCCCCTGGTGGGCCGGGCCCGGTCGCAGCCGCGACCCCTGCGACCCTGGTATGTACGCCACTGAGCAGGTTTGAAGGTAAGTCTAAAGCAGGTTCACAGGAGCCAGGATAGGAAGTTGGTAAATCACCAACTTCAATGTAAAGCCCACTGGTATTCTCGGGTGTGGCCTTTTGTAGCATCTGTAATTAGTCCTATGAAGGTGAGGACTGAGGTGACTAGTGGCTAGGGAGGCCACTAGTGGTGGAGAGCTGTAACTTATTTTAAAGGAACATAAATAAATGAAGATAAAACATTCCTGGTGGATATGCATTTTTTTTTACCTATACAGTTCCTTTAACACAACATTTTAAAGACAAAGGTTTTCTAAACAAATATCTTAAGAAGACCTATTAGAGAGTATGGAAAACAAATTGCAAGTACCTGTTGGAAAAACAACTTTGGGATACCGTATATACTCGAGTATAAGCCGACCCGAATATAAGCCGAGGCCCCTAATTTTACCCCAAAAAACTGGGAAAACTTATTGACTCGAGTATAAGACTAGGGTGGGAAATGCAGCAGCTACTGGTAAATTTCTAAATAAAATTAGATCCTAAAAAAATTATATTAATTGAATATTTATTTACAGTGTGTGTATATAATGAATGCAGTGTGTGCGTATGAATGCAGTGTGTGCGTATGAGTGCAGTGTGCGTATGAGTGCAGTGCGTGTATGAGTGCAGTGCGTGTATGAATGCAGTGTGTGAGTGCAGTGCGTGTATGAGTGCAGTGCGTGTATGAGTGCAGTGTGTGTGAGTGCAGTGTGTGTGGGTGCAGTGTGTGTATATGCATGAAGTGTGAGTGTGTGTGATGCAGTGTGTGTGAGTGCAGTGTGTGTGAGTGCAGTGTGTATGAGTGCAGTGTGTATGAGTGCAGTGTGTGTGAGTGCAGTGTGTGTATGAGTGCAGTGTGTGTATGAATGCAGTGTGTGTATGAGTGCAGTGTGTGTGAGTGCAGTGTGTGTATATGAATGAAGTGTGAGTGTGTGTGATGCAGTGTGTGTTTGTGTATGTGTTGGTGGGGGTGGGCATTTAATATATTATTAATTATTATTATTTTTTTATATTATTTTTTTTGTATTATTATTCATTATTTAATTATTATTATTTATTTTTTTTCGTCCCCCCTCCCTGCTTGATACATAGCAGGGAGGGGGGCTCCTTCTCTGGTGGTCCAGTGTCATTGGTAGTTCAGTGGGGGGGAGAGGGGTGCTGGCAGAGCTGTACTTACCTTTCCTGCAGCTCCTGTCAGCTCCCTCCTCCTCCGCGCGGTCTGTGCAGCTCCCTCTGTCAGCTCACAGTGTAAGTCTCGCGAGAGCAGGTTGGTTCCGCCACATCATGTATTAGAACTGTTTCATATTGATATTTTTTAGAAGTTCCCCTTACTGCCCTATGGAACAAACACTTGTATACATCTTAGGTGAGGACCCTAAGTAATGAAGGGGTGGAACCTATTGTCTCTCCCCCCCTTAAAGCCTCCACACATTAGCGGCCGATGGGGGCTAATTGTAACCCTTAATAAATAAATACCCTACCTACCCCCTTCACCCTAATAATATAATAGTGATGGGGCAACAAACTAAATACCTGTAAAATAAAACATTAATACTTACTATTAGAATCTTATTTTTTTCTTCAATCTTCTTATTTCAGCCCAAAATAAGGCCAAATAAAGATCCATAAACTCTGTTGAACTAATAAAATAAAATTAAAAACTTGAAAGAAAAAAAAACCTATGAAATCTCAGCTACTTAAGATTCACGAGTAGATCTAAGCACAGTGCGTACAGGGTTAAAGCAGTAGGATACTGATAGACTCCTTATTACCAATTCAGCTGACAATGTGATTAATCTGTAGTGCCAATATAGAGCCACAATGTAGCTGACATGGTTTGGAGAATCAGCAGGTTGCAACTATTAAACTCAGCTCACTCTCCAGAGTCAATGCCCCTGTCCTGCAGTGTAGAGCTTCACAACTTTCAAAGATGTGCACTGGATAGCTGAGGGTATATTGTTTAATTTGTATACAATGAGGCTATTGAATGAGTAGTGATGTCGTGAACATGAAATTTTCCGTTCGCGAATGGCGAACGCGAACTTCCGCAAATGTTCGCGAACGGGCGAACCTTGGCGAACCTTGGCGAACCGCCATAGACTTCAATAGGCAGGCGAATTTTAAAACCCACAGGGACTCTTTCTGGCCACAAGAGCGGCGGGTGGGGGCCCTAAATACTAATGGGGGACCTAATATCCTCCCCCCCAGGCCCCCACCCCTGAGCGGCGGGTGGGGGCCCTAAATACTAAAAGGGGGGCCTAAGGTCCTCCCCCCTGGCCCCCACCCCTGAGCGGCGGGTGGGGGCCCTAAATACAAAAAAGGGGGGACCTAAGGTTCTCCCCCCCGGCCCCCACCCCTGAGCGGTGGGTGGGGGCCCTAAATACTAATAAGGGGGGGACCTAATGTCCTCCTCCTGGCCCCCACCCCTGAGTGGTGGGTGGGGGCCCTACAGTAAAATAAGGGGGGGACCTAATGTCCTCCCCTCTGGCCCCACCCCTGAGCGGTGGGTGGGGGCCCTAAATACTAATAAGGGGGGGACCTAATGTCCTCCCCCCTGGCCCCCACCCCTGAGCGGCGGGTGGGGGCCCTAAATACTAAAAAGGGGGGGACCTAAGGTCCTCCCCCCTGGCCCCCACCCCTGAGCGGCGGGTGGGGGCTCTAAAAAAAATGTCCCCCCAGGTGACTAGGGGTCCCCAAACCCCTAGTCACCCCTCCCCCCGAAAAAAAAGTATCCCCCTACCTACCCCCCTCACCTTAAAAATAATGAGTGGGGACCTTTAACTAAGAACCTGTAAAGAAAAAGAAAAAAAAACTTACCATTGGATGTTTTCTTTCTTCTAAAATCTTCTTTTTTCACCCCCAAAAAAGGCCTTCAAAAAAGAACACTATTTTAACCTATTGCAAATAAATGTTTGCTCACATAAAAGCAATGTGGTCAATGTGGGGCACTTCCCCAAGTGGCCCTATGAATGAGCATTCACTGTATGCAAGGTCATCATAGCCTCCAAGGTTGATAGGCATGTGAGTCAGTACTCAGAAGGGGATTGGAAACAACACCAGCTGCTGGTAGACTGAGCAGTCTCTCAAGATTCCAAGACCAGAAATAACAATCTGTGTATGGCCTGGATTGACTACAATAATGCCCACAATACAATGCAACACAAATGGATACACGATCAACAAGACTCTAAGGGCCTTCATCAAGAAATTGATGGACAAATGGAAAACAATCATATAATCCAATGCCAAGACAGTTACAAAAGTGAACATCAAATATGGCATAAACCAAGGTGATGCAATATAACTACTGTTGCTATGCTTAGGCTTCAACCCCTTTTTCAGATCATCAGGAAGAGGTGACATGGATACAGTGGTAAGATTGGAACACCCATCAACCATCTCCTCTAAATGGATGACACCAAGCTGGATGCCAAGAATGAGCTAGACATTTACTCACTTATCCATCTAACAAAGAATACATAGCAAGAACATCAGCATGTAATTCATACCGGGTAAGTGTGGGCAGATGATAGCAAAAAGTGGGAGACATCAAGAACAGCTGCCTGGGCAACACATGGGAACAATGAGGAATAGACAAGGGAAACAAATGGGAACCATGAGGAATAGGACATGCGTGTTGAAGACAATTGCAAGATCCATGCCTTCAACACGTCCTACCTGTTAATAGGTACACAGCTGGGATTATAACCAGGCCAAGAGAAGACCTAGACACCATGGATATCAAGACCAGGAAACTGCTCACTATGAATGGAGGAGTCAACTGAAATCCAGTCTGAAGGAAGAAGGTCAGGCTTGATGAGTGCCAAGGCCCCATTACTTTTTTTTCTATTGAAACGCACATAGGAAGTGTTGCTGTTAGATTTGGAGCATTAAGATATCACATACATGTACAATGCAATCATTCTCATTGTGGATATCACTAAAATAAGCTACTGAATTCACAATATTTGTCTTTCAATACACATTTTTCGCAAACTGTAGATGTAATGGATACATTGCTCATGATGAATGGAATCTGCTGGTATTTTTCAAATCCAGATTCCCACTATACTAGCAGAATGCAAAAAATGTAATCTGTATGTAGGAATAACATTACATAGTATGATTTTCAAAGGATATTTTAGAGTGATATTGTGGATAGCTCGCATGCACTAATATTTACCAATACTTCTACCACACAATGCAATATATACAATACCACACATTGATTGCAGGTTGCTGACATGTACTGACCAGAACAATAGTGGAGAAGGTTTTTCCCTGCCTGATAAGAACCATAGTGAAATTATCAGTGAAAGTTGCTAATGCCTATTTTATTGCTTTTAATTTTTTTTAGCAAAGCAACCAATATACCCTATATCTGTAGGCAACAAATTAACGTCTATGAGCTAAAACTGACTTAATGTAGTACATTTAGAGAATTTGCTTAATGCACTGATATAAATAAACATTTCACAGTTTCTAAGTGTGTTCAGCAGGTGCCGTAGAAATGCAGCTGTTGGAAAATCTTTTATCAGTTCTGTTTTCTTTTAATTCAGAGCAATAAATTACATGTGGGGAAAGTTAGTTTTAGCCAAGAAGATAATAAGCTTGCTCTCAGTACATGTTATTTTTGTGGAATTTAACCTCACACCTTAATGTAAAGATCTAATAAAGAAACATTCAAGGGCTGAAAATCACAAACTAACCCTGTATTTAAACTTTTTTTGGAGGAGACACATGGTTTGAAAGGCTCTGTAAGCATGAAGGATGAATCAACTTTGCATGGCTCTGTAAATACACAAAGGCATTGGAAGCTTTTGGATATCACTATTCATGTGAGCATATATTAAGAGGAGATATTTATACGATAGGCAATGTTTGGATATTGTGTTCCAAGATCCTTGAAAGAATTGTGAATACGAGATTGACAGACTTCCTTGAATCCAACTCTCTGCTTGACCCGCTCCAGTCTGTATTCCATGCTCGTCACTTTGTTGAAATAGCGGTGACCAAAGTATCCAATGATTTAATCACTGCAAAATCTCGTGGTCACTACTCTATCCTAATTCTCCTTGACCTTTCTGCGGCTTTTGACACTGTTGATCATCAACAGCTTCTTCTCATCCTCCGCAATATCGGTCTACAAGATATTACTCTCTCCTGGTGCTCCTCCTACCTCTCCCAGCGCTCTTTCAGTGTTTCTTTCTCTGGCTCTGCTTCTTCTCACCAACTCCTCTCTGTTGGTGTCCCCCTAGGTTCAGTCCTTGGTCCCCTACTGTTCTCCATCTATAATGCCTCCCTTGGTAAACTCATTAGCTCCTTTGGCCAGCAAATATCATTTTTATGCAGATGACACGCAAATCTACCTGTCCTCTCCTGATCTCTCCCGTCCCTCTTGACTAGTGTCTCTGACTGCCTCTCTGCTAATTCTAACTGGGTGGCTGCCCACTTCCTTAAACTAAACTTAACCAAAACTGAAATTCTGGTCTTTCCTCCCTCAATTGTTGTTACTCCTGTGTCTGTCTCCCTCCAAGTCAACAGTGCTACCATCAGCTCCACCATGCAGGCTCGCTGTCTAGGTGTTCTCTTTGACTCCGGCCTCTCCTGTTCATGTTCAATCTATCACCAAATCCTGTCATTTCCATCTCAAAAACATTGCGCGCATCCACCCCTACTTAACGCCAGATGCGACTAAGGTGTTGGTCCATTTCACTGTCCTTTCTCGCCTTGACTACTTTAGTCTACTTCTTACTGGTCTTACGTGCTCCCAACATGCAACGTTACAGTCCATAATGAATGCGGCAGTGAGGCTCATCTTCCTGTCCGCCCGCACCTCCCATGCCTCACCCTTCTGTCAGTCCCTACATTGGCTTTCTATAAAATATAGAACTCAATTTAAAATTCTGGTTTTTGCTTTCAAATCACTACATAATGCTGCTCCCATCTATCTATTCTCCCTTATACACAAGTATGTCCCGTCTAGGCCCTTACGATCTGCTGAAGACTTACGTCTATCTTCTGTCCGTACTCCCACCTCTGATGCTCGCCTTCAAGATTTCTCGAGGGCTGCACCGTTCCTGTGGAACTCGCTTCCCTCCTCCGTTAGATGCTCACCCAATTTCCACTCCTTCAAAAAATCGTTAAAAACCAACTTCATAAAAGCGTATCAATTAAACTGTTAATAGCTCCTGACTGATTCCTCTTCTGCAACTGTCACTAGTCTAATACTATCCTTACCTTTTTGTGTCATTTTACCCCACTCCCTCTAGCATGTAAGCTCATTGAGCAGCGCCCTCAACCCCTCTGTTCCTGTGTGTCCAACTTGTCTGGTTACAACTACATGTCTGTTCGTCCACCCATTGTAAAGTGCTGCGGAATTTGCTGGCACTATATAAATAACGTAATAATAATAATAATAATAATAATAATTACAAAGGTGACCTGGAAAACATTTAGACAGGAGACAACTATATGCAAAAAATTATGACATAATGATAAGAAATATGACATCATTAAAGTTTAACATGCATAGAGGAAAGAAAAACAATATTTTGCACATAAAAAGGAAGACCATATGGGGAAAAAATAAATAAAATAGGAAAAAAATAGAAAAAATAAATACATGGGTTAGAATTATCTGTGAGCCTTATTTGTCAAACTATGTATATAGAAAGAAAAGGCATCACAATTGAAAATCTAGTATGAGTATGAAAATATATAACGTAAACAAAATATAATAAATGGAAATTTTTGTGGTGCTCATATGAATACATGACATGGATCATAAAACATCTCTGCCATTTAGCTATTTTTAATAAAGATTAGACTTGTGGGTTTGTTTTCATCTGAACTGCAATTTTCCACATTTTGGCCAATTGGGTGATCGGTCAACTTCTTGAATTCGAAGCTGAAATGTACCCAGTTTGTAAATTGAACTAGCCATTAAATGGATGAAAATGTTTATTTTGATTGCTGATCCTGAAATCCATCCATGGCAAGACATTATTGATGGAAAGGAAAGGATGATCGATGGCTACAAAACAGTCAATAAATGCTGATTTTATTCACAGGTCAAGTGAGAAGTGAACAATACAGGGAGGAAAATTAGGAGCAGTAAAATAATCTGTATTGATATATTATATCTTTATTTATTTATTAAACAAATATATAATATATAATATATGACTATAACTATAGAGTTATAATTGTATTAAATGCTCCTCATGTTTTTACCTTTATTCGTCACTTTTCATTACTTGATCTGAGCCTACAAATTATTAATATATACTGTAAAATAAATACATAATATCAGGGACAGACGGACTGGGAAAATTATTTGACCCTGCCCAATAGCCCAATTGCACCCCATTGGTATGTGATCACTAATTATTTGCTGGAATTTGTTAACCGGGTCAAAGGTCACTTTTTCGCAGGTGGAGGTGTCAGAGTTGCCGTAGGACGAATGATGATCGGTGGATCGTTCATAAAATCTTTCAATGCAGCTTGTTCAGTGAAAGTATAAGGTTTTGTCTATGGTCCAGGGGGTTTTTCACCACATGCTCCGTATCCAATTTTATGGCTTGCATAAAAGTTTTGAAGGAGGAAAATAGTATAAATAAATAGTATAGTAGATCTTGCGCTAATCCTGTCTGATCTGTGTTTATTTTGTATATATGTACAGTTCTTATTATCTATTTGCACATTGTCTAATATACCTTAGACTTTTCACATTTGAGTTTATTAAGTGAGCCCATACTTCTCACTGGGGATTATTTCACACCACTTTGAGTCACATCACATCATTTACTTCACAGCTTGCGCATCGACAGTTCATGTCACTTTTATTTAGCACATATTTCCTACACTTTCCACCTCTCACCCTAATGTTTAATGGGCAATTATTACTATTCCCTTTATAGTCCTCCTGATATATTGTAAGTAGTATATGTAGCATAAATAATTTTTTACATCATCACTTCTCTTTGACACATCGGCTATCAGTAAGTGTGGTTGTATACTTGGTTACCTAGCAATGATGGCAATTGGCACGCACGTACGTCATGTGGCTTGCCGGCGCACTTCCGGGTTCGGAGGGGATCGGGCTTCTCTCTCTTACACATTTGATTGGTACGTTTTTTTTACTTATCCCTATACATTTGTACTTCTCACTCTGTGATGTTGATCTTGAAAAAGAATCCCCAGGGTCGAAACGTTGATTAGGACACACAATTTGTTTGAATAAACACTTCAATTAAGACCTATGAGTGCACCCCTTGACCTTTGGATTATATATAGATAGACGCGGGTTTTGCACCAAGGCAAGATTTACACTATCAATAGTCAAGGGGGGACGGCCAAACTTTTCTAATTATATATGTATTAAGGCCGTTTGGCCTGTAATTGTGGTAGGGGCTTAAGTTAAATCACTCCCCCATATAAGGTACACCCCTAACCTGTCTCCATACCGATCAAGGTCAGCTTCTGAATGCACTTCCGGTTCATCTAGTTGCCATTTTGGAATACTTCTGTTTTCTCACGAGGTCTTCCATGCTAAGCTGTGTCCAGGAATCCAGCCGCAGACTTTTCTGTCCAACCAGCTTCTTGCTTCTTTCATCGCCGCAGATCACGTCCTAGTGACTCACAAACTGTAAGTTGACCTACCCAGTACACCAGGCAACAGTCCCACGGCATCATTCACGGGTCAGGTCCACACTTTATGGTTACGTTCGATTATTTCATGCTACACTGCATATACAGTCTATCTGTTTGTTTTTCAGCCGTTCGTTTACATAGCCATTTCGTGCATATCTCACTCTATGTTTTTTCCCATTCAGGCTTTTGTGATTGCATTACTAGGTATTTCTGACAGCTCATTCGTATATATATCTCCGTTCGTGCACTTCAAACACATGAACAGATTATATACACATGTTCCGTTTTTTACAGTTAGTCTCTTATTAGATAGTTATTGCCGGTTCGTGCGGTTTACACAGCACAAACGAGACACATTAAAACTAATTTTCATTCACTGCAGACCAACCGGGCATACTTCCGTACGGCCACACATGGTACACATATTTCTCATACATATTTGTCTAGTTCGTGCGATTGAACGCACGATTGTGCAGTTTTGGTTTCAACTTATTTTGCGTGTTGGTATTAACTACTTAAGGGTACAGCGGGTGCCTTATTTCCTGCATTAACATGTTCGGTCGTCACATACTAATCACAAAACTCAGGACAATACTGTATGACATACATTATGTGACAACCTTTCGCCTAAAAGAACACTCTGTACGGGCTAGATGGCATGGTTATTTATATGTTCCATTTATAATGTGTTTTTTATAAATGTCACAATACACACGATAACGGTGGTTCTACACTGCCACCTAGAGGTCAGCAATTACATTGCTATTACTGAGATATGACAAAACTCTCCACTGACCTCTATACATAATCTCTACCTACACTGCCACCTACAGACCACCTCATATATGGTCACCAGGGGGATTTTACAAACACTAGCCCCCATAAATGAACACCAAACAACTAAAGTGTTGCTAACATAAATATATGGATACATATATACATATATATATATATTAGAAACTCACGTTACATACCCTTACGTCCACCATGCTACAACTCGAACACTGCCACCTACAGGTCGGCAAGTACATACTTGCGGAGATCTTACAAACTTCATCTCCACTGACCTCTACAGGTCAAAACAGCCAACATAATCAAGGTAAACTTGGCTGTGCCATTTGTCTTTATTTACTGCTACCTATTGTCAGGTTGCAAAAAAATATACTTCCAGGTACATACAGCTGCTTACAGTATATCCATATCTGATCTCCCACAGAATAGACATAAGTACTGGCAATTAGGGTCATAGGGGCCAATAGGTATTTTCCTCTTTCTCTGCACTATGCTTCAGATTAGTGGTCCCGCGAGGCCAACACCCCGCCTCACACTCGGAGGCATACACCCCTTGGGCCACTCGTGAGCTAGCCACCTCGCACGTATCATAGAGAGGGCCTCACCTGTCACTCCCCTTCCTATTTTCTGGTTACAGTCACTGAGAGGCCAACATCCTGCCACAACGTTCGGTGGCCACAAAAATCCCCTTGCACCAAGCATAGATAGAGCCTCTCAAGCCACTTGGCAACTAGCAGGGCCTCACCTGTCACCAAAACTATAAGTATAATGGTTTCGCCTCACAGCATAGCTAGCAAGCCAGTACTAAACTACTCGGTTCAAATAATAATTTTATCTTTTATTTATTTAAGTATGTCTCATGAAGGTGACGAAGAGATATCTCTTCATAGCACCCAAGCTAGGGTCGAGACACCTTCACGTAGGGGAGATGTTGCCAGTCCAGCATCGATAAGATCCTGGACGATCCCACGCATCACCACCGAGCTAAGGAGGCGACAATCCCCTACCCTGCCACAGCAAGGAAAGCGGAGCTATTCAAACTCCTAAGCACTACAACTGACAACACGGAAGCAGGGGAAGGCTCCAGCACCACCAGCTCGGGTGACATCCAGGCTATGCTGGCCTCGCTCATGAACTCCAGGTTAACGACAGACTGGCTAATCTCGAGGCGGTCACCACAGCCCTCACCAAGGCTGGCCTTCCTGATACCGTACAACAGGCACCAAACGAACCACGGGCTACGGCTACTATTACCTCTTCAGATTATCAGAACGTTGATCCTGCACACACAATCCCAGCCCACATTAAGAGAGACATACTGGAAGGCAAATATGTCAACCTAGCATCCCTACCAATTGCCTCCCAGGAAATAAGACTTACATGTATGACGAAGTATCTGTGGTGGTCAAATCCAAAGACTCCAGGTTAAACCGGAAACTGACCATCCCTGAATTTGTGTTAGCATTTGGTATATTTAGATATGTCATTTGTGAAGTGTTCCCTAATAGAAGGGAAGAATTTGATTGTTACATGCACAAGCTGGTAGCATCATACATATGCCCATAGGCCATCTTGAATGTCCAAATTTACAATCAGCGCAACAGAGCCCAACGGCCGTAGATATGCTCGTAGCTCAAGAATTGGCAGAGGGGTTTTTGTTCGGACCTTTCAAAACCCCACCATTTTCGGCATGGCACACAAATCTTGTTGGGATAGTCACAGAGAAATCTTCCCTTAAGCAGAGACTCATTATAGATCTTTCAGCCCCTCATACCTCTACTACCCCAAGTCTTAACTCCCTCATTCCCTCCGAAGAGTTTTCCCTACAATATGCCACTATTGATCATACCATCACAGCCATCATGCAAGCAGGGGTTTTGGAGCCTGGCTAAGTAAGTAGACATTACAAATGCCTTCAAACTACTACCTATCCACCCTACACTCTGGCACTTACATGGCATCAAATTGGCAGATAACTATTGTGACGGATCCGCTGGCACTCCGACCGAGTACCTCCGCCAATCGATGCTCCTAGTGCTTGCCAAGGACTCCAAGCACTCCAACTGACACCATCAGCACTGCAGACCTATCCCATCCCCCAAGCATGAGCCAAGGCTTCAAGAAAGGGTCAAGCAGGTCTGTTTAATGAGCACACAAAAGCAACAGCACTCGTGCAGCAAAACATCTCCTCCTCAGAGGAAAACAAACTGACAGTTAAGTTCAGTCAGTGTTTTAATATATGACAGTTAAGTTCAGTCAGTGTTTGAATATATGACAGTTAAAAGGTCAGACAGAGTTAGAAAATTTGACAGTTATAAGGGTTTAACTGGTGTTCTAGGAGAGGGGAGGGGGGAATAAAACAGGGGTTTTCTTCACAATTTAAAGCAGCAGACTGCTCCAATATAACTTAAAGGGGCAGACAGAGTACAATAAAAATCCAATGTGCCCAAATAACATTTTTAAAGGGCAAAATCTTCCAGGGGCCATAGTCGCAGGGCAGGAGGCTGGTAATTAGTCCTCTCCAGGCACCAGTGGTGAAGGGCACTTCGTCACAACTATTATTTTTTCTCCCGCTTAACCCTTGGGTCAAAAAGTAGCCCCAAAATCTCCTACATATTTGCAAAATCACTTTGCTGGTTGTTACTTAACATTTCCAGATGCCCCATAGTCATCCATTATCTGGATGACTTTTTGCTGATCGAAGAGAACTCCTTTCCCCCCAGAAGTCTCAAAGAAACCATTAGTCTGTCTGACCACTTGGGAGTCGCGCTATCCCCTAAGAATACCGAAGGTCCAGGCACCATCATTACATTTCTGGGTATACAACTTGACTCAGCTTCCATGCTAGCTAGCTTACCACAAGAGAAAATTACAAACATCCTCAACAGCAGCAACCACTACATCTTGCTGGGTACTTGCAAACACAAGGAACTTCAATCTCTCATAGGTTCCTTGAACTTTGCCATGCGCACCATCCCTCAAAGGCGTGCTTTCATATCCAGACTTCTCTGTCTTTTCCCACACTTCCAACACGACAACTATAGACTGTCCATGGATGTGCATGCCAGGGCAGACCTGCACATGTGGAAAGAATTCTTGACCATCTGGAATGGTAAAAGCTTGTTCCTCCCAGGATTGTCTGACATATCTCCAACCATATGGTCAGACGCGGCGTCTACCCCGGGTTTTGCAGCAATCTTTGGGAACGAATGGCTTTGGGGTAAGTGGCCTGAAGAAGTCTATGACTTAGAAGGCTTTTTTACAACCTCAGCTCTTTTTGAGATTTACCCCATTGTAGCAGCTGCCGTGACGTGGGGAAATTTATGGTCAGGCTTGTCAGTCCGTTGCCACACAGACAACCAAGCCACATGTCACATCATTAACAAAGGCCGTTCATCATCCCTAACAATCATGAGATTTCTCTGGAAACTCACGTGGTTAGCAGCATGTCACAATTTCTACTTGGTCTGCTTTTATGTGCCAGGCATTAGTAACATAGCAGCTGACAGCATTCAGGCTTTTCGGCAAGCACTCCCGTCAGCAGCGCAAGCAGCCACAGCCACAGCCACCCCTCCATTCCAACAGCTAACTATGGACTAGAATTAATCATGCAACATAGCAGGGATATGTCCAAATTGGCACTATCATCCAACACTCACAAAACATACAACAGAGCCTTCACACTTTTCACAAGATTTCTATCGGACCACGACATATCCCAACCTTTTGTCATGACATCTATCATAGCCTACACTTCTTTTTGCCACCTTAGAGTACACTTGTCTTACAGGCATTGAACATACTCAGAGGTATTCAGAGATCCGTTCCTCCACGTCCCCTGCAGAGATTACCTATAGACAACACCCTTTTCCAGTAATTATCTGACCTATTAGACGTTTCCAAACTTTTCCACTCTACCACCAACACAGTCATCAAAGCTGCCATGTACATAGCCTTCTATGGGTTCCTCAGGCCAAGAGAATTCACTACTATCACCACCACTCAGACAGACAGATGTCTTCTACACACATACCTACGCAAACACATGCATCACTACATACTGTCACTACCCCAGTCAAAAACAAGCCAACACACACCTCCAGTGGAGATCACTTATTACCCTACCCAAAACAAATGGTGTCCAGTGGCGGCTCTAGATTCCTACCTTCTACTTACCACATCACTACCATCACAACATTTATTCACACTACAAGGCTCTGTACTCACTACCACTACTTTCATGAAATACATCCGATCCCTGTTAACCATGCTAGGTTTTAACCCTTCTCACTACTCAGGGTCCCCCTCCCGTGGTGCTGAAGGGGTTAAAACCCCTTCAGCAGCTTACTTTATTCTAGCACCAGGCTCCCTCGGCGCTGGTGACCTCTCCTCCCATGCCGATATCAGCTCCCACGTCTGATGTCAGCAGAGCCGAATGCGCATGCGTGGCAAGTCTCAATGCTTTCCTATGGACGCTCTGCGCGATGGAGGCATAATATGCCTCCAGCGTCACAGATGCGCCTCTAGTTGCTGTCCGGAAGACAGCCACTAGAGGCTGGATTAACCCCAAATGTAAACATAGCAGTTTATCTGAAATTGCTATGTTTGCATCTGAAGGGTTAAAACCTGAGGGACCTGGCACCCAGACCACTTCATTGAGCTGAAGTGGTCTGGGTGACTATATTGTCCCTTTAAAACTAAAATATGAATAAAACTAAATTGAACTTTGCTGCAAAAATTAACACTGGTGTACAGCAATGGGAACCATTAATAAGCAAGTTTAAAAATTGACAAAATAGTAATTAACAAAAAATGGATGTTCATATTGCCAGACTTCATGGTTCATATATTTCATCAAAAGTATAATAGAAAAAACTTAAAAACAACCTTATTAAAATCTGATTATTATTCTAGCTTTTAGTGACCAAATAATATAGTTTTTTTTTAAAGACTTTAGATAAATGTTTTGTGTGTTTCTTTACTGAAGCATTCCAGCTGCAAAGAAACAGTTATCAATAGCATATGAAAACAAGGACCACTTAAAACAGAGTAAAAGTATTGGAAATGCCTTCCACATCCTCTTTTTTGGTGATGAGCATCAGCAGTGTAACAATCTCTGTTGAATGAACTTAACAGAAGATGAACTAACTGAAATCATCAGCATATTCATACTAAATTCATACTAAAGGAGAAAGCAAAGCTAAAATGGTGAAAACACCATATTGTGTACAAAGTAGATTTGTACAGCCAGTCAGCAGAAGGCAAGAGATCAGTAATCAGACTTCTGGATGTAAAAGCCTTTGAAACTGTCAGTCCACAAATCAAATTAGCAATGAACAAAAGGTCAATACCGAAAGTAAGCTACCATTTAAATGATTTGGAGATCGACAAAGAGGAGACCATTAGAGAGGATGGTCTCTGTCTAAAGACATTTTGAAGCAAACAGACAGATTGGTCTTTACTAATTGGAAGAACATATGAAATAATGCTGATAAAACAGAAAAGGGCAATGTATCTCCTGGAATGCCATTTTGGAGATGTATGAAATGACAAAAAGGAGAGACAAAAGGGACTAACAGTATAGCAGGTTAGAAACTCTTAAGTAAAGTAAGGGAAAATAACATTTTGCACTCACACTTTCAGGGAGCTTGAATTCAGCTCTGACTTGAATGCCTGGGCAAAATGATGCCCCCCTAAGGATATCCTTCATAATCAGGAGTATAAGCATCTGATGAGGTGTAAGACTCTTTAGATCATGGTGAATGGAGGAAACACATATACTGTGGAACAAGGAAGCTACTCCATCAAAATGTGTGACACTCATCTTAAGGCATGATATTAATATTGATCCAGCCACATCTAAACAGAAACCACTTAGTAAAAATGACCCACCAGCGACATCTCGCTCACATACATTCAGAGACATATGCCAATGTCACGAATTTCCCCCTCAAAACTCTGGCCAAGTAAATTCTGCAAGCAGTCCGATTTGTACAAGGTCGCAGTTGCATTATTCTGGCCACAATTTAACCTACTTGACCTTTGCACCTTTTTTATATTTTTCTCACTCGGCAACCAGTTTGATGTAATGTGTACGAGGTTAGGAGCCTAGGCCTATTTAAAACCCTTGCAGCATATGTCCTTTGCCCTTCTGTGGTTTCCAGACCATTAGAACCTTCAATATTTGTGGATTGTTTTGTACTTTCTGGTTTTGACCCGTACTGTCCAGACCTGATTTTTGCTTTTCCCTCCTGCGTTGGTTATAGATTAGTCTGTTACTTAGTTTTTCTAAGCAAGCATTACACCCAACCGTTTTAAGGTAATATGCCTCTTCCATCACTTCTACTGTGCCTTGATAGTTGACGTATGTCTTACTGAGGATCTAATCTATTCCTGTCAAGTTGGCCAGAGGTGAAGCTGCTGCTGTACAATCTGGCTTTGGAAGCTAGTTTAAGTATTGGTTGGTTCACTCTGGACATGAACATATCAAGAGGTAGAAGTCTTCTCAATAGGTGTAGATGACATAAAATGCTTTGATCCACATCCAGCTGGTCCAGCATTCAGCCAGTGGTTAAAAGTCCACTACCCAATTGTCTGATTTTAGTGGCTGTTCTACTGCTAGGGAAATTATTTAATCCATGGATAACTAATAATAAGAAGAAAGTGTTTAACAAGGAAAGGTACATTCAGATTACTCTGTTTTTTAAACTACTTCCTGGGGATGCTACTTTTGCTCAACATCAAGGGGATGTTACTAATTCAACGGTAGAATATCCTTCATGAGGGCAGACAACAATCTGGAGTGGAATCCTCCAAACCCGTTTATGGGTCAAACCACTGAGAAATGATCTATATAAAGGAGAAGGGAACAATTTATGAAAGATACCTCATAGGAACATAGCTGCAGACAGTCGATGTAGAAACTATCAACTTGAAGGCACCCAGGAGCCACCTATGTAGGTGCCAGAGTATATCGCACCCCGACCATGGTGACTAATATACCAGTTCAAGATAACAACCAGACAGGAGATGAAGATCACCTTGTCTATCCAGACAACTATGATGAGAAATCACCAACAAAGTTTTTTGCACACCTCTATTTTAAGGGAGATTTTAGCATCTTATGGCGGTGAGGGATGAAGGTGTTGCATTTTGAGTCCCTGGTTGCTTGATAGTGAAGGGGTCCTTGAAAATGGCCTGTATGGAGGCTGAGATGTACTTATGCAAGTACAAAATTTACCGTTGGCCTCATTGACAAAGGAAGCACCTAAATCTATATGTATTTATATTTAACTTTAGCATGTACCATTGTAATGATGAGCAACAGTAAGTAATTTGCATAAATCAGTGTAACTTATTTAAATTGTTGACTGTACTTTTACCTATACATTTAATTTTATTTTAGATATTCTATCCTGTATGATATGAAATAGACAAGTACCCGAATAGAGAATTGATTCTCTATCAATATCCACTGTTATTATTTTGACAGTTTTTTCAATATATCTTGTTATATATGTTGTTGAAATATATTAGTGCTGACTTTTTTACTGTTTTGATTTTTTAATAAATCATTCATTTATTTTTCGGTCATTTTCACAATTTTCCTGCAGATATGTTTATTAAAATTATATTGGACACCATTAAATACTAGTGTATAGATATGTTTTGTGAGTACAGATCCTCAGAAGTTACTACCAGCATACAATTTATAATTTCTGTATATATCCTAGAGTGCATGTTATGTGAGTTAGAAATGTGTCTTTGCTATTGTTGTACAGAGTTCAACCACTGTATTTCTTTTGTATTTTAACATCACGTCATGCTTGTTTTTTTGTCAGACTCAGTTTTACATGTATCCCATCCAATCCCATCTTTTGAACTGCTATCATGATATAATATTTACTATCCTTTGATATATCATCTTTTCATTATTTTATACTTTTCACAGTACATTAGCATCTACATACTTGTTTATTACAGTTCATATGCAGGCTTTCTTATTTTCTAATGAAATCTGTTATTTCAGAACACATGCTTATTACAAGTTTATTTATTGAGGACTCACTTCAATGTTACTATTTGATAAATGATACACTAACTTACATATACAGTATATGAACAGAGAAGAAGTGTCGTTCTACCTTGAAATCAAAGAGAAAGATTATTTGTACACGCTCTGAGCAGACTCAGGAGATGGTAGAACAGCTGTATTCTTGTTTAGAAATGTTGCATGTCTTTTTTGGCATTATATTGTTGGAATGTCAAAGTACATTTGTAGCCTATTAAAATAGTAGAAATAACAAACCCTAAAATGTCCCCATCTTTTAGGGAGGAGGGCTATCTCCACAGATGGTTAAAATTCAAAGCAGAAGGATCACCTCCCTCCACAGGAATCTTCTACATGTTCTTTTCAAAGAAAGACAACCGGCCTATCCTGGATTCCATGCCAAGTCCTTCAAACCTTGATTACCACTCCTTAAGTCACTGGATAAAACTACAAGATTTGAGTGTGCTGGGCTTAGAAGAGTAAACCAATCTAAAGACTTCATATAATGCTCTCAGGTGCATAACACCCATAGGGTCTGACAAACAAGTTTTTGTTCCTATTTAGAGCCAATGTGTGTATATTTTCAAAATGAAATGTTTTTTTTACTTTGTTTTGCATGCATACGATGCATATCAAAGTCAGAAAATGAAATAGAAGCAAAAGAAATCAAAATATGCATAATCTGTACATATGCATGATATGCTTCACTTGCAGCAAATTAAAGGTTTTACAATGCCATACTATAGGATAAACAGAATAGTCCAGTACTCACCAGTTGCACATGTTTCTCGGTATTCAATTTTTTCTCATTCATTTATGGAGTGTATCAGTTCATTGTATTTCTTGCATTTCACATTATATAGCTTACTATATAACTTTTGGCAGTTACAATATAAATGACCTGTATGTGTTGCATATATACCAACTTTACAAGAATATCTATTGATTTTGAACATGTTTACGTAATAGTATAAATGACTTGGGTGCCACTGAAATTTTCATTTCAAATGCCTTTAGACGTAAAAAACTATTTGTCATCTGAACTGAATTTCATTCTTTATTGATTTGTTTGTGCACGAAATTCAGTCATTATTTTTGTTTCCGATACATGCCACGGGTCAAGCTGCATCTAGAATCCGTTTAATAGATAACTCCCTAAATTGATACTCTTGTGGGATTGGCATATTTAAGGGTACCAAATCAGGGAGCTGTTTAGTAGTTAGTTCCTTTTTGGTATAATTATGGAAATCCAACAATGATTAGGGAAACAGAAAGACCAAAATTATGAAAACCCCTTCCTGTTTTTGATCTTTCAGACAACTTTACTAATATCAATGGCAGACCTACAAGGGTTGCTAAGGTTGTGTGTGCGACTGGACCATATGCATTCCACCTGTCACAGAGGGCCCAGGAGGTTACTAACTGGCCATTTTAGGGCCCTCTTGAGGCAGACAGATATCCACTAAGGCAGAGTAGGCACCTGCTTAACCTGACGGAGAATGAAGGTAGCAGTGACGGAGCCCTCTTCCTCACTGCTCCCTCACATGCTCTGCACTTAGTGAGGTGATTCCAGGAGCCGGGATATGATGTCACTCTGGCATCACTAAACGGTGTGCAAAAGAGCAGTGAGGAACAGCATAAAGATCAAAGCAGTCACTTAACCCAAGGGAGAAGATCCCCATGGGCCCACAGGGAGATGCCCCACACCAGCTCTCCCAAAGGCAGCAAGGCTTGATGGGCCTCAAAATAAGAAAAGAAAACACAGTAAATATAATTAATTTCTGAGTGTGTGAGAGAATGTGTATATGTGTGAGTTTGTCAGTATCAGTGAGTGTGTGTCTGCCAATGAGTGTCAAATCAGTAAATTGTGTGTCTGCCAGTGTGTTTGTGTCTGTCAGTGCGTGTGTGTATATCAGTGTATGTGTATCTAATAGTGTGGGTATGTCCGTGTGTGTGTGTCTGTCAGTGAGAATGAATCTGTCAGTGAGTGTGTGTGTGTCAGTGTATGTGTAACTGAGAGTGTATACATGTCAATGTGTGTGTGTGTGTTTGCCAGTGAGTGTTTGCCTGTGTATCTGTTAGTGAGCGTATGTATGTCAGTGTATGTGCATCTGAGAATGTGTGTGTCAGTGAATGTATGTCAATGTGTGTATGTCAGCGAGAATGTGTGTGTCTGTCCATGAAAGTGTGTGTTTATTAAACAGTGTGTGTGCTTATGACTAAATGTTGTGTCAGTAAGTTTATGTCAGTGTATGTGTGTATCAGTGAGAGCTTATATCCTTTAATGAAAGTGTGTGCTTTTTAAACCGTGTGTGTGCGAATGACTCCATGTCATGTCAGTGAGTGCTTGGGTGATCGTAGTCACAGGGAAGAGGACCCCCTTTGTTATTTAGGGTCCCACCGTCAATGGGTAGGGGCTGGGAGGGACAATTTGTCCACCCTGTCTTTGTTATTTTGGACCCGAACCCACTGCCAAAGGGTGAGGGCTGAATGGGGGCAATGCATCAAAAACATGTTTATCTGAAAACGAATGCTCAAGTCTAATGAGCATTCAAATCTTTATGTATTGTTAAATATTTTTATATGTAACTAAACCCTGAAATTGTGCATTTTCTAAGTTTTTCACTTACATTGATTTATAGTAATTATTTGTCTCCACATGATTTACAAATGACTGATGGGCTTGTTTTCGATATATTCATTCAGTCTGGTTAATGTAGCACTGTATAATAAAGAGATTTTAGGCAACAACCAGATTTTGGATAAAAAGGAAGAGTTTTGATACATCTTTATCTCCCACAAACAAGAAGTGATGAAACATCCATTGGCTTTTGATTGCCAGTACAGTCTGTGGTCAAAAGCTTCTAATACAGATTTCATCTGCTTTTATTGCATTGACAGTTAACTTCATCAACATTCCTTTCATGTCAGCTGGTTTCTGATCACTTCATTTGATCACAATTCTTTGACAAGGACTGTATATATATATATATATATATATATATATATATACTAGCAAAAGGAATGTAGGCTCCTCTAGGCTGTGATCCAGGTCATTTTTTTAATTAAAGAAAAACATTTATTGAACACTCACAGCACACTACTCTCAACCATGATCTAATTTCCCTGCAGTGCCAATCATTCCTTGCCTCTTAGTTCCATGCAGTGCCAATGCATTTATCCTATCCTTTACTTCATTTTTCCAACAGACATATCGCTTCTGTTTTATTATAAAATGAGCAGTCATACCTATCCAGGGCTTGTGCTACTGTGAATATCTGAAAATGTATGAACTCCAGCATGCTGTACAGCAAGCATGTCAAACCCAAAGGCTAACACGGGCCAAATAAACAAGGTTTAAGTTTATGTGGGCCGCAAAAACCCTGAAAAACTTCAGTTTTCATAAAAACTGTTTATTTAGAAAAGTACAGAATAAAAAAAAGTTGCCTAACTGGCACTGTATGTCCTCAAGCACGTAGGACTTCAAAGCAAACAAAAGAGCGGGTTTATTTTAAGGAGACATGCATTTGCATATAACCAATGTTTCAGTCCATCTACATTGATATAGATCCAATGTGATCTTTGTGATATTCAGGGGAGCCCAAATTGTTATTTCAAGTGCACTTGGAGAAGCATGAATTAGACACCGGACTCGTGTTGGTAAGCAAAATAAGCCTCTGTCGTTTATTTTTCACTATGTGTTTTTTATACATTAAAAAGTAAGTGTTTACGTGCAAATACTCATAGGAGAGTAGTAGAAAGGGAGTGAAAGAAGTACAGATAAGACATAGAGATGAACGTCATGTACATATAACAGATAGGTTCCAAAATAAAAAGAGGAAGAACAGACTGATTTAGGAGAGACAGCTCAGGTGGGGGCTATCTGCTCCCGGAACTAGACATAGATGGTCTTAAGTGTCGTTTTAAGCATTAAGTATTTCCTGAGTCCAAGTTAGCCAATTTTAATATAGGATATCTAATAAAACACCTATAAGCTTGAACCTTGGAATAAAAGTAAATTCTTTCACAACCTTTACAATATTAAGAAAAGTTTGGTAATGGAACTGAAATGGTGAATGTATGCTGTTGCACAAACAAATGACATTATCTTGTTGATTTTGAAGTCCTATGAGTGTGTTCTTCACTTTGGCTGAGATCATCAAACTTGTCTTGATCATCTCAGCCAATCCAATGCTTTTCCTTAGGAAAGCATTGTGAGGCTATTGTGGATGTGTGGCAAAAAGCTGCACAGCCAATCAGCATCTCCATGGGGATCCTTCAGCGCCTCCATGCAGACCCAATCTAATACTCCTCCCTCCACTCTAATTGAATATCCTGTTCACACTCACTCTAATCTATTTTAATACACTGCCCCCCCCCCCAATTTAACACACTGCCCCCACTCTCACTCAGATCAATTTATTTTTTTATGTATTTTTTTATATATTGTCTAATTATTTGAAGAAATTAGAATCCAACCATTCTGGATAACTATATCTGCCTTTTCAGGCAGCTTGTGATGCTTATGTTGCTTAGAGTGATCTAGGTCTCAAACGATTTGATGTCATCCAATTACGGCTGTCCTCAATTTCAATATAATCCTCAGTTACAATGTACATCAGAATATAGGCAGAAGTGTAGGAGATCTGCAAGGTATATTTACTAAACAGTAGAAGTGATGGTTAAAGTCCTTGTAGGAGACCAAATTTTAACTTCCTGGTTAGCAAAACTTTCACACAACTATGCTCAGTTTTTGGGTGCATTTAGTAAGGAAGGAGGTAATCCAATTTAATGCATTTTTAATAGGCCTGCTACTTCCTTAGCAAGTCTCATGATCTAGTAGAATGAAAGAGACGTTATTATTTTCCAAGAAGTATGATATATCATCCCATACTTTTACTAGCACCGTTTGCTGGTAAGATGGCTTCCAGATCATTTTTGTTGTTTTCCTCCAGATGTAGCTTACTTAAGGCACCATGACCAATTGAGTGACTCGAATTGGTCATGGTGCTTGGAGTCTGTGTGTGCAGAATACAGGGCCAGCCCAAGCTCCCCCCCCCCCCCGGCAAAACCAAGCACACATCCAATATACAGTGTATGTAGTGAATGCAGTGTTTGTGTAGATGATGCTGTGTTTGTAGTAAATGCATAATGTGTGTATAGTGGATGCAGAGTGTGTGTTTATATAGTGGATGCAGTGTGTGTGTAGTGGATGGACTGTGTGTGCGTAGTGGATGGAGGGTGTGTAGTGGATGCAGAGTGTGTTTGTAGTGGAGGCAGAGTGTGTGTGTGTGTGTGTGTGTGTGTGTGGAGTGGATGCAGAGTGTGTGTGTGGAGTGGATGCAGAGTGTGTGAGAAGTGGATGCAGAGTGTGCGAGAAGTGGATGTAGTTCCTGTGTTTGTTTGTGTGTGTGTGTGTGTGTGGTGGATGCAAAATGTGTGTGTAGTGGATGCAGTGTCTCTATTTGTGTAGTGCATGTAGTTTGTGTACTGTGTGTAGTGGATGCAGTTTATGTAGTGAATGCAGTAGATGTAGTGTGTGTATGTAGTTGATGTAGAGTGTGTGTATGTAGTGAATGTCTGTGTGTGCAGTGTATGTATTGTCTGTGTTTCTGTAGTGTATTCAGAGAGTGTGTATGTGTAGTGGATCCAGTGTGCATATAGTATATGCAAAGAATGTGTGTAGTGCATGCAGTGCCTGTGTTTGTGTAGTGTGTACAGTGTGTGTACTGCTGTGGGCTGTGAGGGGTGATCAGTTTTTTAAAATGTATAATAAGATGTATTCCTCTTACATGCCACTTACCTGTGGTCAGGGAGGGGGACACTAGTTACCCTGGTGGTCCAGTGGCACAGCATGTTGGTCCTGCATAGAGGGGGCCCAGAAAGTCTAATCTTTCCCAACTGCAGCTTCATGTCCCGCAGGAGGGAACTTTATGAACTCTATTTTACTATGTGATTAAGTAAAAAAAAAAAAAAAAAAAAAAGCATATTTCCCACTTTTACAAGTTATAGAATACAATGGAAGAATGAAAATAGTTTTCAATAACTATATTTTATAGTTGATTAAATAAAAAGACAAATTAAATGCTTTCAATATTTAAGACTTTTATTCTTTGTCTCAATTTTTTGTGAGTAATAAAACATTAATTACATTAAAACCACATGTTATGTAAACATTTTAAATTAAACAAATCGGTTTCACAATTATATTGTGTATGTGTATTAGAATAAGAGAAAATCTGTATAAAAACACAGTAACATAATGCAGGTATAGTTATTATTTGGATTATTTTGAAAAATAGCTGAAAAAACAACAACTCCAAACCTTCCATGCAAGAAAAAAAATGTTTAAGGATGAAATTAGTAAATTAATCCCTGTATTACTAGATTTAACAATTATAAACAAAATTAAAAAAATTAGAATTGCATTTTATTAAAAACAAAACTCACTAAAAACATTGTAAAATGCCAAAATAGAGAAAATTTTTGTTTCACTAAACATTTTTTTCTGTTTTTAACATAATACAATTTTTATAATTTACTTATTTAAAATTACAATGAGTTTATTGTTTTCAGTTCACTTTTTAACCAACTTTCAAAATGTAGGTGAAAATAGCTGAAATGCAAAATCCCAATTCAGGTGAGCTGAAGAATTATTTTCCAACTGTTCCACTACTTATTATAACAAAAAGAAATCAATTGGAAATAATAACACACAATTAAACCAATTATTGAGCAATTAATGCAGCAGTTGGATAGAGCATTTTATTGATAATAAGAATTATAGGATAAAGTTTCATGATGTCTTAGAATGCAATTCGAAACAAAGATTTTTTAGACCAAAAAAAAAATACAACTATTTAACTCCAGATTGAAATTTGGAACACAATATTAAGATTCAACAGAAAAAAAAAAAAAACCTGTTTCTAAAACTGTTTTGGAAATGTGCATATGCCCTCTATATTCTGTTTCAGTATATCAGTCATGGCCAGGCCATAATAGGTTTGGATGTGTTTATTGATCTCAGCTGTGTGTTAATGTTTTGGTACTAATAGTACTGGATTCCTACTGGATTCCTCCTCCTGATATAAAGAGACTGGTCCCATACAGTGAGGTAGTCTGTGTGTCAGTACATAGCACTTAGTGACATCAGACATCATGGAAACTCACTGAAACAAACTGAGTAGTAAACAACCACTGCCATTACTGACTGTTTCTAAAAAAAAAAAATTCAGAAGTATCCACACTGCAAATTGTGACAGAGCCTTCTCAGGTGATGTTAACTGATTCAGAATATGTAAGTTTATTCTGAGTTAGTAAAACTGTGATTAAAATTGTTTGGACAAATAGAAATAAAGGAAATACTACATTCTAAAATGGACTAGGGAATATGAATTTAGATGAATATTATTATAATTTTAAAAGTGCTAATAAATTCCACAGTTCTTTACAGTACGTGGACTAACAAAATAGGTGTTGCAACAAGACAAGTTGGACATACAGGAACAGAAGGTGCTGAGGCTCCTTCTACAAAGGGGGATGGCATGGAGTATGTGAAAGGACAGAAGGATGAGTCTTGCTACAGCATTCATTATAGACTGTAGTGGGGTAAGATGGGATTGTAGTAGTCAAGGCAGAAGAGTATGGCATCATGGATGAGCACCTTAGCTGCATCTGGTGTTAGCTAGGGGCGGATGTGAGTTTTTGAGATGAAAGTGGCATGATTTGCCAAATGGCTGGTTGTGAGGGGTGAAGGAGAATTGGAATGAAAGAGAATGCCAAGTCAGCCAGCATGTAAAGTAGAGCTGATGATAGTGCTGTTGATTTGGAAGGAAGTAGACATAGGAGTAGCAACATCTGAAGAAGGAAAGATAAAATGTTTTGTTTTGGAGAGAGAGTTAAAAGAAGTGGAATTTCACCCAGTTGGATATAGCAGAGTGGCGGTCAGAGATTCAGGAGGGACAGAAAAAGAAGAGGAGAAGACAGATAGATTTGCGTTTCTTCAGCATAGAAGTGATATTGGAAACCAAAGGAGTAATTATAGATTGAGAACAGTAGGTTATCAAGGACAGAGCGGGGTTGTAAAGGAGAGGAAATGAGATTTAAAAAGGGGACACTGAAAGAGTGCTGGAAGAAGTAGGAAGAGAAAAAGCAAAGTCTCATAGAACAAGATTGGGAAGAATGAGAAGAAGTTGATTATCAACCGTGTCAAACACAGCAGAAAGGTAAAGGAGAATTAAAAGGGAGTATAAGTAGATATTTCAGCAAGTAGGTAATTAAAAAAAAAATCTGATAGGGCTGTTTCAACAGAGTGATGAATGCAAAATCCAGACTGAAATATGTCGAGCAGAGAGTTAGATGCAAGGAAATTAGTTAGTCTCTTGGATACAGCTCACTCAAGCATAAAAGATTTAGGGGATTTTGACTAAGGAGCATTAATTTCAGAATATGTGATTGTGAATCTATAAATCTGTGGATTTGCCAGAGGCACAATAAATTAGGATGAGGTGCTGGAGACCTAGGCTAATATGGCTGGAGAGCAATAGACTGGGAAAATTTGGCTTGGGAGCAATGAATTTGTAAAATTAATTTGGATTGAATGGATTGGGGCATGAGGGTAGGGCCAATAAATTTTAGGAATGTGGCTGGGAAGCAATTCAATGGAAAAATAAAATGGGGGAAAATTAAATTGGGGGACGATGAATTCAAGGAATGGGGCTTTGGCATTGTGACCTGGGTGCAAAGAATTTGGGAAATATGGGAATAGTAAAATGGCATTGGAGGATGAATTGAGAATTTGGTAAACATTACTGATGATGCAGGGTGATGTGGATAGCATTTACCACTGACATTAAACTGATCATTTCAACACTCAGCCAGGTTAAAGAAAAAGATGGACTAGAATTACATTTTATACAAACTGTAATTTTAGTGTATAATATTTTCAACTTGCAGTAGCAACTGAATGCACTGTTTAATTTTTAGTGTGAAAAAATAAGGTAGTGTATTTATACTTAATATACATGCATTGTGATTAGATAGAAAAACCTCAAGTTAGCACTTAAACAGTATATTTTGTTTCATCGCTCCACAGAACAGAATCCCAAACCTTCTGTGGCCTACTTATATGATTTTGATTTATCTTGCACTTTTGGATCAGTAGTGGTGTTTGAGTTCTAGCATGGAGTTCTGTATTTAGTACGTGTCTTACTGTGCTCACTGAAACCTCAGTGCCTGTTGTAACCAAGTTTTGCTTCAGGTCTTTTGTAATCACTTGAGGGTTTTTCACAACCTGCCTTCTCAGAAATCTGGTTGGAGCCATTGATCACTTCCCTTTTCTGCCCTGTCCAGGTAGTGTAACCACTGTTCCTTCAACTTTGAACTTGTGAACTATGCTTGCAAAGGTGTCTCTAGAAACATTCAGTGCCTTCACTATCTTTTTGTATCCTGTTCCTTGATTGTGAAGGGTGATGATCTCTTGTCTCAACTTTGTGGACCTTTCTTTTGACTTAGCCATAGTTCTAACATGCAGTCAAACGTGACACTCAACAAACCCCTAGCCAATTCAAGTATTTCAAGTGTCTAATGAAACCCTTGATTAGTTGAATCAGGTTGTTTGAAACAACATGGGTTTTTCATATTTATGCTGTTGTGAGGGATTCAGAAGGTTGAATAATTTTGAGATTGGAGAAGTCATTATAAGTAGCATTTTCAGTTAAATTTGGGGAAGCCACTTGACACATTTGATGTGTTGAGCTATTTAATTTGCTTTTGTTTCATTTGTTAATTGCAAATAGCTTGTAACGTCTGTAAATTTTGACAATAAGCCTGATTTTTATTAAATTCTTTATTTTGGTAGTGCGCATAAGTATAACAAATAGGCATGAGGTGCCCCGAAAGCAATCCCCAAGCACTTTCCACGCTAAACATGCGGGATCAGTGATTAACAGGCACAATTTTTTGTTATAGTCAGCCTAAGGTCAGCTTTTACAACAGCTTCATACAGTAATAAGGTTTGGTCATATGCTATACTAGCTGTAAAGATGTCGCAGGTTAGGATTTTAGTCGCTGTAGAGACATGTTAGGGCCTGGGCATTGTAAATGATGGTCATGCTAGATATCTGGTAGTTGCTTTCAGGCAATGAACGATCGCGTTAATGCTATGGTTAGTCGCTTTAGTGCTCTCATCAGTCACAGAATTAGTAACATGTGTCGCTTTAACATGAGTCGCTTTAACATGGGTCGCTTTAACATGAGTCGCTTTAACATGAGTCGCTTTAACATTTGTCGCTTTAACATTTGTCGCTTCAACATTTGTCACTTCAACATTTGTCGCTTCAACCTTTGTCGCTTTAACATTTGTCGCTTTAACATTTGTCGCTTTTACATTTGTCGCTTTTACATTTTTCGCTTTTAACATTTGTCGCTTTTAACATTTGTCGCTTTAACATCTTTTAAGGTAGACAGGTAAACAAGGCTACAACGTAAGTTTCATAAAAATAATAGAAAACATTAGCTTGATTCACAGATAGGCTTCCCTCAGCAAGCACCTTGAGAGCAACGGGCGGGCTAGGGCATAAATGGTTTTAGAGCAGCTTAAACAGGCGCTTCATTTTATCGCCCTCAGTAGCGGACGCTCGGTTGAGGCTCGTAATATACGTAACTAGTGAGGTAACCACATATGTAGCGTAAATGGCTTGATATATCCCTGAAGTTAAATTTTAACAGGATATATAAGATTGCAAGTAAGGGTTAATGTGTGGCTTAGGGATGTTGTAGGTATGTGACATGTAATTGTTGTTGGGAAGGCATTGTAAGAATAAACTATTTTATCTTTGGCTCATAGCTTGGTAGTTAGATTGTGTTATAATAAACTGCAAAGGCCTCAAGAAGGCTACACTCTGTGAGCTGTGGGCTATGCTGGGTATCAAGCGTATAGCGGTGGGTTAGGTTTCTGAGAAAGCCCTTCCAAATAGCTAGCACTACTTTGCCATCCACTATTAGTGTGTTGAGTTACGTTAAGTGTGGGAAGGTTAGGTGTTTAGGGGTTCTATAGCGTGTCAGGTCTATCATCCATGTAGTTAAACAAAAACTGTTAAGGTCAATAGTCTATAGGTACACGTTAGTCATCGTGGAAATTATAACTGGGCAGTTTGAGTACGGGGCCGGGTCACTGGCTGCGTGCCTTGCCTTGAATCAGTCCAGACTGTTTCAGCTGATGCCCGTTCTGGAGGCCTTGTCTGCATACTTGGGGCGGTGGGTTATTCTCGCGCTCTGCGGTCCGGGTGTGCAGTGGAGGAAAGCTGCCATGCCAGGTGCGCCTGGTGCACAGTGTAGTTTTCCGGCCGAGATTTGTGGTCGCCGGCTGCCGGTTCGAGGTGTTGGTGTAGCGATCCCGGCTGGGTAAGGTTGTACCCTTCGCCACTTGCTTGGGCTACCTGGGTGGCTTTTGCCCTTCTCGATTCCGCGCTGGGTCGCTGCTTTTCAGGAGGGCCGTCTGTGGAGCCGTGTCCCAGGAGTCCCTTTAGCTTGATGGGTGATGTGCAGGCTATGTTTGGTCGCATGGCGGTTCCGGTTGGGCGCTGGCGTGTCGAACCCCCTCTGGTGGGTGTTTGTTGTGAGAGTGGGGTTTGTCCCATCTCTCTCTTTGCCTTTGCCCTGCAGCTTACCGCCAGATGAGGGTTTCGGTCGTGGGGACTGCAGTAGGCTTCTCCCAGACCACCCTGAATAAGCGGTCGTATCGGAGCTCCGTTTCTCTCCTGATCCTTGTCAGAGTAGTGGCGTGGAGGCCATCCGCCATTTTGTGTACTCCGCTTGTAGCCTCCGAACTCCGTGGTCCCATCGCTTGAGTAAGGTTTGTTCGGCTGCTCGTGTGAGGGAGGACCGGGATATCCCCCGCCGGTCCAAAGGGGGGGGAACGAGGGTTCTGTGTCTTCTTTCCCTTTGTTTTAGGCAGCAGGAGAGCGGCCGCCTCTCCTGCGTCCACCATGCTAGTAGGCCTCATCTGTGCGTCGGGTGTAGATCGGGTCGGGTGTCTCTGATCAGGTATCATTTTGTCTGCCCCGACTTCCCCCTTCATTCCGTGGCTCTACTTTGCTTTTTGTTGCCTTTTTAGTGGCTTTATGTCGTTTTTGCCGAAGCTGGTCGCAGGAGCTGTTGAGGGTTGCTGCCGCTCAGCTCTGCGGTCCGGCCCCGCCCCCAATAAGCCTGATTTTTGATAGGGTTTGAATAATTTTGATTATAACTGTAGCATCCCCAGATATAAGTTATGCATTTCTAAACTATTTGGCTGAATGGTTTGGTCAATTTCTCTTTTCCAGAATCTCTACATTAATAAAGCAGAACTTTAACAATGTGGATAACCTATCATAATCAATATTTTATTTCCTTATCTCTTGTTGTGGGATATTTTACCAAAACATCATGGAGTGTACTCTTCTCTACTTTTAACCCCTTAAGGACTGAGCCAAATGTACAAGTTGTGAAATGTCTGTCCAACCGTAATTCACCTCTTTCATATTAAATGCACCCCCCCTTATTATATATAATTTTATTCAAGGGAAACAGGGCTTTCATTTAATATCAAATATTTAGCTATGAAACATATGTTAATATGAAAAAAAAGGGAGAAAAGAAGATTTTTATTTATTTTTTTAGTTCTACATGACATTTTAACTGTCAATGTCATAATACTGTTTGCTTTTACTGCAATAAAATACACATATTTGTATTCAGCAAAGTCTCACGTGTAAAATAGTACCCCCTATGTACAGGTTTTATGGTGTTTTGGTAAGTTACAGGGTCAAATATAGCGTGTTACATTTGAAATTGAAATTCGCCAGATTGGTTACGTTGCCTTTGGGACTGTATAGTAGCCCAGGAATTAAATTTACACCCATAATGGCATACCATTTGCAATAGTAGACGACCCAAGGTATTGCAAATGGGGTATGTCCAGTCTTTTTTAGTAGCCATTTGGTCACAAACACTGGCCAAAGTTAGCGTTAGTATTTGTTTGTGTGTGAAAAATGCAAAAAACGCCAATTTTGGCCAGTGTTTGTGACTAAGTGGCTACTAAAAAAGACTGGACATACCCCATTTGCAATACCTTGGGTTGTCTACTATTGCAAATAGTATGCCATCATAGGGGTAATTTTCATTCTTGGGCTACCATAGGGTCATAAAGGCAACGTAACCAATCTGGCGAATTTTAATGTGAAAAAAATGACACAAGCCTTCTATTTGACGCTGTAATTTTTGAAAACACCATAAAACCTGTACATGAGGGGTACTGTTGTACTCGGGAGACTTCGCTGAACACAAATATTTGTGTTTCAAAACAGTAAAAAGTATTGCAGCAATAATATCGTCCGTGTAAGTGCTGTTTGTGCGTGAAAAATGAAAAAAAACGTCACTTTTACTGGCGATATCATCGTTGTAATACGTTTTACTGTTTTGAAACACTAATATTTGTGTTCAGCGAAGTCTCCCGAGTAAAACAGTACCCCCCAATGTACAGGTTTTATGGTGTCTTGGAAAGTTATAGGGTTAAATATAGTGCTAGCAAATTAAATTCCCTATACTTTCGGCATGGGTTGTCAGGCAGGTCCCGCTAATTGTAATTAATTAGGATACCTAATTATGTAAAATTATTACATAAATATATGTGTAGAATTAATATATGTATATATATACATATGTGTATATATATATATAATTTTTATAAATATTTTTATTTATATATAGATATATATAGTATATATTTATTTATATATAGATATATATAGTATATACGTATATATTTATGTATATAGATATATATTATTTCGTTCTACGTGTATTTTGATATAAATATATATATATATATATATTAATATCACAATACAGTTAGAACGAAATAAAACACATCTATGTATTTTTTTATATTTTATTTGTAATTATTTATTTATTTATTTTTTACGTATTTACATATAAATATATATATATATATATAACAATAATTATATATATATTTAATCAGTATCAGTCTGCGTGTAATTTGATATTAATATATATATATATATATATATATATATATATAATTATATATATATTAATAGTAAAATACACCTAAACAGTGTATGTGTGTGTATGTATATGTGTATATATGATCTAAGTATATTTTTTTTTTTTTACACTTATTTTAATTTATTTTAATTTGATTTTCAGCCAGCAGGGGGACTAACTGTGATTACAGTTAGTCCCCCTGCTGGCATTGCACCTGCCAGCTATCACGGCCATGTGATTGTGAGGTCCACGCAAGGACGGACGGACGGACGTACGTGCCGCGGGGGACTCTCTGGGAGTCCCCCCAACCGCGATCGCCGGCGTGGGATCGCCGGCGACCGGGTAAGTTACAAAAAAACGGAGGGCGTACTATTACGCCCTGCGGCGTTTAGAGACCCTTTTAAAAGGACGTAATAAGACCCTCCGGTCTTAAGGGGTTAAAGCACCTGCCACTTGTCTGAAAGTGAATCTTCCTCAAGAGTTCAATTGTTTTTAAAGTGTTTACTGAGGTGAGGATTTCAGCAGAGGCAAGTGTGGTCAACATTCCGTAAAGCCCCATTTGTGATGTGGAAAGTACTACATGAGTGGTTACTTCCTTTTACAATGATGTATGAGTGCATCTGCCTGAGTTGCTCTTCCTTCTCCCATTGCTGTCCTTCCTGCAGGAAACAGTCACCAAATGTACAGAAAAACAGGAAGAGGATGTAATATTATATCCATGCAAAACAAGTTCTTCTTAGTAAGTCACTGTTATTTGCACGAAGGAGTGATTGCCCTTTACTGTTCACTTCAGAAGTCCTTTTCTTTTCAGAAGTCACCTGAAGCTGCCATCTTGCATCACAGGGTTAGACACGACAAAAAAGGATTATGGCAAGTTAAACAGATTTTTGAATGGGGCTCCATCAATAAGCGAAGCCCTATGTTTACTGCATTATGCAAATAAATCAAAATATGCAAAAATAAATACACAAATTAATGAGTAAATAAATAAATAAATAACACAAAAGCATAATTATCTTGATGTCACATTAGACTCGACACCAGAGCATGTTGGTCCAAAAAAAAAAAATTTGCCCACCAAACAGGAAACACCACACAGCCCTGCTCTAAATGCTATATTTGACCTGACTTGAACTTTAGGTAGTTTAAAAAAAAAAAAAAAAAACTATGATCAAATGTTCCTAAATGATGTTAGCGTACTGTAATAAAGGATGGCTGGATAGTATGCTGGATGACATAAAAGAAAAGTAAGAGGAAAGTAAACAGCAGTATTCAAACAGCCAGAATCTGTTTCTTCTGAGTGCCTGCAATGACATCATTTAACATCTGCTGTAAAATATTATAGACAGCTAGTGATGTGCCAAACCTTATTATATGCAAGTGATGACATCAGTACTGACTTATAATAAGAAAATTACTTTTATTATAAAGTAATACATCTTCGTAATTGTAGTTAGTGATGCACCTGCAGTTTAACAGCATGTCTTCCCTCAATTTAGAGATGGAATTGAAATAAAGAGCAGATATATTTTAAGAGTAGAAAAGCAAAAACTGTTCCATTTTGACTGTTCATTCCATATCTATAAGCTTGTTTCTTCATATTTTTGCTGATCAGGGTAGCATTGCTTCTATCCTGAATTCCTGTGTCCTTTTCACCTATATTAGTCTTTACCTCTGGTTTTGAAATGTGAAGCCATATGTCTATGTCACATTCTGTAAAAAATTTAATTCACAAGACCCACAAAGTCACAATGTGCAGTACATTCTCAGCGTTTGTTGAAAAATAAATGATGGATTCCTTTAGAACAACAAGCAGTTGCATGTTATCTATAGTCTCTACAGTGGCTACCACCCGACTTACTCATGAGGTTACATTTTGCATATACAAGTGATACTCGAAAAATTAGAAAATTGTGCAAAAGTTCATTTATTTCAGTAATGCAACGTAAAAGGGGAAACTAATGAGATAGACGCATTACATGCAAAGCAAGAGAGTTCAAGCCGGGATTTGACATAAGTGCGATGATTATCTCTTACAGCTCATGAAATTCCCAAATCCACAATCTCAGTAAATTAGAATATTGTGAAAAGGTGCAATATTCTAGGCTCACAGTGTCACACTCTAATCAGCTAAGTAAGCCATAACATCTGCAAAGGGTTATTGAGCCTTTAAATGGTCTCTCAGTTTGGTTCAGTAGGAATCACAATCATGGGGAAGACTGCTGACCTGACAGTTGTGCAGAAAACCATCATTGACACACTCCATAAGGAAGGAAAGCCTCAAAAGGTAATTGCGAAGGAAGTTGGATGTTCCCAAAGTGCTGTATCAAAGCACATTAATAGAAAGTTATGTGGAAGGTTAAAGTGTGGAAGAAAAAGGTGCACAAGCAGCAGGGATGACCAATGCCTGGAAAGGATTGTCAGGAAAAGGACATTCAAATATGTTGGGGACTTTCACAAGGAGTGGACTGAGGCTGGAGTCAGTGCATCAAGAGCCACCACACACAGACGGATCCTGGACATGGGCTTCAGATGTCATATTCCTCTTGTCAAGCCGCTCCTGAACAAATAACGTCAGAAGCATCTTACCTGGGCTAAAGAAAAACAGACCTGGTCTTTTGCTCAGTGGTCCAAACTCCTCTTTTCTAATGAGAGCAATTTTTGCATCTCATTTGTAAACCAAGGACCCAGAGTCTGGAGGAAGAATGGAGAGGCACACACTGGAACATGCTTGAAGTCCAGTGTGAAGTTTCCACAGTCTGTGTTGATTTGGGGAGCCATGTCATCTGCTGTTGTTGGTCCTCTTTGCTTCATTAAGTCCAGGGTCAATGCAGCCATCTACCAGGAGATTTTGGAGCACTTCATGCTTCCTTCCGCAGACGAGCTCTATGGGGATGCTGACTTCATTTTCCAGCAGGAGATGTTTTTTCTCATTGTTATTCCTACTGAACCAGACTGAGAGACAATTTAAAGGCTCAGAAACCCTTTGCAGGTGTTATGGCTTACTTAGCTGATTAGAGTGGGACACTGTGAGCCTTGAATATTGCACCTTTTCACAATATTCTAATTTACTGCGATTGTGGATTTGGGGTTTTCATGAGCTGTAAGCCATAATCATTGCACTTATGACAAATCACGACTTGAACTATCTTGATTTGCATGTAATGCGTCTATCTCATATATTAGTTTCACATTTTACATTGCACTACTGAAATAAATGAACTTTTGCACGATATTCTAATTTTTCGAGTATCACCTGTATATTTCTGCCTTCTTATTATTTCATTGGTGTCCTTTTGTAGTTTAAAAGATAAAACAATGAGACAGCGCTGGTCAACTTTTAGGCAGCAACCCTTTAAAAAGGAATCCCTCAAAACCCTTTAAAACAAGACAGGTGTAAAACAATAGTGAAAAAGGCTGCGCCACAAAATGCAAAGTAAAAAATAATAATAAAAAAGTCTTAGTGATAAAAGTTAGCAAAGTCCGAGTAAAAGGAGTCCAAATAGATTATCCTTACGTATGATCTTGGGATCTTCATGTATGATGACGTGTCCACTTATATGGAAAATAAAAGAAAGGGACAAACAATAGTGCAATATGTATGGCTCAAATATGGGCATTAAGAGTAATGATGGTAGAGAACTCACATTTACAAGAGCTTTTAATCCATTTCTAGGTTAAAGCGCGTACAGAGGTATAATCCCCGCTTATGGGATATGTAGTGGGTATCTCTCCATCTCTGATGTACAATTCTCAAATATAGAAAGAAAGCAGCCAATAGCGCTCACCATATAACAGTGTAGGTATAGATTAAATTAAAACGTACTTACAAATAGAGAGCAGACCGACTGGTCTATGATGTCAGCATAGGTGGATTGATCCCCACCTAGGATTTCTTTAGATACAGGAACCTTCCAGGCAGATATTAAAACCAATAAAAAAGTAAAAAGAAAATAAAAATAATAATAAAAGGCCAGGATAGAATAAAAGTTGTATAATATATATATATATGTGTATCTAAAAAAGATAATTGGCACAAGCAAATGACCAAAATACTTTAATATTTAAAATACACAATATAAAATTTCCATAACGCGTTTCGTCTACAGACTTTATCAAATGGAATAACATACACTACCTGGCACATTGGTATTATATAGGAGCATTAGTGATTTGAATTTTGACGCCAAAATTGGTACCAACCAATAAAATTGGATTAAAATAAAAATAAATAAGACAAATTTAAATCACATATTAAATACTCTAGCTAGATTCTTTATAGTGTCCCAACCTATTTGAGCTATAAATTTAGCGAAAACGAGCATGGGAAAGTATGTTGGGGACTTTCACAAGGAGTGGACTGAGGCTGGAGTCAGTGCATCAAGAGCCACCACACACAGACGGATCCTGGACATGGGCTTCAGATGTCATATTCCTCTTGTCAAGCCGCTCCTGAACAAATAACGTCAGAAGCATCTTACCTGGGCTAAAGAAAAACAGACCTGGTCTTTTGCTCAGTGGTCCAAACTCCTCTTTTCTAATGAGAGCAATTTTTGCATCTCATTTGTAAACCAAGGACCCAGAGTCTGGAGGAAGAATGGAGAGGCACACACTGGAACATGCTTGAAGTCCAGTGTGAAGTTTCCACAGTCTGTGTTGATTTGGGGAGCCATGTCATCTGCTGTTGTTGGTCCTCTTTGCTTCATTAAGTCCAGGGTCAATGCAGCCATCTACCAGGAGATTTTGGAGCACTTCATGCTTCCTTCCGCAGACGAGCTCTATGGGGATGCTGACTTCATTTTCCAGCAGGAGATGTTTTTTCTCATTGTTATTCCTACTGAACCAGACTGAGAGACAATTTAAAGGCTCAGAAACCCTTTGCAGGTGTTATGGCTTACTTAGCTGATTAGAGTGGGACACTGTGAGCCTTGAATATTGCACCTTTTCACAATATTCTAATTTACTGCGATTGTGGATTTGGGGTTTTCATGAGCTGTAAGCCATAATCATTGCACTTATGACAAATCACGACTTGAACTATCTTGATTTGCATGTAATGCGTCTATCTCATATATTAGTTTCACATTTTACATTGCACTACTGAAATAAATGAACTTTTGCACGATATTCTAATTTTTCGAGTATCACCTGTATATTTCTGCCTTCTTATTATTTCATTGGTGTCCTTTTGTAGTTTAAAAGATAAAACAATGAGACAGCGCTGGTCAACTTTTAGGCAGCAACCCTTTAAAAAGGAATCCCTCAAAACCCTTTAAAACAAGACAGGTGTAAAACAATAGTGAAAAAGGCTGCGCCACAAAATGCAAAGTAAAAAATAATAATAAAAAAGTCTTAGTGATAAAAGTTAGCAAAGTCCGAGTAAAAGGAGTCCAAATAGATTATCCTTACATATTATCTTGGGATCTGCATGCATGATGACGAGTCCACTTATATGGAAAATAAAAGAAAGGGACAAACAATAGTGCAATATGTATGGCTCAAATATGGGCATTAAGAGTAATGATGGTAGAGAACTCACATTTACAAGAGCTTTTAATCCAGCTCTAGGGTAAAGCGCATACAGCGGTATAATCCCCGCTTATGGGATATGTAGTGGGTATCTCTCCGTCTCTGATGTACAATTCTCAAATAAAGAAAGAAAGCAGCCAATAGCGCTCACCATATAACAGTGTAGGTATAGATTAAATTAAAACGTACTTACAAATAGAGAGCAGACCGACTGGTCTATGATGTCAGCATAGGTGGATTGATCCCCACCTAGGATTTCTTTAGATACAGGAACCTTCCAGGCAGATATTAAAACCAATAAAAAAGTAAAAAGAAAATAAAAATAATAATAAAAGGCCAGGATAGAATAAAAGTTGTATAATATATATATATGTGTATCTAAAAAAGATAATTGGCACAAGCAAATGACCAAAATACTTTAATATTTAAAATACACAATATAAAATTTCCATAACGCGTTTCGTCTACAGACTTTATCAAATGGAATAACATACACTACCTGGCACATTGGTATTATATAGGAGCATAAGTGATTTGAATTTTGACGCCAAAATTGGTACCAACCAATAAAATTGGATTAAAATAAAAATAAATAAGACAAATTTAAATCACATATTAAATACTCTAGCTAGATTCTTTATAGTGTCCCAACCTATTTGAGCTATACATTTAGCGAAAACGAGCATGGGAAAGTATAGAATTAATCGATAGAAATATATCACGTGACTTACGGCACTTCCCCATTTCGGAAGTTAAACCGCACAGCCTCTTGGGAAATGTAGTACAAAACGGCCGCGAATAGCAGCCGTTTAGATAAAAGCAGAGGGAATTAGATTACATTAAAAAACCTTATACAGCCATCTTAATGCTGCGGCCGACTGAGCACTCTATAGAGAGTGACCACTGATAGGTAGTGCTCACTCAGTGTACACTTCCTTTCAGTCCGGCCGGGTAGAGGAAACAGAAGCTCCTGTACCGCGGACTGGAGAGAAGCTCGGCCACCAACGCTACACAGGGAAGGGGAGGTGAGAATAACATGGGGGGAGTAAGAAGAACAGAGCAGAGACCACTAAGGGGGAGACGAGAGACCACTAATGGAAAGTCGGGGAGAAAAGGAAAGACCACTAAAGGAGGGGAGGGGAGGAGCATAGAGACAACTAAGGGACAGGGGAGGAGAAGAGAGACCACTAAGGGGTAGAGGAGAGTTCTAAGGGACAGAAGGGAGAGCTCTGGGGGCGGAGCCTAACTGCCGAGCTAGCTGGACGCATCTTGGCCGAGCTCCCGGGGAAAATTATCTAAACTATCGACTAACCCTGATTTTCAGGGAAAAAACAAAGATTACAATACCTACAGCGCTTGTATGAGCCCTCACCAGGGGCGGGCTGGGCCGGGGGGCAGGGAGGCAATTGCCCCCTAGGCCGCCCTAAGTAATTAGAAAAATGGCCACTGCAGGGCCGGTCCTGGGTGCCAGGAGGAGGGGGTGCCGCGCGGAGCAGGCTGATAGCCTGTCACAAGGAGCCCAGCAGGTGGCCAGCTGGCCACTTACGGTGCCCCAGTAGCAAGGCAGAGTAGGCACCTGCTTGTCCCAGATGGCAGGTGCCTACTCTGCAGCAATATACCGGCCGGGTGAGGAAGGAGGCATGCAGCAGCGAGGGAGCTCTGCTGATGATCTTCCTGCTCCCTCGCGCGCCCTCTCTGTTGATGTCGGGAGCCGGAATATGACGTCATTCCGGCCCCGCATCACTAAACTGCGCGAGGGAGCAGAGAGGAGCAGGAATATCACGGAGGAAGTCACTGGACCCCGGGGAAAGGACCCAGAGCACTCCTAAAGGTAGGAGCAACAAGAAATAAAATAAATTTGTGTGTGTGTGTCTGAAAGTAAGTGTGTGTGTGTGTGTCTGTAAGTGTGTGTGTGTGTCTGTAAGTGTGTGTGTGTGTCTGTAAGTGTGTGTGTGTGTCAGGAAGTGTAAGTGTGTGTGTGTGTGTCTGGAAGTGTGTGTGTGTCTGGAAGTGTGTGTGTGTGTCAGGAAGTGTAAGAGTGTGTGTGTGTGTGTGTGTCTGAGTGTGTGTGTGTGTCTGGAAGTGTGCGTGTGTGTGCGTGTGTGTGTGTGTGTGTCTGGAAGTGTGTGTGTGTGTGTGTCTGGAAGTGTGTGTGTCAGGAAGTGTAAGTGTGTGTGTGTGTGTCTGGAAGTGTGCGTGTGTGTGTGTGTGTGTGTGTCTGGAAGTGTGTGTGTGTGTGTCTGGAAGTGTGTGTGTGTGTGTCTGGAAGTGTGTGTGCGTGTGTGTGTGTGTCTGGAAGTGTGTGTGTGTGTGTAAGTGTGTGTGTGTGTAAGTGTGTGTGTGTGTAAGTGTGTGTGTGTGTGTGTGTGTGTCTGGAAGTGTGTGTGTCAGGAAGTGTAAGTGTGTGTGTGTCTGGAAGTGTGCGTGTGTGTGTGTGTGTCTGGAAGTGTGTGTGTGTGTCTGGAAGTGTGGGTGTGTGTGTGTCTGGAAGTGTGTGTGTGGAAGTGTGTGTGTGTCTGGAAGTGTGTGTGTGTGTCTGGAAGTGTGTGTGTGTGTCTGGAAGTGTGTGTGTGGAAGTGTGTGTGTGTCTGGAAGTGTTTGTGTGTGTCTGTCAGGGACGTCTTTCCGCATGGGGCCCTACCGCGCTGCCCAGCATGCCCGGCCGACAGGGGAGATCCTTTGATCTCCCCTGCCAGCCAACGGAGAGGTGGCCTTGTTTTCTGGCCTTGTGCCGATGAGGGAGATCTCAATTCAATCGGGGAGAGAGGAAGCTGCCTAGGACCCAGGGCTGCAGGAGAGGCCGACCTGTAAGGCAGATCGTTCCTCCCGCAAGCAGGCTGTGTGGAGCGTTGCAGCGCATTACCATTGCAATGCTCCACACAGCATTCTGCGCGCAGTAGGACAGGAGATAGCCTGCAGCCAGACAAGCTGCAGGCTGTACAGAATTCACAACTGGACCACCAGGGCTGGCTGTGTCCCAGCCTCTTTCACCAAAGGTAAGAAGAAGGGTGGGGGGGACATATAGATTTTATTTAACGTATAGTAGTATTAAAAAACAAAAAATATTTGCTACCTGCACCCCTCAAACACACACACAGCACCCAACACACATATAGCACTCCACTCACACGCAGCACCCCACTCACATAGCACTCCACACACACACACACAGCACCCCACTCACATAGCACTCCACACACACACAGAGAACCCCACACTCACATAGCATTCCACACACACACAGCACCCCACACACACCGCACCCATACACACAAACACATACACTGCACCCCTCACTGTTGTGTGTGTGTATTCAGCCGTCTGTGTATGTATTCAGCCGTCTGTGTGTATGTTTGTATTCAGCGGACTGTGTATGTATTCAGCACTCTCTATGTGTACTCAGCAGTCTGTGTGTGTGTGTCTATTCGTCAGTCTGTATGCGTGTATTCATCAGTCGTCGTGTGTATGCATTCAGCAGTCGGTGTGTGACTGCATTCGGCAGTCTGTGTGTATGTATTGAATGTATGCATTGCATTTGTTGGAGGTACTTCTAAATATAATCTTCGTTGTATCTATAATTTAAATATTTATTCCTGTAAGTTGTGTAGGCAGGGCCCCAGTGCACTGCTTTGCCCGGGGACCCATAATGTTGTTAAGATGGCACTGGTGTCTGTCAGTGTGTGTGTGTGTCAGCAAGTGTGTCTGTCAAGTAAGTGTCTGTCAGTGAATGTGTGTGTATGTGTCTGCCTGTCAGTGAGTGTTTGTCAGGGTTTGTGTGTGTATGTTATTGAGAGTGAGGGCCAGTGTGTCTGTCAGCAGGGCCAGCCTTTGAGGTATGCAAGCTGTGGGGTCATGTAGGGCGCAATAACAACAGAGGCGCCCGGCGGCCAACACAGCTCACAAGTTTTGGACACCAGCATATTTAATTTAAACGATTCCCTGGTGGTCCATTGGTGCGCACCAGCAGTAGGTGCAGTCAGATCATATCACTTGTGGTTCCGGTGCTCAGTTAGTGAGTCAGGGCACAGGCTCAGAGATTCTCAGCCTGCGCTCTAACAACATTGAAAGTCGGAGCCGCAAAGGAGTGGGTATGGCAAACCAGGAAAAGGTGGCCATGGATGGTGAGCTAATTCAGGGGTGCAATGGGCCACTTGACTGGATTTGCCCCCCAGGCCTGAGGCTGCCAGCCCTCCCCTGGCCCTCACGCATATTAATCAACCGGAGCTGGACCGGCGATTCTGGATCTCGGGAGGATGGAGGCCTACTACACGAGGGAGAAAGGGAGAAAGGGAGGCGGCCGATCCCTCTACCCTCGGGCTCCTACACCTTCGCAGGGTCCATCAGAGCACAGCCAAATCCCCCTGCCGGTGAGGGAAATCCCGGCACCTACCAGCGTGCTGCGGGGTCTGGAGGCATGTCTGATCAGCGACACGAAGAGGAGGATAACTCCTGTAAAATGGCGGTACAGAGCACCCCTGATAAAAGAAGACAGCTGCCCGACCTCCAGCTCAGACTAGACCAACTATTTGAAAAATTATTTTACCAGCTAGAGAGCAGAGCGCACCTACCTGCCTCACAACTACCAAGCAGCCATCTGCCCCAAAAGCAGCCTCAACAAGGGAGAAGGAACCCAAAAGTCCTCACTGCAAACCGGACCTCAAAATGGCGGCGGACCAAGCGGCATTTTCTACCCCAGCGCAAAAAGACAAACACCCACATGAAATACCGCCAGGAACATAAAGCACAACTGAAGAACAAGAACACTCAAACTTACCTGGCAACTCCGGGGTCCAGAGGACTACAACGCCCCGCTCCACTCCACTCCAGCTTTGGATACAGCATGTAAGCCAGCCACTACTATCACCATATGGCACGGAGACCCACACGCGGCTTGCACGAAGACCCACACGCGGCTCTGCAGATCGGGAGTCGGTTGACTTCGAGCTACTCAGAGAACAGAAGCCAAAATATTTCACCTGAGCACGGGAGATGACTTCTGCACGACGGCATGGACTTTCAGTCTCTTTAACTTCTGTTGACCTGTTGTCCCCTTTTTTTTAATATAATTTAGAATAACCGTGCACGCAAGGTCAGATTTCAAGCAACATCATACATCATGCAAGCGTGTTTAGGTACTGACAGCTAGACTTAACCTATTTTCTAGCGACATTTCCCTGTACACAAATCCCAATGTTTGGCTAGCTGTCTATCTCACCATACAAACGTGTCCCAGCCTAGACAGGTTGAACCAGCTTGCTCTCGGTATCCCTTACCTTACCATGATCAATTACACTAATTACCTATCTTTTACCAGTTAGAGGATATACCAAATGCCATGTTGGATAATTACTCTACCATAACTACTCTTAAGTTTCACCAGTGTTATTGCAAACATAAACTATAAAATTGTGCACTGCCTAGAGTTTACCCTACTTGTTATCTATGCTAAGTAGCTCGAGGAATGCTGTTGGGGTACCTCAAGCAAGTTTGTATTCATTATATGCACTCCAAAAATAAAAAATTCAAAAAAAGGAAGGGAGAGCTCTATAGGACAGGGGCAGGGCAGGGCAGGAAGCTCTTTCACACTTTGCACCTCTACACACACAGAAACACAACATGCTTTCCTTACAGACAGAGAAACACACAATGCATCCATTACACACACACACACACACAATGCAACTCTTACACACAAAGACAATGCATCCTTTGCACACATACACAGAAACACACAATACATCCCTTATTCACAAACACACATTGCTTTCTATCCCTTACACAAAAACACACTGCTTCCACTACACACAAACACACTGCATCAGCTACACAAACAGCCTGGTTAATTTTCATACACTACATTCCATAATCACACACACATTAGATCCTCTACAATAACACATAACACATCCCCTACACACTCCACTCCCTGTGAGTGAACTCATGGGTGGAACATGTAGGTGGACTTATGGGTGGGCCCAGTGGTGTATCCTGGTTTTGTGCTGCCCTAGGCATGACAAAACTCAGCCCCCCCCCCCGCCACCCCTCTCCTCCATCACCCCCCTTCATTGCCTTCTAAATATACACACACACACACACACACACACATTCACTGACAGACTCACTAACAGACACACACACACTCACTAACAGACACACACTCACATTTAAAAATAAAAAAAAATCAATCCCCCCAGCCTCCTTACCTTTGGGAATGCTGTGGGGGAGGAGGGAGGTTCTCCCTTTCCCTGGGGTCCAGTGGGGCTGCTGGGTGGCCAACCAGTGACTGCAGGCGGCGAGGGAGCAGTGATCTTCCTGTTCAGCTCCCTCGCGCGCCGCAGACTGATGTCGGGAGCCAGAATATGACATCATATTCCGGCTCACGGCATCACTCTGCGGCACGTGAGGGAGCTGAAAGCTCACTAATCAGGAATGTCAGTTAGCCACCAGGCAAATGCCTTGTTTGCCTCGCAGCTAATAAGTCCCTGGGTGGGCCTTATGGGCCTACTTACCATCAGGCCCTGGGGCCCAGACCTTGAACTGTGTAAGGGACACCAAAAAAATGAAGCTCCTCCCCGTTCTCCCAGAATATTGAATTTTATGACCACAGTTACAAACAGCTTCCATACTGAGATCCTGCATGAGACCAGGGGAGCCAAACTGCAGCCTGAGCCCATCACCATCCTCATCTGGTTGTATGTAGGCAATCGAGTATATTATTAATTACACTAATCTATAATTTACCTCACATTAAAGGGACACTGGTCCCTAGAACCACTGGAGCTTAATGAAGAGGTTCTGGTTTCTGTAGCCTGTCCCTGCAGGCTTTTTAATGTAAACACACGCTGTGTGCAGCACTGGCGTTCTTTCATATGGCAGATCATAAGGGTGGGGCATTGTGATGTCACATGGGGGGCGGCAAATTTTTATTTTGCCTAGGGCAGCAAAAATCCTTGCACTGGCCCTGCCTACCCGTATGTTGGTTTCGGCACACCACTACCAACTTTCCCCCTCTTCTCTATTTTCATATACAAATTAATTTCCGAACACACATATACATATACACACACACAAACAGCAAAGGCTTGCACTCCTGGTCATCTTCAGTAATTCCCGGTGCTGGTCTGGCAAATCATGTAGATATAAAAAAAAAAAAAAAAAAAAAAAAGGAACTTCATTGTAACTTAAAATAAGACTTAACTTTTATTTTAGTCCACTTAAAACGATGTCAACATTTCAGCTCACACACGGAACTTTCATCAGGAACGATAGATTGTCTGTCTTGGATTAAAATAAAAAGTTAAGTCTTATCTTTAACTTTTTATATACACGTGTATATATATATATATATATACACACACACACACACACACACAAATTCTACATATATATTTAACTATTAATGTTACATAATTATTTAATTTTATTATTTATAATTTAAAGAGACCTCCCTGACAACCCAGGCAGACTGTCCAGAGAATTTGATTGGTAAGCCCTATATTTAACCCTGTAACTTTCTACAACACCATAAAACCTGTACATTGGGGGTATTGTTATACACAGGAGACTTCGCTGAACACATATATGAGTGTTTTAAAGCAGCAAAACGATATCACAACGATATCACCAGTAAAAGTGCAGTTTTTGTGTTTAACAAACAAGAATGCTAACTTTGGCCAGCATTTGTGACTAAGTGGCTACTACAAAAGACTAGACATACTCCATTGGGAATACCTTGGGTTGTCTACATTTGCAAATGGTATGCCATAATGGGTTAATTAACATTCCTGGGTTACCATATGGTCTTAAAAGACAACATAGACCCAGTAAACCAATCTGGCAAACTGAAATTGGCAAGCCCTATATTGACCCTGTAACTTTCCAAAACACCATAAAACCTTTATATGGGGGTATTGTTATACTCAGGAGACTTTGCTGAACATAAATATGAGTACTTTAAAACAGCTAAACGTATCACGATGATGATATTACCAGTAAAATTGCAGTCTTTGTGTAAAAAAAAAAAAGAAAAAAGGCAAAAAACAAATATGAATGCTAATTTTGGCAAATGTTTGTGACCAAGTGGCTATCACAAAAGACTGGACATACCCCATTTTAAATACCCTTTGTTGTCTACTTTTTCAAATGGTATGTCATGATGGGGTTAGTTTTCATTTTTGGGCTGCCATACCATCTCAAAGGCAACATAGCCAATCTGGCAACTAACAATTAGCAAAAACAGAAATGGGCAAATCTTATGTTTGACCCTGTAACTTTCTAAAATCACCATAAAATCTGTACTTGAGGGGTACTGTTGTACTCATGAGACATTATTCTACACAAATATGAATGTTTTAGAGCAGTGAAATGTATTATACTGATAGTATAATCGGTATAAGGGCAGTTTATTTGTGAAAAATGCAAAAAAGCTAATATAAACGCTAATTTTGGCTAGGGCTTGTGACTAAGTGGCTACTACAAAAGACTGGACATTCCCCATTTTGAATACCATGGGTTGTCTACTTTTTCAAATGGTATGACATAAAAAATAATTTTTGGCTACACAGGCGAAGATGCATTCCCCTCCCCCAGAAACATGTATCTTCACCTGTGTGCCTCGCAACCTCTCTTTTAAATGTCTTACCACCTTTAGTGTTATATATCTCCTCTTGAATGTCTTACCACTTTGTGAGTGTGTTACACCCTCTTTAGTGTATTATATACCCCCCCCCCCCCCGTGTCTCTTTCTTGCCCACCAGCCCCTTCCTGTCTCACTGTGCTTTAGTGTGGGGGAAGAGGGTAGGGGCAGAATTGTGTGGGGTAGGGACTTTACTATTATAATATATATAGCGTCAACAAATTCTTTAGGGCTTCAGGGACAGTACTGTGTGGGACAGGGGCTTTAGCGGGGGGAGATAGGGGTAGCATTGGGGAATAGAGGCAGTATTTTGGGGGGGAATAGGGATAGTATTGTTGTGGATTGGGGCTTTATTCTGATGGGGACAGAGGCGATTAATTATTATGTGGGAGATTAATTATATAGCTCCCTTGCGTGCCCCGCAATAGTGCCTGGGGGTTGGAATATGACAATGTCACGGCTTACCTTAGTTGGGAGTCCAGTAGGCAGAGATATATGCTCACCCTTGCAATTAAACACAGGCCAAGGTGGTCAGGTAAGAATTCACCTGGCCTGTGAGTCTGTGCAGAATATTGCTCCAAGTTGCAGTACAGGTAAGGACACAAACAGGAGAATTGCCGAGGGTAAGCCAAAAGTCAGAGGGTGCCAGAAGTCAGGATAAACAAGGGTAAGCCAAAGTCAGAGGATGCCAGAAGTCAGGATACATGATACAAAAGCCAAGGTTAGGAGCCAACTGGAGAACAGTGGAGAACACTGGATCACGAATACAAACACAGGAACCAGAGTCAATGAACTGACACTGCCCTCAGGGAGAGGCAGTGTCTTATACCTGGCTTATCAGACATACTATACAGGTGGACCATGATTGACAGGAGCATTTACAGGTTAAGACCAGCCCCCAGTGCTGGAGACATGGCAGGGCTAAGTTTCAGACCAAACCAAGAACAATGTAGCACCCAGGTTTAAATCCCCTGTTGGGTACTTCTGGGGCGATCTTGTATGGCCGTCTGGATGTCATGGTGAGAACTATGACAGTACTCCCCCTTTAAGAATGCCCTCTGGGCGTGAACAGGTTCTTTGTAGAAACCAAAGAAAAGAAAAAGTTACCTGCGCTCTCTCCTTAATCCCTATGTATATTTAGACAAATGGAGGTCATTTAGTTGCTCCAATGGCCATTGGAGGGAATGCCCGCCTGCCAACGTCAAGGCAGACCCCCCTAAGCGGGTCCTAACACTAACCCTTCAGCCTGCTTACTTGAGCTTCTGGCAAAGATATCTCTAATGAGACAGAGAGGGGTGTTTTTATATACACCCCTATATACTTATTAACCCTTAATAGGGAACACATGGGATGGGCAGCAGCATTGTAACCAGGCTGTGTGATACAAAGTAAATACAAATACAAAAAGAGAAGTCCTGCGCTCACTCCCATTACTACTGGGCCGGCAGCAAGGACTACAATACACATCAGCCCCAATATATAGTAAAAACCAAAGAAAAGAAAAAGTTACCTGCGCTCTCTCTCCTTAATCCCTATGTATATTTAGACAAATGGAGGTCTAAATATACATAGGGATTAAGGAGAGAGCGCAGGTCGGATTCACCCTCTTCCTCTGAAAGGTCAAAAATATTCTCTGGCAGGAGGTATATTATCCCATATGCATCCATACCATATGTATGGCCTTCTTCCAGATTTTTGGTAAATACAGCACCCACAGTAGCCTTTGCTTTAGTAATTCTCACAGGGGAGGCATTCACAGCTTGCAATGCTTTCTCGAACATCTCAAGATCCTGTTTACATACAACAGTGCCATTAGAAGCAGTTGTGCCATCAGGTGGAATAACTTCTTTGGCAAGGTAGGAAGTGATGATGGTGCTTGAACAGGTTTTTCTTCGGGTAAAGGTATAGACGTTTCTAGAGCTGGAGGAGGGACTTTCTCAGAGGTACTGGCTGAGTTGATTACCATGGTCTGGGTTCTCTTTTCTGTCACGGAACAAGGACAGGCTAGACAGCAACCTTGGCAGATTCCAGGCTGTGTTGCCGGGATGACAGGACGCATACAGACAGTACCTACTTGAACAGTTTTAGGCAGAGGTGGGCGAGTAAGGCAGAGGGAGATAAAGTGCCCTCTTTCTCCACAGTAGAAACATAGGCCACAGCCTCTCCTACGGTCTCTCTCCTTATACAACAATCTAGTACGGATGATCTCCATAGGTTCCTCTTTATCAACTGGGGTCTCCCTCGGGACCGGATCATAAAGAGGCAACAAGGAGGCTTGGCGTTGGTACAGGGTCTCCCTATTCCTGGGAACCTGGGATCTTCTGGGACATGAAGCAGGCTTTGTCACACTGGTCTTGCACTGTGAGTCCATTGCAGTCATGAATGACCCCCAGCTGTCGAGGACAGGACTCTTAGCCAGCATCATCTGGTGTGCCCAAGTCTTGATCCATTCAGACAGCAGGTTGATAAACGCACGGACCATGATAAAGTCACTGGCATATGTCCGAGGCTTTAGGGCAAATACAATTTCACAATCCACCTTAAAGCACTGGAAGGAAGCACGGCTAACGTCGAATCTCTCAGGCATAACAACATATGGTTTAGAATATGCAGGTTCCGGGGCTGGGTGTACTGTGCCTTTAACAATCTGAACTTCTTGCTGCAGCTCCGAAACAGTCTGGGCAAGGCTGGATACTTGCTGGGTAAGCAATCTGAATATCTCTGGGGACTCCATGATGGTCAGTTCATTCTGTCATGGCTTACCTTAGTTGGGAGTCCGGTAGGCAGAGATATATGCTCACCCTTTCAATTAAACACAGGCCAAGGTGCTCAGGTAAGAATTCACCTGGCCTCTTAGTCTGTGCACGGGGGCTGTGCAGGATATTGCTCCAAGTTGCAGTACAGGTAAGGACACAAACAGGAGAATCGTCGAGGGTAAGCCAAAAGTCAGAGGGTGCCAGAAGTCAAGATAAACGAGGGTAAGCCAAAGTCAGAGGATGCCAGAAGACAGGGTACACGATACAAAAGCCAAGGTCAGGAGCCAACTGGAGAACACTGGATCACGAATACAAATACAGGAACCAGAGTCAATGAACTGACACTGCCCTCAGGGAGAGGCAGTGTCTTATACCTGGCTAATCAGACATACTATACAGGTGGACCATGATTGACAGGAGCAGTCACAGGTTAAGACCAGCCCCCAGTGCTGGAGACATGGCAGGGCTAAGATTCAGGCCAACCCAAGAACTGAAATTGCTCAGAGGCAGGAACACAGACTTAGAGCCATGTAGCACCCAGGTTTAAATCCCCTGTTGGGCACTTCTGGGGCGACCTCGTCTGGCCGTCTGGATGTCATGGTGAGAACCATGACAGATATCACATTCTGGCTCCCAGGACCTCTACAGCTTAACGGGAAAGGCGGACATAGAGCGGAGCTCCCTCACTGAAGCCCTCCTCCTGCACTAGCTAGCCGAGGTATTGTCGCTCTGCCACGCTACAGGAAATGACCGTAAGGAGAGGAGTGCTGTTTCCTTCTCTCCTGCTACTCACCCAGATATTTGTGCCCCCTCTCCCGGGCCGGAGCGCCCCAAGGCGGCTGCCTGTGCCGCCTTTTGGTAGCACCAGCCCTGACCATATGGTTTTAAAGGCAACATAGGTCAAACGAACTAATCTGGCAAATTTCAATATGCAAACATGGAAAATGAGAAAGCCCTACATTTGACCCCTGTAAGTGACCAAAAAAACATAAAACCTGTACATGGGGGGTTCTGTTGTACACATGAGACATTTCTGAATACAAATATGTGTATTTTATTTCAGTAAAAGCAAACAGTATTATGACATTCACAGTTAAAATGTCATGCAGAACTTGAGAAATAAAAACATTTCTTAATTTTTCATACTTTTTAAAATTTTATTCATATTAAATTATGTTTCATATAGAAATATTTGATATGAAATGAAAGCCCTGTTTCTCCTGAAACAAAATGATATAAATTAAGTGTGGGTGCACTCAATATGAAAGAGGTGAAATATGGTTGAACCACATATAGCGCAAAGTCCAAGTTTTGTTTATGTTTTGTTTTGATCACAACTTTTCACCTCTTGCATATTAAGTGCACCCATATCATTTTGTTCTGGAGAAATGGGGCATTCATTTCACATCAAATATTCATATATGAAATATAATTTAATATTAATAAAATCTAAACATTTTGAGAAATTAAGAAATATTGTTATTTTTCAAGTTCTGCATGGCATTTTAACTGCAAATGTTATAAACCTGTTAGCTTTTACAGCTATAAAACACAAGTATTGGTGCTCTGCGATGTCTCACAAATCCAACAGTATCCTTCATATACGGGTTTTATTGGGTTTTGGAAAGTTACAGGGCTAAATGTAGGGCTTTCTCAGTATTCAGTATTTACACATTGAAATTTGCCAGATTGGTTATGTTGCCTTTAAGACCATATGGGAGCCCGGGAATGAGAATTACCCCCATCATGGCTTACAATTTGCAAACGTAGACAACCAAGGGTATTTAAAATGGGGTATGGTTAGTTTTTTTTTTAGAAACCACTTAGTAACAAACCCTGGATAAATTTAGTATTCATATTTGTTTTCTTTTGCATTTTTCACAAATAAACTGCCCTATCATCAGCATTATATTTTTTACTGATCTACAACACTCATAATGTCCCACAAGTTTTTTTTTTTTTTGTAAATCTGTTTATTTAAAGGACCACTCTAGGCACCCAGACCACTTCAGCTTAATGAAGTGGTCTGGGTGCCAGGTCCTTCTAGGGTTAACCCATTTTTTCATAAACATAGCAGTTTCAGAGAAACTGCTATGTTTATGAATGGGTTAAGCCTTCCCCCTATGTCCTCTAGTGGCTGTCTCATTGACAGCCGCTAGAGGCGCTTGCGTGCTTCTCACTGTGATTTTCACAGTGAGAGCACGCCAGCGTCCATAGGAAAGCATTGTGAATGCTTTCCTATGTGACCGGCTGAATGCGCGCGCCGCTCTTGCCGCGCGTGCGCATTCAGCCGACGGGGAGGAGAAGAGGAGGAGAGCAGGAGGAGATCTCTCCGCCCAGCGCTGGAAAAAGGTAAGTTTTTACCCCTTTCCCCTTTCCAGAGCCGGGCAGGAGGGGGTCCCTGAGGGTGGGGGCACCCTCAGGGCACTCTAGTGCCAGGAAAACGAGTATGCTTTCCTGGCACTAGAGTGGTCCTTTAAGAGAGAGAGAGAGAGTTTACAAGAAGATTCGGCTCGCAGGCCAGTGTAAGATACATATACATCGTAATGGTGCCGTTGAGGTTTGAGTTAGGCTTTGTTGTGCCTAAAGTATCAGATCATCCATCGGAATTTAGTTACAACAGAACTTTTCATGCTTAACAGTAGGTATAGACGAAATAACAGGGAAATAAGGTTCATAAAGTGTTGACCGAGGTATTTTTGGTACCCGGGCATATATACATCTTGGCATATTCTCAACAACATTGTATATTTTCCTAACACCAGGCTGAGCGGTAGTTTGATTATAGTCACGAGGTATAGTGTAGATGTCAGTAGGAATACTAGATGTCGGGGTGGGCGTGGTTGTCTGGTGTCTCGTGTGTGAGAGGCAAATATGTCTTGATCGTAATAGTAGGTCAAGGTATCCCATGGGTGAGTACCCATGTCCCTCAGCTCAAAGTGCCCAAGGTAGTGTCATTGTCAGGTAGTCCCTTTTTAGTCCCCTGTCATCTATTACCATGTTTTGGTAACCATGTTACCATGTTTTGGGTTGGTAGTGTGGTATGAAAAGATAGAAAGGTAGAGTTAGAGTAGCGAGCAGAGTGAGTCCCCCCCCCCCCGGGCGTTGGCATCATAGGCATGGTGGGAGCGGGAGATCGCAATTGGGTCGTGTGCTCTCGACCTCGCGAGGTGTTTGTGGGAGGATCGGGTCGTTGGTCCGATGCTGATTCTGCCAGTCCTGGGGGTATGTCTCTAGCGATGTGTTAGTCCCAACCCCAAAAGTGTCAGTGGCGTGGGGTGCTAGCTGTCTCTTAGGCCCCCATCCCCCCCCCACAGGATGTTCATCGTCCCCTAGCCTGGTATGCGAACCACGGTTGCCACATCTCCGCGTGCCTGGCCTCCCGACCTGTCAGGGACGCCTGCAGTGCTTCCGCCAGTTGTATGTCCCCGATCCTATGTAGCCATTCTTCGACTGTGGGAGCCTCAGCTCACTTCCAGTACACTCGGGCTTTAGCTGCGTTCAGTAGATGACATAGGATAGACTTCTTATAACCAGAGATAGACCGGGAGGTGATATGTAGGAGGGCCAGTTCCCTGGACCATTCCGTGTCTTCCCCCAGCATCGTCTTGATTTCAGACCAGATTCGTTCCCAATATGGGGCGATGAGCCTACAGTCCCACCTGAGGTGTACAATCGTACCCCTCTCTTCCTGACATCTCCAGCATGTTGGGGATGTTGTTGGGAAGGCCCTGTGTAGTGCGACCGGTGTTCTATACCACATGGATATTAGCTTATAGTTGACTTCTTGATAGTGGGAGCTGGAGGAGCTCTTGTATTGCCAGAAGAGTGCTGTGTCCCACTGTGGTTGCGAGATCGGGCCCCCCAGTTGATTTTCCCATTGCCTCCTGAAAGTGTTATTCGACGTGGTGTTACCCACCAGCAGGTGTTGGTAGAGCAGTGAGATTGCTTTATCTAGCGTGGCTCCTCGGTGACATAGGCTCTCAAACCACGTGAGGTCTCTGTGAAGGTGTTCCTTACGCGGGAGAGATCCATAGTAGTGTGTTAACTATAGATAGCGAAGGGACGCCATAGGCGTATTAGGTCTATCGGCCATCAATGTGCGAAGGGGTCGAATTGCACCCTCATGGAGGACCGTTCTAATTGGAATGTAGTCCCTCTCTTCCAAGAATAAAAAAAAAGAGATAAAGAAGAGAAGGTCGTCTGCATATGCGGCCACTTTGTGTTCCGTTCCCATGCAGGTATATCCCGAGATGTCTGGGTTATGGCGGATCGCGTGCAATAGGGGTTCTAGGGTCATTGCGAATAGGAGCGGTGACAGGGGGCATCCTTGTCTAGTTCCGTTACGGATTTCGAAGCTGGAAGTAAGGGCCCCATTCACATGGATGGTTGCGTGGGGTTTATCGTATATGGCTGTGATCCACTTCATCATGTTGTGTCCCAATCCCATGGCCCGTAGAGTGTCCATCATGTACGACCAATTAACACGGTCGAAAGCCTTTTCGGCGTCCGTGGAAAGAAGCAGAATTTTATCCCGTGTCTCCCATGCCCTGTGTTGTATGGAGAAGAGGCGTAGCGTACTGTCCCGTGCCTCCCTCCCTGGTATAAACCCCGTCTGGTCTGCATGTATCAGGCTCGATAATACTCGTTGTAGCCTAGTTGCTAGGACCTTCATAAATAATTTCGTATCCACGTTTAGCAAGGATATTGGTCGTTAGCTGCCGCAATGTTCTGGGTCTTTCCCCGGTTTGAGGAGGACCGTGATAGTAGCGGCCAGTGATTCCGCTCCGAAGCTTTTTCCATCCGTGACGGCTTTAGTTAGTCGAGGTAGTAGGGTTGAGGAGAAGCGCTTGTAATACCCTATAGAAAATCCATCAGGGCCCGGTGCTTTGCCTGCTTTGGTATTCTTCAAGGCTGCAGCCATTTCCTCAACGCTAATCGGTTCGTCCAGCGTATTCGCCACTTCCGGGGACACTCGTCTGCCTACGTTGTCGCGTAGGTAGTCTTGAATGAGTGTGTTGGTCCGGTGTCCCGACGGTGTGTCTTCAGGGCCAGAGATGTTATAGAGGGCGCAGTAATATCGTCGGAATTCATTGGCGATGTCCTCGGGAAATTGTGACACTTTTCCCGATTGCAGGCGTATTTTATGTATCCTCGTGCGGGGGGTATCACCTTTCAGGATGCGGGCGAGGTACTTGCCACCTTTGTTAGCATGGATATAAAAGACATTTTTGGAGTGTTGTAGTGAGCGGTGGTATCGTTTCGTGAGTAGACCTTTCAGTCGGTGCCGGGCTTCCGTCAGGTCTTGTTGAACCGTGGTAAGCTGGGTTTGTTTGTTTTGGAGTTCCAGCCTCGAAATGGTTCTATATAGGTCCATCATTTCCTGCATGGTTGCCTTACGTCTACGGGTGGCTATTTTTATGAGAATGCCACGTATGGTACTCTTGTGTGCTTCCCAAAGTGTAATCGGAGAAGTGTCTATCACGTAGTTTTCCTGGAAGTAGAGGTCAAGAGCTCACGTAATTTCCCTTTCCACCTCGGGGTCCTGGAGCAAGGTTTCATTCAGACGCCAAGTCCACTGTGCCGGTTTGAACAGTGGGGAGTCCACTTCTTATTGGAAGCTAGGGTATATATTCTGTCTGCTATCGTGCCTTTTAAGAAAAGAAATCTCCCTAGTTTGTCATTTACCTTGTCCAATTCTTTGAAGTCCAGGTCAGCTGCAAGGATAATAGCAACTCCTGCCCTACGGGTTGTGGGGGTGATTGCTGAAGGAGTTGTTGGGATATTGCCGATTTCCAAGTTTAGGTGCGGATCCCTCGAGGAAGTGAGTTTCTTGGAGCATTGCTATGGAGATCCGCTTTTTTCGCAGTTCACGAAGCAGATGAGTGCGGCGTTCAGGTATGTTGAGGCCCCGACAGTTGAGAGCCATAACATTGAGTGGAGCACTGAGGTACGCCATCGTCTTTCCGCCCATCGGGCCAGGACACGCGGAGGTTCCAGCATTAGTTCCCATATCACAGTTATTCAGAGGCCTTTGTACGCCTCCGAACTGTCACCCGGTGGCAAGTCTATCGTGTAGTCGTGAAGGCGGAGGGTCAAACAGCGTGGAAGTCCCGAGTATACAGGGGCCCCACCCCGTGGCCAATGCTACGTCGGGTCGACAGGTGTGTGGGGTTGTGGGTCTATATACGTCATCTTTATTTAGTAAGGTTAGGGTGAGTAAAATAGTAGGAGCGGCGAGTCTTTCTGCATGAGGGGTGTGCCCTAGGGCCAGGGGGAGGGTGTCACAGGAATGCCAAGGTTAGGGTGCAGAGTATGGAAAGTGTGTAGAGTAAAAAATTGGGAAATTAAGAGCATCCAGAAGTAGAGGTGACCCCGATAAGGTGAAAGTAAAGTGTCCACCTCAGTCCTCCTTTGAGAAAAGGAGGGAGTAGCCGTGCGACGGCAAGAGATGCCCGGGTCCACCCAGGTAACCAGACCAGGGAGTGGGCCTACGGGGAGCTCCGTCGTCCAGACCTATGCACGGCCCTTAGTGGGGGTTAGTAGCCCTGCCCCGATCCTTAATGGACCAGAAGCAATAGAGTGGTAACCGGTCAGTGTCAAGCAACTCTTCCCCGCCATCACCACAGCCTAGTGCCGTTATCCGTACATGGAAAGCCAAACGTATAAACACAAGCATATACACATTTCAATAGTATAACTTAGTAAAACAGTGGTTAGAACCCATCCGGCCCGCCCCCGTCGGAGTCCCGACCTCCGCCCCCCCCATCCCGGGGACGTCTCCTACGTCCCGAACGTCAGCCAAGGAAAAACAAACAATGCTTAAGCAATTGCATCACGTACATTAGTCACATATGCATAATATAATTTTGACAGTACGATTATTATATTTTTTTTGTTGTTGTTTTTTCTTTATATATATACATATAATAATAATACATGGAAGATAGTGACGTTGTTGCTATTCCTACTCACCCCCTGTAAGGTTACTGGGAGGTAACACGTGTCTTTGAAATATGGCTCTGGTGTGTCTCATCTACGTCCCAGCCCCGTCCCCCTTCACAGCTATCTATTCCGTGGTTTCTTATCTGTTGTAACGGAAGAGAAATAGCGAGATCCCCCCCTCCCTGTTTATGGTAGTCTAGCTATCCACTAGCCAGCGTGAGGTGTGTTGTGTTCCACCCACCCATCCGTTTCTATGTGGTAGAGAGAGAATAGTGCGTGTTGGAGGAGTGTGGTCTATCTAGTGAGTGGTATTCGAGCCACAGGGAGGAACAGTGTGTGAAGCTATGGGTACGATCTAATCCCTGGGTGTCGTGTGGGCCCTGTAGCCTTACAAACGGAGTACCTGACAAGCATTTGAGCGGGACCGAGTACAACCAGTGTCCTGTGTATAGGGGCATTGCCCCGTACCGTATGTTCGTGGTGAGCATCTTCTCAGGCGGTGGTGCAATGTGGGGAGTCCAGGACTGCGGTTGATGGAGGCGCATGTGCCCTGTCCAGTGGTGCCCCAACGTGTAGGTGGGTACATGCCCAAGATATGTGTGTCCCCCCATAAAACTTAGTTCAGTGTATCGCCGTGTCGCCTCCAGCGGTTCTTCCCATAGAGGTCTGCCCATTTCACAGAAGAGGTGCCCCCAGTTATCCCCACCCCAAATTCTATGCATACGTGATGGTAGGGTAATGATTGCTCAAGTCCATAGTCCTGGCAAAAAAGAAAAGAAAATCGTGTTATCAAGCTGCTTAGGTCCCCAGGTCCCACAGTAGGGTAGTGCGGTCAATCACTATGTGTGGCGTGAAGGTCAAGGCGCGTGGAGGGTCCCCAGGCGGGAATGAGAGTCGGGGAAATGCGCCCAAGGAGGCAGTGGACATACCCCTTATTCTGGCGCCTCCGGGTTGTTGCGCCTGCGTTGCGCTGGGCCCTGCGGAGGTCCCCCACCTCGCCTCCTGGGTGCTCTTTGCGGTTTAGGTCTCCCCCCCAGCGGACCTAGGACCCAATCAGGGGTCGGGATATGTGGCAGGTCCATTTCCTCCAGAAATCTCGGGATCTCCTCGGGCCAACGTACGGAGGCCCAGCCATTCCGGTGGCGGGCCAGCAAGGCAAAGGGATAGCCCCATCTGTATTGGATATTTAGTTCTTGCAGGGCTGTTGTGATGGGCTTCAGTGCCCTCCTGGCTTCCAGTGTGATGGGCGAGAGATCATTGAATAGGGAAACTACCGCGTCCCCAAAGTTCCAAGTACGTCGAGACCTGGCTGCCTTCATGATGGCATCTTTGTCTCGGAAGGAGCTGAGGCAGCATATTATATCCCTCGGATTGCCGTCTGATGACCTGGGGCGTAATGCCCTGTGCGCTCGCTCATATCTGAATGTGTGTGGAGCGTCTTCTCCCAGAATCATATGAAAGAGGTCATTTAGGGTATACTCAGGATTTTCTTCTCCGTCAGGTTCAGGGACCCTGCGGACCCTTATGTTACATCTCCTCCCCCTGTTATCCAAGTCCTCTATTGTCCTCCTCATTTGTAGTAACAGCTCCCCTTGGCGTGCAAGGGCCATATCGGTCGCCTGCAGCCTTGTGGCTTGTGTTTCCTGGGAGCGTTCTAAGTCTTGGGTGCGGCCTGTGTGTGCAGTTACCTCTGTCCGGATCCCTGCTATCTCGGCTCGCAGAGCGTCCTGTATGGAGGTGGTGTGTACCAGGAGGTCTGCCTTTGTGGCCATAGCAGCAGCCATAGACCTGATCTCCTCCCCGATTTGTTCCAGTGTAGAACCACGAGGTTCTCTGGAGGACGGCTCCGTCGGCGCCATATTGGATCCGCTCGCCTCCTCGCACATGTCGGTTTGATTTTGGAGGAAGCCATCCATCGGGCCGTGAGTGTGCCCGGTTTGGGAGCTCCTCGGGGTCTGGGGGGTGTCGGTACGGCGGTGGCGTCCCATGTATGCTGATGGGATCAAATTAAAAGGCTGTGGTAAACGCCGGCGGGTCGGAGCTCTCACTCTATGCGTCCATCTCGTTCAGAGCTCAGGCCACGCCCCCATGTCCCACAAGTTCAACAGTACCCCCTATGTACTGGTTTCATGGTGTTTTGGAAAGTTACAGTGTCAAATATTGTTACAGTGACTTGCCCTTTTCCATTTTTGCATATTGAAATTTGCCAGATTTGTTATTTTCTCTTTGAGAGCTCATGTCAGCCCAGGAATGTGAATTACCCCTTCAAGGTATGTTTAGTCTTTTTTAGTAGCCAAATTTATATTTGTTTTTTGCATTTTTCACACAAAAACTGCACTTTCACTAATGATATCATCATTGTGATACCCTTTACTGTTATAAAACATATATGTTCAGCGAAGTCTCCTGAGGACAACAGTACCCCCCATGTACAGGTTTTATGGTATTTTGGAAAGTTACATGGTTAAATATGGGGCGTACAAATTAAATTCTCTGGACTTTCTGCTTGGGTTGTCAGGAAGGTCCTTCAAAATGTAATTAATAAAATCACAGTTACGTAAAACGATTGCATAAATATACACTTAGAATTTAAATATATACATATATATATATATATATATATATATATATATATATATATATATATATTTAATTTGCTTATTTATACATATATCTATCTATATATATATATAATATTTAAATATTTTGGGGCATTATTAATTCACTATTTAGTAGTTGGGGGACTGCCTGACAACATTAAAATCCGGACAGCATAGAACACCGTAACGGCGTGAAAGGGTTAAAGGGACACTGTAGGCACCCAGACCACTTCAGGTCATTGAAGTGCTCTGGGTGCAAACTCCCATCACTCTTAACCCTGAGCATGTAATTATTGCAGTTTTTATGAAAAATTGCCATTGCCGCGCAAGCGCATTGGTTCTCTTTCACTGTCGGACGTTGGTGGAGGAGGTGCATGGGCGGAGCTGAGCCAGCGCCGAGGGACATCGGCGCTGGACCCAGGTAAATGACTGAAGAGGTTATTAACCCCTTCAGCCCCTTGAGAGGCGGCCTTGACAGAGGGGGAAGCTATAGTGTCAGGAAAACTAGTTTGTTTAGTTTCCCTTTGAATGCAACACAAAATGAAAATAAAAGTGATAATAATAATAATGACCTTTTATTGTGTATGCATCCAAGCTATTCAAATATATCACAGAATAGAGCACATAATGTTATAGAAAAGATTTATGACACTGAGAAATATGGGGGAAAAAATCTATATAATAAACATTTAGTATTATGCGGCTTTACTGGGACCAGGAATGTGTACAAGGGGTTAAGCTATGTAATTATACCCACATGTCTACTGTCAGAATGCAGTTTGCAACAGACTCTTGACATATTCATACAAAATGCCCGTTAACATTTCAACAACCAATGAAAAAAAAAAAACTGTGTGACAAGGTAGCAAAGTTGGATATACAACTTGCTTAAAAAGAAAAAGATACACACGTTTTAATGAAAGAGATACAGTTTGTTTGGGTTGGCAAGGAATTTTGCCTTCTCTGTGCTAATGTTTATTGACATTTTGTTCAACATTTGCGCTAAGAACAAGGCCTCAGTGATGGATCAACAAAACAAGACAGTGGCTGCAACTCATGAAGATGAAGACTAACTAATAAAGCACTTAATCATGTCCCATTTTATGAGCTGGAGGAAAATAGTCCTAACTCACTATGTGGATCTGTTTCTACATTTTCAGTTTTTTTTAGACCCTGTTCTTTTTCACTGCTTCCTCTCAACACCCATAAAACATTTTAACTATGGACAAGATGACAATATTTTTTGCTCAATGATGCTTGTTAAGCCTACAATGCATTTTTGTGAAGTCATTAAGCAGAATCTACATTATAAAGCTCAGTTTGTTCTGCTTCATGTACTCATCGTGTACTCTTGAGGACTGGATACTTCCTTTCATTCTTGAACATACGTATTCAATTGAGTGATAGTTGGAGGGGGGAATTAAAACCTTTGATAGTCTCTAGTTCCCCTAGGAACTGGTCGGGCTAACAGATTGTCACCCTAATCCCATCACAAAAAATTGTGGATTACAAATCTTGTGTTTGTAGAAATGCAACTGTGTTGCTGTTTGGAAAGATAAATAATTTCATGCAAATGTCTAAAGCATGGGTCTCCAAACTATAGTCAGATCTGGCCCACTACAGGGAAGCACGGGGAGGATAATGGCCCCCTCTAGATTATTCCATGTCCCCACATGCGCTCCCCCCTACCAAGTGGTGGATCTGCAATGATTACTTTGCAGAACTAAGCATTTCCTCCTTACTAACCGGCTTTTTTCCCCCCTTATCCCACCTTGGCTTACCTTTCCTCTCTCCCCCCTTTTTTTCCCCTGTCTCAGTATACATGGCGACCTCATTTACCATTTTATATTTTCCACTTTCTTCTTAGAATGGCCCCTCAATGGCTGCTCGTGAACTAGTCCTGGGTCCCTGGGCAACGAAAAATTATTGTTATGGTTTTCTTCAGTATTTTCTGACTTGTTGGGAGACATGCATACCATCTGGATATTTTGATGCAATATGCTGTATTCTCACAGAAGTTCTCATTTTGTGGTGTTCTGCCATATCTCCTTTTCCAGTCTAATCACATATCTCATATTGCTGTCTTGAACCGCTTCCTATTGGCCCATATGGGTAATGTATTCATATGGTATAAAGCTATGTATCTACAATTAACTTGAAATGATAAAAAAGAACTGTGTCTGGGAGACCCATGGCGCACATAGAAAGGTGGACAAAAAAAAAAATAGGAAAAAAATACATTCCTGCTTTCCTGGCAGAGGACAGAAACAAATCTACTGTTTGTAAGGTCCCTCTGACCTTTTAAGTTTTCATTCTCATTTTTAATTGGTTAATTTCCTGTTCTGATCTGGCTGAGAGTGGAGCTAGTCATAAGTGAAGCTGCCATGATTAATAGCAAGGAATGTTATGTATGTTAGAGCTGTCATTTACCAACATCTCGGAGTCCAGTATTTGACTACCCTTTTACCAGGGTAAAGCATGAAGGCAGTACAGAAAATGTTTTATGACAGTTTTGCAACGTTCAGCAATCTGCCCAGATGCAATACATTTGTGTTGTGCAGTTTTCTGGAGCCTGTAGAAAGAGCCTGAGTTAGAGTGAAAGATATGTTTTTTTTCTGTTTTCAATTATTATTTTTTTTTTATAATTTTAATTTATATAGTGGAACATAAATACACACAATGTTACAATATCTCAGTTTTAGAAAGAATCTGTTTGTACATGTGTTTAACGAAGATGAAAGGAGTGGACATGGGGAAATCTGGAATCTACAGATAATAATTTTAAATAAACAAGGGAGCAAAGTAAAACAAATAGAGTTCAGAATGATGAAGGAAAAAGAAAGTAAATGCGTGAAATGTGAATACGTCTAAAAGTTTGTATAACACATTTCACAATGGAAAATCACATTTCAAAATAGGTAGTTGCGACTTAGGTTTTTTCACTAAACAGAGAATTAGCAGGAATCCACCTGTGAGTTATAAAACCTACCCAAGCCAGCTAGTGAATCTATTGAATAACCTTGGCAATATTTATCAGAGCTAAACAGAAATAGCTTAACTCATTTTAGCTTAGAGTAAAAAGTAGAGGAAAGAAATCAATGTGGAAAATGTGGAAAAGTGAACATGGCACTGACTGTAGTTTATTTACTTTTTCAATACTACATTTTTAAAAGGTGATTGAAAATACAGCATGGCATTAGTGGTATATGTTAAATCACATGACATATCAAGAGAAAACATCCCCATAAGAAATAACCTGTACTTTAGCAAGAGTAAGGAAGAGTAAGGAACTGTTAGAAAACAGCTGCCACAGGGCACCAGAAAACTGACACTGGATGATCTCAGGTGACCAAAGTTTCTTAGAAATGATAAAGAAATTATCAGTCTATAATTGTAATGGTAGGTGTATTTTAACAGTGAGAGACAGAATAACAACAAAAAATTTAGAAAAAACGCATGTCAAAAAAGTTATACATTGATTTGCATGTCAATGAGTGAAATAAGTATTTGATCCCCTATCAATCAGCAAGATTTCTGGCTCCCATGTGTCTTTTATCCAGGTAATGAGCTAAGGACCACTCTCTTAAAGGGAGTGCTCCTAATCTCAGCTCGTTACCTAGAATGGGATGGGCTACAAGACCATCGCCAAGGAGCTTGGTGAGAAGGTGACTGTAGCGGGACCTGGGTAACCCAGTTGGTTATCCCCTTTGGTTAGAGTAGGTCAGACCCATTCCCCCAGTAACAGGATGAGACACGGTTCCAGGATACAAAGTTTGACAATGTTTATTGGGCACATAGCTCTTTTTAAGCACAGACCCCCACCGGGGGTCTCCATCCAGCACAACACAAAACACATACAGGAGGGGGCTGGGGAACAGATAACCATCTCCCGCTCTGGGAGATACTAACAGGACACAGGGACATGCATGAATACACTTCACATACAAGGGCACCCCAGGGCTCGGTACCCCAGGACAGGGAGGGTTACATTTTATATGGGGGAATAGCCCTGGGTCCCATTTGGGATCCCTGCAAAAAGTGGGGTGATCGGATGCACAGAGCCGGAGATATAAGCGTCTGGGGCTCAAGGCTTTGTACATCCCCGGAATCAGTTTCATGGTGTTAAATGGTTAGACGGTGAATTCAAACTTCGCGCCTAAACCAAGCAACGACCAATCAGCTGAAATAGTGCAAACCAAATCACGCCAATCAGCTTTAGGGGGAGGAAGAAGTTTCGCCGCCCAATCTGAAGAAGGGCGTGAAACTTGGCTGCATCAATCTGTGCTTGAGGAGGATGGGGTTTCGCGGCCCAATACGACGATAGGGCGCAAAACCCGATGCCACCAATCCGCTGAAAGGCGCAAAACTTATTTGCACCAATCAGCGTCCAGGGACGGGAGGGGCTTTGCTGCCCAACCAGATGGAAGGGCGCAAAACCCAGTTTGAACAGACGCTCCTCCTTGGATTGGTCGCTCGCTCCCTGCGGTGACCAATCAGCGCTTTTTTCTTGCTGGCCAACCAGGAGAGTGGCACGAACCCAGTTTAAATGGGCGCTCCTTCTCCCATTGGTCGGCACAGACTTCCATGCGGCCAGCGGGAGCCCTGCGGTCGTGAGACTGACTCACAACCGCAGGGACCCTCTGGACTGGCGCGCGTCCCTCTCCTGGGCAGCCACGAGCGTAACCTCGTAGCTCCCAGGCGAGGGACAGGGATGAGGGACTATGGGTAGGACAAGGGAAAAGAGGAGTGATTATAGCTCCGTTGGGAGTGGGTAGGGTGATCCCTGACACCGGGATCAAAGAAAGCATACACAGGCCATTCGGGATAGGAATGCTCACCCTGGTGGGCCTTCGGTAATACGAACTGGCGGCCACCCAGGGGCAGCACGCGCCGCTCGTTCCCTTGCGGTCTGTGATTTTCACATAAGTAAATGTTCTAACTGAGGTGCCGGGGTGGTCCAGCGCACGGGGCTACGTGCGTCGGAGCGCCTCTGGCTGGCCAGAAGGTGTAGTGCAGGGTTTTACAGGCAAAATTATAGAGAAAGGAATAGGAAAGAGGGGACACACACATTATAATAGGCACATGCTTAGCCTTCTTCCCTTAGCCAGGGCATTGAAACTGGGTCGTGCATGGGTATTCCATCATAACAATGACCCAAAACAGACAGCCAAGGCAACAAAGGAGTGGCTCAAGAAGAAGCATATTAAGGTGCTGGAGTGGCCTAACCATTCTCCAGGCCTAATCCCATAGAAACTCTGTGGAGGGAGCTGAATATTCGAGTGGCCAAACATTAGCCTCGAAACCTTAAAGGGACTCTCCAGCCAAGCCTTTTTACTCACCTGGTTCCAGCACCGGGAGCCTCGTGAAGCCGCGCCCCCTATTTCGTCAAAATTATGAAATAAGCAGGCGCGAGCAGGGAGCACTCAGACGCTTCCATTTGGAAGCGTCATTGCTCCCTTGTGCGCATGCGCGGCTTTGCCGCACATGCGCACATACGTCATAGGGCGTCATTCATGCCGCCCTATGAAGTCCTGAGCGCACTACCGCGCATGCGCATGGTGTGCGCGGCTGCGAGCTGACTGACAGCTCAACTCGCGGTCTTTGCCCGCCCCCTCTCCTCTCTGACAGGCTGGAGAGAGAAGGCGCGCACACAGTGCCTTCTCTCTCCTGCACACGTCAGACGTATTTTAATACGTCTGATGTGTACAGGGCCTTTTTAGGGCCCTATATGATAGGAAGTCCCTCTGGTGGGCGTCTGTGTGACGGCCACTGGAGGTATTCCTACCAATCAATGTAAACACTGAATTTTCTCTGAAAATGCAGTGCTTACATTAGATTGCCTGCAGGGAGCTATAGATCTCACCTGAACAAATACATTAAGCTGTACTTGTTCAGGTGACTATAGTGTCCCTTTAACGACATGGAGAGGATCTGCAAAGAGGAGTGGGACGAAATCCCTCCTGACATGTGTGCAAACCTGGTGGCGAACTACAAGAAATGTCTGACCTCTGTGATTGCCAACAAGGGTTTTGCCATTAAGTACTAAGTCAAAGGGGCCAAATACTTATTTCACTCATTGACATGCAAATCAATTTATAAAAACATGCGTTTTTCAGGATTTTTTTGTTATTCTGTCTCTCACTGTTAAAATACACCAACCATTAAAATTATAGACTGATCATTTCTTTGTCAGTGGGCAAATGTTCAAAATCAGCAGGGGATGAAATATTTTTTTTCCTTCACTGTAGTTGCTTAGTGATAGCTGCAAGAGATCTCTGCCACTGCAACGTGGCTCTGGTTAGATCTTGGTAAAAGGTCAGAGTGGCCTCTTCAAAACTGTATAGTGTAAGATATAGTTTGTCATTAAAATGCACCCTGTTCCAAATTATTATGCAAATTATATTTTTCTCATTTACCTAAATAATTGATGTAAATAACAGTCAGCATAATTCTCATGTTATCAACTATTAATAGTACAATTCAAATTTTATTGAACAAACCTCCTAATGATAACAGTATTTTTTTTAAACATAAAAAACTTACAATGCACTGTTCCAAATTATTACATACAGTAAGTTTCAAAACACTTTATATGTTGAAAAGAACTGAAAATTGTCATTTGTTGTGTTTGCAGCATATTTACTGAAATCAAAAGCTATTTCAATCAAACGTATAACAACATTTTAAATTTTTAAACATTTTAACAGGTCACGTTACATTTTAACATAGGACCCCTTATTTGATAGCAGCTTCACAAGTCATGCATACATTGAACTTGTACGTTTTTGGACAGTTTCTGCTTGAATTTGTTTGCAAGATGTCAGAATAGCCTCCCAGAGCTGCTGTTTGGATGTAAACTGCCTCCCACTTTCATAGATCTTTTGCTTGAGGATGCTCCAAAGGTTCTCAATATGATTGAGGTCAGGGAAAGATGGAGGCCACACCATGACTTTCTCTCCTTTTATCCCCATAGCAGCCATTGATGCAGAGGTATTCTTTGCAGCATGAGATGGTGCATTGTCATGCATGAAGATGATTTTATTACGGAAAGCATAGTTCTTCCTTCTGTACCATGGAAGAAAGTGGTCAGTCAGAAACTCCACATACTTTGCAGAGGTCATCTTTATACCTTCAGGGACCCTAAAGGGGCCGACCAGCTCTCTTGCCATGATTCCGGCCCAAAACATGACTCCACCACCGCCTTGCTGATGTGGCAGCCTTGTTGGAACAGGGTGGCCGTCCACCAACCACCCACTACTCCATCCATCTGGACCATCCAGGGTTGCACGGCACTCATCAGTGAACAGAACTGCTCGAAAATTAGTCTTCATGTATTTTTCAGCCCAATGCAGCCATTTCTGCTTGTGAGCATTGGTTAGTGGTGGCCGCAGAGAATGTTTATGCACAGTTGCAAGACTCTGGAGGACTCTACACCTTGATGTCCGTGGGACTCCAGAGGCACCAGGAGCTTCAAATATCTGTTTGCTGCTATGTAATGGTATTTTAGCAGCTGCTCTCTTGATCCGATGCATGGATCTGGCAGCAATCTTTCTCAATGTGCCTCTATCTACACAAACTGCACAAATTTGTAAATCAGCCACAAATCTCTTAATAGTGCGATGATCACGTTTAAGTTTTCGTGAAATATCTTATGTTTTCATACCTCGTCCAAGGTATTGAACTATTTCACTCTTTTCGGCAGCAGACAGATCCTTTTTTGCATGAAAATGGTGCTCTGCTTAAAGGGACTCTCCAGTGACAGGAAAACAATCCATTTTCCTGGCACTGCAGGTTCCCTCTCGCTCCCACCACCCATCCCCAGTTGCTGAAGGCGTGAAAACCCCTTCAGGTCACTTACCTAAGACCTTGCCGATGTCCCTCGGCGGTGGTTTCTGCTCGCCGCCCCTGCTCCCAGTGATTACGTCAGCCGGTGGGCGAGACTGATCACGCCCGCCGGCCGCGCATGCGCATGCGCATTAGAGCTCTCCATAGGAAAGCATTGAAAATGATTTTCAATGCTTTCCTATGGGGAATTGAGCGACGCTGGGGGTCCTCACACAGCGTGAGGACGTCCAGCGACGCTCTAGCACAGGTTTCCTGTTCTATGGACACGGAAGTGCCCTCTAGTGGCTGTCTAGTAGACAGCCACTAGAGGAGGAGTTAACCCTGCAAGGTAATTATTGCAGTTTATAAAAAACTGCAATAATTACAGTTGCAGGGTTAAGGGTAGTGGGAGTTGGCACCCAGACCACTCCAATGGGAGTGGTCTGGGTGCCTGGAGTGTCCCTTTAATAATCTGGAACACCCTCCTTTAGTAGTTTTTCCTTAAATTGGGCTCACTCGACAATCTAATTATCACAGGTGTTTTCAGTGATCAAAAGAGCCCTGTGACACAATGCCATCCATGAGTTAAACTGAAAAACAAAATATTTCATCTTTGTGACATTTAAATATAATTTGCATAATAATTTGGAACAGGGCGTATGTGTTATTTATTAATACTGACAGGAACATTACATTTTACCATTATCTACCAGAGCAACAAATATATTGTTTTTTCTTAACTTGGTATGGAAAAGATGAGTACATGAATATGCACTGCACATTACTATGATGCTTGATGATAGTATGCATAATGCATATTACTATGGGACTCCTTTGCCACTGGCCAACTCATATACTGTTGTAATCAAAAGTATTCAACCCCCATTGTCAAAATAGACTTTCAGCTGTTTGCATGAACAATTCAAACAAAAGCAACTGAAATAGCTCAACACATGAATGCTTCAAATTGTTTCCCTAAGTTCAACAGAAAATGCAACTTATATTGACTTCTCTAAAATAATAATAATTATTATTTTTATGTTATTATTTTTATAGCGCCATCAGATTCCATAGCGCTGTACAATGGGTGGACTAACAGACATGTAATTGTAACCAGACAACTGGACATACAGGAACAGAGAGGTGAAGGGCCCTGCTCAATGAGCTTACATTCTCAACCTCTTCATGCCAAGCATCTTTAGTATAATTGTTTTTGTTTGATTTGTTCATCGCAAACAGCGGAAAGTCTCTACTTTTGTTAATAAACCTGATTTTCAATGGGGGTTTAAAATTTGGATTACAATTGTACCATCCTTTCCCTTGTTTGTAACTATTTTATTTCCCTTTTTCATCTTTGCTAGACAGTGAGTCTGAGGTAAAGTCTGACTGCATCTGATTAATCAAACTAAACTCTTCTAATGCCTCCAGTTCTCGGATTTCCGCCATTATGTACCTTACTCAAACACAATACTATAGGTATCATCAGGTCTGATTAGAACAGATTACACTCTTAGTTATGACTGTGACATCATACCCTACACTATTGGCAGTATTTAAAAAGCAAACATCTTTACCCCACCAAAGCAGCCCTCTTCAAAACCCGACACATACAAACTCTGAACCCAGAATGGGGTAACAAAGAGACTATCACAACACTGGATCAAAAGGAAGGTATTTTATTTTGCACTGCCTCCCGAAGCATGTAAACCCACCTCCGTGTCACGCCACCTGTGACAAGAGGCACGGAGATCTGGTAAAAGGGTGGCAAGAAATGTTTAATGTTATAACCACATACTTGAACCAATGTTAAAAATGCTACAGCCCAATACCAGGGTTGCATAAGACAGGTTGCATTGTGAGCGGTACTACTGTGCAAAATACCTCACACCATTATAGAGCGCACCCCCGCTTATCCTACGAAACATAAACGCTCTTAGTGCGAAACCCCACATAAGCCCAAATCTCCGAAACAGAAAGCATCTCCCGAACCTACTAAGACCTACACCTGTAAGAAATCACATATGATGGCAAGTCCACGGGGCATCCAGCTCTGCCCACGGCATCGCCGCTATGCCCCACCACTTGGTACGCAAAACGATACCCCAGACAACACATAGTAAGGTAACAAGGTATAGGCTACGTTTCGCTTACCACATGTTATATAACAATCACAATGCGCAGGACTAAGTTGCATGTACATCACACTTTAAGTATTTTATGCTCTGTATGCTACATTCTGTATTCAGCATTCTATGTTCCGTCTACGCATTATGTAAAACTGAGTGGCATCAAGCAACATTCCATATCAAGTTTTATCATTGTTTCTCCTTACACCCCTACCCCAACCCCGCCTTCTTCTTTCTGTACCCCTCCCCATTCTCCTGAAAAAAACTTGTCAATAAAACTTTGAATTGAAAAAAAAAAAAAAAAAAAAAGCAAACATCCAAAGTGCAACCAACATTTAAGTTCTGGTCACTTTTCAGACTTTTCAGTCTTTGAAAAAGATTTTATTTTTTTACTAAAGGAAGAAAGATTCTGGTCAATTACAAACATTGCAAAATGACACAAAAATTACTGTTTTAGAGAACATGTATGGAGAATTTAATATATAAAATAATATATAGACAAAAGATAACCAGAAGGCAACATAAAATGCGTGTTCATTAAAACAAGCACTTATAATCAAGCACTTATAACCGAACTCTCCTTCACCTTTCATGTCCAGTCGATTGCCAAGTCCTGCAACTTACATCTCAAAAACATAACGCGGATTTGCCCCTATTGAACGCCGAATGCGGCTAAGGTGCTGGTCCATGCCGTTGTTCTCTCTTGCCTTGACTTGACAATCCCCTTCTCAATGGTCTCACGTGTTCCCAGCAATCTATAATGAATGTAGTGGCAAGGCTCATCTTCCTCTCCTCTTGCACCTCCCACACATCCCCCTTGTAGCAGTACTTACCCTCTCCAGGGGCCGGCCGGGGTCCTCTCTTCTCGCCGCGCGCGTTCCTGCTCCTGCACGAGCCGCGTGCGGCTCGTCCGACGACGTGATCAGGAAGGCGGGCAGTGACCGCGAGAAGCGGTCACGTGTCCCGCCTGACACTAAGAGCGCGCCGCGTGTCTCGGGCGCGCTCTTAAAGGGACAGTGGGAGACAAAATTAGAATCAGTCTCCCATTGGCCCCTGTCATGCCACGTTCCCCATACACTCACATTTTGGGGGCGTGGATATGACAGGGGCCAATCAAAGTGAACACTAGGGTATTTATACTCACCTGTTTCCTTTGTACCTTGCCCTGTCGTGGTTTCTGTTCAGTTCCCTTTAGTGCTTGTATCGTTCAGTTGGTTTTTTGGTGCTTGACCTTGGCTTTGTTCCTGACTCCGTTCTCTCTTTATCCTTGCTTGTCTATCCGCCGGTTTGCTCTCCTGTGTACCAGTCCCTGGCTTGTTCTACTTTACGCTGTCTCTCCGTTCCCTTGACCTCGGCTTGTTCTGGACTCTGTCTTTTCTTGTACTCGTCTAAGTCCGGCCATTCTAAGGTCCGGTAAGACTAATCCTGTTTTCTTGTCTCTTGACTATCTGGACTATTCCTGCGTGTTGGGGTATATTACCGTGACATTACGATAGGGCCATGGACCCCACAGGTTTAGGACAACAGATGGCCACTCATGAGGCTAGATCTGCAGAACAGGATCACCGTATGGATCAAATGGCTCAAGTCATCCAGACACTTTTATCCAGAACAGCTCCGGTACCTGTACCTGCGCCTCCTGTAACCCCTGTATCAGACACAGCTTATATGCCTAATGCTTCAGCACATCTAACCCCGCTACCTAGGTATGGAGGGGACGCTAAGACATGTAGGGGATTCCTTAATCAAGTGGAATTCCACTTTGAAATGTACCCACGTTCATTTCCCACTGATAGATCTAAGGTGGGTTTTCTTATGCACCAGCTTACTGATAAAGCACTTGAATGGGCAAATCCTATTTGGGAGGCTAATGGACCTATGGTACATGATTTCAATAGCTTCCTCACGGCTTTTCGTAGAACATTTGACACGACTAAAAGGTCAAAGAATGCCACCAGGGCGTTAATGAGAATTAAGCAAGGATCTAAATCTGTAGCCGATTATGCTATTCAGTTCCGTACCCTTGCTTCACAGGTAGATTGGACTAACAATGGGCTTACTACTGCGTTCATGGAAGGCCTATCTGAAACTATGTTGGATGAGGTAGCAGCTAAGGACCTTCCTGTACCCCTAGAGGACCTTATTGACTATCTCATCGATATAGATATCAGGATCCGTGACAGGTTATATACCAAGTCCAGAAACAGACGCTTTGTCCCCGTTAATTCACCTAGAGCTGAGACTCCCGAGGGATCTAAAGGGTCAGAGGAGGAACCCATGCAGTTAGGGGTTGCTAAACTTACTGACGCCGAAAAACTTTATAGGAGAAAGGAGGGACTTTGTCTTTATTGTGGTAGGAGGGGCCATATGAGACAAGAATGTCCCGTGCGTCCGGAAAACTATCGCACCTAAGACCGTATAGAGGACAGGCCTTGGGTGTGACATCAGAGTCCTCACATTTGCCCCTTAATAAATTGCTTCTCCCTGTTTCCCTGCACCTTGGTATAAACTGCATAGCAGGGAATATACTAGCCCTGGTTGATTCTGGAGCGGCCGAAAATTTTATAGATTCCGGTTTTGTTAAGGAGAATAACATACCCACTAGAGAGAAGAAGACACCCTTGGCTGTTGAGGCCATAGATGGTAGACCATTATGCTCTCCAGTTATCACACATGAAACTATATCACTACATATGTCTACAGGGGTGTTACACTCTGAAACCATTCGGTTTCAGATCATTACTTCTCCTTCCTCTCACCTCGTGTTAGGGTATTCTTGGTTGCGTACTCATAATCCCACTATTGACTGGGAGTCAGGACAAATAGTATCTTGGAGTGATGCTTGCCAAGAGTCTTGTATTGTTAAAATCACCCCTTTGAATTCTACTAATATTCCTCCCGTGTCTACCGTTATACCCCCTCAGTACTTGTCTCTTAAATCTGTTTTTGATAAAAGGGAGGCTGAAAAGTTGCCACCTCACAGACCTTACGACTGCGCTATTAATTTACTACCTGATACTATGCCTCCCAAAGGGAGAATATATCTGTGGCGAAACCGACCTCGCCACGTGTCCTTGGAGGGGGCTGATTGCCCGCCTCTTGCCTTTGGACTATGGACCAGACTTTATGGGAATGTGATACCCCAGATAGCCATACCATGGAGCCTATTCATATAATGAAAGACTATGGGAAAGACTTTAGCTCCATGGCAATTGTACTGTGTGAGTAGGATCTGCGCGCTATTCGGTAGTTTTGTGCGTGCAGATCCCAGCTATCTGGGGATAGGTGAAATGTCTGTGTGTTATGTGTAAATGTGACTGTATGTATTTTAAAGTGTTTTATGTTGTTTTGCAACCATGTGGTTAATGGAGTCTGCCTTTAGTCCTGGGTAATTGGATTACTTCTCCAATTAACTCCAGGGCAGAAGGGAGGAAACCAGGGTGCATTGTGGGGATGTTTTTCTGCCAGCCAGAAAGGAACAAAAGATACTTTTAGTAACTTTTGAACCCCTGGTCGGATTCATGCCATTTTTTAATATGTTGTTCCCCTGAATGGATTGATTGGATATGTATTTTTATGTGAATGTGATGTATGGTTTTAAAGTTATGAAAGTTGTGTAAAAGTATATTTTACACTGTATGCATAATGGGATTATGTGTCACACTAAGGGGAGGGGATGTGTGGGAGGTAACATCTATGTCATTGGTTCTTTTATGCCTCCCCCTGGGTGTGGCCTGTATGTGTGAGTTGGAAATAAAAGCCAGGCTGGATGAGCCAGTCCAGAGTTCCTGTTTTACCCTCAAAGTGATGTGTCGTCTCATTATTGGGGGGAAGGATTTATTGCATGCTGTTCCAGTTGACTGCTAGGAGTACAAGCCTATTCGTATGGTTCCTATTCAATGGTCTACAGCATTCATATGCTTGGGAGAATTTAAAAGGTTTCTCGGATTCGGTGATTGTGGTGTCTGCCAGAGTGCTTGGAGTCCTCAGGAAGCACTAGGAGCATCCATTAACGGAGGTACCAAGTCGGGGTGCCAGGCGATCCGTTACATTGGTGGCAAGCGGTGGGATGGCGTCCTAGTGCGAGGAGAAGCAGCTCAGAGACACTGGTAACGTTTGGAATTACAAATTGAGGGCAACGCTAGTATCCGTACAGCGCCCCTGGCTACAGCAGGATGGAATCAGCTAGTTTTTGGACAGCGTTCCATGATGAGGAGGAGGAGGCGGCCGCGGACTACAGGGATGCAGACAGAAAGGAAGTCTGGTATGATGCCCTGGAAGACGCCCAGTGGCGGCGAGGTGAGAGTCTCCCCAGTGATGAGCAGCGGCAACAGAAGCGTGTGGCGATGCGCATGTATCTATTGGGAGAGCAGCCCCTGGATGAGTGGGTGACAAGACTAGAGACCCTGGTATGGCGAGAGATCTGGCTAGACAACGCATACCAGGCCCTCTGGTGGCATACCATTCGACTTACCCCCTGGACGGCCGAGCACGACTTACCGGAGGGGGATGATTATGATGGCCCGGGTTTATTATGGGATGCCTTGGAGGACGACATTGATCTTGGCAGCACGGAGGGGTCTAGGTTTTGGGACATCTACGACTACCGGATGGGCATGTATGTCTGGGCTGACGAATGCGAGGTGAGCAAAGACATGACCCACCTGGTAACAAGGGAGTGGGAGCTGGAGCAGGACTACCAACACCTGCTCAGCTTCGTGCAGCTCCAACCTACCCGACAAGCAGAACCAGACCTCATAGACTGGTCCTGGAGAGACCCACAGATGGCAGGTGGAGATGGGATCGAGGTCTCTCTACTGGCCCTACAGGGATGCTGGGCAGTCGGCCCAGATCCCCAGCGGCAGGTTACAGTTCAGAGAGAGGAGCTTGTTACACCCTCTCTCCAGCGGCAGCCTAACCCACCAAGGGGAGACCGTAAGCCCCACACCAGCGCAGATGGGACCGTGGTCTCTGCGCCCAAGTTACTGGGAGCTGAAGGAGCCGTCCTCCCTCCCCAGCGGCAGTGTGATTTGTTGGGAATTGGGAGCCCGGTCTCCATTCCCCAGCGGCAGAGTATCCAGCAGGGAATAGAGAGCCCATCCCCCTTTCCCCCACAGCAGGACTCTGTGCTGGGAGGAGAGACAGTCGGTCTCCCTCCGCAGAGACGGGAAGTATGCATGGGAGAGGAGATTGTTACCACCTCTCCCCAGCGGCGGATCATTAATGTACAGGGAATAGAGAGCCCAGTCTCCATTCCCCAGCGGCAGAGTGTTCTAATGGGAGAGGAGCTGGTTACCACCTCTCCCCAGCGGCAGCTTAATGTACCAGGGGGAGACTGTAAGCCCCACACCTGTGCAGATGGGACCGTGGTCTCTGCACTTCCAGCACAGGGGGTAGGGACGGTCGGTCCTGCCCCCCCACAACAGGGCTGTTTAGCCAAAGGGGAGACAGTCTGTCTCCAGCAGCAGAGCTGTGTAACTAAAGGGGAGACAGTCGGTCTCCAGCAGCAGAGTTGTGTAACTCAAGGGGAGACAGTCGGTCTCCAGCAGCAGAGCGGTGTAACTCAAGGGGAGACAGTCGGTCTCCAGCAGCAGAGCGGTGTATTTAAAGGGGAGACAGTCTGTCTCCAGCAGCAGAGCTGTGTAACTAAAGGGGAGACAGTCGGTCTCCAGCAGCAGAGCTGTGTAACTCAAGGGGAGACAGTCGGTCTCCAGCAGCAGAGCGGTGTAACTCAAGGGGAGACAGTCGGTCTCCAGCAGCAGAGCGGTGTATTTAAAGGGGAGACAGTCGGTCTCCAGCAACCAGGCTCCAACCAGACTACTCCCGTGGTAGTGCTGGCAACAGGACAGAGTACCGCTGGTCTCTGCCCCCTCAGCAACCTACCAAGGCAGCCTACCAGTCCCCCACACAGCCGTGGTGAGGCACCTGAACCTGGACAAGATTCTCCCTCACCCAGGTGTAGTAACTGTTTATTGTGGGTGGGCTGCTCTGCTGTTTCTGTCTTGTGGGTGGGCTGCTGGACTAACAAGGGCACTGACCGGCAGGAGGTCAAGTACCCTGTTAGTCTGGGGGGTAAAGGGGAGAAGTGTGGCGAAACCGACCTCGCCACGTGTCCTTGGAGGGGGCTGATTGCCCGCCTCTTGCCTTTGGACTATGGACCAGACTTTATGGGAATGTGATACCCCAGATAGCCATACCATGGAGCCTATTCATATAATGAAAGACTATGGGAAAGACTTTAGCTCCATGGCAATTGTACTGTGTGAGTAGGATCTGCGCGCTATTCGGTAGTTTTGTGCGTGCAGATCCCAGCTATCTGGGGATAGGTGAAATGTCTGTGTGTTATGTGTAAATGTGACTTTATGTATTTTAAAGTGTTTTATGTTGTTTTGCAACCATGTGGTTAATGGAGTCTGCCTTTAGTCCTGGGTAATTGGATTACTTCTCCAATTAACTCCAGGGCAGAAGGGAGGAAACCAGGGTGCATTGTGGGGATGTTTTTCTGCCAGCCAGAAAGGAACAAAAGATACTTTTAGTAACTTTTGAACCCCTGGTCGGATTCATGCCATTTTTTAATATGTTGTTCCCCTGAATGGATTGATTGTGGATATGTATTTTTATGTGAATGTGATGTATGGTTTTAAAGTTATGAAAGTTGTGTAAAAGTATATTTTACACTGTATGCATAATGGGATTATGTGTCACACTAAGGGGAGGGGATGTGTGGGAGGTAACATCTATGTCATTGGTTCTTTTATGCCTCCCCCTGGGTGTGGCCTGTATGTGTGAGTTGGAAATAAAAGCCAGGCTGGATGAGCCAGTCCAGAGTTCCTGTTTTACCCTCAAAGTGATGTGTCGTCTCATTATTGGGGGGAAGGATTTATTGCATGCTGTTCCAGTTGACTGCTAGGAGTACAAGCCTATTCGTATGGTTCCTATTCAATGGTCTACAGCATTCATATGCTTGGGAGAATTTAAAAGGTTTCTCGGATTCGGTGATTGTGGTGTCTGCCAGAGTGCTTGGAGTCCTCAGGAAGCACTAGGAGCATCCATTAACGGAGGTACCAAGTCGGGGTGCCAGGCGATCCGTTACAATATCCTTTGTCTCCTCAGGAGAATCTTGTTATGGAGGAATATATTAAGGAATCTTTACAAAAGGGATTTATAAGAAGATCCTCTTCCCCGGCAGGGGCTGGTTTCTTCTTTGTATCCAAGAAAGATGGCGAATTAAGGCCTTGTATTGACTATAGGGGCCTAAATAAAATCACCGTCAAAAATGCGTACCCCATACCTTTGATCATGGAACTATTTGATAGGCTTAAACATGCCACGGTTTTTACTAAATTGGACCTTAGGGGTGCTTACAATCTCATACGTATCAAAAAGGATCACGAATGGAAGACCGCATTCAATACCAGGAGTGGTCATTACGAATATACTGTGATGCCCTTTGGTCTTTGTAACGCCCCAGCAGTTTTTCAAGAATTTATTAATGATGTCCTACGTCAGTACATACACACATTTGTAATAGTATACTTGGACGACATATTAATTTATTCAACTGATTTACAGACTCATCACATGCATGTTAAATTAGTGTTGAGGACTCTTCTTGTTAACGGTCTATATTGTAAACTCGAAAAATGTTCATTTGATCAATCAGAAGTCCAATTCTTGGGTTATATAATCTCTGCGAAGGGTTTTCGTATGGATCCCAAGAAACTTTCTGCCATCATGGAATGGCCTCTACCTCAGGGTTTGAAAGCCATTCAGCGTTTTCTGGGTTTTTCAAATTATTATAGGCGCTTTATTAAAGGCTTTTCTGCCATTGTAGCACCTATAACCAGAATGACCAAAAAGGATGGTAATACTCATGTCTGGAAACCAGAAGCACTTGAGGCCTTTGAATTCCTGAAAGCTTCATTCGCTTCTGCCCCTATTTTACAGCATCTTGTCCCTTCCCTACCCTTTATTCTTGAAGTTGATGCTTCTGATATTGGGGTAGGTGCTGTCTTGTCTCAAAGAGATTCACCTGAAAAGCCATTGCACCCTTGTGGCTTCTTTTCCAGACAGATGTCCAAAGCAGAAAAGAATTATGATGTAGGCAATCGCGAGCTCCTTGCTATAATTTTGGCACTCAAGGAATGGAGACATCTACTAGAAGGTACTAGGGATCCCATCCTCATTTTTACGGATCACAAAAACCTCTCCTACCATAGTGAAGCAAAAAGATTGTCTTCTAGGCAGGCCAGGTGGTCTCTGTTTTTGTCTCGTTTCAATTACATAATCACATACAGACCAGGTGATCGTAACACTAAAGCAGACGCTCTGTCCAGACAAATCGAAACTGCTGACAAACTAGAAATTGATGTTACCCCTGTCCTTCCTCCCGACAGAATAATAGCTACTACTGTTCTATCAATTTCTTCTTCCCTCTTACAAGCTATACAGGCTAAACAAAACATGGCACCTGGAGAGAGGCCTGCTGATAAACTGTTCGTTGATATCCCCGAGAGACGGGACATTATGTCATTGTATCATGACACAAAAACTGCTGGACACCCTGGTATTTCTAAAATGTTATCAGCAGTTTCTAACTATTTCTGGTGTGCTTCCTTACGCAAGGACGTCACCGATTACGTAAATGCTTGTACTACTTGTGCCAGTATGAAGTCCTCCCACAGAGTTCCTTGTGGGTTGTTGCATCCGTTGCCCATACCCGAGAGGCCTTGGTCCAATCTATGCATGGATTTTATTGTTGAATTGCCCCCTTCGAATGGTAAAATTGTCATCCTGATGATAGTGGATCGTTTTTCTAAGATGGCTCATTTTGTGTCTCTTGTCAATTTGCCTTCGTCCAAGGAACTTGCCTCTGTCTTCGCCAGGGAGGTGTTTCGGTTGCATGGTATTCCCACTTCGATCGTGTCCGATAGGGGTAGCCAGTTTATTTCCAGATTCTGGAAAGCATTTTGTTCAGAGATGGGTATTTCTCTCTCGTTTTCTTCCGCTTACCACCCCCAGTCTAATGGATCTGCTGAACATGACAACCAATCTCTAGAGCAGTATCTTCGTTGTTTCGTATCCCACCATCAGAACAATTGGGCTGACCTTCTTCCTTGGGCTGAGTTTGCTCGTAATAACGCTGCTCATGAATCCTCCGGTAAAAGCCCTTTGTACGTTATTTATGACCGGCATCCCGTGGTTCTTCCAGCTGCATTCTCCTTACAGGGCATGCCAGCTCTGGATGAACATTTGGCTGGTTTACGTAATACTTGGGAGCAGGTTCGGTGTTCTTTGGTGGATTCCGCTGCTCGCCAGAAGGTTCAGGCAGACAAGCATCGCAGGGCGGCTCCATCCTATGCCGTGGGGGACCGGGTTTGGCTTTCTACTCGCAATATTCGCCTTCGTGTGCCTTCTATGAAGTTGGCTCCTTGTTTTATTGCTCCTTTTCATATCTTGCATGTGGTTAATCCTGTTTCGTATGCCTTGGATCTTCCTAGGAATCTACGCATTCCTAAAGTTTTTCATACCTCCTTGTTAAAACCCCTCCTGTGCAACCGTTATACCCGGCATGTTCCTCCTCCCCCTCCAGTTTCTGTGGAGGGCCATGAGGAATTTGAAGTGGCCGCTATACTCGACTCTCGTTTTCTTCGGGGTCGCCTCCAATATCTGGTACATTGGAAGGGCTATGGGCCTGAGGAACGCAGTTGGATTTCCGCTGACGCTGTTCACGCTCCTCGCCTTGTGCGTTCTTTCCACTCTTGCATTCCTGCTAGGCCTGCTCCTCCCCGCCCGGTGGGCGTGTCTTCGGGGGGGGTACTGTAGCAGTACTTACCCTCTCCAGGGGCCGGCCGGGGTCCTCTCTTCTCGCCGCGCGCGTTCCTGCTCCTGCACGAGCCGCGCGCGGCTCGTCCGACGACTTGATCAGGAAGGCGAGCAGTGACCGCGAGAAGCGGTCACGTGTCCCGCCTGACACTAAGAGCGCGCCGCGTGTCTCGGGCGCGCTCTTAAAGGGACAGTGGGAGACAAAATTAGAATCAGTCTCCCATTGGCCCCTGTCATGCCACGTTCCCCATACACTCACGTTTTGGGGGCGTGGATATGACAGGGGCCAATCAAAGTGAACACTAGGGTATCTATACTCACCTGTTTCCTTTGTACCTTGCCCTGTCGTGGTTTCTGTTCAGTTCCCTTTAGTGCTTGTATCGTTCATTTGGTTTTTTGGTGCTTGACCTTGGCTTTGTTCCTGACTCCGTTCTCTCTTTATCCTTGCTTGTCTATCCGCCGGTTTGCACTCCTGTGTACCAGTCCCTGGCTTGTTCTACTTTACGCTGTCTCTCCGTTCCCTTGACCTCGGCTTGTTCTGGACTCTGTCTTTTCTTGTACTCGTCTAAGTCCGGCCATTCTAAGGTCCGGTAAGACGAATCCTGTTTTCTTGTCTCTTGACTATCTGGACTATTCCTGCGTGTTGGGGTATATTACCGTGACACCCCTCTGTCAGTCCCTACATTAGCTTCTTGTAAAATATAGGGCTCAATTTAAGATTCTGGTGTTTGCTTAGAAGTCTCTACATAATGCTACTCCAACCTACCTATCCTCCCTAATACACAAGTATGTCCCGCCTAGGCCCCAGAACTCTGCCAAAGACCTATCCTTTGTCTGTACTCCCACCTCTGATGCTCCCCTTCAAGACTTCTCCAAGGCTGCACCTTTCCTGTGGAACTCCCGTTCCTTCTCCGTTAGAATTTCACCCAGTCTCAATTCCATCAGAAAATCATTGAATGGGGAGATTTCCCTCCCCATACCCTGATTCCTCTCCTGCAACTGTGAAAAATAAACTACTACGTCCTCAGTGAATACTTCTCTAGCAACCTGATTTTCTACTCCTACTTTTACCTTTTCTTTAACTATACACCAAACCCTGTAGAATGTAATCTCACTGAGCAGGGCCCTCAACCCCTCTGTTCCTGTGTTCCCAACTTGTCTGGTAACAATTACGTGTCTGTTAGTCCACCCATTGTACAACGCTTTGGAATTTGCAGGTGCTTTATAAATAATAAAATAATAATAATAATAAGATGCACAGTCTCCAGGCTGCATAGTTAACCCCTCCAGTTAGCTTGGAATGTCCAAGGTCTAAGCTACACTTTAAAAATGTGTGAGTACCTACCCTCCCACTAACATTCAATTAAAAACGTGGCCCAAATAATCTAAAAATAGTCTTGATTGAAGATCTTCTTTCTTCAGTCTTCCTTCTTCAGTTCACAAATGGTCCAAAAAATCCAAAATATGGCAGACAAATGTAACTAAAATAAAATCTGGGACTTTGCCAAATTCGCAAAGTGACATCGTCAAGGGGGTCCAGTGGCTGGAGGGGACAGGTAGGGGCTGGAGGGGATTTACTTATCCCTCGCGGGCATGGCCATCTTCTTCACTCTTCTTTGATGCCACTCTGGCGCGAACATACAAGTACAGTATTGAGGTCTATGGATGATCCCGCGAGACCGTAGCATTCTCCACAGACAATTCCCTGCAGCTGTCACTAGTGATGGCTGAATTGATTGACACTAAGACTCTGCCCTGAGTCTAAGAAAGTCAGACGGAGGAGAAATACAGAGACAAAGTAATTTGTCTCTGTGTATCTCCTGACTGGGTTGGAATATCAGTGAAATTGTAACACATTCCAAATGAGTAATTCATACTATATGAGGAATATATTCTTCCTTCTATATCTATGAAATACTATTTTTTTTGGGTGGGGATGACAGTCTTGCTTTAACAACAGCAGCACACTGTAAACAAATCCAGAAACTCAAAAAGGCATTTATTCATTTGCTACACAATCTTATATATTTATCATTGGTCTGTTCTTCCTCACACCAAAACACTGTAAACGACATTCTTAAATACTGGACTATTTGGACTGGTACACCCTTAGAAGTTGAAATCTAAATATTTAGTACTCTTTTGGGTGTTTTAGTATCCTCAATGACATATATTTGTTTTAAACTTGTTTAATTTGTTACGCTATTGCAGTGTCAGAACTGCTGCCGGTGTGGCTGCACCCGGGCCAGCAATCTGTGGGGGTTCCATCGGGTTTCAGACCAACAGTGGTGGGAGGAAGTGAGTTCTGGTCACTTTCTTCCAGTTTACAGTGAGTACTCCATGAGCTAGGAGAAGAAAGAGTGGAGGGGAGAAGACAGTCTGTGCTAGCACACTCCACAAGCTTCAGTCAGCAGCCAGATCCATTGGTATCCAGGGAAGCCACCATACTGTACCAAAAAGGTATGGAAACAAAAGGTGGAACTTAAAATATGCAAATACTAACTTCTATATCTGTGTTAGTGTCAGTGTACACGTGTATCTGTGTGTCAGTGCGTATCTGTATGTGTATACATGTGTTAGTGTCAGTGTACATGTGTAGTGTGTCACAGCAAGTGATTGTGTGTATCTGTGTTTATGTGGCAGTGTGTGTATATCTATGTGTAGCAGTGTATGTGCATATGTGCACAAATCTGAGCATTAAAACACCAACAATAAACACAAACACACACTTGCTTCTAAATGCCAACACTTCATACACTGCAATCAAACAGAAACACCACACACAAACATGCCTGTGCATTTGAATTACAACACTACATACAAAAACACTCTGCAATTAGACTGCAACATTACATACAAAATACAAACCCAGCATTCAAACTCTAAAACTGCATACAAACAAAGATGCAAACACTGCACACAAATACATTCACACACCTGCTCCATACAAAAACATACAAAAACATTCAAACGCATAGAGTCTGCTCACAAATACAGCACTGCAATGGCGGCAAGGCATCATGGGAGTTGTACAACAGTTGGGCATCTAATTTCTTATCCAACGTGCACTTCTTAAAAATGAATTGCACCAGGGACATTTCTGTATTAGTTCCACTGCTGTTCTATAAAGTTTTGCATCCATTTTTATCTTTTTTTCTTCCCACAGAAAATCAGGACAAGATGCTTCTGAAATGGGTTGGTGCACTCCAGATGTTTTTACATTCACAGAGAAACTATAATATATCGAATTTGGAAGTGATTTAAACTAAAATGTCTTTCATAAGACATGTCTAAAAGAAAGTATGTTGAACACTGAAAAGACATTGGACTGTAATTCAGTTACAAATAACATTTTGACGTATATAATCCAGACCGCAGCTCAAGGATTACAAAACAGAGAAAGTTCAACATTACTAGTTGTACATTAAATGCATCACATTTAAAGTTTAAAGTGGACCTGTTTCGGATTTAGGTGTGTCTGCTATTATACTGGTAGATCTCCTGTTGTATGTGTTTATGTCAGTCTTGGGGTTCACTGATAGAAATAAATAGTTGCAAAAGGAAAATAATGTTCAACACAACTGACACACTTTTAATAAGGTTAGTAGGAAGTCCCAAAATCATAATCCAAAGTATGCCAAGTAATGCAAAGTCAATTTTATATATCTAAGAAAATGTACCCATGATGGGTGAAAGTTGCTGAGGTTTTCCAAAGCAGAGGTCAGTCACAGAAACTGGTAACAACTGAGACATCTTACTTTGATAGTCAATCCAAGTCTTTGTCAATAGCTAAAGCCAGAGTTCATAGATCTGTAAATTAAAGGAAAAGGCAGCATTTTTTTCAGAGAGGGTTTACCTCAAGGAGACACCATATTACTACACAGGTTCACTGACTCCTTGGAATGAAATAGCCTGCACAGGGAAAATTATGTCAATCAACTGTGAGATTTTTTAATGACACACACATGCAATTGGTTATCTTCCAGATTCATAAAACACACACATGATATAAGGTCTGAGCATTGAATACAAATTGTATCTATATGTTTCTCTTGCCCATACTCTCCTTGTCTCCTCATTTTTAAAAATAAATAAACAAATAACTTAATGAAAACTGAAAACTTTTGTTTGTATTTCATAAATCTTTATTTTTGCATTGCGTCATTTAACAGACATGTTGACTTAACACATTTCCCAGCAGTATACAAGTAAATACAAAGATGGAGAAGTAGGAAATGTCAAATATAAAGCACTTTTTATAATAAACAAGAGAGGGGAATGAGTTGCCAAAATACATTGTTAGCAAAATGTTCCCCCGCAAGTAGGGTGAGTAACAAATATGTGGCTTGCGGTGGAGTAGAGCTCTCCGCCTCGATATCCTCCTGTATTTTCTCCCATGCTGCGCCCCTCCAGAGACATGTGGGGGATGCCCAAACTTGCTACAGGGAACGGCAGGATGGATCCGGAGTGCCCTTATTTCATCAGGAGTAGAGGCAAGTCCCCTTGCAGAAAACTTTGAACAAGTTGCAGACTCTGTCAAATGCCACGAGTAGTGGTTTTATTAGTATAGGTGCTTGCATGGAGGTGTTCATGATTGCAGGCCCCAGGGGGTCATCCATTTTTACCACGATAGATAAAACTCTCCAGCCTTTCAAGAAGTAGTCAGTCTTGGTTAGGTGAGTGTACCAAGGCTCCAGTGGGGACCAGGATAACCCCCACTGGTCCAAAGAGTAGGGAACAGGACTCAGAACTAGCATGATCGGCCGCCTCCCCGACCCAGAGTGTAGATGCAGGCTGCAGGTAATCTGCCACGGGCTGTGTTCACGTGTGGCAAGAATGTGCCAGTAGATTGGTATTATGCTCCCCAGGTGTGGGATCAATATTGTAGTCAAGGTAGGAGCAAGAAAGTCCAGTTTTAGGCTTGTGACAGAGATTTCCCTGGAGAGCTCCAGCAGAATGCGACTATCCTGGTCAGCTATCAGGCCCCGCCCCCTGAAATTGGAAAACTATCTTTGTATAGTCTCTTTTCTTGGTGGTGTTTCAGTTAGCCTGGTTTCTTTGCTTGTGGATACATCACCAACTCATACATGCATGGGTTGATATCAACATGTCTGGCCCTAAAGCCAGACTAACGGAAACTTCATGCACGGAAGCAAATATGAGCTGTGTATACAGATGTTTTCTATTAGGGAATAGATATATAACAGATTCACTTTAAATGGACACTATAGCTTTGACTTCACTGCCTATTTTATAAATACATACATGCACTGCATTGCATGTACTGAATAATATGTTGAAAAGTATGCACTAATTAAAAAAAATGAAAATATATATTTGTATTAATAAAGCTATATAGAATTGTATCATTAGGAAAACAGCAGATTTTACCCTTAAAATCTAGGAGACAGACAAAACAAGTCTACCTCGTTTGAGCAGGGTTCACAATCTTTTCTTACTGTAACATTTTGTAATTGTCTCAATTATTGTTAAATTTACCATTTTATAACAATTTTAAAGCGCTGTGGAGTATACGTTAGCAATATAAAAATTATAATAATAATAATGTGATATGAAGTTTAATGCACAAAAGACACATTCTCGCATTCCCCAAGTTAGAGCTAATCAGATCAACACACAAAGTACCAGTACTTTAAAATAAATCACTATTCAGCAGGTAGAAAAATGACATAGAGTTAAGGAGGATATGATGTATCTCAGGTCTGGAATCAAGAGGTACTTGTATCTGCAGTTTAAAACTAGACAATTCACTGTGTATTATATATCTGTATACCTAACAGTTGTTTTTTTACTGTATTAACCATTCATTTCTTCATCATAAATGTTTCTTGTTGTGTTTACTTTTTGTGTATTTTACATATATGAGAACCAATAAAATGTAACTTACATTTTTTTTTTTTTTATTACTATCATTTTAGGCAGCACAGATTAAATTGTACGCCTCAATATACCTAAATCTGCACCACAATTAATGGGTAAGTTAATGTGCAGGAAAAATCAAGATACACCCAAGGCACGTTGTTAATATGTCTTTTTAAAATCTTTATCTGATTTATTTTTTTATTGTACCTACAATAATACTGGAGTCATTATTTGCACTTAAATGCAAAACTTTAAATTTGGTAATGTGGTGGAATCTCGGTAAAAATAAATTTAGTAGGCCGAGATTACCACGTGGCATGTGTACGTGCATATGCTGACGTATCGATCAGTTGGTTGCACGAGGCAAGATACGATCAGTAGTGTACGGAGCATGTGCAAGAATACAGGATATAGTATTCCCCCTCCTCCATTGTGCTGGACAAGCCATGCGGTCAAACAGGAAGTTAATTCTTATTTGTGTTGATTGGTTAAGAGAATGTGCGGGTGGAGCTTAATATGGGAGGAGTTATATGCCTATATAAGGAGCCTGCACTATTGTCCGGGGCTCAGAACTTGCTGTATTTTGGTGACATTAGTCCCTCTGAGTCCCGATCGGTGATCCAATAAAGAATCTCTTCCTTCCTGAAGAAACCTGTGTCCATCTCTCTGTGCTTGGCTTCCGTCAGTTTCTCCGGTATCATTTGGTGCATTGGCCGGGAAGCTCATCGTTCAACGGTAGCTGAGAGGCAGAGGCGTGAGACGGTCTATCTTTGCCCACGTTCTCTACGGCTGCACCCCTGAACTTCTGCGTGGACCTCCCTTCGTCTCGGCGCCACTGGGCCGTTGTCCAGGAGATCATCGGCCTCTACGTGAGAAGTGCTGGGGTGTCCCCGTCGATGAGTGTGAACTCAGGTTCAGGAACGAGGAGGTAAGATAACTGCTGTTTTAGACGGCAGGACCCACTAGGGGTATACCGATTGTGCGGTAGGCCCAAAGGGGTTTTGAATCTGTGTATCTGCCCCCTCTGTCGGAGGGAAGGAGCGAAGGCGCACCGCTCGATCGAACGCTCTTTAGTCAGACCGTTTGATTTGGTTAGTCAGGCGGGGTTCTGGTGTAAATAGCCCTAGCCGGACACCGGTGTCTTGTCTAGACTAGCGTTCTAGGGTGTATATTACGTTCGCTAGGTCGGAGGGACCGGGAGACTAAGCGGCGCCTGTGTAAATTCGGTTCGCTAGTTCTCATCCTATCTGGGCTAAGTGGGAAGGCGTGTAAATTTGGAACCCACTAGACTTTTGATAGTGCGACTAAGAGGCGCCTGTGTAAATTCGGTTCTCTAGCTCGCTATATATGTGGTGATTGGGCAGTGTGGCTAACCAAAACGGGTGTATATAGTTTTAGGTAGTCCATTCAAGGTACTGGCCAATAGTTTAGTTGGGAATTGTAAATGTGTTAACGATTGTTTTAGTAAAGTGTATATCTTGTTAGATAGCGCGAGCTCAGCCGTCTAGCGAGAGTGTTAATAGTGTGTTGCTGTATTATAGTGCACGGTACCATAACCCTGTATATTTACTGACACTGTATATAAGTACTAATCATTGTCGTCCATTGCATGTTTAACACCATAACCACTAATAATTGTATTGTGACCTTAACTTGTGCTTTGACCTATGCTAACCGTACTGTAACCGCTATTTGTAAAAGACGATGTTACTGGGGTGTGTTATAGACGGGTAATTCGTATATAGAGAATTATAGCGTGGGTGACTGCATAGTTACGCCAAAGGGCATAATATTGATTATATAGTGACTGGTGTAACAGCTGTGTGTGTACGGGAATTCCCTGAGTGTTTATTGTTATTGTGTACGTTTCACTTGGTAACCGTACCACGTGGTGCTGTTGCCAGAGGAAACGGGTGTGACTGTTGAATAGTACGCGTGTATAGTATTCGTTGTCGACGACGTTCCATTGTTAAGTATGGGTGCGTCGCAGTCAACGATTCCGGATCCCTTAGGTTGTATGGTGAAGAATTTTAAAAAGGGATTCAAAACTTGTGATTTTGGGGTTAAGATGTCTCCTGTACGTTTAGTTACTTTGTGCACTAGGGAGTGGCCTACTTTGGTTGCGGCATGGCCGCCACGTGGCAGTTTGGATCTAACTCTGGTACAGCGCTTACACGTGGCTGTATCAGGTAGGCCTGAACTTTACGGCCAGTTTCCTTATATTGACTGTTGGAGACAGGCCGTAAATGACTCGCCAAAATGGCTCCAGACATGCCACGAGGAGCAGTGTCGCCTCATGGTAGCTAGGACTTGTTCGTCCACTAGGACTGGTGTTAGGCCCATTTTGGACACGCCCCCTGAGTCCGAGATCCCTTTGCCGCCCCCTTACTTTCCGTTAAGAAGAAGTGACGCAAACGCAGGAAGCCCTGCACCCCTCCCCTCATTACCCTCATCCACTTCCGCTTCCTCCTCCAGTACAGGATCCACCCCCCCTCGTACTAAATCTCCCCTTCCGGAACCAGAACCCACCCCCATTAAAAACGAATATCCTGATTTGGCGCCACTTCAGACTTCCGGTCAAGCTTCATCTAGCTCGGCTCGAAGTGTTTTATTTACGACCTTTTCCCAAAACCAACCTCCCACATCCCCATACCCTACCTCTCCCCGACCGGAACCCATGACTGACGCCTCTCTACGTAGCCCCATCCAAACCCGACAGTTGACTGGTGCCCAACAATTAAAGCACTATCAGATGCCTCTTCGCCTAAATCCCGGGTCAGCTTATATCGATGCCGCAGGTCAAATGGCACACGCTGACCCAGTCTTCGTATATGTCCCATTTACCACTACCGACCTTTTAAACTGGAAGACCCATAATTCCTCGTATACTGAGAAACCACAAGCCATGACTGATCTGTTCACCTCAATAGTACAGACGCATAATCCGACATGGGCTGATTGCCAGCAGTTATTAATGACTTTATTTAACAATGAGGAAAGGACAAGAATAAATCAAGCAGCCATTAAAGCATTAGAAGATAGAGCCCGTGCTTTGAACCAAGCTAATCCAGCAGCATGGGCCGCAACACATTATCCCAACACTGATCCCGATTGGAACGTAAATGGTGCTGATATGGTTCAACTCAGAGCCTATAGAGACGCTATAATTGCTGGCATGAAAGCAGGAGGAAAGAAAGCCATTAACATGTCGAAGACAGTTGAGGTGATCCAGAAAAGCGATGAAGCGCCCAGTGTCTTTTATGACCGATTATTGGAGGCATACCGCTTGTATACCCCCTTTAATCCGGAAGACGCAGACAATTCCCGAATGGTTAACTCCGCCTTTGTCAGCCAAGCATACGGAGATATTAAGCGCAAGCTACAAAAGTTAGAAGGGTTTGCAGGTATGTCCATCACCCAACTAATGGAGGTAGCTAATAAGGTTTATATGAACAGGGATACAGAAAGTAAGAAAGAGGAAGAGCGCAAGATGCGTAAAAAGGCTGATATGCTAGCGGTAGCGATCGCAGGCGTAGATAAACGGGGCCCAGATAGAGGCAATAATAGATGGAGTAGGGAGCCTTTGAGTAGGGATCAGTGCGCGTATTGCAGGGAAGAAGGGCATTGGAGGAACGAATGTCCGCAAAGAGAGCAGTACGAGAGAGACCAACCCAGGGCAGGCTACGGAAACTTTAGAGGCAGAGCGAGAGGTAGAGGAGGCCCCGGAGGGAGTAATGGTTATAGAGGGAGTAATGGGAACAGAGGAAGTGTTAGGGAAGACAGGTATATTCCAGCAGCGCAAAGGTCCCGCGATAGAGAAGGTAGGGACTTCGTAGGATTGGCTGACACGGTCATGGAGGACTATTGATACCGACCGGGCTCCATCCCCCTTGGTCGAGCGGAGCCTATGGTCGATGTATCAATAGGGGGAAAAAGGAGTGCGTTCATGATCGACACTGGTGCTGAACATTCAGTGGTGACTAATCTAGTTGCTCCTCCATCTGGAAGGACTATTACTGTGATAGGAGCAACTGGAAGAAGTGCTGAAAGACCGGTTCTTAAAAGTCGACTCTGTACATTGGGAGGCCACGTAGTAAAACACCAATTCCTTTATATGCCTGAATGTCCAGTCCAATTGCTGGGACGTGATATGCTATCAAAATTACAAGCGCAGATTACGTTCCTACCAAATGGAACAACATCCTTAAAGTTTAATGGACCTTCAGGTATTATGACTTTATCCGTACCAAAGGAAGAAGAGTGGCGACTTTATACAGTGTTGACTAGCCAAAACCCTAGGAGTGATGAGACATTATTTAACATACCAGGAGTTTGGGCAGAGAACAACCCACCAGGACTGGCCCGCAATATTCCACCTATAAAAATTGAACTAAAACTTGGGGTTTATCCAGTGAGCCTAAGACAATACCACATCCCACAGAAGGCTAAGAAGAACATCCAATCCTATCTGGATAAGTTCATACGGTATGGTATCCTAAAATTCTGTACTTCCCCCTGGAACACCCCATTGCTGCCTGTTCAAAAGCCCGGTACAGATGAGTATCGACCTGTGCAGGACTTGAGAGCAGTCAATGATGCGGTTGTTAGTATACATCCAGTTGTACCCAATCCATATAACCTGCTTGCTTTAATTCCGGGCGGGGCTACTTACTTCACAGTCTTAGATCTCAAAGATGCCTTCTTTTGCCTCCGAATTGCCGCAGAAAGTCAATGTATTTTCGCTTTCCAATGGGAGAACGCTGTAACGGGCTCAAAACGCCAAATGACTTGGACAAGACTGCCCCAAGGGTTTAAAAATTCACCTACCCTATTTGGTTCAGCCCTAAGTCAAGATCTACTGGATTTCGAGTCTATCCCAGGAGAATGTGTATTGTTACAATATGTAGATGACTTGTTGATAGCAGCAGTTACAAAAGAAATCTGTCAGCAAGCAACGCACGATCTACTGCACATTCTCTGGAAGGCAGGATACAAGGTGTCCAGGAAGAAGGCTCAGTTGTGTTTGCCAACTGTCAAGTATCTGGGATTCCATATCTCTGAAGGTCAAAGGATTATGGGGCCAGAGAGAAAAGAAGCTGTCTGCCAAATACCAATACCCAAGAATAGAAGACAAGTGCGAGAATTCTTGGGGGCAGCAGGCTTCTGTAGGATATGGATTCCCAGCTATGCGATACTAGCAAAACCTCTGTACGCAGCTATCAAAGGTACAGAGCACGACCCCTTCTTATGGACCCAAGAACAGCAAACGGCATTTGAAGATGTGAAGAAGGCTTTGATGAGTGCCCCAGCATTAGGTCTACCTGATCACACACGACCATTCTACTTATATGTACACGAGCAAAGAAGAATGGCTGTGGGAGTATTGACACAGTACTTGGGATCATGGCAAAGACCTGTTGCCTACATGTCTAAGCAACTGGATGCAGTGGCCAGCGGACTTCCACCTTGTCTAAGAGCCGTAGCTGCAGCCGCCCTGCTAGTAGCTGAAGCCGATAAACTCACTCTGGGTCAAGAACTTTATGTACGAGTCCCACATGCAGTACAGACGTTGTTGGATTACAAAGGAAATCATTGGTTTAGTAACAGCCGTATGACCAAGTATCAAGCAATGTTGTGTGAAAACCCAAGAGTGCATTTAGAGACTGTAAACACCTTAAATCCAGCTACCCTTTTGCCACAACCTACTGAAAGTCAACATGATTGTTTGGAAGTAATGGATGAAGTATTCTCAAGTAGACCAGATCTTCGTGATTTTCCCATCCAGAACCCCGATGTTCAATATTATACCGACGGCAGTAGTTATGTGAAAGAAGGGATCCGCTATGCAGGATATGCAGTAACAACAATAGACAAGGTGATAGAAGCTCGGCCACTGGCGAAAGGAACATCAGCACAAAAGGCAGAATTAATAGCACTAACACGAGCGTTACAATTGGCTGAAGGTTTAAGAGTGAATATCTATACGGACTCTAAGTATGCGTTTTTAACCACTCATGCCCACGGAGCTTTGTATAAAGAAAGAGGACTACTGAATTCAGAAGGCAAAGAAATCAAGTACGCAGCTGAAATCCTACAACTATTGGAAGCAGTGTGGGAGCCGAAAGAAGTCGGTATCATACATTGTCGAGCGCATCTGAGAGGAGATGGTGATGTAACCAAAGGAAATCGGATGGCAGATAGTGCAGCTAAGCGTGCTGCTGAATCAGGAAGACAGGAGTATGTGGGGCATATAGCTGCTCTAATACCAACCCCACTGTCTCAATGGACTCCAGTTTATACAACTCAAGAAGAGGAGTGGTTAAAGACTGAACCGGGAAAGTATTTGGAGAACAAGTGGTATCAGCTAGAAGATGGAAGAATAGTCATACCAGCATCACTAGCGGTAGAAATTGTCCAAAATTATCACAACGGGACACATTCTGGGAGAGACAGTACTGAAGAATCTCTCAGGAAACATTTCTACATACCAAGATTGTCCAACTTGACTCAGGCCATTGTACGCAGATGTGTAACGTGTGCTAAGAATAATGCAAGACAAGGACCAGTAAAGCCACCAGGAGTCCAGTTTATGGGGGGACTCCCCATGTCCGATCTACAAATAGACTTTACAGTGATGCCTAAATCGGGTGGACATCGTTACCTGCTGGTAATTGTGTGCACCTATTCAGGCTGGGTAGAAGCATGTCCTACTCGTACAGAGAAAGCAGGAGAAGTTGTGAGATTCCTGCTACGAGAAATAATACCCCGATATGGACTACCCTGTTCTATAGGATCGGACAATGGTCCAGCTTTTGTTCACCAGTGCCTACAACAACTGACTCATATGCTTGGTATAAAGTGGAGGCTTCATACTGCATATAGACCCCAGAGTTCTGGTAAGGTAGAGAGAATGAATAGAACTATTAAGAACCAGTTGGCTAAAATGTGTCAGGAAACCCAACTTAAGTGGAACGTTCTCTTACCTATAGCTCTATTGCGAATCCGCAGTACCCCTACCAGAAGGATGGGCCTCTCTCCTTTTGAAATTATGTATGGACGACCACCTCCCGTACTTGGTAACTTAAGGGGGGATTTGAGTCAGTTGGGAGAAGGAATTACTCGGCAGCAGGTTGTAGAGTTGGGTAAGACTATGGAGGAGGTACAGAAATGGGTACAAGATAGATTACCTGTGAATATTTATCCCCCTGTTCATAGTTATCATCCAGGAGACCAAGTGTGGATTAAAGAGTGGAATAATGTACCGTTAGGGCCCAAGTGGAGAGGTCCTTATGTTGTTCTTTTGTCTACCCCTACAGCGATAAAAGTAGCAGAAGTGACTCCGTGGATACATCACTCCAGGGTTAAACCAGCAGCAGTCGATTCTTGGCAAGTTACAGCAGATCCAGAGAATCCCTGCAAGATCCGGTTGAAACGCACTACTCAGTCGGAGTAACGAGGAATTATTGTGGATTACAAATTTTATTGTTACAGGTGTGAGTGAGAAGGCCATAATAAAGCCTGTCCGCTTACCAACACATAGTGTATAAGCCAGGAAAGTCTCGAAGGGACACCTGTGAAGACGAGCAGAACTCCATTCCCTGCAGCCCTCACATCCTGGAAGCTGAGGTTCCATCGCACGGACGAAGACTGAGGATGACGGCGAAAGATGTGCTTTTGATTGTGTTTATTTATATGTGTTTTTATATTCAGGAAGGTAGAGGTACCGACACTCCTAGCTGTGAGGTATGCATTAAGACTACGAGAACAGGTAACCATATTTCCCAAACCCTAATTTGGCATTCACAATACGAGTGCAAAGGAGATGTATCGAGATGTAGATACTTAAATATAGACTATAGTGTGTGCCATTTAGGAGTAGGAGAACCTAAGTGCTTCAGTCCGGAGTATCAACCTCGTACAATTTGGTTGACTCTCAGGAATGGAGATCCTCAGGGGACCCTAATTAATAAGACGGTGTTAGAATCCGTACATTCTTCGGGTGTTCTGCTATTTGATGCGTGTAAAGCGATATCGAGTGGTAGAAAGCCGTGGAATGTATGTGGGGATCTTAGATGGGAGAGGACGTATGGGTCTAATGATAAATATATTTGTCCCAGTAGTAAAAATAAATATGTAAGTCCTAGATGCCCAAATAAAGACTATAACTTTTGCCCATATTGGTCTTGTGTGGGGTGGGCGACTTGGGGACAGACAGTAGATAAAGACATGATAGTGACTAAGTTGCCGACTAGCCCTTATTGTAAGTCTATGGAATGCAACCCAGTCCATATACTTATTAATAACCCCGACAAGTTCCTAGATAAGTATGGCAATTTATTTGGGTTTCAGATATACGGGACGGGTTTAGATCCTGGGACATTATTGTTTATAGGAATAGAGACTGATACGGTATCCTCCCAGACTCATCAAGTATACCATTCCTTTTATGAAGAGATGAGTATAGATAATAAGATCCCCCATAACGCTAAAAACCTGTTCATTGACCTAGCTGAAAGTATTGCCGGTAGTCTTAATGTTACCAACTGCTATGTGTGTGGAGGTACTAACATGGGAGACCAATGGCCTTGGGAAGCAAAGGAGGTAATGTCCGGTTCTGAGGCAGTTGACCAACTAATATCTACACAAGCCGATTATCATTTGAGTGTTAGAGGTAAATCTGAGTGGAGATTAAAGACCTCCATCATAGGTTATGTTTGCATAGCAAGGAAAGGAATAATGTATAATACTTCTGTAGGAGAATTAACTTGTCTAGGGCAAAAAGCTTATGATGATGATACAAAGAATACAACTTGGTGGTCGGCTTCAAATGTCTCAGAACCATCTAACCCGTTTGCTAGATACGCCAATTTAAAGGATGTGTGGTTTGATCTATCCATCACATCTACCTGGAGAGCCCCAGCAAATTTGTACTGGATCTGTGGTAAGAAAGCCTATTCGGAGCTGCCACAGGACTGGGAAGGGGCATGTGTGTTGGGTATGCTCAAACCATCCTTCTTCTTGTTACCGATTGAAACAGGTGAGACTTTAGGTGTTAAAGTGTATGATGTGAATCATAGGAAGAAAAGGGGACCCATAGAGATAGGCACCTGGGAAGATAATGAATGGCCTCCCCAGCGTATCATAGATTATTATGGGCCAGCCACGTGGGCTGAGGATGGTACCTTTGGTTATAGAACCCCTATTTATATGCTCAACCGCATTATAAGATTACAGGCGGTGGTTGAGATTATCACTAACGAAACATCACAAGCGCTCAATCTTCTAGCGAAGCATAACACCAGGATGAGGACAGCAGTCTACCAAAATAGATTAGCCTTGGATTACCTTTTGGCAGTAGAGGGAGGTGTATGTGGGAAGTTTAACCTAAGCAATTGCTGTCTTCAAATAGACGACGAAGGGCAAGCAATAGCTGAGCTTACTAGCCATATGGTTAAACTAGCGCATGTGCCTACTCAGGTATGGAAAGGGTACAATCCAAGTAGTTGGTTTGGTAGCTGGTATGAGTGGTTTGGAGGGCTTAAGGCAGTGGTAGGTGGAGTCCTACTGATTTTACTGTTGTGTCTACTCCTACCGTGTCTTATACCCTTAGTAGTTAGGTCTGTGCAAAGCCTGATAGGAAGTATAGCAGAGAGGAAGGCTGCTGCACAGATAATGGCGATATATAAGTATAAGGCTCTAGATCAAGGAGAACCAATGCAGGAAGATGAGTGTTAAAAGATTCACATCATAAGATAAGTCTGGTCTGGTTCAAGGTAACTTGCGGTGTAAGCAAAACTAAGGTTATGTGATGCCTCAAGTAATTGTAAAATATCAAGAGGCATCAAAGGGGGGAATGTGGTGGAATCTCGGTAAAAATAAATTTAGTAGGCCGAGATTACCACGTGGCATGTGTACGTGCATATGCTGACGTATCGATCAGTTGGTTGCACGAGGCAAGATACGATCAGTAGTGTACGGAGCATGTGCAAGAATACAGGATATAGTATTCCCCCTCCTCCATTGTGCTGGACAAGCCATGCGGTCAAACAGGAAGTTAATTCTTATTTGTGTTGATTGGTTAAGAGAATGTGCGGGTGGAGCTTAATATGGGAGGAGTTATATGCCTATATAAGGAGCCTGCACTATTGTCCGGGGCTCAGAACTTGCTGTATTTTGGTGACATTAGTCCCTCTGAGTCCCGATCGGTGATCCAATAAAGAATCTCTTCCTTCCTGAAGAAACCTGTGTCCATCTCTCTGTGCTTGGCTTCCGTCAGTTTCTCCGGTATCAGTAAAGTGAAGAAAGTACTTTATGGCTTGTACCAGGGGGATTTTAAAATGTAACTACTTTCCTTTTTTATGGCTCTCAGGTCACTACTACTTTAAATGATTTCCTGTTACGCAAAAATGTAGTGTGAGAAGAATTATTACACCAATCTTAAAATTAAGGAGACACATTACAAATAATGTCACAGAGGACCTTTAAAATACTTTATCCATTCATCCATCCCATGTAAACAATTTGCTTTGGGACTTTGAAACAATAGCATAGGTTTAAATAGTACAGAGTTGCCAAGGATCTCTCATGTTTTACATTAGGGTAAAAACTGCACATCAAATCTATTCCTTACAGAGCAAACAAAACATATTTCCTTTTTCTTCTCAGTGTCACTCCCTTTCCCTGTTTCTTTATTTTTCTTCTTCCATATTTTTTCTTTCAGGGTTAAAAATTTTCAGACCACAGTTAAATGTCAACTGTGAATTTACAAAGTGTGTTCCTACAAATGTAAAAATCACGGTCACATTTGTAACTTATTACATCTCCATTTGATGAAAATCAAGACTTTATGGCGACAGTCAACCAACTCCAAAATATTTAAAAAAAAAAAACATATATAATAAAAGGGGAGTGAATGTCACAAGGGATCAAACACAATTTTATTAAAGACACGGAGGCTCCTATTATGCATATCTCTTTCTTTATTTCCTCAGCAGCAAAGATAGAGGAATATAAATATTATCAAAATGAAAGAAAAAACTGTACAGGCATAACGAGTAGCCAATCACATAACAGAGGAAGTAGCTATATAAGTCCTGTGTCTCCCACAATCCCCCTCTTTCTTTGCTGCTTCCTCAGACAGCTAAGTATTTTACTTGAGCTCTCCTACTCATTGCATTTTATTTACTTGTGATTCATGTTTTGCTTATGCTTTGTTTCATTATTGTCGTTTTTATTTATCGTTGATTACTATCTAGTACCTACATCGTTGGTGTATTTGGGGGTTCCCCTAGAGGCTTTGCCCGCCGCCGCGGGCTGTTTTCCCCTCCTACCGCCCCTGTTGCCGCTTCTCGGCGCTATCTCAGCCGCGTGGCCCTTTCTCTGTGAACGCGACTGAGTGTGCTTGTTTTTCCCCTCTCGCGGGCTGCCCACGCGGGTAGGTGCACGCGCCCCTTCCCCCGCCTGGAGCCGGTCCACGGGCACACCCTGACACGTGCGGCGGCCATTTTGGGCGATCATTCGTTTCACCCTGCTGTGCCGTGCGGTCGGTCCCTTTCCTACGGGTCCCCTTGCTACACCAACGATCAGGTTTAGCCTTTTTTCTGTTCTGCTGGGTTAATCAACCCATTTCTAGTATTCAGTTTTGCTTCTCTTGTACCTCACTATGCAGGATAGCAAAGATGGGCCTACTGTCCCCTCTGGGGATTTTACGATAGATAATCCCGAGGGCGCTATGGCCTCTCAGGAGCTCCAGGCCTTGTTAGAAGCTACTATGGCTTCTTCCCTTGAAAAGGCTATTGCCTCCGCTATGGGGACTGTCTCATCCTCCTTTGCCCAGTCACTTCAGTCTGTGCTCTTGCCTTCTATGGCTGCCCCTAACCCCCTGGGTGTGGGGTCCCCTTCCCCTGCCCTAACTGTGCCGGGTGCCCGTAAGGCGAAGGCAAAGGCTAGACATCTCGAGTCCCACTCCTCGATGCAGGCTTTGCCTGTCATGATTGACACGCCTCTGGCGGTCGCAGATAGCGCGCATCCCACGCGCACAAGAGCCCCTGGCCGGGCTAAAAAGGCTAGATTGTGGAAACGGGCTAGAGCCCTGGATGATGGGTCGGATACCGACCGGAGTGTGGACAATGATTCCGATGTTATGGAATATGACTCCTATGGGGAGGACGAGTCTGGCGAGGATCAACCCCTTACGGGTGTCACCCCTTCTGGGTCCTCTGCCGTCCCCCGTAGAAAAGTGCCAGACCCCGCTGGGGATAATGAAAAAGGGCTTTTAGACCCACAGGGGAACCCCCTGTTTGACCCGGACGACCTGCGTCACCCGCGGTCTGCCGAATGGGTCCCTCCGGACCATATCGCCCAGTATGTGGCTAAGAGGATTCGCACGCCTCTGTCAAAGGAAGGCCGCAATAAATTGCGTGCCGAATGCCCACGACCTTCCCTCCCTGGCGCTGCCTGTAAGACCCCTGACGTGGACCCTCAAATTGCCCAATTTCTTAATAAGTCTGGGTGGAAGCCTAAAAAGGGTCTTGATCACTCCCTGAAAGGGTGCCAGGATAAAATTCTGGATACGCTGGGCCCCCTGTCTAAGCTGTACGAGCTCCTTGAGGCAGCCCGTAATGGCGACTCAGTTCTAGATATGGATGTGGCCATCGGGTGGGTCCAGCGAGCTATATGCCTTGTGGGGAATGCCAACACGGCTATGTCTTCCGAGAGACGCAAGGCTATTCTCTTGAAAATAGACCCTAAACTGGCTGCTATGACCGTAGCTGAACCTGACTCAGCCGATGAGGGGATGTTGTTCGGCACATCCTTTGTGAAGGACATGGGGTCCTATGTAAAAACCTTTACGGCTATTGACAAGGCGCAAGCTAATATGAAGCGCGTCTTCGCGCCCAAGGTTTTCGGTGGGGCCGGGCGTAGCAGGAACCGTCCTCCCGGCCGTGGTTTCCGAGGCTCATTCCGTGCCAACAGAGGTTCCTTTTTCCCCTCTCGAGGGCTCCAGGACCCGAAAACGCCTCCTTTCTTCCCGGCTAGAGGGAGATCGTGGGGCTCTAGATACCCCCGTGGTGGGTCGTCGGGCAGACGCCCTTATGGTGAGTACCCCTTCTTCCCTTCTCGATCAGGTTCGGGTGGCGGGGAGGCTAGCCTTATTTTACCCAAGGTGGGCAGTTATTACCTCAGATGCTTGGGTTCTGCAATGCGTAAAGGGTTACCAACTAGATTTTGTTTCCCTGCCTGTCCAAACGTATACCCCCAGGGAATTGTCCCTCCCACAGGAGCAGGACGCGATGATCTCCGCGGAAGTCGCGGAGATGTTCTCAAAGGGCGCCATCGAAGAATTGCCGTTCGCCACTCCAGGCTTTACGAGCAATCTCTTCCTTGTACCCAAGAAAGGGGGCGGTGTCCGCCCAGTGATAAACCTTCGCCCTCTCAACGCCTTCCTACGCTACCAACATTTCCAGATGGAAGGCATCCATTGTCTCAGAGACCTTCTGAGACAGTCGGATTGGATGGCCAAATTGGACCTGAAGGATGCGTACTTCACGGTTCCAATAGCGATAGAATCCAGGGACTACTTGCACTTCACCTGGCACGGACGGCGTTGGCGTTTTACATGCCTTCCGTTCGGCCTCTCCTCGGCTCCTTGGTGTTTCACCAAGGTTATGAAGCCGGTGGTGTCGTTCCTCCGTACCCGAGGGGTTCGACTAATTATTTACCTGGACGACATCCTGATCATGTCACAGTCGTTGGAATGCCTGAAGTTGCATTTAGACTGGACGATCAACCTCTTACAGAACCTAGGTTTTCTGGTAAACTGGGACAAGTCGGTCCTGACACCCGCCCAGTCTATGGAGTTTCTGGGGTTCCAGGTGGATTCCGTGCGGCAGTTCCTGTACTTGCCAGAATCCAAGATAAAAGCCATCCAGAAGGAGCTCCGTCGAGCTCTTCGCGCTTCGGACTTGTCAGTCCGGCAGTTGGCGAGGATCATCGGCCTGCTGGCCTCCTCCATTCAGGCGATATTCCCAGGCACCTTACATTACCGGGCTCTCCAACGGCTCAAGGGGTCACACCTACGTTCGGGTCGATCGTACGAATCCCGACTTTGTCTGGACGAGGAGTCCAGAGACGAGCTGGTATGGTGGTTGGCACACATGGAAGCCTGGAACGGAAAAGCAATTTTCGGTTCCATTCCGGACGTGGTCATAGAATCAGATGCCAGCTTGCACGGCTGGGGGGCTCGTTGTGGCGACATTTCCACGGGGGGCAGATGGTCCGACGCAGAGAAGTCGTTACACATCAACTGCCTAGAACTTCTGGCGGGGGCCTTTGCGATTCGCAGCCTTACCCCTGGAAGGGCGAACTGTTGTGTTCTCCTCAAATTGGACAACGTATCGGCAGTCCGATACATAAATCACTTGGGCGGAACCAAGTCCAAAATGTTGGCTCTGCTGGCGAAGGACTTTTGGCAATTCTGCCTCCTAAACAACGTCTCGGTGACGGCGGAACATATTCCGGGTCTGGACAATTCAGGTGCGGATTGGAACTCCAGACATTTGAGAGACTCGGGAGACTGGCATTTGCACGCCTCGGTCTTCCAAAGCTTAAACAGGCTGTGGGGTCGGTTCGAGATGGACCTGTTCGCATCTCGACTGAACACTCAGTTGCCGAGGTTCTACAGTTGGAGACCGGACCCGGCGGCAGTGGCGACGGATGCCTTTCTTCAAGAATGGCCTCCAGGCCACCTGTATGCCTTTCCCCCATTCAACATGATCGCTCGTACGATCTCGAAGCTGGTTCGTCACGACTGTTGTCTGACCCTGATCACCCCTCTGTGGAGATCACGTCCGTGGTTCCCTCGTTTGATGGAGTTGTCCATAGACTTCCCTCGTCTGTTGCCGAACTTCCAGGACCTCCTTCTGGATCCGGATGGGAACTCGCACGAATTGGTGCTCCAGCACCAGTTGCCCCTAGTAGCATGGTTCCTTTCAGGGGACGCTGGCTTGTCCCTGACGTTCCACAGTCGACTCTCTTGCTCCTCGATAACGCCTGGGCTCCGGGCACACGATCAGCTTACCGAGCTGCATGGAAGTCTTGGTCTGATTGGTGCATGGAACGGGCAGTGGATCCCATATCTGCCCCTCTCCATTTGATCCTGGGGTTTCTTACAGCCCTGTTCGACTCAGGCAAGGCGTACAGGACTATCAATGTTTTTCGATCGGCCATATCGGCCGGTCATGGTGGTTTGGAAGGTGTACCCATCGGCAAACATCCTTTTGTATGCCGTCTTCTCAAGGGTATTCGCTTCGTCCGTCCGCCTAGGTCGCGGTTTTCGACATTTTGGGACGTCAACATTGTGTTGCGGTTCCTGTCGGATTGGTACCCTAACCAGGACTTGACTCTTAAACAACTATCCTCCAAGATGGTTATGCTGTTTTGCCTGGTCTCTTGTAAGAGAGTCTCCGATGTTAGGGCTCTTGACTGGGGTGCCTTTGTGTTTACGCCGGATGGCGTTACTTTCACCATATCTAGGAGAACTAAGTCGGCGTCCAAATCCTTCGTATATCCTAGATTCCCGTTGTGTCCGGCGCTCTGCCCGGTGGATTGTTTGAAGGCCTATCTAGAGGCTACACGTACGGTGCGCTCATCTGAACGCCATCCCCTATTCATTTCGTTTAAGGCTCCTCATCGCCCAGTATCGACTCCGACGCTGGCGCGTTGGATTCGTTGGCTTTTATCCCTAGCGGGTATAGACACATCTGTCTTTACGCCTCATTCTGTAAGGGGTGCTATGGCTTCGAAGGCATCCACAGTTGGTTGCCGCCTGGAGGACATCATGCGCGCAGTGGACTGGTCCCGAGAGTCGACCTTCAGAGACTTCTATTTCAGACCAATTGAACACGTCGCATCTCAGGTGATAGCACAGCTTTAAACTTGCATAATAGGAGCCTCCGTGTCTTTAATAAAATTCCTAGATTTTACTAGTAACATGACGTAAAGTCATGATTTTATTAAAGACACGGAGGCGAGTATTATTCCCTCCCACCCTCCCGGTGTGGATTTGGGATTGGAGATGTTTCGATGCAATACAAGTACGTGGGCAATTGGGTCTGTATTGAGTTCATGTTTTTGTACTGTGTAGTTTTTATCATGCTTAGATGATTTGACAGTTTTATATTGATTTCTAATCATGTATATATTCTATTTCAGAATCATGTTTCATGTAGATCCCTCACGTTTATGTTTGGTAAGTCTACAGTTTGAGTTTGGAAATTACCATATTTTTCTATCTTTTTTAGCTTGAAGTTCTCGTTTTGTTTCCCGTTTCCTGTTTGGATCAAGTGGGACATCGTTTATCTTACCTGGTCTTCGGTTGCGCAAGAAAGAGGGGGATTGTGGGAGACACAGGACTTATATAGCTACTTCCTCTGTTATGTGATTGGCTACTCGTTATGCCTGTACAGTTTTTTCTTTCATTTTGATAATATTTATATTCCTCTATCTTTGCTGCTGAGGAAATAAAGAAAGAGATATGCATAATACTCGCCTCCGTGTCTTTAATAAAATCATGACTTTACGTCATGTTACTAGTAAAATCTAGGAATTTTAAAATACAAACCAAGAAAAAAAATCGCAATGATCTAATTAAGATTGGAAAGGATGAGGGGAGCACAAAATTTAAAACAAAAGCCTATATTACAATCTGGCTTTGGAAGATGAACTATAACATTGTTGTTTGCTGACTTTTGGTTGGTATTGAGGGACAGTTATCAAAATTATCACAATCCTAATGTAATTAATCTTATTCCTGCTGGTAAAGCTAAGGAAGTCAGATAATATTATAATCTGAAAACAGGCCCTAAACTATGAATTTCATCATTCATCACGTGAGTTCAAGCCAATATTGCAAAGTCAACAAAACAAAAAACAAATGATAATTTTATAGGGTTTTCAAATACATCACCGGTTAAAGGTTACAGTCACATAAGTGCATTGATGATGCTAAGAGGTGACAGGTGTGCCATTGACCTATTATGTGTTTCTTTCAAGGGAAACTATAGTGCCAGGAAAACCCAATTTTTATCTTCAGGCACATACTTCTGCTATCTTCTGACCTTTAATTTTTATCAGGTACTGACTTCTTTATAAAATGCAATTAAATTAGTTTGAGGTTTATTTATTTAACAATTTTTATATAGCACCTTTATATGATGCTCTTCAATAAATTACGAAAAACATTATATTTCAAAATTAATTCTATCTTAGCCAATCTAATTGGCCTTTCATAAGTTCTGCTTACATATGTTGCCACTGAACAAATCAGCTTCGAAGTTCTCAATTACATTTATGTATTTTGTTCATATTCGAGTGATCCCGCTCAAAATAGGCACCATAGATGTTTATGAGAAATAGCGTGGCTCAATCGATTGCCTCAGATTTTCCTCCAATGAAAGAGAGACTCACAAAGATACAAATATGTAGATTATATGTATAAGCTGAAGAAGTCCTGCTTTGGAAAAATTTACTTTTGAAAAAAGTGAGCAGACAAAAGCAGTGATAATAAGTGACACTATCTAACTGGGATAGAGACAGCTCAGGGGAAGAAAGGTAAATCTGTGTCATCAGCATATAGTTAGAACTGGAATCTAAAGGAAGTTATTTAATTGCCAATAGAAGCAGTATAACATTAATTAGAAGCAGATGTCACAGTCTGCTGGGTTTTTATCTGAGTAGCAGGCCATTTCCTTCTTTCGTAGCAGTCCATTTTCCTTCTCACTGATTAGCATTCTATGTCCTTTTTTTCAATATGTACACTTAGTCTGTTAAATATATATATATATGTATATATATATATATATATATATATATATATATATATATATATATATATATATATACATATATATATATATATATATATATATATATATATATATATCCATACCTATCAAGGAGAGATCATCACCTCTGGCCGTTGACGCTATTGACGGGAGACCTATCTCTCAACCTCTGATTACCCATGAAACCATGCCTATTAGCATTACTATAGGAACTTTACACAAGGAAAACATAACATTTCAGATAATTGCTTCCCCTTATTGTCCCATCATATTAGGATTTCCATGGCTCATCAAGCACAACCTTCATATTGACTGGGCTAAGTGGTAAAGACTGTATTGAGAGATGTATGTTACCCATTACAAAGAGAGTGTGCATCGTTACTTTGCCTACTGCTACACCTCAGACCTCCGAAATTCCCATACAGTACTGGGAGGTCGAAGAGGCTTTCAGTAAGAGTCAGATTAATATTCTACCTCCTCACAGATCGTATGATTGCCCCCTAATGGCGCAGTATATGCCTTATCCCCGCAGGAGAGTAGAATCATGGATGAGTACGTAAGTCATCCTCACCTGCTGGAGCAGGGTTCTTTTTTTGTATCCAAAAAAGATAGAGAATTACGCCCATGCATTGATTAGAGGGCATTAAACAAGATCACCATAAAAAATGCCTATCCCATGCCCCTTATCTCCAAATTGTTTGACAGACTCCAGGGTGCTAAGATATTTACTAAACTTGACCTTAGGAGTGCGTACAATTTGGTAAGAATTAAGGAGGATCATGAATGGAAAATGGCATTTAACACTAGAAGTTGACACTATGAGGACCTTGTCATGCCCTTCGGTTTATGCACTGCTCCATCCATATTTCAGAACTTTATTAATGATGTGCTCAGAGACTATATTTATTCTTTTGTTCTAGTATACCTGGATGATATCCTTATTTATTCCCCCAACCTCCAGACTCATCATATACATGTCAAACAAGTGCTGCAAACTTTGCTTGAAAATGGGCTTTATTGCAAACTTAAAAAATGCATATTTGACCAGCCGGATGTACAGTTTTTGGGGTATAATATTTCAGCCTATGTTTTCCAAATGAATCCGTGTAAAGTAGAGGCCTTTCTACACTGGCCATTACCTAATGGGTAAAAAGCCATTCAAATGTTAATTGGTTTTGCTAATTACTATAGGAGATTCATCAAAGGGTTCTCTTCTGTGATAGCCCCCATCATCAATATGACACGTAAGGGGGCTAGTTGTACTATTTGGTCTAAGGAAGCTAGAGAGACTTTTGAGCTTCTTAAAAATTTTTTGCATCTGCTGACATATTGGTACATCCTGACACTAGCAAATCCTTCATACTGGAGGCTGATGCCTCCAAAACAGGGGTAGAGGCTGTTCTTTCTCAGAGGCAGGATACCCCTTTGCATCCTTGCGTGTACTTTTCTAGAAAGTTGTCTCCAGCGGAGCATAACTACGATATTGGTAACAGAGAATTGTTGGCCATTGTACTAGCGCTTAAAGAATGGCGACATCTTTTAGAGGGTTCCAAGGATCCCCTTCTGATCATAACTGATCACAAAAATGTGGCATATATAGGTGATGCTAAATGGCTAGATGGTCTTTGTTCTTATCTTGCTTTAACATTATTATCACTTACAGAGCTGGTCCCAAGAATGTTAAAGCTGACGCCTTATCTAGGCAATTTGACATTGAATCAGAACAAGAACAGGAGACATCCCCTATTGTTCCACCTGAGTGTATCATTGCTTCCACTGTTCTTTCCTTGTCATCACTTCTGCTTTGTGCTATAATGGCGACTCAATCCCAGGCACCTTGAAATAAACCTCTAGATAATTTGTTTATTCCGTTACTTAAAAGAGAGGAGGTAATGAGGATATTCCACAACAATGTGACGGCTGGGCATCCGGGTATTAATAAGACCATATCCGCTGTCTCGAGATAATTTTTGGTAGGATTCACTCAGGAAAGATATCAAAGAATATGTGCAAGCCTGTTCTGTATGTGCAGTTTCTAAGGTTCCTCATAAACTTCCATGTGGATTGTTACATCCACTTCCTGTACCCAGTGTTCCATGGTCCCACTTATCCACGGACTTCATCATTGAACTTCCAAGTTCTAATGGTTATACCACCATCCTTGTGGTTGTTGACCGCTTTTCCAAGATGGCTCATTTTATTCCACTCAAAAAATTGCCATCTTGCCAAGATCTGGTTCTTATATTTATACGTGACATTGTCAGACTACATGGTATTCCTCGAAATATTGTATCTGACAGGGGTTCCCAGTTTGTGTCACGATTTTGGAGAGCTTTCAATAAACAGTTGGGAATTGAATTATCAGTCTCTTCTTCTTACCATCCCCAAACCAATGGTGCGTTTGAAAGGGCTAACCAATCGTTGGAACTGTATTTATGTTGTTTTGTGAATACCACAAGATAACTGGTCTGAATTGCTGCCTTGGGCCGAGTTTGCCAGGAACAATGCTACCCATGACTCATCTGAACATAGTCCATTCTTTGTCAATAACAATCATCATCCTAATGTTCTACCTACTGTATTCTCTGACACAGCTATCCCTGCTCTTGATGATCGCCTTACTTCTACTCGTGAGACTTGGACTAAAGTTCACTCTGCTCTTGAGACTGTGACTGCTCATTTCAAATTTCATGCTGATAAACAGCAGGGTGCCAACCCTGTTTACCAGGTGGGTGAGAGGGTGTGGTTATCCTCACACAGCATCAAACTAAAAGTTTCTAGCATGAAGTTTGCTCCCAGATTTCTTGGTCCTTTTCATATTGTTAGGAGAATTAACCCTGTTGCTTATTCACTGGCTCTTCCAGCATCCTTGTGTATACCTAATTCATTTCATGTCTCCTTTCTCAAACCGCTTATTTGCAATAGGTATACAGTCCATGTTATTCCCCCTCCTCCTTTGGTCGTTTCTGGACTGGAGGAGTATGAAGTCTCCTCCATAATTGAATCCAGGTTTTCTTGTGGTTCCTTACAGTATTTAGTTGATTGCAGGGGGTATGGGCTTGCTGATCATTCTTGGGTTCCGGCTTCTGACATACATGCTGGCCGCAAGATTCGTTCTTTCCACACCAAATTTTCTCTTTAACCTGGTCCTGCCCGCCCGGTGGGTGGTCTTCAGTTAGGGGGTAATGTCACATATACATCCTCACCTTATAGTGTTTGCGGTGGAAATTGCCTTCCTGGCAGTCATGGAGGTGCCGCTCAGCAGTCCTGTGTCAGTGTGCCTGACATCTGCAGCATGTCAGTGGATGTCGGCTGCTACAGATACACGCCATATTGTAGCCCCACATCCGCCCATGTTAATGACGGCGTCAAAGGCCAGTTATGGCCAATCGGATCTGCAGTAGGGTTATTTAAACTCATTTTTCCTTTTACTCATTGTCGTGGTTTTCCTTTGCTGGTTATCCTAGAGTGTGTTCCTGATTGTATATATTTCTGTTTTTTGACTGTGGCTTCGTTTCGACTTCTTTGATATCTGGTATCCTTGACTTTTGGCTTTCCCTCATTGTTGTGTCTCATTCTGTATTCCTCCCCTTGGCAAGTATTCTGACTAATCTTGGATACGTTAAGTCCAGCCATTCTAAGGGCCGGTTAAACGTTATCCTTAGTCCTAAGTGTGATATTATTCTGCATGCTGGATCAACTAGTAATTCTGACAGTTTAAAAACAAGTATTGTTTCTAATGCAGCCTTTTTTTTAGTTATTATTTTATTATTATTAGCATTTTTTTTGTGCCACCATTTCCACAGAGCTTTACATACACTGGGGTTATTTAGCAACAAGTAATTTACAAACAATACAAACAGTTCTCAAGATGAGCTTCTTGATTCAGCAGTAAAAGGACTAACTTTCTAGTATGGCCACATCTCCAACTGCGGACCAGTGTATCAAGAAACCCATAAGAGTAAGATAAGAAGATTAGATGCGACAATATAAAATGAATATCCCATGAAATGGATAACAATGAACCAAATGTACAAGGGAATTTTAGGTTCTCTTTGGCAAAGATCTTGTAGTAGATATACCAAAGCATTGCAAAAATATACAATAATGGGAATACAGCTCACTGATCTACACGAGAAAGATACATGGTGTAATAAAGTTAAATGAATTAAAACACTGTACAGGATCTTTCTTTAATGTTACGATTTCCTTAGGGTAGTTTTAAAGTTATTTTTATTATATTTAATTTTATGATTACATTTTTTTTTGTGGTCCCTGAAGAAGTCCATGTTGGGTTAAAACACGTAGGACCTGTTTTTTTTTTTTTGTATTTTTCTTTTTAAACATTTATTTTGATTAATGTTTTGATTGAGTAAAGCAACAATTTCTACAACTACCCTGTGTCTGAGAGGGCTATCCCTGATGTGGTACCTACAAGAGCTAGCAGAAGCAGGAAGAGATCCTTGGATAGCCCACCAAATATCCAAGGGGAGGCACCCAAATGTGATTATATCACAATCTATTCTGTGAGTAAATTTCTAGCTGCACAGTGTTTTCATTTTGTTTAAACTTTATTACACTGTTATCTTTCTCTTGTAGATCAGTCATCTGTATTCCCATTGTAGTGTATATGGTTGCTATTTCATAAGGGGACATTTGCTGGGATACCCCTTGGGGAAAGCTGTACTACATTAAATTGTAAGAGATACGTGGATTTATTCCACAAATAACAGTAAGGGTGAGGTTGTGGGTTTGTTTGTATATACCAATTTATTGGCAATTTCCAGGTGTCAGGGTTTCTTTGCTGTTTTAAACAGCAACCCTTTTCTGTTTCAGTGATTGAGCTTCAGTTGCAATTACTATCAGCTCCTTCTGCTTGTTGCCACGGTTACTCACCTGTGAGTAGTAATCAACCCTGCTGCTAATCAGTTCTGCCTATTTAAGCAGCTAAGCCCAGAACCTCCTTGCCCTTGCGTGGTTTCCTGTTTCCCAGAAGTCTCTTTGTTCCTGTGTTTCCTGTTTGCTCCTGGTTCCTGACTCCGGCCTTGTTCCTGACTCCGCTGCTCTCTGTGCTCCTGATCCTGGCTTGTCTGACTACCCGCTCTGGTGACTGACCCCTGCTTGATTCCTGGACTTTGCTTTTGTTTATTATTTGTTATTTATTAATAAAGGTGTGTTTGCATCTACTTCTGTCTCTGTCTGGTTCCTGGTCTCTGACACCAGGTCCCCGCAAATCCATCTCTTCTAAAGGTTCACAGTAAGATTAGTTATTATAACTTTTATAGCCTAGTGGCTCAAATTAAAACTCTGCTTATGTTTTGGGCTTCCAGGGATCATCATCATACAATGGAAGGTAGCCCTTTTTTCACAAAAATCTGACAATTAATACACATTGTTGCATCTAAGATTGATAAAATCAGATATGAATATGTGGTATATTTTCACTCATTGGTTCTCTGGAAGTAAGATTCTACTCTACAGTCTGATGATATAAGAATCACTTTGGAAATGTTGGTTACAATTTAGTAATGAGAGGCCTAAGCTTCATGCAGATCAGCCTACCAGATCAGATTACGTATGGGTGTAGTTCAGATTTTACCTCTTGCATTTCCATACACATTTTGTTTATTAAATTATACTCTACTTCTTGTGTGTCTAATCTCCAAGTATTGTTATACAAATCAGAGTAGTATAGTGAATCAAATTCACACGTAGTGTCTTTCTCACACATAGAATATTATAACATTTTGTACCCATGAAAATGTTATTCCTTTAAGGCTATTTCATGCAGAAGATACTAAAACACATTTTTTTATTCTGTCTTTTTTTTTTTTTCTTTAAGCTGGCCTGCTCTGTTATGCAAAGGGTGCATAATTCATCGTGGCACTATAGAATATTGCAGTTTAATGTGATTTGTGTATTGTATATATGACAGAAAAGTGCTGGTGCGCATACATATGTACAGAACCCCTCAAGTGTTGAGAAGTATTTACAAACAGATGATACAGTGCAAGCAAGTGTGATCCCTTATAGGGTGTCTACAAGCCCAGGTGTTTATGTGTATATACTTATAGTCTGTTACACTGTACAGTTGATATCTGTAGTTTAAGGAGACAAAAGTAGGGGGGATTTGTGAATGCAACTCACAAATGTAGAGTGGTATGAGCCCCACTCTAAGCTATCTCGCCCAAGGAGGATCAGCCCCTTGGGTACGTGGGATCTGATAAATGCTCCTGTGACTCCAGTGTCAGGCAAAAAATATTTATTAAAAATAAAAATAACTGATAGTCAAATAATAAAAAGCACAGTCCAGCTGTAGCTCACCACACCATGGGGAGTGTGATAACAGTTCAGTGTAATCTCTCTCCTTCTGGGGCTGGTCCTGCTGGCTGGTGTGTGTATTCAGTTCACTTCCTTGTATCCTGATACCAGGTCACGTGACGCGTTTCGTCCCGCCTCTTGGGACTTTCTCAAACGAGCAATATCTCCTCCCACTGGAGATCCTCTTTTATTTAGGAGTCCCAAAGCCATGATCCAATCGGCTTGTAGCTCTCCAAAGTTGCACACATTGTCCATAATTACTTAAAATCCAAATAAAACATTTATTCACAATCTGTATGTTTTTTTTGTTTTTTTTGTTTTTTTAACCCCTTAAGGACCGGACTTTTTTTGCGATGTTGTACATTTGCGACCAGGCATCTTTTTGACACTTTTGTGGTGTTTGTGTTTAGCTGTAATTTTCCGCTCTCTCATTTACTGTTCCCATACAAATTATATATTGTTTTTTTCAGGACAAAAGGGGCTTTCTTTACATACCATTATTTATATAATCTCAAGTAATTTAATTTTAAAAAAATGAAAAAATATGATGAAAAATTGAAAAAAAGTTTTTTGAATTTTATGTGAAAAATCTTTTACTCATCTACAAAAGTGAATGAAAAAAACTGCTAAATAGATTCAAAATGTTGTCCTGAGTTCAAAAATACCCAGTGTTTACATGCTTTTTGCTATTTTTTTGCATGTTATAGGGCTATAAGTACAAGTAGGATATTGCGGTTTCAAAACATACATTTTTAAAATGTATCAATAGTGACATTGTAACACTATTATCTGTCATAAATTGCTAAATAACACCCCACATGTACATATTTTTTTAAAAGTAGACAACCCAGGGTATTCAATATGGGGTATGTCCAGACTTTTTTAGTAGCCACTTAGTCGCAAACACTGGCCAAAGTTAGCGTTCATATTTGTTTGTGTGTGAAAAAAGTAAAAAACTAAATTGAACGCTAATTTTGGCCAGTGTTTGTGACTAAGTGGTTACTAAAAAGAATGGACATACCCCATTTGCAATACCTTGGGTTGTCTTCTTTTGCAAATGGTATGCCATCATGGGGGTGATTCTCATTCCTGGGCTACCATATGCTCTCAAAGGCAACGTAACCAACCTGGCCATTTTCAATGTAAAAATATTTGACCCATATATTTGACCCTGTAACTTTCAAAAACGCTATAAAACCTGTACATGGGGGCTCCTGTTCTACTCAGGAGACTTTGCTGAACACAAATATTAGTGTTTCAAAACTGGAAAATGTATCACAACAATTATATCATCAGTAAAAGTGCTGTTTGTGTGTGAAAAATGCAAAAAAAAGTCACTTTCACTGACAATATCATCGCTGTGATATGTTTTACTGTTTTGAATCATTAATATTTGTGTTCAGCGAAGTCTCCCGAGTAAAACAGTACCCCCCCATGTACAGGTTTTAGGGTGTCGTAGAACGTTACAGGGTAAAATACAGTGATAGCAAATTAAATTCTCTGGACTTTCGGCCTGGGTTGGCAGGCAGGTCCCTTAAATTGCAATCAATAAAATAACTTAATTATGTAAAAATATTACATAAATACGCACGTAGAATTTAAATATATATGCATATTTATATATTTGAAGTCTACGTGTATATTTATATAATTATTTATGTAATTTTGTATATGGACATATGAATAGTTTGCATTCTTTTTATTTATTTATATATACATAGATATATATATACAATTTCGTTCTAAGTGTATTTTGATATAAATATATATATATTAATATCAAAATACAGTTAGAATAAAATTTCGTATAGATATATATTTTTTTTTATTTTTATTATTATTTTAATTTTTTTTAATTTAATTAAAATTATTTATTATTCGTATTTTATAATAATATATTTATGTACATATTAATATAAAAATACACTTAGCATGACAGGTATAATATATGTCTATATATCATATATATACACATATATAATTTTTTTTTTTTTTATTAACTATAACTATTTTATAATAATATATTTATGTACATATTAATATAAAAATACACTTAGCATGATAGGTATAATATATGTCTATATATCATATATATACACATATATAATTTTTTTTTTTTATTAACTATAACTTTCATTTTTTTTTATGATTTTACACATGCAGGGAGACTGCCTGTCAGCACAGACAGTCCCCCTGCAGGCAGAGACTAGGACACCTATTGTGACCATGTGGTCGCCCTGTTGGGCGATCACATGGTCACAGGGGTCCTAAACCGCCATGGGGAGACTGTCTGGGCTGCAGGCAGTCTCCCCACACCAGGACCAACGCCGATCGCCGCCGGGGGAACGACGGCGATCGGGTAAGTACATTGGACGGTTCAGGACCGTCGCCGGTCGGCAACGCAAAAATGCCGATGACGGTCCTGAACCTTCCTCCGTCCTTAAGGGGTTAAACAAACACACATTTAAAAATTTCAATATCCAATATAAAAGGATCATCATGTATACAAATTTATATATAACTTTTGGAAGCACAGAAACTTGTAAACATTTGTTGGATACCCAGATAATCACATTAAACATATTCAGGGAAAAGGGGAAGATCATCTAACTTAAATCTTAATATGATATTAACCTTACAATGGCAAGAATATCCGTTTAATGGTATCTACAAGCATATGAATTAGAAAATATATAAAAAAGGTGCCTATACAGATAATAACACAGTCTTATAAATGTATACATCGTTTACCAAAGATATGAATATACAGAAACCTCGATTGGGATCCCACAGGTGAATTAGGAGTGGATAGGAGGTATAAAAAAAAACATCTATAAAAATACTAAGAATACTAAAAAATATATATATATATATATATATATATAAAAAGGGGGGGTTATAGAAAATTACATAGTTCAAAATCTTTATTGAGACCGGATGGGATAAGGGTGTCTAAAAGTAAGATCCAACGCATCTCCTCCTGTCCGATCTTACAAATAAAATCACCCCCCTCCAATCCCTGGGCACCCGTTTGATCCCAATGAATTCCAGGCCAGAGGGGTCCTGATTATGTCTGTGTTTAAAATGCTCAGAGACGCTATGACAGTTCAGACCTTTTCTAATATTATAAATGTGCTCCCTGATTCTAATGTGGAGAGGACGTGTGGTCCTCCCCACATACTGTAAATTACAGGGGCATTTTAGAAGATAAATAATATTATTAGTGTGGCATGTCATATGCTCCCTTACACTAAATTCTTTTTTTGTCCTTTCCGATTTAAATGTCGTTTCAACTTTGTTACTCTTCCTATTTAGCGTCTTACAAGCATAACACATCCTAAATTTTAAAAAAACCTTTGTTTGTCCCAAGAAGGTGCCAAGTGACTTCTTAGGTTTGTCTTTATAAAAGCTGTGGACTAGAGAATTCCTAGGGTTGGGGGCACCCCGAAAAGTGACCCTGGGTTCGAATGGTAGTACATCCCCCAAATCCTTATCTGTCTTTAATATTTGCCAATATTTTCTAATTATATGTTTTATAGTTCTATGTTGATTGTTAAAATCAAAAACAAAAACATCCTTAAAACTGTCTAAAATCCCATCCGCTTCCTTTCCTTGTATTAATTCCGCCTGTGTTATCCCTTTCTCTTCCTCTGGGGCTCTGTCCAAGATTTCCTCTGGATATTCCTTCTCTCTAAATTTATCTATGAGGTCTTGGGCTTGTTCCTGAAACCTACTTTCCTCAGTACAGTTATGTCTTAGTCTGAGGAGTTGGCCTTTAGGTATATTATTCAGCCAAGGGGAATAGTGTCCTCTACTATAGGTCACATACACATTGACGTCCACCTTCTTAAAGAAGGTTGCTGTCTTAAGGACTCCTGCCTCTACTTGTATCTTCAGGTCTAGAAAATCAATGGACTCTGTACTAAAATTGTCGGTAAGTTGAATACCCCATGTATTATGATTCATAACATTTAAAAAATCTTGAAAATCTTTCTCTGGTCCGTCCCAGATAAAAATCATATCATCTATATATCTGCGATAGGCAAGTACCCGTGCGCTCCAGTCATGCTGCCCATATATAAAACTACTTTCCCAATGGGCCATAAATACATTAGCATAACTGGGCACATAGGTACTGCCCATCGCAGTCCCTCTAAGTTGTAGATAAAATTTTGAGTTGAACCAAAAATAATTCTTCTCCAGAGTCCATCTGATACAGTCAGTCAGGAAATCAATTTGTTTCCGATCCAATGTTTGATCCAATCCTAAGAAGTACTTGACAGCCGCACACCCCTTCTCATGTGGTATGCAGGTATATAGGGAGGTGACATCACAGGTCGCAAGGGCATACCCCTCCTTCCATACAAAGTCCTTAAGCATCCTCAGGACATTTGTAGTGTCCTTCAGAAAGGAACTAGTGTTATTAACCAAAAGTTTTAGGAAGGAATCTATATATTTAGACAAATTATTGGATAGAGACCCAATCCCAGAGACGATGGGTCTCCCTGGGGGATTCAATAAATCCTTATGAACCTTAGGAAGGACATAAAAAAACTGAGTTCTATGGGTTTTTACATTTAGATAATCATACTCTTTACAAGTCAGAATCCCTTCTAATTTTCCCCTATGTAGGAGTCTTGTCAATGATTTTTTCATATTCCCCAGTGGGTCTCCATCCATTTTCATATAGACCTCAGTATCCCCCAATTGTCTCATACATTCTGTCACGTACTTCCCAGAATCCATTATCACCAAACTCCCGCCCTTATCTGTGGGTTTGATGACAATCTGATCATTTTCTCTGAGTCCTTTGAAGGCTAACCTTTCTTCAGAAGTGAGGTTATATTGCATCTGTTTGTTCCCCAGTTTCTTAAAATTGTTAAAAACCGCTTTCTCGAATGCCTCTATACTCCCATGTTTTAAATAATTAGGATAAAAATTGGATTTGTTCTGAAAAGAGGTGTGTTTAAAATGATAATTTTTCTCTAACTCTTCTACCATATTAATTTGTTTATTCAAAACAAATTTTTAAATACATAATCTCCTACTATATTTCATTAGATCCACATATGCCGGGAAAGTATTAAAATTCCTTGAGGGTGCAAATTTCAGTCCTTTATTCAGGACTTTGATTTAATTTTCCTTAAGGGGATATGTGGAGATATTGTGAATCCCAATAGGGGTTACCGATTGTATCTTTTTTCCTTTCTTTTTCCTTCCTCCTCTGCATCCCCGAAACTGATTCTCCTTGTTCTTTTCATTGGAAAATCCTCCCTCCTCGGTTCCCTGTCTAAAAAAATCATCATTCTCAGTTTTTCTGTCTTTTAAAATGTCAAATTGATTACTTGTAGTGTATGGACTTTCTCTCCTTACTAGTCTGTTCCCTCCTCTATAGCCGGGGGGGGGGGGGGGGGGGGTATTGACCCTTTCTTTTAGCTTTCTCCTATTATTCTCTACTCATGTCCATACTTCCTTTTCGTTCCTCCTCTCTCTTAGTTCCCTATCTTTATTGGGGTAAATCTCTGATCGTTGCTTTATATATGTGTTACGAGGTTTAAAATCAGTGAAATCTCTATTCCCTCCTTGGTCCCTATTAGTATTCCTGTTTGAATGGTCTTTTCTAAAATCCCTTACTTTTCCTACTTCATAGGAAACTTAATAAACACACCAGCCAGCAGGACCAGCCCCAGAAGGAGAGAGATTACACTGAACTGTTATCAAACTCCCCATGGTGTGGTGAGCTGCAGCTGGACTGTGCTTTTTATTATTTGACTATCAGTTGTTTTTATTTGTAATAAATGTTTTTTGCCTGACACTGGAGTCACAGGAGCATTTATCAGATCCCACGTACCCAAGGGGCTGATCCTCCTTGGGCGAGATAGCTTAGAGTGGGGCTCATACCACTCTACATTTGTGAGTTGCATTCTTAAAGAGACAGTTTATTCTATTTTAAATTTTAATAATTGTATTGCACTAGGAGTGCTTTCTCTGTTCCCTCCCCCCTACTTTTGTCTCCTTAAACTACAGATATCAACTGTACAGTGTAACAGGCTATAAGTATATACACATAAACACCTGGGCTTGTAGACACCCTATAAGGGATCACACTTGCTTGCACTGTATCATCTGTTTGTAAATACTTCTCAACACTTGAGGGGTTCTGTACATATGTATGCGCACCAGCACTTTTCTGTTTTGTGATTGTTTCTGTACCTTATTACCTGGGTATATTGTGGGTGCTGCAAACCTATTTATATTTCATCTTAATTTTTTGCGCCAACTTATCTACTGCACATTTTTTTATTGTATATATGAATTGACTACCTGGTAGAGGCAGTAAGGCCATTTTCAGCATGAGAGGGGTTAATTTGATTGTATAGGAATGCAATGTCAGAAGGTTTACAACATAAATTCATCTTAGGAAACTCCAACCAGAGCTCCTCTGCAGGTGTGAAATTTTATACATGAGTTGCCTCTAAGTCTAACTTCAGTGTAAACTTACTGGCTAATCTACCATATTTGGTTCTTTTAATATGCAAATTAACCATTAGTAATCTGGAGACCATTGTCTTTCAGTATCATATTCAAAAGAAACATTAACAATAACCCACAGATTAATAGTCATGACTCCTTATGTGCATATTCGAAACGGTAAAAGCAAATCACACAAGAGCATAATTATGACTAGAGCAACTTAAGCCATTTGGAAGGAATTGTGACGTCTACTGCATTAGGTCATAAGTCAGAATGTGACATATGTATGTAATGAACTCTAAGTGAGTACTCAGAACCTTTAATTTCTAATTTTTATTCTAATCTGTTTTTGATGTAAATTATTTGTTTGTCATCTGTTTTTTATATGCGCTGGAATATTGTTTGTTCAAATATTGTGTTGTTATAAATATTCATTCATTAAGTTCTACCTTTGTCTGTTAAAGACTTATGTTTCTTGGTTAGACCAATTTATTAGTATTCTAAAATCAGATAGATATTGTTTAAATTTTATCTTGTTGGTTTTACTCTAATTTGCTTGGGGGGCCAAGGCACCCAATCATAAATTGTTTTGGTGGGTGCAGCGTTATAAAATAGTATTTTTTTTATATTATAATTAAGTGTGGGTGGTCTTGAGGGGGATTTTTTATAATTATTTCCAATCTAGTACAGATAAATAGTGAACTTTAATCTTTTTACCACCAGAACCAAGTAGCACACACTTGGAGTAGGGTAAGTTCATGACAAACTCCATTACATTAATTTATTAATTACTTTGGGAATCTCCAGTTTTATGCCCATACTATTTGGGGGGGGGGGGGGGAGGGAGGAAGTGTTTGTCTTATGACTCAAGCATTCTTTTTCTAGAACTTGTGTGTCTCATCATCATACATTTGAAATGAATCCCTTTTTATTTTGTTAGAACATTACATTTGAAACACTCTTGCATGTAAGACTGACTATATCAAGTATGAAACTGTGGTTATGTTTTCACTCACTGATTCTCTGAGAGTTTGCTTCTTCTCCACATCTGATGATTTATGGATCAATTTGGAATCATTCTTCATATTTTGTTAAAAGCAATCCCTGTTGAGTAATAGGAGGGCTGAGCTAGGAGCAGTCTAGTCTTCCAGCTCAGATGAAGTGTAAATCAAATTATCTCTCCTTTAGAGTTTGCCATAGTCACTGTGCCACGTACCTCATAATTTTAACATCTGTATAAGAGTATATTTTCACCACATTCATTATATTCCTGGAAGTTCATGGAGAAGCTCTGGCTTAATTAGACCACTTATATTATTTTTCAGTGTATTCATCTTCAATATATTTATTCAATATTTATAATTTTATGGTTTACAGTTTTCTTATGAGCCCGTCTTTGTATATTTCCTCTAAAGCCATACGAACAGACTTTTCATTCTCATTCTTCTTCCTATGCTTAAACAAGATAAATGACAGTCTGGTGCTATGTGATGTTTTGTGCATAATTATGTGCTATGTTTTATTATACATTTTATACTATCTATTTAACAGATTAGCAAAAAAGCCTACACCAATTGGTACAGGAATAGCAAGCAATTTGCTCAACACTATATACTATTACATCAGCAGAATCACATTTTTTACTGAAAATTTTAATGGCCACAACAAAACCTCTCTGTGCAATTTATAGACATGTTTCATGGATAAAAGGCATATGACTGGATGCCATTTACAGAACATATTGATTCTCAAGCTAAGAATCAGCATGACTCCATTCATTCCATGCATGTAAAATAACTGAAGAGGAATCCAAGCATAGTTATTACTATAATATAGAAACCACACCGCAAATCCTGTCTAATGCTGGTATTAATTAGTATTCTGTGCTGGAGTTCCATAGGCAGTTTCCTATTTAATAAGCAAAGTGTACTGTGCTTGTATGAAAATAAGACTTAAGCTTGTAGAGCAAATTGACTGCTACTAATATATATATATATATACTGTAGTTAGATTTAGTTAGTCCCATTAAAACACCTGCAGTCTCTGTTTTCACCCACGACATGGTAAGTCCGGATTCACTGACTGTGTACAGGCACAGGGTACTCAAATACAGGGAAGAATTTGCCACATTCAGGTACTCTAAAGTTTGGTAGAAGTTGCTATGTTGTAATTGTTGTCTCCACTTAATGTAGGGCTAGCCACATGCTAATGAATACATGGCAAACTAATAGTATAGTCAGAAGCCACTCAACTAAAATAAAAAGGTTTTTACGTGTCTATGAGGCGCATGATGAAGAGGTGCCCCTTAAAAAAAAAATTATTTATAAACTTGTATTTGTTTCTCCCATTTTTTGGTTTATAGGTATATGATACTAATAATAGGGGCCTGTCAGAGACCTGTCTGTTTTTTACTTTCTTTTGCAACGGTTATACATGGTGGGCCTGGTAGGTAAAAACTTTGACAGGTAAATAACATATTTGTTAGTAGTTAAGTTTTTTGGTTGCAGGTAGATATTATAAGTGAGTCTTGGGAGATTCATCATGCGTAATTTCATTAAGGAACTACGAGTAATAATAGTGGCATTTTATTGGTGTGAGATATTGGGATATAACTGAAAACATTTTATGTCCTGTAGTGGAAAATCGACCTGAAAAGTGGTTTCAAAAGAATGGAGCGACTGTTCATAAAGCCAGGGCTACAATGAACATTCTGAGACACTTGTTCTGTAAGCGGATAATTTCAAGATCTTCTTAGATTAATTTGTCACCATGTTTACTCAACCTTTCAGCTTCCCATTACTTTCTGTGAGGATATGTGTGTATGTGAACAATCCACATACAGAATATCAGTGCAGAAATTCGAGCACAAGTGCCTCAAACATTAAATGTTATTATGAACAATGCAAAGGAGTCTGACTTTGCTAGGCGACAGGTAGAGTTAATTTAAAAGATTACGTACCTAGTCAAACAAACCTCCATATGTAAAGCATTCATTACATGTAATATCATTGAAATTAGATAATTAATAAAAAAAAAAGTTATTGACTCATCAAACCAGAATATGAATTTTGTCCTACCCACATGTGGCCTGGAAAGAGATCTAGGCTGTCCACAGTGTATAATTACAATTCATTGTATAGACGTAGACATGGACCTTGTGAGCTGTATCCACTACACCTCACAGATAAGCCCCATAGAAGGCCAGAACAATCATCTGGGTTAGCTGTGACTCTTGTGTGCATTTTACAGCTTGCATTTCAGATCTGGACCACCTCTGGACCAACTCTGTGAGTGTTTTTAGTCTATGTGACAGGCTAAATGTCTCTGTACTATCACATGTGAGCAAATATGTTTTAGACTTGAATAAGGATTTACTGAAGAGCAATATGTAAAGATTTTATGTGTTTTCATATCTTCTTTTTGTTTTGCTTCAATGCATTTGCTTAGGATCTCCCTCAGTTGAAGGGGTAATCATAACATGGTTTCCATGCTCACTGTGTTTAGAGCAGGGCCAGCATTTTGGCCCTGGACCATGCTTCTTGGTGGAATTAGTCTGATAAGTGACAGGCTAAGGGTGTCTCTGTGGAGGCACGTGTGAGTAAAAACGTGATTGACACCTGATCAGGGAATAAATCAGTGTACATTATTACACTTTTTACCATTATGAATGTTCTTATATCTTCAGTGTAATCGACATATCTCCAAGATACTATAAAGGAATCACAAGCAAAATATGGCATAATGCATGGAGAAGTTCTCCACATAAAATGTAGTTTGTATATTTTCAAGTGATTCACTAGCAATTCACATGTGATAGTTATATATGGAAACAGAAATATCAATGTTTTCAATAGGTGCACTTTAAAGTTTTTAATAGCAGTTTGAAAGTTTGATCTGTACACAATCTGACTGCATTAAATGTAATATAGTACATAGTAAACATATATGGAAATTTAACAAAAGTAAATAGCAACTGAGCAAATTACAAATTGTTTTCTTAAGATTTTAACAAAAATAATGAGGGTCATGAATCATTATCTATATAACCTTGATGTCTGTCAGGGTAACCTGGACCCAACTCCTGTTGTGCATGTTTTACTTGCAGAAATCAGTATAACATTTTAATTTCTTTTTAAGCAATTTCATTTCCACTTTAGTTCTCTAACCAAGCCCACATCAAACAAGCCAAAACTTCCATCCCTCTACCACGTCATGCAGAGAACATGATGAAAGGTATACTTTTTACACTCCGACTAGGAAAATTGATTCAGATGGTTTTCATTTAATTGTGCAGTCAGGCATCTGGTCTCAGTTGAAGGGGAGAAAGTATTACTTGCACAAAATGTTTTACCTTGGACTATTTACTGATCAAAGTCTTGCCGGTTTTATGCCCAATGAGCAGGTAGATTGTGCACAGACTACATTTAGTGACTTAGTAACTATTTCATTCAGAAGTTTAATAAGGCATGCCAACGTAGAATAAAAATAGAACCAAGGACACATTTACTAAATGGTGCGCTTTGGACAATCCTTACAATGTTATTCAGGCTCTTCTGAAATGTTCCTTGAAATGTTAAGGAGAGTACATTTGAATCTCTTTGTCAAACTTTTTATGCTGTAAGAGGCAACACTATATTCTTCTATTTTTGGAGTGGCACATCACCTAATACCACAACACAGAATCTGTGGCAGTTTTAACTACAGAGCTCTTTTTGTGAACTAATAACATTCTGGATTGTTTATCTTGTACAATGACATTTACTTGGTTTACTTGGAGCTTTATGACATTATAATTTAGGTAAAATTGACTACTTGGGGCTTTGAAAATTACTTACTTTTACAGAATATATTAGCAAATTACAAGTTACTTCTACACAACTCCTTTGGTCATTATCCCTACTGGTAGAGGGTTGAGTGATTAGAATCAATTGAGAATTAAGTAGATTTTGGACATTTGCAGTCTTAGAATTGAATGTAATTGTGAAATGTTCTTTATTATATTATTATAACTTTCCTCTGAACTGTTCATTTGTCCAAAACATATGGAAACCACTAACACAAAAATGTTTAAAATATGGAATGTCTTTGATAGCTCTTATTTACCATATTTTGGCATTTATTTGCAGCTTAAATATTTGCCTGTGAAATATATTTTTGTTGCTTTCAAATGTATACTTTGAATTTTCCATGAATATTATAGTTCACTTTAACAATTTGAGCATTCTTAGAGCTTGCCTCAAGAATTAAAATGTGTGAAAGCAGATCTTGTTATCAGTTAAACAATTTATGTTAATTAATGTTCACGTATTAATTTAACCCCTTAAGGACTGAGCCAATTGTACAGGTTGTGATCAAAATAAAACAAAACCTGGAACTTGCGCTACACATCTCTCCAGCCGTAATTCACCTTTTTCAAATTGACCCTTTAAGACCGGAGGGCGTACTATTACGCCCTATTTTAAGCGTCTCTAAACGCAGCCAGGCGTAATAGTAGGGGCTCCGTTTTTTTTTAACTTACCCGTCGCCGGCTAACCCACGCCGGCGATCGCGGTTGGGGGGACTCCCAGGGAGCCCCCCGCGGCACGTCTGTCCTCCTGGGCGCCCCCCCCGGCCATGTGAGAGTGAGGTCCTTGCGAGGACCTCACAATCACATGGCTGGGTTAGCTGGCTGAGGCATTGCCAGCAGGGGGACTAACTGTAATGACTGTTAGTCCCCCTGCTGGCTGGAAATAAAATAAAATTAAAGTTAATAAGTGTAAAAAAAATAAATAATATACTTAGATCATATATATATATTATATATATATATATATGATCTAAGTATATATGTACACATATACATACACACACATACGCTGTCTAGGTGTATTTTACTATTAATATATTTATAATTATATATATTAATATCAAATTACACGTAGACTGATACTGATTAAATATATATATAATTATTGTTATATATATATATTTATATATAATATAAAATAAATAAATATGTAAATACGTTAAAAAATAAAATTTAAAAAATAATTAAAAATAAATAATTAAAAATTATATAGATGTGTGTTATTTCGTTCTAACTGAATTGTGATATTAATATATATATATATATATATATTTATATCAAAATACACGTAGAACAAAATAATATATATATATCTAGATACATAAATATATACGTATATATCACTATATATATACCTATATATAAATAAAAATATTTGTAAAAAATTATATACATATATACACATACGTATGTATACATATATTAATTTTACACATATATTTATGTAATATTTTTACATAATTAGGTATCTTAATTAATTACAATTAGCGGGACCTGCCTGACAACCCATGTCGAAAGTAAAGGGAATTTAATTTGCTAGCACTATATTTAACCCTATAACTTTGCAAGACACCATAAAACCTGTACATGCGGGGTACTGTTCTACTCGCGAGACTTCGCTGAACACAAATATCAGTGTTTCAAAACAGTAAAATGTATTACAATGATGATATCGCCAGTAAAAGTGAAGTTTTTTGCATTTTTCACACACAAACAGCACTTACACGGACGATATTATTGCTGCGATACTTTTTACTGTTTTGAAACACAAATATTTGTGTTCAGCGAAGTCTCCCGAGTACAACAGTACCCCTCATGTACAGATTTTATGGTGTTTTAAAAAAATGACAGCGTCAAATATTAAGCTTGTGTTCCATTTTTTTCACATTAAAGTTCGCCAGATTGCTTACGTTGCCTTTGAGACCCTATGGTAAAGGAGTTTAAGCATGCGTGGGATAGGCATAAGGCTATCCTAACTATAAGATAATGCCAGGGACTAATGAAAGTATTTAGAAAACTGGGCAGACTAGATGGGCCGAATGGTTCTTATCTGCCGTCACATTCTATGTTTCTATGTTTCTATGTTATACCTACTTAAAAAAATTGTGCATTTTAAACTCACTGCCTTATTGCATGTAAACATTCTATCCTGCCCTCTTGTCAATTGCTATCGGGGCATGACCAGCTGTATGTTCTTTCTTAACTGCACTACAAAAATAAAGAATAATAAAAAAAAAAAACATATCGCAACAATTATATTGTCAGTGAAAGTTCTGTTTGTGTGTGAAAAATCAAAAAATCGGCACTTTAACTGACAATATCATCATTGTGAAACATTTTACTGTTTTGAAACACTAATATTTGTGTTCAACGAAGTCTCCCAAGTAAAACAGTATCCCCCATGTACAGGTTTTATGGTGTTCTGGAATCTTACAGGGTTAAATAAAAGACTTGCAAATTAAATTCTCTGGACTTTCTGCCTGAGTTGTCAGACAGGTCCCTCGAATGGTAATTAATAAAATCATTTTAATATGTGTAAAGATGACATAAATATATATGCAGAATTTAAATATATGTACATACATATCTATTTAAGTTCTACATGTTTATTTCTGTAATTATGTATGCTATTATATGTATATATTTTGTAATAATTGTTATTTATTTATATATTTATATGTATATATTTTATTTCATTCTAAGTGTATTTTGATATATATATATATATACAGCAGTTTCCAAAGATAGCACTCCAGGGTCTTGATAAAAAAAAACTTTTATTTTCCTTGCTAAAACGACCAAGTGTCAACGTTTCAGCCTGATCCCCTCAGGCTTTCGTTATTTTTTATCAAGACCCTGGAGTGCTATCTTTGGAAACTGCTGTATATTTTGGCTGACAAGCACCGGGCATTGAACTACTGGACAGGTGGAGTGCAAGATTCGTTGTTTTTTTTTTTTTTTATATATATATATATATATATATATTTCCAATAGAGAAGCCAGCACTCAAGGACTTTTTCAAAAGGTAATGAATCATGTCCTGATGAAAGTTTTAATGTTAACTGAAACGTTGACTTACTGTGGGATCTTGAATTCAATTAAGAAAATCTTCTTTTTTCACAAGACCTAGAGTGCTGGCTACCTATATCTTTTTGGTGTATATATATATTCTTCTCAAGATACAATTTTATATATATATTTTTTATTTATTTATTAATTATTTCTATTTTAGATAGATATATATGTATATATATATATATATATATATATATATATATATAGTTAATATACAGTGGTACCTCCATTTATAAACGCCTCGGTTTACAAATTATTTTCGCAATACAAAGCCAGCTTCCCCTGGATTCATTGCGCCTGGGAGGTTTATAACGCCACCCTGTGCATGCTGGAGTCTGTGGTTAGCATGTGGCATCGAGTGTGGAGGTGTTCGAGTGGCTTTTGCATCGAGTTTTGGTGCTATTCTGGAATTTTTTGTAGTGGTTTTGGGACTTTTTTTAACTTTTTGGGTGCATTTCTCATGCGGTGGAAAGGTAGGGAGCTGAGCTTCGTTGTTTGCCTTTTACTGTGTGTTCTGCATTGTGTGTTGGTTTCCATGCCAGCTCATTTTGACCTTTTTCTGACCTCAAGAATGGATTAATAGGTTTTCAATGCATTCCTATGGTTTACAAATATTTTGCAATAAGAACGCATTAAATTCGTAAACCGAGGTACCACTGTATATAATTATTGTGTATGTATATATATTACATATATATGTAATTTAATTCCAAGTGTATTTTTATATTAATATATACAGTGGAACCTCGGAACTCAAACTTATTCCGTTCCAGAAGGCTGTTCGAGTTCCGATTCATTCGAGAACCAAATCAACATTTCCCTTAGGAATGCATGTACATTTGATTAATCCATTCCAGACCCCCAAAATTACAGCATTTTAACACAAATTTGACTGTTTCATAATGCCTCACATGCATAAAATCATATAGAAATAAAATAATAACACAATGTACAGCAAATGAAATTAAAATGTCACTTCACTTTACCTGTAATGATGAGAGTTGATGGTGTTAGTGGAAAGAAGAGCTATCATTGTCTGGATGGGGAGTCGCCTTTCCGTAATTACAATAGGTACTAACTGTTCTGGCGTTCTTTCCCTTGCTCATTTTACACCACTGACACCTGGTTGAGGCTCACTCTTTTTATTCACAAAAAAAATTGTCTATTGAGACTAGCTGTTGCCTGTGTTTAAAATGTTTCTAAAGTGAGTCATAGCATTATCATCAAACATGTTTGTGGCATGACTTACAGCAGCTTTATCAGGGTGATATTTTTCAACAAAATTTTGCACTTTAACCCACATCGCACACATTTCTTTGATCATTGCACTAGGAAGATTTTACCTTCCCTCCTCCATCTCATCTGAAGACAATTCCGCAGGTGCCCTCTTTTGCTGCTCCCTCTGAAGGTCTTGGAGTTTTTCTGAAGCATTCTGTTCAGTACCCTTATAGACTGTTTCAGGGACAGCCTCTGGAAAAATTTCCTACAGGCTGAGTTCATAGTCCTATAAGACACATCCCCTCATGCTTTATCTATGAGGTGTAAACAATGTAGGATATTAAAATAATTTTTCCAGAACTCTTTAAGGGTTAGCTCTGTGTCTGAGGTTACTTCAAAGCACTTTGGAACAGTGCTTTGGCATAATGCTTCTTGAAGTTTGAAATTACTCGCTAGTCCATGGGCTGGATAACAGGAGTTTTATTGGGGGGCAAAAACATCACAGTAATAAAACTGAACTCCTCCATCAATTTGTCCTCCAACCCTAGAGGGTGAGCAGCAGCATTATCCATAAGAAGCAGAGCCTTGACAGGTAAGTTGCTTTTCTTGTAGGTATTTTTTAACACTTGGCCCAAACACCTCATTAACCCACTCAATAAAAAATTGCCTGGTTACCCAAACTTTGCTGTTAGCCGTCAACATCACCTGCAATTTGCTTTTCAGGACATGTTTTTTCTTAAATGCTCTTAGGTTCTCCGAGTGGTAGACTAGCAAAGGCTTCAATTTAAAATCCCCACTTGCATTCCCACAGAACAACAGGGTTAGCCTGTCCTTCACTGTCTTGTGTCCTGGCAATGATTTCTCCTTCTTTGTTATGTAGGTCCTCTTTGACATTTTCTTCAAAAAACAGGCCTGTCTCATCACAGTTAAACACTTGCTGGGGAACAAATTCCTCAGCCTCTACATAGGCTTTAAATTCCACAACAAATTTCTCAACCCCGTCTTTGTAAGCACTAGAAGCTTCACCATGTTTCACCACACTGTGTATGCCACTTCTCTTTTTAAACTTTTCAAACCACCCTCTACTTGCCTTGAAAACCTCACTATCAGCACTCGTTTCGGGGGTGTTTTTCACAAGATCAGAATGCATGTCTTGCTTTTTCACAAATTATTGCCTCTGATATGCTATTACCGGCTAACTGTTTTTCATTTATCTATATCAATAACAATTTTTCTACTTCTTCTAGTGTCCGGCTTCTTTGTTTTTTAATCGCTTTCACCCCTCTAGCAACATTGGCTCCTTTGATGGCGTCTTTATTTTTTAATATGGTACAAATTGTAGATTTGGCCATACCAAACTGTGCTGCTAGATCACAGACACGGACACCGCTTTCATGTTTTAAAATGACCTCTTTCTTCAACTCTATTGTCGTTCTCACAATTTTCCTCTTGGGTTGGCTAATACACTTGGGACTACAGCTCTATGTGAAGACTCAATGAAATGTATTTAAGAGTTAGTGGAGCTCTAAGTCTGAATGGGACTCTATTTGAAGACTGAATAGAACTCTATTTGAACACTGAACGGATGGAGCTCTGCTGACTGAATTGAGCTTTTGCTGGCAGAATGGAGCTTTATTTGAAGACTGAATGGAGTTGTTTGCTGACTGAATTGAACTCTATTTGAAGACTGAATTGAGCTCTGCTGACTGAATGGAACTGTTTGTTGCAAGAATGGAGCTTTTGCTGGCAGAATGGAGCCGTGTTGCTGACAGAATGGAACTCTGCTGACAGAATGGAATGGTGATGCGTCATACTAATGAGGTACCAACGAGTTTACCAAGGAGATTACTACAGAGGTGAATGCCGCGTGACCGTGTGATGTGTTCAGTATCGAGGATTGTTCGTATACCGACATTTTTCACTCAAAATTTTAGTTTGAATACCGAATTTTTCGCGAACAGGAACGTTCGATGTGTATTTATATATTAATATAAAAAATACACTAAGTATGAACTATATATATATATATATATATATATATATATATATATATTTTATCTTAAATATATATACATTTATCCCCTTAGTGGTGTACACTTCTGGAATAAAAAGGAATCATGACGGAATATTTTTGTCATGTGTTTTTAAGGGGATATAATTATTTTGCCCTGTACTAAGCATTATTTTTACACTGTCCCAGCAGTAGGGGGACTGCCTGACAGCCCAGGCAGTCCCCCTGCAGGCATCTACATAGCCTGCTCTTGGGACCATGTTATTGCTCTGTGAGATCGATCACATGGCCCCCGGGGGCCTGATTCAGCAGGGGGGACTGCCTGGGCTGTCAGACAGTCCCCCCAAAGCGGATCACAGTGGAGATAAGTAATCTGGAGCTCCTGGAGCCGAAAGCAGTTACAAAGATTAATGTCGCTGCAACGGCTTTAAAGCCCATTATAATGGGGACGGCATGGAATGCCGTAATGGAATTAAGGGGTTAAATGACAAAATTGTATTTGCATCAGTAAATTATCTTGTATTTATATGTCAATTGCCATTATAAAGAGGATGTTTTGTCAATTATTTTTCTGCTCTTCTTATTTGCATTTATATAGTGCAGACTTATTCTGCATTGATATAGGCAAAAAAGAAATGCAATGGGTCCATAGGTTAAAAACGTTAGAACCTAGGGGACTCAACATAGAATTCGATTTGTTTAACTTTTTAAGCTGATTTTGGAATATGGTATACATTTATTGTTTTTTTGTAACACATTGTCCTCTCTCTTTTTCTCCTCAGTTTTAGAGATTTTTTCTCCTCAATTTTAGAGATATTTTCTATTTTTAGATATATTTTTCTCCTTTTTATAACATATATTAATTGTAAATACGTAGTTTAGGCAATATGCCGTTTTTTATAGATTACATGTTCTGAAGTTTATATATATTTTTTAAAAACGATTTTACACTATTGTGTTTTTTATGTCTCTCCTTTTCCTTTATGTATAATTCGAGAGGACATATGTATGTATAACATTTATTTACACAATTGAGTGCACTTTAACACTTTGCACTTTATTATAATATATTGCACTAGTTGCACTTTGAATCACTTGGGTCTTAAAGACACAGCGCACCTTATCATTATTCTGTATTCACAAGAGTGTTTTGAGGAGTTTTTACACTTATTTTTTGGTGCAGCTTCATTTTAAGGTAGACTAAATTGATTGGATACTAGTATTTTACGAGCGCCTACTTTTTACTTGTTTTTTTTTTTGTGCAGACTTATTCTGCAGCACTTTAAAATGTTATAAAGGAAAGACTTTAACAACAAATGAGACAAACTATTACAAATGTTTACAGGAACAATAGGTTGATGAGGACTCTGCCATATGGAGGATAACAACCCATGGACAGGGTGGAAAAGTAGAAGAGTTTGAAAGTGAAAGTGAAGTGGACAATGGACCCACTAATTAAGTTGAGAGAGTAATGAGAGTCACCCTGTGAATCCATGGACTATTCTAAAGACTTGTGGGTGTAATGGACTACTTAAAGGATTGCAGGGGGGAGATTGATGGGGGAAGCAAATCGTTCCATAAGAATAGAACCACCCTAGAGAAGTCCTGTAAGCATGAGTTAACAGTAAGGATGTGAGCTTTGTAGGTTAGATATAATATTTAGAATGAAATCATATAATGTACAGGAATGTGCTATAGTTGTGATGTGTGTGAGGAGTGATGGGAGAAAAAAAATCACCCTGACAGCAGCATTCTTTACGGACTGTAAAGAGGCAATACAGTTTCTGGAGAGATCAATTAGGAGAGAATTACTACAGTCAATGCGAGAAATTGCAGGAGTATGAGCAAACTCTTCTTTAATCTTTAAGAAATAAGTTGATGCAAGTAATGTTTTGGGCTTAGCAAGTTTTAGTAATAGACTGGATGTGAGGTGTAAATGTGACACCAGAATCAAAGATAGCATCAGGACAACGAGCTTGCAATGGGCTAATAGGCTGATGTGCATACTATCAGCAGCTACAGTGACAAAAAAGGATTGTTATTGCAAGGAGGGTAGATAAGAAGTGCAGGTTTAGACAGATCTAGTTTTAGAAAAACTCAATCGTAAATATCTTATTATAGTCTTAATTAAAATAAATTGCAGGTACTAGAATTACATTTAAGGTCTGAAGAAAAAACTAATTTAAAAGAAAAAAATATAAGCTGCAATGGCTAGACAATACACTTAATTATTTAGGGATAAAAATAGCTTACTCGAAAAAAACTCATGGATTCAAATGATATCATAAACATTATATCCAGAAGAAAAAAGTGGAGGTATAGGAGTTCCTGATATAAATAAGATATATGATTCAATTTAATTCTCCCATATTTCAAAATGGTTTAGATCACATGGTTATTATCCATGTTTGAGCATAGAAAATGAACCACTAGAGACAAAGGATATCAGAAATAGTATATGGGCCAAAGGAAATTTAATTTTTAATATAATGAATCCAATTGTTAGAGATCTGAGCATAGCATGGAAAAAACTAGATTACAAGTATCTGAGTGCATGGGATCTGAATATGTTTATTCCAGTGGTACTTTTGGAGAACATGTTGGGTAACATCAAATTAAAAAATTGGAAAGAAAAAGGAATTATATATATATCAGTTGATTGAAAATAATAAGGTAAAATCTTTCGATTCAATTCAAAATAACTATGATATTCCTTTGAGTGAATTTTATAATTATATACGGATAAAATACTTTATAGAGAAAGAAATATCCCCCCCAAAATTGTAGAGATGATAATGAAATTAAAGACATCTTTTTGGGGAAACAAAAAATAGTAGATTGATTATGGATATTGCGGATAAAAAAGTAAATTTTAAGTTATAATCCATAATAAAATAGATTAATTACTTAAATTTAATAGTAGAAGGGGATACGGTATATGGATTAGATCAATAAATTTTACGAAAACAGCTATTAATAATGTAAATTTGTTAGAAACTTATTTTAAAATAATTTTTAGGTGGTACTTAACTCCAGAAAGACTAAGTAAGTTGTTTCCCAATAAAAATGGGATATGCTGGAGATGTATGGAAGAAAAAGGGTCACTAGTCCATATCTGGTGGTTCGAAATTATATGGATTATATTAAAGACTTTAATCCATTGAGATTGAACCTTACTAAAGGTTCAATCTCAATGGATTAAAGTCTTTAATATATATAATTTCGATTTTAACAAATAAAAAAATGGGATTTAGATCCAGCATGTGCTCTATTCCATATTGATATTTATACCCTCCCGATAGAAACAAGATACATTGTGGTCCATCTCTTGGCAGCATTTAAACTATTAACTGCAAGAAAAGTGAAATTGAAGGAAGAAGTGGAATTTAAAGATATATATGCCCAACTTGAATACCAATACCTTATGGAAAAAGGTTATTATCAGAATAATAGTTTAAATCTAGAAAAAAAAAATGTAAAAGATGGTCGGAGTGTGATAGAAAAAATAACCAAATCCTAGATATGAACCTAAAAGAGAAGGAATAATTTCCCCTGAGAGTCATGGAATGTATGATTGTATGAATGTTTTTAATGTTAGTGGCATCACTGTCCTTTATGTAATAAGTAATAGAGAAGATGAGGTCTTGTAAAGTTGTAAAGTTAAAATGTAAAGTCTAGTATTAAACAAAATACACATTTCTCCATGGTAAGATATTTATATATGTTATGTATTTGTAATTATATATTTTGTATTTTTATAATATTGCAAAAGTAAAAGATAGATAATGTGTTACTTGATACTTGTTTCAGATCATTTGTTACTTGTTTGTTACTTGTTAGAATGGAGGGGAGAGGTAGAATAAAGCTCATAAAGGAGAGTTAGAGTTGAGAAAGCATGTTAGACGGTTACAGACAAGTCTTTCAAGAATTTTTAAGGAGAAATGGTACTTGGATAGGGATTTATTTTAGGATGGGCATGACAGTAGCATGTTTAAGAGTTTAATAGTTGTAGACGTTACCACCTTGAGGTGTATGTTTTGAGCGAGGATGCTTTGTTTAGGGCAGACTTGAGGGTAGTTTTGTTCCAAGAGGTACAGTATAAGGAAGAGATCAATTAGAATTGAAAATGCAGTTCAGCTGGCAGTTAATGGAAGATCACCAAAGAACAAAGAAGCAAAAATACCAGAATCAGAGGGAGAGAGAGATTTCAGTTAATGCAATAATGTTTAGGGAATGTGCGATGATTACGTTTTGGACATCAGTTGATTTTGTGATGTTGCCCACAGAGCATGCATTCTGATAAGGGCATTACGATAAGTGGACATAAAGGGAAAGGTATATGGGAGAAGTATATGGGATTGGTGGGGGGTTTCTGGTGTTATTAAAAGGTCTACAGCTGCCAGGAGCGGAATAATAGAGAGCAGAAATAAATGTTTAATTGTATGGCCTAAGTGCTGATATTTGGAAGCTTTAGAAGAAAGTTTTGGAGAAATGGAAGATATGTTTGATGGATGGGATTGCTTTGGGGTTGTAAGCAGGAGGACACAAGCACAAAGACTGAGAGTTAGAGAAATGAAAGTAAAGATGAAAAATAGAAGGGAGAACATTATAGGTGAAACATACATTGGTTAGTAGTCTTAGGAGGTGAAATGGGAAAACTAGACTATATGAGAGAGTGGATGGATAAATGGTTAAAGTCATGAAATAGGGGAGATGAGCAAGTAATAAAAGGTCATTGGACATAGCTGGTGTGTTTGCAAGATCAGGTGATTGGAACTATCTATACAGGTGTTGAATGCCCTTGGGTGGGATAAGAAGTAGGGTTGTCATTAACTGGTCTTCTAGAAATTCTACCTCTGCTAAAAGAATTGTCAGCATAGAGTTCTGGGTAAATCTTTATAAATATTGCTGTTTAGTGCACAGACTGTAAGAGAGTCTGGGGTTAGATCGATCTGCAATTATGGGGGTGAAGCCACCAGTAAAGAACAATACAGTTGAAAATAAAATAGAAAAATGTAAGCAAATAGTTGTTCTTGATCTTCCACAAATGCTATCTCTGCATAATTCCATGGCTGAAAGACTTGTCCGCACAGTCTAGGGGGAATCTATATGAATCTCCCCGTGTTCATTGTTCACGTTCCACAACACAGCATACTTTTCACACATATGAGCTTATTATTGTTATTATTATGATTATCATTTATATAGCGCCAACATACTTTGCAGTGATTTACAATTACAAAATGGAGATATTGTACAAGTAATTTACAGACAGAATATAGAAGAGAGAAGAGGTAAAGACGGCCCTGCTTAAACAAGTTTATGACTAAATCTGAGATAATAGTAATTCGGAAACCAGATAATTTTGTTCAAAATAGGTGAATTTGAACTTAGCGATATTCTATGCTTGTCTGTTCGTGGTCTAAAATAAACAATCTTGTTTAAACTTACCACACTTCACCATTTAGTGAATGTAACCCAAAGTTAGAAGAAAAAAAATAATCACACAGTGTAAATCTTTGTCAGCATCCTATTTCAGAAGAAAATAAAATATGTTTCAATAATTTAGTCCATGTCCCATCATTTCCTAAATGTAAAATTTTCACCATAATGTATCTTTGTATGGTAATAAATTATAGTGTTTAATTGTTCTCTTAAAACCAAACAGAGAGAAGAGAGCAGTTGAAGAAAATTTCTGCTTGAATAATTTAACGACCAGAGGAGACAGTCAAACATTACACTGGTATGTGGTAACGACCCAGCTGGGAGTTAATGAGTTAATATGCAAACAATGCCTGGTTTATTTAAAAAATATTTCTCACTCACTCAACGCTGTCTCAATAATTTAAACTCTCTAGTGCCTCATCAACACAATAAAATATTACAGTTCGACAACAGCTATACGATTCAATACCCAGTGCAACTCTGACATGGAAATCAGGAGAGAATCCAGCAATGAGAGGATTAGCAGAGAATGAAACCGCTCCTGGGATTCCTTTAAGGCTTGTAAACATTAATCCTGCTTGTCTGACATAATTACTGCTGAGAGACTTGCTCAGGGAGCCAAGCTAGAGCTAAGTGCACACCCAAGAAATCAACCTTTGTCTCTGCATATGTTGTATATGACTTCCAGTATGTCCTCCAGAAGTTGTTTGAAAGACCACAGTTGAATTGAGGCAATTGAAAATAAATCTCAAGTGACTAGGGGTGAGAAATAGTATGTTGCACCACTGTTAGTGACAATGGATATCCTAATCATGTAACCTTATGGTCTAAATGAAGTGGCACACAGTGATACAGAGACTATACAACGATTGATGGTGTTTTAAAAAATGTAATCTCTAGATAGGGCTTGAACACCCTGTGACCCCCCAGATGTTTTGCACTACAACTCCCATGATTCCTTGGCTATCTGTTTCATTCAAAGAATCATGGGGGTTGTAGTTCAAAACATCTGGAGGGCCGTGGGTTGGGCAGGCCTGCTCTAGAGATATTATTTTTTGTAGAAAACAAGAGAGAATATTGTTAGTGTAGACAGGAAGAAGGAGAAACAGAGTGCATGATTACAGTTTTTACTTTAATGGATAGAGACATAGAAATGCTGTCTCTTAAGAAATAGGATGTATGAGAATTCCTGAGGGAATGGCGAATAGTAATTCTAATAATAGTAAAATAATAATTGTAAAATAGTAAAATTCATTAGGATAAGGTATTATAATCATACCCTCCATTCCCAACTCTTGCATAAGCTCCCTAGAGATGAGACAAGTACACCTTGGTGCAAACAAAGACAGACTTGTCAGGGAGAGCCCCAAAATGGCTTTGTATTTTCAGATTAGTATGGATATATGAATCAAGGAACAATTAAATGATTACCATGGAGTTAAATTGAATTATTAAAATGGAGCTCTAAAGGATACTTATTTTTTTTTAGATATTTCACAAAATTGTCTCTTCTAGCATTGACAGCCTTGCCCATTTTCTATGCTTGGCTTAACTGCCTTAACTCATAAAACAAAGATGGAGGGCCTAATGAAAAATTTCATAGCTCAGAAGCTGGGCTGTACATGCTGGGAGATAATTAGTCATTATGGTACTTGCTGTCCCAATCTTCATTTTAAATCCGTTTCTTAAATGAGCACTTCACTGCCGAAACGCAAATAAAAAAATATAAAAATATATACACAAAACTATTTAGTACATATACCCAATTTAATTATGCATTTTTTTTCATTAACGGTATTCCTAAAAACAGCTTGCAAAAGATGCAGGTCTCTGCTCTGCAGCCTTTGCAAGCCAGCCTAGTCTTCTTACTCTGCCTAGACTTTATATGGCTGTCCAATCACAGACTTCCCAATGCAGCTCAATGAGATGCTCTGTTTGCCTCCTGAGTCTAGCTCCACAGAGCTAAATAACTATGAAGTAACAGGACAGAGTGACTGAATGACAGCCAGAGGGGGGTGACCAGGTTAATTTATAAAAGTGCCAATTTCTATTGAAATCTGCATTTTTTTTTGTAAAATGAAAAGAGGAGACACTCTTTACACTTCAAGCATGTTAGCGAGCAAAAGTGCTTTAGATTTGGTTTTAAAACACAATGGCAATTAATATTGCATTAAATGTAATTGTGTACAGAGTAGTATCCATTTTCCAGAAACGTCACTTTTTAAAGGGAACATTAGATCACCCAAGAATAATTCAGCTGTAGATTTGGTTGGAATATTTGACAAACTTGCTGTCTTGCGTCTTCTTTAAAAAAATAAATAAAAAAAAATTAGAAAAATACATTTTTAAAACATATTTTGAACTTTCAAAGACATCATTGCTCCTTGAAGAATGATATCACAAGTAAACTGTGTGATCATACTGATGCTAATATGAATCCAGTTATTCCATACATTATTTCAAATTTAATTTGTTCAACTATTATAGACACTCAAGTGGTTTAGGCCTACGTTGTAGAAGGGTGTAACATGTTTTTAAACATATTTTAACATTTATTATTTTTCCTATAATCAAAGTTACTTATTACAATAAAGCAAACTGTTCGTCAGAATCATGGCTGAAGGATTTGCAAAAAGCTGCATGTTATGTTTTTGGTTTTCCTTTCAATCCCTTTTCATTTGCTTGGGTAGTTTTTTTGGAATCTTTAGTAACCATTTTGATTCTTTTCATAATGTCAAGTTATAGCTGAATTTAATACAACAGATATTTTAAAGCATGCAGTAATCACAACCATATGTTTGCTCTGAATTGTTAGAATTTCTATGATATCAGCTATAATTTACTAAAACTACATAGAAATATTATACAGTGTATGTAAAATAACAAAATGAAATATCTTATAAACCAACTTGAAAAGGGAATTGCAGTTCTGACAAGCGTATACACAAAGAGGGATTACGTACTCCATTAATAACGTACAGCTATTCACTATTGTTGAAAGACGCTTTCTTTAAAGAGATGTCAGTCTCGGAAAAAAAATTAGTTTGATTTGTGGGAATATATCACAAAATAGAAAATGGCATTTTAGAGAAAAGAAGCTGATTTTTATCAGTACAACTTCTCTGAAGCTTGTGATACTGATGACAAATAGAAATGAAAGGGCAATAAGTCAGTTTATTTTGAGGATTTGTAACATTTTTGTTTTATTGCCAAAATGAAATAAATGTTCTAGCCGACTGTGATTTTACATGTGTATCACAGTATGGATCTGCATAGATGTATTTATGTTCCAGAGTTCTCAAGGTTGAAGAACTAGCAACGTCTACCTGCCACAAAAAAAGAGAGAAAAAAAAGCATATGCATGGAATAAACGTTGCAGTAACCAATACATTAAATGATTACAGTGATAAAAGTAATACTGTAGAAATGACAAAGCATAGGTTTTGCAATCTGCAATTCTGATATTCACTTGCTAGTAATTCTGGTAAACAGTTGCCCATGATCTCCAAACTGAAGTAGCTGAATGAAACACTTCCACCTCAATCACAAACTATATATTTAATTTCTAGGCAATTTAAATCTATAAGATATGGATCAAACAGTTCTTCAATCCAGAACATATTTCCAGATTTAGTTTAAAGAAATAAGATGATAATGATGATGATAATGAATATAAATAAAGGGAAGTGCCATGGTTGAAATGTGATAATACAATACAAGGAGTATGAGGAAATGAAAAAAACAAATGAGAGTGTCACTTTAAAAATGGTTATCACCAGAGCTTAAAAATATTTAAGAAGACAAATGCAAAAGGCACAAGATTTGTGACAAAATTGGTCTTATAAAGATGCAGGTATGGTTTTCTGCAGTGTGCTTCCAGTATCACTTGGTGACACGCTTAAACGCAACCCATATGTTAATAAAGTATATTTCCTGTTACAGAGATATATGTGGGTGGATTGGCGCTATTAGTGCAACAATCAAATGTGAACAGCAACTACCCCCAAGTGCCAAGTAATCACCAAAGGTACTGTACAAATACAATAGGTAAGAAAGAAGGAGAGGGGGTGCTATATAAACAAAAAACACAATATTATACTTAGATCTGTACACGGGTAATTCTGTCAGTAATATACTGGATCAATCTAGAGAAATAAACAAAATGTACATAGCATAATACTGTATGAAAAACTGCATATGAACAGTATCAGGTATTGGGTCACTCACGATCTACAGAGCCTATAATAGCAGGCTCTGACTGTATTTGCTCCTCAAATGGTAACCAGCAGGCTGTTAAATCCAACGGGATCAGCTTTTTCTGCTTCCAAATCCTCCCCCGATCACACCACGGCTCGAAGAGACCAAGTGGGTAAATATAAAGGGATTTATTTTAAGATACGCATAAAATACAAAATAATGTAAAAACATACAGGGCACAACGCGTTTCGACTTCCGTCTTCTTCCAAGGTGCAAATAATATGAACGATTCCAATCTCTTTAAATAAGTCCAATAATTTCAAAATTCCCGGGCAAAAGTCCGATTCTCTTCCGTGTTGTGACGTAATTTCCGGGTTCCGTCAACGTGACTTGCGTCATTGACGTCATAACGGATTGATCCTTATTCTGCTCATTGACCCGGATATTATTATATTCGGACGCCATCTTTGAAGGTGGCATCTTATTTTAAAAAAGTCCACTTGTTAATAGGGAAAACAAACCAATTTCAATGCTCATTAGTCCACATTTTGTGATTATAAGTAAAGATTTAATACAATCTACAATGAGGTATATTATTCAATAGATAATTTGTTTAACAGCACAAGGAGAGAACACATTATAGGTAAGGGAATTACCTATCCAAAAAATATATTAGTAAAAATTGCGAAAATTCTAGATTGTAATGGGAAATAAAAAATGTTGAATATATATAATATATAAAAAATCCTAATATAGGAATAATATAATAAAAAAATCAAAAGTATATATTAAATCATTGGAGGGCAGACCCGGAAGCGATCACGTGACCGGACTGCAACCAGGAAGCGTTCTGGAATATATTTGTTTTATGCTTTTATGTGGGTGACTCTGCGAGTTCATACCCACCACATCCCAAGTTAGGGTTTTTAACTTTTTTGTACAATAAATCATACCGTGATACTATTCAATTGGAGGTCCTGCCCTTTTTCTCTTACACACAGTATAACGGAATCACCAGTCGATATATCCTCTGGAAGATCCTGCAGTGTGGGGATACCCCCTCTTCTAAAGAGCCTTACAAACCCAGAGCCAGGGGTGATAGGGCTCTGGGACAAGTGAGTTCCTCTCCTATAACTCCTATTTTTCACATTACCATAACCAGATGGTCTGCACTATTATTTGTTTTTTTATGTTTACAGATTTATTTAGCGCGTTTTTTTGGTAATTATTATTCTGCTTTTCACATTCCTTGTGTATTGTATTCTCAAACGCTGCCATATTTTCTGTATGGGAATCTAGCGCTCACTTATTGGTTATTGTGTTTCTAGTTCACTGTATTAGCCTGGTGCTTTATTGTGTTCTGTTTGTGTGAGCCTGCTGGGAAATCCACTATGTCTATATTTGAGGCAAGAGGTAAATACTGTTCCAATTTGGATAATATTTTTGGGGAGGAGATTGTCAGGATCGGGACAGGGATCCAACACGCAGAGTACAAACAGTAGCCAGATACGTATACCGGACCTTAGAATGGCCGGACTAACGTAAGTAGTACAGTATAGAATGGTCAAAGACAAGCCGAGGTCGAGGGTAACAGAAGACAGGTAAGCGAGAGACAAGCCGAATCAAGGGTAACAGAGATAAGCAGAGTAAGGTAAACAAGCCGGGTCAAAACCAAAAGGGATAATAGAATACACAAGCACTGAGTGACTAGAACAAGCTAGAACCACGACAGGGCAATGAGCTAATGAAAGAAGCTCTGTTAAATACCCTGTTCAGAGCAGTAACCACGCCTCCGAGGCGTCCTGATTGGTCCTGCAGCAATTGAGTGACAGGTCGTTCCGGAGGAGTGTCCTGATGACAACTTCCTGCCTAGATGCTGTAAAAGGCAGTCACTCCCTCGCGGCCGGCCTTGCATGACCGGATAGACCGTGGAGAAGGGAGCCATCAGGCCGTCTGGATGGAGGAACAGCTAAGTCTCTACCTCTTTCAGAGGTAGAGACCACAGGTACCCTGACAGTACCCCCCCTCTCAGATACGCCCACCGGGCGGAATACACCAGGGCGAGAAGGGAATCGAGAGTGAAACGCCCTGCGGAGACAGGGAGCATGCACCTCCTCCTGAGGTACCCAACTTCTCTCCTCAGGACCATAACCCTTCCAATCGACCAGATATTGCAGTTTCCCCCGGGAGATTCGAGAATCAACGATGGAATTGACCTCATACTCCTCCTGACCCTCCACCTGAACTGAGCGGGGAGGGGCGATCGTGGAGGAGAACCTGTTACATATTAATGGTTTTAGCAAGGAAACATGAAATGAATTAGGAATGCGTAAGGCATTAGGCAACGCTAAACGATACGCAACTGGGTTAATTTGAGACAGTACCCTGTACGGTCCAATATATCGAGGAGCAAATTTCATGGACGGCACTTTTAACCGAATGTTTCTAGTACTTAACCATACTCTATCGCCTGGAACAAACACCGGTGCTGCCCTTCTACGTTTGTCAGCGTGTTTTTTAACCACCGTAGAATTGTGCAGAAGGATTTGTCGAGTTCGATCCCCCAACTTTCTTAAATTGGCAACATGAACATCCACCGACGGTATCCCTTGAGAAGAAGACTCCGAAGGAAGGATGGAAGGATGAAAGCCATAATTCAAGAAAAAAGGGCTAGAATGCGTAGAATCACAAATGAGATTGTTATGTGCAAACTCCGCCCAAGGAATCAAACCGACCCAATCGTCCTGGTGTTCTGAAACGAAACAACGTAAATATTGTTCAACTTTTTGGTTAGTGCGTTCAGCCGCTCCATTGGACTGAGGATGATAGGCAGAGGAGAAATTCAATTTGATGCCTAGTTGGAAGCAGAATGATCTCCAAAAACGGGAAACAAATTGGGAGCCTCTGTCAGAGACAATTTGGGAAGGTATCCCATGCAAACGGAAAATCTCCCTGGCGAATATCTCCGCTAACTCGGGCGAAGATGGGAGTTTAGGTAAGGGAATGAAGTGAGCCATTTTAGTAAATCTGTCTACCACAGTGAGGATGACAGTCTGCTTTTTAGAAATAGGCAAATCAACAATTAAGTCCATTGCCAGGCAGGACCAAGGCTTTTCAGGAACCTCTAAAGGGTGCAGAAATCCGCATGGAAGCGAATGGGGTAGCTTGGTCTTGGTACAAACTTCACATGCCCCGATGAATTCTTTAATATCCTTGCGTAAGTCAGGCCACCAAAAATCTTTAGAGACCAGCGCATAAGTCTTGCGGATGCCAGGATGCCCAGCCACCTTGCTGTTATGGAGACAGCATAGCACCTCCAGTTGGAGAGCGGCAGGAACGAAGTGTCGATCCCCAGGGGTCTGTTTGGGTGCCAAATGCTGAAACTTCATGATCTCAGAAAGCAATGGAGAGTGAATCCTGAGATTCGTGTTCGCGATGATATTCCCCTTAGGAACTATGGAGGACAGAAGTGGTTCAGTTATAGTGGATGGTTCATATTGACGAGACAAAGCATCGGCTTTAGAGTTCTTAGAACCAGGTCTATACGTAAGTACATAATGAAAGTGAGTGAGGAACAAGGCCCAGCGAGCCTGCCTGGCGGACAAGCGCTTAGCCTCCCCAATATAAGACAAGTTCTTATGATCCGTTAGAATAGTAACAGGGTGTAGTGTCCCTTCCAGTAAATGTCTCCACTCCTTTAAAGCCTTAAGGACCGCTAACAGTTCCCTCTCCCCGATGTCATATCTGCTCTCAGGCCCAGAAAAATTTTTAGAGAAGAAACCACAAGGGTGTAACGGTTTATCCACCCCTAACCTTTGAGACAGAACAGCCCCAACTCCTGTCTCAGAAGCATCGACCTCGAGCAAGGAAGGCAGAGTCATATCAGGATGAACTAGAATGGGAGCTGAGGCAAAAAGTTCCTTGAGAGTCTTAAAAGCACCAAGAGCTTCCTCAGACCAGAACTTAGTATCAGCCCCTTGTTTGGTCATATTGGTAATAGGCGCAATGATAGAGGAGTAACCCTTAATGAAGCGCCTATAGTAGTTGGAAAAACCAATAAACCTTTGGATAGCCTTGAGTCCTTTGGGCAAAGGCCAGTCTAAAATAGATTGGAGTTTACCAGGATCCATTTTAAAACCTTCCCCAGAAATCACGTACCCAAGAAAGTCTACCTGAGACTGATCAAAACTGCACTTCTCCAATTTGCAGTATAGACCATGTTGCAGAAGTTTGTGTAACACCTTTCTGACCTATCTATGGTGAGTCTCAATCTCCTTAGAGTGTATTAGTATGTCGTCCAGGTAAACAATAACACAATCATGCTGAAACTCCCTAAGTACCTCATTAATCAAATCCTGAAATACTGCAGGAGCATTGCATAGTCCAAATGGCATAACAGTGTATTCGTAATGGCCATACCGGGTATTGAATGCCGTCATCCACTCGTGACCTTGCTGGATTCTCACCAAATTGTAAGCCCCTCTGAGATCTAACTTGGTGAAGATTTTGGAGCCCTTAAGACGATCAAATAACTCGGTAATCAGTGGGATAGGATAGGCATTTCTGACAGTTATTTTATTCAAGCCTCGGTAATCGATACAAGGTCTCAGCGTGCCATCCTTCTTCTTAATGAAAAAGAACCCCGCCCCGGCCGGAGAAGAAGACCTCCTGATGAATCCCTTTTCTAAATTCTCCTGAATATACTCTTCTAGAACCGAGTTTTCCTGAACAGACAAAGGATATACATGGCCCCTCGGAGGCATAGTCCCGGGTAGAAGCTTAATTTTACAGTCAAATGACCTGTGTGGCGGCAAAGAATCGGCATTCTTCTTGTCAAACACTGCCCTTAAGTCTAGGTAAAGGTCTGGTATTTGTCTTTCTGTGGACTGAGTAGGATTCTCCTGTATGTTAATATTAGCTAATGGAGAAACCTTGCACAAACACCGATCCTGGCAGCCCTGGCCCCACGAGAGTATCTCCCCTAACTCCCAATCGATAATAGGGTTATGTTCTTTCAACCATGGATACCCCAGAACTATGGGAACGGAAGGAGACGAAATGAGCAGAAGAGATAACTTCTCCACGTGTAAGATACCAACATTTAAATCAATGGGTATGGTCTCACGAAAGATAACAGGGTCTAGTAGTGGTCTACCATCTATGGCCTCAACGGCCAAGGGTGTCTCCCTTAGCTGGGATGGGAAATTGTTTTTACTAGCAAAGGCTTGGTCGATAAAATTCTCAGCAGCACCGGAATCTATCAAAGCCATAGCCCTTACTACTTCCCTCCCGCAAGTTAAGGAAACTGGTAGCAGAAGCCTGTGATCTTTATAATTAGGAGTAGAGGACAATATAGAAACACCCAAGGCCTGTCCTCTAGAGAGACTTAGGTGCGAGCGTTTCCCGGGCGGTTAGAACAGTTCGAGAGTAAATGACCCTTAGCTCCACAATACATACACAAACCCTCTCTTCTCCTGTACTGTCTTTCCTCCTCAGAGAGGCGGGTATACCCTATCTGCATAGGTTCGGGAAGCAAAGATACCGTGGAGTCAGGACTTGGAAAAGCGGAGGCTAACCTAAAAGAAGGTCTCCGGTTCCTCTCTCGAGTGTTCTGTCTCTCTCTTAAACGTTCATCTATACGAGAGATGAACGAAATTAAATCCTCTAAATTCTCGGGGAGTTCTCTGGTAGCAACCTCATCAAGGATTACTTCAGATAAGCCATTCAAAAATACATCCATATACGCCTGCTCATTCCACTTGACCTCTGACGCCAGAGACCTGAACTCTAGTGCATAATCCACCAGTGTTCGGTTCTCCTGTTTCAGACGCAACAGTGATCTGGCTGCATTAACCTTTCTACCTGGAGGGTCAAATGTTCTTCTAAAAGCAGCTACAAAGGCGTTATAGTTATAAACTAATGGGTTATTGTTCTCCCATAATGGGTTGGCCCATCTCAGAGCTTTCTCAATAAGTAGGGTGATAATAAATCCTACCTTTGCCCTATCTGTAGGATAAGAGCGAGGTTGCAATTCAAAGTGGATACTAATTTGGTTTAAGAAACCACAACACTTCTCAGGAGCCCCACCATAGCGTACTGGGGGGGTAATGCGAGAAGAAGCACCCACTGTGGCTACCTCTAGACCTGAACCGACAGGAGAAACAGGGGTATTACGTATCTCCTCTGGTGGGTTATTGGCACGAGATAATAGAGCCTGTAGCGCAAGCGCCATCTGATCCATTCTGTGATCCATGGCTTCAAACCTAGGATCAGGAGAAGCCAGCTGACTGTTTGTACTTGCAGGATCCATTGGCCCTGTCATAATGTCAGGATCGGGACAGGGATCCAACACGCAGAGTACAAACAGTAGCCAGATACGTATACCGGACCTTAGAATGGCCGGACTAACGTAAGTAGTACAGTATAGAATGGTCAAAGACAAGCCGAGGTCGAGGGTAACAGAAGACAGGTAAGCGAGAGACAAGCCGAATCAAGGGTAACAGAGATAAGCAGAGTAAGGTAAACAAGCCGGGTCAAAACCAAAAGGGATAATAGAATACACAAGCACTGAGTGACTAGAACAAGCTAGAACCACGACAGGGCAATGAGCTAATGAAAGAAGCTCTGTTAAATACCCTGTTCAGAGCAGTAACCACGCCTCCGAGGCGTCCTGATTGGTCCTGCAGCAATTGAGTGACAGGTCGTTCCGGAGGAGTGTCCTGATGACAACTTCCTGCCTAGATGCTGTAAAAGGCAGTCACTCCCTCGCGGCCGGCCTTGCATGACCGGATAGACCGTGGAGAAGGGAGCCATCAGGCCGTCTGGATGGAGGAACAGCTAAGTCTCTACCTCTTTCAGAGGTAGAGACCACAGGTACCCTGACAGTACCCCCCCTCTCAGATACGCCCACCGGGCGGAATACACCAGGGCGAGAAGGGAATCGAGAGTGAAACGCCCTGCGGAGACAGGGAGCATGCACCTCCTCCTGAGGTACCCAACTTCTCTCCTCAGGACCATAACCCTTCCAATCGACCAGATATTGCAGTTTCCCCCGGGAGATTCGAGAATCAACGATGGAATTGACCTCATACTCCTCCTGACCCTCCACCTGAACTGAGCGGGGAGGGGCGATCGTGGAGGAGAACCTGTTACATATTAATGGTTTTAGCAAGGAAACATGAAATGAATTAGGAATGCGTAAGGCATTAGGCAACGCTAAACGATACGCAACTGGGTTAATTTGAGACAGTACCCTGTACGGTCCAATATATCGAGGAGCAAATTTCATGGACGGCACTTTTAACCGAATGTTTCTAGTACTTAACCATACTCTATCGCCTGGAACAAACACCGGTGCTGCCCTTCTACGTTTGTCAGCGTGTTTTTTAACCACCGTAGAATTGTGCAGAAGGATTTGTCGAGTTCGATCCCCCAACTTTCTTAAATTGGCAACATGAACATCCACCGACGGTATCCCTTGAGAAGAAGACTCCGAAGGAAGGATGGAAGGATGAAAGCCATAATTCAAGAAAAAAGGGCTAGAATGCGTAGAATCACAAATGAGATTGTTATGTGCAAACTCCGCCCAAGGAATCAAACCGACCCAATCGTCCTGGTGTTCTGAAACGAAACAACGTAAATATTGTTCAACTTTTTGGTTAGTGCGTTCAGCCGCTCCATTGGACTGAGGATGATAGGCAGAGGAGAAATTCAATTTGATGCCTAGTTGGAAGCAGAATGATCTCCAAAAACGGGAAACAAATTGGGAGCCTCTGTCAGAGACAATTTGGGAAGGTATCCCATGCAAACGGAAAATCTCCCTGGCGAATATCTCCGCTAACTCGGGCGAAGATGGGAGTTTAGGTAAGGGAATGAAGTGAGCCATTTTAGTAAATCTGTCTACCACAGTGAGGATGACAGTCTGCTTTTTAGAAATAGGCAAATCAACAATGAAGTCCATTGCCAGGCAGGACCAAGGCTTTTCAGGAACCTCTAAAGGGTGCAGAAATCCGCATGGAAGCGAATGGGGTAGCTTGGTCTTGGTACAAACTTCACATGCCCCGATGAATTCTTTAATATCCTTGCGTAAGTCAGGCCACCAAAAATCTTTAGAGACCAGCGCATAAGTCTTGCGGATGCCAGGATGCCCAGCCACCTTGCTGTTATGGAGACAGCATAGCACCTCCAGTTGGAGAGCGGCAGGAACGAAGTGTCGATCCCCAGGGGTCTGTTTGGGTGCCAAATGCTGAAACTTCATGATCTCAGAAAGCAATGGAGAGTGAATCCTGAGATTCGTGTTCGCGATGATATTCCCCTTAGGAACTATGGAGGACAGAAGTGGTTCAGTTATAGTGGATGGTTCATATTGACGAGACAAAGCATCGGCTTTAGAGTTCTTAGAACCAGGTCTATACGTAAGTACATAATGAAAGTGAGTGAGGAACAAGGCCCAGCGAGCCTGCCTGGCGGACAAGCGCTTAGCCTCCCCAATATAAGACAAGTTCTTATGATCCGTTAGAATAGTAACAGGGTGTAGTGTCCCTTCCAGTAAATGTCTCCACTCCTTTAAAGCCTTAAGGACCGCTAACAGTTCCCTCTCCCCGATGTCATATCTGCTCTCAGGCCCAGAAAATTTTTTAGAGAAGAAACCACAAGGGTGTAACGGTTTATCCACCCCTAACCTTTGAGACAGAACAGCCCCAACTCCTGTCTCAGAAGCATCGACCTCGAGCAAGGAAGGCAGAGTCATATCAGGATGAACTAGAATGGGAGCTGAGGCAAAAAGTTCCTTGAGAGTCTTAAAAGCACCAAGAGCTTCCTCAGACCAGAACTTAGTATCAGCCCCTTGTTTGGTCATATTGGTAATAGGCGCAATGATAGAGGAGTAACCCTTAATGAAGCGCCTATAGTAGTTGGAAAAACCAATAAACCTTTGGATAGCCTTGAGTCCTTTGGGCAAAGGCCAGTCTAAAATAGATTGGAGTTTACCAGGATCCATTTTAAAACCTTCCCCAGAAATCACGTACCCAAGAAAGTCTACCTGAGACTGATCAAAACTGCACTTCTCCAATTTGCAGTATAGACCATGTTGCAGAAGTTTGTGTAACACCTTTCTGACCTATCTATGGTGAGTCTCAATCTCCTTAGAGTGTATTAGTATGTCGTCCAGGTAAACAATAACACAATCATGCTGAAACTCCCTAAGTACCTCATTAATCAAATCCTGAAATACTGCAGGAGCATTGCATAGTCCAAATGGCATAACAGTGTATTCGTAATGGCCATACCGGGTATTGAATGCCGTCATCCACTCGTGACCTTGCTGGATTCTCACCAAATTGTAAGCCCCTCTGAGATCTAACTTGGTGAAGATTTTGGAGCCCTTAAGACGATCAAATAACTCGGTAATCAGTGGGATAGGATAGGCATTTCTGACAGTTATTTTATTCAAGCCTCGGTAATCGATACAAGGTCTCAGCGTGCCATCCTTCTTCTTAATGAAAAAGAACCCCGCCCCGGCCGGAGAAGAAGACCTCCTGATGAATCCCTTTTCTAAATTCTCCTGAATATACTCTTCTAGAACCAAGTTTTCCTGAACAGACAAAGGATATACATGGCCCCTCGGAGGCATAGTCCCGGGTAGAAGCTTAATTTTACAGTCAAATGACCTGTGTGGCGGCAAAGAATCGGCATTCTTCTTGTCAAACACTGCCCTTAAGTCTAGGTAAAGGTCTGGTATTTGTCTTTCTGTGGACTGAGTAGGATTCTCCTGTATGTTAATATTAGCTAATGGAGAAACCTTGCACAAACACCGATCCTGGCAGCCCTGGCCCCACGAGAGTATCTCCCCTAACTCCCAATCGATAATAGGGTTATGTTCTTTCAACCATGGATACCCCAGAACTATGGGAACGGAAGGAGACGAAATGAGCAGAAGAGATAACTTCTCCACGTGTAAGATACCAACATTTAAATCAATGGGTATGGTCTCACGAAAGATAACAGGGTCTAGTAGTGGTCTACCATCTATGGCCTCAACGGCCAAGGGTGTCTCCCTTAGCTGGGATGGGAAATTGTTTTTACTAGCAAAGGCTTGGTCGATAAAATTCTCAGCAGCACCGGAATCTATCAAAGCCATAGCCCTTACTACTTCCCTCCCGCAAGTTAAGGAAACTGGTAGCAGAAGCCTGTGATCTTTATAATTAGGAGTAGAGGACAATATAGAAACACCCAAGGCCTGTCCTCTAGAGAGACTTAGGTGCGAGCGTTTCCCGGGCGGTTAGAACAGTTCGAGAGTAAATGACCCTTAGCTCCACAATACATACACAAACCCTCTCTTCTCCTGTACTGTCTTTCCTCCTCAGAGAGGTGGGTATACCCTATCTGCATAGGTTCGGGAAGCAAAGATACCGTGGAGTCAGGACTTGGAAAAGCGGAGGCTAACCTAAAAGAAGGTCTCCGGTTCCTCTCTCGAGTGTTCTGTCTCTCTCTTAAACGTTCATCTATACGAGAGATGAACGAAATTAAATCCTCTAAATTCTCGGGGAGTTCTCTGGTAGCAACCTCATCAAGGATTACTTCAGATAAGCCATTCAAAAATACATCCATATACGCCTGCTCATTCCACTTGACCTCTGACGCCAGAGACCTGAACTCTAGTGCATAATCCACCAGTGTTCGGTTCTCCTGTTTCAGACGCAACAGTGATCTGGCTGCATTAACCTTTCTACCTGGAGGGTCAAATGTTCTTCTAAAAGCAGCTACAAAGGCGTTATAGTTATAAACTAATGGGTTATTGTTCTCCCATAATGGGTTGGCCCATCTCAGAGCTTTCTCAATAAGTAGGGTGATAATAAATCCTACCTTTGCCCTATCTGTAGGATAAGAGCGAGGTTGCAATTCAAAGTGGATACTAATTTGGTTTAAGAAACCACGACACTTCTCAGGAGCCCCACCATAGCGTACTGGGGGGGTAATGCGAGAAGAAGCACCCACTGTGGCTACCTCTAGACCTGAACCGACAGGAGAAACAGGGGTATTACGTATCTCCTCTGGTGGGTTATTGGCACGAGATAATAGAGCCTGTAGCGCAAGCGCCATCTGATCCATTCTGTGATCCATGGCTTCAAACCTAGGATCAGGAGAAGCCAGCTGACTGTTTGTACTTGCAGGATCCATTGGCCCTGTCATAATGTCAGGATCGGGACAGGGATCCAACACGCAGAGTACAAACAGTAGCCAGATACGTATACCGGACCTTAGAATGGCCGGACTAACGTAAGTAGTACAGTATAGAATGGTCAAAGACAAGCCGAGGTCGAGGGTAACAGAAGACAGGTAAGCGAGAGACAAGCCGAATCAAGGGTAACAGAGATAAGCAGAGTAAGGTAAACAAGCCGGGTCAAAACCAAAAGGGATAATAGAATACACAAGCACTGATTGACTAGAACAAGCTAGAACCACGACAGGGCAATGAGCTAATGAAAGAAGCTCTGTTAGATACCCTGTTCAGAGCAGGAACCACGCCTCCGAGGCGTCCTGATTGGTCCTGCAGCAATTGAGTGACAGGTCGTTCCGGAGGAGTGTCCTGATGACAACTTCCTGCCTAGATGCTGTAAAAGGCAGTCACTCCCTCGCGGCCGGCCTTGCATGACCGGATAGACCGTGGAGAAGGGAGCCATCAGGCCGTCTGGATGGAGGAACAGCTAAGTCTTTACCTCTTTCAGAGGTAGAGACCACAGGTACCCTGACAGAGATAATCTGTGATACTCCTAATATCCCTAGAACAATACCTGAATTATGTAAGGATTTACAAAAATTACTTACTAAAGAATTAAAAATAAAGTGGGAAATTGCCACACTGGAACAGTATATTAAAGAGGAAATGGTACCAAGGGGGTTACGATTTAATAAAACACCCACCTTTGACAGAGATAGTGAGGAGTTTATGGAGGAATGGGACCAATATTTAAATGTAATATCTATAGGCCTGATTAAAATCATTATTAAGAGGAGACAATTGAATCTCAGGGAATTAGACATGAAGATAAGAGCTATTAAAGAGCTTTTACAGCCTTTTTTGGAGTCTAGAGAGATGGCCAAACACTCAGAGGAGATTGTGGAGGACATGAATAAAATAGAAAGGGAGGTCATTATGATTAAAAAGAAGAAATATCAGAGAGATAAATCGGACTATATGGGGAACAGAGTCCATGCTTTCCATAGAGGGAATCTGGAGAATAGAAGGGAGAGACTTGAACCCCAGAAATATGGGACCATGGATAAGTACCCAGTAAGAAAATATGAGAGCAATAGACATAAATATAAACAGGAGTATGAACAACAGAATAGAGACAGGTACCAATATTTGAAGGAGGAGAAGATCTTTCAGTGGTGACAGACAGAATCAAAAGAGATACAACTATAGTCAACAATGGAGGACAAATGGTCAAGGGGGGGATACCCCAATCAGGAAGCATGAGAGACAGCCTCCGAATAGACCCACTAGAGATCTAATTAATAATGAGGCAACTGAGAGAAATCAAAAAACAGGGTCAGAATCCAATGTTTGGAAATCAGTTTCCCATGGATTAAATCGGAAGCCAATGGACTCTATGGAGTCGAGTGGACACAAGACCAGGGATATGACCCAGGGACGAGAAGGACACACAAAGGATTTTTTAGATTGGGAACACAAAAGAAAAGAAAGAATCAAACTAAACCTCCCAAGTTCTCCATTAAAAAGAAGAATAGAAAGAGAGGAACAAGATGGGGAAATAAGGTACAGAGAAGGAAAAAGGGGAAGGATATAGAAATCAAAGGAATATATAATCTTTCGAAACTTACACTAAACACAATGCAAAGTAGAGTATTAGCTAGAGGGATAAAATTCTGCCCAACCGCTAATGTGGATCATTTTTCGGTCTATATAGACCTTAAGAAATTTGTTAGAAAATTGTGTTTAAAGCGTTTCTTTTTGGAGAAGGTGGACACTATTGATGAATTGAGAGGAGATGCACAACCTAAAGGGCACAATCTCACCTCACTCAGAAAGAAATCCACCTTCTTTCCGAAAAGCTGTAAGACTAAATCAATGGATGCTTTTGAGGAGTTGGTAATGCGGGAAGTAGAACGCATTAAAAGAATAAATAAGAACAGAATGAATCTAAATAGGCAAGAACAACAGGCTTTGGCTGACTTGAGAGAAAATAAAGAAGTGGTTATCAAACCGGCCGACAAGGGGGGTGGCATCGTATTCATGGATAGGGATTACTATGTAGAGGAATCATTGAGACAACTAAATGATGGGATTACATACAAGAAATTGAAAGGTGACCCTACTAGTGAGAAAAAAGATATGTTTTTGGACTTTTTGAATAAAGGTCTATCCTTAGAGGTTATCTCCAAAACAGAATACGAGTATTTGGCTGTCACCTACCCTAGGATACCGGTATACTATTTTTTACCGAAGATCCATAAACATGAAACTAGACCACCAGGGAGGCCCATCATCTCTGGGATTGGTTCGGTGTCAGCCCCCTTGTCGGAATACATAGATCTATGCCTGCAGCCTCTAGTTAAAGAAACAAAAGCCTATCTAAGGGATACTAGTCAGATTCTCCAAGTATTGGAAGGGGTCGAGTGGATGGATGGAGACATCCTCGTAACGGCGGATGTGTCATTACTCTACTTGATCATCCCGCACTCTAAGGGCATGGAGGCTGTTCAATTTTTCTTGTCTACCTCAAGTTTATCTTTGGATCAACAGACATTCATTCTAGAAGGTATCCACCTCATCCTGACCAATAATTATTTTCATTTTTTAGACTCTTTTTATTTGCAGATCCTTGGGACGGCGATGGGGACTAGGTTCGCACCCAGCTATGCGAACCTATTTATGGCCTACTGGGAGGAGTCCTATGTGTATGGTGAACATGGCTGGGTGCAGAACCTGGTCACCTATCGCCGTTACATTGACGATCTGTTTTGGATATGGAGGGGCTCTGCAGAAGAGCTGACGGCATTTTTGACACATCTAAATTCGAATTCATGGGGAATTCAGCTCACTATGGACTATAGTGATAACCAGGTTAACTTTTTGGACCTGCATATTTTAGTTTCCAACCATCAAATACAGACAGAAACCTTCTTCAAGAAGGTGGACGTTAACAGTTTTATTTTTTATGATAGTTGCCACCACGGTCCATGGTTAGACAACATCCCCAAAGGGCAGATGTTAAGGTTAAAAAGGAACTGTACTAATGAGGAGACTTGTGAGATCCAAATTAATAAGATAGTAGAACAATTTACAGCTAAACATTACCCCAGAACCCTATTGGATAAGGCCCACAAGGAGGTGGGGAAAATAGAGAGGAAAGGGCTACTAGATAAATCAAGTAAGAAGACTAAGAACAAAATGAGCACTAAGAGTAACGAAGTCCCTTTAATTTTTGATTATTCAGGGAAGAATCGGGATGTAAATAACATAATCAATAAATACTGGTTTATCCTAAAAGAGGACCCCTTGTTGGAAAAAAATAGTTCCAAAGAAACCAAGGATTATCTACAGGGGGGTACCCAGCATTAAGAGTCACCTAGTGAAGAGTAGCCTTAAACAAGAAAGTCTAAATAAAAATTTCCTAAATCAAGATGTTGTTTTTTTCCAATGTGGGTATTGCCTAGCATGCAGGACCACGGGAGCCCCCAAATGTGTCAAAAAAGAGCTGATGGGAGGGAACACACACCAAACATACAGCGTGAAACAATTGATAACCTGTCACACCACCAACTGTATATATGTCCTTACATGCCCGTGCAATATGCACTATGTCGGTAAAACCACTCGACAAGTGCATATTCGTATTGAAGAGCACGTGCGCAATATAAGAAGAGGCTTTAAGGAACACCCCCTATCCTCCCACTTTATTCACAAACATCAGGGAGATGTTACCAAATTACAGTACATTGGGATAGAAAGAGTTAACAGGAATTGGAGGGGTGAGGATTTAGACAAGAAATTGTCAAAACAGGAGATGAGGTGGGTGTTTAAATTAAAATCGCTCTTCCCCAGAGGTCTAAACGGAGAATTTGAAGTTTGTCATTTTTTGTGAATAATTCTCTGCTGTTTTTTATCCTTCTTCAACTCCCCCTTTTTATTCGACAGGCACTTTAATTATGTCTATAATCGGATTATTTACCCTTTAATGAACACAGGGATAGAGTGTCTTTTAGATGAGTATTGGTACTGTCTGTTATAGACGATGTTGTAAATATCCATGTTATCTCTCCTTTTTTATTAATTTGATGCAATGTTTGTTGTATATATTTATGGACTATAAAGATAGAGTGTAATGCAATCAGAAGATGTCTCTTAGAGACAACTCCCTTAGTATTATCAATCTGAATAGCATTGATATGTTCCACAATTATTTAACTGTGCTGAATAGTACCTTTGAGATTCTATTTGTAATGTGTGTTAGAACGCAGCCGTTTGAGTCTGGCTGTTGCAAGGGGTTAAGTCTAACTTAGTAGAGTGAGATCCACACATGTGTTATTGAAAACGTGATAAATAAGGACAGAAAAAAAGAAAAAAAGACCGTGCGAAACTACGCCCCCCGGCCAATGGAGTGAGAGAAGGGCAGCACTATGAACTTAAAAGGAAGACTGAAACCCCCAGACGTCGTCGGAAGAAGCCTGTGGAGGCGGGCGAAACGCGTCACACGGACGTCATTGGAGGGCGGACCCGGAAGCGATCACGTGACCGGACTGCAACCAGGAAGCGTTCTGGAATATATTTGTTTTATGCTTTTATGTGGGTGACTCTGCGAGTTCATACCCACCACATCCCAAGTAAGGGTTTTTAACTTTTTTGTACAATAAATCATACCATGATACTATTCAATTGGAGGTCCTGCCCTTTTTCTCTTACACACAGTATAACGGAATCACCAGTCGATATATCCTCTGGAAGATCCTGCAGTGTGGGGATACCCCCTCTTCTAAAGAGCCTTACAAACCCAGAGCCAGGGGTGATAGGGCTCTGGGACAAGTGAGTTCCTCTCCTATAACTCCTATTTTTCACATTACCATAACCAGATGGTCTGCACTATTATTTGTTTTTTTATGTTTACAGATTTATTTAGCGCGTTTTTTTGGTAATTATATATTAAATCTACTAAATGAGGGCTGCCATCTCAAAATCCATGTTGAGTCCGCCCGGAGTCAGTGTCTCCAAGTCAAAGATCCACCTCATCTCACAGCGACTCAACGTGGACTCGATCTGGCCCCCCCTCCAATGGGGTTTAATAGTCTGAATTCCATAAAAATTAAGCCCTATAGGATTCCTGCCATGAGCGTTAAAAAAATGTGAAGAAACACTATGTTTTAAAAAACCTCTCCTTATGTTGTAAATATGTTCACGTATCCTTGTTTTTAAATTCCTTGATGTTTTCCCCACATATTGGAGTCCACAAGGACACGTGAGTAGATACACCACATTTTTAGTGTGACAGGTAATGAATGAGTTAATCTTAAAATTAACAGAGCCAATCCTAGATTTAAAACCCTCTATTCGTTTTGGTTTCTTTTTGAGATTCCTAAACCCCATACATTCCCCACAGTAATGAAAACCTTTCTGCAGAGCTTTATTAGTAGTTAGGAAGTTTTCTTTGGGTTTAGGTAGTTCTAAGTAACTGGAGGTCAATTTTTGTTTTAGGTTATGAGATCCTCTGAAAATTACCCTCGGTCTATCATTGAGATATGGTAGGATTTCTTCATCCTGTTGTAGGATGTGCCAATGTTTGTTGAAGATTCTTTTAAGTTTTCCATGATCTTGATTGTAATTACAGATGATGGGTATTTTATCATTTTTCTCCTCTAATGGAGTTTTTGGTTTATATTTTAGTAGGGCATCTCTTTCCATATCTCTAACTTGTTTTATCTCCTGATCTAGAAAATCGCTACAATAACCTCTGTTCACAAATTGTTCTTTCAAAAATTGGGTCTGAAAGTCAAAAGCTTTTATTTCTGTACAATTTCGTCTCATGCGTAGAAACTGGCCTTTCGGTATATTATCCAACCATGGACGGAAATGGCAACTTTCTTTGTGGATGTATCCATTAACGTCCACTGGTTTGAAGAAAGTACATGTATCAATGGCATTATCTTTAATGGAAATTTCCAAATCCAGAAAGTGGATTTCTTGTTGGCTATATTCCTGGGTTAGCCTAACATTCCACTCATTAGAATTTAAATAATTGAAAAATTCCAAAAAGGTGGAGTGGTCTCCCCTCCAGATGATAAAGATGTTGTCTATGTACCTTCTATATAGGACCAGATTCGCACTCCAGTCATGATGGGAGTAGACAAAAGAGTTCTCCCAGTAGGCCATAAATAAATTCGCATAACTGGGTGCGAATCTGGTCCCCATAGCCGTTCCTCGACGTTGTAGGTAATGGTCCCCTTCAAACCAGAAGAAATTGTTCCGGAGGATTAGAGAAATTCCCTCCATTACGAAATCTATTTGTTCCTTGGGGTACAAACCAGATACTTCCAAAAATGAATAATTGGCCCTGCATCCCAAGTCATGATCAATACAGGTGTATAAGCTAGTGACGTCACAAGTGATAAATGCAAAGTCACTTTCCCATCTAAAGTCTTTCAGTATTTGTAGTAAACTCATAGAGTCCTTTAAATATGAAGGGTTCTCTTTTACTAGGGGTTGGAGGAGGGTGTCTATGTATTTAGATAAATTAGAAAGAAGTGAACCCACTCCGGAGACTATAGGTCTTCCCGGGGGATTGCTAATATCTTTATGGAGCTTCGGTAGTACATAGATCACCGGAATTTTAGGAGACTTAATATTTAAATACTCATACTCCTTTTTATTTAGGATTCCCTTCAAAAGGCCTTTGTCCAAATATTCTACAAAAATCTTTTGGATATCTTGTTGAGGATTTTTATTTAGTTTGACGTAGGTATCCTTATCTTCTAGTTGTCAATAAATTTCACCAATATATTTCTCCCTATCCATGACTACGATCCCCCCCCCCCGCTTATCCGCGGGTTTAATCACTATCTCTGGATCTTTTCTTAGATTCTGTATTGCCAATAGTTTTGATTTAGTAAGATTATTCTTTTTATTTGGCTTTATCTTTTTAATATCTTTAATACAAGCCTTTTCAAAGACTTTCATCGAATTAGATTTTAGATGGATAGGGTAAAAGGTAGAGGGGGCTTTTCATTTTGTGTGTACAATTTCCTCAGTTTTTTTAATGATTGAGTTTCCTATATAAGGTTTTTTATCAAAAAAAAATTTTATACACAACTTTCTCATGAACCGGTTAATATCTGTATAAGCATCAAATTGGTCAACATTACAACTCGGAACAAATTCAAAACCTTTTCCTAAAATTTTCATTTGGTCATTGATCAAAACTTTCTTTGAAAGGATTAAATTTTTTATCTCCTCATTACTTTTCCCCTTGGGTCTCTCCAATCTTTTTCCTCCCCTATTTCCCCTTCTTCTACCTCTCTGTATCTCCGTTTTATGGGGACCGGAGTTTTCTCTAGGGATTCGTCCCAACGTTCCTCTAAAAAAGGGGTACTCCTCTTTTTTTCTATTTGATTCAGGGGTTCAAACCGGTTTGATGTGGGGATGTCTCTCTTCTCTCTAGTGGACATTCTTTGGCTGTAATTATATGTTAACCTATATGTTTGCAACCCATATGTTAACAAAAGCACTGGAACTACATCCAACCATTTATTAAAACATGCCTTGTTGTGATTGTACCCAAGCAATGAAGTCACTAGTAAAAGGTTAGCCCTTGATAGTATAATAAAGACTCTTAGAAAAAATGTATCGAGCACATCAACCAGCAAAAATACTCATCATAAGAGGAAGGGTTCATCACGAGTTAACTATGGAAGACAAGATATGTATACTAATCATCAACTGGACCACATAGGATGAGAGGGCCCAATGCAGGTACCAGATCATGTTCTGGCCTCTTAAAAATGCGATGTTCGGTCCGCCCCCTATTCGTCATCATTGAGTAAACTTTGACCCTGTACCTCATAGTCAGCAGACACATTCCAGCCAATCAGCAGCAGACCCTCCCTCCCAGGCCCTCCCACCTCCTGGACAGCATACATTTTAGATTAATTCGGAAGCTGCATTCTTAGTGAGAAGAGGGACAGTGTAGCTGCTGCTGATTTAATAGGGAAATCGATAGCTAGGCTAGTGTATTCAGTGTCCACTACAGTCATGAAGGACTCATCTGTTCTCTGCTGTAAGGACAGCACCCCAAAAAGCCAATTTTAGGGCTAGAACATCAGTCTGCTTTTTTTTTTCTCCTCTGTAATCTAATTGCACTTGCCTGCCTGCCATTTGACTGTGAAATATACTATGCCCACTTGCCCTGTGCCACCACTCATATCTGGTGTCACAATAGCTTGCATTTAAAAAAAAACCAAAACTTTTTTGACTGTAATATAATAGCAGTCAGTTTCCTTCACACGTGTGCGTTTCAGGGCCTGCCAGGGCAAAGTGTCACACCAGTGCAACTCATATCTGGTGTAACAGTAGTGTACATTAAAAAAAAAACCTAGAAATTTGACTGTGAAATAATAGCAGTCAGTTTCCTTCACGCGTGTGCGTTTCAGGGCCTGCCAGGGCACAGTGTCACCCTAGTGCAAAACATATCTGGTGTAACAGTAGTGTACATAAAAAAACAAAAAACTAGAAATTTGACTGTAAAATAATAGCAGTCAGTTTCCTTCACGCGTGTGCGTTTCAGGGCCTGCCAGGGCACAGTGTCACCCTAGTGCAAATCATATCTGGTGTAACAGTAGTGTACAGTAAAAAAAAAAAAAACTAGAAATTTGACTGTGAAATAATAGCAGTCAGTTTACTTCACACGTGTGCGTTTCAGGGCCTGCCAGGGCACAGTGTCACACCAGTGCAACTCATATCTGGTGTAACAGTAGTGTACATTTAAAAAAAAAAATACAATTTTGACTGTAATAGATTGAATAGCAGTTAGTTGTCTGCAAGCGTGTGTGTCAGGCCTACAGCGTATACTCTACCAATTTCTGCCAGTGCACAGGGCCACTCATATCTGTTGTCACAGTAGCTTGCACGCATAGTACCACTAATCGAAAAAAAATGACAGGCAGAGGCAGAGGCAGGCCACCCCACAGGGGCCGTCGTGGTCGCGGTGCTGTGATTCCCTTTGGCCCTAGAATAATGCCCAGTGTTCAGAGGCCACGTACCCTGAATTCGAAAAGTTCTGAGTACATAGTTGACTGGCTAACACAGGACACCCAATCTTCGACAGCTTCTGCTCGGAACCTTTTTTTTTTTTTTTTTTTAAATTCTTTATTTTGGTTGTGCACGGAATGAACAAACAGCCGGCGTGTGCCACAACAGCGACATCCGGTAGAATAGGTAAACATTGGTATGACATGTTATGGCATTTGATACACAGGCACATTTTTATAGTATTCAAAAACAGTAGTTCAGGTTCACGCTTGGTTTTAAATATGGTAGCATATTGCCCATGTCATGGAGAAACAGGTAGAGAAGAGACATATGAGGGGAGCATGGCTTGTGCATGAGAGTGTACATAGAAAGTTAAGTAATAGTAAAATAAACTAAACAGGATAACAGTACTCATTACTGGCGGAGTGTGTAACACATAATGATTATTAGGTTGTTCCCGTCTTAAGTTTACATGCTATGTTCGTCTGTGATTATAGGCACAACTATTTATAATAGTTCAGCATTTCACTTCCGTGTACAGATCAACATATGTGGTTAAAACAAAGTTTTTATAGTAATCTAGCGCAAGTATGTTGTGATATGGGTGTTAAAACAAGTAGTCAAAGCCGTGACTTGTCGTCTAACAATAAGCTGCCCAGTGATGGCTCATAGGCTATACCAATGGCCATTGTCGTTGGGGGTCAAGATAAAGAAGCCTAGGCAGTACATGTGGTAAGTTCTATAAACGTAAAAAAGTCATAAAGTGTAAAGTCAACAGTGGTATAGTTTAACTAAAAAGGTGGTATTTAGGAAGCATCAGCGGCAAGTCAACAGGTTGGACCACGCTGAGTTGTACCCTCAGCTTATGGGGTGTATCGTGCTTGCCTCTAGGCTAGCATGCGAAGAGGATCAACTAATTAAAACCTTCTGCATGAGGAGGCTTGCGTGCTATGAGTCTGTCTGAGAATACTTATGTATGTAATTTACAGAAAAACATAGGAGAAAGCTAGCGAAAAGAAAATATATAAGTAAATTTAAATTTAAACATGAGCTGAGTTACAGAGTTACATAGCCCATTGCCTCGGCAGCGTGAACAAGCTAGGTACACACACACATAACTGTAAGCTACCAGGGTGGCAAGCAATGACATCAGCATACACATTATGGTAGACATTATAAACAGATTAACTGCGATGCAACTCAATAAGGTGCACATTCTGGCTGCTTGGCTAGTCAGGGTGATGCTACACTGTTAGCTGGTCTCGGTAGACCTTAAGGTGACATGTTATGTTTCATGAGCGTTATGTGAAGCCTATTATAAATGAATAGTAGCAGCAAGCAAGATAACCTACAGGTATGTGTTGTCCTATTGGGTCATCCTGCTCTAGTTTAGTAGGGGTTGCCACTTAAACATTAATCAGATCAGCCTATGAGTTGCTGCAGAAGCAATAACTATAGCAGACCGCTGGTGAGTATGATTGGGGGATAAGGCGTCTGGGGGGGACCCAGTGTTTGTGCCTGTTGTGAGGTATGACCTCAGTGTTAACGAATAAAGGTGGTCTGAGTAGTAGATTATAGAAAATAATATAAAAATAAATGGGTAACACAAGAAAAAACAATAGGCTATCATCTGTTACGTATAAAGACGATATAAGGCATGGGAGGAGTAATTCCGCAGCCGTTTCGAGTGTCCCGGTCAGCCAATACCCTCCAGAGGCATAGCATAGTCCCGTTTGGACGTGGGCTGCATATCACCCACCATCGAGGTCGGCCAGATGGCAGAGTCTCTCAGACGGGTCGAGATCCCCAGTACCGCCAGTGGTGCGTCAGGAGACTGAGGGCTGGGGAGCCGCTGCGTTCTCAGCAGTGCTGCATGCTTCAGAAGCGATGGGCGCCTCTTCATGCGCCGCCATTTTGGGGCCTGTGTCGAAGCCAGAGCTATGAGCTTCTGCTGTCGGGTTGGAATCCGCTGTGGAGGTAGGCGTTTATTTGACTGCTGTGAGGCCGCTCGGCGCTTCCTTTGCTCCAGTCTCGGCAGGTTTTTGTTGTACGATGCCCTTTGCCTGTGCGGTCGATACTTGGATTTATGTACAGGCTGTACCGTTTTACTACGGTGCTTTTCGCTGTAGGTAGGCTTGTGGGTGTCCATCTGCTTAGCTCCCCGTTCTCTGCTCCCTTGTTTAGCTACTGCTTGTGCCATATGGTGCTTAAGCTTGCGCCAGAAGCTTTGGAAGTGGAGGTCTAGTCGCCATTGAAACTCCATGATTGCATCGCATGTTGTGGCTTTGCTCTGGGTATCCCGTTTCTCGCTTGCCATGTTAAGTAGTTTGTAAGCCAGGCTTAACAGCCCTGGTAGGACCGGGATGACCCCCACTGGTCCGGGGGGGGGGGGGGGATAGGAGTGCAGCGGGTCCGCTTGTAGAGCCAGATCGCGAGGAGGTCGGCCGCCTCTCCTCTGTCCGGGACCTAGTAGGCCGCAACAGGCGCCTCGGGCTCTTGTCAATGTGGATAGTCAAGAAAGGTATGATTCCGCTTGCTGGGCTCCCCTGCTTGTGTCTATGTGCAGCTATGGGCTGATAAGTCCGATAATTTGGCGTAAAAGGCCAATTTTCCTCGATTATTGCAGGAGCTCAGGCTTTACACGTCTGATCAGCTTCACAGCCAGGCTCCGCCCCCCTGCTCGGAACCTTGACGCACCATCCTCCTCCAGTTTAGCTTCGGGCATTTCTCAAGTTACCACTCGCCCACCTGCCGCCACCACCAACACTAGCACCACAGCCGCTTCACTTGATCTGTCAGAGGAGTTATTTACACATCAGTTGGAAGAAATGAGTGATGCGCAACCATTATTGCCAGAGGATGTAGATAACAGGGATATGTCTCAGTCAGGCAGCATTACACACATGGACGTACGGTGTGATGATGATGATGATGTTGTACCCGCTGCTGCTTCCTTTGCTGAGTTGTCAGATACAAGTGAAGCGGTTGATGATGACGATGCGTCCGTGGATGTCACGTGGGTGCCCGCAAGAAGAGAAGAAGAACGGGGGGAAAGTTTAGATGGGGAGACAGAGAGGAGGAGGAGACAAGTTGGAAGCAGTGGGAGGTCGTCGCAAGGAGCTAGTGGCACAGTCAGACAGCATGCATCGGCACCCGGGGTCAGCCGGACAGCCCGCCAATCAACACATGCTGTTGCCACCACCAGAATGCCGTCATTGCAGAGCTCAGCAGTGTGGCATTTTTTTTGTGTGTCTGCCTCTGACAACAGCGATGCCATTTGCAAACTGTGCCAAAAGAAACTGAGTCGTGGGAAGTCCAACACCCACCTAGGTGCAACTGCTTTGCGAAGGCACATGATCGCACATCACAAACACCTATGGGATCAACACATGAGTACAAGCAGCACACAAACTCAAAGCCGCCATCCTCCTCCTGGTCCAGCATCTTCAGCCACGTCAACCACTGCTGTCCTCCTTGCCCCCTCTCAACCATCCGCCACTCCATCTCTCGTCTTGAGCAGTTCCTGCTCATCTGCCCAGTCAGGTGTCTGTCAAGCACATGTTTGAGCGTAAGAAGCCAATGTCTAAAATTCACCCCCTTGCCCAGCATCTGACAGCTGGCTTGTCTGAACTCTTAGCCCGCCAGCTTTTGCCATACAAGCTGGTGGAGTCTGAGGCGTTCCAAAAATTTGTAGCTATTGGGACACCGCAGTGGAAGGTACCCGGACGAAATTTCTTTGCACAAAAGGCAATCCCCAACCTGTACTCGATTGTGCAAAAGGAAGTAATGGTATGTCTGGCACACAGTGTTGGGGCAAGGGTCCATCTGACCACTGATACCTGGTCTGCAAAGCATGGTCAGGGCAGGTATATCACCTACACTGCGCATTGGGTAAACCTGCTGACGGCTGCCAAGCATGGAAAGCGTGGCTCTGCAGAGGAGTTGGTGACACCGCCACGACTTGCAGTCAGGCCTGCTGCCACCTCCTCTACTCCTCCTACTCCATCCTCTTCCATAACCTCCTCGGCTGAGTCCTCTTCTGCTGCTGCGTCTTGCTCCACATCAACGCCCCCCCCCCCCAGCTCCCCAGGTACTATTCCACATCCCGGATATGGCAGTGTTGACTTGCCTGAAAGCAGAGAGTCACACTGGACCAGCACTCCTGTCCGCCCTGAATGCACAGGTGGATCAGTGGCTGACTCTGCACCAACTGGAGATCGGCAAAGTGGTTTGTGACAACTGAAGAAATTTGTTGGCGGCATTGCATTTGGGCAAGTTGACACATGTGCCATGCATGGCACATGTGTGTAATCTGATCGTACAATGCTTTGTGCATAAGTACCCAGGCTTACAGGAGGTCCTGAAGCAGGCCAGGAAGGTGTGTGGCCATTTCAGGCGTTCCTACACGGCCATGGCGCACTTTTCAGATATCCAGCGGCGAAACAACATGCCAGTGAGGCGCTTGATTTGTGACAGCCCGACACGTTGGAATTCAACACTCCTAATGTTCGACCGCCTGCTCCAACAAGAAAAAGCCGTTAACAACTATTTGTATGACCTGGGTGCTAGGACAGCCTCTGCGGAGCTGGGAATTTTTTGTCACGTTACTGGACGCTCAGGCGCAATGCCTCTAGGCTCATGCGTCCTTTTGAGGAGGTGACAAACCTAGTCAGTCGCACCGAAGGCACCATCAGCAACATCATACCATTTGTTTTCTTCCTGGAGCGTGCCCTGCGAAGAGTGCTGGATCAGGCCCTAGATAAGCATGAAGAGGAAGAGTTGTGGTCACCATCACCACCAGAAACAGCATTATCAGCATCGCTTGCTGGACCTGCGGCAACGCTGGAAGAGGATTGTGAGGAAGATGAGTCAGAGGAGGAATGTGGCTTTGAGGAGGAGGAGGAAGACCAACCACAACAGGCATCCCAGGGTGCTCGTTGTCACCTATCTGGTACCCGGGGTGTTGTACGTGGCTGGGGGAGAGAACATACCTTCAGTGAGATCACTGAGGACGAGGAACAGGACATGAGTAGCTCGGCATCCAACCTTGTGCAAACGGGGTCTTTCATGCTGTCGTGCCTGTTGAGGGACCCTAGTATAAAAAAAGGCTGAAGGAGAACGACCTGTACTGGCTGTCTAGTCCCGCTACTAGACCCCCGGTATAAGCAGAAAGTGCCTGAAATGTTACCGAATTACCGCAAGTCGGAAAGGATGCAGCAGTTCCAAAATAAATTAAAAAGTATGCTTTACACAGCATATAAGGGTGATGTCACAGCACAACGGGAATCTAACATGGGAAGAGGTGAAAGTAATCCTCCTCCTACCACGACCACGCCGGCAAGGACAGGACGCTTTACAGACGTATTGTTGATGGAGGACATGCGGAGCTTTTTAAGTCCTACGCATCGCCACAGCCCTTCGGGCTCCACCCTGAGAACGACTCGACCAACAGGTAGCAGACTACCTCGCCTTAACTGCAGATATCGACACTCTGAGGAGCGATGAACCCCTTGACTACTGGGTGTGCAGGCTTGACCTATGGCCTGAGCTATCCCAATTTGCGATAGAACTTATGGCCTGCCCCACTTCAAGTGTCCTGTCAGAAAGGACCTTCAGTGCAGCAGGAGGTATTGTCACTGAGAAGAGAAGTCGCCTAGGTCAAAAAAGTCTAGATTACCTCACCTTTATTAAGATGAATGAGGGATGGATCCCGAAGGGACTGACAGTGGGCGATACATTCGACTAAAAAAGGCCTGATTAGGGGGACGTAACAGGGATTAAACTGATAAGAATAGCACTACTTAACACACCACTCCTATCTGGTGGCACATTAGATTACACGCGCAGTGCCCCAAATTTGAAGTAGGAGGACCAACCAAGCATCTTTTTCTATCTCCCAGTTCCTAAAATCGATGCCATATACACATCCCCTGATAGGGGACGTAACAGGGATTAAACTGATAGGAATAGTACTACTTAACACACCTTATAATAACGCAGAGAGAGGCAACGCAGAGAGAGGAGTCTGAAGAAGAGGAGTCAGAGGAGGAATGTGGCTTTGAGGAGGTGGAAGACCAAACACAGCAGGCGTCCCAGGGGGCTTGTTGTCACCTTTCGGGGACCCTTGGTGTTGTACGTGGCTAGGTGGAGGAAGAGACCATCAATGACATCAGTGAGGACAAGGAACGGGACATGGCTTGCTTGGTATACAACCTTGTGCAAATGGGGAGTTTGCGTTTGTGCAAATGGACTGTTTGCGTTTTTTTGCGGTGCGTTAAACGGGGAGTTTGGTCTGTCACTGTGAAGCGGGCATATCCCTTACACTACCTGATCGATACAACATCATACCTGATGTTTTAAAGCACGTTATTCCAAACAATTTAGGAATGTTAGGTGTTTATGCCCTTTATGGATTAAAACCAGACTCTGCATCAACTATGTAATTTTCCATGGTAGTTTTGCCATGGTTCCCCCTCCGGCATGCCACAGTCCAGGTGTTAGTCCCCTTGAAACAACTTTTCCATCACTATTGTGGCCAGAAAGAGTCCCTGTGGGTTATAAAATTTGCCTGCCTTTTGAAGTCTATGGCGGTTCGCCCGTTCGCGAACATTTGCGGAAATTCGCGTTCGCCGTTCGTGAACGGAAAATTTTATGTTCGCGACATCTCTATAATTGGGATAAAATATGCAATGACGTGAGGGATATAGGATTAAATATAAATTGACGTGGCACATGACATGAAATATCGTATGTTGTTGAATATTTTCTACATAGGATATGCACAGGAAATATGAACTAACATGGTATTTAGGAAGAAATATGCAATTACATGGAATAACAGATCATGTAAGATATGGAGTGACATTGAATAGGATGAAAATGTAATGGCATGGCAAATTATATCATAGGATCAAATGCCATGGAATAAGGAATTATAGGATAGAACATGCAAAAACATGGCCTATGGGGAGAAATCTGTAATGACGTGGCAAAAGGATCGCAGAATGAGATCTGCAATGACATGGAAACTTGATGGACTATGACATGTGCTATTCTATTACACAGAGTAAAAAAATATAAATCTGACACTGGAAAGGAGAGAGGGAATGGACTGTCAGGAAAAAAATTAGATGGGAAGAGAAGAAAATGGAGTGTAAAAAGGGACATAGGAGAGAAAATAGGAGGCAAGAAGAGAGGCATGCATAACTGCAGTGTATAAATATTCTCTTTATACTTATTAATTAGTGATTAACTGATCAAGACAGAGGGAGACAGCGAATTAGGATCAAGTCAGTAAAGCTTTGTGAACTAAACGTGCCTACTTTTCCTAATCCAGCATTTTATAAGTAGCCACTGATTTAAGTGAATTGAAAACACACATCAACAAAGCTGGACATTAATTACATGATTGAATACTGATCTTATCACACACACACAAAATTCTACAAAGGTAACATAATAGTTCATTAGTAAAACTTCACATATAGCCATACAGCAATGTTCATTAAACAACAGGCTATATGATCCATCCCCTCTGGCAGTGATACATTGCTGGCAGAGGGGACAATAATTCCTCAGCATTCCTTTTTGTGGGAAAGATCGCAGCCCATGCTTCTTATTAGCTGCACATCTGCTCTTGCTAAACTGTCATTATAAGGGCATTTCTCCGTACTTTGTATCTGCTATTGATTTTGTTAGGCAATAAGCGGAATTACGAAGGCTGAGGTCAGCCTATACAAAGAAGATAGTTAAACATCTATTCTGACTCTGTTCTCTTGTTCTCATTTTTAATTGTCAGGTTCATTCAAATCAGTAAGGCATGTTACAGTTATTGGAAGCAGGAAGACATTGTGATATGGATTAAAACAGTCAACAACCATAAGACTATTAGAAATGAACTGGGCAGTGCAATACATTAATTTTGTCAATGACGCATAAGTTTAGAAATTTAATTTGACGCTTGCCTTGAGATCAGAATTAATATTGTTTGCCTCTTATTAATTTAAATTTAGCACTAATTAAATAACTTGTTCTATTTATTTGAATTTTAAAATTGTGAAAAATACAGTTTGAGTATACAGCTACTTAAAAGTTTCAAATATGCGCAAGTACTCAGTCACCTCACCATGCATATCCTCACTGACATAAATAATGGAGTAATTATGTAAGTGCGGCCTTTCACTGACATTGTCAGGGTTTTATATACATATAAAGGGAGAGCACTTCACTTTTACCACATGACAGGAGGCTTCATATGTTACAGAACTTTTTTTTACTGTAAACTCCAGCAGCATAGGTCAATCAAAGTTCAAACCAATGAGAACAAAATAACATAACATTATATAAAGCCTTGTAGCCATGATTCCTCCTCTTTATTTGCTGTTCTTGCTGAAAAGATCAGAGTATTTGCTCTCTCTGAGTACCCTATTGATTATATACACTGCCTGGCCAAAAAAAAAGTCGCCACCTGGATTTAACTAAGCAAATAGGTAAGACCCTCCTATTGGATAGTTAATGCATGGGCGATTATCTTTCAGCTGGCAACAAGTTATTTAACCCCAACTGAAGCAAATAGTAGCTTCTCATTTCTTAAACAACCATGTTGAAAGACACATCCCGTGGTCATGGAAAATATGTTAGTCTGTTTGAGAAGGGTCAAATAATTGGCATGCATCAAGCAGAGAAAACATCTAAGGAGATTGCAGAAACTACTAAAATTGGGTTAAGAACTGTCCAACGCATTTTTAAAAACTGGAAGGATAGTGGGGAACCATCATCTTCGAGAAAGAAATGTGGTCAGAAAAAACTCCTGTTTGATCGTGATCAGTGATCACTTAAATGTTCGGTGAAATCAAATCGTAGAAAAACAACAGTAGAACTCAGGGCTATGTTTAACAGTGAAAGTAAGAGCATTTCCACATGCGCAATACAAAGGGAATTCAAGGGATTGGGGCTGAACAGCTGTGTAGCCTTAAGAAAACCACTAATCAGTGAGGCTAAGCAAAAAAAGGGCTTCAATTTGCTAGGGAGCATAATGATTGGACTCTGGAGAAATGAAAGAAGGTCATGTGGTCTGATGAGTCCAGATTTAGCAACATTATGTGCCCAAAGAATGAGGTCAGCTGACTACCTGAATATACTGAATGACCATGTTATTCCATCAAGGGATTTTTTCTTCCCTGATGGCAAGGGCATATTCCAAGATGACAGGATTCATCAGCCTCAAATTATGAAAGAGTGGTTTAGGGAGCACGAGACATAATTTTAACACATGGATTGCCCACCACAGAGTCCAGACTTTAACCCCACTGAAAATCTTTGGGATGTGTTGGAAAAGGCTTTGCACAGTGGTGCGACTCTCTTATCATCAATACAAGATCTTTTTGAAAAATTAATGCAACACTGGATGGAAATAAATCTTGCAGTGACAATGCAGAAGTTTATCAAAACAATGCCACAGCGAATGTGTGCCATAATCAAAGCTAAAGGCGGTCTAACTAAATATAAGAATGTGTGATTTTTTTTTTTTAGTGGCGACTTTTTTTGGTCAGGCAGTGTATGTTTTATTGTGTTCTTGTGTTTTAAATTTCTTGTTTGTACTATATGTCCTGACTTCTATCCTACCCTCTAATTACCTGGTCTCTATTTGCAGGCAGAATACCTACCAGGTACATCCAACCTAAAGACGGATTGGTTCTCCTATCACTGGAGAGACAGTAGCAACTGAAAGCTTCATCACAATGTCTTCCAGACACTATTTGAACTCAGGGGACCCCTGCTGATCAATCTATTTACATCACAGACCAACTATCAACTTCCGAGGTTCTTCAGCTGGCTTCCAGGAATGTGAAGTGGTGGATGCTTTTCTTCCAGTATGACCTCCCCTATGGGCAAATGCTTTCTCTCCTTTATCCATGATACACGAGTATTACATCTACTGTGTGTTCAGGGGATTTCTCTGGCCTAAATAGTTTTTGAAACTCATGGCTTAGATGGTTTCAGGGGATATTGGAATGTTGATCGCTTACCGCAAGCTACTAAAGACGTATTATGGGACTCATGGGCTCCCCGCACTAGAAGGAGTTACCTCGCTGCCTGGAACAATATGACTAGCTGGTGTGTGGAGAAGGACTCCAATCCCACCTCTTCCATCATATTGAACTTCCTATCTCTACTACATGCTTCATGTTGTTCATATCACTCCATAAACATTACACCTCGGCTGCGCAGGTTCTGATTCTAGGCTTACCGGTGGGTCAGGACCTACTTATTTGTCGACTGCTTTGGGGTAGTTGGTTATATATACTTTATGGATCTTTTACTTTCATCCTACTTATCACGCTTCTTTTGCTTTTCTTCCTTAGCAATAAAAATGCTAAATATGAATCCTCTTGCCATGTGGTAAAAATGTGGTAACATAGTGTACCTGCAATCTTAATTTTAGTAATGACGTGAGGCGAATATTTTCCCTCCCTATTTTCCACCCACTTTAACTCTGTCGCTTCATGGTGTATCTTTTTTCATATGTTATTCATTTTATAATGGTTGTGTTATTTATGGATTGTGCCGTCTCCTTTGCTAAACAGATTATTTTAATATTCTTCATGATCATCATAGGATGCTGCCAGATAAATGCTTGAATTCATATTGACAAGATGCCATTACACTTGCCTTTCACTTATTTCTGTTCTTTTTAGTGTGAAAACCTTTGACATCTGGTTCAATTTGGCTGTTCCTTCTGCCTCAACTTCGCTCTATTGGAAGGGTCAACTAACTTGTTTTTCATTTTAATACATATATTTTTTTAATTAATCTTTATTAGATTTTGAACAATATAAAACATTCATATTGTGAGGATATTTATAGGGATTAATTATTATTAATTCATTTTCATTAAAAATATTTTTTTCATAAAAGATATTAAAATGAATAATCTTTATTAAAATATCAGGGGTTGATATTTTATTGGTGCTATTCCCATGTATTATTTAAAGTGAAGAGTTAATCACTATTTTAACTCTCTTGACCTGGAGTATGTTATTGCAATCTAATATTTCATACATTAATCTAACAATTTTTTATAAAATTATAATATTTATTTTTGTCAATGAGTTTATTAATATACAATCTTAGCTTTTTACTTCTTAGTCAGATTTACAAACATATGTGGATTGTTTGCTTATTGGAAACACCATTTATTAAACTTAGCTGGACAGAGTTCGTAATTTACTTAGGTGCAACATTCTACGGACAATGTTTTATCAGCTAGCCACAGAATTTTAACCAGCTCAGTGCTGTTTCAGAGTAATTAATTATGATTTATTTATTCATCCAGTAACTAACTTCTTGCAGATTTAGTTAAACAGTTCTTATCTGATAAATATTTCCTAGTCTGTTGTATGACTAATATTCCTCTTGGTAACTTTTGATATTCTATTTTTATTTCACAATTTTGATTAATATTCCAATCTGCAGTTTGAGATATCAATCTTTATCATGAGCTATCATGAAATTCAATCTTTTTACCCAGAAAAATATTAGTTTTAGTTATGTAATTTTATAGTTAGTATAATTGGCTTATATTTACTGATAGATGTTCTGGATGTTATTTTTAAGATTGTTTCCAGATGTTGTCTTGTTGTTCTCTTGTCTTGTGTCCTATCTCCTTTCTCCTTATGTGTGTATATCCTTTTGTTAACCTTCTGACCTGGTCCAATGAGGTTTTGGAGCAAGTCATTATGTTAATGGCTGCTGACGTCATTTTGAGATATATTTTTATATATGTCTTAAACAGCAGGTGGAGCTGTTGGTTTACATCTGGAGTGTTACCAGCTATTATCATATAGGGTTAATCCTTGTTCGGGACATTTTAGGAATGTTTAATTTCCAGATGCTTTGGTCAGCGTTTCTTCTTTTCTCTCAATGAGGACGTTGGTCTCAAACCAATAAACCAATGTGTCCCTGTTCAACTAAGCATTATGGCAATTGCAGGATATTTAAGCTGTCTAACTTAATTTATCTCTATTGGTTATATCTTTATATGTAAATATATGTTTCTATATATGTAAATAGCTATCACACTATATTTCTATTTTTATATATAATCAAACTTAATTTATATACCTCATAGCGATATATGTGTGTTTGCTGAACACGTACTTTTAATTAACACATACTTGTCTTATCTGTGTTCTTGTCTTTAATTGACACAGATGTATTTACTCACTGTTTGGCTCTTATAGCTGACAGGGTCATACTTTGAGGAAAAACATCTTGTTTCTTCATTTTAGCACTTCATGGCATATTAGCTAAATTGCGTTTTTGCTATTATGCATGTATTATTATTTTTTCACACGATATATATGTATTTCTTTCCTACACAATATCTCTGACATAACCCCCTTTGTTAGAGTATAATAGCAATGATTAATTAAGCTCATGTATACTCGAGCATGGACTTACAAGAGATATTGGGTAGTCATAGCGTATTTTCTGATTGTGGATTTTGTCGTACATAACGAACAGTATGATAAAGTGAAGTACCTGTGACAGATTTAAATCTTATTCTTTTTTTTGTCAATCTTTATTTTGTTGAGGCATTAGGTAAATGGGATACAGAATGAAGAAGGGGGGTCATTTGTTTGTCATACAGATTGGGAGTACGAGTACATTATACAACCTTTCCCTTGAGTAACAGCCTCATTTTATATTAAGTATACGTTCAATAATAGTGCTAGCTAGTACAGTAAAATAGCAGTAAGTGTAGTTTGGCATAAGCAGAACAACAAGCAAGGTTATAACAGGCATGTAACATGAGGAACAGTGTATCTTGTAGTGTGATCTGGTAGAGCCACAGCCTAACTTTCCAGCTCAGCCCAATAACATAAATGTAGTGAGTATTCATATGTGAAGTCTATCGTGCGGTGCTGCCGGGTGAGTGTGCTCCCATGGTAGGGATGAGATATGTGTTGCTTATGGCTGGGTCAGTTTACCATGGTAGTTGGCATGCTTTAGAGTCTATAGTTCGATTGGTCAAAAATTTAGTCTCTGCGTTACAGACTGGATTGTTGGTTGCGGGCCGCTGCCTGCTAGATTCTGGTTTACCTCACCCTATGCCTGTTCTGGTGGCTCTGCATGTGAGACTGGGTAAGCGTAAGCCGCTCAAGCTTCCACTGGGTAGGATTACCGGCAGCGTTTGCAGGTGGGTCAGCGAGGAGTGGAAGCGGTTGCTGCAGGGGGCTTCTCCCTTTTTCCCGGCATCGTGTAGGGTTGGCAACGTGTGGCCACAGACTTGGTTGCCTCTCGGGGCCAGGTCTTTCCCATGATGGGCGCTGTGGAGGGTCCTGGTGGTCATCCGCCGCCAGCGGCGGGCGGCTCTCCTGCGGCGTGGTCGGTGGATAGGAAGGAGTCTCCTAGTGTTCCCCTGCCTGGGTGGATGTTCCGCCCATCGGTGTGCGGTGGCTGTTCCCGGGGTCTGCCCGCTCTGCCTTACAGCTTGGGACTGCCTCACCTCTTCTTTATGTGTAGAGGTTTGATGTGCCATCCACCTGTCCAGCATCTCCCAGAACCGGTTGAGCAGTGCATCTAGAAGCTCGTGTAGAGGCTGGGTGGAGGCATGCTCTGTAGTTTGGCCTGAGGTCGCCATTTTAGGAGCGTCTGCTTGATTTTGTGTTTCACGCTTTTGGCTGTCTTCAACCATTGCATTCAGTTTAGGCTTAAGGTACACGCTTGTGTGGACCAGGATAACCCCCTCTGGTCCTGGGGGGGGGGGGGTTGGAAGGCCCGATGCTTCGGGTGCCGCTTGTTGTGGCGGGTCAGGAGAGCGGCCGTCTCTCCCATCCACCATGCGTTGTAGGCCCTAAGTTCCCGGCCCGGATTCCCAGCGTGTTTGTAGGCTTGCGAGGTGTCCTTCTGTACCCCTGTTTTCACAGTGCCAGTTGCGGTGGGTTGAAGGACCGATTCGGGTGAGTTTTCCTCCGTTTGCCGCTGAAAATCGGGCCCAGGCTCGGGAGCTCACAGAAAGCGTGTCTGCTCAGCTCCCCGGTCAGGCCCCGCCCCCCCTTAAATCTTATTCTTAATGCAATCAACCATATTATCATGATTACCATAGTTAACACAATAACAATTTAACACAGATAAACCAGTCAACATGAGTGATGATGTCAGTATCATGCTCAGAGTATTTAAATGTATCTACAGAAATATTGTCTTTTGTGATCGACATTTGGATAGTATGTTTGGGCTTATGATCTAGCAGGAATTTATGATTCGGGTTGATCAGGATTTCCAAACCTTGAAGGGAATCCATTAATTCTACCGTACCCGCGGTAATATCAGCGTACACGGGGTATAGCGTGACATCACCCATAGTGATACAGGAGCCTGGTGGTACCTTGATCAGTGATGAAAGGGCTGGTAAAGCAATTACTTTATTGGTCACCTGGTCCCTGTGAAAAAACACTCATGTTGTGAAGACAAGTGCTAACCAACCATTTATCTTTAACTAATATAGCATGTACTAAGGCATTATCATCCGTTTTTTACATAGATACTTAACATGTTTCAGAGCCATGTTTAATGTACTCGATTCCGCACAAAGCATTGGTGGCATCATACACAAGTTTTTTCTTCGCATTGTAAGTTATTGTCTTCCAATTTTACACCATCATTCAAAATGGGTATTGAATGCCAATCTGGTACCCATGGTTGAAAAGCCAAAACATTAGGGGTTTGAACTTTAACGTAGATATCTTCCTTCCATGTACCGACATAATAAATTGTTTTCATTTGAAAAATGTTTCTGGGTGTGACATATGGAGTAGCCAATAAAAAGCAAATCTCCATGCATTTAGGATCAATTAAGAGAGGGAGAGCACTCCCCATCTCGTAGGCCAAATTTAGCCCCTCATGGCATATTAGCTAAATTGCGTTTTTGCTATTATGCATGTATTATTTTTATCACACAATATATGTGTATTTCTTTCCTACACAATATCTCTGACAATATCACTGTAAAACATACATTTCACATTGAACCATGTTTTTTTTTTTAATCAATTTGAACTCATAGTGCCTTGGGGGGGAGATCATACATGTTACTAAAATAACAAAACTTCTCATATGTATACTAAAGTTAGAAAGTGTATATCAAATTCATTATTTTACTGTTTTTATCATAATTTTCTTCACTTTTCCAGATAAACCCTTGTGTATCTATATCAAAATGAAAACAATTTAAAAAAAAAATAAAAAAATAGAGAAATAGATAAATTGCATTGACCCACTCTCTAGAGAGAAGAGAGTGCGCATACATAATGCTATATCTGTGATAGGGATCTTCTCCTGTTAAACTTTATCTGTTTATAACAATTCAATTTTTTTTATCCGTTTATAACATAGGCCTATGTTTTGTGTTTTTACATTTGAAGGAGTTAGAATTCCTTTTTCCATTTTTAACTGGTGGCTTAGTTGCTCTTTAATTAGATGCCAAGTAGGACTGATAGGATTTTATTTAGGTGTCTAGCTATAACTATTTTTGTTGCTGATAGTACATGTAGTAATAATTTTACCGTATGGTCTTTGTTTAAAAGGTAAGTTTTGTTGTAATATCAGTACCTCAGGTTTTAAGTTAATATCATAGTTTGCAAATTTTTCTAACTTTTCAAAAACCTCCCTCCACACTAGTTCAATAGAGGGGCACTATACCACATATGTAAAAAAGTCTGCCTCTTGTTCATCACATTTCCAGCCGGCAGAGGATACATTTGCATAATTTTTTAAAAAATTTTGCGGGATATAGTGTCATCTATTTAAAAGTTTATAATGGAGTTCATTCAAGTTAAGACAGTGGATATTCTTATTAAAGGGACACTGCAGACAGCCAGACCACCTCTGCCCATTGGAGTCGTCTGGGTGCCAACTTCCACTACCCTTAACCCTGCAACTGTAATTATTGCAGTTTTTTATAAACTGCAATAATTACCTTGCAGGGTTAACTCCACCTCTAGTGGCTGTCTATTAGACAGCCACTAGAGGGCAATTACTGGTTTCTAGCACAGGAAAGATGCTAGAGCGTCACTCATTTCCCCATAGGAAAGCATTGAAAAGCATTTTCAATGCTTTCCTATGCGGAGCTCAAATGCGCATGCACGGCATTGCCGCGCATGCGCATTAGGTCTCCCTGGCCGGTGGGCGGGATCAGTCTCGCCCACCAGCCGACGCAATCACAGGGTATCGCTGCATCAGGTAAGTCACTGAAGGGGTTTTCACCCTTTCAGCAACAGGGGATTGGGGGGTGGGAGGGAGGGAGAGGGGACCTGCAGTGCCAGGAAAATGGATTGTTTTCCTGGCACTGGAGTTTCCCTTTAACTATGGGCATTGAGTTAAACCAATCTTTAATAAGGATTGTAATTACCAAGACTTGTTCCCATTTTTTTAGAGCTTTGGGAATAACTTGTTTCTACATTTTGTGGGGAGGTGATTACTCACCAAGATTAATTATTTAGTATTATTCTTATTAATAATTTTATCAATACAAAGAAGAGCTTCTGAATCCATTTGAAATTTTAGATTTTTCAACAAATATGTGTGGATTTTAAGGTAATTGAAGGATTCTTTATATGATAAATTTAGAAATCAACTCCCCAAAAGGTATAATTTTATCTTTATCCAATATATATCGATCATCTTAGTAATGCCATTGGAAACCCACCTAGACAAATCGACCTAATTCAATAAGTCACCCAATGAATCTATCCTCGTAGATGGTAAAATTTTGCCTTTTAGACCCAAATTATCCTTAATTTTATACCAGTTTTTTAGAATCTGGTTTATAGTTGAAATCTCTACATTTTGTGCTGATGTACCTTTAGACTCTGTAGAGAGACAAAAAACAGATGTGAATATTTTAAAGGAGTCAATTCTCTTTAGTTCAAGTTTATACCAACTTTCATTAAGGGCTGATTGGTGAAGTGCACAGATTGCATGAGCAAATAGAGAGGCTTTATTGAGTCTTTCTAAACATGGAAACCTCAAGCCTCCCTCCTCAATGGGTTCCCTCTACCCTCTAGGTTTTTTTTTTTTTTAAAGTCATATAAATTTTAAAAATGAGGTCTGTATTAGCTCTTTGGAATTTGAAAGGGTAATACATTCAACTGGTAAGTAATTTTAGGTAACATGGGATTTGACGGTGTTAATCCTGCCCCACCAGCATATCTCTTTCAGTTTTTAAAATTTGAATTAGTCTTAAAGGTAACAGATTTAGCTCGATCCAATTTTGTCGGTTTGTTGATATCTTTATACCTAAATAAGAAAAGTAGTTTTTAGCCCACAGAAAGTAAACTCTTGCTGCAATATGTGCTTTCATCTGATAATCTATAAACAGTGGCATAAAAACTGATTTAAAGGAGTTCAGCTTATAATTCGAGAATTGACTATATTTCTCAATGACCATCATCAGTTATTCAGAATTCACAGGATCTTCTATAGTTACAAGTATATCGTCCGAGTATAATTTGATTTTAATCTCTTCATTTTCTTTAAACCTTTTTATTTTATTGTTGTTTCTTATGTCTATCACTAGTAGTTCTATAGTCAGTACATAAAGATGTGGTGATAATGGGCAGCATTGTCTAGAACCATCTGCAAGGTTGAACCAGTTTGAAGAAAAGCCAAGGCTTATTGTTTTACCTGAAGGGTTAGAATAAATTGCCATTATGGCATTTAAAATTGTACCCTCAAGCCAAAAAGTTTGAGTATTTGCCAGGAATTCCAAGATGACCCTGTCAAAGGCATTCTCTTCATCCAGTGACAGTGTCAGCAAAGGAGTCCGTAGATTTCAGGAAATTTCAAACATTTTTCTCAGAGTTCAAAAATGGTTGGATGAGGATCTGCATCCACTTGGTCTATATGAATTAAATCAGGCATGACCTGTTTCATCCTATTCGCTATCACTGCCGCGTATAGCTTGATGTCTTTGTTAAGGAGTGAAATAGGTCTATAGTTCCTTACATCCTCAGGGTTCTTACCTGGTTTTAAGATAGTAATTATATTTCCTCTTAGGAGATCTTTAGGTATTGAGCCTTTTCTGCAAAATCATTAAAGGTGGTTGTCAAGTGTAGGACAAGCTCTTCTCTGTATGTTTTATAAAATAGCCCCAAAAGGCTGACCATAACAGGAGCTTTTTCAGATGGCAGATTTTCAATTATTTTAGAGATTTCTAATTTTGTAAAAGGCATATTCAATTTCAAGATTGGTCAATTTTCTAGAAATTCTATTTGAAAAGTAAGATTCCATGTTAACATTAGGTGCTTGGTTTATTAAGATAAATAATTATCTGTAATAGTTTTAGGGATGTGCATGGGCAAAAAATGTGGTTCAGTTCAGCACTTGCGAAATTTGGGACTTCAGCAATTCAGGACTTCGGCAATTCTGCACTTCTGCACTTCTGCACTTCAGTTCAGCACTTCCAAAATTTGGTACTTCGGCAATTTGGCACTTTGGGACTTCGGCACTTTGGGACTTCAGGAATTCGGGACTTCGGCAATTTCCTAACCCTACCCCTAACCCTACCTCTACCCCTAACCCTAATCCTAATCCTACCCTTACCCCTACCCCTTACTCTAACCCTACCCCTGACCCTAACCCTACACCTACCTTCCTCTAACTCTAACCCTAACCCTCCTTAGGGTTAGGGTTAGGGGTAGGGTTTGTGAGAGCAAATTTATCTTTGTTAACGTGTTCTCTCCTATTTCCTTCCCTTTTTTCTCCTCCTTCCCCTTCCTCTCCTTACTTTTCCTTCCCTTCCCCTCTTCCTCCTTTCTCTTGGAAAGCAAAGGGAAGATGAAAGGTTTCCCTTTAACCCCTTAAGGACAAAACTTCTGGAATAAAAGGGAATCATGACATGTCAGACATGTCATGTGTCCTTAAGGGGTTAATCATTTCTTTGTGTACTGTGAAATAAACTATTTAGCTTTGTGTTTTTAATTTGAAAAGCATTATAATATCCATTTATAATTAACAGCATTCTGTCATTTAACCGCTGTGCTGATAAGTGAATAAATAAGGTGAAAAAAATATATATATATATGTAATTATTTATCTTCATGTTAATCTGTGTTCACCATTATTATTGTAATGTGTTTGTGTTGTCTCACTAAGAAGAGAAAAAAAAGTATTCAAATACATTTTCCTTTTCTTTGTTTCCTACCCCCCTCTCTTTGAATTATAGTTTGTGAGGGTTTTCAATTTTTAGGAATGTCCATATCTTTTTCTTTCATCCAAATCTTTAACTTTTCTGGGGTTTTAAAGATCATAGTCCTTGTCTCATAGTTCACAGTGAATTTAACTGGGAATCCCCATCAAAAATTTCTAAGAATCTCAGTGAATCTAGTGAAGATTTTCATTTTTCTGCGCGTATTAAATTGTATATCTGGAAAAATTTGTAGCTTTTCACATGGAGCTTGTAGAGGTGCATCTCTTATTGATTTTAGTATTTGTTCCTTAATCCGAAAAGATGAAAAAACATCTCTAGGTGCTTTTTGTAACGCGTTTTGTGGTTTTGGTAGTCTGTTTTTGTTCCAATTGGTTCACTTTAACTTGCAGTTGTTGATAATCTGATTGAATTTGAGCTATATTATCTTCTGCCTTGTGTATTTTTTCAGAGATTTTCATATTTACTTCTAGCATATATTTTTCAAATTGAGTTTCTAAGGCATGGCTTAGGATAATCTTTTGTCAGGAGGATCTCCTTTATTGTCGGTTTTCTTTATTTGATGGCTTTGGGTCATGTGTCTTTTTTTTGCCATTATGAAGAATTAACCCTGTCGGGGGCGTAGACTGCAATTTGCTGAGCAGTTAAATCTAATTATTATCAAAAAATAAATAAAAGAAAATTAATAAAACAGGTGTAACAACAATTGCCTCAGACAGTAACTTAAAGTCAGTGAGGCCTCCTTCCTTTCATTCCCCTCCTGTTTTTTTTTTATTTTTTTATTTTTCTGTATTCGTTCCTCTTACCCTCTGGAAGGGTTAATTTTACCTTTTTGGTTGGGTTAGTTAGCGGAATGCATCTTCTTAACCCTAGCTTTTTCCTGGGACTTGCTTGAATTGAATTACACATGTACAATATTTCTGGAAGTTTTGTGAGTGCTAACCCTCTATTTACCTGCTTAACAGAGTAAACCGTGTTGTTCCTAGATTAATCCTAAGAGATGTTATCAATTAGATGCTTCTTGCACTTTATTACAGAAGGTGATATCTCTCTGTTTAATTCTGCAAATTTAATTATCAAGAATTTTCTTTTCCTTTTTCTCCTCCTTTTTTCCACTTCCTCTTTCTTTCTTTTGACTTCTTTTGTGGGGTTAACCCATTACTGGCCACTTCTGTCTTGCCACTCAAACACCTCTACTCTCTGGAGGTATACCCGGAGGTACTTCCATCTCCACCTTCACCTCACCTCACCTCTCAGTGCAGCTTCAGAGATCAAAGTGATTGCATGGTACTTTTACAGCACCTCTCAAGTTTCTCCTATTCCTTCTCTTTCTATTTGCCTCTATCGGATCCGTCTTTTCGTTGCTCCGTCAAGTTTAACCACGTGGCGACACTCACAAAGAGGGCCTCTCAATATCGCGTGCGTAGCGTTGGTGCTACGTTATCGCTCCCCCCCTTTTTTTTTTAAATGTTTCTATATTTTAGTTAGTTTTTATATTAGAGTTTTTATTCCTAGTTGTTTAACTGTTATCTACCACATCAAAGAAAGAGGAGGAGTCAAGGCTACAAGGCTTAACATAATGTTATCTTCTTTGTTTTGATTGGTTTGAACTTTGATTGACCTATGCTGATGAAGTTTACAGTTAGAAACTTATGCAAACTATTCACTTTCTGTCATTACTAAAATTAAGATTATTGGTACACTGTGTTAGCATAATCGACAATAACATTTTTACTTTATTTTGCTCAATCCACCAAGTTTAACAACGCATTTTGGTTCAACCAAATATATTTTTAGACAAATTAGTCAAATAGCAGATGCACTATTCACTTATTAAGTGAATTTTAAATTTACGAACATGATCAGTTGTATGTCAGGTATTAGTTGCTAAAGTCAGTAAAGTATTGTCATGAGTAGAAAGGGGGAATAATTCACTAGACAAGAATATAATATTCTCTCTTTATAAATCAATGGTCACACCTTCACTATGCTGTCACAGCAGGGTGCATAATTTATTATTGCACTATGGAATATTGTTCTTTAATATAACTTGTGTAGTGCATCAATAATTTGACCCCTGGGTAGAGGACAAATGGCAGAGAGAAATTGCTCTTTTGATCAAAAGGGGCTATTGCAAGGTGTGAAAAAGGATTTTACCATATGGATGTGAATTAATCAAGGCTCTGCAAGGTGTGAGGTTCTACACTTGGAAAAAGTCTGAATGTCTAGCTGGCTTCAGCCATTTGGCTGTACCTTGTAAGTGATGTACCTTGTTCCAGGATCATATGCAGAGAAAGGAAAAAAACATTCATATTTACTCCACAGAATAATAATTAAGCCTAATTTTTGTTATATTTGGACTGTGACTACTTGACTATAGGGGAAGGAATTGTGATGTCCATCCTATTGGATCGCAAGGCCAGCACACAACATATGTATAGAACGGGAATATAATAACAAATTCATAGAGGCAATTATTATTTCTGTGGCGTATACATAAGAGAAGATAGAGCCAAATGTTTCAAATTGGATTGACGTTGTTCTGGAACAAAGGAGGTGGTCACTTATTATTTCTGTAGGTACACCTTAACTCCACCCCTGGGCAAGACTTGATAATCCACAGGGTATATATCCAATGATTGGGAGGGGTGTTGGTGTACTTGCTTGGGGCCAAGATCTAATTTTGAGTGAGTCACCATCATCCTTCCTTGCCAGAGACTCCCTGGGCAGAAGTTGTACTTTGAAAACCTAAGTGAGTAAATAGGACTTCTGTATTTTATCCTTTTTGTTTTATCTGTTGGTGTAAATAATTTATTTATCATATATTTTTGTATGTACTGTGACTATTTTTTGCTCATAAAAAACATTTTATTAAGTTCTGCCTTTGTCTGGTTAAGAATCATGTTACCTGAAGAGACTAATTAGCATTTTTGCAATTCCTTAAAAATTGTGCTAAGTAATATTTGGTGGGTTTTATTATTGATTTAATTAGTAACACCTACTTCCAGAGAATAAACTCTGTATGTAGGTGTTAACTGAAAAAGCAATATTACTGTTTATACTATAAATGTGGATGCTATAACCAAATAGTAGTGGTCAAGTAAAGAACCAAAGGCTATGTAGCTAAGTCTCTGACTGCTCCAATGTAAGTATTTAGTCCAGTGTCCCTCACTGTCAGACTTTATTACATATGGTCTATGTGGGGGGGGGGGAGTTTACAATCAAAATGGGTGAGTTAGTAGTCAAGGGTTCAGGGATTAAAACAGCATGCTACCACGAGGTCTGTCATAGATGGTAACGTATTGTAGAACTGCCTTATATCATAGTCTACCATTACTCTTGTAGACCACAATCTCTTAGTTTGGTATTTCTATATAACTATCTTCTACTGTGTAGGTTTGAGAAAAAACCATTAGAAAAGGTTAACAAGGAAGTAGAGGAGGATATTGAAAAGATCCAACTCCATAAAGATTAGCCAAATTTCGGACAATTAGAAATAAAACTCAAGAACCAGCTGGACAAATTCCAAACAATCATAAAAACCCGCAAACATTCCAAGTTCATGAGAGACTCCAAAGACTTCAAAACTGGTAACATCTATCGTAAACATAAAAAGAATAGAGTAGACTTTGATCAATTCTCAACCTCTGAATATAGCACAAGTGGTTCAGAATCTGATGCAAATATAGAAGACCCTAACCCTAGAGGTATTCTAAAGAAAGGGGTATCTTTTTTAGGGAAACCAAAATTAGAAGACAGACCACTAACAAGGACAAGGAGCCGACCGTTCCAACAAATTCACAAGAGGAGGAAGGCTTACAGATTAAAGAAAGTCAAATTGTCAACCTATCCTCATACAGTTTATCCCCATGTGAAATACAGGTCTTACGGAGAGGTATGTCATTTGTCCCAACACCTGAATTCAACAAGTTCTCTTGGACAAAGGACATACATCTATTTGCACGTAAGTTAGCTCTACATAAATTTAATTGTATTCAAAATGATAAAAGAGCCAAAAAAAATTTGGCCTAGTAGCTAATGATATGACTCTCTTAGACAACCTGGTAGACTTCTTAAAAAGCAATGACCCTTCACTAATCTTAGAAATAAAAGTGAATTCACCCCACATTTATCAGAGTTCAAATATATTGATCTTTTTGTTGAACTCACATGTGGTGAAATTGAGAAAATGAATGAGGAAGATGTATCACCTCAATTTCTTAGCAATATTAATACAAACGAGAAATGGGCATTGGAAACACTGAGGAACAATGAATTGTTGATTGATAAACCACCCGACAAGAGGGGTAACTTCATAGTGATGGAGGGAACTAAATATACACAGATGGCACTAATGATATTGAACAATGAAAGTACTTACCACATTTCTAAACTAGACCCAACACCTAAATACTTTGGAGTATTTTAGATGAGGCCCTAACATCCTCATTAATTACCAAAGAGGAATACAAATTTATGCTGGTCCAAAAATCCACTATTGCAACTTTCTACACACTACCAAAAATACATAAGCAACAAACAACATTATCTGGAAGACCTATTTTATCTAGTAGAAACAACCTTACACAAAACAGCAGTCTGTATATAGAACATATCTTGAAAACACTCCCATCCCATCTAAGAGATACAAAACAAACTCTCAACATACTAGACAGTCTCACTATACCCATTAATGCAATACTGTGTAGCTTAGATGTGGAAGGTCTATATAGCTCAATTCCACACCAAGTAGATATTAAACATATAACAGCCTCTGAATATAGCACAAGTGACCCATCACTAAGGGAACACAACAACTTTGTGGTAAAACGACTCTCTTTCATTCTGACCCACAATTATTTCATCTTTGAAGAAAAATACTACAACCAGGTGAGGGGAAAGGCCGTGGGGACAGCTTGTGCCCCGTCATATGCTAACATTCACCTGGGTTGGTGGGAACAGAACATTGTGTTTAACACAAAATTGGAACAATACACTCAACATATCAGAGCATGGAAAAGATATATAGAGGACACACTGATTGTCTGGACAGGCACTAGTGAATCCTTAAAGACCTTTGTAAAATAATTGAATAGGAATAACATCAACTTAAAGCTGACTTTTGAAATTGGGGTAAAGAAACTGAATTTTCTACATTTTACCATAGAACTAACAGAGGAGAATAGCCTGTCCACCACTCTGTACAGAAAACCCATGGCCACTAACAACTTCCTCAATTGGGAGAGCCATCATCCCCAGCCCTAAAGAAAGGTATACCCATTGGACAATACCTACGACTCAGGAGGAATTGTTCCTCAATAGATGACATTAAAAGTAAAGGCAAAACTCTGAGAGAACACTTCAAAGCTAAACGATTCCCAAATAAATGCCTAAAAAAAGCCTACTTGAGAGCCTTACTAACCGAAATACCTAATCTGCTCAGGGACGACCAAGATACAAGAAATGAACAATTAGCCATCAGATGCATCGGAACGTTCGATGACGGTTGGTATGCAGTTAAAAGTACACTTGAAAGATACTGGTCACTATTACACCAGGACCCACACTTAAGAGAAGTCCTAATGTCCCATGTCGCTATGACAGCTAGACGTGGACATAACCTAAAATATATGTTAGTCCCTAGCAATCTCTCCACACCTGCAAATCGAACAACTTGGCTGAAAATGCCCGGATGTTGTAAAGCTTGTAAATACATTTGCAGAGATTCCATAACTTTTTCAAACTCAAAGGAAATTGAGTGTTTTACGACCCAAACTTTTTTCAATTGCCAGACTATAGGACTTGTATTCCTGTTTCAAAAAGCGCATTTTGGAACACGTGAACTCTATTAACCCTACTAGACTTCTTGATACTCCTGTCTCCAGACATCTCAAACTTCAACATAGAGGCTCTTCTCAGGGTTTACGTTTTAATGTATTGAAAAGATAAATCTGGGTTCAAGGAAAGGAGACCTTGACAAGAAGCTTCTCCAGCGGGAAAACTTCTGGATCTATAAATTAAAAACATTATCTCCATTTGGACTGAACGAAGGCTTTTCATACATGTCTTTCATATCTGAATAATATCCTCGCCCCATTATATATATTGCACTGTAACCTTAATTGTAAATATGTAAATACTAATACAGGACCAACTCTTAACAACCATAACAACTTTTAAATGCCCCCTTTTCCTCAGATACTGACCAAATTGAATTGAACCCACACAACTACTAAACCCATAAATGATCACAAGGACACCTAATTTGGGAAAGAAACAACACAAATGTGATCTCTATTATCTCTATGCAAATATATACCGGTACTTACATTTCTCTTTATTCTGTCCCGAATCTAACATATGGTTCACCATGTAACTGAGCTCTTTTTTAACTAACTGACAAAATAGTTATTTGGAGCATTTACTGTTTTAACTAAAAATCAATATAAATACCGTATGGGACAGTGATTTCATAGGTAGATCCTTGTATTATATATGAATTTATTTAGAAATCATTAATTCTCCAAAGTATGAGAGATTATTGATTTAAATGAGAGGTCTTGTTCTATTCACATGAATGACACACAATTGGTGTATAATAAATGAATTGCATTCTTGCATACCTATACATTGACTCTCCAATTTTTTTTCTTGATATATGCATAATAGATGCATTCGAGTGCGGTATTTATATTGATTTTTTGCATATTTTATGAGGTTTTGATTGGGGATGAACCTCTAATACCTGCACCGCTACGTAATAGAATGCCAGCACCACAGATATTTGTTTATACTGTTTTAACTATACTATCTAAACAATACTAATTAAAAGGGGGGATTATGTCATTATTTCCGGTCTAGTGCAGACAAATAGTGAACTTTAACCCTTTCACCACCACAACTACGTCACGCACACTCTTGGAATAGGAGTTTGTGGTATACAGTCCAATGTTGATCAATTGTTTTAACAAAGGAGGTTCTAGGACTAAGAATAGAGAAGAGGGAGGCTACAAAAAATAATTACAATGAAACAGTTTATTTAGTCTCTAAAACTTACTTTTTCATTTTCAGAAAAATAAGCAACTCTGAGATGATATGATAACTTTATGCAAGTATATAAAGGGACAGTACATTCCTCTATCTGTTAATCAGTCTTTGGCTGCTAGATTTCGTGTGGAATCCTCCTTTTATCATCAGTGGTTTCTGGATCATGACACCCATGGTGTCCAGCTCCTCTCTTAGTCAGGTTAATATCCCGTCTACATACCTGATGGTTTGAAGAGTATGTGCATTAATGGATTTTGTTTTATCCATTTACCTGGAACTTCAGGATCTGTCTTACTTGGTAGAGGTACTTAGAAGTTGTTGTCTTCCTCTACTCTTGCTTGTGGTTCCTATTTGTTTGTAACATCCCCAGGTACTTACAGCTCTTCTCTACATCTTCTATATGTCCTTAGGAACTTCAACTCTTTCATTAATGATCATCTTTCATCTTTTTATTTTTATCTGCACACACTAGTTCAATGACATATCATTGCTAAATATCCTAGTTAGGTCTATCAGCGAGTCAATGTCTTGCTCATTCTTGGCATACAGCTTGATATCATCAATGCACAGGAGGTGGCTGATGGGGAGTGGTAGCTCCACTCTTGAACCTATATCTCTATTTTCTTTTCTTGATGAGCTTGCTGACACGGTTTAGTCCTATGCAGAATAGCATGAGAGTTGCTGCGTCACATTGGTATATCCCACATTTGATGTTTATTTGTTTAATTGCCCTGGAATTGGCTTCTAGTGTTGCTCTCCTCTTGCCTATTAAGGTATACAATATACATCATAACAGTATACAGCAACAAGCAAGACAAGAACTACAAATACCAGGAAGCTTATTACAAGAAAATTTAATTTTTTTTTTTTTTCATGTCCAGCTTGGAATTCTGGAATAATTGTGGAAACAAGATTTCTTGGAATTACTTCTCCTAAGGTCCTCCTTAAGATATGCATATGATGTACAGCAGTAATCTTTGAATTTGCATACATCTGTGAGAAGTTGTATCATGTTTGGTCTCACCACAACATATTTAGTAATTAGCTATATCAGAATAAAACTATATACAGATTGATATTCATATTATTACAATAATTGTGTTTTCATTATGCTTAATTATATTAATTAAATGTAAGTATTTCTTTTTTAATATTTTCCCCAGGTTTATTGAAATCAGAACTTGCGTAAACTACTTTAAAAAAAAAAAAACTGAATATTTGATTAATCCTCAAGAGAATCTCTTGTTTAAAAAAAAAATGCAAATGGCATATGTTTTGTGTCATTTTCAGACAAGCCAATAAAAATAAGAAAATTACATTTCCACAAAAATATTTTAGAGAACACATTTTATGTCTTAGATAGAGACATGCAAATAAGCATTCTTGATACTCCTATCTCCAGACATCTCAAACTCCAACATGGAGGCTCTTCTCAGGGTTTACGTTTTAATGTATTGAAAAGATAAATCTGGGTTCAAGGAAAGGAGACCTTGACAAGAAGCTTCTCCAGCGGGAAAACTTCTGGATCTATAAATTAAAAACATTATCTCCATTTGGACTGAACGAAGGCTTTTCATACATGTCTTTCATATCTGAATAATATCCTCGCCCCATTATATATATTGCACTGTAACCTTAATTGCAAATATGTAAATACTAATACAGGACCAACTCTTAACAACCATAACAACTTTTAAATGCCCCCTTTTCCTCAGATACTGACCAAATTGAATTGAACCCACACAACTACTAAACCCATACATGATCACAAGGACACCTAATTTGGGAAAGAAACGACACAAATGTGATCTCTATTATCTCTATGCAAATATATACTTACATTTCTCTTTATTCTGTCCTGAATCTAACATATGGTTCACCATGTAGCTGAGCTCGGACTTTTTTAACTAACTGACATAATAGTTATTTGGAGCATTTGCTGAAATTAAATATTCTCAAGATATTGTCAAAAATCAGGTCAAACTAATTTCAAATCCACATTTCATATAATAATATGCCAAAACTCCATTTTGTGATATATATTATATAATATGCCAAAACGGCATTGTGTAATATATATATATAGACATATATATATATATAATTCCTGAGAGGAGTCTGCTCTGAGCAGAGTTTAGTGGGGACAGGTAGTGGAGAGGGAGGAGATAAGACAGATGGTGAACAGGCACATAGCTGGTGACAGTGGGGCGAGGAAGCAGGGGGCAGGGAAGAGGAAAGGTTTAGCTAGTCCTGATCTTGTGCAGCCTAACAGATTTGCCCATTTGAGTGAAGATGTTGGGAGCTTCACCTCAGGAGTAGCTGTACTGCAGGAAGCTGTTCCTTCTAACAGCCAAGGGAAAAGCCCCTCTAGTACAGGTGGGGTTAAGAGCGTAAGCAAGGATAGACAGGTTGTGGTGGTAGAGGACTCTATTATCAAGAGAGTAGATAGGGTAATCTGCCGCTCTGATCATCTCAACCGAACAGCGCTGTCTCCCGGGTGCTCGGGTCCGGCATGTTGCTGACAGAGTGAAGGGATTATTGGGAGGGGCTGGGGATGACCCAGCTGTCATGGTCCATATTTTTACCAATGACAAAGTCAGAGGAAAATGAAAGCTCCCAAATATTGAGTTCAGGGAACTAGGAAGCAAGCTAAAGAAAAGGACCTCGAAGGTAATATTTTCAGAAATATTACCTGTGCCGCGCGCTACAGCAGAAAGGCAGCTGAAGATTAGAGAGGTCAATGCGTGGCTGAAGTCTTGTTGCAGGAAAGAGGGTTTGGGGTTTTTAGAGCACTGGGCCAATTTTGCGCTTGGGTACAACCTGTATAGTCCTGATGGTTTGCTCCTAAATGGAAGAGGGTCTGCTGTGCTGGGGGATAGGATGGCTAGAAGGTTGGAGTAGATTTTAAACTAGTAGTAGGGGGGAGGGTCAAAGCAATCTAGAAAATGGAGATAGGATAGAAAGGAGATGGGCTTTAGCTCAGTGTGAGGGTGGTGGAGATGGGGGGATGGGAAAGCTCAGAACAGAGGAGGTATGTAATATTGATGAAAATTCACAAAAAGTACAAATGACTCATGACAATATTAAATGCATGCTTACTAATGCAAGGAGCCTATATAACAAAATGGGGGAACTGGAGGCAATAGCTTATACTAAACAATAAGATATAATAGGCATAACAGAAACATGGTGGATTGAGACACAAGACTGGGCAGTTAACTTTATTGGGTACACATTATTCAGGAAGTATAGGAAAAACAAGAAGGGTGGTGAGGTATGTTTGTATGTCACCCATGAGTTAAAGTCAAATCTTAGGCATGTGGCGTGTGACGAGCAAAATGTGGAAGCTTTATGGGTAGATATCTGCTTGGGGCAAACAAAGGAAAATCAATTTTTGGTTTGGATATGCTATAAACCACCTAATGTAAATATTAATGAGGAAGAACAGCTGTTAGAGCAAATTGGGAAAGCTGCAAATCGGGGTAACATGTTAATTATTGGAGATTTTAATTACCCGGACATAAATTGTGATAGAGTAACTAGCACTTCAGCAAGGGGTATCAGGTTTTTGAATGTGTTAAATGACACCTTTATGTCACAACTGGTACAAGCACCAACTAAAAAGGATGCTTGTCTGGATCTCGTTATAACAAACAATGTTGATCTTTTGACCAACATGCAAGTAGGGGAGCATTTGGGAAATAGTGATCACAATATGGTAATTTTTTAAATAAACTCAAAAAAGCAAAAGCACTAAAACGTATAATTTAAAAAAAAGCTAATTTCAATAAGATTAGGGCAGCTCTACAACATATCGACTGGCATAAACACTTAAGTGAAAAAAACACTGAGGATAAATGGAAACTATTCAAACAAATATTAGAACGGTACATTTCTCAGTATGTACAATTGGGTAATAAATATAAAAGAAACAAATTGAAACCAATGTGGCTTAATAGAGAAGTAAAACAAGAGATTAAAAATAAGAAAAGGGCATTTAAAGCATTTAAATCAGACAAATCTAAGGCATCCTATATAAGATATAAGAAAGCCAATAATGCTTGCACAAAGGCAATTAAAGTGGCTAAACTAGAAAATGAGAAACGGATAGCCAAAGAATGCAAAACCAACCCCAAAAAGTTTTTCAAGTACATCAAGTCTAAAAAAAACAAAAAATTCAAGTGTAGGTACACTGGAAACAGAGATGGATCTGTTAGTTAATGAAGACCAGGAAAATGCAGAAATTTTAATTAAAATTTTTCTTTAGGATATATTAATGAGGATCCAATGGCAAGAGATAGGAAAATGATTGCTGCAAAAAAGTTGCAGATAACTTGTGATTGGATAACTCGAGACGAGGTGCTACAGCTGTTAGAGAAAATTAATGTAAACAAAGGTCCGGGGCCTGACGGTATTCACCCATGAGTATTTAAGGAGCTAAGTAGGGAATTAATTGAACCTCTGTATTTTATTTTTCAAGATTCTTTTGTTTCAGGTATTGTACCGGTGGATTGGAGGAAGGCAGATGCCGTTCCAATATTTAAAAAAGGTTCAAAATCCTTACCTGGAAATTATAGACCTGTGTGCTTAACTTCTGTGACTGGGAAAATATTTGAAGGGCTATTAAGGGATAATATTCAGGAATTCATTGGGAAGAACTTTGTTATTAGCAATAATCAGCATGGTTTTATGAAACAAAGGTCATGTCAACCTAATTGCATTCTACGAAGAAGTAAGTAGAAGTATAGATCAGGGTGCTGTAGTGGATGTGATCTACTTGGATTTTGCCAAGGCATTTGATACGGTTCCTCACAATAGGTTAGTCTTCAAACTAAAAGAAATTGGTCTCAATGATTATTCTTGTTCTTGGGTAGAACATTGGCTTAAGGATAGAGTACAACGAGTTGTCATTAACGGTAAATTTTCAGGCTGGACAAAAGTGGTAAATGGTGTCCCTCAGGGTTCTGTTTTGGGATCGCTTCTTTTTAACATATTTATAAATGATCTTGAAATGGGCATTGAAAGCCATGTTTCGGTGTTTGCAGATGACTCAAAACTTTGTAAAGTAATAAAATGTGAGCAGGATATTGCTCTGCTGCAGAGGGATTTGAATAGATTGGGGGATTGGGCACTAAAATGGCAGATGAAATTTAACGTAGAGAAATGCAAAGTTATGCACTTCAGGGTCAAGAATGCACAAGCAACTTACACCCTAAATGGTAGTGAATTAGGGCTAACCACACACGAGAAGTATTTGGGAACTGTTATAGACAACAAATTAGGCAGCAATATGCAATGTCAATCTGCAGTTGCTAAGGCCAGTAAGGTTTTGTCATGTATAAATAGGGGCATAAATTCTCGGGATGAAAATATAATTTTGCCTCTTTATAAATCGCTGGTAAGACCACACCTTGAATATGCTGTGCAAATCTGGGCACCTGTTCTAAAGAAGGATATCATGGCACTAGAAAAAGTGCAGAGACGAGTTACAAATTTGAAAAAAAGGAATGGAGCATTTTAGTTACGAAGAAAGGTTAAAAAAATTTAAATCTCTTTAGTTTGGAAAAACTGCGCTTTAGAGGGGATATGATAACATTATACAAATATATTCGGGGACAGTACAAACCATTATCTGGAAATCTATTTATAAACAGGGCTATACATAGGACACAAGGTCACACATTTAGGCTGGAAGAAAGGAGATTTCATCCAAGGCAAAGAAAAGGTTTTTTTACAGTAAGAGTAATAAGAATATGGAATTCTCTGCCTGAAGGGGTGGTTTTATCAGAGTCCATACAGATGTTTAAACTGAAATTGGATAAATACTTGCAAAAACATAACATACAGGGATACAATTTCTAATTAGTGGGGAAATAGCTGCTTGATCCAAGGAGACATCTGACTGCTCTTTTGGGGTCAAGAAGGAATTTTTTCCTAGTTTGTTGCAAAATTGGAAGCACTGCAGACTAGGTTTTTTGCCTTCTTTTGGATCAACAGCAAAAACATATGTGAGGAAGGCTGAACTGGATGCAAGTCTCTTTTCAGCTATGTAACTATGTAACTATGTAATATATATTACAAAATGCAGTTTTGGAATATTATTATATTATTATATAATATGAAATGTGGATTTAATCTGATTTTTGACAATATCGATTTTTGACAATATCTGATTTATTATATATAGTGTAGATTGGATTAACCGTATTAGTCCTGTAGACAAGATGCCAAAATACAAGAGTATTGCAGTATGCAATGATACCTTTTTTTTATTGGAATAACATAATATTTCAAAAACAAGCTTTCAAGAGTTAAGCTCTCTTCCTCAGGTTTGCAGCAAGAGCTGAGGAAGAGAGCTAAACTTTCGAAAGCTTGTCTTTGAAATATTATGTTAGCCCAATAAAAAAAAGTATAATTGCATACTGCAATAATCTGGTATATATATTTCCTGTCCATATCCATGGCAGCACAACAATGGGTAGCTCCTCCCCATCCCTAGTTAGACAGGAACTAATTAAAACAAGGGTATAAGTACCCCCTCCTACCCCTCCTATCCTCAGTCTTTTTGTTCCTGTCCTATCTCTAGGACAGATTAGTCTTTTCAGACTGAGAACTATTTTTTTATGGCTTACTTTAAGGGTTTTTACCCTTGGCCCCAGGGGAGTTAAGCCTCTCTTCCTTGGGAAGCTCCAGTATACGGCCCTGTGCAAAGGTGTCCCCCTGGAGAACCCCCCAGTGACCAGGGGAAGCTTGCAGTGACCCTAGGGGTAGCAAGCATAAGGAGCCACTACCCTACTGACTGCAGTGACCCTAGGGGTAGCAGGTATGGGCAAGGCATATGCAGTATGGATATCCCCTTCTACCTTCAATTTCCTGGTAATCCTGCCTTCTCTCTGATTTGGAGGCATTTCTCCTCTTAGATTCAGCAGTTTTCTGCCTGGTGTGTATTTCTCCCTTCTGGGGACTACAGGGCTTCCCTGGTGGTCTAGGGTTCCCCCTGTTCCTATTCACGGCATTTTTGCCGCATTTCTGGTGGTCTGCTGAGGTTGGGAGACCAGGGGTCTCCTTCCTGTCTTGGCGTCCAGTTTTTGCTATTGCGCATGTGCGAACAGTGCGTTCATGTAATGCCGTTTTCGCACATGCGTGGAAGTGCCGGTTGAGCATGCGCGGTACGTCCGCGGTTCCAAAGAAGCCCTTTTTAAAGGGCCAATACCGAAAATGTATCTTTCCAACAGAGTCTCTTGCTAATTTAAAGCGGTATAGTGCGGTCTTCACCGAGTTTTGTGGTGCAGACTGAAGGTAAGTCTTTTAAAGTCACAGTTGGTCTGTTTTTTGGTTTTTCATTCAGTTGATGTTTTCTGAACCTTATTTTTAAGCCTAATAGTATTTTATGGGCTTAACTTTTATAGATGAATTCATCTGAGATCATGGATTCAGACTCATCAGTACAAAGTAAACGGTCACTATCTAAATCTCAGGGGTAAGCCATTTCCTATTCAATATTTTTTTTTTCCTTCAATTTTTTTCTTAACCAAAGAGTGATGGCTAATATTATTCCCTTATTATAGTAGTACTAAAGGGAAAAAGACAACTGGAACATCCAAAGGGAAGTCTCCCGCAAGGTCCCTATGCAAAGCATGTGACAAGAGGGCCCTGGAGGGGAAGCGCCTATGCTCAGATTGCCTACAGGCCGCAGGATGTCCCGCATCATCCACCCCCGGATTTGATGCAGATTATTCAAAATGCTGTATCCCAAGGCATTAAAGAGGCTGGCAGAGCCCACAAAAGACCTAGATATCCAGATCCTCCCGACTACTCCCATTACGACTCTTTGGATGTGTCTATGGAGGAGACATACAGGGAGAGGTCATCTTCCTCGGATGAGGAAAAGCAGCACGCTCCTGACACTTTGGACCCAACCGAAGTGAATCACTTAATTTCCAGGGTCCGCAAGTCTCGGAGCATGAAGGAACCTTCAAGAGAAGAGCCTTCTACATCCAGTCGATACTTTTCTGACCTCATAAGAAAGAGGGTTCATGAGGCGATTAAGGGCATCATTATGGAAGAATGGTCCAAGACAGAGAGGAAACTTCCCAATCAGGGGAGAATTTTTCGCCTCTACCCCTTTGACAAAAAGGATGCAGGCCACTGGGAATCAGCCCCTAAAGTGGATGCAGCGGTGGTAAGACTGGCCAAGCACACCACATTGCCAGTGGATAATGCAGGATCTCTAAGAGACTCCATGGATAAGAAGATGGACTCTAACCTGTCCAGGGCCTATGTGGCAGCAGGCACAGGCCTCTACCCCACGATAGCCCTTACCTCGGTCTCCAGAGCTTTGAAGATCTGGCTGGAAGGCCTGGAGGAGGATATCAAAGAGGGCAGAAGCAGATCTAACCTCATGGGCAGTCTTCAAGACATTAAGCTGGCCGTAGATTTCACTACTGAAGCCTCAGTGGACATGGTCAAAGCAGTAGCCAGGAACATGGCATTTTCCATCTCAGCTAGAAAGGCTTTGTGGCTTAGATCCTGGTCAGCAGATGCTTCATCCAAGAATATCCTCTGCTCTTTACCGTTCTATGGAGACATGCTCTTTGGTAAGAACCTGGATGATTGCATTAAGAAAGCGGCAGATGGCAAGAATGCTTTTCTGCCCCAAGATCGTAGGCTTAAGAGATCTTTTCGGACCAAAAGACCTTCAGACCAATCTTCCTTTCGGGACTTCAAATCCTACAGGCCAGGTAGAGAATACGGAAGATCCCAGCCCTGGAGAGGGGGACAGTCTTCAGTCAGAGGAGGAAGATCCAGAGGCTCTGCATTCAGCAGGAACACGAGAGCTTTATGACGGGTTGATCCCAGCCTTGAGGGGTAGGAGCACGCCTCCTCCTATTCCAAAAGAGATGGGAGTCTTCTACCAAAGACAAGTGGGTGCTGGACATCATCAAAAGAGGATATATTCTGGAATTCATTATGGAGGTTCCAAAGGAGGAAAGAACACATGGGTTTTATTCTCAGCTATACCTCACAAGGAAGTCCTCAGGAGCATGGAGACCCATTCTAGATCTTCACACGCTCAACAAGCGATTGAATGTAAGAAGATTCAAAATGGAGTCGCTTCAGTCCATTATCAAAGCAGTCTTCCCAGGGCAATGGCTGATGTCTGTAGATCTGCAAGATGCCTACTTCCATATTCCGATCGCTCAACTACATTAAAGATATCTGAGATTCGCAGTGGAAGGAGGGCACTTCCAGTTCCGAGCCCTTCCCTTTGGCCTCAGTACAGCTCCTCGCAATTTCTCAAAGATCCTGGTGGTCCTGGTCACAGAATTAAAAAAGAGGGGAATTGCCATTTTTCATTATCTGGACGACATCCTGGTGTGGTCAGAGGACAAGTACACTCTCAAGCAGCAGGAAGAGATCTGCATTCAGTTCCTGCAGGAATACGGCTGGAAGATAAATGGGTAAAAGAGTCACCTTATTCCCTCACAGTCCATGCTTTATCTAGGAGCCCTGTTCAACACTGCACTGGGGACAGTTCAGCTCTCAAGAGAAAGAGGAATAAAGCTCATCAGGAAGGTGAAGGAGATACGACAAGTCAAGGTCGCCACGGCAGAGAAAGTCATGAGCCTACTAGGATCCATGTCATCAACCATAGGCTTGACAAGATGGGCGCAATGGAGAATGAGAACACTCCAGAGGAATTTTCTTTCCCAATACAGAGGGAAGAATCTACTCCAGCCCATCAGGATTCCCACCTTGGTCCATCTAAGCCTGGCATGGTGGATGAAAAAGAAGGCTCTGTTCTCAGGGTTCCCCCTGGGGAACATTCCCTGGATTACTATAACGACAGACGCCAGTCACTGGGGTTGGGGAGCCTACCTGCAGAACGAGGTCACCCAGGGGAAGTGGGAGTTTCCTGCACACGAGACCCACTCAAACCTTCTGGAACTTCTGGTGGCTTTCAGAGCACTGAAACACTTTCAGCATTTACTACAGCACAAGTGGGTGAAGGTGAGAACGGACAATGCTACAGTAGTAGCACATATCAATCATCAAGGAGGTACCCGAAGTCGAAGTATGGTAAGGTTGATGATTCCCCTGATGTCTTGGGCACAGAAGAACCTTGCGGGGCCAGTGGCGATTCATCTGCCAGGAGTGCAGAATATGGTAGCAGACTTCCTCAGCAGGGTAAGAATAGACCCAGGAGAGTGGAGCCTCTCAGACGAAGTCTTCAAGGATATCGTGAAGAAATGGGGTCTTCCTCAGATAGACATCATGGACACCAACAACAACAAGAAGCTCCAGGGATTCTTCTCCAGGGGTCACGAACCTCAGGCCTGGGAGAGGGATGCCCTATCATGCAGATGGGATCTCACAAAGGAGTCCATCTCTCCTCATCTTCGAACCCTTCGAACCCTTGGAGTCCATCTCTCCTCATCTTCTTACCATCAAGACCGTCTTGCTGGTGGCGTTAGCATCAGGGAGAAGGGTTTCGGAGCTCTGTGCCTTATCAGTCAAATAACCACGACCTTTCATGTGAATGAAGACGTAGTGCTTCCAGCCCTGACACAAGAAGAACATTCCCAAGAAGGAGGTTCTTCTCCGCTGGATTTGGTAAGATGTTTGAGAATCTATATTGACAGATCTCTTGGCTGGCGTTCGTCAGATCAGTTATTCATCATCCCAAATGGGGCTAAGAAAGGTTGCCAAGCTTCTAAAGAGGCCGTGAGCAGATGGATTGTCTCCACTATCATTCAGGCTTACCAGGCCAGTGGGGTGCCAGTACCTAGCAGTCTAAAGGCTCACTCGACCAGGTCCCTTTCCTCCTCTTGGGCAGCCACAGCAAGAGTATCTCCAGAACTTATCTGCAGAGCAGCTACATGGTCTTCGGTGAACACCTTTATTCGATATTATCAACTAGATGTCAGAGCTTGGTAAAGTTTGGTAAAGTTTGGTAAAAGTGTCCTTTCGGCATCCAACTAATGTCTTTCTTTTTGTATGATTTCACTTATAGATGTGCTAATACACTTGCATTATGAAATATTTGAGTCCGTGTATTCTTTTCCCTCCCTTGGTTTTGCTTGGGTATTACCCATTGTTGTGCTTTTTATTGGACTGTTTTGGCATCTTATTTAATTAATAAATGCATAATATATAGCTATAGGTTTTTACTGCTATTCCTTTTCCCTTCTATTAGTTACTTTTCTTTTTATCTGTTAACCAATTGCATAGATAAAATTCCTCTGAGCCAAAACGCCTTATAGACAAATCCCAAAACTGAACAAAAATATTTTTTTCACAAAACTGTACAAGCCAACAAATGGAAAATTTCTTATGGAAAATGTAAGTATTTATGTTTCTACCAGAGTCAGATATTGTTGAATAGGGTTCCTCGCTAAAAGGATCTCCTTGCTTGGAACTACGTGTATTTTAAACATTAAATATTCAGACAAAGCGTGGTTTATTAGTTACTATCATACTGTAGCCCTGTTCTCAGTTGCTTATTTTTGTCCACGTCAGCTACATTGATAAGCATTTACTGAGATGTATTCCAGAAAGATTTATCAGTATTCACTGCAGTCGTTAAATAAGATAAAATCCTGTCACTAGACAATTATTGGGAATTACAATCAACACTATTTTTGATTTTACGATATTTATTTTTTATTTTCTCTTTATTTTCTTTATTTAGTGTTCCTGTGTTAAGCGTGTATTTTTTGATTGCCCCTGGTAGTAAGGGGCTTTTAGCTACTCGATTAAAAGTGAAGTTTTATTTTTTATTTCTTATATATTTTTTGGATCCAGCACACCATCTAAGAGATCCCCTGGTTAATTTATTTAGAACGGCTACCCCCAACTCTTCTTCTTTCTATTTCACTGATAATAGGGGTTATCCCCCACATGGAGTTAAGTTCAGTTAAGGCTCTTTTTCTTCTTTTTTTCTTTCTTTGTCTATACAATGTTTTTCTGGTGAGTTTTATGAATTGCACCTTTTTAAAACTTATACAGCTTATTCAAGTTACATAGTTTTTTTTTATTATTTGGCAACTTTGGTCAAAGAAAGAAGATTAAAGAAAGATGTTCTATGATAACTTCAAATGATAAGTATATATAATCCCAAATGACTTTTCTTCAATGGATTTACTGATTGATTATTAAAGTGAAAATATTTCTGCTTTATTTACATAACATAAATACTTATTGTTTGTTGACACTTGTGCATGAAAGGTCCCTAAGGAAGTCCCTAATCAGGACAAAACATGTTGGACTACTAGTGGTGACTTTTGTGAACTACACTTGCTGCTTTTAGCTTTTAGTTGTATTTCAGTTTTAAAATGTAATCTTTCTGAACTTATGACATCTTACCACTGCTGAGAGCTTTGGTGATCTGACCAGCAAAAGTACAACCCATTTAATGGGAGATTTCTTACCAGGCATCATTTTCACATAACAAGTGTGAGTGCAAATCTTTAGCACTTTTCATATACCGTTATATGCTATTTTGTCTTGCATTTTGTCTTTTTAGCAGAATTCAACTACTTTGAGCATAGATACATAGAGCATCAATATTTCAGTGCTCGAAAGGACTTTTCTGTTTGTGGTTTAAATAACTGTGCCACAAACAAGACAAAAAAAAAACTAAGAAAGGGTAAGAAAAGAATGAAACAAAGGCTTGGATGATGTGATAAAACAAGTTATGTACTAGCAACAAGAGCATGCCCAATGATAAAAAAGGTAAATAAAACTAATCATTAATTTTTTTTAAATTGTCAAAACAAATAAACTACTAATACTACTTAAATAAGTGAGAACAACTTAAAAGAACCCTAATTAGGCATTACATAACAGATAATGAGAAAAAGTATAAACGTTATATTATGCCAGAGCAATATGCATCTGAGGAAGTCTAGGCTTGTAGAGACTCACAAAATGTCACCCCCTTTTCCTAGACTGTACCATGACACAATGTACATCCCTGAAAATCTTGTCACTGAAGACTGTCTAAATAGGGCCTTGATTAGAGAATCTGTGCCTGTGAAACAGAGTGTTAAAGTTTTACCGGGTCACGGCTAGTCTCTGAGTTCAAGGCATGTGGTGCTTTGTCCTGGTGTCAAAAAAGGGGTTCCCAGAACTCTGGGATAGGAGATGAAAACTGGTGACCTCGTCTCTCGGGAACTCAATCTGCACCTGGGGAGGGAGGCCAACTGCCTCCTCTCCCTGGAGTGACAGCTGCCACTGGAGAGGGAGGCTGACTACCTCTGCACCCTGCCATTGAAGAAGGAGGTCAGCTAGGGTTCCCATGCCAGGGGGTTGGGGATCTGAGCCATCTGCTCAGCATTCCTGTGATTCAGGTGTGGAGAACACGGCTCCCTCCACACAAGTTTATTAAATCCCCAGTATCTGGGATCTGCTGCTAAACAGAGTCAAACAGTCACCTGTAAACTTGTTTAAGCTCCTACTCCATGCTGGTCAAGTAGGTCATATCGGGTTTCATGACTGTCACTTCAGCAAGATCCATGAGATTTTTTCTTACGTTTCTGGATGACCCTGAAACAGAACACCACATGGCTTCCAAACTCAGTCCCCTCTTCAAAGGCCTCCCACAAAGGGTCAGGGTGATCAGTCCTCATCCTTTGAAGGGTCGTCATCATTTAGCCATGGGTACAACTGGACCCTATACCACTGTAAGGCCAGTTAAGCATTGTCCAAAATTCCTTCCAGGTCACTTTCTAAAGTTCAACCACCCACTCCTCAAGGGGGAGTTCTCCCACAAAAGTTGCTGTTCTGGGGTTGGGAGTGAATCTCTCCAGAGTACATGAACCACCTCATGGACCTTGTCAAGAGTTGCTTTGAGATCTGATCCCTCCAGTACAGCCCACCCACTGCCAACACAGGGCCATCATACTGGGACAGAGCTTCCTGTAGTCACCGCTGAAATTCTGAGTTCTGGCACCTAGACTTCTGCACTCTGCCATGTGCCACTGCTTGGGCCTGGCTGGCCAGGCAGATCTTCCCCTTTTGGTCCATCTCTGTGGGCACATCATCCCTTATCAGCTGCATCACCTCTGCTAATTGATTGACTCCTAAGAAAGCCAACTGAGTACATCCGACAGGTCAGCTTCCTCGCTACTACCAGTGGACACTGGAGCATTTCAGATCCAGTCGCTGAAGCTTGACTGGGGTTTCTGAAAACGAATATAGATCTGGAAACAATCTCTCATGTAGAGCTGGACAATTGTCCAGTGCACAGTACAAATGTCACTCCCCAGCATGTCGGGGGACTTAATTATGTTACCCCCAGCTAACACAATCAGCTTCTTGGTGTATCCTCACAGTCCTAAAGACACTGCATAAAAAATGAATACATACAAAAGATGGTAAATCACACTTCCGGATATGTCTGTAAAAAATAAATATAACACACACAATAGTGTAATAGAGTTTGTATAGCTGAACAGTGCAGAATTCTCAAATGAGGTACTCACAAACGTGGAGCCAATGACGTGTGTCTCTCACTGGTATCGCCTTGGGACGTTTTTTGGGAAGGATGTCCCTCTCCTGACTGGCTCTCTCCTCCCACTTGATTTCCAGATGATTTCAAGATGGGTGAATGTTGTCAATTTCTCAGGAAAAATATATAGATAAATCAAGCTCTTCAATATATAGAGAATGGCATTAATAGCCAATGAATTTATTTGTTAAAAAGCAAATTATAAAAACACTTAATGTTAAAATAACATATAAAATAATGCAAAACTTTTAGCTAAAAACTGCTAAAAGAATAGATAGCCCAATGGCCAAAAAGTCCGAAACGCGTTTCGCCCCTGTGTGGGGCTTTGTCAATCGGTAATGCAGTCCAAACTCTTCTCTGGCGGCTTTTTCTTCCATTGCGTCCTTTTACTTCCGGGTTCCGGCTGGATTTCGTTGTGGAACGCACTGTGCGTTCCAAATCACTTCCGGGTTCGGGTTTTTTTCCATTTGGAACGCATTGTTGCGTTCCACTTCATTCGCCACGTCACTTCCTGGCCCCAAAAGTCAATCTTTCGCAGCACTTAATGCATGTTCCCCATACACGAAATAGTCTTTTATTATAGTATAGAGGAAACAGTCTCTTTGTAGCCTCAATTGGATAGATAAATCGCATTAGTAATTTTATCTCCAAAAAATGTGTACTTATCTTCTATTAAACCGGAGTGAAGGAAGGAAGAAAGGAATAACTCTAAAATGTGTGAAGAATAGCCACTAAAATGTGCCAAATCCATCTATTTTATGACTAATAGGTATACAATGAAAAAAAGTCATTTTAGAGTTATTCCTTTCTTCCTTCCTTCACTCCGGTTTAATAGAAGATAAGTACACATTTTTGGGAGATAAAATTACTAATGCGATTTATCTATCCAATTGAGGCTACAAAAAATAATAGACACAATTATAGTGACCGAAAAAATGAGAACCCCAATCTCTATAAAAGTGTTCCAAAACACAACAGAGAGTATAAAATTCAGGAAGGACAAAACAGACAAAATAGACAGCCAATAGATGACAGAAGGACCGAACAAAGAATAAGTAGCCAGTATAATAGGAACAATAACAGAGAATACCATCAGTCCCAAAAAGCATCCACCTCAACATACTACCACCCTAATAGGAGTTATAGAGATGTTGTGAAAGAAGGTAGGCGGATGATACAGGATAAATCCCCCCAAAAACCACATGACACTCAGAAATACAGAAGAGAAAGACAATTACCGATAGATTGGAGAAGGAAAGAAAGAAAAAGTAGAAGCAACAGTCCCAAACAGGTAACTAGAGATAGGAAACATGACCAGCAAAGACAGGAGAAAGAAGAAGGAAGAAGAGTAGACACACTACAAGAGAGAGGTAGAGACAGAAGAGAACCCCCTTTAGAACAACGACACACCAAGAGAAGACAAGAATGCCCACCGGTTTTTCAGAAGGACCCCACAATAGAAACACTCAAATGGCAAGAAGAACCCATACTGTGGGAATCTCCAGGGAAACGTCAGAGATCAAGAGAACTAGAACCGGAGGAAGGAACAGGGGGAAACAAAGAAAAGAGGGGACGAATGTAGATTCCAGTGGAATCTACAACCTTACAAATAGTCCACTATCAGAAGGAGAAATACAAGTCCTACAAAAAGGACTTAAGTTTGCTCCAACCGCTGAAATGAACAAATTTAACTTTTATATAGATATGAACAAATTTATGAGGAGTCTATGTCTTAAAAAGTTTTTTAATGAAAAAGAATATAGCACTACCAGTGTAGAAGAAATAGACACAAGTACAAGGTACGTACAAACTGATTTAAAAGAGAAATCTACTTTCTACCCAAAACACATGACTTCAGATAAGATGAAAACCTTTGAGACTATGGTGATGGGAGAAATTAACAAAATGAAAAAGTTCAACAAATTTCAGCACAACATGTCGATAAAAGAAAAGAAAATACTGGAAAAACTACAGAAGAACAAAGAACTGGTAATAAAACCAGCGGACAAAGGGGGAGGGATAGTGGTACTGTCGAAAGTGGAATATATGAAGGAATCCGAAAGAATCCTATCTGACACAACGACATATAGAAAATTAAATTCTAATCCCACTGAGAGAGTAAAGGAATTATTCGATAAGTACATCAAAAAAGGAGTTGCAGAGAATATTCTTACGGAGAAAGAGGGCAAGTATTTAACAATAACCCATCCAAAAATCCCAGTTTTCTATTATTTGCCAAAGGTGCATAAGAATCCAGTTAACCCCCCAGGCCGCCCTATTATCTCCGGTATAGATTCAATATCCTCACGTATTTCCGAATACATCGACATACTACTACAACCCATAGTTATCAAAACACAAGCTCATCTCAAAGATACCATTCACACCCTGCAAATTTTGGAATCAATACAATGGAAAGATGGCTACCGTTTAGCCACAAGTGATGTCACATCATTGTATACTGTGATTCCGCATGAGAAAGGGATAAAAGCAGTCGAATACTTTTTAATCAAAGCTGATTTTAGGAGAGAACAAATAGATTTTATTATGGAAGGAATCTACCTCATTTTAACAAATAATTTTTTTTGGTACAATGATACTTTTTATCTCCAAGTCCGAGGCACAGCTATGGGCACCAAATTCGCACCCAGTTACGCGAATCTTTTCATGGCATATTGGGAGGAACATTTTATTTTTTCCTGCCAGCCCTGGGTGTCGAATTTGGTGTCATACCATCGATACATTGACGACATCTTGTTCATTTGGGATGGCCCTGCAGAGTTTTTAGAGAATTTTATATTTTATCTCAATGACAATGAATGGGGGATTTTACTAACCACTAGCCACAACCAGACAGAAATACAATTTTTAGATTAACAAATTTTTATAGAAGATGCCCAGATTAAAACTAGAAATTATTTTAAAGAAGTGGACGCAAACGGGTATATAGAGAAATCGAGTTGCCACCACAGGCCTTGGTTAAACAATGCACCAAAAGGGCAATTCCTCAGAATCAGGCGGAATTGCACCAATGAGGATGATTATATAGCACAGGCAGAAAGAATAAAAGTACAGTTTGAAGATAAAGGGTACGAGAAAACAACTTTGGAGAAAGACATAGAAGATGTCAAAAAAATAACAAGAAAAAAACTGACATATAAACCAAAATCTAACAAACAAACACACTCCAAAGAAATTCCCTTTATCTGTAATTTTAATGGTAATCATAGAGGTATAAATAAGGTTATAAAGAAATATTGGCACGTTCTACATGAAGATCCCATTTTAAAAAATATTTTACCTATCCGACCAAATATAATTTATAGGGGTGCGGCAAATTTTAAAAGAGCTTTGGTCCACAGCAGTGATGGTCCAACTAAGAGCACACACTTTTTAAATCAAAACAAAGGTTTTTACGGATGCGGAATGTGTTTAGCATGCAGGAGCACTAAAAGTAAGAAAAGACATCTAATTAACCTGAAAGAGCACATTAATAAGGATTTTAATATTAGGGACCAGCTAACATGTTTTTCAAAGGGAGTGATCTATGTACTACAATGTCCCTGTAAATTACTATACATAGGGAGGACCATAAGATGCCTGCACATAAGAATTTCAGAACACATACGAAATATTAAAAATGGGGTAGAAACGCACAGTGTGTCCAATCATTTTAAGAGATATCACCAAAAAAATCCAGATAATTTGTTCTTTTGTCCTCTGAAAACAGTTAAAAGAGATTGGAGGGGAGGCGATTTTAACCAAAAAATAGGGAAAGAAGAGATGCAATTCATATATAATTTTAATACTCTTGCACCCCACGGTCTGAATTCTGATTTTGAGGTGTGCCACTTTTTTTAGATGCATGAAAAATGTGTTCTGAATTGCATGTCGTTATAAGCCTCTACAGAATGTAAGGGGTGTTAATCATTGCCCCTTTAAAAGTGAATAGTAGCTAAAAAGACTTTTTTTCATTGTATACCTATTAGTCATAAAATAGATGGATTTGGCACATTTTAGTGGCTATTCTTCACACATTTTAGAGTTATTCCTTTCTTCCTTCCTTCACTCCGGTTTAATAGAAGATAAGTACACATTTTTTGGAGATAAAATTACTAATGCGATTTATCTATCCAATTGAGGCAACAAAGAGACTGTTTCCTCTATACTATAATAAAAGACTATTTCGTGTATGGGGAACATGCATTAAGTGCTGCGAAAGATTGACTTTTGGGGCCAGGAAGTGACGTAGCGAATGAAGTGGAACGCAACAATGCGTTCCAAATGGAAAAAACCCCGAACCCGGAAGTGATTTGGAACGCACAGTGCGTTCCACAACGAAATCCAGCCGGAACCCGGAAGTAAAAGGACGCAATGGAAGAAAAAGCCGCCAGAGAAGAGTTTGGACTGCATTACCGATTGACAAAGCCCCACACAGGGGCGAAACGCGTTTCGGACTTTTTGGCCATTGGGCTATCTATTCTTTTAGCAGTTTTTAGCTAAACGTTTTGCATTATTTTATATGTTATTTTAACATTAATTGTTTTTTTAATTTGCTTTTTAACAAATAAATTCATTGGCTATTTATGCCATTCTCTATATATTGAAGAGCTTGATTTATCTATATATTTTTCCTGAGAAATTGACAACATTCACCCATCTTGAAATCATCTGGAAATCAAGTGGGAGGAGAGAGCCAGTCAGGAGAGGGACATCCTTCCCAAAAAACGTCCCAAGGCGATACCAGTGAGAGACACACGTCATTGGCTCCACGTTTGTGAGTACCTCATTTGAGAATTCTGCACTGTTCAGCTATACAAACTCTATTACACTATTGTGTGTGTTATATTTATTTTTTACAGACATATCCGGAAGTGTGATTTACCATCTTTTGTATGTATTCATTTATGTTATATTGAGTGGTGTGAGGGGTTTTCCCACTCAGGTGGTTTGTAGCACTTTAGCTACCACACTTGTTTTCATTGTTTAGACTGTATATTTTCTTTATTTACACTGCATAAAAAATGTCCACCCACTTTTCCTGGACCATATCCCCAAACAATATATATCCATGGAAAGCTTGTCAACAAGTACCCTATCTGTCCAAATAGCAGTGCAGGAACTTCAGACACCATTGAAACCAAATTACTAATCAAGCATTTCTTTAAAACCATTCTTTATATGGGTTTTCCTCAATAAGTCCCCTCAGACAAAGAGTATCCAAGGTGTAAATCCAGAAGGCCTCCCTTCTCGACTGATCCTTAGCCCTGTCAATTCACATGGGTGATTTGGGGACATGACCAATGCCTACAATACATACACAGAGGGCAGTGGTGTTTCCAGGGGGGGGAGGAGGGGCAACGGGGCAATTGCCCCCCCCCGAGATTCTCCCCTGCCGGCTAATGCAGGGCTGACATTATCCAAGCGCCAGCCCTGCAATGTGCCTGCGAACCGGGGAGGGAGATCAGAGATACCACGGCACTGCTCCAAATCTTGCGAGAGTGAACTCTAGCTCTGTAGCGCGGGCTAGAGTTCACCTCACCACCACTGGGACCCCCAGGGAATCCCCACAGACCACCAGGGATCCAGAAATGCCCCCATCCCTTCTTACCTTTTAAAAAATTAAAAAACCTCCCTCCCCTCCTTCCCCCCATAAAAACACTGCCCTCCATACACACACTACACACACTGCCCCACAAACACTGCCCCCATACACACACTACACACACTGCCCCACAAACACTGCCCCCATACACACACTGCCCAACAAACACTGCCCCCATACACACACTACACACACTGCCCCACAAACACTGCCCCCCATACACACACTACACACACTGCCCCACAAACACTGCCCCCATACACACACTACACACTCTGCCCCACAAACACTTCCCCTCCATACACACACTACACACACTGCCCCACAAACACTGCCCTCCATACACACACTACACACACTGCCCCACAAACACTGCCCCCATACACACACTACACACACTGCCCCACAAACACTGCCCCCATACACACACTACACACATTGCCCCACAAACACTGCCCCATACACACACTACACACACTGCCCCACAAACACTGCCCCATACACACACTACATACACTGCCCCACAAACACTGCCCCCATACACACACTACACACACTGCCCCCATACACACACTACACCAACTGCCTCCCCATACACACACTGCCCCAATACACACACTACACACACTGTCCCACAAACACTGCCCCCCCATACACACACTGCACACCCATACACACACTGCCCCACAAACACTGTCCCACAAACACTGCCCCAATACACACACTGCACACCCATACACACACTGCCCCACAAACACTGCCACCCATATACACACTACACACACTGCCCCCCATGCACACACTGCCCCACAAACACTGTCCCCCATACACACACTGCCCCAAACACACACACACACTGCAACTCTCACACACACTGCCACCCTCACATACACACTGCACCGCTCACAAACACACACACTGCAGCTCTCTCACACACACAAGGCCCCACACATACACTGCCTCCTAACACACACACTGCAACCCTGACATACTCCACCGCCCTCACGCACTCACACACACACTTCACTGCTCCTATGCCCTATATTCCAGCAGATCCCAGGTAAGTTGTCAAACTGTTCTTAAACGGTTTGACTACTTACTCTGGGATGGGATCCTGGCACTACTGGCGCCATAACTACTACAATAAGCTGTAGTGGTTATTGTGCCTGGATTATTTCTTTAAATAATCTACACGTGCCCCTCCCGAGATCAGGCTCTGGATCCGCCACTGACAGAGGGTAAGGCAAAAATGTCCCACTAGTGTGGCATTAGTCAGGACTTTCACAGCATTGTGGATAGATGGCAGCTTTCCATGCATACGTTTCCCTCAATTATTATTGTTTTTTGTTTCTTAATTTATTTTAAATGTTTTTGTGCTCACTTCACTGTTATTACTGTGAAGATATAGGTAGGGCCATATTTTGGAGGTGGCTTGGTGATCACTACCCATGCAGGGGAGAGGGTCAGACATATTTATAAGCCCAGAAGATTGGGAATCTCCTGAGTACTGATTGATTTATTTACCAGGAGACTGGAATACTTTATGGACCTAAGTGTCAGGGTATATAAATAAACCCAAGGCGCAGAATATACACTCTGGGGAAGAATGCACGTATACAGGTGATTTGATTGGCTTGGTCAAAGACATGCAAAGGTCAAAGGATGCCAGAAATCAGACAAATAAGGTACAATGCCAGATTAGGGAAGCCAGAAGTCAGAATAGTCCAGAATAGCAAAATCAGTCAACTTTGAACACTGTGAATGCACTATTGGGACACTGAGACGCCACAACAGGACATAGTGGTGAGTACAAGCACCCTTTTATATGTTGGGGGCATGTTTGTTGTAGGCACACCCCAAAATGTAAGAGGGCAATGGAAATAGAAACACTTCCATGTCAATGAAACCATGATGTCGGGTCATGTAATTGGTGGAATGTACATTGGAAACAAGTCCTATATTGGCTCCGTTAAGTGTGTTTTTGGCTAACTTATTCTGTATACTGTATCTAATATTGTCAGTATGGTCTCACTAGAAGCTATGGCATTGGTGAGCAATCTTTTATTGGCTTTTAAATTAAGTTCTTAATCGTTACTGAATTCAGTACTACACTATAAATAGTGCAGCACATTTCCAGCCACAGAATGTAAACAGATCGTTAAACTGTGAGAGTAGCAGAAAACAAGTTTAAAAACAAATTAAGAATTCTTCAGCAGCTTATACACATAGACAATTAGCTTTAATTTTGTCACAGCATTTTGTTTTTGGTTTAGTCATGCTTGTGTCATAGAGCTCCAGCACATGTTCTCAAGAAACAGAATTGGTTTTGTGGTAGCTAAATCAACATCCTACAGTAAAGTCTTTTAATATACTTTATATACAGCATTCAATTATTGAAAAGCTACAACTTTTGAATGGTTAAAAGATGAAAATACTTTTTCTGGGTTTATAATTTGATAATTTTATGCGTGCTGAATATATTTGTGCAAGAAAAATTAAGCTCTACTAAATCACTTCTAAAAATAAAATTTAGTTTGGATTGTCGGACGCTCGTCCATGTATTTTTCAGCTTGTCCAAATAATGTAAAATATTTAGTGAAATGATTCAGATAGACCAATAAGGGCATGAAAATGGGACAAAGTGCACTGCAAAATATATGCATAATATTACAGATCATATGAGAAAAAGTAACCAACACAGGAAAAAATATATATTTATATGTATATGATATATTTGTTAAATATATCATATATAAATATAGATGATTTTGACTGCTTCACCTTTTTTACCTCTAGTTATCATTTCTCACTTGATCTGTGCAACGGTTAGAATTCTGAATCATGAATCAAACAAGCATATTCGTCCATTACATAAGTTAAAAGGAAACAATAGTGCAACAAAGTTGTATTTCTAGCACTAAAGTACTTCCTGCCAGGGCTGGTGCAAAGATTTTTGCTGCCCTAGGCAGGCTATAGACACCAAAACCACTACATTAAGCTGCAGTGGTTCTGGGGACTATAGTGTCCTTTTAATGTGAGGTAAATTAGAGATTAGTGCCACGAATAATATACTTGCATGTTAGTGTAGAGGATCCAACGTGTGTGCTTATGGAATGTAGTGTACAGGGATACCAGTTTGTGTAGGTTAATGCATTGTGTGTGTGTGTAGTGGATGCAGTGTATTTTTATGTGAGGGATAGAAAGCAGTGTGTGCTTGTGTGTACGGGATGTATTGTGTGTTTCTGTGTATGTGTGCAAGGGATGCATTGTCTTCGTGTGTAATGGATGCATTGCATGTTTCTCTGTGTGTAAGGGAAGCATGGTGTGTTTCTGTGTGTTTAGGGATGCATTGTGTGTTTCTGTGTATGTATAGGGAAGCATTGTGTGTGTAGTGTGATAGAGTTTGTCAGCCCCTCTCCTCTCTTGTCCCTTACTGCTCTCCCCTCCTGTCCCGTAGAGCTCTCCCCTGCCCCACTGTCCCTTAGTGATCTCCCCTGTCCCTTAGTGATCCCCCGTCCTTTAGTGATCTCCCTGCCCCCTTTCCCATAATGCTCTCCCCTCCTGTCCCTTAGAGCTCTTCCTTCCTGTCCCCTAGTGCTCTCTCCTACCCTCCCCCTGTCCCTTGGTGCTCCCCCCATCCCTTAGTGCTCTCTCCTACATCCCCCCATAGAGCGCTCCCCTGCCCGTTAGTGGTCTCTCCTCTCCTGTCCCTTAGTGGTCTCCTCTCCCCCACCCTATTAGTGGTCACTGCTTCCCCCCCAGTGGTCTCTTCTCTCCTCCCCCGCCTCCCTTACTCTTACTCTCCCCCTTCCCCCTTAGTAGTCTCTGCTCTCCTCTCCCCTCATTTCCATTAGTGGCCTCTCCTATCCCCCCTTTTCTATTAGTGGTCTCTCACCTCCTCCCCCCCTTTCCATTAGTGGTCTCTCCTCTACCCCCCCTCCTCCCCTAGTGGTCTAGCCTCTCACCCCTTGTTGTCTCTCATACCCCCCCTCTTAGTGGTATCTCCTCTCCCCCTTAGTGGTCTCTCCTCACACTTAGTGATCCCTTATCACCCCCCCCCCCCCCCCAGTGGTCTCTCCTCCCCCCCCCCCCCCCCCCGTAAGGACAGGAAGGGGTGCTGCCCTGAGACAGCACTATCCCTTTAAATGTGGGAACCAATTTAGCAAAGAATAAAGCAAGGACACAATGAGGAGAGTAAATCAATAAATATTTATTAAAGGGAACCAAAGGACAAAAGATAAAAAAACAACATGTAATAAATCTATACAATGCCACAGAACAATATTTCAGGATTACCACAAATTGGGCAGGCAGAATATACTTAAACAGTCCTTTGGTATAAAGAATGTATTTGGGCAGGATTGTGCAGCCACCACAGAAACAGGTGGGACACAGATCCAGAGCCACAAAACAAATATATGACACCAGGAAGCAAAGTCCGAAGCAGGACAAATGAACAAGGCTGAAGGGTCAGGATCACTTGTAATAAGGCAGAGGACAGGAACACTGAACCAGAACACAGGATCGGGAGGCACAGGAATGCAGGACCAGGTGGTCACCAGAATGCAGGACCAGGTGGTCACCAGAATGCAGGACCAGGGGGACACAGGAACATAAGACCAAGAAGACACGAGAACACAGGACCAGGAAACGCAGGATACAGGATCAAGGAGTGAAGAGTCAGAATCACAGGAAACAAGAGACAATGATCTGACAAGGACTGAAGTGAAAAACCAGACTATATAGGTGCTAAAACAAGGACCAGGCGAAGTGCTAATGAAAAGAAATTAGGAACAGTGCCAAACAGTGATAGTGGTGAGTGTGGGTACTGCACAAGGGCAAATCAACTAAGGAGTGTCATGACACCCCCTCCCCTAGTGGTTCCTGCTCCATCCCCTCCCTCCGTTAGTGGTCTCTCCTCACCCCTCCCTCCCTCCCTCCGTTAGTGGTCTCTCCTCACCCACTCCCTCCCATATAGATTGCTCCCCCTCCCTCCCATAGAGGTCTCTCCTCCACCAACTCACTCCCCCTCCCTCAGTGGTCTCTCCCCCCATTCTCTTAACCACCCCTCTGCTACCCTGTGTAGCGTGGTCGAGCTCCGGTCTGTTCCGTGGTACAGGAGTATCCGTTTCCTGTACCTGGCCAGACTGACAGGAAGTGCTCACTGTGCACTTGCATTTTGCTGATCCCTCATATCTTCTGCCCCCGGGTCGGTGCGCTCTCATGGACGTGCCAGCCCAGGCAGTGCTCCAGCCACCTGAGTCTCTCTATAGAGTGCTCAGGCAGCTACAGCATGAGGGGGGCCGGCGCTCATGGTGGCACCCCTTCCTAATGGGCACCCTAGGCGACTGCTACCGGCCCCTCTCCCCCACACTCGATAAAGGGTTATAAACAATTTGTCACTTACCTGATTCAATCACTGATATCCCTCTGCACTGGGTCAGGCTCCAGTTCTGCTCCTCCCCCACCTAACAGGGAAGGCCTAATGCGCCACAATCACATTATAACTTCCCCATAGGAAAGCATTGAGTCAATCCTTTTCTAGAGGGGCTTAGCTAATACTGGATGTACTTATGCAAAGCGTGAGGGTGGCCAGCATCAGTTAGCAGAGCAAAAGTCTGCTTCGGCCTTGAAGCCCTCTAGTAGCTGTTTTTCCTGCTTGTACAGATCACAAACTTCTCACCAAAGTATAGTATTATGGCTAATAACATAAACCATAATATACAAAGCCAACCAAAACACAATCCATCAAAGACTAGGGTGTTGAACACAGTCTTACATCTTACATCCTTGATAGCAAAATTATTAAATATAAATGGATGCTAGCTGTCATTCATGAGACTAATTGACTGCTATCCTGAACATTGTTAGAGGTGAGCTGTCACTAACCACGCACCCTACATCAAGCTTGTGCGTGACGTAGTTGCGGTGGTGAAAGGGTTAAACTTCACTATTTGTCTGCACTAGACCAGAAATAATGATAAAAGTCCCCCTTAACACCCCCCACACTTAACCATAATAATATCAATTTTAATGCTGCCACCACCAAGACAATTCATAAATGGGGTGCCTTGGTCTCCAGGTAAACTTAACAATAAAAACCCACCAAATACAACTTAGCACAATACCTATGCAATTGCAAAACACTTATTAATTAGTCTCTTTATGTAATGTGATTCATTACCAGACAAAGGCAGAACTTAATAAAGAAATATTTATTATGAGCAAAAAGTAGTCACATTGCATACAAAAATATATATGACAATCCAATTAGTTACACCAACGACAGATAAAAACAAAAGGGATAAAATAACAGAAGTCCTAATCACTTACTCAGGTTTTCAAAGTAAAACTTCTGCCCGAGGGGGCCTTTGGTAAGAAAGGTGGTGACTCACTTAGAATTAGATTTTGGCCTCCAAGCAAGTCCACTACACACTGCAGTGTCATTAGATATATACCCTGTGGATTACCAAGCCTCGCTCAGAGGTGGAGACAAGACATACCTTTGGTGACTATAAGTGACCAACCCCTTGTGTTCCAGACCAACATCAATCTAAATGGAAACTGTAACCGACTGTTTCAGCAGACAAGGGGTTAAAATTTGTTTAGGCGATATTCCCCTTTCAGATATAAAGGCAGCTACTGTAGAACACCAAACTCCCAAATTGAATACAAGTGAATGCACCAAACTCCCAAACTGCATAGAAGGGAATAAGGTAGCACTCCAAACTCCCGAACCGAAACCTCACAAATAGCTGCTAGCAGACGAACAGGAAAAGCTCCCAAGCGGCTTACACTCCTGGCAATCAGTCTATTTCAGCATACCATGAATCCCCCCAAGTACGAGACAAGGCTCAGTGTTGAGGGTCAAGCAGTGGTCTGGTTTATTATGGGCTACCCGCCCAGTATTTATGCAGGTCTCCCCTAGGGGACCAAATGGGAGACTGTAACAAAAGACAGACAGGTATCAGTTTAGGACATAAAGTCACAATACTTTCCCACAATGCATCCTGGCTTCCTCCCTTCTGCCCTGGAGATAATTGAAGTAATTCAATTATCTCCCAGGACAGAGGCAAGACTCTATTATGCACGTGGTGAGCACAAAGCATTAAAATACTTTAAAATACACAAAGCCCCTTTTTTTTTTTTAAATTTAAGTTTTTATTTTATTTTTACAGGTAGGAAAGATAGTGGTACAACATGTCTCAGGAAACAACCACAAGTGGTAAGCAGATATCATAATATGACAGAGTAATTGATTCACATGACATAAACGTTAATTGAACATTCTGACATAATATACAGCAAATTAGAATCAGATTTGTGAGTCAGGCTGTATCAACAGAAATGTTAATTTTTACGTACACTGTAACCAACTAAAAATAAAAATAACATAACAAGAAAGCGGAGCGTAGTTGATGCAAAATTACTGGTTAGTGCATTAAGTGATTAGGTAGGTTCCCCATTGAGCTGGTGTGGTCTGGATCGACTGTTTTGTACGGGAAGAACGTTATCCGTTTATACGGAGTTATTTTTCTGGACTGAGCTTGGAGTGGGATGTGACTATATCTAGTATGTGCATTTAGTGAACAGCATGGGCAGGAGGAGTAGAGGTGGGGGGAAGGGGGGGGGAGGAGGGAGGCAGTAAGTGTAATTGTGTCTGTGCAGATTGGACCTTGGTGGTTAGAAAGTGAAGCCATGGCTTCCAGATTTTGGTGAAGGTTTGGAAGTTTTTCGTGAGTGCAAATGTTATTTCTTCCAATTGTCTGATTTCGTCTACTTTATTTATCCACTCTCTGATAGAGGGGGTCTGCTTGTGTTTCCAGTATTTGGGTATGAGCTGTGACGCAGCCATTATTAAGTAATTGAACAGTGATGTGTCGCCTTTACCTATCCCTGGGGGGGGGCAAGGAGAACAAGTAGTGCTGCGGGGTGAGCGGGATGGAGGCACCGAGTATCGTTTGTGTCATGGTTTGAATTCTTTTCCAATATGTTGCTATTGGAGGACAAAGCCACCATATGTGAGCATGGTGAGCTGGTTCGTGGTTACATCTCCAGCATGTTTGCGAGTTAAGGTTGTGTATCTGTTGAATTTTAGCCGGGGTGTAGTGCCAACGGGTGAGTCGCTTATAATTGCCTTCCTGAGCTGCAGTAGACGTGGCGGATTTGTGTGCGTTCAGGAAAATAGTTCTCCAGTCCTTTGAAGGTATATCTATCTGGAGTTCCTCCATCCATCTATCTGTGCAAGAAGGCATTGACAATTCCTTTGATTTCCAAATTAGTTTATACATAGTGGACAGTACTTTCTTGGCGATTGTGTGGTCCGAGCATATTTGTTCGAAGTCGGTCATTGACCTTTTCTCTATTTGTAGGAGATTGGCCTTCTTAAGAAAGTGGACCAATTGGGCGTATTGTAACCGTTGGTTACCAGTTGGGGTTTTATTGGGAGTCAGTTGTGTTAGGTTTATAATTTTATTGTTGTTTTTGAAAATGTCTTTAAGTTGCAGGACCTTACCAGTATGATAGAGGTTATCCGTAGTACCTGAGAGCCCTCTTTGGAAGTCTGGATTGTGCGTGATAGGGTATAGGGGGGAGGGGTGAGGAGCGATCATAGAGGTCCTGGCAAGTTTATGCCAAGTCTGTAGAGTGGTCTTAATTGTTGGGTGGTTGTCGATTGTGTGTTGGCATTGGGCTGGATTTGTGAGTAGCCAAGGTCGTACTTCTAGGGGTACCGTGGAGGAAGCGTTTTCGATCTGAACCCAATGTAATTTTGGGTTGGTCAGCGACCAATCGTATATTCGGGCAAGGTGAATCGCCTTGTGGTATGTTTCAATATCAGGTAGGTTGATACCCCCTTTTTCTCTAGAGTTACTCAGTGTTGAGAGGGCTATACGAGGGTGTTTGTTAGCCCAAATAAAGTTGTTGATCAAGGTTCTGACTGTTTTAAAAAATTTGTTAGGTATTGTAATTGGTAATGTTTGGAGTGGGTATAGCAACCTGGGTAGAATATTCATTTTAATTATATTAGTCCTGCAGAACCAACCAAAACACGGCCTCTGCCACGTTTGTAGATCTGCGGTAACGGACTTCAACAATGGAGGGAAGTTTAGGTCGAATATGTCATTTAAGTTAGATGGAATGTGTACTCCTAAATATTTAAGTGAGCGGGAAGCCCAAGAGAAATGAAAGTTGTCTCTTAGCAATCTATTTTGGGAGGCAGAGGAGTATATAGGCATTATTTCACACTTAGTCAAGTTTGCTTGAAAGTTAGAAACCTTGCTATAGATTTTCATTTCTGTAAGGATGTGTGGTAGAGTGGTGAGAGGGTTAGAAATGGTGAATAGGAGGTCATCCGCAAAAGCCGAGACCTTGTATTCTTTATTCGCAATTCGAACTCCTTGGATGTGGTTGTTATCTCTGATCCCTTGTAGAAAGGGTTCTAGGACTAGGACAAACAAGAGAGGGGAAAGGGGGCAGCCTTGTCTAGTACCGTTCTTGATATTAACTGGGCGTGAAAGTTGACCATTGATGCGAATTCTTGCCGTGGGGACCGAGTAGATGGCAGACAACCAGGTCAGCCATCGGGGGCCGAATCCTAAGTGTTTCATGGTATGTGTAAGCAGCGCCCAGCTGACCCTGTCGAACGCCTTTTCAGCGTCTATGGCCAGCAGGGCGCTGCCAATTTTGTGTTTTTGTGCCCAATGTATGAGGTTTATGGTTTTTGTTGTATTGTGTTTGGCTTCTCTACCTGGGATGAATCCCGCCTGATCTTGGTGTATAAGGAGTGGGAGAAAGGGTTTCAGCCTAGTGGCTAGGATTTTAGTCAGAATTTTAAGGTCAATGTTTATCAATGAAATTGGCCTATAGTTTCCACAGAGTGAGGGGTCTTTGCCTGGTTTAGGGATCAGAGATATATTAGCTTCCAGTGCCGAGGTGGGTAAGGTGGTCGTTAAGTTTTGTAAATTAAAGGCTGCTGTAAAGTGTTGGGCTAGTGTAGAGGAGAATATTTTATAATATTTTCCTGTGTATCTGTCTGGCTCAGGACTCTTCCCCAAGGGAAGTGATCTAACAGTGTTCATAAACTCTTCCATTGTGATGGGTTCGTCTAGGTAAGTGGTGTCGTTTAACGGAAGGGTTTGTTTAATCCTAGGCCTCAAGAAGTGTTGGATGTCTTCAGAGGAAGGGGGCGAGTTGTTAAGATTGTATAAGTTAGAGTAGAATTTATGGAATGAGTCCATGATGTCCGTCATGTGGCGAGACATAGTGCCATCTTCTTTTTTAATTTCAGCTATGAAAATTTCAGTGGTCTGTTTGGGTTGTCCGAGAGACTGCGCCAGGAGTTTGCCTGCCTTCCCTCCTTTAGTGTAATATGTGTGTTTCATAAGCGATAGTTTGCGTTTGGCGTGAATTTGGAGGAGTGTGGTCAATTCCGATATCTTTTTTAATATGTTTTTGTATTCATCCAGTCTATTGAGGCCATGTTGGTGTTTGCTTTCAAGTGTTTTTAGTTCTCGAGATAATTGCGTGATTGTGTGTTCTCTCTTCTGTTTTAGTTGGGCCGCTATTTTAACCAGTTCGCCCCTAATTACCGCTTTGTGTGCCTCCCAAATTAGGGCCGGTGAGCTGTCTAGGTGTGCGTTGTCGGTAAAATAGGTAGTAATTGTGTGTCGTAGCTGCGAGATTATCTCAGGATTGTTAAGGATCAGGTCGTTAAGCTTCCATTGAGATGTTGGATTAGGTATGGACGGGATTGTCAGTACCAGCGAGAGGGGGGCATGGTCCGACCAAGTGATCGGCCCATAAGCGGCCGAATTAACCAGATGGAGGAATCTGTGTTGTAGTAGAATAGTGTCAATCCGGGAGTAGGTCCCCGTGGGTGGGGAGAAAAAGGAGTAGTCTTTACGTGTAGGGTGGATGGATCTCCAGCTATCGTAAAGCTGGGCTTCGAAGAGTGTGTTATTGACTTGTTTTCGCACATGAGTCAGGTGAGGTTGTGGTACGGCCGTAGAGTCTAGGTCGCCGTCTAGGGAAACGTTTATGTCTCCACCTACAATGAGAATGCCTTCTTGGAAGGAGGTTAGTTTGTGTAGTATCTTTTTCAGTGATGTGTTTTGTTTTCTATTTGGCAGGTATATATTGGCTAATGTTATTTGGGTGTCTCCTATTTTCCCTTTAACAAAGACAAACCTCCCCGAGTCATCAGATTGGTGATCCTGGTAGGTAAAAGGAGTGAGTCTGTCTATTAAAATCGCAACTCCCCGCGATTTTGAGCCTGTGTAATTGCCATAGTAAGTCGTCGGGTAGTCGTGGTTGCGCAAGGTGGGGGTCGCGTCAGTTCGGAAGTGAGTTTCTTGGACAAATATAATGTCGGCTTTGTGTCTTTTGAAGTCAGTTAAGGCTATGGTTCTTTTTTCAGGGGTGTTCAGTCCTCTTGCATTTTGTACAAAGTCACATTTTATACATAAAACACAGACATGTCACATATCCCCAGATAGCTGGGATCTGAGCGCACAAAACTACTGAATAGCGCTCAGATCCTATTCACACAGTTCAATTGCCATGGAGCCAAAGTCTTTAACTACACGAATGGGCTCCATGGCATAGCTATCTGGGTTAACACATTCACATAACATAAAATACCGGATGAACCTGTGTTCGGTTCAATCGGTACGAATAAGAACCAGGAGGCGGATGGCTCAGCGGTGTTCGTGCAAATAAGTGTCCGTTTTTAGATCCGTGGTTTAAGCGCTGAACACGGCTGGTCGCTCGGGACTTTTAAAATTGCCGCCGCCACCTGTTCGGTAAATGAACAAAGACCACCCTGTATTCGTCAATTAAGCTGCGGTTAACCGCAGCTTCAGGGAGGTAAATTGGCGGCACACTCCAGCTCCCAGGTGGTCGCTCCTTCGGCAGTTTGTTTGGTAGATAAAATCTACCGAACACCCCGGCAGAAAGGCATGAAGCCTTTCTGCAGGGAAAATAAAGTCTTTTAAAGTCTGGTCCATAGTCCAAAGGCAGTAGGCGGGCAACCAGGCTTCTCCAATGCAATGTGGCGAGATTGCTCTCGTCACAGAAACATTTGGTTCTATCTCCTCTTATGTACTTGCCACAGAAATAATAACTGCATATATGAATTTGTTACCATTTTTCCATTCCATAGATATATCACACTCCTTACTTGTGACCCAATACAGAGAACATCACAATCCCTTCCCATATGGGTAAGTTACTCAAATCATGTTTAGGCTTGATTAGAAGACTGTGCCCATCCCATTCCATATATAACAAAAAGGAGGCTCAATTATTATTCCATATTAATGTTTCTTTTGGATATGATACTGGAACACACGGCTTGTTCTATTTTCTTTTGAAAGCTAATGATCATTGACATATCAAAGAAATAAACTCATCAATTAAAAGATACATGCCATATGGCTGAAGTCAGCTAGTTTATTTTGGAACCAGACATCCAGGCATCTCAAGTGTAGAATATCATACGCTGCAGAGCCTTTGATTAATCAAAGGATCACTCCATGTTGCAAACCATCTACCCCCTTCACATTCTTATACCATTTACATTATCCCTTCTGTCATCTGATCTCTACCAAGTGGCCAATTTATATATGCACTACACAAATTACATTAAATGGCAATATTCTATCGTGCAACAATGAATTATGCAAGTTTGCGTGACAAATTTAGCTGCAGCAGGAAATGAATTCCTGTACTAGGTTAAAGGTTTTTTTTTTACCTTCCATAATTCCCCACATAATATTAATAAAATATTTATAATCGAGTAATTGTCAAGTAACCAATATCAGATGAACCTTTAACATAGCAATTGTTAGGGGTGAGCTGTCACTTCCCAAGAATTGTAATATTATGTTTACCTTTCTTTATATTTAACAAATATGTATTTGTGAGTTGTGAACAAATGTAGAACTACACACCTCTTTAACATGCAACTAAGCCTTCTCTCAGTCATTGTTATAAGCTGTCCCCTGTTGTATAGTTTAAAACTACTGCACGATGTCTTTGTGAACCAAATACCTGCGAGATGGCACCTTGTAGAAGAGTCCAAACAGTGTCTGTGAGTTAAAATGGCCGCCATCCATTGTTCTCACCATGTGCTTCATCCATTGTTCTCACCATGTGCCTCTGATACATGAAATGGTTGCCACCCAGTAACTCCACAGTATGTCCCCAGATGGTTCTTAAAGGGCCAACAGCAGCATAATAAAATACAATATGCCCAAATCAGTTCCTAGAAGGGCAATACATCCCAGGGCCATAGTCGCAGGGCAGGAGGCTGGCAAACAGGCCCCTCCAAAAACCTTTCGCCACAAACACCTCATGAAAAAAAACTTAGCACAAGTTATAAGTGAGCGTCAATGTTTTATTCGGTGTTATAAATTCCAGAGAAGGGACGGATGGTAATACATACTACACATGACCTAGAAAAAAATTGTCTACAGTCATAGCTTGACTATTTTTGCCAATATTTTGTAATTCAATTTTTAACTGCAATTTGGAGTATAGTTAATACAATCCATTGTGCTTAAATCCTGGAAATGATTGCCTACAGCCTATCAGAAAGCTACAATTTAGAAGCTTTCCTTTTTCCTGCATATGTTTGGCCAAACTCTCAGTTTGTGTTTGCTTACCTTTTTTTTTCTTCATATTTGTGAAGGAATTTTATGTACAGACAATTGAGGCAGTAATTGACACACAAATAATGCTACTTTAAAATGCCTGCCATGCTGAATACCTTGCCAAAGCTCTGCACCCATACTGAAAGGAAAGACAGTTTAGACGACTAAGTATGAAATACAAATAATTAATGAATATTGATTGAACACTGACTCTACGTATGCAGTCTCTGTCTCCAAAATCAGACATTTCCATTCTTGGGTAAGTCTATCCTAATTCATATTTTGCATAAAAAGAAAAAGGGGGAGAGAACATGAGGTTTGCATAAATGTTGTCATTGTTAAAACTGCTAAGTGAGTTATCAACTCTTATTGCCAAAATATCGGACTCGTCCAACCAGAACTAATTTTAAATGCATGCAGAAGAGATGTTTTTGAATATTAAAGGGGATCAACTGGGACAATGAAACTCTCAGCCCTACGTACATGCTGGCCAAATGTCATCCACACCAATTCAAACCATATGTCAGTGGGTTTCTGTGCTTGTTAACGTGTATTTTCAACAGTGATTGAAATGCAAACCAGGCAGGCTAAGCTTTAAACGCATCTTCAGAGAAACAAGGTGGGAAGCATTCCACCAGATTGAGCTCACTTGGCATTTATTGCTAGTCAGAGAAAGCATAATTTAAAAGGTGCTATCAGAAAAATATGTCTATATGTACGTAGCATAGAAGAACTAAAAAATACACATAGAATATATTTATGTATTTCAATGTAAAATAAAATAAAAATGTCTTATTATTGCACATGTCCATCAAACAGAATTTGTTTCCAAATCTGCATCTTTTGCTTTAATTTTAAATTTAGATTTCAATTCATTACAATTTGTTGTGTAATTAATAAACCTCATGGAAAAGAAATCTAGAGGAGTGCAGTTGTTCAACAGTTAATTAATATTGTACCAAATATAATCTACATTTGGTAGTTATTGGGGGAAGGAGACACTTGTCCAAACTCACCATACATCATTTTGGCATCATTTCCATAATTATTCTGCATGTAGTCCTGGAATAATGATTGATGCAGATCAACTTCTGGTCACTCTTATCCTGAAATTTAGACAAGTACGGTATCATTTTGATTACATCATTAATGATCATTACCTTTAGTACCTTTATATTCTCAGTCCACCCCGAGAGCTGCAATCTTTTGTGGTTTCTTGTAGCCCAAGAGTTTTTTTTTCTATTGTGTATTGATTTTCTGGTTCAAGACTTTAGCTTGTACTTTGACATTCCTGATTTCTCCAATCCTGATCATGTCTTGGCTCACCATCATGTAATTCCTTAACCTTTGCCTTTCTTTGACTATTCTAAACATTGTTTCATAAGTTAAGCCTGGTCACCTTTGAGGACCAGTAATACATTGCCTTTTCTGTTTTCCTATGTTGACCTAGGTTTGTTCGAATTCTCTACCATTACTGACAGGGAAAACGGACAAAATTCAAAAATAAAATGTTACGTTTTATGGTTTCATTAACCATACAAATAAGCATATCCACTGAATGAGCATCTAATGATTTTGAAACAGGTTCCGTAAAATCTTCTTCCCTTGACCACATATCTCTGTTTGAGTCTAGTTCCAATTCTGATCCATAAAATATTCCTGTCACACATTGTCTTTTAGCATGATTACTTCTCTCATGACTTGATACATTCAGCTATAAATTGAGATATACACTTCCTAAGGTTTGCTTTAGGGGGGATTTTTGTGACTTTGACACTTCAGTCAGACAATTGGTGCAAAGTTTCTTGTGCTCAGGGACAACAGTTCATGTGGTCTTCTCAGTCTGTTATTATATAAGGCACACCGTGTACACTGATTGGGCCTAGTTTTGCTCTTAACCATAGTGATTAAAAGCCACTATCTAACATGTCTCTTTCCATACCCTGTCTCTTGGCGATGTAGAAAAAGATATCTGAAATGTAGATCAATAAAACAGAATAAATACATAATGTGAAAAGCAAATTAGAATGATATAACATAAAATAATCCTAGAATCAAAATCAGCAGAAATGGAACAAGATGGCGCTTATTCAAAGTGCAAATGCTCATAAATGAATAATTAAATAATGCCACTATTAGGCATGCTGTAAACCAAATAAACCCAGGTAAAGAGATCCTAACTAAATACTTGTTAAATCGGTGCGCAAACTATTTAAATATTCTGTACAAGTTTCACAATCCATAACATGTATTATAAACATGGAAACAATGTGTATAAGTGATCACTAAAATACCCTGGTTGTAGCACAATCACTAAAGTGGCAATTAGCAAACAATACCTATAGATATACTTGCAAAAACTAAATATATTGTTCTTTCATGAATCTACAAGAGTAGATTTTAAGTTTGAATAAAGTTTGGAATTGTGGTTATCAGCTTGTTAGTGCTTTGGATCCTACGCACACTAGGGGCTGATCCCCCAGAGCATTATACACTGCTCAAAAAAATAAAGGGAACACAAAAATAACACATCCTAGATCTGAATGAATTAAATATTCTTCTGAAATACTTTGTTTTTTACATAGTTGAATGTGCTGACAACAAAATCACCCAAAAATTTAAAAATGGAAATCAAATTTTTCAACTCATGGAGGTCTGGATTTGGAGTCACACTCAACATTAAAGTGGAAAAACACACTACAGGCTGATCCAACTTTGATGTAATGTCCTTAAAACAAGTCAAAATGAGGCTCAGTAGTGTGTGTGGCCTCCACGTGCCTGTATGACCTCCCTACAACGCCTGTGCATGCTCCCGATGAGGTGGCGGATGGTCTCCTGAGGGATCTCCTCCCAGACCTGGACTAAAGCATCTGCCAACTCCTGGACAGTCTGTGGTGCAACGTGACGTTGGTGGATGGAGCGAGACATGATGTCCCAGATGTGCTCAATTGGATTCAGGTCTGGGGAACGGGCGGGTCAGTCCATAGCATCAATGCCTTCGTCTTGCAGGAACTGCTGACACCCTCCAGCCACATGAGGTCTAGCATTGTCTTGCATTAGGAGGAACCCAGGGCCAACCGCACCAGCATATGGTCTCACAAGGGGTCTGAGGATCTCATCTCGGTACCTAATGGCAGTCAGGCTACCTCTGGCGAGCACATGGAGGGCTGTGCGGCCCCCAAAGAAATGCTACCCCACACTATTACTGACCCTCTGCCAAACCGGTCATACTGGAGGATGTTGCAGGCAGCAGAACATTCTCCACGGCGTCTCCAGACTCTGCCATGTCTGTCACATGTGCTCAGTGTGAACCTGCTTTCATCTGTGAAGAGCACAGGGCGCCAGTGGCGAATTTGCCAATCTTGGTGTTCTCTGGCAAATGCCAAACGTCCTGCATGGTGTTGGGCTGTAAGCAAAACCCCCACCTGTGGACGTCGGGCCCTCATACCACCCTCATGTAGTCTGTTTCTGACCGTTTGAGCAGACACATTCACATTTGTGGCCTGCTGGAGGTCATTTTGCAGGGCTCTGGCAGTGCTCCTCCTGTTCCTCCTTACACAAAGGCAGAGGTAGCGGTCCTGCTTCTGGGTTGTTGCCCTCCTATGGCCTCCTCCACGTCTCCTGATATACTGGCCTGTCTCCTGGTAGCGCCTCCATGCTCTGGACACTACGCTGACAGACACAGCAAACCTTCTTGCCACATTTCACATTGATGTGCCATCCTGGATGCCATCCTGGATGAGCTGCACTACCTGAGCCACTTGTGTGAAAGCACTGCCAGCATTCAAAAGTGACCAAAATATCAGCCAGGAAGCATAGGAACTGAGAAGTGGTCTGTGGTCACCACCTGCAGAACCACTCCTTCATTGGGGGTGTCTTGCTAATTGCCTATAATTTCCACCTGTTGTCTATCCCATTTGCACAACAGCATGTGAAATTGATTGTCACTCAGAGTTGCTTCCTATGTGGAAAGTTTAATTTCAAGTGTGATTGACTTGGAGTTACATTGTGTTGTTTAAGTGTTCCCTTTATTTTTTTGAGCTGTGTAGTTTGAGGTGGTTTTATAACCACTCCATATTTGTGAGTTGCGTTTGCGTATAAAATAATCCTAGATAGTTAGCAACCAAGTAGTGGTGGCTGAAGTTTAGAAGCACATTCTAGCAGCAGTACATCCAGCACCTAGAGAAGTATTTCATTTACAGACATTTGTATTACTTAAGGCTGGCTCATCAGATTTTTTTTTATATAACAAATGTCAAACACATTGTTTCGATTAAACAAAAAAAACCCTGAGAAAACATTAGACACATCTTACAAAATATGAAAATTCTTTCAAAACATCCCTGGTTAAACTCAATGCCTAAAGAAATTCGATCAACATAATGAAGAATTATATTTATGTTTCAATTAAAAAGTAGTTTTCTGCAATTTTCTACTTTACATATGTGTCATTTCACTTTTTTTTATGTTTCTTTGACTGCTGCATATATAACAAGTTCAACTCTTTGGGGATCCCATAGCAGGTCTCCTTAGCAGCAAAGGAAACAACAACAAATGCCTGTGCATTTAGCATAGTTTAGATGCTTTGAAAGCTAGAACATGAAGTTTAACATAATAGGAGGAGCTGAAAAATGCTGAAAAGTAAATGCCAGTTAAATATGTTCTAGTATGCAAAATGAACTTTTTGAACAAGTTGACTTTTTACTCCTGCGATAATGTCACGTTGTGTTGGTCTGAAATATGTGTCCTTTGGTATCTCGATTTGCTGCTGCCGTATCATGATAATTTTGATGCCAGACATGACCTCTGGATATCCTGTTGTAATGAATTGAACACTACAGTGTTACTTTAGTCAATCTACGCACCCATTATCTGGAATTGCAGTAGTGACACCATCCTATAAACTTCTAACAGAGCCTATAAAATCTCACTCCTCCTTCAGTTCTATGACAGGTTATGGTTTTCTTTGCCTGAGTGTGATTCATAGAATTAATTGTGTATTTTGATTTGGAAAAGTCAAATAATAAGAAATCAACTGGAAGCTCCAATGAGTAAAAAAAACTCTCATTAACTGGGTGTGACTGTACATTTCCAGGAAGTCTCCCCTGGGCACCTGCCAGTTCCTACAATAACCAAATCCAAAAACAGAGGGATGTACAAAAGTTCACGCAAGGAGATCCAGGAATTATTGCTTCAATATAAAAATTTATTTTATCGTGCAGAAAGACAAGATCAGGTTACAGCCACCTCACTTTCTATGTTTCGTGTTGCACAACATACTTGATCATAAGTGAAAAGCACACAGTGTAGATGCATATTTAGACCTAGACATCAATTCTGGCGCAATGCATCCCCCACATTTTGGGGATTTTTATTTGGTTATTCACTTGGCTCATTATCTAACTATCCTATACTTTTTATTCCTTGATCTTGGCTTTTCTTCTCATGTGTTTTTCCTTCTGCACCTGAGCATAAAATGAAAAAAACATACAAAATATATAAGTACCATAAGCAAGTGTAAAAAGAAAACCTCCTAAATTGTGTACCCTCAAAAACAAAAAAAAACATATAATGAACATACAAATAAGTATGAATTCCTGTATATAGGAGTAACACCTCCCAAGTGAAAAATAATGAAAATAAAATACAATCTCAATATGAAAATGATTAAATAGCCAGGAATATCTGGTGAAAGAACAAACTTAACACAGTGTAATAAAGTCAAACAAAAATGAACACGTAATATAAATAGGAGAACTCACAAGAGAGTAACAAAAAGTATGTCAGACTCAACATCCTTGAATAGGACATCCTGAAATAATATTCTTAAAGATGGTATGGATCTTCTTGAAAAGAAGCAAAAAGGAACAAGGATAGCAGATATACAAAAATATTTATTAAAATTGAATTAACAAGAAAAATGATAATATAGGCATATCTCTACTCCCAGTGGATCTGGATGTAGGTAAAGCTTGTGTGTGGGTGAATCTCCAAGATAGGGGTGGGGGGGGGAGAGGGGGGGCGGAGAGTCCCAAAAGCTAAAAGATAAAAACAATACCCAAAACAAGTAGAAGTATAGATCAGGGTGTTGCAGTGGATGTGATCTATTTGGATTTTGCCAAGACATTTGATACAGTTCCACACAAAAGATTAATGTTCAAACTCAAGGAAATCGGTCTCGATGAAAATGCTTGTTCTTGGGTAGAACATTGGCTTAAAAACAGAATACAAAGAGTTGTCGTTAATGGTAAATTTTCAAGCTGGACAGAGGTGGCAAGTGGTGTCCCTCAGGGGTCTGTTCTGGGACCCCTTCTATTTAACATTTTTATAAATGATCTTGAAGACAGCATTGAAAGTCATGTTTCAGTGTTTGCAGATGACACAAAACTTTGTAAAATAATACAATGTGAGCAAGATATTACTTTGCTGCAGAAGGATTTAGATAGACTGGAGGACTGGGCACTCAAATGGCAGATGAAATTTAATGTTGAAAAATGCAAAGTTATGCACTTCGGCGTAAAGAATACACAAGCAACGTATACCCTTAATGGAAGTGAATTAGGGATAACAACACACGAAAAGGACTTGGGAATTGTTATAGACAACAAACTATGCAACAATGTGCAATGTCAATCAGCAGTGGCCAAGGCCAGTAAGGTATTGTCATGCATGAAAAAGGGCATTCATTCTCGGGACGAGAATATCATTTTGCCTCTCTATAAATCACTGGTAAGACCACATATTGAATATGCTGTGCAATTTTGGTCACCTGTTCTAAAGAAGGACATCATGGCACTAGAAAAAGTGCAGAGGCGGGCTACAAAATTAATAAAAGGAATGGAACATATCAGCTATGAAGAAAGGTTAACAAATTTAAACCTATTTAGTTTAGAAAAACGTCGCCTGAGAGGGGATATGATAACATTATACAAATATATTCGGGGCCAATACAAACCATTGTGTGGAAATCTATTCACAAACCGGACTTTACATAGGACACGAGGCCATGCGTTTAGACTGGAAGAAAGAAGATTTCGTCTAAGGCAAAGGAAAGGTTTTTTTACTGTAAGAACAATCAGGATGTGGAATTCTCTGCCTGAAGAAGTGGTTTTATCAGAGTCCATACAGATGTTCAAACAGCTACTAGATGCATACTTGCAAAGACAGAATATTCAAGGATATAATCTTTCAATGTAGGGTAATAACTGCTTGATTCAAGGATAAATCTGACTGCCATTCTGGGGTCAAGAAGGAATTTTTTGTCCTAGCTTGTTGCAAAATTGTGCTTCAAACTGGGTTTTTTTTTTTGTTTGTTTTTTTTTGCCTTTTGGATCAACAGCAAAAAACAGGTGTGAGGAAGGCTGAACTTGATGGACGCAAGTCTCTTTTCAGCTATCTAACTATGTAACTATGTAACCTAAAAACAAGAGTCCCAAAATAGCTGTACCTACGGACTTCTTCAGGGATATATCTTCTGCATCTGAGCAGTTGTTGATATAGTCTGCATTCCAGGTCGCACCTCTTAATACATGGAGAAAGAGAATAATAAATTAGACACAGGTATCAGACATGGGTGCTATTTCAGGGTGCGCAATAGAGCAAATATTGGATCCACACCTGGATTATGGCTGAGGCATGAGGTAGGAATTGTGATTATGGATGATGACTAAATTATTGGGCTGGGGATGATGAGGAGATTATTAGGAATGGGTAATATGCTTAGGTCTGAAGATTCAAGGATTTTAGTTATGGACAATACTTGTGTTTCATTTAAATCACAGTTTGTTCGAATTGAGGGCAATCGACGAGTCATCCAAATTCCATTACTCGAAATAGCCATATGACCGAATCACAAAGCAAACTAAACAAGTAACAAGCAAGCTGCTATGTTTGTTTTTTGATTCCCATTCATGGCACCAAAAAAAAAAGATGATTGAAGGAAAATATGGTTGATGGTTAGGGGGCAGCTCAATTAACGATGACATAGTGGAGAAATTAACTGTCAATATAAAACATGAATAAAACAAGACAAGAGGAAAGTATGATAAAGGGAACTGTTATGAGACGGCCTAATATCTCCCTTGGGTATTTAGTTTTTGCATATCCTGTACCACTAAACTGCTCCACTAAATGCTAGGACTCACTTTGGTAGCGTATGCAGGATATACTAAGCTGATATTTGTTACTATATGATATTCTATCCACCCAGTCTTGTGGAAATACTCTTATTAGTAATTACTCTATAGAGGACAATGAATAGCCATATCTTGTGAGACCTCAAGGAAGAGACAACCAGCTTCTTTCTTGGCAACTACTTAGAACTCAGACTCTGTTTATTGTATACAGATCTAGCTTACAAAGATCACAGAATACAGCATACAGTAAAATAAACATTGCCCAAACATTTTCACCAATGGGAATACAGAACAGGGCACAGGAAAAGAACTACAAAGCTACAAAGTGATCCCTTACACTAGTCCATCCCCTCCCCCCTCATGCCAGTACACCCTAACAACAAAAGGTTATCTTGATTGGACCTACTGTGCCTTAAGAGCAATCTCTGGTTACATCAATATAGCCCTTTGCTGTAGTAGATAGACTTGCTGGTTACCACAGCAGGTGGTAACTCACAGTGCAGAAATGAACTTGATTAGGCCACAAAATAAATTTTACACCTAATAATACTTTATGCCTGCACACAGAGCTGCTGCCCTTTCCCTCTGTTGACCCACAGTTGCATATACAGACACACTGCTCGATGTATGATACAGGTACACAATACAGAGATGATAATAAATAAAAAGAATAAGACAGCGCTAGATAACTTTTGGCAGCAACCTTAAAAAAAGGGAATCCCTCAAACCCTTTGAAATAAGATAAATAAATACAATAAAAAAGGCTGCGCACAAATATAAAATCCAATGGTTAAACAAGAAAGGAGAGAAATAGTCCAGCTATTGTGTCCTTACAAGTGTCCTTGGATGTTGAGGTCTTCTACTTGTATAGTGGTATCACTTGATATGAAAGATAAAAAGGAACAAGGAACAACCAATGGTGTAGTACGTAAAATTCAGGTATAGGTGTGAAAAGAAATAGTATAAAACTCACATTTACCAGAGCTAATATCCAGCTCTGGAGTGAAGTGCGTACAGCGGTTTAATCCCCGCTTATGGGATATAAGGCAGGTTCCTTTCCGTGAGTGGTTTTCGATTCTCGGAATAAAAAGAAGAAACAGCCAATAGTGCTCACTGTGTGGCAATATGAATAAGAATAATAAAAAAAATTTTGTACTTACAAAATAAGAGCAGGCACACTGCTCTTTGATGACAGCTTGGGTGGATTGATCCCCACCTAAGGATTTCTTTGAGTACAGGAAACTTCCAGGGGTATTCAAGGTTTTTTATAAAACCAGTAAAAAAAGATAAAAATAACAATAAAAAGCCAGGGTAAAATAGAAATTATGTGTCTATAAAAAAGATAATTGGCACAAACAAATGACCAAATAATACTTTAATATATAAAACACAATATTTAAATATCCATAACGCGTTTCGTCACTCAAGGACTTTTTCAAATGGAATAACATGTTTAACCTGGCAGGTAGATATTATATAGGAACATAATTATTTGAATTTTGGCGCCAAAACTTGGTCCATCCAATCAGAATTAAAAGCACGTTTAAAACTTAAAATACGTTAATAACTTAATAAAAGCTTAGTTTATAATATAACAACATGATTCTAATTAATATAAATCAAAAACGAGGGTGAAAAAGTATAGATTTAAACGTTTCAAAATTGTCACATGACCGGCATCACTTCCGCATTTTGGAAGTGTAGCCGCAATGCTCAATGGGAAATGTAGTTCAATTTGGCCGTGAGCGTTAAAATTTTAAATTACATTAGATCACTTAATGGGAGCTCTTTTTATAATCTAGCAACATGGTTCTGGATGATATAATTCAAAAACGAGGGTAAGAAAGTGTGGATTTAAAAGTTTAAAAGTTTTAAAATGGTCACATGACCGGCGTCACTTCCGGTTTTCGGAAGCATAGCCGCAATGCTCTGTGGGAAATGTAGTGCAATTTGGCCGCGAGCAACGGCCGTTTCCCATTACATTAAAATTTAAACATGTATTTACCCATATTCGTTTGTTGCTAATTCAGAGATAAATTTTAAAAAACGAAAATGCCAAATATTATTTTTGAACAGTAAAAAGTGGTCACATGATTTTAGGCAATAGAGGCCGAAATGTATTATGGGAAATGTAGTTAAAAGATTGAAAATTAAGAGGCAAATACCCAAAGGGGACTAATAAAATAAGGGGAATAAAATAGGAAGAGAACATAAATACATATAATTAAAGGAACAAATACACCTTATATTAAAAAGGGCCAATACTGATAAAATGGACAGATTAAATAAAAAGTTGGGTGATTTGCAGGTAACAATAAGACCAGGATATATGTAAATAAATATGTAAATAAAATAAATAACAATAAAATCTTGCTTTAAAGGTACAGGCATCAAATTATATAAATATTTATAAAAAATTATGTAAGTCAAAATCTGCATTGAGGCCATGGGGTATAAGAGTCTGAAGTTTATACACCCATTCCATCTCTGTTTTACCAAGTAACTTTTTTATATCACCTCCACGCCAGGAGGTAGAACATTTTTTTATACCAACACATTTTAATAGGCGTGGGTCTTTATTGTGCATAATGAAATGTTTGGATACTGTATGGTTTAGGTATCCATTTTTAATATTTCTGCAATGTTCGCTCAGTCTTATCTTTAGGCACCTTGTGGTCATCCCCACATATTGGAGGCCACATGGGCACTCGAGCAGATAGATAACATTTTTAGTATTGCAGCATATAAAATCATAAATATCATACACTTTTTTGGTTTGATTAGACATGAATTTTGTAACTTTGGATGAAATAACATGATCCACAGTTTTACACACAATACATAATTTGCATCTGTAAAAACCTTTGGTCTGAGGGAAAAAGGATAAATTTTTGGGAGGAGATTTTTTAGTAAAATTTGTAGTTAAAATTGATTTAAAATTGGGTGCTCCTCTAAAAACAATATTTGGGTGAGCGGGTATAATGGGATTGAGTACCTCATCGTGTTTTAGTATGTGCCAGTGTTTTTTTATTATTTTTTTGACATCGTTACTTTTATTATTAAAATTAAAAATAACTGGAAGTGATATATTTTCATTATTTTCTTTGTTTTTGTATATCAAAAGTTCATTTCGTTCCTTTTGTTTTACTGTATTAATTGTGGTATTTAGATCTGATTCTGAGTATTTTTTTTCCATAAATTTGTTTTTTAAAACCTCTGCTTGTTCATTAAAATCTATGAGTTCAGAACAGTTTCTACGGAGGCGTAAAAACTGACTCTTAGGAGCACTCTCTAACCAAGGCTTATAGTGGCAACTGGATTTGTCTATCACTGTGTTTACACATACTTTTTTGAAGAAAGTTTTTGTCTGGAGTTGGCCTTCTTTAATAAAAATATTAAGATCTAAAAAATTGATGGATTGTTTGCTGAATTCATGTGTAAGGATAATGCCTCTATTGTTGGTATTTAAATGATTGATAAAATCAATAAGATGTTTTTCTGGTCCGTCCCAGATAAAAAAAAGGTCGTCTATGTATCTAAAATAAGAGACCAGGTTTGCCCGCCAGATATGATTACCCCAGATGGCTTCATTTTCCCAGTCAGCCATGAACAAATTGGCATAACTGGGGGCAAACCTGGTCCCCATGGCAGTACCTCTCCTTTGTAGATAAAAAGAGTCTAAAAACCAAAAATAATTATTTTTTAAAATAATATTGATACCTTCTATTATAAAATCGATTTGGATACCAGGAATCCTAGCTTCTTGGGTTAAAATTTCCTTTATAGCTTGGCAACCAATATCATGGGGGATAATGGTGTAAAGCGATTGGACATCACAAGTGACTAGTATAAAATTATTATTCCAGGTAAAATCATTTAAAAAATTTAAAAGTGACATGGAGTCTTTTAGGTACGATTTCATAAGTTTTACCGAAGGTTGGAGTAAGGTGTCAATATATTGTGAGAGGTTACTTAAAAGTGATCCTATCCCAGAGACGATAGGTCTACCTGGGGGATGTTCTTCATTTTTATGAATTTTAGGAAGAAAATAAATAACAGGGGTAATAGGAAATTTATTATTTAAAAAATTAAATTCATGTTTGTTTAAAATTTTTAAATCTAGGCCCTTGTTTAAAAATTTAAGTAAAATAATTTGGATATTCTTAATGGGATCAGTTAAAAGTTGCTCGTATACATTTTCGTCTTTTAATTGCCTGTGAGCTTCATTTATGTACATTTCACTTGATTGGATAACTACTCCACCCCCTTTGTCAGCTGATTTAATGACAATATCTCGGTCTTTTTGGAGTTCTCTAATTGCTTGTCTCTCAATGTTTGTGAGATTATTTGGGTCGTATTTTTTGTATTTAATTTTTTCTAAATCTTTAAGAACAAGTTTTTCAAATAAAATCAGGGGGGCTGATTTAAAATGGGATGGATAAAACTTAGATTTTTCTCTAAGGTGCGTATTTAGAAAAGGACTATTTGTTGTGTCAGAAGATGAGGGTAGCGTAGATGGAGCATGTTCTTCATCATTTTTGCTTATAAAAAATCTTTTCAGTGTAGCCTTCCTGGTAAATTTATTTATATCAAGAAAAGCTTGAAATGAATTAAAAGAGGAAGTGGGGGCAAATTTAAGACCCTTACTTAAAACAGACAGTTGTGCAGCTGATAAAACTTTTTGTGAGAGATTAAAAATGCCGTTACAAGAATTAGTGGAAGGTGTTGTTATCTTTCCAGTCTTTCTCTTTTGTTCACGTCTTCCACTTCGTCTTCCTCTAAATTTAGAGTTCTTTTTTGGGGACGTGGTGGGTATGGTGTCTGAGCTAGTGCAGGTTGGTGGATGCGTATCTCTAAAAAATGATCCTCTCCATCAAAGTCAGAATCAACTGATAGCAGCTGGTATCTGTTGGTGTGGTTTGGGATAGTAGGTGATTTTGAGTAATTTGAATATTCGTTGTGGTTATTGGTATACCTAAATCTTTGTGGTTTTGGTGAGAAATTGAAGCCAGAAGTGTTTTGGTATCTGGGCGATTGGGGTATAGGGTTGTGGTTTTCGTGAGGGAATTTCCTTTGTTTATGTGAGGGTAGTTGGTACGTGTTGTTATTATTTTGATAGAATACTTTGGAAGGGACGTGATTTTGATGAGAGGACGTGTATTGCGGCCTTGTTGTGGAAGGGGACTGGTGATGGGTTCTCCGTGTGGCATAATTACGGTATTTAGAGGGTGGTTGGTGTGATATTAATATTATTTTAAAAAATAATTATTTTTGGTTTTTAGACTCTTTTTATCTACAAAGGAGAGGTACTGCCATGGGGACCAGGTTTGCCCCCAGTTATGCCAATTTGTTCATGGCTGACTGGGAAAATGAAGCCATCTGGGGTAATCATATCTGGCGGGCAAACCTGGTCTCTTATTTTAGATACATAGACGACCTTTTTTTTATCTGGGACGGACCAGAAAAACATCTTATTGATTTTATCAATCATTTAAATACCAACAATAGAGGCATTATCCTTACACATGAATTCAGCAAACAATCCATCAATTTTTTAGATCTTAATATTTTTATTAAAGAAGGCCAACTCCAGACAAAAACTTTCTTCAAAAAAGTATGTGTAAACACAGTGATAGACAAATCCAGTTGCCACTATAAGCCTTGGTTAGAGAGTGCTCCTAAGAGTCAGTTTTTACGCCTCCGTAGAAACTGTTCTGAACTCATAGATTTTAATGAACAAGCAGAGGTTTTAAAAAACAAATTTATGGAAAAAAAATACTCAGAATCAGATCTAAATACCACAATTAATACAGTAAAACAAAAGGAACGAAATGAACTTTTGATATACAAAAACAAAGAAAATAATGAAAATATATCACTTCCAGTTATTTTTAATTTTAATAATAAAAGTAACGATGTCAAAAAAATAATAAAAAAACACTGGCACATACTAAAACACGATGAGGTACTCAATCCCATTATACCCGCTCACCCAAATATTGTTTTTAGAGGAGCACCCAATTTTAAATCAATTTTAACTACAAATTTTACTAAAAAATCTCCTCCCAAAAATTTATCCTTTTTCCCTCAGACCAAAGGTTTTTACAGATGCAAATTATGTATTGTGTGTAAAACTGTGGATCATGTTATTTCATCCAAAGTTACAAAATTCATGTCTAATCAAACCAAAAAAGTGTATGATATTTATGATTTTATATGCTGCAATACTAAAAATGTTATCTATCTGCTCGAGTGCCCATGTGGCCTCCAATATGTGGGGATGACCACAAGGTGCCTAAAGATAAGACTGAGCGAACATTGCAGAAATATTAAAAATGGATACCTAAACCATACAGTATCCAAACATTTCATTATGCACAATAAAGACCCACGCCTATTAAAATGTGTTGGTATAAAAAAATGTTCTACCTCCTGGCGTGGAGGTGATATAAAAAAGTTACTTGGTAAAACAGAGATGGAATGGGTGTATAAACTTCAGACTCTTATACCCCATGGCCTCAATGCAGATTTTGACTTACATAATTTTTTATAAATATTTATATAATTTGATGCCTGTACCTTTAAAGCAAGATTTTATTGTTATTTATTTTATTTACATATTTATTTACATATATCCTGGTCTTATTGTTACCTGCAAATCACCCAACTTTTTATTTAATCTGTCCATTTTATCAGTATTGGCCCTTTTTAATATAAGGTGTATTTGTTCCTTTAATTATATGTATTTATGTTCTCTTCCTATTTTATTCCCCTTATTTTATTAGTCCCCTTTGGGTATTTGCCTCTTAATTTTCAATCTTTTAACTACATTTCCCATAATACATTTCGGCCTCTATTGCCTAAAATCATGTGACCACTTTTTACTGTTCAAAAATAATATTTGGCATTTTCGTTTTTTAAAATTTATCTCTGAATTAGCAACAAACGAATATGGGTAAATACATGTTTAAATTTTAATGTAATGGGAAACGGCCGTTGCTCGCGGCCAAATTGCACTACATTTCCCACAGAGCATTGCGGCTATGCTTCCGAAAACCGGAAGTGACGCCGGTCATGTGACCATTTTAAAACTTTTAAACTTTTAAATCCACACTTTCTTACCCTCGTTTTTGAATTATATCATCCAGAACCATGTTGCTAGATTATAAAAAGAGCTCCCATTAAGTGATCTAATGTAATTTAAAATTTTAACGCTCACGGCCAAATTGAACTACATTTCCCATTGAGCATTGCGGCTACACTTCCAAAATGCGGAAGTGATGCCGGTCATGTGACAATTTTGAAACGTTTAAATCTATACTTTTTCACCCTCGTTTTTGATTTATATTAATTAGAATCATGTTGTTATATTATAAACTAAGCTTTTATTAAGTTATTAACGTATTTTAAGTTTTAAACGTGCTTTTAATTCTGATTGGATGGACCAAGTTTTGGCGCCAAAATTCAAATAATTATGTTCCTATATAATATCTACCTGCCAGGTTAAACATGTTATTCCATTTGAAAAAGTCCTTGAGTGACGAAACGCGTTATGGATATTTAAATATTGTGTTTTATATATTAAAGTATTATTTGGTCATTTGTTTGTGCCAATTATCTTTTTTATAGACACATAATTTCTATTTTACCCTGGCTTTTTATTGTTATTTTTATCTTTTTTTACTGGTTTTATAAAAAACCTTGAATACCCCTGGAAGTTTCCTGTACTCAAAGAAATCCTTAGGTGGGGATCAATCCACCCAAGCTGTCATCAAAGAGCAGTGTGCCTGCTCTTATTTTGTAAGTACAAAATTTTTTTTATTATTCTTATTCATATTGCCACACAGTGAGCACTATTGGCTGTTTCTTCTTTTTATTCCGAGAATCGAAAACCACTCACGGAGAGGAACCTGCCTTATATCCCATAAGCGGGGATTAAACCGCTGTACGCACTTCACTCCAGAGCTGGATATTAGCTCTGGTAAATGTGAGTTTTATACTATTTCTTTTCACACCTATACCTGAATTTTACGTACTACACCATTGGTTGTTCCTTGTTCCTTTTTATCTTTCATATCAAGTGATACCACTATACAAGTAGAAGACCTCAACATCCAAGGACACTTGTAAGGACACAATAGCTGGACTATTTCTCTCCTTTCTTGTTTAACCATTGGATTTTATATTTGTGCGCAGCCTTTTTTATTGTATTTATTTATCTTATTTCAAAGGGTTTGAGGGATTCCCTTTTTTTAAGGTTGCTGCCAAAAGTTATCTAGCGCTGTCTTATTCTTTTTATTTATTATCATCTCCCAGAATTCCCTTTTAGGACAGCTGCTTTTTAACTCTCACGATATGTCTATCTTTGAATTTAGGAACAAATATACAATTGATGTTAATAATGTGTTTAATACAGAGGTAATTAATTCTATACCAACAATTCCCCATCACTCTAACCAACAAGATCTATTTATGAAATTAGAGAAAGCCCTATCCACAGAAATCAAGCTCAAATGGGAAATTGCTACTTTTAAAAAATATATAGATGAGCAAATTACTCCCCGTGGATTAAGGCTATTAAAATTACCCACTTCTGACCAAGACGACCTTGAGTTCATGGAGGAGTGGAATAATAAATTAGAATTATGTACCTTCGGGTTAATGGAAACTTTAATAGTTAAAAAAAGCAAAAAACTGTCTATTTTAGATATTGAAATAAATGACCTTAGAGAGAAACTTTTACCATTCACCGAAACGAAGGCTTACAAACAAAACTCTGTACTAATTCAGAACAAAATTGAAAAAGTTGAAGTCGATCAAAAACACCTAAAAATCAAAAAATATATCAGAGACAAAACCGACTACTCTAATAAGCAAGTGCGAACATACCATCTTAAAAAAAGGTATACTTCAGATAACTACCCCTCCAGATCTAACCACCAAAATCATATGTACAATTACTCTCACTCCCACAACAATGTATCACACCAACCACCCTCTAAATACCGTAATTATGCCACACGGAGAACCCATCACCAGTCCCCTTCCACAACAAGGCCGCAATACACGTCCTCTCATCAAAATCACGTCCCTTCCAAAGTATTCTATCAAAATAATAACAACACGTACCAACTACCCTCACATAAACAAAGGAAATTCCCTCACGAAAACCACAACCCTATACCCCAATCGCCCAGATACCAAAACACTTCTGGCTTCAATTTCTCACCAAAACCACAAAGATTTAGGTATACCAATAACCACAACGAATATTCAAATTACTCAAAATCACCTACTATCCCAAACCACACCAACAGATACCAGCTGCTATCAGTTGATTCTGACTTTGATGGAGAGGATCATTTTTTAGAGATACGCACCCACCAACCTGCACTAGCTCAGACACCATACCCACCACGTCCCCAAAAAAGAACTCTAAATTTAGAGGAAGACGAAGTGGAAGACGTGAACAAAAGAGAAAGACTGGAAAGATAACAACACCTTCCACTGATTCTTGTAACGGCATTTTTAATCTCTCACAAAAAGTTTTATCAGCTGCACAACTGTCTGTTTTAAGTAAGGGTCTTAAATTTGCCCCCACTTCCTCTTTTAATTCATTTCAAGCTTTTCTTGATATAAATAAATTTACCAGGAAGGCTACACTGAAAAGATTTTTTATAAGCAAAAATGATGAAGAACATGCTCCATCTACGCTACCCTCATCTTCTGACACAACAAATAGTCCTTTTCTAAATACGCACCTTAGAGAAAAATCTAAGTTTTATCCATCCCATTTTAAATCAGCCCCCCTGATTTTATTTGAAAAACTTGTTCTTAAAGATTTAGAAAAAATTAAATACAAAAAATACGACCCAAATAATCTCACAAACATTGAGAGACAAGCAATTAGAGAACTCCAAAAAGACCGAGATATTGTCATTAAATCAGCTGACAAAGGGGGTGGAGTAGTTATCCAATCAAGTGAAATGTACATAAATGAAGCTCACAGGCAATTAAAAGACGAAAATGTATACGAGCAACTTTTAACTGATCCCATTAAGAATATCCAAATTATTTTACTTAAATTTTTAAACAAGGGCCTAGATTTAAAAATTTTAAACAAACATGAATTTAATTTTTTAAATAATAAATTTCCTATTACCCCTGTTATTTATTTTCTTCCTAAAATTCATAAAAATGAAGAACATCCCCCAGGTAGACCTATCGTCTCTGGGATAGGATCACTTTTAAGTAACCTCTCACAATATATTGACACCTTACTCCAACCTTCGGTAAAACTTATGAAATCGTACCTAAAAGACTCCATGTCACTTTTAAATTTTTTAAATGATTTTACCTGGAATAATAATTTTATACTAGTCACTTGTGATGTCCAATCGCTTTACACCATTATCCCCCATGATATTGGTTGCCAAGCTATAAAGGAAATTTTAACCCAAGAAGCTAGGATTCCTGGTATCCAAATCGATTTTATAATAGAAGGTATCAATATTATTTTAAAAAATAATTATTTTTGGTTTTTAGACTCTTTTTATCTACAAAGGAGAGGTACTGCCATGGGGACCAGGTTTGCCCCCAGTTATGCCAATTTGTTCATGGCTGACTGGGAAAATGAAGCCATCTGGGGTAATCATATCTGGCGGGCAAACCTGGTCTCTTATTTTAGATACATAGACGACCTTTTTTTTATCTGGGATGGACCAGAAAAACATCTTATTGATTTTATCAATCATTTAAATACCAACAATAGAGGCATTATCCTTACACATGAATTCAGCAAACAATCCATCAATTTTTTAGATCTTAATATTTTTATTAAAGAAGGCCAACTCCAGACAAAAACTTTCTTCAAAAAAGTATGTGTAAACACAGTGATAGACAAATCCAGTTGCCACTATAAGCCTTGGTTAGAGAGTGCTCCTAAGAGTCAGTTTTTACGCCTCCGTAGAAACTGTTCTGAACTCATAGATTTTAATGAACAAGCAGAGGTTTTAAAAAACAAATTTATGGAAAAAAAATACTCAGAATCAGATCTAAATACCACAATTAATACAGTAAAACAAAAGGAACGAAATGAACTTTTGATATACAAAAACAAAGAAAATAATGAAAATATATCACTTCCAGTTATTTTTAATTTTAATAATAAAAGTAACGATGTCAAAAAAATAATAAAAAAACACTGGCACATACTAAAACACGATGAGGTACTCAATCCCATTATACCCGCTCACCCAAATATTGTTTTTAGAGGAGCACCCAATTTTAAATCAATTTTAACTACAAATTTTACTAAAAAATCTCCTCCCAAAAATGTATCCTTTTTCCCTCAGACCAAAGGTTTTTACAGATGCAAATTATGTATTGTGTGTAAAACTGTGGATCATGTTATTTCATCCAAAGTTACAAAATTCATGTCTAATCAAACCAAAAAAGTGTATGATATTTATGATTTTATATGCTGCAATACTAAAAATTTTATCTATCTGCTCGAGTGCCCATGTGGCCTCCAATATGTGGGGATGACCACAAGGTGCCTAAAGATAAGACTGAGCGAACATTGCAGAAATATTAAAAATGGATACCTAAACCATACAGTATCCAAACATTTCATTATGCACAATAAAGACCCACGCCTATTAAAATGTGTTGGTATAAAAAAATGTTCTACCTCCTGGCGTGGAGGTGATATAAAAAAGTTACTTGGTAAAACAGAGATGGAATGGGTGTATAAACTTCAGACTCTTATACCCCATGGCCTCAATGCAGATTTTGACTTACATAATTTTTTATAAATATTTATATAATTTGATGCCTGTACCTTTAAAGCAAGATTTTATTGTTATTTATTTTATTTACATATTTATTTACATATATCCTGGTCTTATTGTTACCTGCAAATCACCCAACTTTTTATTTAATCTGTCCATTTTATCAGTATTGGCCCTTTTTAATATAAGGTGTATTTGTTCCTTTAATTATATGTATTTATGTTCTCTTCCTATTTTATTCCCCTTATTTTATTAGTCCCCTTTGGGTATTTGCCTCTTAATTTTCAATCTTTTAACTACATTTCCCATAATACATTTCGGCCTCTATTGCCTAAAATCATGTGACCACTTTTTACTGTTCAAAAATAATATTTGGCATTTTCGTTTTTTAAAATTTATCTCTGAATTAGCAACAAACGAATATGGGTAAATACATGTTTAAATTTTAATGTAATGGGAAACGGCCGTTGCTCGCGGCCAAATTGCACTACATTTCCCACAGAGCATTGCGGCTATGCTTCCGAAAACCGGAAGTGACGCCGGTCATGTGACCATTTTAAAACTTTTAAACTTTTAAATCCACACTTTCTTACCCTCGTTTTTGAATTATATCATCCAGAACCATGTTGCTAGATTATAAAAAGAGCTCCCATTAAGTGATCTAATGTAATTTAAAATTTTAACGCTCACGGCCAAATTGAACTACATTTCCCATTGAGCATTGCGGCTACACTTCCAAAATGCGGAAGTGATGCCGGTCATGTGACAATTTTGAAACGTTTAAATCTATACTTTTTCACCCTCGTTTTTGATTTATATTAATTAGAATCATGTTGTTATATTATAAACTAAGCTTTTATTAAGTTATTAACGTATTTTAAGTTTTAAACGTGCTTTTAATTCTGATTGGATGGACCAAGTTTTGGCGCCAAAATTCAAATAATTATGTTCCTATATAATATCTACCTGCCAGGTTAAACATGTTATTCCATTTGAAAAAGTCCTTGAGTGACGAAACGCGTTATGGATATTTAAATATTGTGTTTTATATATTAAAGTATTATTTGGTCATTTGTTTGTGCCAATTATCTTTTTTATAGACACATAATTTCTATTTTACCCTGGCTTTTTATTGTTATTTTTATCTTTTTTTACTGGTTTTATAAAAAACCTTGAATACCCCTGGAAGTTTCCTGTACTCAAAGAAATCCTTAGGTGGGGATCAATCCACCCAAGCTGTCATCAAAGAGCAGTGTGCCTGCTCTTATTTTGTAAGTACAAAATTTTTTTTATTATTCTTATTCATATTGCCACACAGTGAGCACTATTGGCTGTTTCTTCTTTTTATTCCGAGAATCGAAAACCACTCACGGAGAGGAACCTGCCTTATATCCCATAAGCGGGGATTAAACCGCTGTACGCACTTCACTCCAGAGCTGGATATTAGCTCTGGTAAATGTGAGTTTTATACTATTTCTTTTCACACCTATACCTGAATTTTACGTACTACACCATTGGTTGTTCCTTGTTCCTTTTTATCTTTCATATCAAGTGATACCACTATACAAGTAGAAGACCTCAACATCCAAGGACACTTGTAAGGACACAATAGCTGGACTATTTCTCTCCTTTCTTGTTTAACCATTGGATTTTATATTTGTGCGCAGCCTTTTTTATTGTATTTATTTATCTTATTTCAAAGGGTTTGAGGGATTCCCTTTTTTTAAGGTTGCTGCCAAAAGTTATCTAGCGCTGTCTTATTCTTTTTATTTATTATCATCTCCCAGAATTCCCTTTTAGGACAGCTGCTTTTTAACTCTCACGATATGTCTATCTTTGAATTTAGGAACAAATATACAATTGATGTTAATAATGTGTTTAATACAGAGGTAATTAATTCTATACCAACAATTCCCCATCACTCTAACCAACAAGATCTATTTATGAAATTAGAGAAAGCCCTATCCACAGAAATCAAGCTCAAATGGGAAATTGCTACTTTTAAAAAATATATAGATGAGCAAATTACTCCCCGTGGATTAAGGCTATTAAAATTACCCACTTCTGACCAAGACGACCTTGAGTTCATGGAGGAGTGGAATAATAAATTAGAATTATGTACCTTCGGGTTAATGGAAACTTTAATAGTTAAAAAAAGCAAAAAACTGTCTATTTTAGATATTGAAATAAATGACCTTAGAGAGAAACTTTTACCATTCACCGAAACGAAGGCTTACAAACAAAACTCTGTACTAATTCAGAACAAAATTGAAAAAGTTGAAGTCGATCAAAAACACCTAAAAATCAAAAAATATATCAGAGACAAAACCGACTACTCTAATAAGCAAGTGCGAACATACCATCTTAAAAAAAGGTATACTTCAGATAACTACCCCTCCAGATCTAACCACCAAAATCATATGTACAATTACTCTCACTCCCACAACAATGTATCACACCAACCACCCTCTAAATACCGTAATTATGCCACACGGAGAACCCATCACCAGTCCCCTTCCACAACAAGGCCGCAATACACGTCCTCTCATCAAAATCACGTCCCTTCCAAAGTATTCTATCAAAATAATAACAACACGTACCAACTACCCTCACATAAACAAAGGAAATTCCCTCACGAAAACCACAACCCTATACCCCAATCGCCCAGATACCAAAACACTTCTGGCTTCAATTTCTCACCAAAACCACAAAGATTTAGGTATACCAATAACCACAACGAATATTCAAATTACTCAAAATCACCTACTATCCCAAACCACACCAACAGATACCAGCTGCTATCAGTTGATTCTGACTTTGATGGAGAGGATCATTTTTTAGAGATACGCACCCACCAACCTGCACTAGCTCAGACACCATACCCACCACGTCCCCAAAAAAGAACTCTAAATTTAGAGGAAGACGAAGTGGAAGACGTGAACAAAAGAGAAAGACTGGAAAGATAACAACACCTTCCACTGATTCTTGTAACGGCATTTTTAATCTCTCACAAAAAGTTTTATCAGCTGCACAACTGTCTGTTTTAAGTAAGGGTCTTAAATTTGCCCCCACTTCCTCTTTTAATTCATTTCAAGCTTTTCTTGATATAAATAAATTTACCAGGAAGGCTACACTGAAAAGATTTTTTATAAGCAAAAATGATGAAGAACATGCTCCATCTACGCTACCCTCATCTTCTGACACAACAAATAGTCCTTTTCTAAATACGCACCTTAGAGAAAAATCTAAGTTTTATCCATCCCATTTTAAATCAGCCCCCCTGATTTTATTTGAAAAACTTGTTCTTAAAGATTTAGAAAAAATTAAATACAAAAAATACGACCCAAATAATCTCACAAACATTGAGAGACAAGCAATTAGAGAACTCCAAAAAGACCGAGATATTGTCATTAAATCAGCTGACAAAGGGGGTGGAGTAGTTATCCAATCAAGTGAAATGTACATAAATGAAGCTCACAGGCAATTAAAAGACGAAAATGTATACGAGCAACTTTTAACTGATCCCATTAAGAATATCCAAATTATTTTACTTAAATTTTTAAACAAGGGCCTAGATTTAAAAATTTTAAACAAACATGAATTTAATTTTTTAAATAATAAATTTCCTATTACCCCTGTTATTTATTTTCTTCCTAAAATTCATAAAAATGAAGAACATCCCCCAGGTAGACCTATCGTCTCTGGGATAGGATCACTTTTAAGTAACCTCTCACAATATATTGACACCTTACTCCAACCTTCGGTAAAACTTATGAAATCGTACCTAAAAGACTCCATGTCACTTTTAAATTTTTTAAATGATTTTACCTGGAATAATAATTTTATACTAGTCACTTGTGATGTCCAATCGCTTTACACCATTATCCCCCATGATATTGGTTGCCAAGCTATAAAGGAAATTTTAACCCAAGAAGCTAGGATTCCTGGTATCCAAATCGATTTTATAATAGAAGGTATCAATATTATTTTAAAAAATAATTATTTTTGGTTTTTAGACTCTTTTTATCTACAAAGGAGAGGTACTGCCATGGGGACCAGGTTTGCCCCCAGTTATGCCAATTTGTTCATGGCTGACTGGGAAAATGAAGCCATCTGGGGTAATCATATCTGGCGGGCAAACCTGGTCTCTTATTTTAGATACATAGACGACCTTTTTTTTATCTGGGATGGACCAGAAAAACATCTTATTGATTTTATCAATCATTTAAATACCAACAATAGAGGCATTATCCTTACACATGAATTCAGCAAACAATCCATCAATTTTTTAGATCTTAATATTTTTATTAAAGAAGGCCAACTCCAGACAAAAACTTTCTTCAAAAAAGTATGTGTAAACACAGTGATAGACAAATCCAGTTGCCACTATAAGCCTTGGTTAGAGAGTGCTCCTAAGAGTCAGTTTTTACGCCTCCGTAGAAACTGTTCTGAACTCATAGATTTTAATGAACAAGCAGAGGTTTTAAAAAACAAATTTATGGAAAAAAAATACTCAGAATCAGATCTAAATACCACAATTAATACAGTAAAACAAAAGGAACGAAATGAACTTTTGATATACAAAAACAAAGAAAATAATGAAAATATATCACTTCCAGTTATTTTTAATTTTAATAATAAAAGTAACGATGTCAAAAAAATAATAAAAAAACACTGGCACATACTAAAACACGATGAGGTACTCAATCCCATTATACCCGCTCACCCAAATATTGTTTTTAGAGGAGCACCCAATTTTAAATCAATTTTAACTACAAATTTTACTAAAAAATCTCCTCCCAAAAATTTATCCTTTTTCCCTCAGACCAAAGGTTTTTACAGATGCAAATTATGTATTGTGTGTAAAACTGTGGATCATGTTATTTCATCCAAAGTTACAAAATTCATGTCTAATCAAACCAAAAAAGTGTATGATATTTATGATTTTATATGCTGCAATACTAAAAATGTTATCTATCTGCTCGAGTGCCCATGTGGCCTCCAATATGTGGGGATGACCACAAGGTGCCTAAAGATAAGACTGAGCGAACATTGCAGAAATATTAAAAATGGATACCTAAACCATACAGTATCCAAACATTTCATTATGCACAATAAAGACCCACGCCTATTAAAATGTGTTGGTATAAAAAAATGTTCTACCTCCTGGCGTGGAGGTGATATAAAAAAGTTACTTGGTAAAACAGAGATGGAATGGGTGTATAAACTTCAGACTCTTATACCCCATGGCCTCAATGCAGATTTTGACTTACATAATTTTTTATAAATATTTATATAATTTGATGCCTGTACCTTTAAAGCAAGATTTTATTGTTATTTATTTTATTTACATATTTATTTACATATATCCTGGTCTTATTGTTACCTGCAAATCACCCAACTTTTTATTTAATCTGTCCATTTTATCAGTATTGGCCCTTTTTAATATAAGGTGTATTTGTTCCTTTAATTATATGTATTTATGTTCTCTTCCTATTTTATTCCCCTTATTTTATTAGTCCCCTTTGGGTATTTGCCTCTTAATTTTCAATCTTTTAACTACATTTCCCATAATACATTTCGGCCTCTATTGCCTAAAATCATGTGACCACTTTTTACTGTTCAAAAATAATATTTGGCATTTTCGTTTTTTAAAATTTATCTCTGAATTAGCAACAAACGAATATGGGTAAATACATGTTTAAATTTTAATGTAATGGGAAACGGCCGTTGCTCGCGGCCAAATTGCACTACATTTCCCACAGAGCATTGCGGCTATGCTTCCGAAAACCGGAAGTGACGCCGGTCATGTGACCATTTTAAAACTTTTAAACTTTTAAATCCACACTTTCTTACCCTCGTTTTTGAATTATATCATCCAGAACCATGTTGCTAGATTATAAAAAGAGCTCCCATTAAGTGATCTAATGTAATTTAAAATTTTAACGCTCACGGCCAAATTGAACTACATTTCCCATTGAGCATTGCGGCTACACTTCCAAAATGCGGAAGTGATGCCGGTCATGTGACAATTTTGAAACGTTTAAATCTATACTTTTTCACCCTCGTTTTTGATTTATATTAATTAGAATCATGTTGTTATATTATAAACTAAGCTTTTATTAAGTTATTAACGTATTTTAAGTTTTAAACGTGCTTTTAATTCTGATTGGATGGACCAAGTTTTGGCGCCAAAATTCAAATAATTATGTTCCTATATAATATCTACCTGCCAGGTTAAACATGTTATTCCATTTGAAAAAGTCCTTGAGTGACGAAACGCGTTATGGATATTTAAATATTGTGTTTTATATATTAAAGTATTATTTGGTCATTTGTTTGTGCCAATTATCTTTTTTATAGACACATAATTTCTATTTTACCCTGGCTTTTTATTGTTATTTTTATCTTTTTTTACTGGTTTTATAAAAAACCTTGAATACCCCTGGAAGTTTCCTGTACTCAAAGAAATCCTTAGGTGGGGATCAATCCACCCAAGCTGTCATCAAAGAGCAGTGTGCCTGCTCTTATTTTGTAAGTACAAAATTTTTTTTATTATTCTTATTCATATTGCCACACAGTGAGCACTATTGGCTGTTTCTTCTTTTTATTCCGAGAATCGAAAACCACTCACGGAGAGGAACCTGCCTTATATCCCATAAGCGGGGATTAAACCGCTGTACGCACTTCACTCCAGAGCTGGATATTAGCTCTGGTAAATGTGAGTTTTATACTATTTCTTTTCACACCTATACCTGAATTTTACGTACTACACCATTGGTTGTTCCTTGTTCCTTTTTATCTTTCATATCAAGTGATACCACTATACAAGTAGAAGACCTCAACATCCAAGGACACTTGTAAGGACACAATAGCTGGACTATTTCTCTCCTTTCTTGTTTAACCATTGGATTTTATATTTGTGCGCAGCCTTTTTTATTGTATTTATTTACACAATACAGAGATGCCTGTAATACAGAGATACCTATGTATATGGAATACAGTCACAAGAATGGCGCCGCAAGCTTATGGCTTGTTCCAATCAAATCAGGCCATCCGTCACAGGAACCTATACAAAAAATAGGGAAGTAGTAAGGTAACCATGGTTTATTCCAGGACTGGAATTTTTTACAATTTGATATGAGCCAAGAATGCCATCACAAAATCATCAGGTGTACCAGATTCATCATGTGTTATTGGTTGGCTAGAGCATTCCTGCCAAAGCTGAATTAACCAGAATCAGACTGCAAGCAGACACCTAGAGCTCAAGGATTAGACAGGGGTCTTAGAACAATGAATGCTCTTGGCCCCATTAATGCCCTATGTGAAGAATGAAGGGGGGTGAGGGGTAACCTGCCTAGGGAACCATGAGTTTCTGTTTCCAGTGCAGGAATATGTCAATCGGAGAAGCCATGATTAGGATCACTATGTGTTTTCCTCTGATGCTACTTTAATTCCTTCATTAGGTTTTATCCATAATGAATGAAATTGTTTCTTTTTCTTGACATCATTGGATTGCATTTTGACATTGGAATAATCACAACTTTTTCTATCTAAGTATGTCTAATTTGTTTACAAAAAACAGCACTCGTCTTCAGTTTCCAAAGAGCTACATACAGATTTAGATGATTATTTATGGATTCATTATGGACTAAACAATTTCCAAAGCTGTTTCTAAAGAATAGACAAATTTATGATACTTGTTCATGTTTTGCTGACATTGGCAGCTTTGTTTTTCATCCAGCAGAGTTGAAGGAAACCATAAGGTTAAGAAAAACAAAATAGAAATTGCAGCTTGAATAAGAGACATGTAATCAGATTTTACAAATCATATTCTCTCAACCTTTTCCCTTAACTTAGCCCCTTGTTCTTATTTCTGTCTCTGTCACTCTGTCATACTCTCAGTATTTAGTTCTGTATTTTGCTGCGATATGTTCATTTTGATAACTAAATACTATTTAGTTGAAGCACAGTAGGACATAGCGGTTCTTCAGTCACTTCTATTTTTATTTCAGAGAAGTAAACATGATCATGAGACTATTATTCAGGATTGAGATGTTGGCCTTCAGACATTTTAAGCAATGTTTCTACTCTTTGATTGTGATAGGAGTAACTAGACTAACAGCTGGAAAACCACAAGACAACTTTTACATGAACTGTGGCAGAGAGAAAGAAAAACCTAGAATCTTGATTCTGCTAATAGTCACTCTGTGGATAAATAGCCTCAAAGCCCATAGACTCTGGCAAAACAACTTTTATACATGTGCGAGGAATGATATTCTTCAACATAATGGAAAAGGGAAGAAGGATTCAGGTATATTTAGGAGTGCCCAGGACACAGTCTTTGCCATGCCAGTATAATAATGTATAAAAGGCACATGTGCAGCACTTGTATTTATATATGATCTTTTTGATTGGCAACCCCAAAACACCAATCAACATTTCAAAAATATGTATATCAAATGTTCAAGTGTGATATTTTTTTGACACCTGACTTGCCCGACTTCAAAGGTTTTACCAGGCTTACTGTAAATTCTCTTGTGGCAGCATCTCATTACAAATGTAATCACTAAAATGAGAATTGTCAGGAATTCAAAGTGAACTGAAAGTGAACGTCAAAGTTAAGACCTATGTAGCTGAACTGGAAGCATAGCTGACTTTGAGAATATTTCTAGTTAGCCTATCTTGGCCTTAAAGGGGCACTCCAGACATCTAAACGAGTTAAGCTTAAATTAAAGCTAATTATCTCAAAATACCTGTGGTTAGTTTCTTTTCTTTCAATTCTGTGTAGTTTTTCTGCAGTGCTGTAAAATGCTTGGCTGTGTTCAGCAGTGTAACCCAGCCTCCTTAGCCACCCCCTCTCACATTTCCATGTGTTCCTGATTCACAGTCTCTCAATGAAAATAGAGGCATGTCTTATCCTAGTGTAAGGAATACTCACAGCACAGACAAAACTGCAGCTAGAGCCCATATGTGCTCCTCTCCCTCCCTGTGATGCAAGTAATAAATTCTCCTCCAGCACCTATCAGCCAAACTCCCTTCCCAAGTTAACCCCTCACCTGCGAGTCCCAGTCAGCTAAACTCACTACCCACAGTTAATCCCTTCCCTGCCAGTACCAGTCAGCCACCTCCCTACCCACTGTTAACCCATAGATAGATAGATAGACAGACAGACAGACAGAAAGAATTTAACACAAAGCTCTATATGTATTTATGAGTTTGTCTGTCTCTTTATATTTATATTTATAATAAACATATCACTCTATATGATACCTAATGTGGTAAGGATATGTTTGTGTGTGTGATATAGTATGTACATTCTGGTGTCTGAATGCTGGGGACTCCGAGGAGGCTTGGGAAGGCATTGTGGGCATGTCTTGAGCTGAATGAAGCTCAGGCACACCCAGTAAATAGTGTCATTACTGGTTCTCATAGAGTAACACTGGCATGGCCATTGGTGAACAGCCTGGCTGAAATAAGGAATCATGGAGAAAACAAAAGGGGAAATTACATGCAACAGAGGAGGCGCAAAAAATCTGATTAAAAAAAAGATCAAAACAGGTACTTCTAAGGCTCATTTTTACACTATTTAGGGAAAAAAGCATTTAGTGACAGCAGATTCACTGTTGGGGAGGAAAAAAAGGATACACATTTTTTTACCTAAACAGTTCCTTTAAAATAGAAATACACTTTGAATTCATGACAAATCTCACTATAGTGAATAAGCCTGTATATTTTTAAATGTGAAGGGCTTGGACTGCAAATCATTTGCAGAATTCACAAAATAAATATCAAATCCCCACCGGATCAAAAAAAATGCAATGGCAGCGGCCTCTAAATCCTCTCATAGAAATGGAGAGAAACTGGGCGGTAATGACTGTATCTTTATATATCCAGGTTATCTTCTCTTGTGCTTTGCATTAATGCTGCAATGTTGTTTGTGTGCTGGTCCATCTGCTTCTGGAGGAAATACTGTAACTCCAGATCACAAACAAGAATCCTTCTTTGCTTGGGATCACAAGCAAGAATCCTTCTTTGTCCAGGGCCTACCTCTTTAATGCTGAAAACACAGGGCAACTCTTAAAAATGTTGGGGTGGTTGGGGGTGGGAGGGAGTCATACAGTCCATATTTAGGATGGAAGCCCTTGTCCTGGTGAAGATTTTTGTCCATCAGAACCTTGCATCTTAGTTTTTAGGTTTTATTTAACAACTGTGAAGTCACTTCAAAAAATGTTAACAAATGTAGCTCTTTCACAAGCATATATTGTAAAGCTAGAGGCAATTGCAATATTTCACATACTAGGAGGAACGTAAAGACAAAGGTGTAACAAGAGAAAAAAAAATGGACTACCTAATTATTTATCTTTGAAGGTGATTGAATAAAGGAAAGAGCTTGATTTATTGAGGATCTTTCAGAATTTAATGAAAATGTGTTGCCATTTTTTAAAATTCTCTCTTCCATGTTCAATGACATTATATATTTTTTCCTACTTTTTGTAATATCCCATTCTGAGACAGTGTGTGACTTCACAATGTAGCAGAATTCATTCATCACAGACCAGATGGAAGCTGCATACTCCTGAAAAGTTATTGTTATGCCAATGACTATAAAGTCATTTTTGCATATGTCGCTAATTGATAGATGTGGTGAAGGGAAATTTGTGAACTCATCAGAATTATCTTTCTTTCTGCCATTGATTTGAGTTTATATAAAATATATTCTTTTCAGGGCTAATAATACATCTACTACAATCTGATCCCACCTGCAAACATATTAGTGTTAATTTCACTGTTATGGTGCTAAATTGTTTGGTTATTGTAAACCAAACATTCAGACCCTGAGGAGCCAGGAAGGGCCTAGGCAGGAACAGGGACATGTGAGTGTGAGGGGAGTGTATACAGAGGAATGTGGTAAAGTGGTTTGGGATGTGGGTGGATTAGTTTGGGTAGATGGGTGAGCTAGTATAAATAGGTTGCCATCTTACAGTACAGCAGCTATCTTAATTATCAGTTGGGAACAGCTTGGTAAGTGCTGGTTGCAGGCCATGTTCCAGGCCTCGGTGTGTGCTACGCCATTATCGCTCCCATTGGAAGTGGCAGCTCCGGCCCAGTCTCCAGTGGTTACGGCTCCGCTACTCCATTCAACTCCGGTGAGTCCGGTTCTGCATTGGTGGTGGGTCAGGCGGGGTGTGTGGGTAGCCTGGGGTTACATTTTGGCGTGCTTGAGTGGTCTTTTTGATATTTGGGAACAGAATTCAGCAGTCATTTCTTTGGATGCGCAGGTTAAGGCGTGGTGGGACCCTTCTAAGGCTACTTCAGCTGGGGGGATGGGGATGCCCACCCTGGGTGAGCCATCGGTGGCTTCTGCCCCAGCGGTCCCTGACTTTCCCACGCCCACAGCAGGTTTGTCGAATGTGGAGGTAGCGGCCTATATGTGCTAGTCGGGCCATCTGGAAAGAGCTTGATTTATTGAGGATCTATCAGAATTTCAGGAAATCTGTTGCCATTTTTAAAATTCTCTCTTCTGGCATTTGCGCCAGACGGTGCAGGACAAAATTTGGAAGGAGCAGTTGGTTGAGATTTTCTCCCAACTCCCCATGGAAGAATTGCCCCCTCCTGAGAAATAGTCAAAGGACTCTGATAAAGATGAGATCAAGTTTAGGTTTCGGAAGATTCCCAAAACATTTGGGAATTAGATCTCGGCCTTCTCGATCCTGGCCAGTGTTATAGGGGAGAAGGCGCCAGACAAATGCTCGGCCCTGTTTTGTCACCAGGATACCATATGGATGACATGTCGGGTGTATGGGTGACTAAGCTGGTGGCGTTGTAATGAACAGTTTCGCCAGCGACTGGCAGTTTGCCCGTCCGTGGGTTAGGATCAAATGGGTATTGGCCTGTGGCTGGCGAATATGACTCGCCCGGCCTCGCATCAAGGTGGTCCTTTCTCGGGGGGAGGGTGTGGCACAGTGGGGCACCCCACTGCATCGGCCTTACCCAAGTGCTCTGTTTGCTGCAATACAATGAAAGTCAGTGCAATTGTTTCAAGCGGGGAAAAGCTGGGGTACACGGGGATACCGTGGTCTCCAAAGGGGAAGACGCCAGTGGACATCGGCGTGATGCTTCCATGGCTAAGCCATTATAGGAACCACAAAGCAGCAGGACTGCTCCTTGAGGGTTTCCTGGATGGGTTTGGATTCCTCAGGGGTTTGTCAGAATCTTAAGTCGGTCAGGGATCACCCTGAGGTAGTAGCTGACAAGCTGGGTAAGGAGCTGTCGCTTGGGCAAATGGCGGGCCCGTTTGCTGTCCCGCCAATCCCTCACTTACGTGTCTCCCCATTGTGGGTGGTGCCCATTAAGGAGCTGGGTAAGTTTCGGCTGATTTACCATTTGTCCTACCTGTTTGTGGGTTTGGTGAATAGTGATATTGATGAGGAGTTGTGTAGGGTGTCGTACGTGTCCTTTGACGTTTTCAGTGGTGGGAAATCAGGGTGGCCGCGCCCGAGGTGGACGAGATGGGCTTCCCATGTCCAGCGGATCTGTGGGGCCTTGGGTTGACCGAGTGAATTTGTAGATTTGGGGTTCAGTCTCAGAGTCTACTTGGCAGTGTTATGGTAAGGCATGGAGTGAGTAGCTAGCGTTTCGAAAGGCAGCTTGGTGGTTTTCGGTCGGATGGTGAGAAAGTGCAGGCTTTATTACAACTAATTTGGTTCTGGAAGACCATGGGTTGTTCTTCCTCGGCTGTGTCTGGGAAGTTGTCTAGGCTGAACTTTTGGTTTAAACTCACCAGGATGTCCTAGTTTCGTTGGTTATGAGGGGCTGGCAAAAAGGGTCTACGCGTTCTGATTCTCAGAGGCCGGTTTCCGGCGCTCTTATGGTAGGCATATTCTTGGTTCTGCCGCAGGTTTGTTTTTCCCTGTTTGAAGTGGCGTTGTTTCGATTGGCAATCTCCTTCGCCTTTTTCTGGGCCATTCGTGTGTGCAAACTGGTGAGCACATCCAAATCGGTCCCTGGGGGTTTGTTATTGGGGGATGTTTTTGGCGCAGCTGGTGCCGTGAGGTTTCTGATTTGCAGGTCTAATATGGATGTTCTGGGATGGGGTACTTGGGTCACATTATGGACCATCCATGGCTCTATGGTTTGTCCTGTGGCATGTCTTCATGCTTTCTGGGAGATTCACGCATGGGGGCGAGGGTTCACAAGGATTCCAGTTTCTTGTCCCGTTTTTAATTTATCAAGGTTTTCCGCATGGTCGTGGAGGTTTTAGGCCTGCCTAGTGCAGAGTTTGGGGGACACTCCTTTTGGATAGTGGCTGCTACTGAGGCATCACACCTAGGGTTGGCTGAGAAGGTTATCCAAAGGATTGGGAGATGGGAATCTGGGAGGTTTAGATTATATGTTCATCCAACCAGACTGATTCCGTTTCCCTTTTTGTCGTTACAGGTGTCATAAAGCGAGTATTGGTCATCGGCCATTCGTACATCCATTGGGCGGAGCTGCGGGCTCAAGTTTGCCCCAGTGAACTACAATTCGGCCTGTTGCCAGCAGTGGCAGAAGTCCTTTGGTTCAGTACCAGGGGGATGCGGTGGGAGCAGCTGTTTCCCGAAGCTCTGTGTTCCTGATGTCATTTTAATACATGCTGCGTGAAATGATCTTGGCACTGTTACGGTGTGGGACCTGGGGGAGAAGATCCAGAAGGATTTGGGGGAGCCATTGGCTCCATTTTCCGAGGGCTGGATTTATTTAATTTAGCTTTGCAGGAGGCTTTGGAGGAGCCAATGGCTGTTTCCGCGCATGCGCATTAGGTATCTCCCGCCAGCTCACGTGGCGGAGCCTGACCGAATGCCGAGGGACATAGGTGCTGGATTCAAGAAAGTGTCTGAATAGGTTTTAACCACTTCAGCTCCGCAGAAGGGGGCCCTGAGGGCTTGTTTTCCTGGCATTACGGGCATTACTTGAAAATATAATTTTGTCTCTTGTGCAATAACACAATTATTTTATTCTTTCTAAGTAATTATTCACCCATACACACTGGACTTTTAAGAAAATGAATCGTTAAAGTGGCATTGCTGGGACCTATTCTATGGAACACAAAGTATAATGCAGGAAATTCCACCTTCAGGATATCAGAGTTTTGCATAGATCCCATTGCCCAACATGGAAATATTGTTGACGGAGAATATAAACCACCTGGAAGGGAGGACAGCCAATAGGAGCCCATGAGGATTAATTAAACATATTTAATAGGGTGAGCTGGGTGGAGGGCGGTTAATGTTGTTTAATGTTTGTTGAATATCCCTGAAGAAGTCTAGCAAGACAAAACACATTGGACGACTCGTGGTGACTTGTTTTTCTCCAATCCATGCTCCACACTAGCCAAACTTTGATAGAGAGTTATCTGGCCCCTGGATTTGACTCATTGAAGGGACATAGCATATCTGCACTGTATTGGAGGATTATGTCAATGCACTTTTCTGATTAAATAATTGTGAGTGGGCACACACAATCATTTATTATCTGGTGTTATATAGTTATGTCTTATTTTTCTGTTATGTTTTTCTAGAATATTACCCACTATTGTATATACAATTATGCAGTTCACTTTGATAATGTCATTGCAACATGATCACCTTTTCAGAATTGCTATTGTTTTATTAGCTTCTCTTGCCATCACTAAAATGATCTGTGAAATGAAGTCTGTCAAGTAAGTTGGTAATCCTTTACATTTTATTACAAATTAAATGTGGTGTCAAATCAGAAATAGAATTAATAAAGCAGTGGAGCTATGGATATTTTATTATATATCTTACATGACCTCTTAATGGACGGGAATAGGACTGACATCTGTGGATAGATCTTCGTCTGTTATAATTACTTATTTGACATTGTTTCAAAATCTTGACAGAAGTTCTTTAAACGTAAAACTGATCAATCCAAATCCCTACTCTGTATATCCAATTTGCCATTTGCCTGAGGGTTTCCACCTTCAAAGAAAGCATTTTATATCCAGTTGATTATCTGTCACTTTGAAATCAACTATCCTGTCTTTTTAATTTAAATAGCATGTTGTCAGTTCAACATCATCTCCAAAATATGGTAAGCACGTGTTGGCATCAGATGGAACCTGGGCACAGATTCCCCCCACCAATGTTCTACTTTCAGTAACAGGAAACCATCCAGAGAGCACATTTCCCATAACACGTTCATGACCTGAATGTGTCAATTTACATGGCAAACCTGTGTTCATTTTTAGCAATGAAGAACAGAAAATTGGCACAATGTTACATAGCTCTTTGCATAAACTGTGGCCATATCTCTTCAGTTGAACCAGATTGTTCGGTTTACATTACTTGTCCTCTCTGGCACTCTTACGTCTGTCCTGTGAAACTCCAAATTGGTGTTTCCTGGTCTGCAGATATGATTGAAGGAGAAAGGTCTACGAAGTTGAAGAAAATAAGAATCCGTTGTTCTTTCATCAGAGGAAGCAATATGTTTAATTTTTTTTGCTCAAACTAGTGATTAGGAGACCATGAAAGATCTTTGATTTAATGGTAGTGTATATAGATGATAGATTTACTGACAGATACACAGATATATATTTATATATATATATATATATATATATATATATATAGAGAGAGAGAGAGAGAGAGAGAGAGAGAGAGAGAGAGACTGTAAGCTTGTTTGAGCAGGGTCCTCTTCAACCTATCGTTCCTGTACGTTTTCTTGTAATTGTCCTATGTATAGCTAAATCCCCCCTTTTATAATATTGTAAAGTGCTACAGAATCTGTTGGCGCTATATAAATAGCAATAATAATAATAATATATAATATATAGTCAATACAATGTTAAACACATATCTGTTTAACAATGTATTGACTATCCACTGACTTCAGGTGGAAGGATTTTTAATCACAATTTTTTCCCACCATGATATAGTATATATATATAAAAAAGAAGCTCTTGCACTCACGCTTTAAATGTCCCTTGTGTGCCGGGTGCTAAGCCAAGGCTTTAAATATCCAAGAAATCCAAAGAGGTAGCAGCACTCACGGTCCAGATAAAAAAATCCAAATTTTATTAAAGCATATTTAAAACGATCGTTTTAAATATGCTTTAATAAAATTAGAATTTTTTATCTGGACCGTGAGTGCTGCTACCTCTTTGGATTTCTTGTATATATATATATATATATATATATATATATATATATATATGTCTTAAGGTTCAAGGATTGCAAAGGGTTTAACTGGTGCTGAGTTCAGCAAAAATTATAGAATAGAAAATAAAGCATTCTGAGGACTGTGAAATAGCAAAATATTAATATTTATTTCTGTCAATGTTTCAGCTTAAAAAACAAACTTTCATAAGTTCCTGATGTATGTATGCATATAGATTCCACATGTAAACATCACTACAACATTTGATAGAATGGCTGGACAGCCTAAGACAAAACATAAAATATGTGTATAAAGTCTTAACCCTTTAAGACCGGAGGGCGTACAATTACGTCCTTTTTTAAGCGGCTCTAAACGCCGCCGGGCGTAATTGTACGCCCTCCGTTTTTTTTTTACTTACCCGGTCGCCGGCGATCCCACGCCGGCGATCGCAGTTGGGGGGACTCCCAGGGAGCCCCCCGTGGCACATCCGCCCTCTTCAGCCCCCCCGGGCCATGTGAGAGTGAGGTCCTTGCGAGGACCTCACAATCACATGGCCGGCATAGCTGGCTGCAGCAATGCCAGCAAGGGGACTAACTGTAATGACAGTTAGTCCCCCTGCTGGCTGAAATCAAATTAAAAAAAGTTAATCAAATTAAAATAAGTGTAAAAAAATAATTATATACTTAGATCATATATATATATATTATATATGATCTAAGTATATATACACATATACATACACACACATACACCGTGTAGGTGTATTTTACTATTAATATATATAATTATATATATATATTAATATCAAATTACATGTAGACTGATACTGATTAAATATATCCTATGCCAATTTGTTCATGGGCCTCTGGGAGAGCACCATGATTTTGGAAAATTCGCATTGGAGGGGGCGACTCGCCTTCTATCGCAGGTTCATTGACGACATCCTTATCATTTGGAGGGGGGGTTGGGAAGAATTAGAAGATTTTATCTCCTACCTAAATAATAATTTATGGGGACTTACCTTTACTTATCATAGACATTTGTCCACCATTGATTTTCTTGATCTCACCCTGACTGGTTTTCAGGGGAGAGTTCTAACTAGGACCTTCCAAAAGAGTGTTGACGTTAATGGATATCTCCATGCTGATAGTGGCCACCATCCCACTTGGATCCAAAATATCCCTTCTGGACAATTCTATAGGTTAAGGCGCAATTGTTCCTCCCTTATGGACTATGAGAGAGAGTCACTCGTTTTATGTCGTCGCTTCATAGAAAAAGCGTATCCAGCTGAGCAGATCAGACGGGCTTATTTGAGGGCAGGGACACTAAATAGAGAGGACCTTGTCCCTCCGTTAGGCCGTTTAAAGAATAGGGTAGGGCCACTTGATAAAGAGTCACACTTGATTAGGGTGTCACACAGTAACAATCACGAACTTATCCTTAACCTTTTGGATGAATATAACTGTCCACAAAAGAGGAGAGCTAAATACAATATCAGTACTAAGGATGTGGGGGTGGGGATTTCTCCTGTCTTTACTACGGTTTTTAACAAATGTTATGATGATATTATTAGTGTCGTTTATAAATACTGGCCTATCCTTAGAAAGGACCCTTTACTTTGTTTTAGTATTTCAGAACTCCCGAAGATTACCTTTAGGAGAGCCCCAAACCTGAAAAATATATTAGCCCCCTCTAAACTAAGGGACAATGTGGAGGGGCCAGCTACTAGTAAGAATGGTGTCAACAATTTACGTTGTGGGCGGAGCAGATGCCTGACCTGTGGGTTTATTTGTCATAATACGTCCACCTTTAAATCATATAGGGGAGAAGAAACTTTTGTGGTCAACCATAGGATTACATGTAGTACCCCCTTTGTCGTATACCTTTTGATTTGTCCGTGTAATCAGCATTATGTGGGACAGACCACCAGACCCCTGAAATCTAGATTTAGAGAGCATAGACTGGCTATATTGAACAAAGATAGGAGATCTTCGGTTGCTCGACATTTTGAGCTGTTTCATAATAGTGACCCGGCATCTATTAAAGTGATGGGAATAGAGTTTATACCTCCCACTAGGGATTTTGCTATTAGGAAAAGACACCTGATCAGGGCTGAGTCCTTATGGATTTTTAGGTTAGACTCCCTCACACCCAATGGCCTAAACGAGGAGATAGAACTTTTTTAGTTTGAGGTCCCTTTTCTATATCTAGTTGGTTCATTGAGGAAAATTATATAGCTATATTATTGAGATGTAACAATAATATAGGGGGCATCTGCACTGCATTCTCTTTGTATGGAGATGTTTTTTTTTCTCCCCTGACCTAGATTTTTGCTGTCTAATAGAATTTATTATAAATTTCTTTTATATTATATGTATAGTTTTAATGGAGCTTTATATGTGAATATTAAATCAGATTGTGTGGAAATAATTCGCTAAAAAATTTTTGTTTATATGCTAATGTTAAATCAGATTGCGTGGAACTAATTTGTTAAACTGTTTATCTGTGTGTTAAACTGTCAGTTTAGTGTATGTATCATTAGCACCTGTTCTATGTTTAACAGGTTTCACTGATGTAGCTTGATTACTGACAATTATCCACTCCGGGGTTCACCTGCTGGTTTTATCTTGAGCAGGTATTTAAACCCTGGGTGGTGATCTAGGCACAAGTACTGATCTTGATAAAGTCCCACAGTTTGGGACGAAACGCGTTGATCTGTGGGCTGCTGGCTGTTCCTTTCTTTCCATTTCCCCTGGGTTTGACGTCCTGTCTTCATCTTTGGCTGAATACCGCGGTCTTTTTTGAAAACACCGACCGCGGTTTCTATCTGCTGGTTGCTGTCTGGGCGGTTGTTGTTCCACTCTGCACCTACTTTGTCCATCTTCACGGCTTCACCTCCACTGTGGTCTTTTTTGAAGATCCCGACCGCAGTGTGAGAGAGTTGGAGTTCCCATAACGAGGGTTCATCTGGTTGCTCTTTGATCCGCCCAACATCACCTTTATTCTGCCTACCCAGGGAGGACTTCCGGACAATTACTGTTTTTTTTTTTCATTTTATATTATTTTACTTAGTATTATTGTTTCTTGTCTCTTGTCTTTTATTTTTATATATCTCATTTATTCATCTTCTGGTTATATCTACCTCAGGTGGGGGCCCACACCGAGGACAGATATATATTTTTTCCCATTTATTATTATTATTGTGTTTTTTGGTATATAATTTGTATCCACCCTACCTTCACTTAGTGATCAGACCTCTATATATATATATTCTTTATATTGAGGTTATTCCATCTTTTTGGCCATTCAGTGCAGTTAGTTTGTGGATACAATTTTTTTGCCTTTTTTTATTTTTTATTTTTTTTGTTCTGTTTTATGAGATTTTTGTATTTAATTGTCCGGTTAAGGTATAACAGTGGTGATCGGAATTAGTCCTTTGCTGATTTATTTTTTACTTAATTAATAAATTATTTTTGATAATTTTTATACTATTTATCTAGTTTTATAATCTTAAGCGCACACACCCTATTTTCCATTTCTGAGTATATAACTCATCAAGTCGCTAGAGTGGGTGTGTAGCTGCTACTCTTCTTTTTTATTCATTTACTGATTTATTTGTGGTGTTATCACTGCATGTACCGTTTTCTATAAATACAATGTTAAACACATATCTGTTTAACAATGTATTGACTATCCACTGACTTCAGGTGGAAGGATTTTTAATCACAATTTTTTCCCACCATGATATAGTATATATATATAAAAAAGAAGCTCTTGCACTCACGCTTTAAATGTCCCTTGTGTGCCGGGTGCTAAGCCAAGGCTTTAAATATCCAAGAAATCCAAAGAGGTAGCAGCACTCACGGTCCAGATAAAAAAATCCAAATTTTATTAAAGCATATTTAAAACGATCGTTTTAAATATGCTTTAATAAAATTAGAATTTTTTATCTGGACCGTGAGTGCTGCTACCTCTTTGGATTTCTTGTATATATATATATATATATATATATATATATATATATATATGTCTTAAGGTTCAAGGATTGCAAAGGGTTTAACTGGTGCTGAGTTCAGCAAAAATTATAGAATAGAAAATAAAGCATTCTGAGGACTGTGAAATAGCAAAATATTAATATTTATTTCTGTCAATGTTTCAGCTTAAAAAACAAACTTTCATAAGTTCCTGATGTATGTATGCATATAGATTCCACATGTAAACATCACTACAACATTTGATAGAATGGCTGGACAGCCTAAGACAAAACATAAAATATGTGTATAAAGTCTTAACCCTTTAAGACCGGAGGGCGTACAATTACGTCCTTTTTTAAGCGGCTCTAAACGCCGCCGGGCGTAATTGTACGCCCTCCGTTTTTTTTTTACTTACCCGGTCGCCGGCGATCCCACGCCGGCGATCGCAGTTGGGGGGACTCCCAGGGAGCCCCCCGTGGCACATCCGCCCTCTTCAGCCCCCCCGGGCCATGTGAGAGTGAGGTCCTTGCGAGGACCTCACAATCACATGGCCGGCATAGCTGGCTGCAGCAATGCCAGCAAGGGGACTAACTGTAATGACAGTTAGTCCCCCTGCTGGCTGAAATCAAATTAAAAAAAGTTAATCAAATTAAAATAAGTGTAAAAAAATAATTATATACTTAGATCATATATATATATATTATATATGATCTAAGTATATATACACATATACATACACACACATACACCGTGTAGGTGTATTTTACTATTAATATATATAATTATATATATATATTAATATCAAATTACATGTAGACTGATACTGATTAAATATATATAATTATTGTTATATATATATATATGTATATATAATATAAAAAAAATATGTTAATACGTGAAAAAATAAAATTACAAAAATAATTAAAAATAAATAATTAAAAAATATATAGATGTGTGTTATTTCATTCTAACTGTATTGTGATATTAATATATATATATATATTTATATCAAAATACACATAGAACAAACTAATATATATATCTATATACATAAATATATACGTATATATCACTATATATATACCTATATATGAATAAAAATATAAAAAAAAAAGATATATATATACGTATATATACACATATGTATATATACACTTACACGGATGATATTATTGCTGCAATACTTTTCACTGTTTTGAAACACAAATATTTGTGTTCAGCGAAGTCTCCCGAGTACAACAGTACCCCTCATGTACAGGTTTTATGGTATTTTCAAAAGTTACAGCGTCAAATATAAGGCTTGTGTTTCATTTTTTTCACATTAAAATTCGCCAGATTGCTTACGTTGCCTTTGTGACCTTATGGTAGCCCAAGAATGAAAATTACCCCTATGATGGCATACCATTTGCAATAGTAGCCAACCCAAGGTATTGCAAATGGGGTATGTCCAGTCTTTTTTAGTAGCCACTTAGTCACAAACACTGGCCAAATTTGGCGTTTTTTGCATTTTTCACACACAAACAAATACTAACGCTAACTTTGGCCAGTGTTATATATATAGTGTTATATAAATATATAGTATATAAATGCCAAACAAACCCTGGGGTGGTACGGGGAGGGGAACATTTCTGACACAGCGCACTGTGCTGCCTGTCAATAATAGTTTTAATAACTCCTCCTCACATACCCACCGTCTTCCTTAACGTGTTCAGTCACTGTACAGTTGAGATCTGAGATACTAATGCTGTAGCTAGTTGAAAACTTGTGAAGCTTCAAACTGCAGGACTTGGGTTGAGACTCTAAGGACTAATCGAATTTTAATTTGTTTTAATCTGTAATGAATGTAAGCTACTGTTAACCATGTCAGCTACTTCTTATATAACACCTTGATGCTATAATCATGTGAATACTGTGTGCTGAGAGCAAATGGAGTAGGTGACATGTTTCGTAACAGCAGAATTATTTAATGTTAAGCTAATAGCAGGATCACTACTGAAGTTGATATCATGAGAGGGAGAGCTAAGACAGGGCCAGAAAGGTAGGCAAAGAAAGATAGATGGAGCATTATAGAGAGACATATATTGTGTGGGTATCTCTGTATTGCAGTTCTGTGCAGCGGTGGAACCACTGCTAGTGCAGCAAACGCGGCTGCACCTGGGCCTGCACGCTGCGCAGGCCCATTGGGAGACCCATGCACTTAGGGCCACCTTATGGTAATGTGTCTTCATTGGCCTGGTCAGTGCTACGGCCCTTTAATAGCATGACTGGGCCCCTTTAATGATATCAGCGCTGGGAGGAAGTGACAGACGGTTACATCTTCCCAGCTATCACAGAGCTGTGCAGGAGGAAGGCAGGGTGGAGGTGTGTGGAGTGGGAGACTAAAACATTTATAATTTGCATATGTGTCTGTTTGTGTGCATCCGTGACAGTGTGTTTATCTGTACGGGGCAGACTAGATGGGCCGAATGGTTCTTATCTGCCGTCACATTCTATGTTTCTATGTCTGTATGTGTGTCTGTGAATCTGCAAGTGGTTCTGTGTATATATCTGTGTATATTTCTGTGTATCTATCTGTATGTATGTGTATCTGTCTGTGTGTCTGTATGTCTCTGTGTCTGTGTATGTGTTTATCTGTAAGTTACATGAAAAGAGACTTGCGTCCATCAAGCTCAGCCTTCCTCACATTTGTTTTTTGCTGTTGATCCAAAAGAAGGCAAAAAAAATAAAATAGTTTAAAGCACTTCCAACAAACCAGGAAAAATAATTCCTTCTTGACCCCAGAGAGGCAGACAAATCAATCCTTGGATCAGGAAGCTATTACCCTGCATTGAAAAATGATGTTCTTGAATATTCTGTTTTTGCAAGTATGCATCTAGTTTCTGTTAAAACATCTGTACGAACTCTGATAAAACCACTTCTTCAGGCAGAGAATTCCACATCCTTATTGTTCTTACAGTAAAAAAAAAACGTTTCTCTGCCTTAGATGAAATCTTATTTTTTTCCAGTCTAAACGCATGATCTCGTGTCTTATGGAAAGTCCGGTTTGTGAATAGATTTCCACACAATGGTTTGTATTGGCCCCGGATATATTTGTATAATGTTATCATATCCCCAATGTTTTTCTAAACTAAAGAGGTTTAAATTTAAACCTTTCTTCATAGCTGAAATGTTCCGTTCCATTCCTTTTATTAATTTTGTAGCCCGCCCCTGCACTTTTTTCATCATATCCTTCTTTAGAACAGGTGGGCAAAATTGCACATTTGTTGTCTATAACAATTTGCATAAAATCGCATCATTTGTTGTCTATAACAATTCCTAAGTCCTTTTCGTGTGTTGTTATCCCTAAACCGCTTCCATTAAGGGTATATGTTGCTTGTGCATTCTTTATGCTGAAGTGCATAACTTTGCATTTCTCAACATAAAATTTTATCTGCCATTTGAGTGCCCAGTCCCCCAGTAAGTGTATATATCTGTGTGTCTGTCTGTATATCTATCTGTGTGTCTGTATGTGTATCTTACTGTCTGTGTGTCTATGTATCTGTGTGTCAGTGTGTGTATCTGTGTGTCTGTGTATATCTGTTTCTCTGTGTATCAATGTCTGTATCTGTGTTTCTGTATGTGTGTCTGTGTATCTATTTGTCTGTCTATATGTGTATGAATCTGTATATGCATGTATGTTTGCATGTGTATCGGTCTGCATGTGTGTCAGTATTTGTGTCTGTTTTTCTTCATGTGTATTTATCTGATTCTCTATATGTGTATCTGTCTGTGTGTCTGTATGTGTGTCTGTTTATCTATCTGTTTGTTTTCTGTATTAGTGTGTGTATCTGTGTATCGGCATGTGTATCTGCCTATCAGTCTGTATGTATATATGTATGTCTGTGTATGTATCTATCTGTTTGTGTGTATGTGTATCTGTGTGTCTGCATGTCATTCTGGTATAGAATTACATATGATTTTATTATAGTACTTTAGTACTTATGGTAAGTATCTTTGTTTCATTAGAGATTTTACCTTCTAGCTGAAGGTGTCAGGATTATATTGATCCAGCACGCAGAATAGTATCACACCATAGAACTAAGGGTAACGCCTTACCGGACCTTGGAATGGCCAGACTTAACGTAACCGAGAATAGTCAGAAAACAAGCCAAGGTCAGGGACACAGAACGAGACACAGCGATAAGGAAAAGCCAAAAGTCAAGTGTACCAGAAATCAAGGAATTTAAAACGAAGCCAAAGTCAAAAACCAGAACAACACGATCAGAAACACACTCTCGCATAACCATTTAAGGGAAACCATGACAGGACACTGACCCAAAGGTAATTTGGGTTTAAATAACCCTCCTGAGGCTGTAATTGGTTGTCTCTGACCGCTGACCCATAAACATGTTCGCGCGCCTATGACGTGACGTCACGCGCACATTGGCGCCATCTTTGATATGTCAGAAGGTGAGTCTCCTATTAAAACTGGAACCACAACAGCCAGCGTTTCTAGAAACATCGTACTTGCTGGGGATTGGAATGGAAGGAGGTTGGGCAGTGGTTTGCAGCGACCAAGGTAAGTATACAATATCTCTGTTGACGTGGCCGCTTAGATAGAAGGTGAATTTTTAGTGTAGGACTCACCTAAGAGGTTTTGCATTAATGTGGCAGGTGTGATTACACTTGAATGGCCATTAGAGTGATAATAAAAAAACTCCAGTTATTTGAACGTGCATAGGGTTTGGAATAGTGCACACGTAACTTTTTTGCACACGTAGTGCACACGTTACTTTTTTGTGTATTTATAATTGCTTATATAGTATACTTATGCAGGACATTGTTGATAGGTTAGTAATGATAGAGATAGCAGTGCGTACTAAACTGATAGCAAAATCCTGGAACACCAAATATACATAACTCTTTGACTCACCTCTAGTGATGTCCCGAACGGTTCACTGGCGAATAGTTCCTGGCGAACATAGCTTGTTCGCGTTCGCCACGGATGGCGAACATATGCGATGTTCGGTCCACCCCCTATTCGTCATCATTGAGTAAACTTTGACCCTGTACCTCAAAGTCAGCAGACACATTCCAGCCAATCAGCAGCAGACTGTCCCTCCCACACCCTCCAACCTCCTAGACAGCATACAATTTAGATTCATTCTGAAGCTGCATTTATTTTATTTTTTTTATTATTTTTTTGTGTGTTTGTGTTTATTATACATTATCCTCCATAGCCAGTAACCTGTGTTTATTATACATTATCCCCCATAGCCAGTAACCTGTGTTTATTATACATTATCCCCCCATAGCCAGTAACCTGTGTTTATTATACATTATCCCCCCATAGCCAGTAACCTGTGTTTATTATACATTATCCCCCATAGCCAGTAACCTGTGTTTATTATACATTATCCTCCCATAGCCAGTAATCTGAGTGTAATATAGAGATACTGTGTGTAATACAGAGATACTGAGTGTAATACAGGGATACTCTGTGTAATACAGGGATACTGAGTGTAATACACGGATACTGTGTGTAATATAGAGATACTGTGTGTAATACACAGATACTGAGTGTAATACAGGGATACAGTGTGTAATACAGGGATACCGTGTGTAATACAGAGATACTGAGTGTAATACAGGGATACAGTGTGTAATACAGGGATACAGTGTGTAATACAGAGATACTGAGTGTAATACAGGGATACTGTGTGTAATATAGAGATACTGAGTGTAATACAGGGATACTGTGTGTAATATAGAGATACTGAGTGTAATACAGGGATACTGTGTGTAATATAGAGATACTGAGTGTAATACAGGGATACTGTGTGTAATACAGGGATACTGTGTGTAATACAGGGATACTGTGTGTAATACAGGGATACTGTGTGTAATATAGAGATACTGTGTGTAATACAGAGAAACTAAGTGTAATACAGGGATACAGTGTGTAATACAGTGTGTAATACAGAGGTACTGAGTGTAATACAGGGACACAGGGTGTAATATAAAGATACTGTGTGTAATACAGAGATACTGAGTGTAATACAGGGATACAGTGTGTAATACAGGGATACAGTATGTAATACAGAGATACTGAGTTTAATACAGGGATACTGTGTGTAATACAGGGATACTGAGTGTAATATAGAGATACTGTGTGTAATACAGAGATACTGAGTGTAATACAGGGATACTATGTGTAATATAGAGATACTGTGTGTAATACATAGATACTGAGTGTAATATAGGGATATTATGTGTAATACTGTGTGTAATATAGAGATACTGTGTGTAATACATAGATACTGAGTGTAATATAGAAATACAGTGTGTAATATAGGGATACAGTGTGTAATACAGAGATACTGAGTGTAATACAGGGATACTGTGTGTAATATAGAGATACAGTGTGTAATACAGGGATACTGTGTGTAATACAGAGATACAGTGTGTAATACAGAGATACTGTGTGTAATACAAGGACTATTGGAGAGGGGGCAGTAAATGTAATATAATAGAAATAAGGGAGGAAGACATGGAGAGGGGGGCAGTAAATGTAATATAATAGAATTAATGGAGGAAGACATGGAGAGGGACATGGCACTAAAAGACTGTGCCAACTCCGGGCAGCAGCCAGCTGACCCGTGTGAGTCAGGCTGGGGCTGCCAGGAGTGGACAAGGGGGAGATATGTGGCGGGACATCGCCACTAAGTGCCATGTCCCCTGAGTATTCAGAGGTTTGGTTTTATATTTTGTGTCTCCAATATGTACTGTGATGGTTTGCCCTTGTGTCTGTCTTGCTAGTACTGCATTGCTGAACATTTAAAAGTTGACAGTTGACAGTTAACTCCTGGAGCCGTGAATAAAAATTGTCAGTTGACTCCCAGGCTATGTGTCGTGTGGTCCATGGGAATGGGAATTATGCTGTGTGTCCTGCCTTCTGTATGACGAATCCTGAGTACCAGCGGAGAGCCCTTGGTTTAACCCCTGCCGCTCCGCTACAAGGCTCCCATTGGCTCACATCATTCCAGCACCCCCACACAAATGTTTTGGGGGCGTAGGCATGACGTGGGCCAATCACTGGTGCAACAGTAGTGTACATAAAAAAAAAAAATGAAATTTGACTGTGAAATAATAGCAGTCAGTTTCCTTCACACGTGTGTGTTTCAGGGCCTGCCAGGGCACAGTGTCACACCAGTGCAACTCATATCTGGTATAATTGTAGTGTACATTTAAAAAAAATTACAGGGGGCTTGTTGTCACCTTTCGGGGACCCTTGGTGTTGTACGTGACTGGGTGGAGGAAGAGACCTTCAATGACATCAGTGAGGACAAGGAACGGGACATGGCTAGCTTGGTATCCAACCTTGTGCAAATGGGCAGTTTGCGGTTGTGCAAATGGACTGTTTACAGTTGTTTGTGGTGCGTTAAACGGGGAGTTTGGTCTGTCACTGTGAAGCGGGCGTAACCCTTACACTACCTGATCGATACAACATCATACCTGGTGTTTTAAAGCACATTATTCCAAACAATTTAGGAATGTTAGGCGATTTATGCCCTTTATGGATTAAAACCAGACTCTGCATCAACTATGTAATTTTCCATGGGAGTTTTGCCATGGATCACCCTCCGGCATGCCACAGTCCAAGTGTTAGTCCCCTTGAAACAACTTTTCCATCACTATTGTGGTTTTAAAATTCGCCTGCCTATTGAAGTCTATGGCGGTTCGCCCGGTTCGCCCATTCGCGAACATTTGCGGAAATTCGCGTTCGCCATTTGCAAACCGAAAATGTTATGTTCGCGACATCACTACTCACCTCACAAGATTACCTCATCCTGGGTCTTACTCTCTCTTCCCTATTGTTCATTTCTCCTCATGCCACCTCTCTTGTTCCCCTATCCCCAGTCTTCCATCTCTTTGTGTACATTTGGAAGCAGCTGCAGTCATTTACATATACCAAGTCAATCACCTTGATCACATTGTATGAAAATACTGTTCTGTGTATTTGTTTTTAAATAAAGATTATTAACAATAAGATGATTTTTTTAATTTAGAGGTAATCCCAGTGGGGTATAGCGCCTTCTTATTTTTAGTGAGACATAGTAATGAACCCAAGGCACACCAAGGTTAGCACTTAAAAAAACGTTTATGTAGCGGATGACCCTGGGCTGTCCTACAAATTTCATGTGAATCGCTATATTCGTGTATATTGCCAGTTTCTATGTGTTTTAAAAGAAATGTATTCCTCTGATTGTTCGGTAGAATCATTCGAATAAAGTAAGGGAATGAAACTACCGAACAACCAGACCTCCCTTGTGTGAAGTGTGCCTTCAAATACTCGTGGCAACAATGTGGCAAGCGGGTAATTAACGAGCTATGCGGTAGGTCCTTTGTCTCGGGGTGGCCGCCATTCGGGAAACAAACACGTGGTGGCGGCCATTTTACAATCTCCCGAACAGCGGTGTTTTGCCATCGAGTGTCTGGAACCCAAATCGGACACTCGACTAGGCAAACACCGCTGAGACCTCCACCAGCCCGGTCCGTACGGTTCCAAACTACCGAACGGCCCCTCGTTCGGTAGACAGGAACAACCGAACGAGGGGATTCCTGTGAACCCTACCTAATCTCTGTACCTTTAGCCATTCGTATGAAGTGTTCCCTTATACGGTGACCGACCGCAGGGCCCCATCGCATGGAACCCAATTCGGCTGTTATATCCAGCGCGGTCGGTCTTTTTATTACCTCCATAAAAGTCCCGATCTGGGTGATTTTTAGATATGTTACTCACCCAGATCAGGGCTATCAGGGGTTGTGCCATTTAAAGGGGTACCCCTAGGTTTAGGGGTACATCCAGGAACTGGGGGAATCTGAGTACAGTGTAAAGGGGATCATGATGTAAGCTGAGGGGAGGAGATGGGTGGGAGGTTACTAATCCCAGATTGGATACTGTACTAATTGTTGAAAACTCCTCCCTTGCATGGGAGCATGCTTTATAAGGCACTGTGGAATAAAGATTGTGAGTTCTGCTCCTGAAACTGTGTGTCGTCCAGTTATTGGGATTGCTGTTGGGATATTGCTGTATTACTTTACCTGCTGGAAGCCTTGCTTGTGGATTTACAATTGCCTTGTTCCTGAGCCTCACTTGGATTATAAGCGGAGATAACCTGGAGAATATTGTATCTCCGCTACATTGGTTGGCAGCGCTGGGATCCAGACTCACAGAGGAACAAGCATAAATGGAGTACGGATGGAGATTGATTTTACTACGCTAAAATGCTCCACGCTAAAGGACCTCCTAGAGGCAAGGGGTATACAAACCAGCAACAAGAAGAAAGCGGTACTCATTACTGAACTTATGGCAGAATACCGAATGGATGGCGATTCGGTTCCCGAACAGAGGGATCCGGGTGAAACACAGGAACAGATGGAGTCCAGAGGCAGGTTCGATTCAGGCTGTCTTTTTATGGGGAAAACCCCTCAGAGGAAATTATTTCAAAGACTATGACAGAGGTCCAAGAATTTATCTTAAAGAAATAGACGACAGCAGCTCCAGAACACAGCTCTGCAAGAAATGTACCACAAGAAGGTAAGCCGAAGATACCATACCAGGCTTTTAAAACGTATGTGGAGGCAGAGGAAGATATAGACACTTTTCTGAACCTAATGAGGAAATACGGAATTACAACAAAGTAAAAGAAATTATACTGGCCAGGTATGCTATAACACCGGAAGCATACTGGCGGAGATTCAGGGATTTAAAGAAGGTGGAGAAAGACTCACACGCAGAGTGGGCATGCAGATTACAAAGGGCAGCACTCGGGTGGGTGCAAGCTAGCAAGGCACGGTCCATGGAGGATGTAATCCAGATGATGCTGATGGAGCAGTTCTATGAGGGAGTAACCAGCGAGGTCCAGGAATGGGTAAGGGACAGAAACCCTACATCCCTCACCGAAGCTGCCAGGAAGTACAGATTAGTATCTGGATGCCAGCAGGCAACAAAAACCTGCAGCTCCAAAAGCCACATTTAAAACCTTTGGGGGAACCACTTACACCCCAACCCCACCAAGACCACTACCACCACCACCACCACCCGCTGCACAGCCATGGTTCCGTCAGCCCACTTCTGGCCCCTGTCATCACTGCCAGAAGTGGGGACATTATAAAAGGGAATGCCCACAGCTGCGGGACCGGTCCACCTGGATCCGTCCAGGCCCACCACCACCAAGAGCAGCCACAGTCCACCACTACCAGGATATGGTGGCCACACCATATGGTTCAGCCGTTCCCATTACCACCGTGGAACAGTGGGAGGTACTGCACGAGGCGGATCCTGTCCAGGCCAATACTGATAATCTACAACATCACAGACAGACCGTATACCTGGAGCAGTCCGAGGGCTACGGGACTCGGGCGCTACTATCACCCTGGTACAGAGCCACCTGGTTTCAGATCAGGCCAAGCTAAGTAAAACTGTGGCCGTCAGGGTAGCCGGGGGAGCAGTGTACCGGCTACCTACAGCAAGGGTACATTTACATTGGGGAGCGGGGTCGGGACACGTGGAGGTGGGGTTGATGCCGCAGTTACCGGCGGAGGTGTTATTGGGGAACGATCTGGGGAGACTCACATCTGCTTTTGAGCCCCAGACACCCACCACAGGAGAAGCGCACCCTGTGGTCACCCAACAACAGGCCCGCACCCAGGACTACAACACACTGCCGGAGGTCCAGGTAAGAGACCCTTCCCCTTCCTTAGAATGTGTTCCCTGGGCCCCACCTAATGAATTTGCAGGCGAAGTAGTAACAGACCCTACGCTTCAAGTATATAGGGATAAGGTTGTCACAGACTCACCTGGGGGGAGGGAGAGAGATTTGTCTGGGATAAGCAGCTTTTATACAGAGAAACAGACAAGCAGATTGTTGGGTCAGACCCGATAGTGATGAGGCAGCTAGTGGTGCCGCAGCGGTACCGAGTTGAGTTACTCCGGATAGCGCATGATATTCCGCTATCCGGGCATCTGGGGGTCAGTCGCACTAGGTACAGACTGACCCAAAATTTCTTCTGGCCAGGGATCAGCCAGGAAGTACGCAGATATTGCACTACGTGCGATACCTGCCAGAGGGTAGGGAAAATGGGAGACCGAAGGAAGGCGAAGCTCCACCCCCTACCCATAATTGAGGAACCCTTTAGCCGAATAGCGGTAGATTTGATAGGCCCCCTCAAGAAAGCTAGCCCGTCAGGCAAAAGGTATATCTTAACAGTAGTAGATTATGCCACTAGATATCCAGAGGCAGTGGCTCTGACTAACATCCACGCTGAAACGGTCGTGGATGCCCTCATGCGGATATTCTCCCGGATGGGATTACCCAGGGAAATTATCTCGGATCAGGGTACCCAATTTACCGCAGAGTTCACCCAACACCTCTGGAGGATCTGTGGCATTAAGCCTATTATCAGTGCCCCTTACCACCCCCAGACTAATGGGCTCTGCGAACGGTTCAATGGTACCTTGAAGCAGATGCTCCGAACCTTCGCAGAGACCCACAAGGATTGGGAGCGATTCCTGCCGCATCTCCTGTTCGCATACCGGGAGGTGCCGCAGGAATCCACAGGGTTTTCCCCGTTTGAACTGCTGTTTGGGAGGAGGGTCAGAGGTCCCTTAGATCTTATTAGAGAGCATTGGGAGGGAGACCGGAGCGCAGATGGCACTCCCATCATACCATACGTGCTGGCCTTCCGAGACCGCCTGGAAGCGTTGACTAGGATGGTAAGGGAAAACCTTCAGGCGGCACAGACCCGCCAGCGCACGTGGTATGATCGGGGAGCCAGGGACCGTAGCTTTCAAGTCGGGCAGAAAGTGCTAATTTTAAAACCGGTCCGACATGACAAGTTACAGTCCGCCTGGCAGGGACCATATAAGGTGGTGGAACAAAGATGTGACACCACCTATATCATAGGCCCCTGCACAGGGAATGGAGGGTGACGCATGCTCCATGTGAACATGATGAAGCCCTACCAGGAGCGCGCCGAGGAGGTAACTGCCATATATGCGCCCAACTCTGAGGAGTTTGACAGCTTACCACTTCCCGATTTGCTGGGAGATGGGCAGTTATCTGGGGATTTAGGGGAGGTTGCACTGGGAGATCGGCTGAGCCCACAGGAGCGGATCGAGGTACAGCGGCTATTAGAGGAGAAACGAGACACATTCTCTAATGTACCTGGATACACCCCTCTGGCCACTCACCGGGTCGAGACCCCAGGGCAACTACCCATGCGCCAGACCCCCTACCGCATCCCAGAAGCGGTGAGGGAAAACATGCGCAAGGAGATCGATGAGATGCTCCAACTGGGTTTGATTTAGCCCTCAGATAGTCCATGGGCTTCTCCTGTAGTCCTCGTGCCGAAGCGAGATGGTACGACTCACTTCTGCGTGGACTACAGGAGATTGAACGAGAAAACCGTGTCAGATGCCTATCCTATGCCACGGATAGACGAACTACTGGACAGGATGGACAGGGGCCAATACCTCACTACTATTGACTTATGTAAAGGATATTGGCAAATTCCCCTGGCCCCAGACGCCATCCCGAAGTCGTTCTTTGTCACCCCATTTGGCTTGTACCAGTTTAAGGTCATGCCATTTGGGATGAAAAACGCCCCAGCTACTTTCCAGAGGATGGTGGATCGACTCCTGGATGGGTTCCAGGACTATACCTGTGCCTACCTGGACGATATTGCTATTTTTAGCAATACATGCCAGGAACACTTGGCCCATATAGGAGCTGTACTAGACAGGATTAGGGAAGCTGGTTTGACCCTGAAACCGGCCAAGTGTAGTATAGGGATGGCTGAGGTACAGTACCTGGGACATAGAGTGGGGTGCGACAAACAGAAGCCCAAACCCGCCAAAGTAGAGGCCGTAGCCCAGTGGCCCACCCCTAGGACTAAGACCCAAGTTTTAGCGTTTCTGGGGACCGCGGGGTATTACAGAAAATTTGTCCCTAACTATAGTGCCCTGGCCAAACCCCTCACTGACCTGACCCGGAAAAATCTGCCCTGCCAAGTAACCTGGACCCCGGAGTGTGAGCAGGCATTCCAACATCTGAAAAATGCACTGATAAATGCCCCTGTCTTGGCAGCTCCCAATCCAACTAAACGATTTCTTGTTCACACAGACGCTTCTATGTTTGGATTGGGGGCAGTACTGAGTCAAGTCGGGGCCGATGGCGGAGAACATCCCGTGGCTTACATCAGTCGCAAACTGTTACCTCGAGAAGTAAGCTACGCCACCATCGAAAAGGAATCCCTGGCTGTGGTGTGGGCCCTAAAGAAACTGCAGCCCTATCTGTATGGACAGCCCTTTTCCTTGCTCACGGATCACAACCCGTTGGTATGGCTGAACCGGGTGGCTGGGGACAATGCTAGGCTGCCACGCTGGAGCTTGGCGCTGCAGCCCTTTGATTTTAATATTCAGTACCGCCCAGGTAAGCAGAATGGAAATGCTGACGGGTTGTCAAGACAAACTGACCTAGAAAAATGATCTGTGAGCAACCGGACATCCCCAAGCCGATCCGTGTTGGATCAGACTGTGTATGCCGGCTTGTGGGCAAGGCTTGTGTAGGACAGCCCAGTGTAGCGGATGACCCTGGGCTGTCCTACAAATTTCATGTGAATAACTGTATTCGTGTATATTGCCAGTTTCTATGTGTTTTAAAAGAAATGTATTCCTCTGATTGTTCGGTAGAATCATTTGAATAAAGTAAGGGAATGAAACTACTGAACAACCAGACCTCCCTTGTGTGAAGTGTGCCTTCAATTACTCGTGGCAACAATGTTGCAAGTGGGTAATTAACGAGCTATGCGGTAGGTCCTTTGTCTCGGGGTGGCCGCCATTCGGGAAATGAACACGTGGTGGCGGCCATTTTACATTCTCCCGAACAGCGGTGTTTTGCCGTCGAGTGTCTGGAACCCAAATCGGACACTCGACTAGGTGAACACCGCTGAGACCTCCACCAGCCCGGTCCGTACGGTTCCAAACTACAGAACGGCCCCTCGTTCGGTAGACAGGAACAACCGAACGAGGGGATTCCTGTGAACCCTACCTAATCGCTGTACCTTTAGCCATTTGTATGAAGTGTTCCCTTATACGTGACCGACCGCAGGGCCCCATCGCATGGAACCCAATTCGGCTGTTATATCCAGCGCGGTCGGTCTTTTTATTACCTCCATAAAAGTCCCGAACCCCTGGTCCGATCTGGGTGATTTTTAGATATGTTACTCAACCAGATCAGGGCTATCAGGGGATGTACCATTTAAAGGGGTACTCCTAGGTTTAGGGGTACATCCAGGAACTGGGGGAATCTGAGTACAGTGTAAAGGGGATTATGATGTAAGCTGAGGGGAGGAGATGGGTGGGAGGTTACTAATCCTAGATTGGATACTGTACTAATTGTTGAAAACTCCTCCCTTGCATGGGAGCATGCTTTATAAGGCACTGTGGAATAAAGATTGTGAGTTCTGCTCCTGAAACTGTGTGTCGTCCAGTTATTGGGATTGCTGTTGGGATATTTTGCTGTTGGGATATTGCTGTATTACTTTACCTGCTGAAAGCCTTGCTTGTGGATTTACAATTGCCTTGTTCCTGAGCCTCACTTGGATTATAAGCGGAGATAACCTGGAGAATATTGTATCTCCGCTACAGTTTATTCATGCAATGAAGAAATACATCAAATAACATTGACAGAAAAGAAGTGCATAGAACAGTGCATACTAAATCAATAGTACCAGTACCACAATAGTAATAAAAGGCTAATTACATATACCCATAAAAAAAGGTATACTGACCAAGAGCAGGAGAAATGAAAACCCCAACGTTTCGGCTCCTTTATTGCAAATTAAGTTCCATTTAGAATTTCTTATCTCCTGCTCTTTTAATAGCTTGCTACACCCTGCAGAAGCCTCCGGTAGGTGATTAAAGTTCAAGTTACAGAGAAGGAGATACCAAATTTTACAGTAAGTTACATCTAATTGAAAACTAAACCATTTTGTTTTCATGCAGGCTGTGTCAGTCAAAGCCAGGGGGGAGGTGGTTAGGGCTGCATAAACAAGACCAAAACTGATTGAACTCCTAAATGGCAGATAATCGAGTTTTGAAAATTTCACATGTATGATCTATACACTAAAACTGCTTCATTAGGCTGAAGTTCATTTGATGACTATCGTGTTCTATTAATCTTGTCTTCTCCTCTTAAGTGTAATATAGGCCTCCTTTCCATCTGGCTTCCTACTTGCTCTCACTTCTTTTATTGCTACAAATTGCATTCTTTAGGCATCCCTTAGCTTTAGATTGCACAACACAAAATTCAGGTTAGGTATAATGGTTTTGTATGGTATATATAGTGTATTTAAAAGTGTGATTGCCTCTTGCACTTTTAATTATCTAAAAACTTACAACTGTATGCTTTATTAGATGTATGCCACATTCAAATTATTTTCTCTTAAAGTGACACAATATGCACTGTAACCGCTTCATCTCATTCAAGAGGTTATAGTGTCTCTAGTCTCCTGGCACATGCTTCCACTTCAGTTTTTGAAGAAGCCTGTGCATCAATGGGAAGCAATGATTTACTGTAAGTGTCAACTAACGTATTTTAACCTAAGAGAGTCGCCTGTTGCTGATATGAATTGGTATGGCTAAGGAAGAATATAATCTCTGTCTTAGCCTTACCGTCAGTGGGAGCTGGACTGTGGGCAGCCAGGGTGTAGATTTAAACTGCTTGAAAATATGTTAGCACTAAGCACGAGGGGATCCAAATCGATATAACTAGCCTGAAGAGATGAAATGGCTATAGTGCCTAGGGTGTCCCTTCTATGTTTATTTGCTATGCTTTGAGTTATTTTTTTGTGTGTTCATTTATAATCCAGTATTCATTAGCACCCAGAGACTTTGGATGTGCATTTGTTATCCCAAGTAGTGCTAATCCTCCCAGGAGAAGCGGTATTAAACACCCATAAAATAGATTAACTGCCAATAACAACAACTACGAGACATTATATATAGTTTTAGAATGGAAATTTAAATCACCCCCACATCAGCAGAAGATACTATTAAATGGTAAAGGGCATTTAATGAACACTCCCACCAAGAAATTATAGAATTTCTTTACAACTCATTTAATGTTTATATAATAGTCTTACGCATAAAGTGAAAGTGACCTGTTTATATTGTGTTTATACTAACACTTGGTCTGTCAGAACTTGCTGATTAATTAAGTGATAAACACTGAGCAGTTGACACTTTCTTCATGCTCACTGAGAGTTTCTATTCCAAACCAGAACATAGCCGTATCGTCCTTGTTTAGAATTGTAGTTTACATAGGATTCACACAGTCCTTGAAAGTGCAAAACAGCCAAGCAGTTTAAGAGATTGTGCTTGGGGGGGGGGGGGGAGGGAATATCTTCAAAGGCAATATGCTATGGCAGTGATCTAATATCTTCTAATGACATCCCACCCTGACCTTCACCTCTCCTCCTCATGACTTCAAATAATTAAATAAAGAAGGCTGTGGAAACTACATCTAAATAAACATTAGGAGAAGTAGAAATTAATCCCCTGCTTGTCAAACAAACGAATCCTCGCTTTTTTCAAAGACAGCAACGCCAACAGATTTCTATTTTTGTAGCTCTAACAACTTAATTTTTCTTCCTGTGATGCCAATATCAACAAGCCATGGAGAGACGGTCCAGCCAGACAAACAGAAACCTTCTGTGACGAAGACGTGTTATATCTTTTGGAAACAATGGCACAAGGAAATCAAGAACATGGGTTGAGAAGATAGTTAACCCCTTGAGGTATTGAGAAAGTATGAATCTTTTCAGCCAAATGAAACAATCAAAACAGAGCAACTTTTTCAAAGCAGAAACGTAGAACTCCATTTACCGAAGTTTGACTGCACTTAGAAGATTAAGCTCTTTAAGTTACTCATAGTGCTTCAGTGTTCAACCCGGTTAACTCACCATGTGCTTCAACGTGGATCATTAAGGCACCATGTACTCAAATATATTAATAAATTATTCAGAGCTAGGCAACCTTCAGCACTCCAGATGTTGTGGACTACATCTCCCTTGATGCTTTGCCAACTTTATAGCTGTAAGAGCATTATGAGGAATGTAGTCCACAACATCTGGAGTGCCAAAGGACATTTACATCTCTGCCCCAGATATAGATATTGGTGCAGCACACATACAATGCATATGGATATGGAAGAGAGAATTTAGAAAGCACTTGTAGAGATAATTTATTTATATCTATTATAAGCAGTAAGAGAGAATGTATTGATATCTAGGAGTAAGTATTGAAAATTATGATTAAAAAAAAATTAAATCCGCAGCCGCGACTCGGGAGTAATGAAACGAATGTTGTCTAGTAGACCTATAAATGTTTATGAATACAGAAAAAGGAAAGGACTTCTTCAAAATGAGGAGATTCCCTTGGGCTAAATTCCAAATGACAAGGTCCAACTTTGTATGCTCCTTGAGATTCTTTGCAACAGGATTTACATTTGGAGGGCTTGTTCCAAAATGAATCATAAATGATGATGATTAAATGATTAAAGATGTAAATACATGTAAAACACAACCAGGTGCCTGAAAAGTCACTATTTAAAACAAACAAAACTCTTGCAACGTGGTCTTTAAGGTGGCAACAGGAATCAAACCTTCATTGAACTCTAAAGTGCAATTATCTTGCAGTGGCTGAGCTGGATTTAATGGTTCATGAGATTGAGTTTTCTCTGACAGACGTTTGTTTATTCTTTATTAGCTCTGGATGAACATAGTACACAGGAACTCTGAGCGAACATGGCTGACATCCATATCTATTAGCTAATATGGTGTGAATCAAAGCTATGTCATTCAGTCTACACAGGTTGGTGTACACTGAACTCTTCCAGTAGCCTTAAAATATCTGTGACTTAAACCAAAATAACAGAATCACAATAGTAACATATGCGAACTGTTTGCAATACACCATAACGGAAATAGATAAGACAGCTAATTCATAAAAGTACACTCATAGAGACGATAAATAGCTCAAAAGGCCGCTTGACAATCTCTGCTAGTTTGGTTATAAGTTATATGTTGCGGGAACTACGTGTCCCTTCTTCTCTAATATGCTAAAAGACCTGCGTGTCTAAAGCACATGTATGTAAAATCAGTATCTTGCCATTTAGATTGTATGCGAGACCTGTGAGTCTGAATTTTATGCCATAATCCGTACTAATATGATAACCCAATAAAATTGAATTTACAAAAAAAAAATTAAATCCAAACTGTAATTAAAATTTTTAGTCAGGCAGGAAGGCTGCAGCAATGAAATTAGATGGTCAGTTGGCATGATATACTGTTTATTTTTTCTCAATATTCGGCAATTAGTACACCTCTAACTAGTTAAGAATGAACAAATCTGGCACTCTTATTGAATGATCTGTAAAGGCCAAGGAAATAAAGTAATTGCTCAATTATAATCTGTTTTGCTGCAGCTTTAATAAAGGCAATTCTAATCATCTCCATGTTAATCCCTATGAATTGCCCTGGCTATATTATCTTACAATTTTAGTTTTTGGTAGAACATGTTATGATCTAATATACTTAATGGTTTGAAGATAAATAATTTTGGCATATATTAAAAAGAATGCCATGTCACATCTCTATTTGCTACCCGCCATTATTTTTTTATTTATTTTTTTAAATTCTTTATTTTGGATGTGCACGAGTGGTATAGCATGAACAAAGACATTTGTATATTAGTCAGGCAGTGCCTAATACATAGCTTAAACATGTCTCGCAATATGCACATTTTCCTGTTTTTTTCATCATGGAACCATAATATACAGAGCTAACGTGTAAACGGTAATGCTAACAGTTAGGCGGGAGCCCTGTAACAAGGAACAACATTATGTCACTATATATGTCATGTGTGTGGTTTATGGAGTTAAGGTATGTGACATGTATCAGCTTAGAAAGTAGTGTGTGTTCCCCGTTTGGGTTGTGGCTTTTTAGTGTAGTCGGTACGTGGGAACAGTGTGGTCCATCCCGGCTACTAGCTGAGTGTACAGTAGAGCCCAGGAGATGGGGTTTGAAGTTGGTGGACAATATCGATGCGTGTGGTACCCCTAACCATGGCGGCGTCGGGGGATGGGGGGTGGCATGCTAGGCGCCGTGGAGTGTGTTCTGTGTGGTGTCTGGGGCGTAGTTTTCTAATAATCAGGTTACGGGTGACAATTTGTGTTAAACGATAAGTTGTAAAAGTAAAAATAAAAGCAGCTACAGGATTATAGAAATATAGAGAGGGCCAAAGTAAAAGCAGGCCTAGCGACTGTGGTGTGTCCAGGTTTGAGGTTCCCCTCTTATATCGTTGACCCCTCTAGATAGCTCGAGGCCATGGCAGTCTGACCGCCCCTTCACTGCACTGGTGCTGGTGTCCCTCTGGTGCATGGGACAAAGGGGGTGATGTTGATCGGGTCTCTTACACTCTCAGGTAACGCCCGGGTCTCAGCTGGTGCGGGCAGTCCCAGTTTTCCCATAAAAGAAGTTGCGTCAGCCATGGTGTGGTATCATTTTTCGTGACCATTAGGGGTTATTGTCCCCTATCTGTATGGCAGTCCTGCTATGCGTAGTTGGGAAGTTACCAGTGTGTAGGTTTTCCTCCATAGCAGCGTTGCCTTTGTAAGATCCTGGAAAAAGTTCAAAGTAGCATTTTCAAATGGGAGAGGGGTTTTGCCCTTCACCACTTTCATAACGTATATTTTGTCCTGTACTGAGTGGCAGCGTGGGATGACATCCCAGTTCAAGGTGGAATTAGTGTTGGTTGTGTTGGGGATGCGGTATAGACTGTCCACTGTTAGTTTGCGAGCCAGCGTGTCGGGTAGTATGGATGCCAAGAGGCGTCGGACGTAGTGGGGTAGTTCCTCCGCGGATACCGCTGCCGGGATGCCTCTGATTTTGATGCTTGCGCGGCGTTGTCTATCCTCCATATTTGTGAGTTTTGCGGTCAGGATACTCTGGTGCGTTCGCAATTGGTGGATAGAGTCCCGCATGGCCTGCATGGTAGACTGAGTGTCCATCACTACCTGCTCTGTGGCTCTAACTCTCTCCGTTACGGCCTGTAGCTGTGTTTTAAATATGGCCGAATCTGCCGCTAGAAGCTTATGGATGTCAGCCAAGAGGGCCTTCAGGTCTCCCCTGGCCTTTAGGGGCTGAGTCATCAGATGGGTCCGCTGGCATGGTAAGTACCGTCGGAGGCTGTAGGGGTACCTCCGTCTCCTGGCGGTCCAGTTCGGGTTCTGCTTCCAGTTGGTCCCCGGACAGGGTTTGTCTGGGCTTCTGCAGCATCGCCCCAATGTCCCTGTTGTCTGAGCCAGTGGCGGGTCTCAGCGATTAGCGGCCCATGGTCAGCGCATCGGGTGGCATGTATGATGAGGTCCCCCTCGGCCCCGCCGCCAAGTCTCCGCAGAGGAATGACTCGAGACTGGGTATCTGTAGCGGGTGGTAGGCCTCAATTTTATGTCGCCGCTTAGGCTGCTTTTGCAGCTGTACAAAGGGCATCGATGGTTGCAGCTTGGGCAGCAGAGTCCGATTTTGGCAGTTTGGAGCCTGGATGGGCCCTTTTTGGGATATCAAGTGGATTACGAAGTTGTGTAGAGGAGCTCCAGAAAATGGCGTCTGGCTCGGTCTGCGGGCTAGCCCTGCCCCCCTGCTACCCACCATTATTTAGCATATGTTTCATATGTATATTTACTACTGCCCATGTTCCTTTATGCATGTTAATTTCTGGGATCTTTGTTTATACTGAGATCTTACAACTCATCCAGGTCAAACTTCTACTCAGAAGAACAACTCAAACCTCCATATGTTAAAATACCTGCCTTAGGTGGTGGGCCCAGCTACATTAACAGCAAGTTCTCTGAACCTTTAGAACCTAAGCTGACCTGCAAGCAAGATGTGGGCCAGCGGGCTATCTACATTCTCCCCTCTAGCTGTCTATGTGAGTTGTTGCAGCATGCTTGATCATGCTTGATCAGAGCAGCACTGCACCTTCTTTCTTAGCCTGAGCATTCTGTGCTAGCAATACATTGGAACAAGTGGGGAGTTCATGTTATGTTTGAGGTGGTGAGACCCCAAGGAGATATGTGAGAGTTTGGGGAGCAGGAAGAGTAACAAACTACATTTCCACCCTTGGTGCCAGGTAATATAGGTAAACCTCTGCTCTCCCTTACTTCATCTCCTAATCCCTTCACTTCATCCTACCAGTCAGTCAATTATCCTTCACTAACTCGCTCTTTTCGGTCTTTCAGTTGAGACGATCTCTTTAACAATTTTTAGCAAGTGCAAATCTAAAATGGTTTCATGTAGGTTTAGAGTTTACTTAGTGCCATTCACTGTTTATCAGGTGGAAGTGATGCCAAGTGCTTGAGTTGACTCATTATAGCTTTCAACCTGTGATGTAATTGCAAAATGTTAAAATTGCCAGATGATGTTGCTCTTCAGATTGTGTAGATTAATAACAACTATAGTAATCCAGGTTTTAGGTCTAAAACTATTTCTGACCTTAGCAGTGTTTACAGCAGAAAACAGTTAAAACATTTTTGGTTCATGATCATATTATAAACAGACAAGCAATACTGGCTGAATTTCACAACATGTTATCAAACATAAACAAGTGTAAGATTGTGATTGAAGCCTTAGTCTTATTATTCCGTAGGTGAATGTGTGCAATTAGAGATTAATTCACTAATTACTGATCTGAGGCAAATTTTCATTAAAACTGCTGAATTTAGACTATAGAAGTTGGTATACTGCAGAAGTTGGTATACTGCAGAATTGGAGAATTATGTCTAATTAGCTATTCTCGCTTAAATTGATTAATTCACGGAGAGTTGAAGGTCTGGTTTGCCTTCTTCCTGTGATGTTAGTCTTTAGATATCCTTAGTCTTGATGCCCAATCTGCTCCTTGCTTGTTGTCCATGTAGCATACTTTGAGCCTACCAAAGTCTGTTTTTTATAAGCACTTGAAGATCCCTCTGTAATGGATACATCCATATTATATCACACTTATGCTCCCTGTTCCTTGTTCCCCTTTTATTTTGTAATCTATAAATGATCCACTAGAGGGTGCAAATGCTGACATGCTGCATATTTAGCCAGACTAATTGGAGTTATCAGCACCTGTTTCCAAAACGGTAGCAAAATATTTCAATCCCTCTTTGCACTGAGGGCTCTGACTTTATTCCTTTTTTTATATGTCCCTGTCACTTTAACATTTTACTGCCACTGTCTTCCTCATCCCATTGTATGTCCTGTAACTTGCCTCGCTTCTCATTGTATGTTGTCTCTGCCCCAGGCTAGAACATCACATGTTCTTAATCACACTGTTCATGTTAGTAGAAATGGGTTTCTCCCAGAACTTTGTATTCTATGTTTACTCTAGTTCCCTGTTAACTTCCAGCCCTGATCAATTTTCTCCTATTTCTTCTGTTTAATGCTCTCTTATTAAATATCTGCTCAACTCATGATACTGTATTTCACTGACAATTAAAAGATTTATTTTAAATACTTTAGCAAATGTATCTAAGATTTGTTGTTCAGCATATATTCAGGTGGCCATGCCTCATTCTGTGTGAAACTGTATGCTGGTGTTACATATGTTTTAAACCCACACAGCTACTGTTATTTTGATGCTCAGTCTTGATCGTTTCCTTTAGCTCAACAGCAGCTAAAGAGCGATATTTTGGTTACATAATGGCTAACGTTGTTTTAGCATGGAATATACCTCACAAGCAAGGCCCATATTATCTCTTATATGAGCCTGATCTGTCTGTCTAATGAACATAATAATAATAGTAATAGTAATAATAATAATAATAATAATAGTAATAATAACATAATGGCTATAGATATAATGGTGGCTATATAATGGTGCTGGTGAGGGTTTAGATTCTTGAACATGCACCATTTCATTCTGTGAAAGAAAACCTGTAAAATATTAAATGAATTGTTTTGTAGGCTCTGTGTTGATACAGCACAGATTAATAGTAAAACATCTCGATTATAAATAATAATCATCTTACTTGTTTGTATTGCCTACCAGTAATAGTAGAAGAAAGATTGTAAAATACCTACCTTTTGGTAACATTTGGTCAAATTGCCTGGAGTATTTAGGTTTTATGCTTTCCAACAATAAGAAACAACTATTCTATATTAAATCGGCATTGCAAAAGATGAGAACGATAGCTTCAAGTAGAACTGTAATTTATTTATTTAGTTCTATTCCATCAATGATGTCTGCAGTTTGCCCTTCTGTGGGCCATTCTATAATGGGTGCCTTTTATTGGTCTTCATCGTCGATTTTGTTTCCCAAACCCTGAGCCGGAATCGTAGCAAGGCCAGAACACAAATAAATACATTTGTCAATCAAACAAGTTTAAATTATGGGTTGTTGGTTAAGTAGCTTGGCAATGGAAACATTAGCTTCTTCTCTTTGCCAAAGAACAAAAAAAAAAAAAAACAACTAAAATCTAAACAATGGGAAATGGAGGAACAAAAATAATGAATTAAAAACAACCTACTAAGTACCAGTGGTGTTGTCTGTAATACAAATCAACTCTCCCTTTTTTCTTAACTCATATTGGTGCATGCCAGTCCAAAACAATGAATAATGTGTGAGATTGCACACCTTTATAGCACTCAGCTGGTTAATCTAAATAATTATTCCTGCAGATATATTAGCAGCTTTCTCAGATTCTATATATCATTAAATTCTTCACTAGTGCCAGACAGTTGGTTTAATAACAACAGTATTCTCTGAGATAAAGATCAGCAAAACCGGTAAATAAACAAATTATATTGCTCTGGTTAATCTATTCTCTGCGTGCATGTAAATAAACTCTGTGAGGATGGAAAGAGTTAACCCATACTTGGAATATCCCATTTAATACTTCCATGAAACATTATTAAGCAGAATTCTAGTATAGGACCCGGTAGTAGCATTAAATAATTGTCACATTTTTCTTCCGAAAAGATTAGCCTTTTTGCTAAGGTTGCAGAGCCTTATTGATGCACTAACGCCATCAGAAAGAGCACACAATTGCCAAGGGATTAGTGTGTCTGTGTGGCAGCTTGTTTTTGCTATTATATTTTTCCGATGATGTGCAAATTTAGTTTTCTGCTGTAGGGAAACAAGAGTCACACTGGGAAGTTCCACAAAGCTGGCGCGTGTAAGAGAGAGCTAAATGGTTTCTCTCTGATGTGTCTGGGTGAGTACATAGAAGTCAGATTCACAGCATAGCATCACATAGGGTTTGTTCATTCTACAGCCTTTTTTGGAATATGCCTGTAGTAGCACAAAAGAAGACTGAGGATAAAATATGAGCTTTCAGTGCATATCCAGAAAATAAGTGTGGCAGGTGGGATTTTTACTTTAATTTCCCTTCTAGTTCAATTTTCTTTTCATAAAGGGACAATGCTTTTTTCAATGTCATGATTCAATCTGTGAAACCCTTCCTAGCATGATTTACTCAAATGAACACTTTATTATTCCTTTTCTGATGCAAACATCCCTATTTTAGAGAATAGGAGTGAGATATGACATTGGATAGGGAACACAGAAGAGAAATCTACCATCAAACACAAATTTCTCCCTCAATAAATGCAATTAGAGAAGATTATGATCAAAAAGAGAAAAAACAAAGTGAAGGGATAATGTAGGATCTGATTAATCCGAAAAAAATTGAGAATATAGAAACAGCCAGTCAACACTGGACCTTCAATGTGTGAGTGATTGTTGCCCAGAAAAAAAAAATCGGGACCTTGCAAGAAGGGAATAAAGGAAATAGTAAGAAAGGTCCGCCCCACTGTTGTTTTGTAGAGTAGAAGAGAACTGACATGAGTCATGTGAACGTGATTGAGTCTGTTTGAAAAGAAATATTGTATTTGTCAGGTTGTGTTCTTCTTCCACACTCTTGCACCTATATGTGTAGACTATTTTCTCTATTTTATAAGTCAAGTGAAGTCAGAACTAAATTTTATTTTATAGGCAATTGAAAGTGGAGGTTGAGTTAGCAATATAAGCAAACCAAGGATGCCAGATTTTGCTTTGAATGACGAGGATGTTGTTTAGTCTGGCCATCAACTCTTCCATATTGTATGTGTATATTATTTTGTTGTGTAAGTGTTCAATATGTGGCACCAAACCTTTTCGCCTCATAGCTATGCACAAACCTGCCTCAAGACAGATAGAATGACACAGCCTCAGCGAGTATTTTGTAAGCTTCGGTGTGAAGGGTTCCCACTCAACAAAGAACAAATGGATCTGGTCTGAAATCTACCCACAGGAGACATTCCAGCAGCCTATTACTTTTTCTTAATTTACATCTTTATTTGTATTCCTTGTTACTTTCTATACATTTTCAAGAAGTGTTTCATATGTTTTTTTCTAATGGGTTTACATTTTCATTTAGTTTTTCCATTTTTTATTTCACTTTTTCACTTGAATTTTTAATTATATTTTCATATACCTATTTGAGAATACTGCATCACCTGAGGCATATTGTTGTGGATTCAATTAACAGTAGTGGCCTGTACCATGGGGCACTCTTAATGTTTCAAGTAAGGAGTTGCAGGATACTTTCATGCTAGGGCTTGATAAAGGCTCAGAAAACAGAAGACATCATTAGAATAAAACTGTCAGGGCACAATTACATTAGTGGAATTGGCAGAGAAACTCAATGATCCCCCAAGACCTTTGAAAACCCAAAAATGTTTCAGTGATATCTTCTAAAAATATTACAAATTGCCCTCTATATAAAATGTGTTAGACCAACCCATGTATTGATTTTATCTGTTAAAGAGCATCTCTTACCTTTTCAAATATACTCTTACCACTCAAAAATAAGCATTATGCCTCCAAAGAAAAAATATTCCAATAAGAATATAGGAGGGGACTTTGAAGTATAAGCTTGAGCTGTAGTCATAACAAGGTTTGCACCTGGATTTTACTATTAAAAAATAGGGGTTGAATTTTGTGTATATGGTGCTGTAGTTGTATTAAAGGACAATCTTGCAGCACTGGATACAGAGATCTAGTCTCTGTATTCATTGTTAAGAGGGTGGTAGGGTGGCTGGTGCAGGGGATCGTAGGGGGCTGGGGCAGAAGGTGGGAGGGTGACTGGGGCAGGGGGTGGTAGGCTGGGGCAGAGGGTGGCGGGGGGCTGTGACAGGACAGGGGTGAAAGGGGGACTGGGGCAGAGGGTGGTAGGGTGGTTGGAGCAGAAGTTGGTAGGGGGGCTGTGGCAGGGCAGGAGATTGTAGGGTGGCTGGGGTAGATGTTGGTAGGGGGGCTGTGACAGGGCAAAGAGTGGTAGGGGGCTGTGACAGGGTAGGAGTGGGGGGGGTCATAAATACCTTTATCGTATCCAGTGGGCAGGCTGTATCCCTAGTGGTCCTGAGGGCGCCCTATCCAGTCTGCAGCTCCGCTGGGTGCAGAGCTGCAGACCACGTGGTAAGTCTCGCCATCTCCAGACAGAGCATTGCCATAGTAACCCGCAGCAATGCTCTGATTGGCTGAGATCGCGAGAGCTGCAGACTGGAGGCTGTCTCTCTCTCCCAGGCAGGCGGTGTAGAGGGAAATCGCACACGGCGGCATGAAGGGCAAGCCTCCTGTGTCGGGCCCTCGGTCTCTGACCGAGGACCTGACATGTCACACTGCCCTAAGGTGATTTAGGCCATAGGCGGCCACCTAAATCGCCTAATTCAGAGCCGCCTCTGATGACATCCGCTAACACTATGTATAGCCAAGTCAAGGAAGGCATGGAGATCACACTAGAGATTAGGCCAGGCCTGAAGAATAGTGTACAAACCTTAAACACATTTACTGTCCATGTTACCTCATGAGTGACGAAAGCTTGAAGAGCTTAAAGAGACCTCATGCACGTCACCAGCTTTCAAGGCTGGTAAGAGACCCACTATCTACTGCTTGTCATCATGATCACCCTTTTCGCTGTTTGAGGATGGATATTTGAGAAGTCCAAGTTTAAATAATAAAGTAACTGCATTCAACATCACCATTAACCCTGTTAATGTAGGCCAAAGACCAATAGCCAGGAAGAAACATAACATAGATTTGACAAACGATGGGCCTCTATTTTATTTGCTTGGCTTAGCATTACATAGTATCATAATCTGTTTATGATAAAAACTTTTAAACTAATTTATCTACATCTGTTACCTTTAACATCCATAGAAATATTTGTAGAATATATTCCAGGGAGTTCTTGGCAAGGTTTGAGTAATGTGTACCTCGATATATTTGGTCATAATCAATGGCAATAAAATGCTAAATAGTGGTAAATTAACAATTCAGTCACTGCAGGAACAGAGAAAACAAAGTTTTAATTCCTCTATTTTCCCAAAATATCCATATTGTATATTACTCTTATTTTATGTTTGAATATTTATATTTCCTAAACTTGTTTAATTCTATTTTCACCTGATTATCTTTATTCCACCTGTTTGACTCACCTCCTAGTCTGCATTATCACTTTTTATGATATATTACCATTACATAAACTCTAGTTATTATGGTTCTAATTATCATACTTGTTTAACCAACTAATGGAAATTGGGGAAACGTGAGGAGTGTTTGAGCCACCTCCCAATCTCCCTCCTCTAATTAACCACTAGTGTATGGCTATAATTAGAAGTTTAAGTATATCTCTTAAGCTTTATAATTGAGTTACATTCTCCCATCATTGTTGCATACATTCCTTTTAACCATAATGCCTTTCCCTGTTTGGAATGTATTGCTAAATAAAAAATAAATCAATCATTATTACTGTCCAAGCAAAAGTTGTAATTTTCAGATGAGGTATGTATGTTCATTCATATGCAAGTACAATGAATTATCAGGGGTAGTCAACCTTTGGCACCCCAGACGTTATTAACTATATGTCCCCTGATGCTTTGCCAGCATTATGGCTTTTAAAGAATTTGGGAGATGTATTCCACAACATATAGAGTGCAGAAGGTTGCTTACTCCGGGTTTGCTTATAATCTGATACCTAATTGCTTTTAAATGTAAAAACATTACTTTATTACATGTGAATGAGAGGTTGTCTTTAATTTCCTATTCATGTACCAGACTACTAGCAATTATATCAATAAGTTGAATCCCTAAACACAATGGAAGAAAAAAAATTACACTTTGTTATAATATATATATATTATATATATAAATATATTTTAATTTATTTTTGCTGACAAAAATGTTCAATAAAAAATGATGTTACTGAAAAAAAAATATTTCTATATGGTATGGAGCCTATGACTGTGCTGACCAGGGCCGGTGCAAGGATTTTTGCCGCCCTAGACAAAAGTAAAGTTTGCCACCCCCCCCCATGTGACATCACAATGCCCCACCCATATGATATGCCATGTTAACTAACGCCAGTGCTGCAGTGCCGCCGGGACAGGCTATAGACACCAGAACCACTACATTAAGCTGCAGTGGTTCTGGGGACTATAGTGTTTCTTTAATGTGAGGTAAATTAGAGATTAGTGCCAAGAATAATATACTAGATTGCCTACTTACAACCAGATGAGGATGATGATGGGCTCTAGCTGCAATCTGGCTCCACTGGTCTGGTGTAGAACAAGATCTCTGGAGGCTGTTTGTAACTGTGGTCACAAAAATCAATGTTCTGGGAGAACGGGAAGCAGCTCCCTTTTTTTGGGACCCTTTAAACAGCTCAAGGTCTGGGTCCCAGGGTCCACCTTCATGTTCCACCAATGAGTTTGTTCACAGGGGGTGGAGTGTGTAGGGGATGTCCTGATATGTGTGTAAGGAATGCATTGTGTGACTCTGTGTTTGTATGTGTAAGGGCTGCAAGGTGTGTTTCTGTGTATGTACGGGATGCAGTGTGTCCGTCTGTAAGGGGTGCATTGAGTGTGTGTACGGGGTGCATTGAGTGTGTGTAAGAAATGCATTGTGTGTTTCTGTGTGTGTGTGTGTGTGATGGATGTCAATCTCTCTCCCTCCCTTGTCACTCTCTTTCTCCCCCCCTCCCTTGTCACTCTCTTTCTCCCCCTCCCTCCCTGCCTCCCATGTCACTCTCTTTCTCCCCCTCCCTCCCTTGTCACTTTCTTTCTCCCCCTCCCTCCCTCCCTTGTCACTCTCTTTCTCCCCCTCCGCCCCCCTTGTCACTCTCTTTCTCCCCCTCCCTCCCTTGTCACTCTCTTTCTCCCCCTCTCTCCCTTGTCACTCTCTTTCTTCCCCTCAGCCCCCCTTGTCACTCTCTTTCTCCCCCTCGCTCCCTTGTCACTTTCTTTCTCCCCCTCCCCCCTCCCTCCCTCCCTTGTCACTCTCTTTCTCCCCCTCCACCCCCCCTTGTCACTCTCTTTCTCCCCCTCCCTCCCTTGTCACTCTCTTTATCCCCCTCCCTTGTCACTCTATTTCTCCCCCTCCCTTCCTCCCTCCCTTGTCACTCTTTCTCCCCTACCTCCCTCCCTCCCTCCCTTGTCACTCTTTCTCCCCCTCCCTCCCACCCTTGTCACTCTTTCTCCCCCTCCCTCCCTCCCACCCTTGTCACTCTTTCTCCCCCTCCCTCCCACCCTTGTCACTCTTTCTCCCCCTCCCTCCCTCCCTCCCTCCCACCCTTGTCACTCTTTCTCCACCTCCCTCCCTCCCTTGTCACTCTTTATCCCCCTCCCTGTTAATTCCCCCCCCCATCTCTATTGTAGCGTGGCCGAGCTCTGTATGGTCCGCGGGTACAGGGAGCTTTTGTTTGCTGTACCCGGCCGGACTAAAAGGAAGTGCACACTCAGTGCACACTTCCTGTTAGTCCGGCCGGGTACAGGAGACAGATGCTCCCTGTACCCGCGGACCATACAGGGCTCGGCCACGCTACAGTGAGGGAGTGACAGGAGGGAGCGCTGAGCGCTTCCCTCCTGTCAGTCCCTCTCCTCATGCTGCGCCTGGGCTCCCTCATGGACGCACCAGCCCGGGCAAAGCTGCAGCCGCCTGAGGCTTTCTACAGAGCGCTCGGGCGGCTGCAGCATCAAAGGGGCCGGCGCTCCTGGCGGCCCCCCTTCCCAAGGGGCGCCCTAGGCGGCTGCCTAGTCCGCCTAACCGGTAGCGCCGGCCCTGGTGCTGACATACATAAAAAGTTCCACTATTGCCTTCCTAAATGGTGGTTTGGGAAAAGAGACCCCTTATTCTACTTTCCTGGGATTGAGGAGATTACTACTGTAACATCATTGTTTAAAAATTATTTTCTTTTTAAAAAACATTTCACCAAAATAAAAAAAAATTACCCAACTGTAAATTGGTGATTCAAAGATGGTGTTAAGTGTCAGTGAATAGCAGCACAACCCTGCTCTGACCGTAACAACACAGTATGAATGAAGCAGCCAGGCTATCTCTACTACTCAAATTTTGAGTGACAGTGTGGAAAGGCTTATTTTCCTCCTTTTTTTTGAACACACTCCCACCAGAAAAAAATATTTTCTTTCGTCAAGCAATTAACAAAATAAATAAATAAATAAAATCTTTTAACATCTGTGCACTGGTAACCTAGTCTCACACTAGGATCAATGACAAAATAGCTACCAACTCAAAGTGCTATTGGCAGTAGTCTAGTATCTATTATCTTTCCAGAATCAATGAACCAGACTATCTCCCACTCCAACACAGACACAGCGAGGCTAAACACACTGTATCACTGTTGCAATGTCTCTCTCAGTAGCTACAGTCAAAATGCTTGGAGAAACTCTTCTTGAAGATATATATTGTTTTATTTTTCCTTCTTTTTTTCCACCTATTGGTCTCTTGATCTGTAAATAAATTAATATTTACTTTTCATTATTTACTTTTAACACCTCATAATTGGACAGGAGATACAGCCCACATAATTGGGCATACCTCTTGTATATCATAAAAAGATTAAAGACATGTTCCAGCATGCCCTTTTTTGCACAGTGTCTTTTTTATTAAAAAAGCATATTTTCTTTTTATCCATCATTGGTTAAACTAAGCTGCTTCTTTGTTTCCACCAAAAAATAAAACAGCTTTGTCTCCATTCCATCTCCCTGTTTTAAGATGCCAAGAATGGCATTCCAAACCAAGAATAAAAACCAGCATGTTCAAGCCTACGCAAGTCAGTTTCTTGAAATTCTGGCATAAAATCAGCCCGAATTCTGAAGACTGCAGCTCATCCGTAAATGAAATATCCAATTCTAGAACTTACCATCATATCAAAAGGCTTTTCCGTAGAAATGTATTTATTTTTTCTTAACTTTTGCAATTTATGTAGTGGATTACTTTTTCTTTTTGTTGGTCGGACAATTTGGTAAAATTATCTCTTTGGGTGCAATCTAGCTTGCTATGATCTACAACTGAGCCTTCTAGGTAAAATGGCTGCTGCTTAGCTTTATATATGTTATTTCTGTTGTTTTGGGGGATATAAATACATTTCAACAAAAATAAGAAACTGGTTAAAGCCTACCATACCTGATACAAATATTATTTTGTAAAGACCGCCATCTCAATTTTGTTCCAATCACAGCAATCATTTCGATGTCTTCTGTGTCCAGATTAAAGTTGGTGCTTTTGCATGTAAATCCTATAATAGTATAGCATTCAAAGGAGTCACAAAGCACAGATTTAAAACTGAAGAGGGTCCGAATGAATCCAGCAGAATGCAAAAATTATGGTTCACTTGTCTTCATGTAAGCAAACAACAATTTTAAAAGGACACTATAGTCACCAGAACAACTACAGCCTATTGAATTTGTTCTGGTGAGTTGAATCATTACCTTCAGGCTTTTTGCTGTAAACACTGTCTTTTCAGAGAAAATGCAGTGTTTACATTACAGCCTAGTGAAAACTTCACTGGCCACTCCTCAGATGGCTGTTAGAGATCATTCCTGGGTCATGGATGCCTAAAATGCATCCAAACATTCAGTGTCTCCTCCCTCTGCATGCAGACACTGAACTTTCCTCATAGAGATTCATTGATTCAATTCATCTCTATGAGGAGATGCTGATTGGCCAGGGCTGTGTTTGAATTGTGCTAGCTCTGCCCCGATTTGCCTCTTTGTCAGTCTCAGCCAATCCTATGGGGAAGCATTGTGATTGGATCAGGCTACCACTTCTGCTGATGTCAGCAGGTAGTGGTCAGGTCTAACAGAAACAGTGACAAAGCAAGCAGCTCCAGACTTGAACACAAGTAAGATTTACTATATTTAGGGAGGCATGAGGGGACCAGAGGGGCTAGATAGTGGTTTTAACCCTATAGGGTCAGGAAAGCATGTTTGTGTTCCTGAGCTTATAGTGCTCCTTTAAGTACTATTTGCCCATTGGTAGTTAAAAAACACTTGGCAATGTGAGAATTAATTATGTGGAGGTTGACTAGCATTTGTTAGCCAGCCGCCACACAATGGTAGCAGGTGGGGACTCTAATTAAATAAATAATAGGGGAGTCACCCGCCAAAAATATAGTGGCATTGTCCATCTCCTCCCCTCCCCAAATTTACAGTTACTGCTTATATCATATCCATCCTATAAAACAAGATAAATTTACAAACATGAAATCTGTAAAATATGTCCAAGCTGAGATGATGTCATAAACAAGCAAATTGGATTATGCATTAAATCATAAATTATAATTATCTGTTTTATTGCAATCCAAATTACAGAAAATATCCGTAGAAACCTAATTAGATTATGTTGTCTGTTCAATAAGTGTGTGGAGCCTGTTTGGACATTTGTCTCAAACCTCCATTCTGCCTGTATCTATTCAGAATGATTCAGACATTAATCCAGACAACAAATCAATCATTTTCAGTTGGTGATGCTTTAGGTTTAGGGTCCATGTAGATGTTTTGCTACACAATTCCAGCAATTTAGTTGTTCCCTTCAGTGCATGCTGCCTCTGCTAACATCTTACATCTGGATATTATGTGATGGATTGAAAAAGAGGAATCTTTACACAGCCTGCAGGTTTGGTCCTTTCCACTGTAATAAATCCCCACTTCTACTGATCATCTGCGGAGTACCTGTTCCTGTGCTGCTAGGGTTAGTGCTTACATGCTGTCCTTCAGTCCTGCTTTTTCCAGCCCCTAATGTAATAATGTAAGCACATCCACAATCTGCCAGTGGTACATCCCAAGGTAATGTATGTCTTGCCATGGAATCGCCTTGTTGTGTGCATTCTCTATCTCTTGTTGACATTCCTTTGGCAGTTCATCATTGGGAGCCATCTTTGTGGTGTACCTGTGGATGTTCTGTGTTTTATCCAGGACTATCATCAGGCCCCAGCTACCTTCCTTCTGGCTGGTGTAGAATCTTTGGGAGCTGGATTAGAAGTGACAGCCTCCATTCATAGTGAGTAGTTTCTGGCTCTTGATATGCATGGTGTTCAGCTCTTTTCTTGGCCACATTATTTTTCTAGCTAGGTACCTGATGACTGGTATAGCATATGTGATGATGGCATGGATCTTCTTCTTGTCATTAAGCTGGTATTTCAGGAACTGCATGACTTGCTGGAGGTATTGCTGTCCTCCTCGCATCTTTCCCGTGGTTGCCATGTGTTAGTTGTGTCCTCAGGTGCTCGTAGCCAGTGACAGCTGGCGAAGTTTTAAGATGGTGGTGCACCAGAATTTTGCTCCTCCCTATACAGTACAGAGATACCTATACATACTGTGCAGCACTGACCCAGGAAGCACCTCTAGTGGCTGCCTGAGTGACTGCTACTAGGGGTGTTCCTAGGCAGGTTGGTAAACATTGCCTTTTCTCTGAAAAGCTAGCGTTTCCATGAAAAAGCCTGCAGGGAAAGGTTATAGACACCAGAATAAGTACATTAAGTTGTAGTTGTTCTGGTGACTACAGTGTCCCTTCAAAGACGATGATGGGTATGTGCAGTAGGAGTACAGGAAGCACAGTGCTTTGTGTCAGAAATGTCTCCTTTCCCTTTCTCACACCTGGGTTTCCCTGGTTTTAAATATAGTATAGTATATTTGAGTAAATTCCCTTCCTTAATCAGCCCTCATGCAGCCACTAGGCCTTTTAGGGGAGAGAAAAAAGACATTATACACTTACATTTGGCAGGGGCCAGGAGCTGCTGCTGCTTTGCTCCCCCTGCGCTAGTACTAAGATGGTTTCTTGCTATTATCTCCTGTGGCAGAACCTATCTAGGTGGGTGCATAGTGCTCAGGTGCTCTGTAGATAGAGGTGGATTGGCAGAGTGTGGAGTTCCAGGCTTTGCCCCCTCATTTTAGGTTCCCCCAAATTATGAGGCTTCACCCCAACGTGATCAGCACTGGGTGGCAGAGCTGGAATGCAAAAGTTAGGAACTGAGAAGCTGTTTGGCATGTTGTCTTCAAACAGTTTGTCAGCATGCAACTTTTGCCTTCCAGTGCTGCCACCCTACAACGATCGAGAAAGCGAGACTCACGAGGGGGGCAGGACCTGATGTGATGGGCAGAGCCTAGCACTGCACACTCTCTGATCCAACTATATCTGCACCCACCCAGGATTGTCTCTTTCCTGTAGGCACTGTAACCTCACCCTCTGGTGCTATAAGCCACCACTCATGGGCATCTGGATCGAATGCCAACTCTAGGGAAATCCCTGAAATTCCTTCTTAAAGGACACATGCACAATCAATACATGTCTTTGAGGAGATGCTGATTGGCCAGGGCTGTGTTTTGCTCTGCTGTGATCTGCCTCCTTGACAGTCTCAGCCAACCCTATGTGGAACATTGTGATTGGCTCAGATCACGACTTCTGATGAAGTCAGCCAAGCAGGCAGATCAGGGGCAAAGCCAGCAGATTGGTATGTCTGTTGATGTTTTGTGTTTTGAGCCTCTGGTGTTGTTTCCAATCTTCTTTTGAGTATTGCTCATGTATCGACTCATATGTCCATTGAGGCTGGGATACCAGTACTTTGTATGTTGTCGGGAGGCAGGTGATTCGTCGATAGTTAGCTGGTAGTGAGGGTCCTTCATGACTAGCATTGTTCTGCCTTGTATTAGCCAGTCAGGGTGGGAGATTGTTGCTAATTTCTGATTAATATGCTCTGGTGGGCATTCATGCAGCATTGTTGGTTCTTTTATCCAGTAAGAGTGGATCATGTCATGTCCTGGTGCTGACCAACTCTTCATGTGGCCTACTCGTTGTTGGATATCTCATACGTCACAGCCATTAAGACCATTGGTGTCTGGTGGGACCAGGTAACTTCTTACCTGGTAGGATCTGTTAATTTTGCAAAATGGTTTGCAAAAGGTATTACCACCATAACCACTACATCCAGCTTTAATTGGGATACCATTTTCAATATAGTTAGTATTTTTCAGTTATATTAATATATTTCAGTATCAGTCACCATTAAAGACAATGGAAATTTTTGTACGTAGCTCATTTTGAATTTTTCTAATAGATTATGATCATTTCAAAAGCTTATCCAAAACAATTACATTGAGGTCTTGATATCTAATTACCTTTGCTATATTTCCTTTCTGTCTAAACTGAAGAAATAAATAGTTATCATTGCATAAGTGAACTAAGACATTGTAGAGCATCTATTATACTTAGTAGACTCACCTTTCATATGAGAAAGAACTGGAGGAGAGGAAAATTTAGCTTTCATGGAGTCTGCGAAGAGTAGAACTTTAACCAAATGGAGGGTTGCTGCCAGTGAGAGAAATAACTAAATAAATTGGTGACTCCAAGCACCATAGCCACTTCAGTGGTTTGAAGTCGTCATTGTGCCTGCAGTCTCTATGTGCAACATTATCTCTTCATTGCATTAGAAAATTAGATGTACAATGCGGTGTTCACCCCCTTAATCATTTTTTAAACTTGCAGTGCCCTAACCTGGAAAAAAAAATATTTTATTAGGATTTTTGCCATTTGATTTATAAAGCAGACCTAACATATTGAAAATAAAAGTAAATAAAGTAAATAAAGCAAACAAAACAATATTAAAGTTTCAAAATAAATCAACATGTCTATAGAAGGCCCCATAACTTTTATAGGGATTTTTACAAATATATATTTTTTTTAAATGCGCAAAACTGTTAAATGTTTTATTAGAAATCGAAAGTATATGGTACAACAGAGACCAAACCTCAGTGAATGAGTAAAGAGGGCATTAGTGAAACAACTAAGAGCAAACTGTATCTCTACTGTATACGGAATGTTAGGCAGCTGAGATGGGAGAACTCATCCATGGGGTATCTATTCATGGACACTGCATAAAAATGCACATTGCGGGCTGTCAGGGTTTACTAGAAAGAGCCTAGTATGCAGTAATACACTGAGAAAAACATAAGGCAAAGTACCGATAAAGATGAGGCAACGTCAAGGTCAGATGGCAAAGGATCAGGTCCGGCAGCACAGGTTCATAAATAGCGGTCAAGCCAAAGGTCTGATACCTGGTAGACTCTATGGGAATTCAAAACAACACACACAAAAATGCAGTTTTAAATTTCATAAGGCTACTTAAAATCTCTTTTCTCAGCCTATAATGTTAAGCCAACCATTATGCCACAGTGGTCCAATATCAATGGGTCCTACACTAATTTTACCATGAAAACAAATTAAATAGTGGTAGTGCTAAATTAGCTGAATTTATCTGTTTTAAGAGCATTTTGTATATATGCTGTGCAAAATTAATGTGATAAAAACAATTAAAAAATACAGTGTCATAACTAAATATTTAAAGTGATAGTGCTTTTATGTATATAATCACAATGCATATCATATATATGCTGTATATCAAAGGAAAATTATTATTAAAGTAAAATTGCTACACAAAACCGCTTCAAATTTATAATTTCGTGTGGTCACCTCAAAGCAGCTGTACAGGGTGTATAGAAAAAACATGTATAGCAAAAAGAGGGAATAAGGTGCATACACCTACAACATGTGTGTCTCAGCAGTGGTGCTTCTGTAAAGACCAAAATGTATACAAAATACAGAGTAAGGAATAACGGACATACAAAAATACAGCTTTACTTTTTACAATGCTACTCAAAATCACCTATCGCAGCAAGCAAATATTAATTTCCACCATGTAGCCATATTGTTTTAAACCCACTACTATGCCACAGTACCCCAATATCAGTGGGTTCTACAATTTTAACATGGGATACAAATAAAAAAAAAATGCTAAGTTAACTAAAATGTATTTAAATAATCAGTTGAAAGAACAGTATGAATATGTATTGTGCAAAAATAATGTAATCAAAGCGGGCGTCTTGTAGGGAGGGGAGTGCTGAACGGAGTGGGGAACAGGTAATGCATGACATGGGCACAGGTCATTCGTGGAAATTTTTATTTGGAGTTTGCCAAAATAGACTTAAACAACACAGCCAACATGAAAAAAGATCTTCTGGTCTGATGAGACCAAAACTGAACTGTTTGGCCTTAGCTAAAATGTCATTTGTAATGCAAAGCCATTGATCACCATCCCCACAACGAAGCATGGTGGCTGCTTCGTGCTGTGGAAAAGATCAATTGACAGGGACTGGGAAACAGGTTAGAACAGAGAAGACACCTGACAATGCAGGTCCTTTAAATCTTAAAGCAGATATTGCTTTGTCCAATGACCTCCAAATAGAGCTCTATTTGTAGGGAAGGTCAGGGAGGCATCAGAGGAGACTGAGGGCTTGAGAGTGCTCCAATCCCCAGAGGTCCGGGAACAACTTTTTTGATACTACGACTAAGCCAACACACTCCTGGAGCTCCTCGCCAGATCAAAGAATAACTACTAAAAAACTTTAATGCGCTAACGTGGGTGAGGATTATCCGATCAGAGTGCTATTGGACAGCTGGGATTCTCAGGGATATATATCACGGCCCAAAACAAAAAGGAGATTCTGGCAGGCATCTTGTGTGTTGTGCCTCTAGGACTTTAGGGGCACAACAGGGAACCAATTGTGTTAATGTGCTTAAGACCCAAGACAGAAAGGCGCTGGGGAGGGATGATTGATTGTACTGTACATTGCTTTGTATGGAAGACTCCAGGCATGGAGAGTCAATATAAATAGCGGTGTGCTGTGCAATACAGATGAATTCATACCCTTCATTCAGTGAAAAGCTATATTTGCTGCCATAATTACTGCAGCCTGGTCCAGTGGAAGAGGTCCTCAGATACCCCAGTCAAACTTCATCTCAGTCAGGCTTCGGCATCTGGGTCTGAGGTGCTCCAAACTCCCCTGGTAGTAGTGAGGAAGCTGGCCTGGCGAAGTACATCAGCTCAGTCACACATGAAATTAACAAACAGAATATTATGGGATTGTCCATTTAAACAGATATTTGATAGAATATGTTTAATCATACCAGCCTAGTACTGACTCTGCATTGTGATTAATTTGTAAATATGTTACGGTTGGTTTCAGTAAGTTCCATGTGGGACCTTTGTGGCTAGATAGTACAACAGCGGTGGAGGACCCACAGGTGATCACTCCACTGGAGTTGTAGGTGGTTGAAGGGAGTAAAGGGCATAACCCAGAAAAATACGAAAAGAAGAAGCTGAGTGGAGTACACTAAAGCAGTGCATCCATAATCGGCTTCTAAACCCTGAATGAAAAGTGCTCCGTCAGTGTATGGCAATACAATGCTGTGAGAGGG